>NC_059138.1:5589987-6821237 GCF_020740605.2 Lemur catta
GCCCCCTCCTGTTCCTCATCCCCAATATCACAGAACATCAGACACGAGCGCTCTGTGGCCATGACCACTCCACCGTCACGTCCGAACACAGAGAAGCACAAGAGCATTGCCCAGACATCCTGTCCTGGCTAAGACGATGACAGCTACTTCCTGACAGCTTTAGCCTCACTTCACCCTCATCACCTTTGAGAAAAAACTATTAAAATACCTTGTCGTGGCACTACTCCCACTTCCTGATAGTATCCATCCGGAGCAAAGGCCCACCTTCTGGAACCTTCCTCAAGCTCACCTAACGCAAGCCCACATCCTATGAAAATCCTTCCCAGCCCCGTCTTTCTGAGATGCCCCGTGATTCCCCATGGCAGGCCATGCGTCAGTAAACCCAGTTCTGTTCAGTCACAGTGTGTTCCTGGGGGTCTTGGCTGAAGGGCATCGGCAGGAATTTGGACCCCACTGCCTGAATTCACACATTTCTGTCTGAGTTCATCCATTTGTGCAATAAGGGTAACGATAATGATGCCTCCTCCACAGGGCTGTTATGAGGACCAAACTATATATTTTTAAAAGGATTGTATATTACATGCTGTGAGGATGGAATTATATATATAAAAGTTATTTCCCGGCACATAATGTCACCTACATTTATCATTATTATCAAAATTATGATTTTATAATATGGGGAGGTTCCATGAGAAAAACTATCTTGTTCACTGCCGAATACTCAGCTCTTGCATAGGGCTGACCCAGAAATAACCTGCAAATCCATCAACAAAGGCATGGTTGTGGTAGTTGCATATGTCCACATTATGAAACAAATTGCATCTACTAAACAGAAAGAGGTAGGTCTACATGCATTGACTTGTGCAGATGGGCAGGATAGACACTTCATTAACAGCCATCGTTACATGGATACCTCGCTCCATCAGCGAATTCTACAAGTTGTTATTGTCCACAAAAGACTGATTTCTGCTTTCCTAACAGGAGTCAAAACCTGGACAATGCTGGATCCAGGGCCGGAAAGAAGAGGCTGAGTTAGGAAAGGAGCCACAAGAGGTAAGCCTAGCTCTGTAACATTTCAGAGAAGTCCAGGGACAGTGTTTCCAGGACTTTTGCTGGTACTGCACCTATTCATGAGTGTTAGGAGGGTCCTTGGAGAACCGGTGGGCAATAACCTAGGCTAGGTCTCCAGGGTGCATTTTTGTTCTGATTTACATGGATAATTTATTCACTTCAACTTGGCTGCATAATGGACTAAAAAGAATACAGATATGAGCTTAATATTTTAAAGGATCAACTTACCATGCAGATGGTCCCCCTCCTGAGATGTTCCTTCATTCACACAATCCTAGAAAATAGAGGAAAAAAATGATGCACATAGATTTCAAATCTCATCTTTTTGCAAATTAAAAAAACGGAAACCTAAATATATAATTCAGAGTAATCTGCTGATTCGGAAGTGGTCAAATCAAGGCCCTGGTTATGCTCTTCAATGGCCTTTGTGGACCTGTCCAGAATGACAGTTGATCCTTAGATCCCACTGTTGCTGCTGGGACCGGTTCCCAGAGGTGGCAACATCTCCAATGTCTCCTTCCCTCACTGCTCTCACAATGGAGATGAAGCTTCTTCCAACATGAGGTCCAGCAAAATTTGAAAACTCCCCCGCAAATTTGGCAAATAGAGACGACAGGATGGGGGCCAAACACATAATTGGCGTCCCTTTCTCCTGCTTGGTGAATCCTATACTCACTCCCAAAATTTAAATTGCCATGGAATCAAGAAAGGAAGTAAAAACGTGACATGCAGTCTTGATGAACCTGCCATTCCTAGAAAGTTCCTAGGCTTCATTTTAACTTCATCTTTGTTAAATCTCCATGTCAGCCAAGGAAACCCTCCCTCTGCTTTCTTGCCTAGCCCTGCCTAATGTCTTTGATACTTTTAATCATCCCTCTCCCAGAGTCCTCTCCATTCAGCTATGATTGTTAGATTTCTTTCACCTTACATAGCCCAGTTCAAATTCTTTAGTGTTACTTAAACACAAAAGATTGTTACAATGTAAATGTGCATAATATAAAAATTAATAATCTTTGCATCTCCAATCCACCAGAAAAGCAACAGTTTTTAACTGATATATATCCTTCTATGTTTTTCTACATTTACACTAATACATACAAGCATATGTGGACATATAAAGACACTTATTAGGTGTCTGTAGTATGTAATGTATCCTGTACATTGGCAGAAGTCAATGCAGATAAATCTACATCATTCTTTCTAGTAGATACAATTTATTCCATAGCGTGGACATGCATAACTAATGCAACCAGCCTTTTATTGATTGATCTCCAGGTTATTTCTGGTTTTACTATTTTTAAAATTCTGTGATAACTATTCTTGTCCATATATCTTTATATATACTAATGTTTTTATTTCTAGGGCATAGAGTCCTAAAAGGAGGGATCTGACTCAGTCTCTGGATTGTTAAAGTCCTTGAGGTCTCTATAATTTCTTTGACTCTCATACATTTTCATAAAGTAATAACAGCTAATAATTACTGAACACCTACCAAATTTCAAGTATTTGTTAACAACTGGTAAGCATCTCATTGAATCCTGCCAGCAGCTCCTGAGATACATGTGATCATGATCTCTGTCTCACAGAAGACAGAACTGGGATACCGCAGGCGACAAAGCAGGCGTGATTTCTGCTGTCATGGAGCATGGGGGGAGGCACCATTGGAATCACTTGATACGGTGGTGACCAGTCTGAGGGGTGCCATGAGGGGAGGGGAGCTGTGGGGGCTCGTTTCAGGGTCCTGAGAGTCAGGAGGGTCGGGGAGGCGACCCTGAGGAGTGAGCTTCAGCGAGGCAGGTGGATAAACAAACGCAGGCTGACACAGGGTGGGGCGGGAGAGCAGTGTCAGCGCAGACAGACGCGGGCTCGAGGCTCTGGCACGGACGGACGTGAGCGTATCTCAGCGGCCCACGGGAAGGTCTGTGACACCAGCGCACAGAAAGGGTACAGGGCAAGGAGCCAGGCCGGATTACAGTTCAGCCAGGTTCTGAACGTCATTGTAAGATCAGCGGGAAGTGACCAAAGCATTTAAACAAGGGGGATTCGTTGTAGAAAACTCATCCTCCTCTTTGCTGACATCCCTGTTCCACACAGTCCTCAAGAGAGAGACAGATTGTGGTAAAGAGAGAGAACCCAGGCATAGGAGATAAAAGGCTGGGTAGCACAGGTTCTCCTGAGCCTCGGTTTCCTCATCAGTAGAACAGCTGTGCATAGAGGTGCCATGAAGACTTCATCAGCTTATGTATGTATCTGGAATCTAGCAGGCACCAAATACATGTTGATTTTCTTCTTATTTTCATCCTGCTTAGGCTTATTGCTCTCCACCTCTAAGAAGTCTCTCTGTTTGGCCAAAACTTCCCCCAGGCTCCACTTTTGCCTGCTTTTCATCCTCTGGCACTTACAGATCCAGCATCCTGTCTCAGCCTCCCCTACTTACACTGAGCCGGTGAGTGCTTTGTTTCCTGTGCATAAGTCGCTCCAGTTGAAGTGTAAGCTCCTCAAAGGCAAAAGCCTGCATTTTTGTATTTTCCTTAGTTACAAGGACATTTTCCTTTCATGTTAAAAAATTAAATAAAATACCACCCTGGCTATTATGTGTAAAATGGATTAGGGTATAAGGTCCAAGAATGAATGTCATTAGTAAGTTAAAATAGTATAGGCAAGAAAAGATGCTGGCTTGGACCAGGTGGTGGGAGCAGAGATGGTGGAAAGTAGGTGGATTTCAGGTAGATAGATCCCCGATAATTTCAGACGCAAGCCAGCAGGGCATCAAAGCTGACATCTGGGCTTAGGTATGAAGATCATGATGAGCACTATAACCATTGATTGAATTGAGAGGAAAAGTCTTATAGCTTTAAGACAGACCAAAAATTAAGAGAGACAAGTGGAAATGCCAAGTAGCAATTGCACAAAGGAGTCTGAGCTCAAAGGTCAGACTGTGGACAGACTACAGTTACTACTTTTAATGATTTTGAAAATGCTAGCAATAAATGGAGCTCAGTGCCATAAAAATGTGGGATCATCTGAGAAGAGAGTATAAGGAATTGAAGAAGGGCCAGAACCAAGCCCTGAGGATGTCAACTTTTAGAGGTCAGAGATTAGAGGAGGACTCAGCAATCTTTGGAGTAGCCAGAAATAAAGCAGGAAAAAACAAACAATAAGAGGGTAGTTCTGTTGAAGTTAGGCAAAGAGAGAGTCTAAAGAATCATTTGTGTCTTCAATAATATGAGGGGCCAGGTAAGATAAGGGGTTAAACTTGTCCATTAATTTGCCAAGAAAGTCTAAAGTCCCTAGGCTGATACTTAAAATAGCCTACAGTCTGATATCTCTTATTACTTCAGATTATATATAAATATCTCCTTAAATAAAACTCAAGTTCCATCACACAAAGCAATATTTCATGTATTTGTATCCATCTTTATCCCACTAGCTTCAGCAACAAAGAAATCCTTAGAGACATTAACAAGAATTTTTACCTGGAATCTGCTGCCTTCCATTTTGAAGTTCACACAATATGGTCCTTGGTTCTCAACCTCTAAATCCTTGATCTTGCAGAGGAGCTCTGACACCTGGGCGATCCGTTCGTCCTCACCTGCCTTGTTGTTGAAAACGCAGTATCGGCCCCCACAATTTTGAACCAGCTCCTTGAGAGACTCATTGTTATCGATGTAGTTGTGCAGCCAGTCATCTTTCAAATCATCCTTGTGAGTGAAAACAATAATGATGTGCCTCCTGGCTTCAGATCCAAACACCTTTTCGATTCCCAGGACTATTTCCTTATCCTCCCTTGTATAATAGCCGATGCGAATTACCAGGAGCAGGACATGGAGGCTGGGAGCAGAGAGCTCCAAGCAGTGCTGGATGTTGCGTTGCTTGTCTTCAGCATAAACTTTTGAGAAAAGGTCAGGGGTGTCAATGACCACAACCTCCCTCCCTTTCAGGTCCCCATGCTCTCTCTGGCACATTGTAGTCACCATCCGACCACTGCACAGTGACTTAAATACAGGTTTGCCCAGAATGGTGTTTCCTGTGGCACTTTTTCCTGACTGACATTTCCCCAGGAGGAGGAGCCGCAGTTCGGACATGCAGCAACTCTGCTCTAACATGTTCTGCTGACACAGGCTCTTGCTGGCTCTGTTGGGACAAAAAGCAGCACATCAATGTTCAACTAACACACAGTATGGATAGGAGAACAGCAAGGAAGAGGCTCTTTTTGAGCCAAATTTTCCCTAAATAATTTGAGCTACTGAAGTCCTAGACTCAAATTACATTAGAACAAGAACCCCTTTTTCCCAGGATCTTCCTGTGCTCTCATCTCTGAAACAGACCCCAAGATCCCTTATAGTTCTTTGAAATGTTTTTACCATTAGGAACCATAAGGAGTCAGATATGCTAGAAACCACAGTAAACACACACTTTCAACATTGAAGTAAATCTCATAATTAATAGCAATGGTCAAACAGCAGGCTTCTCAGTGGAGACCTTATAAGCCAGAAAGAATTGGGGCCCTATTTTTAGTCTTCTTAAACAGAACAACTGACAGCCAAGAATTTTGTATCCTGTAAAACTAAGTGTCATAAATTATGGATAAATAAAGACTTTTTTAGATAAGTAAACACTAAGGGAATTTGTCACTACTAGACCTGCCCTACAAGAAATACTCAGAACTGCATTATACATGGAATAGCACAATAGATACCCATCAGTGTAAAAAACACCCACAAGTTAAACTCATAGCTTTTATAAAACAGTAGCACAAGAGAGAAAAAAAAACCAACAAGGTATCATCCAACATGATGAACAGAACAGTATCCTACATATCAATACTAACACTGAATGTGAACAGCCTCAGTGTCCCACTGAAAAGACACATACTGGCTGAATGGATGAATAAACACATCCCAAGTATATGCTGTCTTAAAGAAACACATCTAATTCTCAAGAACTTGCACAGACTCAGTTAAAGGGATGGAAAAAAATGTTCCATGCAAATGAAAACCAAAAGTGAGCAGGTACAGCCATTCTTATATCATACAAAGTAGACTTTAAATCAACAATGGTAAAAAAAAAAAAGACAAAGATGATCATTATATAATGGTAAAGGGAGCAATTCAACAAGAGACATAACAGTCCTAAAGATATATGTACCTAACACAGGAGCTCCCAGATTCATAAAGCAAATTCTACTTTAAGCAAAGAAATAAACAGTGACGACATAATTGCCAAGGACTTCAACAGCCCACTGACAGAGATGGAGAGATCATCAAAGCAGAAAATCAATAAAGAAAAACTAGATTAAACAGGACTCCAGAACAAATTGACCTAACAGACATTTAGAGAACATTCTACCCAAAAACTACTGAACATACCAGCACATGGAACATTTTCCAAGATTGATCATATTATAGGCCACAAAAGATGTCTCAGCAAATTCAAACAATCAAAATCATACCATGTGTCTTCTCAGACCACAGTGCAATAAAACTAGAAATCAATTCCAAGGGAAACACTCAAATCTACACAAAGTCATGGAAATTAAACAACCTGCTGCTGAATGATTCTTCAGTCAATGATGAAATTAAGACGGAAATCAAAAGATTCTTCAAACTTAATCACAAAGGAGACATAAGCTAGCAAAATCTATGGGACACAGAAAAAGCAGTCCTAAGGGGAAAATTCACAGGCTTAAATTCATACATTAAAAAGACAAAAAGATCACAAATTAACAACCTAATGTCACATCTCAAAGGAAAAGGAAAGCAAACCAAACACAAAGCCAGCAGAAGAAAAGAAACAACAAAGCTCAGAGCAGAACTAAACAAAATGGAAACAAAAAAAATTACAAAGAATCAACAAAACAAACAGTTGGTTCTTTGAAAAGATAATCAAAATCGAAAGACCTCTAACCAGAAATAGAAGAGAAAGTACCAAAATGAGCTCAACAAGAAATGAAAAAGGAGACATTACAACTGATACCACAGAAATACAAAATATCATCCATGAATACTATGAAAATCTCTATGCACATAAACTAGAAAATATAGAGGAAATGGTTAAATTCCTGGAAACAAACAACCTCCCTAGCCTCAATCATGAAGAAACAGAAATTCTGAACAGACCAATAATGAGCAGTGAAATCGAAGCAGTAATAAAAAAATACTCCCAACCCAAAAAGACCCCAGACTAGACATATTCACAGCCAAATTCTACCAGACGTGCAAAGAAGAACCCATCCTACAGAAATTATTCCAAAACATTGAGAAGGAGGGAACCCTCCCTAACTCATTCTATGAAGCCAGTATCACCTTGATACCAAAGCCAGGAAAAAACACAACAAAAAAAGAAAATGGCAGATCAATATCTTTTATGGGTATAGATGCAAAAATTCTCAACAAAATACTAGCAAATCAAATTCAACAGCACATCAGAAAGATAATTAACCATGATCAAGTCTCAGGGGCTCAAGGATGGCTCAACATGTGCAAATAAATAAACATGATTCACCGTGTAAACAGAAGAAAAGCAAAGACCATATGATCATCTCAATAGATGCAGAAAAAGCATTTAATTAAATCCAGCACCCTTTCATGATTAAAAATCTTCAACAAACCAGGAATAGAAGGAACGTACCTCAAAATTATAAAAGCCATAGACTACAAACCCACAGCCAACATCATACTGAATGGAGAAAAGTTGGAAGCATTCCACCTAACAACTGGAATAAGACAAGGGTGCCCATTATCACCACTTCTATGCAACATAGCACTGGAAGTCATAGCCAGAGCAATCAGGCAAGAGAAAGAAATAAAAGGCATCCAAATTGGGGAAAAGGAGGTCAAACTATTGCTTTTCACTAGCAATATGATCTTGTATCTAGAAAATCCTAAATACTCCACCAAGAGACTCCAAGAATTGATAAACAAATTCAGCAAAGTCTCAGGTTACAAAATCAATGTACACAAATCAGTAGCATTTCTATATACTAATAACACTTAGGCTGAGAGCCAAATCAAAGACTCAATACCATTCAAAATAGCTACAAAGAAACATATTTAGGAATATACTTAACCCACGAAGTGAAAGGTCTCTATATGGAGAACTATGAAACACTGATGAAAGAAATGGCAGATGACACAAATAAATGGAAAAAGATCTCATACGCATAGATTGGTAGAATCAATATTGTTAAAATGTTCATACTACCCAAAGTGATTTACAGATTCAATGCAATCCCCATCAAAATGTCAACATCATATTTCACAGATCTAGAAAAAATAATTCTGTGCTTCATTTGGAAACAAAAAAGAGCCCAAGTAGCCAAAGCAATCCTAAGCAAAAAGAACAAATCTGGATGCATCATGTTAACAGACTTCAAATTATACTGTAAGGCTATGGTAAGCAAAACATCATGGTACTGGTATAAAAGTAGAGACATAGACCACAGACAGAATAGAGGACCTAGGAAGAAAATCATCTACTCACAACCAACTGATCTTCAACAAAGCAGACAACAACATACACTGGTGAAAGGAAGCCCTATTCAATAAATGGTGCTGGGAAAGCCGGATTGCCGCATGCACAAGAATGAAACAAGACTCCTATCTCTCACCATATACAAAAATTAATTCAAGATAGATAAAAGACTTAAATGTAAGACATAAAACCATAAACATTCTAGAAAAAAAAGGTGGTCAGAGATGCTTCCAGAGCCCAGCATGGTGAGGGCTTTAGTCGCTGCCCTGCGGGTCAGTCATCAAGAGGAAGGGAAGGATTAACGTGAGGGCCAGGTTGGCTTAAATACAGGGGAAATCAGAAATAATTGCTTTTGGTAAAGTATTGCGCACCTCTGATGCCCAGTTAATAGATCCCTAACTGTGTAAAGGCTGGGAAATATTGCAAAAGGGAATGTGGAAAGCCACATGCCTCGGGTGACCTCCCCTGGCCGCTCTATGGCACCATCCCCCAGCACAAGGCTCCTGGGAAGCCTCCTTCCCACCTGCTTTTTCTTCCTTGGGGCCAAGTACCCCCTCCCGACACCCTCCTGCAGTCCGCAGTGCCCCTCCATGGCTGGGCGGGCTGCCTTCTCCATGGCAAACCTGTCACCACCCCCTCATGCGTGCAGCATGCACACACGGGCACACACGAGCTCACGTACCGCGGTCGTGTCCCCTGGCCTCTCTCGGTCTCAGAGCCCTCCAGACCCGCTGGGTCCCGCGTCTCCATGCTCTGCCAGGCGGAAGCAGCTGCCAGTGCCCGGTGGAGAGCGAGGAGAGGACAGCAGGGGAGTGACCAGCTTCCCAGGGCCTGGGTCCTCCTGGCAGGAGGATTTCCGAGTCTTTCTGCAGAGGAAGAGGCTTCTGGAAATAGGTTTCACATCCACAGAAGCACAGAGGCAGCCCTAGAGGAAGTTCGGGGCGTGCCTGGCCCAGGGTGAGCCCGTCAGGAGCAGTGGGGACGCAGGGAGGAGCCAGTGTCGCGGCTCACAGGCAAACCTTCCCCTGCGCTGCCCAGCCGCGGAGATCACAACACGGAAACAGGAGTTTCTCTCACAGAAACTCCTGTTGTGAGAGATCGCAGCGTCCAAAAGCCCCAGTCTCTATATTTATAAGGAAGTTGGACACTGAGTAAGACATTTTTTTTTATTTTATGGGGGTAAAAAACACATAACATCAAATTTACCATCTCAGTTATTTTCAGCAGACTGTTCAGTAGCGTTAAGGACGTTCTGTTGTCGAGCACCGGATCTGCTGAACCTTTCACCCTGCAGTGCCCCCCTTCCCCCCCCCCACCGACCACTTTCTACATCCTGTTCCTATGGTTTTTGGTGACTTCAGATACTTCTATGAGTGGAACCATGCAGAATCTGCCCTTTTGTGACTGCCTTATTTTGCTCAGCAGAATGGCCTTGTGGCTCATCCACATGAGCAAGACCTTTCATCGGGATCCTCTGCTCAGGATGCAGAGGCTGCAGACAGCGTGCACTTCGGCTCACATTGGCTTTTTAAATGTCTGAGGTGGTCGGAGCCTTCCAAAGGGGCCACACAGAAGGAGGAGCCACGGGGTCTGCTAAGGTACGGGGGTGCGTGCTTCAGACATGAAGTTTCTAAAGTAGCCAGAATCATAGGTTTTGCAGAGCTGCTCTCAGCCTATCACATCCTGAGGGACCCACCTTCCCCTTGGACTGGTCCCCATGTGCCAGCCTCAAGGACTCCTTCACCTTGCTACGAACCCGGAGGAAAACCTGGTTGTGCTGGGATGGCCCAAGAAGTGTTTTAGGGACACACAGGACACACCTTGGTGGGGAAAACTGACGAAGCCTCTGCCACCCCCACCCACTTAACTCCTTAGTAAAGAAGGACCCCCACCCCTCCTAGGGCAGTGGGTCAACACACATAAAGCCACAAGACCAGAAGACGAGAACCTTCGGCCGGGTTAGTGCCGTTCGCCCACGCTGGGTCACTGCCAGAGGCAGGAGTCTGTTTAGGGGCAGAGCTAAGGGCCCAGCAAGAAATCATTTCCCCAAACCAGAGACGACCATAAACTTAGTGAAGAAAAAGCTCACTCCTTCTTAAATGAAATATTAAGCATCCGTGGATTGCTCTGAAAATAACTCATCAGAGTCTTAGCAAATCGATTATTTTCTAAGTTGACCATTTTGCAAAATGATCTTTCAGCAAATTAGCTCTTGGAGCATTGATTCTGTGTGGAAGGAAGACTGCCTCACTCCAGCTTGTCATTGCTCTGAGGAAGGACGGGGGCTCCCTGCCCCCTGGCGGCTCTGTGACTAATGACAAGTGCAGCAAAAAAGAAAACGCTCCCTGGGGCCTAGAGCACTTAGCCGGCTGGTGAAACAGCCCTGTCCCCTCTGCCACTCCCAGACTCTCACAGAGGGTAGGAAGGAGAGGGACTGGCTCTTCCAGAAATCAAATGGGCCAGGAAGACACAAGTTAATGCAAGCAAAGAGAAATCTACCAGGACTAGGCACCATGTCAGACACAAGGAGCATAAAAATCATCAAGATTTTTCAAGGAGCCCTGACACAGCCTGATGACAGGGAAGCACCAAAGCCATGGTTGGGAAACAGTGTAGCACGCTGCTGTAAACATGCACTCGTGTTGCCGGGGGCAAGGGGTGGGGGGACAGAGGAGGAACTGCAAACCGCACAAGGCGGAAAAACCACCAAGTGGAGAAATAAACTTATGAACAGATCCGCGAGTGGCATCCACCATGGCAGGTACTGCAGAGGAGAAGGTCGTGCGGTAGTTTGGAGGGAAGGGCTGTGCAGGAAGGTAGTGTTAACGGAGTCTCGAAGGGCAGGCAGGAGTTTGCCCGTCAGACAGTGGAGTGAAGGACACTGCAGGCCAAGGCTGTCACAGGCACCGGGTGCTGACGGCCGCTGGCGTGTGTGGAGAAAGGGTCAGACTGGGGCAGAGGACCCGGTAGAGGCCACCGCAGTGCCCAGCTAGAAACGCACAGTGGACAGGGACACAGACATCTAACATGTTAAGGAAATAAGAACAATAAAAGAATTTTTTTTTAAAGATGAACTCAGGGTTGTTGACACAATTGTTCCAGTTGCCACATCAAAGGGAGTGGTGTTCACAGCACAGACATCTTTCTTGCTTTGCAAATTATCATATGCTGTTTCACGGCGAAGACAGAAAACGTGTGTGTTTACTACCGTTTTGGCAGATGGCAGTAAAGTGTCTTGTAACTAAATTTGTATGTTTTGACAATTTTCTGATGGAATTAAGAGTCTTATTCAAACAGAGCCCATGTTTGTTACAATAATAATTAAGAAATAATACGCTTATTTTAAAACTTGTAACTTGAAGAAGGGACAGCTGTTTCCGATTTACATAAAGGGCAGGGTCACGGGGCTGACTGGACGTGGACCAGCCTGGGGTCACAGCCCCTCCTGGTGGCCTCCATGGACAGAGGGCTGCGAGGCTTCTGTTCTGCGGGAGACGAATCAGCGCAGGGACACCAAACTGGAGGCTTCTAGAAACAGAGCAGGCAGGGAAGCCCAAAGGCTGTGACTGATTCCTGTTTCCCACGGGTTATGCACGTCAACCCTCCCACTGAAAACAACTAAAATGAAACAAATAAAAATATTTCTAAATCTCAAAAGCATCGAAGGGGCAATAACACAATAAGGAACTACCAGGCCAAAGCAAGGACACTGAGAAGCCAGGGAGCACAGAGAATGTCCTTCCGTGGGGGCATTTGACCATCCTGGAAGATGAGAGCCTTTGCCGGGCACTCTGGGAGAAGGGCAGAGCAAAGCCAGGTGGCGCCAGTCAAAGTTAAGCGGGCAGGGAAGAGAGGCCAGAACTCGGGAAGTAGGAGGGTCTGTACGCACTGGAGCAGCGACCGGAAGGTCCCCAGGGCGTTAGGGAAGGTTTGTCAGTGGGATGCGTCCAGCACGTGAGTTATTCCCCAGGTCACTAATGTTTTTCTCTGTGATTAGGTCGCTTGTGTTTGCTAATTGGTGCAAATTAGGCTCCTGCCAAGGACCTGAGGATACTACCCGCCCCCTGATGTTTACATTTCAAAAGGAGGGCTCCCAGGTCCCAGAGAAAGACAGCTGGGGGGGGGGGGGTGAAACTACCAAGAAGCTTTTAAAAAGATTTACATCTCAAGTGGGCTAAGAAAGAATTTACAATTACAAGTTTTCTAAAGTAACTACTCAAAGAAAAAGAAGTTCAGGGGCCTAGAGTCAGGAAGAAGCCTGTCTGAAGCCTAGTCCAACTGGGGAAACGCAAAAGTCAGCTTGGCCAGAGTCCAGCCAGGGACGCCCTCCAAACCAGCAGAGCTTCTGACGAGTTGGCCTCTTAGGGTGAGAGTGACCTGGAAGTGGAACAGCCACCTAAAATGACAGCTGTGTTTGGACCCTCCGGGTGGCTCAGGGAACTTCAAGTCTTGAACGTGGTTTAAGGTAGTTCTGGATGAAAACTGACCACAGAGAGGGCCGGAAGCAAATTCAAATCCTCTCTGAAGATTGTTTTTTAAATGTTCATTGTGGGCCTCAGATTACACGTATAAATAATATTCCAAGACAATATCCAGCCCACAACCGAAGTTGGCCACGCACGCCTGGCGAGACGTGGCTCTGGGAAATCCTCTTCCCCACCAGTGCTGTGCCCGTGGACGAGCCTGGCAGCAGGAAGGAACCCAGATGTGTAACATAATCCAAAGAGATTTATTCTGTGCCAAATACAAGTGGTCTCCCCGTGGTTGAGTGACAGTTTGGCTTTACACATTTTAGGGAGACAGAAATTACACGTAAAGTCATAAATCAATACATGGAAGACGTACATTGGTTTGGCCCCAAAAAGGCAGGACATGTCAAAGTGGGGGTTGCAAGTTATAGGTGGGTTTAAAGATTCTTTGATGTGCATTTGGTTAAAGAAACAAAGCTTTGTCTAAAGCCTTGGAATATTTTAAGACAAGGATGTCTGTTAATCAGAGAAAAACCACCAGACATATACTGTGACTCAAGTGATCTGTTAAGTAAATCGATGACCTGCAGGTGTGGTTTAACCTTTGTCTCATGTGGCCTTCGGTCTGTTAATGATTTAGCATCTTATTATTGCAAAAGGGACGGGCATAACTAGGCATGTCTGACCTCTCTTCTCCTCATGGCCAGCAACTCAGCTGTAAGGTTTTTCTGGGGTCCCCTTGGCCAAGGCAGGGGGGTTCAGTCAGCGGGGTGAGGGGGGAACTTAAGGTTTTATTTTAGTTTATAGCTGATGGAAAACACATGAACATGCTGACTTGACTTCACCCTAAATTCATGGTCCCTGTCCTTAACCAGACTCGTAATGCTGGGAGTCACCCTCTAAATCTACCTGGCGCTCCATTCCGTCTCCCGCTCCCTAGACAACTGTTTCCTGCCTTCTCCTCTCTTCTGCAACCTCCACCACCACCTCCCCTCCCCATTCCCAGTGGGTGACCTCACTTCTTCTTTCTCTAAGAAAACAGAAATGACCAGAAGAGACCCTCCCAAACCCTCCACCACTGTGTCCACTGACCTTCAGGCTGTGCTGTGGACTCTGCCCATCTTCCCTTTACTATGGACGAACTGCCCAGACCCCCGAGCTAAGCCCGGTTCCTCCAGCTGTGCACAAAGCCGCCACTCCGGGACCTTGCTCCAGCTACTCTTCCCCTCCCCGTACCGTCTTCCTCCCCTCTCTCCTGGAACGTGGCCATCAGCACACAACCATGCACTTTCTCCCACCTTTACAAAAGAACATTCCCTAACCCCATTTCCCCCTCCAGCTACAATCTAGTTTCTCTCCTCTTTACTGCAAATATTGTAGATGTAGGTATTTAGACTCAGGATCTCTGATTTCTCTCCTTCCATCCTTTCTTGAGCCCCCTCCCTCACCACTCCCATCAAATGGCTCTTTAGCAAGGTCTGCAATGATGTCCATGTCATTGTGCTAAATCTCAATCCAATGCTATCACTAGCATCTGGCCCAGTTTATCACTCCATTCCTTAAGGACACCTTCACCTGGCCTCCCCACCCGGTGGTATTCTGACTTCCCTCCCACCTCTGTGGCTGCTCCTTGTCTGTCTCTTCTCTGGGTTCCTCCTTCTCATCTCTCTGCCCTCTAAATTTTGGCCTCCCTGGGGCTCAGTCTTTGAACTTCTTTCCTATCTATGCTCACTCCCCAAGTGACCTCATTCAGTTTAACAGCCTTCAATAATATCTATAGCGAATCTATTGAAATACAATAGAGAGCCCACAATGAGATTCTCGTTCACATGTAACTTTGATATACAATTAAGGCAGTGTGACATATAAGTAGGTGCTGCGGCCTGGGCTTGACAGCGTCCCCTCTGAAACCCATGTTGAAATTTGCTCCCCAGTATGGCGATGCTGGGTGGTGGGAGGGTTTGGATCATGGGGGCACCGCCCTCATGAACAGATGAATGCCCTGCCGAGGGAGTAAGTTCTCACTCCCACAGGAGCGGACTAGTCCTGCCAGCCTCTCCCGTGTGTCTCCTGCACACGCCCACTCGCCCTGCTGCCCCTCTGCCATGCCATCAGGTGCCAGGGGCAGAGGAGTTAGAAAGCAGCCCTGGGAGGCCACTGAGAGGAGCTCCTCACCAGAAGCCAATGGCTGTTACCAAAGAAATTAATCCAGAGGCAGATGTGTTTTTCTCCCACCCTCCACACACACACCCCGTCAGACCAGGACAGCCTCTCCGGGAAAGTCTCCGCACACGGCAGGGAGCAAGGGTGGCCCGGTGCCCGCGTGCTGGGGGCAGACGCGGAGGCCTGTGGCAGGGAGCTGTTCCGAACCCCGTTTGTGCCTTGCCCTGCTCATTGCCAAGCAAGACGGAGTCCCCTTTTCACGATGACGATGGCTATTCTTCACCTCCCTAGCTGTCAGCAGAGGCCTAAAAGAGTCGAGAGATTCTCGAGAGACACAGGCCAGCACAAGAGGCCTAGCGACCAGCATCAGTGGGGGAAATAGAAAGTTCTCAACCTCTAAGCGATTGATGGTGGTAGCGAAACTGCTTTTTGGAGATTAAAACTGTGAGTTGGGGGCAGATAAAAAGCTGGTGAGAAACCTGATTTTGAAAAGAAGAAAACCACCAAGATAGAAGGGCCACTCTGCAGAGAGGGGAGGTAACTCCTGGGAAATCCTACAGCAGCTTGTCTTCCCAGAGCGTTCCCGATACCTTACTACTGGTTCTTCCTGGACTTCCCCCAAATTCTCCACATTTTTTCACACGTAAAAAGTGAGGGATTCTGGGGTGGCTTGGCCTCCACTCCACATTATTCCTCTGGGATATTTGAGACTCATTTATTTCCATATCTTCAGAACACCATTGCACAAAAGCCTCCTGAAGGCAAGGACTACGTCTGTCCTGCCTGTGACTTCGCCCCAGCACCCAAAACAGGGCCTGGCACGTGAGGGACGCGTGGATGAGCGAGTGGGCAAGTGGGTGACTGGGGAAAGGCAGGTACACACTCCTTTGTTCCAGGTTTTGTGGCATATCCCAGGAACCGTGCGCTCCCTGTGCAGCCTTCTCAGATTGTGTCACTGGGAGGAGTCAAGGGACCACCAGAAATTCCATCTGCCTGATGACTCTGCCTAGAAACACAGGGAGTAGGTGTCAAATGGGGACAGCCAAGACCCGCGCAAAAGAATGGTAAGGGGACGGGTGTGCTCAGCAACCTGGGCTCCCAGATTTGGGGGCTCGAGTGCAGGCTATGGCCACTGCCATGACGGCTGTAACCTTTTCTCCACTCCACAAAGTCTCTACCTCCAACGGCACCACACGGCAGGAGGGGCATGAAACACAACACCCCCGAGGGTGAAGGAAGAGACTGCCCTGGCCAGCCCAGCAAGGCAGCCGGAGCCGTGAGAACTGCCGTTTTTGGTATTTAAAGAGTGTGAGCATCTTCTCACAACCCAACCTGGACCCCCGCCCCAGTGCCCCGAGATCTGGGTTGTCCCAAGGTTCTACCCCAAAGGAAGGAAGTGCAGAGGGCAGTCAGAGAGCTTGGCCTGGCCAGCAAAGGGACTGTCATTGGCTGGTGGCTTCCCCGTCAGGAGGAGGGAACAGAGAATGGGGTCTAGGAACGGAGGTCTGGGGAGGCCCCCAGTCTCATGGGTCACTGTGGGGAGGGGCTTGCCCATCCTCCCAGCAGAAATAGTCCCATCCGGCCTCCGTGGGCATGGGAGGGGCGATCTTACCTTCCCAGAAAGCGCAGTTCTTTCTCTCTTCCTTTCTGTCTCTGGACACCCAGACTCTGCTGACCACGATTGGCATGGCAACCCTGACCCTTGACCGCAGCATCCCCACCTTGTTTCTGGAAAAGATCAGAAGGACAGTGGCCTGCTGTTATGCTCACAGCTCTGCCGCAGGCTCTTCTGTCCCCTGTGGACAGAAGCCACCCAGGGTCTTGGCACTGAGAGGGTTAAACTCAGGGGCGAGGCCCTTGACCCCTGGCTGTAGTCTACACACACCTGCCTGCTTTGCCAGAGTAATGTTGGGGCTCCTAACAGCTCATTCAGCCATAAAGTTGCTCCTTTTGTGAACAAGTTCACATCTCACAATTAGAAGTCTCCCCATCTGCCAGGTCCTCCCGGGGCCCCATCTGGGTTTGACCAGCCTGATGTAGCTTGTCCTCTCAGCAGCACAGGACCCTGACAGTGACACTCTTCCCAGCCAGAAGGAGCTCAGCAGCCGTGATTCTTGGAAGGTTCCCACTCCTCTCTCTGGCCCCAGCATTCCCCTCCTACCTCCTCCCCCATCCCACCAGCCCCAGATTTTGACCAGACACGCTGCCGCTGCCCAGAAGACCTCTGTGGCTGAGCAATGGCTGCTCCGCCTCCCAGTGGGCACCCAGGGAGTGAACGGGGCTGGGGGGGGGCGGGTGGGTAGTGATGGATCCTGGGACTGGGAAGAGCTGAAGGTCTAAATCCCAGCGGTGTCTTCCCTCCTGAGGGAGAGCCCGGAAAAGAGGCAGGGGTGGAGGCAATGCTCAGGGAGCAATGGCCGCAGGTGCAGCCACCACCCTGCCCCCTTCTGACAGGAGCCCCAGCTGCTCAGGGCTCAGGGCCCCTCTTCTGATGAGGACTGCTCACCCAGTCCTGAGCTGGCTGCTGGACACTGGAGACACGACTAGCCACAGGAAAGTCCCCAATCTCTGCCTGTGCCTTTCCTGGGGACCCTGGCACTAGACCAGCCTCCAGGAGCTCCAGGCCCAGGCAGGCCCCACCCAGAGCTGCATTCAGGGATCCTGGGTGCACAAGCTCTCCCACAGAGCCGTGGCTTCCTGGGCCCCAGCCAGACACCCACGTCTGTCCCCCGTAAGGCCTTCCCACCACTGTGCTGGGGCCCCTGACATCTCACCGTGGCAGCTGGGCTCCCCAAGCGCTTGTTCTGCACACAGGGAAAGCGACGTCTGGCTCTCCACGTCGGCTTCCTGCGCTTAAGGTCTCTCCTCACAGGCCTTTTGGTCGGCCTGGTTCCCTGGTCCTGTAGCAGGAAGCAACACGAGGAGTGAGACTGGAGCGGGACTGCGGAGGGGCTGCTCACACAGCTTCCCAGGAGCCACCCAGTGGAGGCCAGAGACCCAGGCCAGCAAGCTCTGACTGCAGGGAGCTGCACCTGTGCTCAGGAGGCCTTGGAGGCCAGGTAAGGCTCTCATCCAGCCCGAGGCCCCTGCCTCCTCAGGTCCTCAGGCATCTGGCCCCTAACCCAATAGGCTGGGGGCTCTTCAGTTGGCACTTGGGACAGATGAAACTGTCACCCATAGTCCTTGTTCATGCAGGGTAATTAATTGACTGACTGCTGCCAACAGAGACATTCAAGAGGGTTCCCTAATTTCGAAAGGCGCATCGGGGCCGAGAGCTCAGAGATAAGGCACCGTCGTACCTGAATCTGAATCCCAGCTCTGTCACTCACTGCCTGTGTGAACCTGAGCAAACCCCTAACGCATTCGGCATCGCAGTTCTCTTATCTGCAGGATGGAGATACAAGTCCTAGCTCATCGAGTGACAGGGGACTAGAGGACCCAATGTCTGCAAGGCGCTAGCCCACGGCCTGGCTCAGAGCGAGTGCTTGGCCAGGGTCCTTGGTGTGGTTGTGGGTGCTGCAGCATCAGCCTTCACACTTCAATGGCCAAAATGTCCCGCCCCCCAGGCCTCCCCAGCCCCACCGGCCCCCTCGCTGTGAATGTGCTTCCTCGGGTGGAGGTTCAGGCTGGGCACGGAGGGTCCCGGAGCTGCTGGCAAAATCAACAAACATTCTTACCCATCCAGGAGGCCTCCTCCCAGCTTCCCCTGCGTGCTCCGCTCTGGGAATATCCGAGGCGAGGAGGGCGAAGCTGTCACAGCAGCCAAAACAGCGGTGGTAGGTGTCGTCGGTGGAGTTCCGACTCTGGAGGGGAAGATGGCTCAGGATCCCCAGAGCCAAGCAGGGACCCAGGACTCGCCACACAGGGCAAGTCCCCGGATCAGTTCCCCAGATCAGCAGGAAAGACTGAAGCCTGCATTAGGCCCCTCCTTTGGGGATCCCCCAGCTCTGTCCCCCATCTTTCAACCCCAAAGCCCTTTCATGTAGCCTGGGCCTGGGGCAGCTCCCCACGACCTCATACTGGAAATGGGTGTGGTGTGTCGGGGTCAGGGTGCAGAGAGACCGAGTGGCAGCCCAGCTCGACCCCCTCAAATGCAAAGTGCCCACATTCCCAAAGGACGGCTCTCCCCCGAGGCCCTTCCTGCTGTCATTTTCTCTCCCTTCTCTGGTTTGACCACGGGGTCCTTCCCCATCGTACACTGCCAACTGCTACGATGGGGCCCGTCAACCAAAACGGCTTCTGTTTTTTCTTCTTCTTGGCCTGCGGACAAGAAGGAAAATGTTAGAAACCATCAGGGAAGCAATTCAGCATCACTCATGGCCACTCATACCCCTCCTCACTTGGATTCATCCTAATGTGACAGTCATCTGTGTGGCCGGAATGCTACGTTGTGGTTTCGACCTGCAGACATGGCACTGTGCTCCTGGGGCCGCCCTGCGGGGCAGGCCTCGTGGCTCCGTGCCCTTTGCCTGGAGACAGCGGTGGAGCAGGAGGAAGAAACAGCCTGACCTCGTTTCCAACAGCACACACCCCGGGCGGACGGTGGAGGAGGGCATCGAGAACGCCCACGGCCAGAAAGAAGGGAGGAGGATTTCCCTCAGCCCAAAGGAGGCCTCCTTCCCGCCACCCTGCATGACTGGCAGAAGGAGAAGGGACAGAGAGGAGGCCGGTTAGCCCCCAGAGGAGGGGCCTGCACCCCACTTCCTAGCAGCATAGCCAGGAGGTGGGGAGACCCCGAGAGAAACGGCTACTCATGGTGCCCAGGCAGGCAGCCCTCCAGGACCCGGCACCGGGAAGGGCAGCAGTTAAGGGGTGTCTTATTTCCTACCACCCAAGCAGCAGGAGGGCTTGCAGACAGAAACGAGATTGAGCTGTAGCAAACAAATGTGTATGTCCTACAGATCTAAATATGCAAATTAAAATGCTTACCTGCTGTCACATGACATTAGATTCTTACCTTATCCCAGGCCAAAGCAAATGTGTGCAGTTTTCTTTTTTAAAGAACTGCTTGTCAACTAATTTCAACTGCTTTATTTCCTTTGGGGAAAATAGGGGAGCCAGGGTGTCGGCAGCCACAGCGAGCCTCTGACCACCTCCCCAGATTGTCATGGGGCATTTGGGGGTACAGGATTGAGGCCTCAGATGCAACCTTTGGGTGGCACCCACCCCCCACCGTGTCTTTGTGGACTTGGGGTTTGGTAGCTCTCAGTGGGGTATTTTTACCAAAGCTCAATAATGAGGCTTCATTCCAGACACCACAAAGGCCAAGACAGAACCCAGCCCAGCCCATCATGGGGCACTACGCTGGACTTGGGGGACAAAGGATGTGACACTTAAAGAGCTCTGCAACTAACCTGCTGCAGCACGCAGGGCTAGAGCAGTTTTTCTTCAGCCCACCCCTGCCCAGCTAAGCACCACGTGGAGGGAAGCTACATCTTCCTCTTTTCCAGAGAACACCTAGTTCTGGGCAAACCAGGAGGGATCTACCCTAGACGAGCTCCCCTGGAGACAGACACACGTTGCAAAGTGCCCAAGAGCTTCGGCACTGCTGTTAGTGACATCAGACTCCAGCTCCGCAGCAGTAGCAGGCTGTTGTGCTAATTGTGACCTGAAGTGTTTCTAAGTCACAGGATGCTCCACAAATAACACGCAGGTTATGCGCTGCCCCGAGGCTGTCGGCCTAGGGAGCAGGGGCAGCCTGAAATCCTGCCTGATTCTGCTCCTAAACCGCGTGCCCACTGCAAGGGGCTCTTGCTCTGAGCAACGCCATTTCCCTTGCCCCAGCCCCAGCCCCAGCCTTGGGCGTGCCCACCGGGCGGTCTGGGCCCGGAGGCTGCCTTCTTCCTTTCTTCCCAAGTGTCAAAGCATCCCTAAGTTTTACGCCTCTGTGGAGGGGACTCCAGCAGACAGGAATCCTCCTGGGAACGCGAGGAGAGACCCACTGTGGCAACGGGGGCATCTGCGTAAATGTGACTGCCACCATACAGCCACCCAGACAAGACGACACAGAGCAGACCAAGAAACCCAGTGAGAAGAAAACACGGTGAGAGGCCGGCCCAGGCCACGAGCCGGGAGGACCGCAGGGACCCCTCTTACGTTAGCATCTCAGACCCCAGGGCTCCTGTCCCGTGAGCTGAGAGCCAAAGCCAGGGTCCAACAAACCACAGCCAAAGCACAGCACATCTTCCCGCACTTTCCATACCTCTGTACAGGTGATGAGGGGACATTCAACCCTCATAAGAACTCTTCAGCTAAAGCTAGAACTTCCCGAGAGCCTGGCGCGCAGGTGGCGGCCTGGCGGCTCCCACACCAGCCTCTCAGCACTTAACCTTCTGAGCCAAGGGCTGAGCTGAGCCTGCTTGGAGCCTTTCTGAGAAGCAGACAGTAAAGTTAACAGCAAGGTGTGACACCCAGGCCCCCGGACTCCAGGCCCAGGCGTTTTCTACCACACCACCGGGTATTTGCCCACGGCATTCCAGAAGCCTGGTGAATCATGACAGGGTCCTGGAAGCCCCTCTCGCTAAGAGGCAGATGAAGCTGGGTTCCAGTCCCAGGTGGCAGCCGGGAGCAACATCGTGGACTCCGCCCGGGCCCTCCCGGCTCCCCGGCTACCTGCCGCAGGTGTGTCCGTGACCAGCCTGTCCTGTGCTCCCCTCCCTCCTCCCAGCTCGCGACTGTCGCCCCCTGGCGGCTTCTCGCCTGTCTCCACCCCGTTTACTGCGCTAGCGCCCCGGCCACCGCAGAAGGCTCTGCTGCCACCTCCTGGCTGTCATCGGCTACGCCTTCACGGCAGCCTCGACCCACGCGATTTTAGGACGGTGCTTGCCGGGTCCTCGCCGCTCTGCGCGCCGGGGGCGGCCCTGGTGTCCAGCTCCCAGGTCCCTCTGCCCTCGCAGCAGCCCGCACCGCGGTTCCAGGGGGTCTTTGCAGGCTCAGCGGGTTGAAGGCCCAGGTGCCCTTTAGGGGGATACGGGACAGAGAGCAATGAGTTCGCGCTTGTTGTTGGAGCCCATCCCGGAGCCTGCACCCAGCACCCCCAGAAAACCCTCCGTCCAGGCGGCGCAATCCCACGGAGTTCGCGGGGCGGACGCCTGTCCTTCCGGTGCTCCAGGGAAGTCTAGTCCCGGGCGGGGGAGTAAGACCCACGCAGCGAGTGGTTTGAGAGACGTGAAGCGCAGGGTTCACGAGGTACGCAGAGCTGCGAGCCCTGGTGGGGACCTAGCAGACACAGCCAGGGCCACTGGCTGCCGCTTGCTGGTGTGTGGCAGACACTCTTCTAAACACTTTGTTTGTGTTCAAATTTTAATTCTCACAGCAGTCCTATTTTTGTATAGAAGTGATGGCTTTTGCTGCTTCTCCGATGAGAAAACCGAAAGGCCAGGTAAATCACCCCAGTTCGGGCTCTTCAAGAGGGGCGGGCTCTGCTCAGAGACGTCAAAGGCCAAGAAATGGATCGAGTGTTTCAGTGTGAATGTGTTTATTCATTTAGGTGAATACATGGCATCAAATGCTAACGATGGAGTGGGGGTGTGGGAGACCCCGTGGTGTGGAAGAGGCAGGCAGGAGGAGCCGTGCACAGTGAAGACCGCCCTGGAGACTAACCACGGGATCGAAAGGAGAGGATGGCCTGCCTTTGCCCTCTGTCTCCAGCCCCTGGGTCGTCACACCCAGCCCAAGCCCCTCTTGCCCCCTGACACACACACACACACACACACACGCATGCACTCTCTCCCACACACACACACACCCCACTCCCCTTAGCCCCACAGCTGGACCTACCTGCAAGTGAGGGGCCACTTCCTCCGAAGGCCTGCAGGTCACCAAGGTGATCCCAGCCACCAAGCAGATGAACAGCCACAGCTTCATCCCGGCTCCTTGCAGGCTTAAACGCAGGGGTGCTCGGGCAACTCTGCCCTGTTCCCTCTGGCCCCGCCCATGCACCTGGCAGGAGCAGAGTGGTCACCTGGTCAATCCTGTGGCGTGCATGAGAACTCTGGTGATCAGTCATTCTCCATTAGGGTGAGGGGCTCTCTGGACCACTCCACAGCATGCCAGTGTTCACAGGCAAAGAATTCCAGAGTGCTGTCTTCCTTGTCCTTACCCTTGTTGCTATCAGGAGAGCCCAGGTATCCTGTCATCCAAAATTCCTGTAGCTTCTCCAGGGCCACGTGGAGTGCCTGGAATTGGCTGTTCGCCAAGAAACGCTGGCGGCACTCCTAAAGATGAACCCACAGCCATGATGGTCATTCACTGCATGGAGGACTCCAGGCAGCCGATCACACGAGGCTCTGAGTGCAGCAGCCCACAGACAGGCAACCCCTCCTCCCACCCCGCACCCCAGGGTATTAGCTTCCTGGGGCTGCCGGAACAAGTCACCACAAACTGGATGGCTTAAAACCACAGAAATTTCTTGGCTCACGGTTGTGGAGGCTCAAAGTCCAAATTCAAGGTGCCAGCAGGGCCAGGGCCATACTCCCTCTGAAATCTGTAGGAGGATCTTTCCTTGCCTCTCCTGCACTTCTGGTGGTTGCTGGCAATCTTTGGGGTTCCTTGGCTTGTAGACGCATCAGCTTGGTCTCTGCCTTCCTGCCCACCTGGCTTTCTCCCTGAGTCTCTTCACATCATCTTGTTCCTGTGTGTCTCTGGATCTGAGTCCAAATTTCCCTCTGCTTATAAGGACACAAGTCATATTGGATTAGGTTCCACCTTAATCCACTGTGACTCAACTTGACTGCATCTAACCCTATTTCCAAATAAGGTCACATTCTGAGGTACTGGTGGTTAGGCTTCAACGTATCTTTTTAAGAGGACAAAATTCAACTCATGGCACCATTCACTCTTCCTTTGGAGCATGTGACAGTCTCCAAAACAGATATATCCAAATGGAAATTTCTGCCCTCCTTCCATCACCCAAAGCACTGTGAAGAGAATGGAGACGAGCCAGGAACCTGAGCCAGCACCTGCTGCCACACCCTTCCCTGCCTGCGGGCTACCCAGCTCTTGGGGAAACACTCACTCTTCAAGTTCCACAGATAGACTTGTCCCTAAAGCCGCCATCAAAAGGATGGAAAGGGAGGGGCACAAGCCGCTCAAAGAGAAGTCTGACTCCTTGGCTCAATTCCACCACTAGAGGCCACCAGTCTTCAGGGCAGAAATTCTTCAAAATTTTGAAGATGGGACCAAAGAAACATAGATAAATCTAATTTTTTACCACGTAAGTGGCCATGTGTCTTACTCTAAGGGCAGGTAAAACAGGCTGAAGATTTAAAATTTAGGATCAACACAATTCCAACCCAAAGTCAGGGACAGGGAAGTATGATCTGCCCAAGATGAGGTGCTGGCCAGGGTGTGAATGCAGGGAAAGTAAAGACTGAGGTCAATCCTTCAACCTCGCACAGTTTGGGGGCAGAGCCTGGTGACAAGTAGTGAGGGGCACCCAGGAAGTGTGGGGGGCCTGGCTATCCCCATCGACACCCCAAGGGACTCCATTTTGACTCTGACAACTTTTACAAATTATAGCTCTTATGCGAGTGCCCAGCGCACAGGATGGAGAGTGGTGGACGGTGCAGAGCACATTATGGCAGGGGTGGCCCCTATAGCCTGATGACAGCCAAAGCAGGCAAAAGACAGGCCAAGAGTGCTCGGGACCCAGGAAGACATGAGGGGAATGTGTAACCACTAGAGAAAAGGCCATTCCCTCTTCTGACTCCATCCCCAACATACACAACCACCTCCTGTCCCTCTTTCCAAGGAACACCACCACCAGCATGAGCGGGTTTTGTGGTTCCTTAGAAAGAGGGACCTTTGGAGCTGGGTAGGGCACACCTAGGCCTGTGCAAAGACTCCCCAGAAGGGCAGTCACATGTGTCCCTCGCTTTAACAGGTGGTACCACACCACTGTCCCCTGTCACAGGAGATGTTCCGGGACGGGCTGGACAATAACTTGTCGGGAGCCTGCACGGGGGACTTTGCCTGGGAGATCTGAGGGCAGGATCTTTAAGGGCCTTCCAACCCTGGTGCCATCTTCATGACCATGAGGAAGCACACAGTAAGTGCTCAATAAATGTTGAAGAAACTATAACACTTACACATGTGCAGGAGAGATTCTTACTTTTCCAAGACTTGCGGTTTGTTTAACTCACACAAATTCATTTTCTTCCTGTTTTGGAGGCTGGGAAGTCCAAGATCAAGATGCCAGCAGATTTGGTATCTGGTGACGGCTACTCTCTGCTTCCAAGATGGCACCGTCTTGTTGCATCCTCACGTGGTGCAAAAGATGGGAGGGCAAAAGGGTGCTAGCTAGTTCCCTTCTGTTCTTTTTTAAGGTTGCTAATCCCATTCATGAGGGCTCAACCCTCATGACTTAATCATTTCCTAAAGCCCCCCCCCCCCCCCCCCCGCCGCTTAATACTGTTGCATTGGGGATCAAATTTCAAATGAATTTTGGAGAGGACACAAACATTGCAGCCATAGCAGATGGCAAATTTTATGTTATGTGTATTTTGCCACAATTTTATTTTTTTTTTTTTTTTGAGACAGAGTCTCACTCTGTTGCCCAGGCTAGAGTGCTGTGGCGTCAGCCTAGCTCACAGCAACCTCAAACTCCTGGGCTCAAGCGATCCTCCTGCCTCAGCCTCCTGAGTAGCTGGGATTACAGGCATGTACCACCATGCCCGGCTAATTTTTGCTATGTATTTTTAGTTGTCCAGCTAATTTCTTTCTATTTTTAGCAGCGACAGGGTCTCACTCTTGCTCAGGCTGGTCTCGAACTCCTGAGCTCAAACGATCCTCCCACCTCGGCCTCCCAGAGTGCTAGGATTACAGGCGTGAGCCACTGTGCCCAGCCACTTTAAAAAGAAAGAAAGAAAAGTATAATGAACCCCCTGTTACCTCTCACCCAACTTCAAAATTATCAACACATGGTCAATCTTGTTTCATCTCTACCCCTCCCGCCACCTCTTTCCAGAAAAAAGATCCAAAGTATCCCAAGCCTGCCTGGGAACTACAACCTGTCTCAACAGGAAGTTGATGTTAATCCTTCATTTCTCAATGAAATTTCTAGTCATTTCTAGTATTTCTCAGAATTTCTCTAAATTCAGGCAAACACAGAAATTACTTTAAAAAATGCCAAACAGCAGTCATTTAGCCTTAATTTAGAGAATTTTGTTACAGTTGGGCATCACCATCTGAAACCCCAGCATGGCACTCCCCACCTGCACCCCAATACAGCATTCCAGAGCAGCTATACCACCCCACCCAAGGGACCAGATTATTAAAAGATAATAATCACTTTAAAGATCTGGAATTCTCAAGAATTATTTCTATCATTTTTCCTTTTAAAAACATTTAGTTCAAAAACAACAATAAAAATCCTCAGAGCATTGCCGTGTACAATTGTCAAAAGTTGGCTCGTGTCAAGCCATGGAAAGACAGGGAGGAAACTTAAATGCATACTACTAAGTGAAAGAAGCCAACCTGAAAGACTACATACCGTATGATTCCAATTGCAGGACATGCTGGAAAAGGCAAAACTATGAAGACGGTAAAAAGATCAGTGGTTGCAGGAGATGCGGAGATGGAGGGAGAAACAGGCAGAGCACACAGGACTTTCATAGCGGTGAAACTACTCTGTGTGGTGGATGTGTGTCATTATGCATTTGTCCAAACCCACGGAACGTCCAACACCAAGAGCGAGCCCTACTGTAAACTGCGGACTCTGGATGATGATGACATGTCACTGCGGGTTCACCAGCTGTGACACAGGCACCGCTCTGATAGTGGGGGAGGCTGTGCCTGTGGGGGGTGGGGAGTATATGAGAACTCTCTGAACTTCCTGCTCAGTTTTGCTGTGAACCTAAAACTGCTCTAAAAAATAAAGTCTATTTTTTTTAAAGTTGGTTTTTACTCAACTATTTTATGGACAGCAGAGAGGGCTTTCATACAATTTTATTTATTCAGTAGCACTTGGAAAACTTTTCATATTTTCTAGTGAATATAGAAAAGTGGATTCATCCTTCAATCCAACCACAAAAATTATTTGGATCAATTATCTAATTAGTTTGCCTTTCCCAATCCTGAAGGAACTATTTCAAAATCACCCCATATATAAATTAAGCAAGGGGGCCTCTCAGCCCCTCCCCATCCTCAGCCATCATGATCTTTTGGACCAAAGGAAATGGCCCAGAACTGAAACTTCAAATCTGCCAAAACACATTTCTTCTCCTACCCCCAACACATTAGCTTTTCTAGGCATAATAGGAGAGGAATTTTCAAAAGGAAAAAAGGATCATATGCAAACATACGTTGACTCCTCATGGCAAACTTCTGACTCATGACAATAGAGCAAAAAGTGTAACGAACCCCCAGTTACCTGTTGCCCACCTTCAAAATTACCAACACATAGTGCATGTGGTCTCACCTCTGTCCCTGCCCTCACCCAGACCCCAGATCATTTTGAAGCGAATCAGAGCATTTTATTCAGTACATATCTCTGAAAGATAAGGATCCTTCTATTAACGTAAGCACAACAAAACAGAACTAAGAAAAATGAATGATTCTGTAATATCAAATATCCAACTGGTGTTCAAATTTCCCCAGTGAACATCTACATGGTAAACGTTTGTTGCAGGTGAAAGCGGCCCACAGCTTTTCAGCTGGCCGTCGCAGTTTTCCCTACTGTTGTCACTTGCTGCCTTCTCTGTCCTCCGAGGTCTGCTGAGACAGCCAGTGGAGCTGGTGCCTCACCCAACTTCACTGCCTTTTAAATGTTTTAGGTCTTTATGAGCAAACTTGCTGCCTTTTTTGGCTGCCTAATTCTCTTTGGAAAGTTACTCTCTGTTTCCTTCTTATTTCCTCTTGAAACCAGAAAAAGAAATGAATTTCTAATTGCATTACCTTCCCTTTTCTCATCTCCCCTAGGCGAGCTGTCAACTTCCATTTCATCTCTGACGGGACAATTTATTTTTCTGACTCACTTCTTTAGGGAACCCCGAAAAGCTCATGGTTGTAGACATTAATTCATTTGGCAAGTATTAACTGGACACACACATGGTCCCTGCCTTGGTGAAGTTTACATTCTAACACCAACGTGGCCATGGGGGCATTAGAGAAACAGCCCTCTCTACCTGAGGGTCCAACTCACTCAACATTCGCTCTCAAAATGTGCACTAGAGGGCGCTGCTCTCCTATTGGCATCTGTTAACAGACGTGGTGGTGTAAGTTCAGTATCTCAAATAATATTCAACTTGTTTAGGCTCTCCATACCTAGCCACATGGGCAACCGAAGAATCTCACAATTCTTTAAAATTGCACTTTAAAAACAAAATCAGTTCCATTTATTGGATGCATAGACAAAGAAGGAAAGACAAAACTGGCATAATTGTCCCACACGGGTCCATTTTTCATTAGACACCATAGGCACAGGGCCTAGGGCTTATGGGTTTGGTACAATTATGAAAACGTTGAAGGCTGTTTTCACTCCAAAATACCAAAACAAAACTATAAGATCGACATCAATAAATCTTCAATGAGATATCTACAAAATGTAACCTATCAACTTTGCTGTTAAATGTAGTCTCAAGAATATTTCATTATATTTGAAAAATGAATAGGTTTGATTTACTCACATTATAAAATTGTCTGAATAGGCTCCAATAATGGCCAAGGAAAGAGAGCAAATATTTCTTTAGCACCTGCAGTGTGCCCAGTGCTGCTCTAGGCAGTGGGTAGACAGGGAGGGTCCCGCTGCCCTTGGCACTCACGTTTGAAGGGGGAAGATGTTGAACAAGCAAACACATAAATAAACAGGCAATGTTCATGACCAGTGCCAAGGCGGAAATAAAACTCGGTGCTGCGAAAGAGAACAGAGGGGTGGTTATTTAGAGCGGATGTTTAGACAAGGCCTCCTGAAAAGAGAACAGCTGTGCTGATGCCTCAGTGACAAGAAAGAGCTCTGGGAGGAGCTGGGAGCAGAATATTCCATGCAGAGGGAACAAGACAAAGGTGCCACCCACGACAAAATGTGAGTTTTTAAAGGGTAAAGAAGAGCTGGAAAGATAGGGCGTGATGAGGAAGGGGAGAAACGCATTGGAGCAGCTGACAGAGGTCACATTTTCCTGTGGCTATAGCCGCGGGAAAGGAGGTTTGTTTGGTTTTTGTTTTGTTTTGTTTGAGTTCTGGTTTTTAATTAAAGTGCATTGAATTTTAGCAACTGCTTTTTCTGCACCTACTGAGATAATCATATTTTTTCCTTCATTAATCTGCTTAATAGGAACATTAATAGAGTTTCTCATGTTAAACCACCCTTGTATTGTGGGATAAAACCTTGGTCATGATATACTTTTAAACATATTTCTGTATTTAATTTGCTAATATTTTATTTTGGATTTTTGTAATTATGTTCCTAAGTGAGATTGGCCTAAAATTTTCCTTCATTGTACTGTCTTTCTCTGGTTTTGTTTTTAAGGTTTTACTAATTCATCTCATTAAATGAGTTTGGGAGTGTTTCCCCACTAGCTGGAACTGTTCCCACATGAAGGCTGATCTCTTCACTGAGGTTGATAAACCTCCCCGATAAAACTATCTGGGCCTCCTGTCTTAATTAATTTGGAGGAATGAAGGTTATATTTTTGATTCCTGATTCTAGTACTCCAATGCTTATGGGTATATTCAGATTGTTTTGAGTTTCTTTCAGTAATTTATATTTTTCTAGAAAATTATCCATTTCATATAAATGTAAAATTGTGATCAATTGTCCACAGTATTTTGTTATGATTTTTCAAAATCACTATTGTATCCATAGTTATAATCTCCTTTTCATTTCTAACACTGTTCATATGTACCTTTTTTTTTAATTTGCAGAGGTTTGTTTGTTTTATTTGTCTTTTCAAAGAACCAGTTTTGGTTTTACTGAATCTCATCTTTCTTCTATTCCATTAATTTTTATCTTTATTATTATTTTTCTCCTTCTTTGTGTGTATTCTGCTCTTTTTCTAACTTCTTAAGTTGAACTCTTGACTTTTTGATTTTTAAAATTTCTTCTTTTCTAATGAATACATTTAAAGCTAAAAATTTCCTCTAATTACTATTTTAGTTGCATCCCACAAGTTTTGAAATGTAGTGTTTTCATATTCATTCATAAATATTTCCTAATTTCCATTATAATTTCTTCTTTGATCTGAATTATTAAGTATGCTGCTGTCTTTTTTAAGATGGGCGTCTCACTATGTTGCCCAGGCTGGCCTCAAACTCCTGGGCTCAAGCGATCCTCCTGCCTTGACCTCCCAAGCGGCTTAGACTAAAGGCCTGTGCCACCACCATGCCCGCTAATAAGGGTGTTTTTAAATCCCTCAATGTATAAAAGCTTTTATTCGCTGTCTTGTTTTTGTATAGAAGCTTTATTTACCATTAGAAGTTGTTAGTGACTCCTAATTTTACTGCATTGTGTTCACAGGATGTGATCTATCAGTGATATTTGGCATTTGTTTAGAGTGGCCTTATTGCCTAAAATGGGGCTGCTGTGTTAACTGGCTCTGTTTCCTGATTTTCTCATAAAGTTTCCTGATCATGCTCCGATGATGGCCAATTTGTAAGGAAGAAGTGACTGCAAATATACACCAAATGGGCGGAGGCAATAAGGAACTGAAAGAAGCTCCAAAAGTGGCATTTTTGTTGTTCCAAGTCCAGCACTAAGCCCAGAGCACGAATCCCGTCAAAATCGGCCTTTATGCAACCAGACCACACGCTGTTCCCGGGGAGCCTCCCAGTGTGGGACACTGTGGGTCCCGGATCTGCACGATCACACCCTCGCCCTCGAGGATGTGTGCATGTGAAGGGACCAGAAAATGGCGCACAGATGCAAGTTGTCACTGACTGGAGATCAAGCCATAAACACACGAAAAATTACATCTTAAGAAGACAGTAGAAAAGAGAGCGCAAGGCGTGTGGGAGAATCTGCCAATGAGGGCTCTGCACAGGAAAGGCCAGGAAGCCCCAACTGCCTGTCCGTGTACGCCCCTCTGAGAACTGGGGCTCTGCCTGCCCTGGAAAACCAGTTCCCGGGATTTATGCTCCAGGCCTCTGTCACTCTGCCTGTAGCCACGGGACCAGGACATGTGCCCCAGCCCAGGGAAGCCAGCAGCACAGACAGAGCCAGGAGAAAGGACTTTGCCCAAGAGATGCCCTAAGCAGGATAGTGGGCAGTCACAGCAAAATCTGCCTCGGGGAGTCTGCGTCCCAGACGAGGACAGGTGCTCGCAGAGAGCGGAGTGCGGAGATGGCTGTAGGAGAAAAGTAATACCTGTCCTCACCCACCGCAAGGCTCCTGGCCGAGACCCTACAACAAAAGACAGATCAACAAGAGAAAAGCACACAAATGTATTTAATATAAATTTTAGGTGACACAGGAACCTTTAGAAATGAAGACCCAAAGAAATCGGGGAAACTGTTTTTATGGACAGTCGTGCAAAAATGTGATTAGAGGACAAAAGAGTGTGATCAAACACTAATAAACTCGGGGGGAGTTAGCAAAGCCTGTTTGTTCCAATTTTTCTTGAAGTCTCTGTGTGACATTCCTTTCGCCCAGGTACAGGGAATACCTTTCTGGAAAGAGGGTCTTATAACCTACTTTAGAGGAAAGTCAGAGAATTCTTTGATGACCTGCTTCCGGGGAGACAGGCAAAGGGAAGGTGAAGGTGATTTTCCTGCCTCTGCTGTTTTCTCGAATGCCAAGATGCCATATTTTAGCACGTCCCAAATCCCATCAAAGCCAAGAGCAGTGGCAGGAAAGAGAACCATCCACCTCGCGCATCCACCACGAGGCCACAGATACCACAAGGCAGCACGAGATGGGAAGCGGAAGCAGCAGTGACCAGTGCATCCTGTTTGCCAGCCTCAAATCCATTTCTTTTTATGCTCAAACGAAGACTGTGCCTTCCCCAATCCCCAGAACTGTGTCTAGTTGATCCTTCCCCCAGGAGCCCACACACCTGCCCTACAATTTCTCGGAGAGCTCCCATGCAGTGTCCCCTCTGTCCCGTGCCTCCCCCGCCACTCAGGACTCCTTATGCTCTATCGTGTCACCCTCTCCAGAAGCTTCTCCTGCCCTGCTCAAGGACACGGTTTCCACCGTTATGATAAACCAAGGTTCTCTTGGACCCCCGTGCTTTAAACCCAGCCTGAGGGGCCCCTGCTGGGCCCTAGCAAGTTCCCCCGTGCCAGGGCAAGGCCCAGCTCAGGTCCTCAGCAGGGAGAGAATTTCAGGTCCTTCCCATGTCCCAGAGACCCCTGTGCCCAGATGCTCTGACCTACAGCAGCCTTTTTATGATGATTGTTATGCAACAGAACAGCTAATATGCTGGTCTGAAGCATCTGCGTTTGAGAAGGTTCCCAAGTCCAAGGCTAGTTCAAGAATAGCGGTGGGTATTTGTCTTGTATTGGTTTAACTGAAAGGGTCCATTGACCTTCCAGAAACAAAGGAGGTCTGCTCCAAGGTGACTTTCTGTGTCTGACGCTAGAAACTGCTAGCAACTGCAGTTCTCCTGCTTAAAGAAAAAAAAAATCCAGTTTCAGTTCTCCACACTCCATGCTACAGAGCAGAGATGGCGGCGGCCGCAGGAAGGGCGAAGGCTGAGTCGCAGGAATGGTGGTGAGACCAGAGAGGAGGTGCGCTGTCCTGGGGTCTCTGCCCCCTGCTCTGTGAGGCCCGCCCGGCGGCACAGCCGGACATGGGGCTTCCTTTCGACATGGCCCATCACCAGCCTAAATGGGTCTCTGTCCCTCACCACCCAAAAAAGCCTCACTCGTGCACCAGGGAAGCACCTGAGAGAAACCGTGGAGGCGAGCTCTACCCCGTGCATTTCAGGTATCAGAGCCTGAGCCTCAAAGTGGTAGGGACCTTGGCCGAAGCCACGAGGTCAGATTAGACCCCAACCCTTGACCTGTGAATTAGATTCTTGTCCCTTGTTTCCAGCTGAGAGGGGCTTCAGTGCAGCTGATGAGGGACTGCCACGCCAGCATTTAGGTCCTCTGGTCTGGCCTCTCACAAAGGACGGTCACCTGCAGTCCATTAATCCACCAGCAATGCACTGAAGTCCCACAGGTGACCAGTATCACACAGAACTGCCAAAGAGAGGTGCTAGTCACCACCTCTTCTGTGTGCAAGACTCTTTGAGTTTTTATTTTATTTTTCCCCCCTTTAGAAACAGGGTCTTGCTCTGTCACCCAGGCTGAAATGCAGTGGTGCCATCATAGCTCACTGCAGCCTCAAACCCCTGTCCCCTGAGTAGTTGGGACTACGGCGTGAACCACCGTGCCTGGCTAATCTTTTTTCATTATTATTATTATTTGGTAGAGACAAGGTCTTGCTATATTTCCCAGGCTGATCTCGAAATCCTGGCCTCAAGCAATCCGCCCACCTCAGCCTCCCAAAGCACTAGGATCACAGGCGTGAGCCACCATACCTGGCCATTGAGCTTGTATTATTCGAAGACCTTGCCTGAGGTTGGGTATCCTAGAAGCAGAGGCTGAGATGAAGGTTCTTCTTTGGGGAGGATGAGAATTGTCGGGGAAGGGCTCTGGAGGGGGAGAGTGAGGCTCTGAGCACAGGCCGTGCTACAGAACCTCCCCCTGGTGCCGGCGGCCATTTGCCAGGTGGGGCTGAGCTGGGGTAGCTCCCAGGCAAGGCAGTGAGAGCTGTCTGCAGCCAACTCTCAACAGCTGGAAAGGGGAGGGGCAGGACAGCAAGGGCACCCACAGCAGACACCGGGGCATTATGAGGAGCGTGAGGCTGGGCTGTTCTGAAGGCCACAGGAGGGTGGAGACAGGAACAGTTGGGGAGCACAGACGGCGGGGAGGAGCCCCTTGGGTGAGCCAGCTGCTTTTTTGCCCAGGACTGGCCCTTTTCTCGGCCTTTCCCCCCTGTGCTGTGTTCTATATTCCAGTAAGTTCCCAAAGCCAGGTAGGCAGGCCAGGTCGGGGAGGTGGGGGGGGGTCCTGCTGATGTGTGCTCCAGTCTCAGGGGCAGGGGGTGACCATGGCTGGTATCTGGACCCCAGTGAAGACAGCAACCCCTGTCCCTACACCCCATGAGCTTTCCTAAGAGGAAACCACTTCATTCTCCTCCCTGTAGACAACAGGGCCAACGGAATGCCCCAGTGGAGAGGCCCTCTTCCGAGAGAGGTGGGGAGGTCACAGCACGTAAAGACAACCTGGGGTCCTGATGAGATGCAGTTTCTGGTTGGAGGCTGGGGTGGGCCCAGTGATCTTTCATTAATACCAACTCCCGGGTGGCACCAAGGCTGCGGATCCGGGGAACTCCCGTCAGCAGCAAGGGCGTTGGTCTGCCACCTGGTACCCATCCACCCGTCTTCTTGTCTCTGCCCTTTCTCTGGGCACAGTCCAGTCCCCACTCTCAGATCACGGACTCCAGGTGGAGCGGAGCCCCTCCATGGTGGGCAAGTGACCAGACCATTCAGGACCCCGCCGTCTCCTGACCACTGCGATGGATCTAGTAACGGGCCAGTGGGAGTCAGGCCTGCTGCTGCCTAGAACCGTAGAGAAAGGGACCAACGCTGGGAGCCGCCGCCAGCTTCCTCCTGCTGCGTGGGCTGTGGAGGGCAGAGCGAGGGCGGGGCTGGGCCCTCACACTCTTCAGTTACACGAGCCCATCATTTCCCGTTTTGGCCTTAGCCAATTTGAGTTGAACTCAAGAGCCCCGCCTGATTTGCTCCCCAACGTGCCCCAACCCCCAACAGAGCCAGGTTGCAAAGGCTGTCCCTGCACACAGGACCCTTGGGCTGACACAGGCCACAGATGCAGCCTCAAGTCAGAGTCAGACGGGGCACAGGACCGAGGTGCTGGTCCAGCCCAGGCCCTACCCCTAACAGGAGGGAGTTCCTTACCCAAATCTCACAACCACCCGGTGGCAGCTTGACATACCGGTCATCCTGCTAGGGAAGATCACGGGCTGCGGAGCAGGCTGCTGTCAGGTGCCACCATGGGAGGACAAGGATGATGGTGAGGCCTCACAAACGCTGAGCTTTGCTCTAGCATTCTTTCTGCGTATACTTATTTGATTCTGACAACTCCAGAAGGAAAGGGGACAGGTGATTTTTCCCGTGTCACCCAGGAGAGACGTGTGACGGGCCCTAGACCTCCTGCTGCGGGGGCACCAGCACTGCAGCCTGCTCTTTCGGCTCAAGCACTCTCAGGGCCTGCTGCGACTTGCCCCACAGCTTCAGGTAGGTCTGGTCTCACCGGGGCCTGGGCTAGCCAAAGCGGGGACTACATTGTGATTCCAGGGGCCCCAATACCTGTCCCTCAAATCCATCTTTGGTCACCATGTTTCCTTGAAACCCAACTCCCCAACAGATGCTGGAGGCAGAGACAGAGGCCACCACCCGGCTCCCGCCTAACCCCCCCAACCCCAAATAACCACTCCTCACACCAGCTGATGTCGAGAGAACATTTATTCTACTTGGTCAGCTCCGGCAGGTGTCAGCGACCTACACAAATACCCAGCCTGGACAAGCCTGTATGTGTACGTGCACAGCCATGGGGGGTCCCCCCAGCTCCCACTGCCCCAAGTAGGGAAGGACCTGAGGCCTCTGACGCCCATTATTGACCCAGGGGAGCCAGCCCACCGCCCAGTTAAATGCACCCACTGGTTAACTCACATCCCCTCTTCCCTTGCACACCTCTCAGGACCGGCCACCCCACAACCTCCGGCACTTGATCCATCAGTCAGTCGACAAGTGTTTCCTGAGAGTTATGAGCCCAGCCCTATGCTAGACCCTGTTGGGGTTCAAGAAGAAATGACACAGTCCCTTGTCCTCATGGAGTTCACAGTCTAGTTGGGGATCAAGACAAGACAGACACACAGACACACACACACACACACACACACACAGAGGAAACTGGAGCGTAAGTGAAGACAGCACATAATACTCTAGGGGGAGGAGAAGATGGTGTGTTAATACACATACTGTGCTGAGAAGGAGGAACATGGACTCCGTGGTTCGGGAAGCTGGGCCCTGGCAGATAAGGGCTTAGCAGGGTGGAGAGAAAGGGGGACATTTCAGAGCAATACAGGGGAAGGTACGGAGGCAGGAATGAGCACAGCACAGTCACAGGCAGGGAGCACACAAGCTGGACAGTTAGCAGAGACGGTGTGTGTTGTAGAGGTTTTCTCTAGGTTGGCCAGGGTTCCCCAGAGTGGAAGCTCCTAGGCGTTCAGTGCCTTCTCTTTCTCCAATGTCCCTGAGCATTCTGTTATGGCGCCCGGGGCACGGCACAGGGTAGGTGGTCAGTAAGGACCTATGGGCCAAACTGCATTGAAGATATGACAAGCAACACCCCAGGACAGGAATTCACAACCCTGACCAAAACCCATCCCAGCCCTGGCTGTTTTGGCCTCTTCTGACGGGCAGCTCACTCTGGGGCAGCAGGTGAGCACCTGTGGGCTCCAGGCCGACCTGCTCAGGTGTGAAGACGGGAGGAATCCCCGCCCTGCTGCCAGCCCGAGCCTGGGCTCTGTTCTTACCGCCACAGGTGGGGAGCACACAGAAAGCCACTGCACTGGGCTCACCCCCTGCCCAGAGCCGCGGGCACCTGGAGTGAGGCTCTCATCCTCTTCCTCCCCAGTGTTCCCACATGATACCTGGCTGGGCGAACACCTGGTCGGACAGGAGGCACCGCTGTCTGGGCTTGGCTGGTGGAAGCAGCATTTCTTCTCCCTGGGGCAGACTCAGACCAAACTCACGGGCCAGCACGCACAGCAGCCCAGCTCCCCGCAGGGCCTCACACAGAAATCAGAGCCCAGGGCAGGAGCAAAGGGCTCCTTTGTGAAAACCAGCAGCCGGTTAGAAACACAAAAACCAGAAGAGCAAAGCCAGCACAGGAAACTCCACTGCATCTGGGGAAGGGAAATTAGGCTTCAGACCCTGATGCATCATTTGTCAGGTCTGGAGGAAGGGACTGACTAAAAGGGTCCCCTCCCCAGAATTCTTTGCTCCTGGACGAGGGAAGGAGGCGGCTTGGCTGGGGGAGGAGGAACATTACTAGCACAGCGGCCTCGCCTTAGGGCTCCATGAGTGACAGACAAGGAAAGGGCAGCAGGCGAAGCCCCCAGGGCTGAGGTTCTCAGTCTGGAGTCAGCGGACAGGTTTCATCCAGGGAGTCCAGGGGTTCTTGAAATTGCGTGGGATTTTTGAGTCTATGTGAGTATGTCTGTTTTCCTGGGGTGGGGGTGGGGGGCAAGTCCATAACCATCAGATTTTCAAAGGGCTTCATGACCCCAAAGTGTTAAGAACCACTGCTCAGAAAGGAAAGAACCACTGCCTGCCGGTGTCATTCGCATCTAGGGCAAAGTTTTGCCTTCAGAGCCAGGACTGCCACTGACTTGCTGTGTTAGCTTAGACCAGTCACTTCATGTCTCTGAACTTCAGCCAAGTGGTGGGCAAGCAGGAGGAGAGAAGCCAGCTCTCCACACAGGCGTCGTCCCTGCCACCAGAGAGTTGAGACCCATGGCCAGGTAGCCAGGATGAGGTCTTCCCCAGCTGTGATTCCCACCAGGCCTGGCGAGTTTGTCCACAGGGCTCAGAATCTGCCTCCAATTCCAAGCTCCATCCTGTCACCTCCACAGGCCACTGCAGGGCACCTCCCAAGGCAGGTCTGCTTAGGGGATGTGTCCTCATGCCAGGGTGTGGTGCCAGTCAAGCCCTGTGGAACCCCATTCCTGGTCTCTGTGCCCAGATGTGCCCTGTACCTTCAGAGTCATAAGGTCCTGCCCACTCCGCATCTGTTCACAGAAACAAAGAGATCAGGGTCAGGTCAGGGGCCATGAGGTGCCCCTGCCCAGCCACCCCTGTGGGGCTTGGAGGGAGCAGTCAGCCACCCCATGCTGATCTGTCCAGGGCTTTCAGTGAGTCCTCTTAGCCCCTACCAAGCACTGCAAGGATTATGAGTCATATTACAGATGAGACACTGTGAGTTCAGGGCATTTTGGTGACTAGCTCCAGATGTCCCAGGTCCCTATTTAGCCTCTTAATCTCTGCCACAAAGCACTAGTCCACATTGCAACAGCCACCTGGGGATGGCAGGCACAGGGCAGTCAACCTGAGGAGCCATGCAGCACCAAGGAAGGGCAGAGGAGCAGAGGAAAGGGAATGCATGCAGAGCAGGGCTCTGGGAGTACAGGTCCTCTCGAAGCCCCAACTTCCTGCCTCTCAAACCACATCCACACCACCCCTGTCACCTCTGCCAGGCTCCTATCACATGGCCCCTGAGCCTATTCCCAAATCCTCCCAGCTCCGTTTTCCATTTTCAGCAGTGGAGCTAAAGGGTCTTGGGATCCAGAATCCCAACAAAGCCCGGGCTTCAGCCCGTTATCCACAAAGCACCGTGATGGGGCAAGCCCATTTCCTCATCTTCCAAACCGCTGAAGAAGCTCATGTCTCAGAGTGCCAGCCTGGAATCAGAGGTCCTGGGGGCAAGCTGTGGCTCTCCCCTTCTCACTGCATGGCCTTGGTCAAGCCTCTGAGCTGGGGCTCTCATGTTCTCTTGCCCAGATGACCCCGAGACCTTTGAGGCTCCTGCTCTCCCCTCTTCCATCTGTCCTCACGGTGCCGCTGCTCCTCCTTGGGAAGCACAGGTCTGAGGTCAGGTGCTCTTCTCATTAAAAATCTCAGATGTCCCCTCCCCCACCACAAAGTCCCCTGTGGGGCAAATTCCAGCCTCTACCATGTGACCCTTGCCTGGAAAACATCCTTCCACATGCATGCTCTTCCTAGCAATTCTATTCGTCCCCACAATCTGGCTCAAAGCCATCCAGCTCCCCGGGGGATGTGGAGAAGCCAGTCACATTCCCTGCTCTTGTCCCAGAGCACCAAGTTGTTCCTGATCACTCCCACATCATCCTGAGTGGGCACCAGTCGCTCATGTCAAGTGCTGAGTGCCACGGGGCAGGACTTGTAGCCCACATCTGTGTCACCTCTAGAGAGCCCGGTGCAACGCAGTCAGTGGCAGCCAGGGGTACCAGCTGTGAACTGGTGACCTCCCCCTCTCTTGTTGCAGCAATTATGATCCTCATAATGTCCCAGAGAGGAGTCCCTCATCTTTATTCCCAACTTACAGCTGAGCAAACTAAGACATGAAGCAAAATGACTTCTCGAGGGCACCAGATAGTGCATGCAGGAGCCAGGAGGCCTTGGGGGCTGAGGCTGGGCTTGGGGATTGTGGAAATGGGCCCTCTCCAAGTCACTTTCAACTGTGACATTCTGGGAATGAAGATCTGGTAAGCACCTGGTCACAAACAGGCCTACGTCCCAGTATGCCCCACCAGCCCCACCTGACACCAAGAATCAACACCGCTCACCCATCCCCGCCACTCCCTGCCAGACCCTCACCTGCTCTAGGCCAGATCAGCCCGAGGAGGAAAATCAGGGCAGGGGCCCAAGGCAGCTATGTGCAGCCACTCAGAGGGTCCCGAGAGAGGAACACAAAGGGGCTGCCTGAGCCTGGTGTTCCACAGCTTCAAGACCCCAAGCCAGGCCTCTCCTGCTCCCAGGATCCTATCTGGAGAGGGGGCTCCAGCCCAGGACCATCTCCAGGGGTTCAGGGCGCATCTGAGAGGCAGGAAGCACCCGTCGGTGGCGGGCCCCGCGCGCATCATAGCACGCGGCCTAAATGTGCAGCCTGGCCTTCGGGCCCATGGCCGTGGCTGCGCTGGTGGGTCTTGAGCGAGCCCTCGCGCGCGAAGCTCTTGCCACAGCGCGGGCAGAAGTAGGGCCGCCTCTCCCCGAAGACGCCGGGGCGGCGCGGGTGCGGCGCGGGCATGCGCGCGTGGGTGCGCTGGTGGTTGAGCAGGAAGCGGGGCTCGCGGAAGCAGCGGCCGCACTGCGCGCACTGGTGCGGCTTCTCGCCACTGTGGATGCGCTGGTGCGTGAGCAGGTTCTGCTTGAGGCTGAAGCAGCGGCCGCAGTCGGGGCAGGGGAAGGGGCGCTCCCCGGTGTGCGTGCGCTGGTGCACCTCGAGGTTGTGCTTGACGCTGAAAGCCTTGCCGCACTCGGGGCACACGAAGGCGGCCGTGCGACCCGCCCCGGCGTGCGCCTTCTGGTGCCGCACCAGGCTGGGCAGCTGCGAGAAGGTCTGGCCACACAGCGGGCAGCGGTGGGGCTGCTCCTCTGCAGGGTGGTGGATGACCAGGCCTCGCTCGTCCCCAAGACCCTCCTCCCCGTCCCCCGCAGGGGACCCGCCCCCGGAGGACGCCAGCTCCGTCATGGACACTTCCAGCTGCAATCAGCAGTCCCTGGGGAGGCAGAAGCGGAGAAAGGGATCAGTGGGCACCCGAGGGTCAGGCAGCCCCCAGTCTGGCCGGGGACACTCACCTCCCACAGCCTCCAGCATTCGCCCCTCTGTAGTTTTATTCAGGCCAAAGTTCCCCTGCTGGAAGCTACTGTCCTTTCTCAGCTACCTCTTAAGCAAACCCCGCCCTCCCTCCAGGCCCTTCTCAAGGGCCACCTCCTCCTAGAAGCCTTCCCTGACACCTTCAGCCCCGCCTTAAACCATGTGACCCAACCCTGTGACCCTCACTCATCACACTGCATGAGGGTCTGTCCTGCCACCTCTGTCCTCCTCCCCCCAGCACCCTAAGGACAGAGGTGGCAGGACAGACCTTCCAGCATCAACACTGTGCCTGCCACACAAAACATTGAATAAATGCTGGTGGGTGATATTCAGGGATTCCTAGTATTTTGTTTCTTATCTCTTCCAACCAAATTCTGGAGGTGGGTAGAGGGGTAGGTAGTGAGGTGCACCCCAAACCTGGAGGGAAGGGTGGGATCACTGGTGGTTTAAAGATTTTTGCAAAGCTTAAAATAAGAAACAAAAACAAAATCCTGTAAACTTGAAAGTGACCTCAGTTAAACATTAAAGGTAGCAGCTCTTTGTTTATCAAAATGAGGCATGCGGCATGTGTTTAAAAGGTTTGCAAATCACTGAATCAGAGTGTGAGCTCCCAGGGGCTGGTCTCCACTTGATTCCTCTTGGTTACTCCCACAGCAAAGCATGGCTCAAGGCTGAGCAACACGCTCAATGCTCAGCAAACATCCCCAGACCTGGCTCCCTTCATGCTGGTTCCTCTAAGGATCCTCTTCCCAGGGCACTATGTTTCTCATAAATTGTTTCCCATTGTCCTCACAACAGCCCTGAAAAGGGGCCAAGCAGGGTTACTGAGCCCCACTTTATAGATGGGGAAACTGAGGCTAAGAGAGGTCAACATACCTGCCCAAGGTCACACAGCAAGGTGAGCCAGAACTAGGCCCTAAGTCTCTTGACTCTATTGAAAGCTCTTTTCAATGTACCAGCTGCTCAACAACTAAACACCCCTCAAACATACACACACACAAGACCACCACCACCATCCTGGCCATTGAAGAGCCATCCATTCCCAAAGGGCCACTTCTCCTGTAAGAGCACTGTCTACTGCCACCCACCACCCCCATATCTCCCAAAAAACATGTGCTCCTGCAGGGCTCTGAGGCCTGCCTCATCCATTCTCCCCACTCCCATCAAGGAAGCTTGCTTGTTCTTTCCCTGGACCTCCCCTGAGGCCTTCAGGACACTTCCAGCCTCAGTCAATCTGTCTGCAGAGTGGGGTCTCAGAGATACCTCCTCTGTCTTCCCCTACGCGTAGGCCAGCGTGGAACTGACACTCTCACCTTGGGGAAGGGGACAAGTACCACTTGCCACAGACCGCACCCACAAATCTTTCCCCAGACAGTTGCACTGTCCCCTTGGCCAATCTAAGCTGGCACTGTCAAGGGGCAGCCTCCCCACTCTACCCAGCTGTAACCCTGACCGAAGCCCCGCCCGCACGCGGAAAGGGTCCAAAGCCCCGGCCCCCTCTCTTCCCCAAGTTCCTCTATCCCATGTCACACTCACAGCCCGGGCTGCGCCCCTTCTCCTCCGGTCTCCGGCGACGGCTCTTTCCTCTAGAGTCTGCGCTGCCCAACGCAAATACGGTAACCCTCCCTCACCTCTTCTCCCCCGCCCCCATAAAGACAGCAAGCCTTCTGCAACGCTGCTCTCGTCAAATAGCTGCATTAATCGAAAGAGCTGACCCCACCCCACCCGACCTCACGCACAACCTTGCCAACTCCTGGGGCCGGAGCAACCCTGGAGAAATATGGTAAACTCTGCGTCGCAACCCCACCCCCACGAAAATACGTAGGCCTCCTCCCTGCTGCCGCAACCCACCCCGCCCGGCTGCAAGCCCCGGCTCCTCCCGTAGGGAATGAATGCAACCCACTCCCTGCGCCCGCAGCGCCCCCCGCGGAACCACTTAACCTTGGATAAATACATAATTTAGTCGCGGCGCTCCCACTCCCAGAAAGGACCTGCGCAGCCCCCGGCAAATACGGTAGCGCGCCCGCAGTGACCCGCCCCCAAGGGTCCGGCGCTGGCCTGGATAAATACGGTAACCTCCCGCCGAGGCCCCAGCCCGGCGCTCCGCGGGACTCACGTGGCGCCGCCTCTCGGGCCCTCGGTCTCCTCCGCAGCGCCGCAGTCGCCAACGTCGCCGCAGCCGCACAGCAGCCCCGTGAGGCTCGGAGGTCTAACTCGCCAACACCCGGGCTGGCGGAAAAAGGAGGGCTGCGAGCGCTGCGCCCGCCTGGGTAGGAGAGGGAGCCGGCTCCGGGGCCAGAAGGGCCCGCAGGGCAGGTCACCCCAAGTCTCTGGGTCCGCCGCCCCAGGCATTCCCCCGTTCAGGATTCCCTGAGGCCCGAATTCGGCCGTTAGAGCATCATCCTCATGTCCTTCATCCCAAGGCAGGAACAGCCCGGCCAGGCTGCCCCCAGCGACTAGGAAGCGGGCGCGGGAGGTACCACGCCCTTCCCCGAGTGAGAGAGGAGGGGGCGAGCGCAGGAGCCTGGCGGAGCTTCTGCGAGCCTCGGTTTCAGGGGTGGAGACATCAGTCAAGGGGCATCAGAATCAGAGAGCTGCCCTTGCGGATGGTTTCGCCAACGCCCACCCTGCTATGAGGCCTGGGTGGTATCAAGAGATGACTAGGAATGGAAGAAGAAATGAGGGCCCTACTGACCCCCCTCACAATGGAGTCATATGCTCAAGCCCAAGAGACCCCGTAAAAGAGCTGCTTGCAACGCCCAGAGGCAGCCGCCGTGAGCGGGCAGGGCTAAATTACAGTTTCCAGCTGCCATCTAATGATACCCCTTATCCGGGCATAACTTTGCTTTTTACAAAGCGCTTTCCCATATATGATCTCATGGGAACCTTCCAATAATCACGTGCCGTATAGGTCGTGTAGGTATTATTATCCCATTTTATAGATGGGAAAATAAAATAAAATTGAAACACAGAATGGCTTGGCCTGAGCCCCACAATGCTAAGTGACAGAGTTCAGATGGGAACACAAGCCCCATAACCCAGCTTGCATTCTGCACACCACCCTGTAATGGAGACCCTCAGACACAAATGGGGTGTGATGACAGTGATCAGAAATAATAACTTAGACCCCAGTGAGAAAGTGCCTCATTTGACAGATAAAGAAACTGAAGCCTAAAAAGTTACAAGTGCTCCAGGAACATCAAATAGGCTTTTTCTCTGCGGCCCTCTGTAGCTGTCAGGTGGAGGAAGCTGGGATTCCCCAAGGCCCAGGCAGGGCTCCTTGGCTGCTGGGGCGGAGCTATCCCTGAGGGTGGGCTTTGGGAGGCACAGGCCTCAGCATCGTGAAGGTCCCCCTGCAGCCCCACAGGTGCCCCACATGCCTTTTGAAGCCCAGGAACTGAACAACTGCAGGTGGGGGGCACCAGGCAGGAAAATCAGGCCCTGGCTCCCAGCACCAGGCCTGGAGGTGGGGCCTGCTGCTTTCACAGCTCACTCTAAGGACCAGTCTGTCCCAGCAGGCCCGTCCCAGCTCACTTGGCCTCCTGAAGACCCACCCTTACCCCTAACCAGGCAGCTCCTGGAGCATCTCACTGAGGGATGTGGGACTTCATGTGTTAGATGTCCCAAGGAGACTGGCATTTTAAACAGAGGCTACAGGGAGGGAATACTGGAAGCCAAAGAAACGAGTCCACCAGGATGGTTTACCCCGGGGCCAAGCTTAGAGTTCCCATGGCATTGACTGCAGGACCTCCTGACCACTGGTGACAACCCACACACCCCACTCCCAGCTCTCCAGCCCTGGTTGCAGAAGTTGTCACCTGGCCAGAGCAACCAGTTCTCATCTCTCCTGAAAACTACAAGAGAAATGGGGACATTTAGTGAAGCCCAAGGTTTTCAAAAGCAAAATCAATAATATATCTGAGGATGTCACCCATATTTTTAGCAGCATTTTCTAGGTAAGCTGTGCCAAAATAGAAAGGAAAAGAACACAGCTAGGGCATGGGGGTGGGAGGCAGACAGTACCTCCTAAAACTCCCTGCATCTCAGTGGGGAATGCCGAGGGCTGAGATGTCACTTTGCTTCTCTAGTTGCATATACGTACACCCTCCATCTTCCCCTAGGCACCCCAAGCCCTGTCCTCACGTGGTGAGCACAATAGAACGACAATGTGGAAACACCCTGCAAATGCAGCCATGCTGCTTCACACAGGCAGGGCCGTGGCTGGCATGGTGATCACCACTATCCTGCGAGATCCATGTGGCAGCTGGCCCCTGGCCCCTAACAAAGACCTGTCCTGCCCAGAACCAAGGCATCCTGGGGAACAGCTGGCCATGTCCTCTGCATGGGTAGAGGAGAATATAGCTGGGCTGAGCCCTGCGCTGTATTTAGCCTGGGTCACACCAGATAGACACAAAGATGACCCATGGGCCTCCCCTGGGCAGCTCCAGCCCGCTGCTCTTGACATCCTCCAGCTCCTTCTGTGGGCTGCATCCCTAGGCTTCCTCCTCCAGCTGGGCAAGCACCTCCCCCTTGACAAGCTCCTCCCATCCCCCCCCCCCCAGGACTGGGAACCTCTCTCCAAAGCACGTTGTGCTGACCTCAAATTTGGAATTCAGCACAGTTTTCCCCACCAGGTTATAAACTTCACAGGGCAGGGACTGTTTTTAGCATCTATCACAAATGTCCAGCCTCTGATAGGCCCTCAGGCAATGTCTGTTGAATGGATGAATGCTCATCTGCAAACTCCATCTGACAGCGGGGCAGCGGTGGAGGGGAAGGGTGGGCCCAAGGTCAGCCAGTGAGCTAAGACAACTAAGGCAAAGCGACAGCCCCAGCCACAACTTTGAGGACTGAGAGGCACCACAGAGAACTGGGTGAGGATGTGGGCCTCTGGGTGCAAGGTCTCATCTGCTCCAATGTTCTTTTTTCTTGGAATTAAACCCCAGGATGTCACCTGTAACATCAATTCAGCCTAACCTTAAACTTGTGGCAGGCCTACTTAACACTAGGGATGGCTAATTCTTTATGGGGATTAAGCCAAACAGGGGAAAACCCTTCCCATCTCTTCCCATAGACACAAATGCTCTGTAAGCAGCCACACATTGTTTTATTAAAGTGATGCTAGCTACCCTTAATTGTTTGCTGTGTGCCAGACACTACACCATATGCTTTACGTAGGTTCCTTCCCTAAGGACCTAGAGTTTAAATGGCAAAGCCAGAATTTAACCCCAAAACTATCTGACTCTTTCTAGACCAGTGGGGGTGGGATTGAATGAATGAATGCTCAGCCGCAAACTACATCTGACAGCTGGGGCAGCAGTGGAGGGAGGAAGGTGAGAGGAAGACATAATGTTTCTAGCTTCTTGTCAATAGGAACAGCATCACTGCTAGGGCTGTACTGTTCAATAGCTACGTGTGGCTGTTTAATTAAAATTAAATAAAAGTTAAAATTCAGCTCCTCGGCCACACCAGCCAGATTTTAAGCGCTCCATAGCCACATGTGGCTAGTGGCCATTGTACTGAACATCACAGATATGGAACACTGTCATCATCATAAAGTCTTCTGTTGGATAGCACTAGTCTAGGACACCTTCCCCTCCAAATCTCAGCAACCCAAGAGATGCTATTGTCTTTTTGGCCTACGGGATAACCTAAGGGGTACCATTCATTTCCCCCTCTTCACGGCCCCTCTGTGGTTCAGGAACAGCAGTGATATGTGAGAACATACTTTTTGACCCCAACACTCCTCCTCCTGCCAAAAGATCAAAGATATTTCTTTACCAAACTCAAATCACTTTTTAAAAATGAAAGGGGCTGGGTTTGGTGGCTCACACCTATAATCCTAGCACTCTGGGAGACCAAGGTGGGAGGATTGCTTGAGGCCAGGAGTTTGAGACCAATCTGAGCAAAATGGAGACCTCTCCATCTCCACAAAAAATAGAAAAAATTAGCTGGGTGTGGTGGCAAACACCTGTAGCCCCAGCTACTCAGCGAGGCAGGAAGATCGCTTGAGACTAGGAGTTTGAGGTTGCAGTGAGCTACGATGACATCACTGCCCTCTAGCCTGGGTGACAGAGCGAGACTCTGTCTTGAAAATTAAAATTAAAAAAGGTTTCAGATGTGTCCGCCATTCCTACCAGTTTCTCTCTGCCAAGTCCCTGCTGGACCTGCTGTCTCCGTTGGCCAGTACGTTGGCACTGCTTAGCAGCTGCTCCTCTAGTCTCTGCAGTCTACTCTCCTCTGGGCAGCTCGCCATGGCAGCTGAGCCCACAACCTCTGCAGCACCAAACCCTCCGAAGGAGGCCCACCACCTTGCCGGCTGGCTTGAAGCTCGTGTTGCTTGCCAAAGGACAACCATTTTCTGAGCATCTAAGTCATTTTTCTTAGCTGCAGCCTGCTCCTAACAAAGGCACACAAGGATGGTGCAGGCAGTTCAGGAAGCCCAGCTCTATCAAGCTCGTGTGGCCTGTTGTAAGCTTGGCCACGCCCCACTGCAGACCTGCACTTACCTGGCTGTGGACAGGATATAAACCCTTCAAGATTTTGATTTATTTGCTCATGGTTGTTTTTTGTTCCTCTAGGCAACCACTGTAATCTCAGCATGCTCCAGAGTATTTTGGATCCTAAACCACTAGGATAACAAGTCTTTCTTGTCATTGAGTTTATGACATTCCTCTTCCTCAATATTCTCTGACCCAGTTTTATCATTTTAAAACGAAAGGGAATGAAAATCAAGTTGTCAATGCCACAGCACCCTTGGAGAAGCCTGTGATTGTGACAATAGAAGCAGCTTGGGCTAACAGGAGGCCTGGGATCTACTGGCAATTTGCCACATGACCTGGTGGACAAGTCACACTGTCCCAGCCCCCCTCCCTGCATGTCACTGCCCTGCTTACATCTGACTCATGGTGAGATTAAATGGGATCACAAATAAGAAAGCCTTGCTAAGAGAGCTGGGACTGGGAACAATTTGTTTAAGAGTTGACCATATAGAGAGTTCCAAACCACATGTGTATCAAAATGATTTTCCATGGAGGTCCTTAAGCTCCTCAAGGGTAGGGACTATGTCTTAGTCATCCCAGCATCCCAGAAGCCTAGCACACTGTAGGCTTGTTTAGTGAACCAGTACCCCTGACCTGTCAATACAGCAATACACCTCAGTAATTCTTCACTCGGAGGGATTTGACCCTGGCCCCCTTGTGACCCAAAGCACACATTTGTGGGAAGCTCAGTCACCTGGGGTCAGTGGACAGGCATTCTCATGGATTTGCAAAGGAAAAAAAAAGACTACAGTTAGGCCTCATTAACCCCAAGTTCTACCAACACAGCCATTTGATCCATTTGGTCTTTAAACACAGGCCATTTATGGGAAATAACACATTATATTGTAAAGACACCTCCTGCAGGACTATCTCTTCAGTATCTGCCTGCGTTTCCCCCTCAGACGCCTGATTCCACAGGGATCCAGTGTTCCTGCAGGTCCTTGCAGGCAGTGGCTCTCTAACCCATGAATGAATGATGGCACTCAGGGATGCCCTCCTGGAGTAGGTGGGCTTGCTCAAGTTGATTTCAGGATTTGCTAAGTGAGAAAGAGAAAGAAGCAAATGACTCCTGAGTCTCCTCCAGGGTTAAGGTAGGTTTTGATGAGAGGCAGGGCAGGCTGGGGGTAGTCCCAGGAAAGTGGTAGGGTGTCACAGACGGGAGCACAAGGGCTAGTCTGGGGCACAGACAGTGCCCAGGAAAACCCTTCTGGTTTGGTTTCTTGTTGGTGCTAAGAGCCGAGTGCTCAGGTAGCTGGTAATGACTGTGGCACACCTGGCCCAGTGTGACATTCCACACAGCATGGCTTGTAATCAAAGAACTGGGCCAGGCGTCAGCAGGCCTGAGCACTAACCATCACCAGCACTGTGTTACCCAGGTAAGCTGGAACTGCTGGGTGGTCCTCCTTGTCCTCCCCAGCACCTTCATGTCTTTGTTCAATGCTACAAGGCTAGAGCTTACCAGATAAAGAGGATTAAACAAGATCTGAAAAGAGGTGTGACCAGAAACCAGGCTAAACTGCAGCAGCTCCTGGAGAAGGTAGCATTTCTGTGTGTTCAGAAGAGGATCAGGGGCCCTGGGAGGTGGGAAGGTGCAATTCCACCTCCAGAGTCAACGTTGGGGTCCCCCATTCTTCCTCCCATCTCCCAGCTATCCAGCCCTGGCACCCCAGTACCCACCTCCTCCCCTCCTCTAGGAAGATACAGCCTGGGCCAGAGCCCTGGGTTCCCCTGCAGCACCAGAGCCCCCGCCAACCCTGCTTTGGAAGGGCACGAGGGGTGGCCACTTGGAGGCAGGAGGTGGAAGGCAGTATGTGGTAAGGCACACAAAATTAACTTGAAAGAGAGAAGAGAGAAAACTGCCCTCCATTCCAGGCAAGAACTGGGAGTGGGGGGTGGCTGTGTTCATGGCAAAAGCTCCCTGCCCTGGTCCCAGGGCAAAGGGATCCCTCAGCACACACATCCTTGCTTTAGCAAGGGTGGCTCAGAGAGGACAGTAAGACCACGCAGAATATTCAATCCTTCATTTTCTCTTCTGCAAGGCTGGCATTGATAGGATCCAAGTCAGTGAAGTCAGTCAGGCCACTTTGGGCACACCCCTGGACCAGAGTAGGAGCAGCACATCTGGCTCTGCCACCCAGCTCCCCTCCCCAAGCAACCGAACCTCAGCTGAGGCCACCCGCGCCCACCCACCACACACACACACCAGCTCTAGGGTCAGCCCACCATACCCAGCACCCTGGGCAGTGGGGCACTCGGGGTTGGAGGAGGGCATCCAACCATTCCCTCCTTCCAAAAATACTTATTGAATGGCCACTAAGTGTCAGCACTGGCCTTGGTGCTGGGGATATGCTTGCCCCTCCCTAGCCACAGCCTCTGGCTCCCATCCTTGGTGTCACTGAGTCTGCTGGGACTCTCCCACAGGGGCGGCCCCCTGGCCATCCTCCAGCCCGAGTGTGACAGGCTGGTCCTACGGCTGACCAGTCCAGACCTGGGCCACTTGGCGCCAGGAGCCTCTCCCAGAGTCACCAAGAGCCCCACCACCACCACTCGGTGCTTGAGGCCAGGGGTCCAACCTCTGAAAAGGTACACAGACGGCCCCCAGCCCACCGCGGACACCTCCCGGCTCCAGAGTGAGGAACGTTGCTCTTACCTCCTCCCTCAGCACACCCTGGGACCTTTTCCCAGCACCCTGGGATGCTTCTGGAACTCTGTTCTCAGGCCTTCAGAGCCTTGAGGAAACCACTGGTTTCACCGCATGGGTTTCTAAGAGCCAGCACTCCTGGCCACCCCATTGCCCACGCGCTCCCCCACACACGTCCCCCCACCACCACCACGGTTCTCGGCTCCAGTCCACTAGCGCGCCTCCTCCTTGGGGCTGGGCGCCAGGGCTCCGCGGTGAACGCGCTGGTGCTTGAGCAGGTGCTGCTTTTGGCGGAAGCCGCGGCCGCAGGCGGCGCACAGGTAGGGCCGCTCGCCCGTGTGGTTGCGCCGGTGCCGCGTGAGGTTGGGCTTCTGGCTGAAGCGGCGGCCGCACTCGGGGCACGCGTAGGGCCGCTCGCCCGTGTGGATGCGCTGGTGGATGGTGAGCGCCGACCACCACGAGAAGCTCTTGCCGCACTCGTTGCAGATGAACTGGCGCGGCTCGTTGGGCCCGGCCAGGCCCGCGCGGCCCCGGCCCCACATGGCGTCCCCGGCTCCTCGGGACCGCTGGGCGCTGCGCGGCCGCGCGGCTGAGCCCGGGGGTCCCTCGGCCTGCGGCTCGGAGCCCGGCTCCCCGCCCGGGACGGCGGGCCCGGGGCGCAGCAGTTCGGCGGCGGCGTGCGCGCGTTGGTGGGCCCGCAGCGCCGCGCGGCTGGGGCAGCTCTTCCCGCAGCGGGGGCAGGGCACGGCCTGCGCGGCCGGCAGGTGGGTGCGCAGGTGCTTGAGCAGGTGCTGCTTCTGGCGGAAGCCGCGGCCGCAGTGCAGGCACGCGTGCGGGCGCTCGCCCGTGTGGTTGCGCAGGTGCCGCGTGAGGTTGGGCTTCTGGCTGAAGCGGCGGCCGCACTCGGGGCACGCATAGGGCCGCTCGCCTGTGTGGATGCGCTGGTGGATGTTCAGCGACGACCACCAGGTGAAGCTCTTGCCGCACTCGTTGCAGATGAACTGGCGCTGTTCGCCGGACCCCGAGGGGCCCGGCTCTGCGGTCCGGGTCCCAGGCTGGCCCCACCAGCCCTGGCAGAGCCCCAGCCAGGCCCACTCGGGGCGCCCCCCGCGGCGGCGCCGGCCGCAGGCGACAGGCCAGCCGCGCCGCCGCGTCCCGGAGCAGCTCGTGCAGGCCGGCTCGGGCGCCCTGGCGGTCCCGGGCGTGCGCGCGCTGGTGGATGCGGAGGCCCACCTGGTGGCGGAAGCAGCGCTCGCACTGGGGGCACGAATGGGTGGCGGGCCGAGAGTGGGTCTTTTGGTGCTTGAGCAGGTGCTGCTTCTGGCTGAAGCGCCTCGCGCACTCGGGACAGCAGAAGGGCCGCTCGCCCGTGTGGTGCCGCTGGTGGCGCGCCAGGTTTGGCTTCTGGCTGAAGCTCTTGCCGCACTTGCCACAGAGGTACGGCTTCTCTCCAGTGTGAGTGCGCTGGTGGATCTTCAGAGATGACCACCAGCTGAACCTCTTCCCGCAGTCCACGCACACAAAGTGACCCTCACCAGCAGAAAGCGCGGGGCTCAGGGGGCCAGGGACTGCCCCGGGAGCCTGGCCTGCCAGCCCCCCATCCTGCTCAGTGGGAGGGGCCCGCCTTGGACCCCCAGTCTCCTCCTGTCCCCCCAGGGCTCGAGGCCTCCCCATGGTCTGGCATGGCGGGAGGCCCTGCCGCTGCTGGAAAATGTTCTCTTTATCCTTCTCCGAAAGCGCGGCCTGCGGCGCCAGCGGCTGCAGCAGCCGGTCTGGTTTCTCTTGCTTGATCTTCATCGCCAGCCCATCTCCTGCCAGAGGCAAACGGAGAGAGGACAGGGAGAGGTCACTCGCTGCTCTGCTCGGTGGATGGAGACAAGGAGGGGAGAGAGGGATGGAGGTGCGGGAAGGCAGAGAAGAGCCGAAAATAAGGCCGGAGAGAAAAGGACGCAGAAGGCAAAGATTGAAGCAGGCAGAAGAAAAGAGGGCAACAGAAAAAAGAGAGTAGAGAAGGCATAAAGGACTATAAGATAAGGGCAGGTTGAGGTGTGGAGAGAGTGAAGGAAAAAATACTAATACAAGAAAGGGAAGATCAGCACATCCCTTGGACACCGAGGACGTGGGATCCGCCAAGCATGAGCTGCCCTGCCTTCCCTGCCGGAGGCCCAGCAGGCGCAGAGACGGTGAAAGAACCTGTTCCAGTGAAATCTGCTGACCCAGGGAGCAAGGAGAAAATGGCCAAGTTTCAAAACATACCATTCTTTTTCTAAGAGGATCAATGTGCCAGGAGCTTTCTAAGTGAGGGCATGCCCAATCCCTCAGTGGTTAGGGTGACCAAACCCCAGGTCACTGTAGCACCCTCTACAGTGGCTGGGCCCCTGTAGAAAAGACTGAGAAGAAAGCCAAAATTCTTCAAAAATGGGTGATAGGCCACATAACTACATAAACAGGTGCTACGAAAACCTAAGGGACAGAATTATTCCCAGCTTATATAAACTACTGCAGTGAACAGGAGGGAAGGGAGGAAAGAAGTCTGTGAAGCTGGCTTAACTCCAGTATCAAAACAAGACAAGAATAGGGTGGGCAGGAAATTATAGGTTTATCATACTTTGAACATAAACACAAACATGAGCAAAGCAAGTTCAGTAACATTAAAATAATAACATGTCATGGCCTTGCTGAGATTTTCCCCAGGAAAGCAAAGAAGGCCCAGTATAATTCATGATATTATCTAATTAAAAGTGAAAAACCTCATGCCATCTCAACAGATGTGAAAAAGTCATATGATAAAATTGAGCATCATTTCTGGAGGGAGGGGAAGGAAGAAGGGGGAAGAGGGAAGAACTAGCTCTTAGCAAACTAGGAATATAGGAAACTTTCTTAAGTTGACAAGCAATGTATATTAAAAACTACAGTAAACATTACAACCAAAGGCAAAAGATTAGATGCCCATTAGAGTTAGGAACAAAATGAGGATGCTCATTATCACTGACACTATTCAACTTTGCACTTGGGGAACTAGCCAAAACCAGGGGGTGGGGGGTGAAGGAGGATGGGGGAGTTGAGAGAACTATTAATATATAAGTATTGGAAAGGAAGAGAAAACTGTCATTTGCTTATGATTATTAACTTAGAAGGTGCAAGGGAATCCACTGAAAATAGAAATAAGAGCTCAGCAAGATTGCCAGGTACAAAAACATAAAAAAAGTAATACTTTTTAAAAATGGCAAGAAAAGCTATAAAATAACTGGGAGTATACCAAATAAACATGTAGAACTTATATAAACATAACTATTAAATGTTACTGAAGAGATAAAGAAAACCTAAATAAAAGGACAGATATGTTACTGGATGAAATGACAAAGATCTTCACTCTAAAATAATGTTTAAATTCAATGTAATCCTAGTTTAGTAAATTAGAAAATTTATGATGTACATAAATTGTCCAGAAAATCCTAAAGATGAATAAGGAAGAATTTGGTTTATATGATATTAAAAGCTAGTATGGTACTACCATACACATGTTAAAATAGGTAAAATCCAGAACACTGACAACACCAAATGTTGGCAAGGATGTGGAGCAACAGGAACTCTTTCATTGCTGGTTGGAATGCAAACTGGTACAACCACTTTGGAAGAGAGTGTAGCTGTTTCTTACAAAGTTAAATGTAGGCTTACCATACAATCCAGCAATCACTCTCCTAGGTATTGACCCAAATGAGTTGAAAACTTATGTCCACACAAAAACCTGTACACAGATGCTTTATTCCTAACTGCCAAAACTTGGCAGCAACCAAGATGTCCTTCAGTGGGTGAATGAGTAACAAACTATGGTACATCTATACAATGAAACATTATTCAGTGATTAAAAGAAATGAGCTATCAAGTCACAAAAAGACATGGAGGTACCCTAAATGCATATTGCTAGGTAAATGAAACCAATCTAAAAAGGTTATGTATTGGTATTGTAAGATTCCAAGTGGAGCACAGGGGATGTGGAGGCAATGAATCTATTCTGTATGATACTGTGATGGTGGATACCGGACATTATGCCTTTCTCAAAACCCATATAATGTACAACACCAAGAGTGAACTCTAATGTATGTACCTATACACTTTAGGTAATAATAATGTATCAGGCTGGGTGAGGTGGTTCATGCCTATAATCTCAGTGCTTTGGGAGGCCAAGGCAGGAGGATCGCTTGAGCCCAGGAGTTCAAGACTTCAGTGAGCTATGATTGTGCCACTGCACTCCAGCTTGGGTGACAAAGCGAGACAGCCTCTAAAAATCATAATATATTAATATTGACTCATCAGTTACAACAACTGTACCACACTAATGCAAAAATGTTAATAACAGGAGAAATGGGGGGAGGTATAGGGGAACTCCCTACTTTCTCTGCAATTTTTCCATAAACCTAAAACTGCTCTAAAATGTAAAGTCCATTAAAAAAAAAAGACCTCTTGACTGATGCCATTGTTATTGGTGTGGCTGCTCCATGGTGGGCCTGGTGAGGTGAGGCTGCAAGTCATGTTCCCTTCTACCAAAAAAAAGCTAAATACAATCAAATCATGAGAATAGTATAGAATATACATAAAGACAAATTGATCAATGGAGCAAAATAGCTTGATATATGATACAAGAGACATTCCAAGTCAATGGCAAAAGGCTAGTCTATTGATTGATTTAGAATCAACTGATGATCTTTTTGGGAAAAATATTTAAGTTAGATTCTTAGTATATATTGCTTATAAAAATAAGTTCCAAATGGACTTAAGTAGTGGTTTAAACAAAGAAAATATAAGTATTAGAAGAATTACAGGAATTTGTTTATAATCTAGAGGTAATTAAAAGCCTTCCTAAACAAGATACAAAACATAAAAACTAAATTTAACAAAAGATACCATAAACATAAGTCAAAGAGAAATAGCAGTCTAGGGCAGCACTGTCCACTAGGACTGTCTGCAGCAGTGGAAACGGTTTACATCTGTGCTCTCTAGCCACTTGTGACACTGAGCACTTGAAAAGTACCTAGTGCAACTAAGAAACAACTTTTTATTGTATTTAAGTTAATTTAAACCTAAATTTAAAGAGTCATATGAGGCTAATGGCCATATACTGGACAGCACAGGTCTAGGAAAAAATATGTGCAGATATATAATGACCAATGATTGATATCCAGAATATATAAAGGACTCCTGGAGATACGATGAAAAGAGGCTTAACCTCACTAGTCATCAATAAAATGTAAAATAATAGTGTAGCATCATTTTTACCCATTATAGCAGCAAAAATGGAAAGGATCAGTAACGTCCCAACTTCACAATGCTCATGGAAACCATGCAGAACAAGTACACACACAGGTATCCTGGGGACATAAGCTGGGTCGGACTTTCTAGAGGACAATTTGATGTTGTTTATTAAAATTATAAATGTATAGAGCCTTCTCCTTCCAGCCAGCAATTCCACTCCAGTATTTACATGAGAAATACAAGTGTAAAGAGGAATGTCCAAGAATAGCCACTGAAGTGCTGTTTGTACTTAGCAAACTATGGGAAACAACCTAATTACCCATATATAATATTAATAGTTTAAAAGTTATCATGCCCTTCATAATATGGAATATTATGCAGCAATTAAAAAGTATGGAAAATAACTCTATGTGCAGATGTGAAAAGATTCCCAAAACATTTTAAGAGAAAACAAAAAACAAGTTGAAAAACAATATGAATTATCTGATTGAATTTATAAAAAATAAAAGTATGTTTCTCTCTCTCTCTCTGTCAATGTGCATGATCCAGGATGATCCGTGCCAACCTGAAGATGGTGGTGACCCTGTAGTCCATCAAGTGGCTGATGGCTGGGGAAGCTGCCCTCTCTAGCAGAAAGATGACCTTGGGCCAGAGTGTCCCAGGCTGCCAGGACAGTGTTCTGTCACATCACCTGCTGAAGGTGCGAATATAAATGATTGGGTAGGGAGGGGGTCGAGCCCAGCACACATCCCCAGAGCTCCTGCAACTGAGGTGGGGAGGTGCAGGGACTCCAGCTGTCCCAGGGCACGTCCCCTAGGGCCCAGGTATCACATGAAGGAAAACAGGCCTGCCCTTGACAGAAGTCCAAAACAACAGCACTGCTGCTCTGTCACCACGAAAAGGATAATGTTTTAGGTTTTAAATGGTTCAGATAAAATAAAAAAGTAGAAAATGGGGATTTATTGCTTAATGGGCACAGAGTTTCCAGGGTGATGAAAAAGTTCTGGAAACAGATGGACATACAACTTGTGGATGTACTTAATGCACTGAATTGTATACTTAAAAATGGTTAAAATGATAAATTTTATGTTACATATATTTTGTCATAATAAAAAAAATACACAAAACAAATAAAAATGTGCTTAAAAGAGGTAAGCTCTCAATTACCTGAAAAATGTGGCCATCCAGAATGAGTCATTCCCTAAGTCACTAAGGGGCCGGCCCAGTCCCCATGTGCCTCAGTGCCCCTGGGGTTTAGGCCAGTGCTTTTCAAACTCTTCCCTAAAACCACAGGGTTGCCTCAGACGCTGGGAGGAGAAGAAGAGAGGGTCCTGGCAGACTCCACATCTCACATCGGCCAGAGCCACCTCACAGCCAGTTAGGCTCCCATTCTGAGTTTATCTGGGGAAAGGGGTCCTTCTGCTAAGACGCTGGGCACTCGCGCTCTAGGTTTCACTCTCACACTGTAATGTCCACACCACACAGGGGCAGCTGGAGCGCTCCTGCCCACCCACCCTGCTCCTCAGGGGAGAAGGGGCCAGCAGTGTGGCCAAGCACCCTGAGGGTCTGTGTCAGGACCCAGCCCCACAACAGCGTGGTTGCCACACACCACGCCATCCCCCTTTGAGCTTCCCGCTCCATTTCTCTTTTACCCTCCTGCCTGGTTTCTGTCTCAGTCTTAGGTCACTGAATGATTCCTCTCCCCACAGGGGCGGTAAGGCAGGGGCCCTGGGGTCGCGGGGCACTCCCCGGGCAGGGGAGAGGGAGGTGAAGAAACCTGAGTCACACTCTGCCCAGGATTGCGGCTCCAGACCCTGCTCCAGGGCCTGCTCTCGGACCCAACCCCGTCTGAGGGGCCCAGAGCCCGCCTGCAGCCCCGGCCACACAGCCACCAAGGGCTGGGAGGGCCACTCACAGATGCCAGGGGCTGCTCCACCCTGGGCCAAGAGCACATGACTGTACAGGAAAATTTTCCAGTCACAGCATGTATTTCATCACAACTGGCTCTAAGCAGCTTAGCTGACAAAGACCCTGAACTTTGAGTGACCCCAGGAAGCTTTAATGTATGAACTGAAGATGCTCTCCTGACCGATGAACCACAGGGTTTGTTTTAACCGACTGTCCTACCCAGAGTGCCAGTTTTCCATGTTTATTAGCATAATCACTGTGAACTCCCTGTTCTAGCACTTAAAAAACACCTCAGTTCCTACAAGGTGTGTGAGTGTGTGTGTATCCCCTTGCCTGGCAAGTTAACCAGCAGGGCTCTGTCATCTTTTTAGCTCCCATGGCCTCTGTCTTTGTCCCATTCTTTGACATGGCCTCCCAAGTCCTGGGCCCACCCTGAAACTCTAGCCGTCTATGGGATGTACTATCTACTGGCCGAGGGCAGCAGCTCATGCCTGTCTTCAGAGAGGGCAAGGGCACTGGGGCCCTAGCTGGTCCCCACCTCCTCCAGTTTCCCTCTTACCTGTGCTGTCACCAGCCAGGCCATTCTCCATCCCTGGAGGCCTCCCCAGCATCAATGCCGGCCGGGTCCCTGCCCTGCCATCTGTGGGTGAGACGGGAGTGAAAGAAAAACAATTGGCCAGTGGGATGAGGATGAAAACCAGGGTTCCCAGTCCACCTCCCATCCCACAGAACACACTCTCTCTTTTTCAAAGAGCCTTTCTATCCATAACTTCATTTGAAATGTGCATGGCTTTTTTAATTGCACACATACCTGCTAGGCAGGCAACATAGGCATAATTCCCATTTTACAAAGGAGAAACAGAGGCCAGAGAGACCCCTGACGGGCCCAGAGTCGTGGAGGTGGCTGGCTGGCAAAGCTGGACAAAGCTCAGGTCTGCCAGCACCCAGACCAGAGCCTCGTGTCCCACACTCATCATCTGCAGCATGGTGTGTGAAGGACGCCACACCTGAGGACCAGGAACCGCAAATACGGTCAGAGATCCACCTGGGACCAGCTGTGGTCAGGAAGACACCAGGGAGCAAAGCTGCCCTCCACGTCCCCTAAGTCACTGCCCCGCTCTTCGAAAGTTCCCATCATGTTCCAGCACGAACCCTTCCAGGGAGCCTCACAGCCATCCCTCTCCACACATGAACATACAGAGTCAGTCAGGGTGCTAGTTGACCCAACCCTCGTTCACAGATCTGGGACTCATCTCTTGTCTTCTCATCCCAAGTCTTGTGAACATCTCCTGACTGGCTCACGTCACACCCAGATCGTGGTCAGGCATGCTGCTGCTTGGACACCCCGGGCCTTTGCCACAGCTGTCCCCTTTGCCCTCAGGTCTCTGCCTGGCTGTCCCCTTGCTTCTGCCAGCTCCCTGCTTAAATGTCACCTTTTCAGAGCAGCCTTCCCTGGCACCTCTACATATAGTCACAAGCCTAACTCCCCACAAAAGTATTAACTTTTGTGACTTGACGTGATTTCCACTTGTCTGTTTCCTGCCACCATGAATGAGGACAGGGACTGTTCATGTTTGCTAGCGAATCCCCAGTGCCTGGAACAGAGCTGACATAAAGAGGGTGTTCAACAAACACACGGGGCAAACACCTGCCACCCTGCCTGGCTTGGAGCTGTGGCAGCCTAACAGCCCATCTTGCCGACCCTAGTGGTGGGCACTGTCTCTCCCAAGGACAAGGATCTGGTTTTACCGGCCTGGTTTTACCCCCTTAGCAGAGCAAGCAAGTGAGGCTGGCTGCCCCACAGAGAAACAGCTCATGCTTCCTGCTGCCTCCAAGGAGGAAGGGAGGGAGGGCTTTTCCAGGTTCCAGTCAGCCCCTCCTTCCCAGGAGTCCCGCTGGGCACCCCTCACCGAACAGTGCCCCACTGCCAGGGAGCCTGGCAGAGACCCAGCCTTCCTCCTTCCCTCCCCACATCCCCTGCCAGAACCCACTCTGGGGACAGGTACCCAGATGGGGAGCCTGGACACCCTCAAGAAAGGTGGGGGTAGCAGGCTGAGGGTAAATATGAATCTAAAATACAGAAAAAAATCGTCGCTGGTACAAAGAGGCAAAGAGACACACCTCCTTTTTTCAGAGCATTTTCTTTAGAAACTTCTAAATTCTGTCCCTGTCTTTTTGAGATGTAAATCATTTTAAGAGCTAAATAAGTCTTTGGCCAGCTTGGCCACTGCAGGTCTGCCTTTCTGAAAGACTGGGGAGCCACCTCTTTGAAATGTAAACACCAAGGAAGGGCGGGGCGCAGTGGCTCACGCCTGTAATCCTAGCACTCTGGGAGGCGGGTGGATGGTTTGAGCTCAGGAGTTCGAGACCAGCCTGAGCAAGAGCCAGACCTCAACTCTACTAAAAATAGAAAGAAATGATTTAGACAGCTAAAAATATATATAGAAAAATTAGCTGGGCATGGTGGCACATGCCTGTAGTCCCAGCTACACAGGAGGCTGAGGAAGGAGGATCGCTTGAGCCCAGGAGTTTGAAAGGTTGCTGTGAGCTAGGCTGATGCCACGGCACTCACTCTAGCCCTGGCAACAGAGTGAGACCCTGTCTCAAAAAAAAAAAAAAAAAAAAAAACACCAAGGAAGATGCCTGATCTCCACAGGAGAGCAGGAGCCTAACTTCAGCAGGCACATGGTGCCAAGTTGCAAACCTACCTCCTGTCAAAAAAATATGAGAAGTTGATTTTTCTTTTGGATAAAGGCAATTATAATAGCTAACATAGATGGTCACTCTAATTACCAGGTGAATTTAGGATGAACTACATGTGACAAATGGTGCTGTCCAGTCCTCTTACTTAAGGGCTAGTTACTGGTTATCCTGGGAGCATGTCTGTAATGCGTGGCATCTGCCTGGCTATACAGAGGCTGAGACCTTGCTCTATTTTTGTAGCCTCTTAGGGGATTGCCTATAATGTGCATCATATTCTGGTTTCATGCACATTCAATTTATAAAACGCTGTTTTCTTTCTCTTCTTTTGCAAAGGGATTTTGTGGGTTGGCAAGGGATTTTGTTTTAATACTTTAAAATTTTTTTTCAGATGAATCTTGCTATGTTGCCCAGGCTAGCCTTGAAGTCCTAGGCTCAAGTGATCCTCCTATCTTGGCCTCCAGAGCAGCTGGAACGACAGCCAGAGCAGCTGGAACTACAGCCAGAGCAGCTGGAACACCACTGAGTGCACCACTGAGCCTGCATGAGATTTTGTTTTTAATTCTATTTCCCAACAGGAGTCTGTTAAGCACTCTGACTGCAGTTTCTTATAGACACTAAAACCTGCTGGTGGTGCAGAGAAGAGGTCCAGCCTGCAGGGACTCCATGGCACTAGGTTCTCCTCCCCCATGCACTGCCCTCTCCCTGCAGGCCATCCCATGTGAGCTTCTGCACCCCACGCCTTAGGGAAGACTCTCATCAACTGGACTTCATGTCCACCTAAAGAGGCTCAGAGGGACTGGTGGACAGAGAAGCCACCATGGTGTGGGGAAACACAGAATGAAGGGGTCAGAAATTCAGGGCAAGGACAGAGGGGTGGGCCTTGGCCTATACCACACTACTAGAGGCCCCTATGCCAAATCAAAGATAGTCCTACTTTATCCACCCTGTCTTCCAAGAGGTGTTAGGACCTAAAAGTCACTTCAGGTACCAGAAGCGCTTCAATTCTTCCTGACCTCCCCAGAGCAGCTCCTCCCTTAGGCCTCAATACCTCTCTCCTGGGCCACATGCCAGCTCCAGGGAAAGCAGCCTTTTGGTTTAGGTAAAAACAGAAGTGGAAACAGAAGAAAGAGGAGTCTCGTGGACCCAAGGGGGAGAAGTGAGAAGTGAGTGGGGAGACACAGAGGGCAGCAATGGGGGAAGGGAGGCCATGTCTTTGGGGACCCACCTCCACCTGTGTGCTCAGGTGGGATGCATCTGGAAACAGTAGAGCAGGTGCCCTGCAGACAAAACCCTGAGAAAGCCATGCCAAGGGAAGTCCTCCATGTGACACTTCCCAGACTGTCTGGGCTACCAGGTGCCCCACCCTGAGCTTCTCTCCCATTCTGCCTCTCGCTCTGCTGCACCACACGGCATACCCCCACCCCACTAACCCTACCCGCCACGGCACACAGCTGACCAGAAATGCTCAGGTACCAGGCCCACCCACAGGCCCCAGCAAAACACCTGGGCCAGAGGACAGGTAGCAACAGGGTAGCTTCACCACACCCTGCCAGGACCCTGCCCTGCCATCATGTGGTGAGCAGGACACACACAGGGGACAGGGAACAAGTCTCTGGACAAGGCCATCTCCCCATTCCCACTTCCTGGCTCTGGGCCAGGCCCCCCTCCAAGGTCAGGCTATAGTTCAGTGTGCTCCCCACAAGGGGAAGGCCTCAGCCAGAGCCCAGCTGCCATGGCAACTGCAGGACCACACAAAGAGCGCATTGTGCCCTGCGGCAGGTGCTGAGGCCTGGGGCAGGGGAGGTAACAAAGGAGCTTTGGTTGCAGCAGAGACTTGGGGGTGAGGCAGAGGCAGTTGGGGGAGAAAAAGACCACAGGCCAGGGAGAGGCAGCTCTGGGACCTGTCCAGGTCTCCCCACAGCCTCCTAGTCTCAAGCCCAGGAGCCTTCCCACCACCTGGGCACGGCTCTCTTCAGACACAGGGCCCCGGTAGGAGGTCAGAAGCAGATAGCACCTCCCAAATCCTTTGTGCCAGTGGTCAGGAGCAAGGACCACCTTCCACCAGGAGCTGAGGCTCTGAGGGGCGGGCAGCTCCCCAAACCCAGGTCAAAGGCCCAGTGCCACACCTTCTCGGCCACGAAGCCCCACCAGGTCCTCAACAGCCCCTTGCTCTCACTGGATACCCCAGCAGGACCTGGCCTTCCCAGGACCCTCCTGGGCCAAGCCGGCATCCCCTCTGCCCATACTGCCCGAATGGCCTGCCCCTTTCTGTCAGCCACATCCTTCCCAACCCAAAGTTGCTTCACCCCACCTGGTCCACCTGGTCTCCTCACAGGCCCTTACCTGACTGTGTGTCTTCACTGCACAATGCCCTCACTCAGGTTAGCCCAGGGAGTGAGGACTTACTCCCTTGCCCTGCCCAGTCCCTGAGATGCAGACGGTTCTCAGTACATATTGAATGAAGGAATGAATGAAACAGTGGAAGTCTGAGGAGGAGGCTCTTCTGGCCCCAGTCTTTGTCACTAACAACAAATCCCTCAGGATTAGCCAATGGCAGCCTCTGCCTGGGAAACCGATTTCAGTTAATAGCAGATGTTTTAATTTTAAATATACAATTGTAGGCATATGAGAAACTGACATAAACACTAAATGCACAAACACACCCAGAGACAATGGTATCTAAACGATTGTATCTAAAGATACTAAACTGGGCCGGGCGCGGTGGCTCACACCTGTAATCCTAGCACTCTGGGAGGCGGAGGTGGGCAGATCTGTCAGCCACATCCTTCCCAACCCAAAGTTGCTTCACCCCACCTGGTCCACCTGGTCTCCTCACAGGCCCTTACCTGACTGTGTGTCTTCACTGCACAATGCCCTCACTCAGGTTAGCCCAGGGAGTGAGGACTTACTCCCTTGCCCTGCCCAGTCCCTGAGATGCAGGGACTGTAATCCTAGCCCTCTGGGAGGGTGAGGTGGGTGGATCGCTCGAGGTCAGGAGTTCGAGACCAGCTTGAGCAAGAGTGAGACCCCGTCTCTACTAAAAATAGAAAGAAATTATCTGGCCAACTAAAAATATATATAGAAAAAATTAGCCGGGCATGGTGGCACATGCCTGTAGTCCCAGCTACTCGGGAGGCTGAGGCAGGAGGATTGCTTAAGCCCAGGAGTCTGAGGTTGCTGTGAGCTAGGCTGATGCCATGGCACTCACTCTAGCCTGGGCAACAAAGCGAGACTCTGTCTCAAAAAAAAAAAGATACTAAACTGTATCTTAAGTAAACAAAAGTTCAAAGATACAAAAATAGAGATATTCATACACATGAGAATACCTGCAAAACTGCATCTGCAAATATAGAGAAAGTGAGATTTTTAAAAACCTCACAGACATACCTACAGATCCACAGACACACAAATGTGTCACTGTGAATCACATTAGCACAAATCGCCACACAGCACACTCATGAAAACAGAAACGCCAGTCCATTCATGACACAAGTGTCCTTGCACATTCTTGGCCATCCCACTGGACCCAGCTGCTCCAAGGAAAAGAACTCAGGGAGGTGGAAATGGGAGCTGCGGGAGAGGTGGCATAGGCCAGCAGGGGCTGCAGCGGGCTGGAGAGAAGGCAGAGTGGGACAGAAAGCCCTAGAAAGACACTGATGCTGTGCCCAGCAAGCCCAGTGCAGCGTGAGACCCCCCCAGGGCTTGCCTGTGGGCTCTGACCCACAGGGAAGCAGCAGCCCTCTCCCCAGCTTTGGGTGACCTTGAGACACCACAGGGCTGGTTCATCAGCCCAGGTCTCCCCTCTGAAGCCCACTCCTTTGCAAGGCTGCCCTTCCCAGTCCCTCCCCTAGGACTCCAGACCCCCACCTCAAGCCCACATCACAACCCATAACTCCCAGCCCATGGTCACTAAGCTGTTGCTTGCCCCAGGCAAGTTCCTTCGCCCCGGCCCTCAGGTTCCTAATGGTGAAGAGGAGGCCCCAGCGCCCCGCAGTAGCCTCCACACTCTGATTGGCTTCAAGGGAGGAAGAGATTTGACACGGCTTTGGTCGCAGCACTGTATGCAGAGCCCTTCACTTAATAGGGCAGTTCTGCATGCCCCTTCCAGAGGTCCTGGCCCAGACAAGGTCCTGTCCCCTCCTCCACCTAAAGGCCTTCATCCCCACACTGCAGCATCAGGCCCAGCATCCTCTAACAGCTCTCGAGTCCCCACCCATCACCCGCCCTGCTCCTCTACAACGTCTGTCCCCCCCAGTACTAGCCACCCCCACTGGTACCACTCTTCCAGCCCTGCCCTGCCCCTCTTCCCACTCCACCATCTTCAGACCTCAGCCCCCAAATGCTTAGGTCCTCAATCTCAGGAATGGGGACAGAGGTGGGGAGCAAAGAAAAGGGCAGACCATCGTCCCACAGAAAGACCAGGTCGTAGTGGGCAAAGCCATTGAGAGGCCCCGGACGGGGATTTTTTTTTTTTTTTTTTTTTTGAGACAGAGTCTCACTTTGTTGCCCAGGCTAGAGTGAGTGCCGTGGCGTCAGCCTAGCTCACAGCAACCTCAAACTCCTGGGCTGAAGCGATCCTACTGCCTCAGCCTCCCGAGTAGCTGGGACTACAGGCATGTGCCACCATGCCCAGCTAATTTTTCTATATATATTTCTAGTTGTCCAGATAATTTTTATTTCTATTTTTAGTAGAGACGGGGTCTCGCTCAGGCTGGTCTCGAACTCCTGACCTCGAGCGATCCACCCGCCTCGGCCTCCCAGAGGGCTAGGATTACAGGTGTGAGCCACTGTGCCCGGCCAGGACTGGGATTTTGTTTGTTTCTGGTTAGCCCTGTGACCCAGGGCAATCCACTTTCCTTCTCTGGGCCTCAGTTTCCCCACCTGCAAATGGAAGTAACAATGCTTGCTCCTGCATATAAAATTGTTACATCAAAGCGGGGGAACAATGTGAAAGGACTCTGAAACACATTTACAAGGTGCAAGACAAATTCATTTTAGATCGTTGCTGTGGCCATCACACCCTCCTGCTCCCCACTCAGGGTTGTAAGAACTGTACCTCAGGATTGCTCTGGTATGCACAGCCTGCATGATATTGTGGCTTCCATTTGCTCCTGCCAGCATTCCCTGGGGACAACCTGGTCCACAGGCAGCCTGCCCACCTCCCAGAGGTCCCCAATTCGACCAAGCCCCAGATTCTGAGGCACCTCATTCCAGGACTTCTGCCTTCACCTGCTCAACATGCACACCCTTGCTGGCACTGTCCCACCCGACTCCTGCCCATGCCTGCCCCAAGCCCATGGCATCCTCCTCGCCAGCCTCTGCTCACCCACCTCCCTTTAGAGGAGAGAGCTGAACTTACATTCCCCTGCTCCAGTTCTAATTAATACTCAGGAGCCTGTCAGGACCTGAGGAGACCCCATGACCTGATCTAAGGGCAGGGGCCAAAACCAGCTGCCAACAGCAACCCTTTGAACATTGTCACATTGTAATTCATAAACACTTTTCCACCCCTTGCTGTATTCAAAAGGCCTCAAGAAAGGGAGGGTTTCCCCTCTTGATGGATGAGGAAAGCAAAGCCCAGAGAGATTATATTCTCCGCCTGAATGCAGGTCTCCTGTACACCTGGACAGAGCTCTGCTTTCCAGGCTACCACAGTCCTGAAAAACCTGGATTTCTCCACTGAACCCTCATTGGAGGACAGGTACATCCACCAGTCCACCCCCACCAAGCTCTGCAGTAGGCCACTAAGTCCCACTGGGGCAATTTTTCTTTCTATTTTTTTTTAGTAGAGACGGGGTCTCACTCTTGCTCAGGCTGTTCTCGAACTTCTGACCTTGAAAAATCCTCCTGCCTCGGCCTCCCAGAGTGCTAGGATTACAGGCGTGAGCCACTGCACCCGGCCCAAGGGGGCCATTTTTAATACCTTCAAGATCTCATACTACCACCGCCCAAGTTCAGGCCTCACTACTTCTCACCTGGATGATTTCGACAGTTTTACAGCCTGCCCCTTCCAATCCATCTGCCGTCTAGAATTCAAAGCAATTTTTCTAAAACTGAAATTTGGACATGTTACTAGTATGCTTAAAATACCTCAATGGTTCCCCCACACTTTCAGATTCACTAAAAATTTTTTGGCAGGGCCATTCAAATCCAGCCTCTGTTCACCTCTCCCTATTGCACCCCAACAGACCCCATCCTCCTAATATCCATCTCCTGAACTCGCCCTGTCCTCCCACACCTATGACCAGTCCTGGAAGGCCCTTGACCGACTCTCCCCTTCCCAGCCCAGATTAGGGATCGCTTTGGCCAGGAAGCAATTTTGGATATACCAGGTTCGGTTAGGGGCCCTTCGCTGTTTAACCTGTGCACCCATGCAACCCAGCACCATCTACATGGAATCATCATCATCATCAATGTTCTGTCAGTCTCCACAAGACTACAGACATCTAAACACAGGCCCATCACCCAGTACAGGCCCCACACTCTATAAACCATTGATAAAAAGCATTATAAGGGAATGCTTAAATGAAAGAAATTTCAGTCCAAAACAGATTAGAAGCACGGAATCATGGAAACTTAGAGCTGAAAGGAGGCAAATGCCATCTAATCTCTTCATTTTACAGATGAACACAGGGACCCAAAAGAACAGTTACCTGTGGAGTCTGGACTAGCCACTGCGCCTGCAGCCCCTGGGGCTCTCACCACACCCAACCCCAGCCCCATGACCAAGACCCACTCCAGGCTCCATCTTGCCCAAAGGAGGCCACATCTCTACATCCTCCCATGTAAATGTCCTCTATATTCTTCACAGAGGGAGAAGCCCCTCACCCCACCCCACCGCAACCCCCCTCAGACCCTGGCTGCTGTGCCCATTTCCCTAGAACCGAGGTCTCAGGAACACCAGACACGCACCCACTTCCAGCTCCTGCGGTGCTTCCCTCTCACTGCCTCCACCCCCAAACCTGAGCCCCACTCTTACAATACACATTTATTGAGCACCTACTACGTGTCACTCTGCAGCGGGCACTGGGGTTCCTGCCCCCAGAAGCTGGTCTATGGGAGGCGGACACAGGCGGGGAACTCAGAACAACGGGACAGCCCGGGAGGGGCCGCGCGCGGGCAACCCTCCGCTGGCCACTGCATCCTCCCCCGCCCTCACTGGCCTCCAGCTGACCTCGCTGCCCAGGCCTGCGGCCCTCCCCCGCCGGCCGGGTCCCTTTCTCCGGGCTGTGGGGGGTGGGAGGCTCGGGGCCCCAGGCCCCCGCCCCATCCCTCGGCTGCAGCCCCGGTCGGTGGAGGCAGTGTGGGAGGAGCGGGGCCGGGCGCTGGGCCATCCCTCGCACCGCCCCTCCCCGCCCGAAATGCAGTGGGACTCGGAGGGAGGGGGCCGGGGAAATAAATACCTTTGACTTTGTGGCTAAGGTTAACGGGAACTGCCACCCCGGGGGCGACTTGGGCACCGGGCTCCGGGCCCTGGCCAGTCCCGGGGCAAGCGGGGCGGGAGCGCGCGCCTGATTGGCTGGCGGTCCTGGCCGTCCCCAGGACCACCCAGCTATCCCATTGGCTGCGCCGCTCAGATGACCCGCCCGGCCCTATCGGAGCAGCCCGCGGGGCGGCCCCTTTGTTCTCCGGAGCCAATAGCCTGGGTGGGCGGGCTGACCTCGCCCCCGCGGGCGCGCAGGGCTTGGCCGCGGGGAACGCGCTCGCTGAGGGCCGCTGGGCGGAGGGCGCGGGGCTGCGTGCGGGAGGTAGAACGAGCCCGGGACCCTGGTGCCCCGCAGCCTTGTGGCACCCCCGCCCGCCGTGCCCCTTCCAGACTGGAGTTCACAGCGTGTGCACGCCCCGCTTCCCGCTCACGCATGTTTGGGTTCAATCCGTGGCTCAGCAAACATTCGCCGAGCGCCCCAGCGCGCCCGGGAACGTCGGGGCCGAGACAGAAATCCCCGCTCCGCGCCTTCCCCGGAGCGCAAGTCCAGTGTGGTGGCAGTGCTGTTTCTTTGCTCCCTGGAGGCAGCTGCTCACGGCTGCGCACGTCCGGCGCCGAGGGAAGGGGGTCTCCCGCGTGCGGGAGTGTGGGGTGTGGCAAATGGTTTTTAGGGTTGTCCACGAGAGACCTGAGAAATCGTGACATTCAACCCCTTCGTTTTCTAGCTGAGGAAGCAGGCCCGAGGAGGTTCATTACTGGGTAGGGCTCGCAAGAGTGGAATCCTCTCCGCGCAGCTGCCAACCTGGCCCAGGCGGGCGAGGGTCTTCGGTTCCCAGAGACCTCCTGGAAGGAGTATTTTTTCATCTACCCACCCGGATTGTAAGGAAATTCCTCCCACTTCTACCTCAAAGGGGGCACAGCGGGGTCGACTCCCATGGGCAGGACTCCACAGCTGCTTAGAAGCTGCCTTGTTGATACAAACAGGAGCGGGGCCTCTCCGAGACCCCTACAAACTGTCGCTGTTAGGCAGGTGGACCTTATTTTACCTCATCGGTCACTAGCTGGTTGAGCATTTCCCATAGGCCCAGCTGCTGTTTAGCCTCAGGAGCACAGTAGGAATTGGGGGCCGAGACTATGCGTTTTGCCACCAACTTCATGTGCAGTTTTACAAAAGATACTTTTCTGTCCCTGGAATTTGACCTATTCATCTGTGAAATAGAGTTAATAATTTTCTAGTTGCCTACATACCTTACTGGGTTTACAGTTACATTTGGTTATATTGTCTACAGAAGCACTGGTGAAGTATAAAACCCTACACACCCTACAAAGAGGCCACACATGTAACCATCAACACTTTGGAGTCTCATTCACCTCTTTATTTTCTAGAGTACCTAGAGAAGGCTCCACAAAGGCTTGTTTCTGAGACCAGTATTCTAGTTCCAGATCTGCCACATAAGTATGACCCTGGGAACGTCACTTCCACTTTCTGGGCCTGTTTCCTCCTCCACAGAGTGAAACTTCCACCAGATTGACATTCCATGACCAAGGGTATTTCAGGGGTGGAAAGAATGAGGTACATCTGGGATCCCATTTCCATTAAGCAAAAAAAAAAGGGCGGGGGAGGCTGCATGTGTATGTTTGCAAATGCATAGAAAAAATGTCTAGAATACCTCTCAAACCCTTTTCACAGTGTAAAGAGAAAGGACTTGGGTGGAGTAGGGGAATGAAGGACTTTCATGTTAAAAAACATCTAAATGGGTCTCAATTATTTAATTCTTTTAAAAGATACTTTAATACTTTTGTAATTGTAGAAGAAAAAAAGAAAAACTGGATTCTTCAGAGAGATGGGCAGCTCCCGCCAGCAGAGCTCCAACCCCTCCAACCTGAGCAGCCCTTTCTCGTGACTGCTGTCGGGATGAAGCTGGATGAGCAAGAACTTGGGAACCACTGCCTCCCCCAACCCCCAGCATCCCAAGGGACTCAGGAGGGAACCATGGGCAAGTTCACTCTGTCCCTACCTCACCAGCCCCCTCAAGGACACTAGTGTGGCCTTCTCTGGCCTTTGGACCTCTCCTCACCATCCTTCCCCACAGGCAGTGGACAGGCAGCACTGAGGACACCCGGTGCCCATCTTTCCCATACCCCACTCTACTTCCTTTAAAAACGATGCTTTTACAAAAGGTCAGGACCCCTGGTCAGATGCCCTCTCTCCCTCATTCTTGTCCCCAAACCCTCAATACTAACTACATGCCCAAAGACCTGTCCCCTGCTCCTGCCCATCTTCCCCAGATATCTATCCACTCTTTCCTAGTCATCTCCCCTTCCCTGGAGGCCCTGAGCTCCCTCAAAGAGAACAAATGTGAGTGGGGCTTTCTTGAGACCACACCCTCTACTCCCAGGCTCTGACTGGCAATTTGCCATGAATGACACAGGTTTTTGTTTTTTGTTTTTGAGACAGAGTCTCACTCTGTTGCCTGGGCTAGAGTGAGTGCTGTGGCATCAGCCTAGCTCACAGCAACCTCATACTCCTGAGCTCAAGCAATCCTCTTTCCTCAGCCTCCCAAGTAGCTGGGACTACAGGCATGTGCCACCATGCCCAGCTAATATTTTCTATATTTACTTTTAGTTTCCCTATAATTTCTTTCTATTTTTAGTAGAGACGGGGTCTCGTTCTTGCTCAGGCTGGTCTCGAACTCCTGAGCTAAAATGATCCACCCACCTCGGCCTCCCAGAGTGCTAGGATTATAGGCGTGAGCCACCTCGCCCGGCCAACACAGGTTTTTAAGTGGCCCCATAACCCCATAAACCAATATGAAGCTTTGAAGATGTTCTCATCCACCCTACACACTGCAAACTGCCCCCAGCCACCTCTCCCTACTTGTACTCATACTTGTACCTATGTACATCCCACCCAGCCCCACACCTCATGGGGTAGGGATCGAGTCTTGTCTTTGTAACCCCTCAGTTTCCTTCATAACATCAAGCATACAGTAGGCATTTAATACTTATGTTAACCACAAATAGCAGCACACTCTATTCATCCAGTAAGACAGGCCTCAGGGGATGGACCCGGTCTTGAATCTGCCTCTGGTGATTACCAGTCTTATGATCATGGGCAAATGCTTTCATCTGTAAAAGGCGAATAAGAGTACCTGCCACACAAGGGTACATGAGATAACTTAGGGAAACTTCTTTGCAAGGTGCCACTCACATAAACAAATGGTGGTCATTCTCATGCAGCAGACTCCGTGCTAGATGCTGTGATCTATGCAGAAATTACTAAGGCAGCAAGAAAAGAGCCTGCTGATGCCTGACAAAAACAGGCACTCAAATTAGTATGAAATGACCAGTGCAGGGACACGTGCACTGACTGCTGGCAGAGATCTGAGGGCCTGCAGCAGGCCAGCCAGGGAGGCACTGCAGAACAAGATCAAATCAGCCCTTCTTCCCGTCCTGGTAATGTCACCTAAAAGTCTGACCTGACCCCAAAGAAGGCTAAACCCCTGACCCTGATGTGTGGAATGAGGGAGATCAGAGCCGTCTTTGCTGCTCCCAGCTGCCTCCCCTCCCAGAGACTCCTTCTTTGTGCTGTCAGGCCTCCACGGGGGCTGCCAGAGGGAGGGTTGAGGTCTAGCCAAAGTCTGCAGCATCCACCACCCCTCAAAAGGAGCCTCTCAGTGCTCACTGGAGTTATAAGGCCAAGGTGATGAGAAAAACAATGACAGCCCTGGGTCCACCACAGGAGGGCAAGTGGCCAGGAACTGAGATCCCCAGTTCCCCCTGCCAGAGTTCTCTGGAGCCTTCGCCTACCATGCAGAGAATCAGCCCTGCTGCTGGGGTGTGCTTGGGGAAGAAGTGGAGGCCGGGTGTGGAGCAGCTCAGCAAGTCAGGCACTGGGACCGTTGCCAAAGCCCCACCCATGGCCCCCATTCCTTCCTCGGAAAACTCCACAGCCCCCCAGGAAAAAGCAACACTCCCCAGACACCAGCTCTAAAACCAAATCTTTATTTTCTAGTTTGAAAAGGAGGGTAAATGGTTGTTCTGTTTAGTTCCACAGAACAGCACAAGGCCCAATAGATAGAAATTATAGGAAAGCAGAATTCATTTATTATAAGGAAGAATTTCTAACAATTAGAATCATCCTACGATAGGACCAGGGCCTCAGGAGGTGGGGAACTCCCTGTCACCTAAGTGCTCAAGCAGAGGTTGCACATCCATATGCTAGAAATGTGGGAAAGGAAACTCAACCAGCATCTTCCCTTTAGCTGACCCTCCGTCACCCATGGGGCAGCCCTTTCTACAACATGTTGAGCTTTGGAAGGAGTGAGGAGGGTTGGGGTGTTGAAAGCCTGGACACAGAGCTGCTGACAGCCAGGGGAAGCTCTAAGCACTTGGGGTGGGGGGTGGGGGGAGAGATAAAGCAAGACAGACCAAGGAGGAAATGCCTTGGGGGTTTGATCTCTGAGGAGGAAGAAGATGACATCACAAACAGTAGATGGGTATCCAAGTCTGTCTGGGTGCCTGTGCAGGGGCAGGAGAGAGGAGCAGGGGCAGGAGGTAAGAGCAGCTCAGCTTCACCTCTAGATGCTGGAAAAGGCCTAGGTGCTGTCTAACAAGGCTAGCAGGTTCTCCAAGATGTATCCAGCTGGTCCACTTTTCCTCCCCAGGCATTCATTCACTAAGGACTGTACCACACCTACTTCCAAAAATGATCTGAAGTAACTCATAGTAAGACAGGGACATTAAGGCGTTAACACCAGAGGATGGAGGGTCTTCCCTCCCACTGGTGGTTCCTCTAGTCAGAGGGCTCTAAGGGGTAGGTGGAGTTGCTATTGCTACTTTTCCAGGGCACAGGACAGTCAGGAACCCTAGCAAACACCAACTGGAGGCCAGCGTCCTTGAGCTCTGAAGTGGATTCCCTGGCCACCCCGGGTTGACCTTCCTGGCTCACAGGGCCCAGCTCACTCCCCGCCTCTTCTGTCCCCTCTGGGATTCGTCTCCCCTACCCCAGCAACAGGCAGGCATCCCCACCCAGCCCACAGCGACGCCCCAGCCCCGCCCGCCTCAGACATCGTGCTTCTTCTGGTGGGCCAGGAGCCTCTCCTCGTCGTCAAAGGTCTGGCCACAGATGGCACAGCAGAAGGCGCCGTCCCGGATGTGGCTTTTGCGGTGGGTGATGAGGTTGGACTTCTGGCTGAAGCTGCGGTCGCAGTCGGGGCAGGCGTAGGGCCGCTCGCCCGTGTGGATGCGCCGGTGGGACACCAGGTTAGACTTCTGGCTGAAGGCTTTGCCGCAGTCGGGGCAGACGTAGGGCTTCTCGCCGGTGTGGATGCGCCGGTGGGCGGCCAGGTAGGGCTTGTGGCGGAAAGCCTTGCCGCAATCGGGGCAGACGAAGGGGCGCTCGGGCGCGTGGTCGCGCCGGTGCGCCGCCAGGTGGCTGCCCTGGGAGAAGCGGCGCCCGCACTCCTCGCAGGCAAAGGGGCGCTCGCCAGAGTGAACCCGCGAGTGCGCCACCAGGTGGGTCTTCTTGCCGAAGTTCTTCCCGCACTCGGCGCAGGTGAAGGGCCGCTCGCCCGTGTGCTGCCGCTGGTGGGCCCGCAGGAAGCGCTCGAGCCGGAAGCTCCTCCCGCAGTCGTCGCAGCTGTAGAGGGACGCGGGGGCTTCGGCCTGGTCCTGCGGGGGCTCTCGGGGGGCCTCCGGCGCCGGCTCCCGGGCAGGTCTCAGCGGGGCCTCTGGAGTGGGTTCAGCCCCGGGCCTGGCTGGAAGCTGGGGGCTGCCGGGGCCGGGGGCGGCCTGGGTGGAGCCCTCGGATCGCTTGTGGATCTTGCTGTGGGACAGCAGGTTGGGTTTGTGCCGGAAGCGACGGCCGCACTCCGTGCACGGGTAGGGCTTCTCGCCGGTGTGGATGCGCCGGTGCGAGGTCAGGTAGGGCTTGTTGGTGAAGCGCTTCCCGCACTCCGGGCACTGGTGCGGCCGCTCACCCGTGTGCACGCGGCGGTGGGCGATCAAGTTGGGCTTGTGCCGGAAGCGCTTGCCACAGCAGGCACACTGGAAAGGGCGGTCAACCGCGTCTCCACCAGGCCGGGGGGCGGTCACCGCAGGGCGGCCCCTGGGCCGGGGCCCCAGAGCCTTGGCTGCTGCCTCTTCCAGGGCCTCGGCTACATGCACCCGCTTGTGAGCAACAAGCTGGTCCCACTGGGCAAAGCTCCGGCCACAGTTGCCACATATGAAGGGCCGGGCCTCCGGGACAGGGGGGTGGCACCGCCGCAGATGAGCCTGAAGCTGCTTTCGTCGCCAGAAGCGTCTCTCGCATTTGGGACAAGCGATGGGCCTCTTTGCAGCCGAGTGGGCCCGCAGATGCAGAACCAGGGCCACCCAGCCTCGGAAGCTCTGCCCACAGAGGTGGCAGGCGAAGCCCAGGTCTGGGGTGGCAGCAGCATGGACCTGGCGATGTAGCACTAAGAAGGGGGCATGGCGGAAGCGACGGCCGCACTCAGGGCAGGGCAGGGGCAGCCGGGCCAGGCACCGGCGGGCATGAAGCCACAGGGCCACCCAGCCTGAGAAGTGCCTTCGACAGTGTGCACAGCGATGGGCCCTGCCCGGGGCCTGGCTGCCGGGCTGGGACACTGAAGTGCCTTGTTGCCTCAGCCTGCGGGGCTCCTTCTCCAGGGTCTGGGGTGACTCCTGGGAGGGCCCAGAAAGGAGTCGGGGCTGGGCCGGGCCCATGGCCAGGGGGCCTCTGCAGCGACGTTCCAGCATCGGGTCTTCCTCTGCTGAGGGTGGAAAAGCAGAGTCACTCTAGAGACCAACTCATCCTGCCCAGCTCCTCCCTTCCCGACCTCAGCCCCCCCAGAGGAGCTTGCCATCTACTAGCTCCTAGAGCCCTTGATGTGAATTGAAATCGACTACTCTTCTATTTCTTTGTATGTTATCTTTCAATTTGGGTTTCCAGACATTTGTCTTACATCTTTATTATACTGGACACTTCCAAAAGGACTCTGTCTGACACTTCTTGGAATCCATCATGGCAGCTACCCCAGTGTCAGGCAGGCGGTAAACACTCCAGTGTTGGATGCACAAACATTCTTGCCACAGGACTCACTAGACAACGTGGTCACATCTCCCTGCAGTGCCTTATGCTTTTTCAAAGCACTTCCCTGTTGCCCTCCCTTTGTGTCTGCTATTTCCCATTGCCACATCTGAGCCTCACAGCAACTCTGTGAGGCTGGACAAGCAGACGCTGAGCTCCCTGTTTGACAGATGAAGCAATTGTGAGGCATCAACAGGTGATGGAACTTGCCTGAGGTGACACAGTAAACCAAGGGCAGAACCAAGGCTAGGGGATAGGTCTTCTAAACTCCCAGGCCAGTGTTCTTTTCTCTAAAACACCTGGGTTTGCAAAGATCTTACAGAAGGAAATTCCTATAGCCTTTCATTCTTATTACACCACAGGGGAGGCACTTCCAGCCTCATTAACCTCAATCTCCCACCACTGTAAAAGCCTGGAGAACAAGTGAGAACAGCCTTTCTCAGGGAACAGCAGGGGAGTCCTGGGTGCTACTCCCAGCACAGTCTAATGCCAGGCCATCGCCTGTCCAGACTGTGCCCACACTCTGCCCGCCTGCCCTCTTCCACACACACACACACACGATTAGGACATCGCAGGAAGGAAAACTCTCCCTGAATCCAAGGAACACCCACAGCCTGCTGCCCCCAGGGCCTGATCCCTGGCTCTGCCTCCCTTGGGGTGCTGTGGATTATTGGGGCAAGAAAAGGGGGGGAAGAGATTGTAATCTCTGTCCCCTGCCTGGTCCTGCCCCAGTCTTGCCAGGGGCTGCCTCACGTTCAGCTCTTCCACAGCTTGGGGGAGCCCAGATTCCTGCACGAGACCCTCCTATACGGAAAGGGGGCCGGGGTGGCTGATAGATTCCTCAAGGGCCTTCAGTGCCTGCTCACAAGCTCCAGACACAATCCTCCTAAATTCCCTAGAGCCTCTCTCCTCCTGGGGAGCACAGCCATGACTCATTACCAATGCTACATTGAGCACAGGGAAGACCCCCCAGGATATGAGAAAGGGATCCTTCCCCTGCAGGATCCTTTCCTTCCACCAGGCTTGGGGGGAGGGGAGTCTGTGTTGCTGGGGTTGTGGGGTGGTTTGGGAACACAGCAAAGCCCAGACTCTACCCTTGAGACTGCAGAGCTGGGAATGAGGCTTTTTCCAGCTCCTCCTGGGGATGTTCCTGGGGATACTTCTGCGGCTGCAGCGCCTGCTTCGGCCCACACTCCGGTAGCCCCCAGGTGTCAGAGAAAACTGCAGCAATAAAGACACCCCTACCCCCATGGCAGAGCTCAGACCTCTGACTGCAGAGAGGCCAGCCTTACCTGTGGGGAGGGGAGAGAAAACATGTGTGAGGCTTTGAGCTCTTCTAGGGCACACATCTTTGTGTCCTCACCAGCCACAACCCCTCCCCCCACACAGCCACAGCTCCAGCCTTAAGCCCCACACCCTGCCTGGCAGAATGACCTTAATAGATATTGGATTAAGAAATGAATGTTCCCCTTCACCAAGGAAGTACACTGCTACTTTTGGGGTCACTTCCTCCCCTGGTAAGGTCACAGAACGAATTCTCCATTCCGTGGACAGGGTCTGGGTTTTTCCTGAAGGCCAAGGCCCGGCCTATGGCAGTAACTCTGGAATCCCTGCTGGCTCCCTTCCCCCACCCTCCTCCCAACAGGAATTCCAGGCCTATTTCCCATGGGGCTGCGCAGGGCCAGCTAGTGTGACCAGGACTTGGATCAGAATCCCCTTCTGCATCTTAGATGGCCAAGGGTGGCTAAAACCCCACAGCCTCCTTTTGTATTAGTGCATGTCCTCCGTCCACGTTCACGGACACACGGGTCCTGCTCCTACGAGCGATCCATTTCGGGTCCCACGCACGGCGCAGCTAGCTGAGCCTGTGCGCAGGTGCGCTCGCCGCCCCCCCAACCCGCGGCGGATCCAGCAGTGTCCCCCCGCGCGCACACGCACACACGGTCGCGCACACTCACGGTCACGCGCCCCGCAGGTGGAGCTGCCCCCTGCGGGCCCGTGGCGCCCCCGGCGCTCCTGCCGGGCCGTACCTCTCCGGCGGGCTGTGCAGAGGCGCGGCGCCCGTCCATGGAGCCCGAAGGCCGGCCTCCGAGGCCCGCTCCCCGCCCCGCCGCGGCGACAGCGGCAGGTTCGAGTTCACAACTGCCAGGCCCGTCCCCAACCTCCCCCCCGCCGGGTTCCCAGCGCCACGTGACTACAGGAGCTGCCGAGGGTCAGTCGCCGGCTCGGGCGGCCGCGGCCTGGGGGCGGGGCGGGGCCGGCCGGAGGCAGGCGCGGGGCCGGGCGAGCGGGCCGAGTCAGCCGCTCAGTTGCCCCGCCCTGGCTGCCGGCCTCCGAGGGCCCGACTCTGTTGCCATGACGACCACCATCCCTGGTTTTCCGGGACAGGCCAGAGCTCAAGTTTCCCGACCCTTTGTCCCTGCAGAGGACGCGCGTCCCGGGCGACCGCGTGGCCGGCCTGTGGTCACTCGGTCTGGCCCGTCGTCACTGGCTTATGAAAGGCTCCGGGCCCGTCCGGAGACTTCAAAGGGGGCGCAGTGCCAGGGCCTTTCCCAGGCCGCGCTCCCCGCGCAGCGGGCGCGCAGTGCGGACGCTCCCTCGCGCGCGGGCCGCAGACGGCGGCGGCGCCCTGGAAGTCCGCAGCTTCTGATTTGTTCCAAAGTGGGGAATGAAAAGGCCCGACCAAGTGAACTTTGAAAAGTTCCTATTCCTCTATTCCAGAAATTGAGAAAGAGCAGGGGTTGCCGGGCTTCCTGTGGCAACGGGGAAGGCGCGGGGCTAAGGTCGGGGTGGCCTTTGGCGCACGTGGGGCATTTCGCTTGGAAGCGCAGCAGCCAGTGTGGCGTCTGCGGTGGCAGGTGCGAGCCTGTGCCCATGACTCACCCACTAGCAGGTGGCCTTGGCTTTCCAAACGAAACACTTCCCTAGGGTTTCCAGGCTAGTACAATTTCATGTACTTTCATGCTTTTCAACAAAAGCAATTTTTGAATTGTACCATTAGTTGAAAACACTTTGAGAGGGAGCAGGGACCCTTCTTAAGGGCCTGCTGAGCTCCCCCTCTCCCCAAGCATGGAAATAAAAATTTGAGTTCTTTCAAGGGAAATTCCAGGCACCTAGCTAGCCCTGCAACCAAGCAATTAGGGAAGTGAATGAATAACCTGCTAAGCAAGAAGATAATAATAACTTAAACAATAGTCACTGAAGTAAGTCAGTCACTAGATAATTGATTCGCTATAGAAACTAAAGTTAACATCTTGATATATGTCCCTGAGTTGTTTTTCAGAAATCAGGACCCCACCAGATGTAAAATGCCAAATGCTATCATGTAGACCTCAGACAGACTGGAACCAGAAAATGAATAAGAAAGTTCCAGAAAGTCCCCAGCCCTTAACTCACTTTTGAGGCCCCCCACCCCTGCTTTTAAAACCCTTGCCTGTAAGCCATCAGGGAGTTCTGGTTTTAAGCATTAGCTGCCTGTTCTCCTTATTAGGCACTCTACAATAAACACAGTTCTTTCTCTCCCTGCAAATCCTACAGTCGGCGTTTGGCTTTGCTGCACAGGGTGAGAGGACCTAAGTTAGGTTTGGTAGCACTTTTAAATCTGTTGTATAAATAGGAAATAGGGGAACATAAAAACCTCTCATGCTTTACCTCCTAGAGTCAATTGCATTTAATATTTTGGTATGTATCCTCTGGTGCTTTTTTCCAGTGCATATCCATTCCATGTTTGACATAATGCTTTGCAAAGATGTATTCTGCCTTCTTCACTTAACACAGCGTTGTGAATTTTCTCCCATTTTATTAGATATTCCTTTATAACATGATTCTTCATGGCTGCATAAATGTACAAGTAGATTGTTGATAGATTTTCTATATACTTACAAATTTATCTTTTATTGCGCATATCTGATTTAAAAATTCTAGAGGTTGGGAACTGATGGGTCAAAGGCAAAGTGTATTTTTAAAATGTCTTCTAAATTATCTTCCAGAAAGATTTATTAGTTTTCCCTAAAAAGTGCCCATTTTTCCATATCTTTGACAACACAGGCCTTTTTTTTTTTTTCAAATTTAATTTAAAATGGTCATTTCTCATTGTTTTGGTTTGCATTTCTTAGATTACTAAGGCTGGACTGTTTATTCACATGGTTCTTTATTGCCAGTTTGTATTTTCTCTTTTGTGAATTTATGTCCCTTTGCCCACTTTCCTATTTGCCCATTTTAAAAGTTGAGAAGTTGGTTTTATTGTTGGGGGCACTCATAAAGTGAAGGTATTAACTACGTGTCATGTGTGTTGCAAACATGTTTCCTCCATTTGCATTTTAACTTTTTAATTTTTGATGCGAGAAAGGTTTTTTATGTGCCAAAGCCTATCAGCTTTTTTTTATGGTTTCTGCCTTTAGAGGTATGTTTAGAGTGGCCACAGCCACCCCCTAATAACATTTAATGTTTGTAGTTTTATCACAGAACGTAAGTTTTAATACCTAGTATAGTAGTTTAAGTACTTTCCCTACACACAGACTCCATTTTTGTTGTTGTTGTTCTTCAAAACTTCCTAGCCATTCTTCCAAATGAACTTTAGAATTTCTTGTCAATATTTTAAAAACTCTATTGGCATTTAGAGAGATTTAAGATTCCTGTCTCTCCATTTATTCAGGTCTTATTTTACCTATCAAAGTCAAGCTGTCTATTTGTACATTAAATATTTAACTTTTATATTCTTCATGAAATCCACAAAAATGAAAAAAAAATTTGTCAGATCATATAGTTTGGGGGTTCAGAAAACGTGGTCATAGCATATTGTAGAATATATGTCAAGTTTGGTGGTTATAGAAGAATGAATTTTTCTACTGACAGTGCAATAAGAAGATACTCCAGTTTTTACCTAAATACTTAGTAATAACAGATACCATTTAGGGAGTATTTATTTTGTCTCAGGCATGGTGATAAACTCTTCACATACCTACCTCATTTGACCCTGTCAACAACCTATGAAACAAACTCTTCTGATCCTCATCGTACAAATGAAACCAACTGAGACTCTGAAATGTTCAGAAACTTACCCAAGGCCACACAGCTGGATAGAGGCCGATTTGAATCCAAGCAGTGCCTCCGTCTCAACCACTAAAGTTGTGTGTGTGAAGAAAGCACCAAGTGCTGGGCCTGGCGCAGAGTAAGTGGGCTGCTGAGCGAGTGCAGCCATCTAAAGCTTCTCAGTTACTACAATTGTGTTTGATTCCCACAGTCCTGCGAGACCCCTTAAAGGAGAATTCCTTCATAGACTCACAAAGTGTCTTCATCTTGTCTGTAATCAGTCTCTCTTAGCGGAAAGGGTCTTCACTTAAACGAGACCCTAAACTACTCCCTCACTCCCCAGCCCCCACTAGAAGAAATGCCTCCTCGTGGTCAGGAGTTGGCCACATGCTGTAACTTCCCCTTTTGGTGCAGCCAAAGGAAGCTAAGTATGACTGTGCCTTAGCTCTGCAGGAAGAAAATGAGTGGCAAAGGAGTCGTGGAGTGATTCTTGAGCCTTTGTGCCAGCTGGAAATTTAAAGCCTTGGTATCTGGGACTTTGACCTTCAAAATGCTTTAGAGACCAACAAGCCAAATGGTCAAATGGTCTAGCCCAGTGGAGATTGTCTCAGCTTTTGACATGCTAGTTGGAGAAAGACAGGGCTGCACAGGGGCCGCCCAAGAGGATCCATCTTCCCCTCCAGCAGTGCCTGGTTCCCACGGTTGCATTAGATGGCAAAGTAGGTGAGCATTTTAGGGGATGAGGGAACGACATCTCCAGAAATCCTCTGTGAAGACACCCAAGTGTTTAGAAACAGCCTAGTATCTGAAAGAGGGAAAACTGCACCCACCTCTTGCCGATACATAGTCCCACTCCTCCCCACAAGACTCATACAACCAGCAAATATTCGATCAGTGACCACCATCTGCCACTGTGCCAGCTGCCAAGCCCCCGTGTGAACCAGGCAGAAATGGTCCATGCAGTTTCCACATGCAAAAGGATGTTGAGAGGACCTTTACCTCTCATTAAACCATGGAACTATCTCTTGGTTTGGTACTTAATACAAAATAAAACCAAATACTCAGTTACAATTTCTGAATGGATGACTGGTGAAAAGCTGGAAGAGACCAGGGATCAAATGGGAAGAGAGAAAAACGGAACTTACTTTAACTATTACTGTTTCCTCCGGCTTCAGACAGCATCCCTAAGGCAGTTTGCAAGGCCCTGGTGTAGCTACTTTCCAGGTGGCTGCAGACGGTTTGTGGAGGAGGCAGAGAGCACATCCGCACTGACCTTGATGAAGGACAAATCCGCTGGGTGTGCCTCGCACTGGCAGTAATCACAGGGACTTGCTGTGCCCTCTCCAGCCTTTGCACCTTTCCGCCTGGAGGGCACTGAGAGAAGGCAGCAGGGGAGGCCAGAGTAGGCTGCCCCAAATAGGAAGGACTGTTGAGCCGAAGGCAATGAAGAAGTAAATGCAAGAAAGCCCTCTGCCCTTTATCTACCTAAAAGTAGGGCATAGCAAGCATTACAAAGATAAAAGGTACCCCACTTCCCCTCTCTACCAGGGGGAGCAAAGGTTAACCACTGAAGACAACTTTAGACCCTTATGGGCCTGAGATAGTACCGGAGGAATCCACATGAACAAGACTTCCTAACTCGCCTTTAGCTGCCAGTTATTTCCCTATCCACACGGTCCCACCCCTAGAGACTTCTTTTCCTCTGTCTTGTCACTTCTCTAAAAATTCACTATTCTTTGTTGAACCTGCTATATAAACTGGAATTAAAGACACCTCTTTGAGAACTACTCTTTCCCTGGGTGTCTCTCATGTATATGAGAAATACACATATTAATAAACTTCTGTTGGTTTTTCTCTTGTTCATCTGTCCTTTGAAACAGGGGTCCGTTCCAACTGCGAACCTACAGGGTGGAGGAAAAACTTCTACAGCAGCCTAGGCACACACTGAGGAAGGCCCCCTAACTTTCCAAGATTTAGCATCTAGGTCACATGGAAATTCTTCAGGAAAAGATCAAAGTGCTCTACTTCTGCAGTTCTAAAAATATCTTTAAGTGCATGAAAACATGGATAATGCATGGCAAGGACAAATGCTGTAAGAGAAACCCTAGGCTGAGATCAAATGTCACTTCTCAAAACCCCGAGGGGCAGGACAATTTTCTGTTGCATATCTAGTTCCCGGAGTCTGCTAAAAGAGAAAGAATACAATTGGTAAAAAGGATCCGAGGCAGATGTCTCAGATTTCCTGCAGAGGAAACTGGTACGTGTGGGTGCCCGGCAGCTGTGAGGCCCGCTTCCCACGCTCACCAGGCCTGCTGCCACCTGACCACCACAGTCTGTCTCACCTGGGCTCGGATAAAGGCAATTGCCAAACATAGGTGGCAACCCCAATTTCCAGGTGAATTTAGGATGGTGTATATGTCTGACAAATGGCACTGTCCAGTCCTCTTACTGAGGACCAGTCATTTAGCTTTATATGTGCAATTGGGTGCATATGCTTGCCTATATAAAAGGATAAAGTTTCTTTTTGTCTGTGCAATCTCTTAGCAGATTTCCTGTGATGTGCATCTCATTCTGGTTTAATGTGTGTTCAATAATAAAACTGTTTTCTTTCTCTCCTACCTCTGTGGAGAGGTTTTCTGGGTTAGCAGGAGATTTTGGTTTTAATTACATTTCCCCAACATAATCTTCCAAACTCAAAATTTTTAGCTCAATCACATCTACAAAGCTTCTTTTGCCACGTAAGATAACATTCATGGGTTCAAGGGATTAGGACCTGGTTATGTTTGGGGGGTTTTGTTCAGCCTACCACACTGTTCCTACCCCATCACCTTCTAGCCCTTACTGAGTTTTATTAATCTTCATAGCACTTATCACCTCCCTGAAATTAGTGGTATAGTTATTCATTCAGATGGTTTTGTCTCATTCCCGCACTGCAATAGAAGCCATGCAAAGGCAAGGATTTGGCCTGCCTTTTTCACCCCAGCATAGCCGGCCCCGGGAAAGATGTCCGGCCCACAGAGTACTCAGTAACTGCTGTGGACCAAGTGAATGAGTAAATGTAAGCTCCATCCCACCACTACACTCATTCGATCGGCCCACACTGAATTGCCTTTGCAGCACTATGAGCCAATTTTTAGCAATAAACTTCAAGCTGTCTCCCCTTGGCTACTGCTTGTTAAGCAGGTGATGAGAGTCTGGTAGAACTTGCAGTGAGAGGAAATACCTTTTCTTAGAGAAAGATGTAAGTTTTAGTATATAAGCATAGCCAACAACAGGAACTTGGAAGACAGGTCTGTAACTCGCTTCCTTACAGGACTCTGACTGTAGGTAGCAGAGCCTTAAACATACTCTTTTATCTGGAACATTATTCTCGTTAGGATAACTGGCATGCAAGGACCTTTAGGGAACCTCTACCTGCGAGGGGAACCTCACCTGGCCAGAGTAACCAGCTGGGAGAAGGAGGGTGTTCTGCCCCCTGGTGACCACGTTTACCACCACGCCTCTTGGTGATTTGGTCTTAGGACCATACATTGCCAGGAAAAATCTGTGACAAATCATCTTGGTGCCTCAGTCAAAAGAGAATGAGCTTCACTTTAATTATAAATCTACTTCGTTACTCTTTCAAGGTCAAATCTCATCTATTATTACAATACCATGTCTCTTTCTACACCAAACTGGGATCTGGGTCTATCTTCAACTTAATTCAGAAGATGGATTTAGGGCCAGCTCTTGGTTTACTACCTACTAAAAACCAAGCTTAATTTGGAAACGCACAGAAATTCGAAACAGAATCTCTGCTAAGTCTTTGAGATGTAGCAGAAGCAGGTGTACTGTCAAGTGTTTTGTTTCCTGTGGGCGGCCTGTGCTGCTGCTGTTTGTGAACACCATCTGCACACATTTACCAAATAACTAGAACACACCTCATACCGTAGCTCATTCCTGGCCAGACGCCTCTCACATGAAACCGCTTGGGTACCTTGGAGGAGTCAGAGTGTAAACCTGGCTTTAACTTGTACTCTCTGATCGGCTTCCAAGACCAAATCTGGGTCACAGTTGAACTTGGTGCTTTCAGACTTGGCCAGGGAAATCTCAGATGTCCTCATAACTAGTTTTCCTTCATAAATATCCTCAACAGGATTTAAGAAACCTTATTTTTTTGTATGTTATTAGAAATCACAACAATAGGACATGTTTCCTACATAGTAACATTTTATTAAATTACTATATTCAACAACTAATATCCTAAAAAATTAAATTTTAATATACTAAATTTTATATATTATAAATATACTATACAATATATTGTATATATTATAATATACTAACAGTGTATATATTAATATATTATATAGTATATTTAATAATATGCTAAAAATTAATTTTAAAAGAGCACTTGAAAAGCACTGAATTCCACAGCATCTAACCCACCCTAAGTGCCTTCCACTGGCTGCAATACCACTCATTATCTGGGCCCTGTGCTCGTTTAGAGTTCTAACAAATATGTGTATGGTATATAAAACACATACAACAAACTGGCATGATTTTTGGTCAGAATGGAGTTAGGAGAAATTCTTAGGGTTAAGCCCAAATCAAGTGATAATGTTAAGTACATAAGAAAAATCATCCCACAGTCCCCGTGCTACTTGAAAAGCTATACAACTAGCTAAATTTAAGGAGCAATGAACACAGTTTGTGCTCATAGTCTCCATCTAGTGGTAGATCCTTGGATGAAATGGGCTTCTAATAGGATCTGTTTGACTTTAAGCTTGGTATCTGCATTCTCACCACTTTGATTTAGAAAAATATTTTTTACTCATGAAACTGACATTTATTATGTAATTATATTTATTATAAAGGTACAATTTCCTTTTATTACAATGTTGATTTTCCTTGAAAGAGCAATTATGTGAGTTTTAAAATGTTACTGTTTATGTTGTATTATGTTAATGTCATGGTACATCCACATACTCAAACCTAAATTTCATTTCCTACCGCATTCAAACATTGAAAATGGCATCCTGATTGGCTTTTTTGGATAAATGACAGGATCCTGATGATTATTCTCAACAAAATAATTTTTATTTTTTTCAGTTCAGTGTTAGCCACCCTGGTCTTGTTCCTCTGCTCACAAAACACCTCTGATTGTTGTGTCACACAAACATTTGACTTTGCAAATGATCAGGTTGAATTCATGGCACCCAGTCTCAGGAAAGGATTTTCTCTATGTCCGTGTGTGTGTGTGTGTGTGTGTGTGTGTGTGTGTGTGAGAGAGAGAGAGAGAGAGAGAGAGAGAGAGAGAGAGAGAGAGAGAGAGAGAGTGAGTTTGGTCGGGCTGCCATAACAAAGTACATTAGAAATTTATTTTCTCACAGTTCTGGAGGTAGAAGTCCACAACCAGGGTGTCTGTTGGCAGGGTTGGTTCCTTCTGAGTCCTCTCTCCTTGGCTGCAGATGGCTGTCTTCTCCCTGTGTCTTCCCTCCGTGTGTGTCCATGTCCTAATCTCCTCTTCTTACAAGGACACCAGTCATATTAGATTAGGCCCACCCCGATGATCTGATTTAACCTTAATTACCCCTTTAAAGCCCCTATCTCCAAATATAGTCATATTCTGAGGTCCTGTGGGTTAGAGCCTGTCTTGATCCATTTGTGCTGCTATAACAAAATACCTAAGACTAGGTAATTTATAAAGAACAGGAACTTATTTTCTCACAGTTCTGGAGGCTGGGGAGTCCAAGATCAAGGCACTGGCATCTGGGGAGGACCTTCTTGTTGTGTCCCCACATGGCAGAAGAGGACAAACCCACTCCCACAAGCCATTTATATAGTGGCATTAATCCATTCAGGAGAGCAGAGTCCTCATGGCCTGAACTCTTCCCATTAGACCCCACCTCCCAACACAGCTGCATTAGGGATTAAACTTCCAACATGTGAATTTGGGGGGACACAGACCATAGCAGGGCTTAAACATATGAATTGGAGAGGGATAGTTAAGAGCTAAATGTGTCCCCCCAAATTCATATATATATATATATATATTTCAATGTAGTAATTTGTTTTTTTAAGTAACTCATAGACTCTGGTTAAACACAGCAGGTTACACACATATGTTTATCCCTACTCCCTCCCCAAACTCTATGAAAATGACAGTAAAGGAATAACAATGTACAAGGAGAAAGCTGGTGGGGCAGGAACAGTGTAAGGGGTGAGTAGAGCAGAGTTCCTGCAATGGGGCGGGGCGGGGGTGTCTCTAAGGAGCAAGGGGATTCAATCCTCGGACCCCTGCAAAGCCCTGGACCAGAGCACTAGGTGCAGGAGACACAGAAGTGAAGCTGGGGACATCGGATGACACGCCCCTCCACCACTGCAGGAGACCAGAGTTTACTCTGTTGAGACGGAACCAGGGGAGAGCAGAGGGCCTGGGTGAACACGGGGAGGTAAAGTCAACGTCTCCTGCCTCCTGCCCCACTTGGCACCCAGGACACAAACAGCCTGGCTGTGGCAAAAGCTCAGGGAACACTTTTTTGGAAAAACTGTACAGGCCCAAAGAAAGGACATAAGACATATAGATAATACTGATATCTGGGATCATTCAAAGAAAGTCAGCATTACTACTCCATCACAGCCCACCAGTTGGTTGACAAGGCCCCACCTACCCATGAAGCTTTATTCAGTCAGGCATTTGAGGAATGCCTCCAACATGACAGACAAAAACCACGACCACACAGTGAAATACAGAGCAGAATGGAACTTTTAAAAAAGAAATCCTGTATTTACAGGATGGCTTTTTTTTTTTTTTTTTGAGACAGGGTCTCGCTCTATCTGTCTCCAGAGCTAGAGGGCTGGACTGCAGTGCATCATCATAGCTCACTGCAATCTCAAACTCCTGGGCTCAAGAGATACTCCTGCCTCAGCCTCCCGAGTAGAGTAGCTGGGACTACAGGCATGAGCCACCACCATACCCAGCTAATTTTTCTATTTTTTGTAGAGACGGGGTCTCACTCTTGCTCAGGCTGGTCTCCTCCTGGCCTTGAGCGATGCTCCCACCTCAGCCTCCCAGAGTGCTGGGATTACAGCCGTGAGCCACCGCGCCCAGCCTGATTTTTTTTTTATCATGGAGAAACACTTGATAGTCATGCAGCCAAATTCATCAGTCTTTTCTCTTATGGAGTTTGGGTTTTGTGTTGTTTTTCACCAGTAAGAAGTTATTAGGAAAACAAAATCCTCGTGTGTTGTCATCTGGTACATTTAATTCAATTCATCTGGAATATATTATAGGGCAAGAAGTGAGGATGGAACCAACATTATTCCTTTCTCCCCCACAAGGCTAGCCATATATCATGACACCATTTATTGAATGCTTAACAAATATTCAATAATTAAAGACAAAAAATGTCAGTGTAAGTTTTCTCACTGATATCACACTACATATAACTGAGCTAAATTTGAACTACAAGGAAAGGAAACCTCATTTGTGACCTAGCCAAATATAAAAATTTAAAATTAAATATTTTCATAATAGTGATCAATAATTACTATTTCCCACATTTTTCTCACGTGAATTAATATCCAGAGAGTTTAATTACAGTAGATAACATGTAAATCAACTACAAAAATTACAAGAAAAATTTGAAGAATACTTTGTTGATATTGGTAAATTTAGAGTTGCTTTTGAATTCATGCAATATCATTTTGAATTTATGTTAATTATAATGAATTGACACAAGAGTTAGCAAATTTACTTGAAACTGATGTACTTTTGCTTCAAAGACAAATCACTTCTAAAAAAGATAAGCTAGTGTTCTCAATGGTGTTGCAAATATTATAGGACAACGTTAGGCCAGGTGAGGTGGCTTCTGACTGTAATCCTAGCACCCTGGGAGGCTGAGGTGGGAGCAATTGCTTGAGGCTAGGAGTTCAAGACCAGCCTGAGCAAGAGCAAGACCCCCATCTCTACAAAAAATAGAAAAATTAGCCAGGCATGGTGGTACCCTGCCTGTAGTCCCAGCTACTCGAGAGGCTGAGGTAGGAGGATCACTTGAGCCCAGGAGTCTGAGGTTGCAGTGAGCTATGATGACACCACTGCACTCTAGCGGGGCAACAGAGAGAGACTCTGTCTCAAAAAAAAAAAAAAAAATACAAAAATAAAAATAAAACCATTTAGGAAGATATACTGAAACAGATATTCTTAAAGGAGGCAAAATGATACATTTTATTATGTAGTTATGAAATGTCTACTATAGACTGTACTATACTGTATAACAAAGGACTTGGATGTATTAATAGGTGCAACATATATTCTCTAAAATAAAAACATAACAGTGAGTCCTCACTTAACATTGCTGATAAGTTCTTGGAAACTGCAACTTTAAGTGAAGTGACATAAGACAAAACCAATTCTACCACAGGATAACTGACATACACAAGAGTTAAGTTCCTACAGCATATTTCTGGTCAAAAAAGGTCATGAAACATCTAAATAAAGATCCAAAACACTTTTAATATTAAACATTGAAATAACTGAGCTATAAATACATTTAAGAAATGCATGTATACATTTCTTAAACATATTAACAAAGATTAATAAAAACAAGTAAGATAATTACCCAACTTTTGGTGAATCAGTGAGTGGTAGCAGTGGGGGTTAAATCAAGGAGTAAATGTTTGCAGAGCAAACACTGTAAGGAGCACCTCCTACCACCACACAGTTCAAACAGTCACAGAAATGGGGGCTTGCTGAGCGCTTCCTACCACATGGTTTACTGTTGTGCGTTTGAATGATTATATACTTTACACATTTTTATTTATAGTAATTTATATTTATTCATTCATTCAATAAGGCTCTCCTTTCCAAATTTATGAACCTCATTATTTTTCAGCTGACAACATTGTCAGCCCAAAATAAGTGACTGAGGTAAAGATCTCAATCAATGGAGGTTTATTAAGCCAAAGTTGAGGATGCGCCCCAGAAAAACACAAACCACAGATGGCAAGACTGTGGCTGTTTTTCTGAAGGGGAATTTGGAAGTTTCAGTATTTAAAGGGGAGTAGGGCATACAGAAGGGAACAAAATAGGGCAGGGGCATAATGAGACAAAATGTGAGACCCAGGAAAATGTACATTTTTATAAGATAAAGCAAATGCTAGAAGAGAAAAAGGGAGGGAAGGAGGCATCAGTTTATAGACGTCCCTGGGTAAGTGGAAGAATGTCTGATTCAGTCTCATCTCTGTTCTGCACCTGGAGGATAAACTTGTAATCATTACCAGTGTGGAATCAAACAGACTTTAGTTTTAAGAGCTATACTAGCCCGCAGACCTGAAGTTACCATTTGCATGTCCTTGTTTATGCGAGGCCAGCAGGGAAATTTCCTTAATGAATGATCTGTGGGGTTTTGCATAAGGATTTGGGAAGGGGGTTCTGAGATTTTTACTTTCTTTTACAACAGGCACAGGGGAGAACCACTGAGTGGTTACCCCAGCCCCGCAATGGGTACAGAAGCCTATATTACCATCTTGAGGTTAAAGAAAGAATGGGGCAAATGAGAGTGGCAAAATAGGTTATGGAAGAGGGAGAAGGGGAGGCCTGGCTAGCAAAGGTGGTCTTGTTATGTAAATGAACCTCACAGGTGGCAGCCCTCAGAGAGAATAGAAGGGAAAATGTTTCTTTCGAACTTTAAAGGTGTCAGACTCTCAGTTCATCTTTCCCAGATCCAGAATAGAGGGGGCCTCAGAGGAAGCCTGGCTGATCACAGAGGTACATCTCCCCCACAAAAGACAGCATTTCCGCTATTCTTGTATTTCCAGCCCTTCTGAGTAGGCATCCTGAAATGTGTCAAAGAAGTATATTTTGGGGTGAAATATTTTGGTTTCCTTCAGGGCCTCAGGCTGGGAAACATCTGTGTGTGCATCTGGTCTCTCTACCCCCTTTAAAGCTCTTGCAAAAAAACAAAGACCCCATCTCTTAGTGCTTAATGATAGTTGTGTAACTCACAGCTGGGGATGAAATGCCAGTGGTGGGATTTCAGGCCCCAGTAACTGGCTAATAGCTCAGGATCTTTCTGGTGTCCCCGGAGCACACAGTACAGGAAGCTCTGGCTGTGTGTGGAGAGTCCCGGCAGAGGGTGCGTAGGGAGGGGATGAGAACCCTGTGCCTAACACTGGGCACCAGTCACTTCATGTTTCCTCCTTTAATCCTCAAAACAATTCAAGATATGATCCCCATTTTACAAATAAAGAACTGAGGTTCAGAGATAGATTTGGGGAGTTAAATGAGATCCTCTATTTCAGGTGTTAGTATAGGCTTAGAACAGACAAATAGTGGCGGTGGTGACTGACGTGCCAGTCCCAGAGCTTGTTCTCACCAAGGAGTTGAGGCGATATTGGACCCTATGTTCCTCCGCTTGCCTTACACGTTCCAGCACGCCGGCGTGCCGCACCGCAGGCCCAGCACCCCACATGAGACCTGGAGTCTGTCCCCATCAGTGGTGGGCCTGAGGAAAAGGTCAGGAAAAGCAGCATGTAGGATCCAGACTGGACGTCTTTGCTGGCGACAAACGTTGTCAGACACCAGAGTCATCCCTAAAGGAGAAACCTTCCTTTTCAGTGTGGCTTTAGGGTGCGGAAAGCAGAGAGAAGGACCAAGGACTCCTCAAAGTCTCTTTTGGTTTGAAGGTGTCTGTATTTCTGAGAATTTCCTGAAATGAGTGTCTCAGGGACGCTGGGGACTGGTCACCCGGGAAGGACCTAAGAAAGGGCAGCCCTACCTGGGCAGGAGGGGGCACAGAGGCCCTTCGGGGAGCACCGCAGTCCCACATCCCGCGGAGAAGGGGCCCGGGCGGCCCCCGAGGACTGAAGGCTTCGCTCCTCAGCCGGCAGGAGGTGGGACCGAGGGCGGCCCAGCCTCAAGTCCAGCCCGGCGAGCCGCCCGCCCCGCGGCGGGGTCAGGGTCAGGAGGCGGGAGGGGTGGGGGAAGGTGGGTGGGCTGGGGTGGGAGGGCGCGGGGAGGGCGCCCCGCCCGGGGGCCGGTCCTAGCGCCGCGGGGCGCAGCGGACTGGCTGGAGGGGCCGAGGTGGGGGCGGGAGGAAAGGGGGGCGGGGAAGAGCGGGAAGGGGCGGCAGCCGAGGCCAGGATTTCAGCCGCCGGACGGTTGGGGGCGACCCCAAGACGCAGGGAAGGAGGTGAGGAGGGACGAGCGGGCTGGGGGAGAGGGGGCGGGCGGAGGGAGCAGTTCAGGGGTGAAATGTGCGAAGCCCTGGCTTTAAGGCAATTGCCCTGGGGGCCTCAGTTTCCACATCTGTGGCTTTCTGGTCCCAAGACCACCAGTACAGGCAGGGTTCTCCGGGGCAGTCACCCCCTCAAGTGACCCCAGTCATGGATTAGGGGACGGATCACAAGGGCTGGAAGAGGGGTGATAGGGAAGGCCCCAGAGAAAAGGGCAGGGAGCGAGGACCTTGCCTGAAGCGGGCTAGCCGAGGGTCGGGCGGGTCGGAGACCCCCATTTCTGGAGAAGGAAGTAGGGCTGATGGCACGGGCAGCTCTGGCGCGAGCAGGGTTAAGCGCCCTGCAGTTCCCACCCGTTCAGGGCCCCTCCCGGGCGTTTACGTCCTCCCAAAAATATTCGGCCTCCAGCGGGTCCCTCCTGCGCGCCCCGGGCCCTGCCCCTCCCCCGCGGTGCGCGTGGGCCGGGGCGAGGGGTGGTGCTGGGCGGGACCCCGCGGGAGGCGGCCCACTCCGGACTCGGGAGGAGAGGGGCTCGGAGACCCAGCGCGGAGAGGGAATGGGTCCGAGAGGCGCAGAGCGCGGGAGTGGGCAGCCGGGCTTCCCGGGCGCTGGCAGGGAACTGTGCTGAAACTTTGCTGGCCCCAGGGAACGGTGCGGGCAGGGTGGGAGGGAGTGGAAACGACCAGACGGACACCAAGGGCTATCTGGAGAAAGGGGCATTTCCCCGTCCCTCCACCTCTGCCCAGCGTTCTGCCGGGCATGCCCCCCAGGGACAGGGCAGCGGAGGCGGCGGTCCCCGGCCGGCACGGAGAGCTGAGGACGCACACGCCCCCTTTGCAGGGCCGGGGTGGCAGAGCTGAAGCCATGCGGCGGCTGCTGATCCCGCTGGCGCTGTGGCTGGGCGCTGTGGGCGCGGGCGGGGCCGAGCTCACAGGGACGCAGCGGCGGGGCCTGCAGGTGGCCCTGGAGGAGTTCCACAAGCACCCGCCCGTGCAATGGGCCTTCCAGGAGACCGGCGTGGACAGTGCCGTGGACATGGTTAGCGGCTTGGTCCCGCGGGAAGAGGGAGGGCTGCGCCGCGGGAGCCCCGCACATTCCCAGGAAGCGGGTGCAGAGGGGTGCTTGGGCCCCACTCTAGCCACCTCCTAGGGTGCTGTTTCACCGTGGGGGAGGGGCGGGTCACAGCCAGGAATTGCTTTGCCTGCTCAGTTGACTGCTGGTGGTCTGCCCGTCTGTCCACAGCCCTTCCCAGCTGGGACATTTGTGAGGCTGGAATTTAGGCTCCAGCAGACAAGCTGCCGGAAGAAGGACTGGAAGAAACCTGAGTGCAAAGTCAAGCCCAATGGGGTGAGTAAAGGGCCATGTGAATGAGGGGTCACGTGTTGGGTGTAGGGGAGCCCCCTAGACCCCGAAGGGCTCAGCCTGAGCCCACAGTTGTGAGGGTGGGCAGTGGGCTGGGGACCTGGTAGGCAGGGAGACAGAGGGATGGGTTACCCAGGACTTACCTTCTTTTTCAGGGCAGGGCTCACCTGTCTGAGCTCTCTCAGGCTTCAGGTCATGGTGGAAGCAGCCCAGGGTGTGGGGTTTGTCTGGCGCCCACCCCAGACCCCTGGGTCGGCTGATTCATGACAGGGCTCCACTCTGGTCAGCCCCCTAGGGGCAAACCGCTGCCATGGGGGCGATGCCTGGACTGGGAGTGCAGTGACCTGGGTTCTGGTTCCCACTGTGGGCACCATCCTGGGCTTCATAGGTTCTGTGAAGGCCTGGTCCCCTCCCTCTGCTACAGGAGGGCCCTGGCATATAGCACTGACCTTCAGACCTCTTGTTCTGGGACCCTTTCATTCAAGTCAAATCTTACAAGAAAATATAAATAAATGACAGTGGAGTGGTTCTGGTGGAAGTCAGGTGGGAAGAACCCATCTGTGGAGGATTCTTGCTTTCACACGAGGAGATGTATGCACATGCATGCAAACATGCACACACCCATGCCCCTCACACATTATTACACACATGCTTGTTCACATGTGCTGCCCTCCCCCGCCCCATCTGGGAAGGATCCCTGCTTACACACACACTGAAGTCTCACGGTTTGAAAACTGCAGGACTGTTTGAGATTTCCAAGTTCTGGGGGCTGTGCCTGCCACCACCTGGCATGCACGACCCCTCGCCTGGGGCTAGAGGCCTGCCTGGGAGCCAGTCCCCATCTCGAGCAGCCCCGGCTCCCACCCTTGTTGGTGCCCATGCCTCACTCGTGCCCTTCCTCCCCTTGCCCCGTGCTCCCCTTCCCAGAGGAAGCGGAAATGCTTGGCCTGCATCAAACTGGACTCTGAGGATAAAGTTCTGGGCCGGATGGTCCACTGCCCCGTACAAACCCAGGTTCGGCGGGTAAGAAGGGGCAAAGATACAGAGGGGACGGGCAGAGGCTGGAAAGGTGGGTGGAAGATGGGCCTGTGGGAGAGGTCGAGAAGCCTGGGTGGAGGGGCGGGAGGCGGGGAGAGGACAGGAGGGTGAGAAGGGGCACTGTGCCTGGTACAGACATTCCCTGGGGGATGTGGAGGTGGTTGCTGCCCACCCCCTCCCCCCGGGCACTGTCTGCCCTCCCGACACTGCCTGAACAGCTGCTGGCACTGGCAGGAGCTGGAGGAGCACCAGGAAGCCCAGTGCAGCAGGGTGGAGAGGGCTGGCGAGGACCCCCACAGCTACTACTTCCCTGGACAGTACGCCTTCTCCAAGGCCCTGCCCCACGGCTGAGCCCTGGACGGGTAGGTGGCCTGGGGTGGGGGTGGGGGTAGGGAGCACAAACCCTGGACAGGGACAGCCCTTGGAATGTCTAGTCGGCTGGTGTTGGGCTGTGGGAGGCAGGGAGGGGACAGACTAGGAGCCTGGGAAGAAAGCTGGGACTGGGACCAAAACAGCCTCCTTCACACCCAAATCTGTTTTTCCCTTTCCTCTAGAATTTTCATCCTGCTTCCTGGATGGCTGCAGGCAGTAACCATCAGAAGACCCACCCTCCCAGGGAGAGGATCCCATTATACCCCAAGCTAATAAAACTGCTCTCCCAGCTGTGTCCTTTTGGCTTCTTGCGCTGCCTCCTCAGCTCAACCTAGAGGCGGCCATCTGCTGGAGGGAAGGCAGGGCGTGGCGCCCGCCCTCGGCCCTGGGCAGGGTGAGCAGAGCCCCTTGTGAGAGAAACCAGAGAGACCAGTGATGCAAACGAAAGCAGAGCTGTTTAATGAACAGGCCTGGGTGAGCACAGGCAGAGAAGGCTCCAGGACAGCACAGGATGGGTCATCTGGACAGGCCAATCTGGAAGGTGGGTGATAAGGAATGTTCTGGCCACTGGGCCCTGCCCAACTATCCCAGGTCACTGGGACAGGAGGCTGGCCCATCCCACCTTTCTCACCTGTAGCCTTAGGAGGAAGTAATTACCTCTACCAAGTCTCAGGCTTCAGCAGCAGGAATGGCAGCAGCTGTGGGCCCTTACACCTGCTAGAGGTCACTTGGGGGTGCATCCTTGCAGTATGTGGAGGGAGGGTGGAGAAATGTCCTTGAGGGGAAAGGGAGAGGGGCTGGTCTCAGGACAGGGATAAATGAGTAGCCCAGAGTGCAGGGCCAGTGACTGGTGTGGGAAAACACTGAAGACAAGTTCAAAGCCAAGGAGGGAAGATGCAGGCAGCAAGGCCACCTGCCAGGCTGTCCAGGGCCATAGGACACATTCAAAAGACAAAGGAAGAGGTGGTGCCCACGGGGCCAAGTGCCTGCTCAGCCTGGGCCAGGCTGTCGCTGGCCTGGCGGTCCAGGTCCCGGCACTCCTGCAGGGTGTCCTGGAACTGCCGGCAGGCCTCCTCCAGGATGGAGCTGCTCCGGGTGGGCCGAGACTCCCAGTACCCTGGCTCCACCCAGGGCTTGGCCTCAGTGGCTCTGGGGCCAGGGCTGGAGCTGGGGTGCAAGGAGCTGTCCAGGTCTCGGCACAGCTGGTACAGCTCACTGCCGCGCCCAGTCACACGCTCACCGTCGATGACTTTCAGGCCAGGCAGCAGCTCCCGGACCGCAGCCCAGTAGGAAGGGCTGGTGCAGAGTGGGTTGCTTAGCCTGGCCAAAGGGTCTCGGAGCCGCAGGTGCTCGAGGCACCGCAGCCCGCCCAGACACTGCAGCTGGCTGGGAGTGGCCAGCAGGTTGCCCGCAGCATTGAGACTCTGCAGGTTCTCACAGGCCGCCAGTGGCTCCAGCCCCGTCAGCCGATTGTTGGAGACATTGAGCACAGCCAGCTGGCGCAAGGAGGCCAGCGGGCCCAGCTGGGTAAGCTCGTTGCCCGACAGGTCCAGCCACTCAAGGCCCAGGCACTCTCCCAGGCAGCCCAGGTCGGCCAGCCCTAAGCCTCGCAGCTTCAGCAGCAGGATGGACTCCAGGGCGAACTCGCCCGTACGTGACTTCAGCAGCTGGGGTGTGATTCGCAGCCTGCCTGCCTCTCCTGGCTTCTCCCCCGGAGGCTCCATGAGACAGATGTCTGTTCAGATGGCCTGGATCCTGGCAGTGCTGTCACAGGGACGGCGGTGCTACCGGGGGTCAGCCAGCTGCTCTCCCCAAGACACCTTCAACTCTCCCCCGGCCAGTGCTGGCAGGCCTGTTTCCGATACCCTGCTCGAGGCCAACAAGTCCCTAAGGAGAGACAATTAAACAGTCAAGCAGGCGGGCCTCTCCCAAGCACTTCCTGTGTCCTGGGCAGCAGGTGATGGCATGAAGTCTGACCCTGCCTTTACTACCAGTGCCAACAATCTCTATGGCCAGGCAAGACCTGAAGACCAAGATCTGAGACACAGGCCACAAAGCCCACCTGAGTGACAGGGAGAGGGTGCAGGCCCCAACCCAAGGGGAGTGGTCCAGGTTAGCCCTGGCTGGTTAGGGCCATGCTGGACAGGATTCCGCCCAACGTTACCAGTTCTTTTGTCAAATCTCGACTGGGGGTAAAATGCCATTATTTTTCAGTAACCACCCATGATCCAGTCTTATTATTAATTTTGAGGTGTTTCTCTTTTAAAAAGTTAAATTTATTTATTATTACTTTTTGAGATGTTGGTCTTGGTATGTTGTCCAGGTTGGTCACAAACTCCTGGGCTCAAGTGATCCTCCCCTCAGCCTCCCAAGTTGCTGGGACTGGCCCGGCTTTATTTTTGAATAGACAGTAAGTAACCACCGTCACCAATTTGTTTCCTCCCTGGGATAGCCCATGTACCTGCAAACACAAATGAGAGCAGGCTATACTGTGTTTTATTCACCCAAAAACATCTCAGTTGTTTCTAACATTAGCAATGAATTCAAAGCGGTTTCCAAATAATTTGGGCCAACTTGTGCCCTCTGGTTGGAGCTGTAAGGCCTTTAGTCCTAGATGAGGAAACTGAGGTTAAAGGAGGGAGGGGATACGGAAGGCCGCGTAAGTGGCCTGGTCAGTTCCCATGCCATTCCTCCCCCAGCCACTGCTGGCAAAACTAGCTCTTTTGCTCTGGCATCAACTGGTCAGAGATCAACAGCACAGCATTGATCATTTTGTGCAAGACAGCATGATGCCAGTGGTAAATATGACATAACTTCCACAAAGGGCAAGCTGGGGGAGGCCAGATAGTCAAAACAGCTGTCTTGGAGGAAGGGGCAGAGTGGGACCTAAACTGGCTCCAGAGAAGTGGGAAAGGGGCATGTCAAGTCACCAGTGGCTGTGGGACAGCGTGAGCTCATGCCCTAGTACAAGACTGTGTGCAGACTGGCAAGGGATAGGCAGCCTGGGAGAGAGACGATGGCAGTGCTGCCCACAGAAGGGTCAAGGTTTAGGCTGGGCGCGGTGGCTCATGCCTGTAATCCTAGCACTCTGGGAGGCCGAGGCGGGCAGATCATTTGAGCTCAGGAGTTCAAGATCAGCCTGAGCAAGAGCGAGACACTGTCTCTACTAAAAAAACAGAAAAAGAAATTAGCTAGACAACTAAAGAAATATATAGAAAAAATTAGCCGGGCATGGTGGCACATGCCTGTAGTCCCAGCTACTCAGGAGGCTGAGGCAGGAGGATTGCTTGAGCCCAGGAGTTTGAGGTTGCTGTGAGCTAGGCTGACGCCACGGCACTCTAGCCTGTGCAACAGAGTGAGACTCTGTCTCAAAAACCAAAATAAATAAATAAAGAAAGAAAGAAAGAAGGGTCAAGGTTTAAGCAGAGAAGAAAACAAGAACGGACCTTGGTTCCAAGTGCAGCTTCCCAACCTTGCTGACTTTGGCCAGGCCCAGCTTCAGGAGTCTAACCCAGGCCCATGGCCGATGCCTGCCAAGAGGATTGCAGATCTGTGGATGCAAGGTATTGGTGATCCTCAAGTCTGAGTTTACATAATCAACACTTCTTATTTCCCCCTCTCCAGGGAGACCAGGCCCAGAGCCTGATCCATTTAGCTCCTCCCATGCCCCAACAAGGACATCCACAGCACTCCCACTAGGGGCTGGGGAGGCTGCTCCCTAGCCTTGTCTGAGAAGCAGGGATCCTCCTCCTCACGATCCCCATTTCCTTACCTAGCTCCCTTTTTATTTATATCTCATTTCTTTCCAAAAGGGACAGGAGGCATCTACTGATTGGACGTGAACATGATCTGCTGGGGTTTATAAGTGGCAGTGAAGCAATCACCTTTGCATTTGGCCCCTAGGGTGGGGGTGCAGGAGCACCACGCACTAGAAACTAGTTATAAAAACATCAGCAAGCGATACAGACCCCAAGGAGGGCATCGGGAGGAGGAAAAAGAGCCTGTAACAGCTGAGGATCTTGCTATGTGATGGCATGCAAGGGCCTCCCTCCTCAAACATGTGGAATGCAGGCAGGACAGGCTGGGGACAAGAAGACATCCAGCTCTGTGGCACTGAGCTTGAATGGTGGTGCAGCATCAGAATCTGGAGCCAAGGGAAGTGTGTGGTGCACCTGATCACCTGCTTTGGGGACACAGCTTCTTAAAGTACCTATGGGCTTCACTCCAGGCATGTGCACCCCTCCCCACACACTATTTTGGTAGTGAACATGGGTAGGAACTCCTGTGCACACACCACCACTTACGAGGCTGAATGGCTGAGTCTGCAAAGGAGACTGTCAAGCAGCTGCAGGGAGAACACGTGAGGCTTTCAAGGACCAACACTGGTAAGATGCCTCACTGGACTCAGACAAGATGCCGCCCTCCAGCACACTTTCCTGCACCAGCATGGCCCTGTCCTGCTGTCACTGCAACGCAAGCTGCCTGGGTCTTGGTGGTAAGTCGTGCAAAACCCTGATTCTCTTGGGGACCAATGACCTCTGCCCTGCTCCCACTCCCAGATCGTCCCTCATGTCTGTACGCTGCAACCACGTAGCTGAGATCCCTGGAGGCCCACCGCCTGGTACAGACCCAACTGACGTCAGGCTGCCAGCAGACATGACTGAGAATGGCTTCCCATACATCCGCCTGCTTCAGCTCTCTGCTGGGAAACGCGGAGTCACCTTTGTCCTGTAGAAATGAAGTGAATCTGGAAAGAAGACTTGGTGACAGGGATGGCCTTGGGTCTCCAGGAAAGACAAGCCTTGCAGAGCCTCATCTACCTGGGAAATGTGTCCTGGAACCAGCAGAGGCAGGGCAGAGCTAAGTCTGGGGGAGAACTGGTTCAACCCAGAGCAGCCTCAGGTGAACTGGGGCCCTTCCCCTCCCCCAACACTTTAAGAGTACTTCCCAACCCTGGCATTTGGGCAGGGGAAGTCTCTGTTGTGGGGGCTACTTTGTGCACTGTAGAATGTTGAGCAGTGTCTCTGGCCTCTTACCACTAGACACCAACAGAACCACTCCTCTTCCCCCACTTGTAACAACCAAAAATGTCACCTGGGGAACAAAATTGCCCTCAGTTGAGAACCAGGGCTCTAGAGCCCAGGCCCACGGCTTGAGACCATCAAGCTTTTTCATCCTTTTCCTCTCACCCTCCATCTCCTCACATTCTTCCCCCAACTGGGGCCGCTTCTCCATTCTGGGCCTGCCCATCCTCTCTGAGAACGCTGCAGAGCCTGTTCAGTGACGCCACACAGCAAAGGCACGATGCCTCCTCCGAGAACAGCTCAGACAGCTCAAGAGCTGGCAGCACAGAACAGGATGCTGTCCCCAAGGCAACTGCAGGAAGCATCACACTCCTCCCCCACCCCCACCCCCACTCAGAATACTGGGAACGAGAGTCCCAGAGCTGGGTCCAGGGCAAGCCTTGTCCCCACTATCCAAATGCACTTGATTCAGAGCAGGGCACATTAAGGAGGCCCCGTCACAGCACTCACCTGCTATCACTGGAGACCCTGTGAACATGCCCCTGCCCACCCCACTCCCCACTCCTAGCTGCTGTGGGGAGAGAGGTGATCTAAGCAATTTGGAGGCCAGACTTTAATTCAAATCATGCTACTCGAGCCATTAAAAATGATGTTTTACAAACCTTTATTTGAAAGATGCTATTATACTGTGAAAATGAAAATACTAGATACTAAATAGTACACAGGGTATGATCTCAGTGTAAAAAGAGGAAATATGTCAAAGTATTGACAGGCTACTTCTGAGTGAAAGGACGTGGTTAACTTCTCCTGCTTCCTTCATTTTCGGTGACACTCAAAAGTCATAAGGAATCAGTCACCCAGGAAAGGCACGGGAATGGGCTTCCAGGGCCGCCAGTCCAGTAAGCAGTCTGTCCCTTCACCCCTATGGCCCTGAGGACTCCCCTACTCCTCCTACCTTCATCTTTGCAGCCACCTTTCCCATTGACCAGCCACCCTCAGGCCACCTGGACGCAAGTCTTGTGGGGGTGACAGGCTTGCCCCAACACTCCCGGCCTCTCCCTTTCTTTCTTCTCCCACCCAATTCAAGCCCACTCCTTCCCGGATCCCCAGCCCTCAGGTCCTGCACTATGTCCTAAAGGAACACTCAGCACTCTACTGCATGGGCTCTGTACATGTCCTTTCTCTCTTCCAAATAAGGGATTTGCCCTTTAAAAGGGCCAGGGATTGGGGGTGAGGGGGCTGAGGGTGTTGGCAGGTGGGATGTATAACCAGCCACAGGGGGCCTGGGAAAGCGACTGAGGCTCTTTCCACTGTTGAAAGAAAGAAACCCTAAGGTTTACAGTAGTTTGAAAACAAACTACTGGTAAGAATGACATTTTGAGGATTGGCTAGCTGGTCAGTTCCAATAATCCAGGGGCTCTCTGGGCACTCTACAATGCACACACACAAGACTGGTGTGTGCGGGGTATATGTGCACTTTCTTCTCTGGCTACTCCGCCTTGGGGTTTCTTCCTACAGTGCAAGCAGCCTCAGAAAGTGCTCCAGCCAACTAGGCTCTCGGTGGCTGAGGACATATCCCACCTGCTAGCACATGTCTCCTCTTGACCCTGGCCACTTTTTGAGAAAGCAAGCCTCTTAAGGGCACGTATACCTTTGTCCATATGGACAGGGTGTATGCAAGGTCCTGAATACCTACTAATATCTCAATAGGGAATTACAGTGAATAAAGCCATAGAGTACAACTCATAGCCATTTATGAGCACAGTAAGCCTTTTCTATGCACATGATGCTAGATATAAATGAAGCAATGGGGAGATGGAAAATGACATCTCTCAGAAGAAAATATGGCAATCAGTCAAGAACTGAGAAACCGGCCAGGCGCAGTGGCTCACACCTGTAATCCTAGCACTCCTCTTCTCCATTCCCTTCTTCCCCTGAAAGGAAAACCTACACACCCACACAGACACACATTTAATTCTTAGGTTGTCTTCCACAAGTCTTAAATAATTTATGCAAAAACCCTGAAGAACCCTCCTTGTTCTCAACTTCTGAGTCAAGACCAATTGCTCAATGTGATTCATGCCAAACACTTAAGACACTACTGTATTTGGATGGATCAAACCTACTTAATTTGTAATCCTAAAGTAGAGAGAAGCCTCTGGGGGCCTTCCATGTAGAAAAAAAGGTCAGGAGGCCAAGCGGGGGAAAGTGAATGTATATTCAAGTTACTCAGGAACTTTCATGCAGGTGCAAGAGCCTTAGGTCAAAGTGGACATAAGATTAATAGGAGACAGACAAACATCTCTCTTATGTTTACTGCTAGAAACCAAAGCTTTGTGAGAAATCTTGAATTTACCGGCACGGAGGGAGGGTAGGAAAGCCTGTACCTGTCTGCTCTTTCCCTGATCCCCGCAGCTCATTCCTGAACTGCAGGAGATACCTCAGTGATGGGGTGTATCTACTGGCTGGTTGACTTTGCTGTACCAAACACTTCCTTTCCCACTTTCTAGTCATTCTGTAACATACATGCTGACTCTTTTCCCTTCCCTTCTCCTTTCCCTGGGAAATACAACAAATAAGTAGACTTACTGGTACTGAAATTATCAAGCAAAAAAAAAAAAGATTGAAAACTTGTCTATTCTGACACTGAGTGATAGGGAGGATCAGCAGAGATGGCAGGGCTGCCTCAAGTGACACTCTGGCCAGAGAGAAGCTCCTTCCAGCCAGGAGTCTCAGAAGGGTCAGGAGGCAACAGCTTCAAGCCCACCTTGCAAGAACATAGTCAGCCACCATAAATCCAACAAATGAAGGCCCATGTGAGGTGACACTTGTGGAGGGGCTGGATAAAGGTGCAAATGACACTCTCGGACATCAGAACTGAGAACTGGAGGGGACTTGCCTCAGCTCTTGTTTCATGACTAAGGAAACTGCAACCAGACTGTTAACATCCAGGCCTCCAGAAGCAGTTTGTAGCTCTGGTGCTATGGATGAGGACACAGAATAGGGCATAAAACCAGCCCCCTCCTGACAATGGGACAGAAAAGGAAAAGACCTGTCTCTCAGCACTGCAGCCTGGGTCACACCCCAAACCCTCATCGGCAGACCTACCAGTTTACCCCAGGGCACCAATCCTGTTCTGTTTCCCAATTAGCCTGTCCCATCAGAAATGATACATTTCCACAGATATTCTTGATCCATTCAATCATTTAATAAAAATTCATCAAATATATACTACAAACTAGCACTTGTACCCTCAAGATACAAGTAACTGCCTGGTTGGCACTCATGGCTCAGGATAAGGCAACAACTTGGAAATGGGCTCGTCACACTAGAGCAAGAGAAAGTGGGGTACAGTGCTATGAGATGGGGGGGGCTCAGGCTGACCTACCAATATAACAGTCTATTATTTTGAAGCGCTTGGAGTTTTTCTTATAAGTGGTTATTTACCTTAGGCTATTGCTTCTGGATCTTTAACTCCTGATAGAGCCACTGGGTGGATCCAGGATCTCCTGCAGTGACCGGTACGACAGAAACACCACCACGTTCTCTTCCACTGGGGCACATCAGGATGATAGCTAGGCTGACATTGTTGACAGCCAACCCTGAATCCACATCGATCTAAAATGTAAATTTTAAAAAGAAAGTCATCCACAAACTCCAGTACTTTATTAGTAAGAAGCTACTTGTGATACATGTCACCACAGGTGACCAACAAACATTGGGGGACCACAATGTGGTGGAGTCTCACCACAGCAAGATGAGACTCAAAGGGCTCCAAGCTAAGGCACGCCTGCCATGGGCAGACCATGTGGACAGCGGTCTGGAAGGCATACAGCAGGGCCATACGTGAGGCCGGCACAGCACTGGGAAGTCAGAGGTAAGGAGGGCTGGGGCAGGGTAGTGACAGAGGGGTGGAGGGGACAGACAGTGTGGAGGACTGTTCAGGAGGTAGATTATGCTGGAGTCCCAGTGGACAGGAGGAGGAAGGGCTAGAGAGTGACCCCCTAGTGAGCCTGTTTACTCACACAGGTAGTCTGGGATATGCTGAGTTTGAGGTTCTTTTGGAACAAGTCTTCAGGCAAGTTTCCACAGAAGCTGAGGGAAAACACCAAAAGGAGAAGAGAGTGGAGGGTAGCTGCCAGGTAACGCCAACAATATGGGGAGGGTAGAAGATGAGGTCTCAAAGGTGACTCAGGGGCAGAGGGGAGACACAATGAAAACCTAAAGGGAAGTGAGGGCATGGAAAGCAAGGGAAGAGACTTTTGAGGAAAGAGTGGGCAACAAGGTCAAAAGTCACTAAAGTGGGCAGTGCAGCAAGAGTGTGGGAGAAGCAGGAACTTGGAATGCTGGAAGTAGAGTGGGAGGGAAAAGGCTTGGCTTTGTCTCTAAATAGAGAGAAGGTGCAACAGGAAGAGGATCGAGCTAACAATACAGGAAAGAGGCGGAATCCGCGAAAGGAGCTTCCCAGGGAAAGGGATCCAGGGCATGGGTGGTGGATGGGATTAGCCTCAGAGATGGGAAGGAAGCAGGATGGGTATGGTGGCAGGCAAGCCCTTGGTTCATTCAATCAACTAACAAAAATTCATCAAACGTCTACTAGGAACCAGCACTGTGCCCTCAACCACTGTGCCCGGTTGCCACTCACGGCTCAGGACAGAAGACAACTTAGAAATGGGCTCATTACAGTAGAGCAAGGGAAAGTGGGGTATGGTGCTATGAGGCAGGGAGGACTTTTGGGTGGGGGTGCTCAGGCTGACCTACCGATAAACAGTCTATTACACTGAAGAACTTAGATTTTGTCTTGCAAGGAGTTGTCCATCTTAGGCTAATGCTGAGGAGTTTCTGCCTAAGAGCCTACTGATTCCTGCTGGCTGAATGACCCAGCTTAGCCCCGGGTGGGAGGCACCTGAGCACTTAGGCACTGGCTCAATAAATCAGAGGGCTCCTTCTCACTGCTCTTACCAATCCTGTTCCTACATGCATGCCCAGAAGGAAAGGGGGCCACTCCTCTCTCTCCTGTGCCTGCCTCACTCCACCCCAGACATTCCATAATTATGCCAGGCCTTCCTCAGTCCACACTGGGCCTAGGCCCACCAGCCCCCTCCTCTCTCCCCCTGCACTGGGGGAGGGACTGTCTATTCCACCCCACCCAGCAGAGGATTGTGAGCACTTGCTGGGTCCCATCCCCACCTGTGAGAAGACTGAAAGGTGGTGAGGAAAAGGATGGGAAGACAGGAACATGTGGAAGGAAGCGAGTAGAGCAAGCCACTATGTATTTGTGAGTTTTGTACCACGTGCACATTTGGCTACTTATGAAACCTATGAAAGATGTTTCAAATAATCACTCATCATTAAATTTCACACTGCACCAAAGTGACCTAAAATGAGATATGTTTAAAACGATACACCAGCAGAACCCTTTGCTCTTTTCTAGGGGGTTAGGGTTAGGGTTCATAATGTAGTAAGAACATGACACCCACAGCCAGTCTCCGCAGCTTTACATCCTGGCTCTGCTGCCCCCCCGGCTGTGATCGTGCTGCCACACGCCCCGGTTTCCCCGTCTATACGACGGGGACCAGGACAGCACCCACCTCACGGGACTGGTGCGGGTTAAATGAGTTAATGTCTGTCAAGGTATTTCAGGGCAGTTCCTGGCACACAGGGAATGGCGGATAAGAGCCGGCTGTTCCGAAAGATGCTGGGAACGCGGAGTGTTTTAGGAGCGGAGGAACTGGGGAGAGAGGGCTGATCCAGGAGGGGGCCGCCTGGGCTGCCAGGTCTGTGGAGAGGGGACGGCAACGCCCCCTCCCCGGCTTACCTCGGGCCAGGTTCCGGGGGTGGGGCCGGCCGCCCGTGGAGACCGTGCTGGCCAAGCCGGGAAGCCGGGCACAGCGCCGCACCGCAGCCGCCGTCGCCCCCTCGGCGAGGAAGGAGGAGCCCCGGCCCCGCCGCCCGCCACCCGCCAACGCCGCCGCCGCGCGCCAAGCGGTTGGCAAGAGGAGGGGCAGGGTGCTTCGTGCTCCGGGGCGCTCGCGGGTGCCGGGCCCGCAGTTGGCACATTCCTTTAGCCAGCGGCGGGCCCGAGTGCGCAGGCGCAGGCAGCGTGGCCGGAAGGGGCGGGACTGCGGGGGGGCTCTCCCCGCCGGGGGCGGGGCCCTCCCTGCTCCAGAGCTGGGCTCCTTAGTGCTGGTTTAGAAGTTGGTGCTGGTTTAGCGGTGTGGCCTTGGAGAGCGCACCCACACGCCCTTATGCAATACATGTTTGGTGGTGTTCACTCTGTACCAGGCTCTGGGCCGGCGATGGCCTAGATTCCTTCCCCTCCAAGCGGTCCCCAAGGCCCCTTCCAGCCCGGGGACTCTGCGCCGCGTGAGTCGGACCGCCAGTGTACGACTCGCGTCTCGCCCGCACTTGCGGACGGAAGGGGCCACATAAAATGACAGGGATCCATATGTTGGGGGTTTCCGTAGCTGGAAGGCTCACGCATCGTTTCAGGAAACCCACCCAGGGTGTCTCCCCAGACAAATGCCCGCTGCCCGGTGACGCCCAGGGGGCGTCCGCACCTGTGTCCACTGGGGTGCCCCGCCACCTCCACAGACTGCAAATGGTCCCAGGCCAAAGAAGCCCAGTTCGCTGGGCGGAGCGCGGAATGCCTCTTTCTCCCACGTTGGTCCGACGTGGACACCAAAGTGTGCAACTTCTGTCTCACAGGCTACCTTGAGCTTCTTTTCACCGCCTGAATCAGACAAACTCAAGGTCTAGGCTGGGGGCAGTCTTCCCTATTCATCTTCCAGGGGTGGTCTCAGCTTCTTCGGGTATCCCTCCTGCTCCAAGCAAATTAATGCCAGGCCAGGCCAGTACAACAGCTTGAGCTAAAACTGGGACTCCTGCCCCCAAATAGTGATTTTACCTTTATACTTTATCAAAGTTATTTTTAATGTCACTTGATCTTCTTTTACAGATCAGAAAACTGGAGACTCCGACAGCATGTTGAAGTAGGAAATGGGTCTAGTGTTAAAAGAAAAATCACTCAAACACTTGTTAAAGTCAGTAAGGAAGTCTTTATTCAAGAGGGTTGGCTGCCCCAGGGGTTTTGCAGTAGGGAAAAGGGATCAAGCTCAACATCAAATATAAGGACAGGTGGAGATTTATAGCTAAGGAGCAGGGTGGGGGTCAGTGGATGGAAAATTGCTAAAAGGAAACATAAAGGCTAGGGCGATTCTTGCTGAACACAGGCCAGGGTGATCAGATACCAAAGATGGGGGATTTTTGCTGAACTGACTCAGCAGGATTCTCGATAAAACTGGACTTAGTAAGCCAAGGACAGAGCCCAAGTTCAAGGCCTAGTCAAAAGAGGATTCAGAGGAGCCTGACTCAAGTTTGGTTAAGGAGAGAGCCTTTTTCAAAAGCCACACATGGTTTTAGGGTTGTGTTGTTACCTGGGGTCCATATAATGGGCTCAGAGCTGGCCACTTTCCAGTGTTAATGGAGAAGCTCTCTAAGAAGAGGAGTTTCTTATGCAAAAAAAGTCAAAAGACCAGTCAGAGGTGGATTGGGAGAGAAAGAACCAAAGGCAACTCTGATCTTCCTGTATGTACAAAGCTTGTCATTGCAGCCAAGCCAAGTTTGGGGAGGGCGTACCTAAAGTCATCTTGTTTTGGTAGATGTTTTACAAAAGGATAAATAGGAAGAGCTTCCAGATCTAGCCACCCTGTTTGCAGAGGTGACAGAAGGTGGGAAGGGGCCACACTGTGTGCTGACTCAGTCTCAGGGCAAGGGAGAGGCTGGCTGGGTTAGCCTAAACAATGTTTTAACATGCAAAGTAACTGGATGGATAAGGTGCTTTGCCTTGCCCTGTCTCCAAAGCAAAGGCATCTATGTGACTATGCTATTCCACTCCAACTCTTGGAGTATTTTGCAGCCTTGTGGAGTGTCAGAGCTGGACAGATTCTTAGAAGTCTATTCACAGCCCCAATTTTATAAATGCTGTGCAGTGAATACATGTCAGAGTTGTGGCTTGAACTGGAGCCAGGGTTTTCCCCACTAGTGTGTATGCTTTAACTCTTAAATTAGCTAGATTTCTTTTCTCCATCTTCTGGTGTTGGAAGCTCTATCCCTGGAAATGTCTTTGTTCAAAAGGTGAAACAATAATACATTTTCACAAGTATAAAAACTACTATCCTTTAAGAAAGAGCTTAACACTTTTTGCTTACAATAATTATGTGAGGTAGGACAAAGAAGTATTATTATTCCTAACTGACAAATGAAGCTGAGGCATAGGGAATTTGGGAATTTAAGGAGCGGCCCAGCTAAGGATTAAATCCCGTGGGGATATCTTTGTCTGCAGCCCAGAAATCTTTCTACTTCAGCAGTGGATTAAGATGCAGAAGAACCTGGGAACTTGTTTAAAATGCAGAATACAGGGCCCACACCCATTCTGTGGGTCTGGAAGTAGCCCAGGAAATAACTAAAATAAGCCCCCAAGAGAGTGAAATGCATCAGAATCTCGAAGTGCACAGACACTTGAAAAACTCTGATCTAAAAGCAAACTGTTTGGCTCACATATCCCCAAAAATGATCTTGAAAAACTATACATTTTAAAGTTGACATCTGTATCAGTTTCCCAGGGTTACCATAACAAAGTACCACAAACCAGGTAACTTAAAACAACAGAAATGTATTGTCTCCTGGTTCTGGAGAGTAGAAGTCTGAAATCGGAAGTGTTGGCAGGGCTGTGCTCTTTCTGCAGCCTCCAGGGAAGAATCCATTCCGTGTTTTTTTCTTAGCTTCTGGTGCTTCTGGTGCTCCTAGCAATCCCTGGCTTTTTTGGCAGAGACAAGAGAGCTCCATAATCATGTCTGAACACAGACAAAACAAGAACATTATTCAAACCACAAAAAGGAGCAAACCCCTCGCTGTCCTGACTGATATGAATGACTGTTGCTTTTCACTGACCATAGAATAGCCTTGTTCCATTCTTCTCACCTTCTATGAAACTTAGGAAGTGGGGGGACTGCTGGAGGGCCACACAGCAGGAGGTGAACAGCAGGCAACCTGTTCCCAATTGCTGCTCCATTTGGGCTACTATAACAAAATACTACGAGCCCAGGATCAAGCAGGCTTCCCAGCCTCCAGAACTGTGAGAAAATAAATTTCTGTTGTTTATAAGCCACCCAATCCATAGTATTTTGTTATAGCAGCCCAAATGGACTAAGACAAGTATGTACTTTTGTATGTCTGATTTCTTTTGCTTAGCACAATGTGTATGAGATTCATCCATGTTGATATGTGAATCAGTAACTCATTCTTTTTTATTGCTGAGTAGAATTCCAGTATATAAATACAACACAATTTGTTTACCCATTTACCCTATTGATAATTTGGGTTGTTTCCAATTTTTGGCTATTATAAATAAAGCTGCTATGCACATGTAAATGTTTTCATATGTTTTCATTTATTTTAGGTAAATAAGATAGAAGTGGGCATGCTGGGTTGTACAGTAAGTTATGTTTAACTTTTTAAGAAACTTCTAAACTATTTTCCAAAATGTTTGTGCCATTTTATATTCCTACCAGCAATTTTCCAGTTGCTCCAAATCCTTGCCAACTCTTTGTATCATCAGTCTTTTTCATTTTAGCCATTAAACATCCAAAATGGGTGGTATCTCATTGTGGTCTTACTTTAAGTAACTTTCACTCTACCAATGATCAGTGGAGCTGGAATTTGAGCCCTGGCAATGCAGTTCTAGACTCTGCACTCTCACCCTCAAAGCTGAGCTAAGCTGCCAAGTGAAGGTGAACTGCTCCTGGGAGGCTGGGTAGAGGGGAAAAATGAGAAGTATGTTTTGCCGAATTGATTGCTGTGGCTCAGGGCCAAGGCTGTTGCCACAGGCATCACAGCCAACTGAGGTTGCAGAATCCGCAGTAATTCAGAGTCCAGGGCTCCTGCTGTGTGAGATGAAGAATGAGAAGATGAACAGTCACTGCCCCATATGTCCCAGGCCTTTGTCAGGGGACGAACGCTGACCTTTCAGCAGGGAGGAAGACCTGGCTGCCGTAATGGCCCTTAATCCTGCAGTCAGGGAGCCAGGGTGGGGTCCTGAGGGTTTCTGAGAATATCCCAACCAGATCTACCACCCCCTTCAGGCAGACGCCAGCCAGGTGAGCTCTGCTGGGCTAGGGACGGTGCTGGCCTCTGGAGAACACCAGCCCACTGGCTGACCGGCCAGATACCCCACAGTCCCAGAAACCTGCTGGGCGCGGTCTCAGGGTCAGAAGCTCCAGGTCCTGCTGGGAACGCGGACGAAAGGCTCACAGGCGCTCGGGACCGCTGCCCTCAGCGCCTGCCAGCCCCCTTTTGCAGGGGCTCTGCACCGACGACTGTTTGCAAATCGCCTGAGGGGCTGAGGCGCTGGAGTAGCGGTTCCCTAAGGTGGGGGCCCCCAGGAACATTTCGAAATGGCTGGAGATATTTATGGGTGTGCCAGCGAGGAGCAGAGCGAGGGGTTCTGCGAGCATCTGGGGAGAGGGCAGGGCTGCTGCTAAACACCCTACAATGCACAGGGCGGTGCGCTCCCCCATCCCACCCCCGCAAAAATACCAGAGATTTCTCTCCCCGTCAGCAGTGCCAAGGCCGGGAAACCCTGTCCTAGAGGGCCTCAGTTAGCACGAGGACCCTTGGGAGCTGGTTTCAGATGTGAAGTCTGGAGTCCCATCTGTGAGACCCTAACCCAGTAGGGTGTGGTGTGGGCCCCGAGCATTCCAGGTGGTTGCTCCACACCAAGAAATGGCTCTGCAGACCGGGCCTGCAGCGTGATTCTAGAGCCCTGGCCTCCGGGCGGGAAAGCTCGCCCCACGTCCAGCCTGGCTCCATCCGGGAGACTCTGTCCTAACAGACCTGGCTTTGGTCCCAGTATTCGAAGGGTTGTTTTGTTTTGAGGGATTCCTTCTTTAATAGTTAATTTATTTTTTAAATTGACAAATAAAAATTGTATGTATTCATGATATACACGAGATGTTTTGAAACATGTACACATGGTAGAATGGCTAAATCCAGCTCATCGACATCCGTATTACCTGACACACTTCAATTTTTTGTGGTGAGAACACTTAAAATGTACTCTCATTCTCTTCAAGTATACATTACACATTGCCATTAACTAAGTCACCTGTTATATACTAGATCTATGAACTTGTTCCTCTTGTCTAACTGAAATTTTGTATCCTTTAACCAACATCTCCCCAGTGAGAAATTCTTTTACCTTTGTAAGCCCAGAGTGTGGCCCGAATTCACACAGGACTTTGGCCATCTGTCCTCACTTTTCTGGTGTTACAGGTCAAGCAAAACTGTGGTGGCTGCCAGCTGATTTCATTCCTGGAAACCCCACGGTTTATAAACAGGTCACTTCAGGCCCTCAGGTATGCAGATTATTAGGCTCCTCACATTTCCAGAATTATCAATGATCCTATTTCTGTTCAAAGCAACCAAAATTAACCAAGGACTATGCTTTGGGGGCTGCAGCAGGGAGAGGTGACCCTGTGGCCAGCAAGAATCGCACCTCCCTCTTGCCTCTCCCCACTGAGAATCGGGGATGACAGGAGTCCTTGTTATAGATTGGAATGTGCCAGATCTCTCAGGGATATTGAGGTAGGAAAAAGTCATAGAAGATTGTTTGGGAATCCTGGGATCAGAGCAGTGCAAAGTTGGCAGGTTACCTTCACTTTGTCACTTGGTTTCCCAAGCAGTGCCTGGCACCTAGTAACTGCTCAATAAGCGCATTGATACTATTAAATATCCTTGAAGGACATTTCATCCAGGCAATGATTTTGTCAGGACAATTATCGCTCCTCCTTGCTCAAAGCTATTGCCCTAAGGCTACTATCTCTAACATTGGCACCGTACATTTCCATTGGTGTTGCTTAAATTGGACCTGGGCTCTCTGGAGGCTTCGATCCTGCATGCAGACTCTGCCCTCTGTCGGCCACACTCTGTGTGCAGCTTCCTTGGCTACCTTTGCTTCTCTCAGTGGGCTTTGCGTTCTGTCCCAGGGTGGTCTCCAAGGCCACGTCCCACTCTGCCACTTGGTAAGGTTCAGGGGTACCCTACTCCCAGGCACTGCCCGTTTGTAGAAATCTTTTGCTTTGTGTAGGTGCTCTGAGCCCCTGCGTCAGAGGCTGACATTTACTGATGTGCCTCCCACATTGGGGCAGGGGGGTCTTGCTTGAAACTGGGAGCTATAAAAGAAGTCTCAGTACATAACAACGTACAACCCCCTGCACCAAGAGACTGGACCAAACCCAGCATGGCTTCTGGCAGCCCAGGGCCGCATCCCTGGGACCACCTGGCCCCCTTTGGGTTCCTGTCTGAAAAAGTTCAAGGCTGTCAAAAAAATTTACTGTTCTCACCAACACCTGACGATAAGCCTCTGACCACCTCCCCCCATTTCTTAGAGCATTTACTAGAAAAGTCTTAGAATTTTAAACCCTTTGTCCCTTTGAGATACATATGTATGTCTCTCCTACAACTCAGGAGTGTTTTTCTCAAGAACCCGAAGGCCAGTCCTTTGGAAAATCATCATCAGAGGGATGAGGTCTCTGTCTCCCAGTCTGTGGGGGAAAAGAACCCTAAGTTGCATCCCCGCCAGCCAGCAGAACAGCTGGCCTGCTCACATCAACACTGACCAGCCCTTCGCGATTCCTTACTTCCCCAACCCAACCTGGGCCCCCGATTCCCCCTCCCCGACCCCCGACTCCAGTCCCCTCCCCTACTCTCAGTAGTTATTGACCCCTACTCTCAGTAGTTATTGAATAAAATGTTTTCGCAGCTTTAACTATTACCCAGCTTTGTTTATCTTTGACAAATCCTGCTCACCCTGCAGGTTCCCGCCTCTGATAGGAACACAGTCCTCACCGGGTGGGTGGGAGACCAGCCCCTGAGAAGGGCGGAGTGCCCTGGACTCTTGGCTGAACACTGCACAGGAGGAAAGGGCAAGGTGGGAAAGGCCACCTGCTGGGGAGGGAGCCGCCAGCCCTGTGTGGTCCAGAGGCTGCCCAGAGAGCAGGAAGCAGCTCCCCCATACTCCACCTCCCAGGACAGAGGCTGCTACCCAGCGGCTCAGTGGGAACTCAGTGACAGACACACATCCGGGAAAGCGTCTAAAGACACCAACAATCCAACATCGTGGAGGCTGAGGACCCAGAGAACAGAGACCAAGTGGGGAAAGCAACCCTTTGTGATACACCCACCCTACCCACCTGACCCCAACCATGGGCCAACAGGGATCTTTGGCATCCCAGACCTGAGGCCCCAGTGGTGGGCATGCAGCAGGCTAGGCCTGGCTTCAGAATTACAGTGGCAAGAGCTGGAGGAACGGTCCCCAGGCCTAGGGCTGACCCACAGGGACCTGGGTGAATGCTCCCAGACAGTCCCTCCTTGTTTAGCTCTTTCTTCTCTCTAGGTCTGGCTTCAGAGGGCCATGGGGTCCTCTCCCACCCCACCTGCTGTCACTGTTTCACTCTCAGCCCACTGCAGTCCGACTTCACCACCTGTCACCAAAGCTGCTAGCTGGCCTTGACTTCTGGGGAGTGGAGGGCGATGGGGGTCTGTGATACCCTGGACCATTCCCTCCCCTTGAACCACTCTTCCTCTGGACTTATACTCACCTGGTTCTCCTCCTGCCTCCTGACACCTCCTCGCAGCTTCCATGGGCCCAACTCCATCTGTCTACCCCATAAACACTGGGACTCCTCAGGGTCCTATTCCGGGCTTTACTCACTCTGAACGCCCCCAGTAGCCCACCCCTCAGATCTCAGTTATCTTATGCTGTAGCTCCCACTCGGGCACCCACCCATCTAACCACTCACTGGACGTGTCCACAGGGAAGCCCAGGACACGCCCAACTGAGCAGGGACAAAGGAAAACCCCAGCTGGCCACAGCCTCTCCCCAGGCTCCTGCTGTGCTCTGGCCCCTGAGCTGGGTCCGGGCCTGCAGCTCCAGCCCAGGCCCCTCCTTCTCCCCCCAGGCAACACGCCTCCACCTGGGTCCCTAACAACAGCCTGCCCCCAGTCTCCTGTCCGTTGTCCAGCCTGCAGAGATAGTTCTAGAAATCAAATCAGCTCAGGTCACACCCCCCCTTTAAAACCCTTTGGAGGCTCCTATTGCCCCAGGGATCGATCCAAGCTCTTCAACTGCTTTCGGGCTCTCAGGGGTCTGCTTCACCCCTAGGCATCTCCCACCCCACCCCACCCCATCCCCCTGCCCCCAGAGAACTTCTTTCAGCTCTTTCCTAGAGCTAGTGCTGTGTTGGGGTGCCTGGTTCCCCCGGCCCACTCCCCACCACCCCACGCAGGACGGATGCTGAGCAGGCAGATCCCGGCCCTCGGATGTTGAGGACATGCCGGGGCCCTGCTCTGCTGCACAGCCCCAGAGCCGGCAGGCGGCCACGTGGGGCCCAGAGGAGAGGTGGCCAAAGCGCCACTTGAACAGGCCTGTCTTCCTCCTCCCCTGCCGGGCCTGGGTGGGCTGAGTCCGGGCAGTCAGCAGGGCCTGTACCTTCCTCCAGGTCTCAGGGAAATGTAGTCCTCAGTGTCCATGTCCCAGAACTGCAGCTCCAAGAGCAGCAGCTGCCAGAGCCCTTCCTTCTCCCCAAATTCCCCCAAGGAAGAAGCGGGAATCAGGTCTGGGCGCGGGCAGCCAGCAAACTGGTGAGGCCAGAGTTTTGCCACCACACGGTTCGCTCTCCACCACCGTCATTTATTAGACACGAATCAGGTGCTCAGAACAAGTCACATGCGACAGGCTCATTCCACGGGAAGGCTCCAAGGTCGGAAGGGGAGGCAAGTGTGAAGGGGGTCGTCAGGCCCAGCCTGAGCCCTGAGCGGCAGGCCCAGAACCAAGACATCTGGGTGGGACACGTCGCATTCCACTGCTGTGCCCAAACACTGCCCATTGAATGGGAATGCAGGCCAGATAAGCAGTCAACAAATAAGCGAGGCTGGCTTCTCTTCCCTGAGAGGCAGTGAGGACAGGCCACCAGCTGGTGGCCAGACAAGGTGGGTGAGCGCTGACCGGCTATGCTGGGAGCTCAGCAAGTGTCTGATGTCTGAGCTCTCTCTCCTCGAGGACTGAGGGCAAGGCGTGGGGACTCTTAAGGGTCTGTCCCACTGCCCGGCCTTGCCGGGCTGCGCTCCTGTGTGCCCCACCGTCCCCGGCACAGAGCCAGGTGCACTCGGGGCAGAGGCCTGAGCACACGGTGCCATTCACATATGGCGCCTCCCCCACCCCAGCTCCAGCACCCAGATGCTGTTGTGACAGGTTCCAAAACCGAAATCTGCCCCCACCCCAGCCCAGCGAGGCAGAACCCAGGCCTCCGGGGGCAGCCACTGTGCTCAGATGCTCAGGCTGGGGGGGAGGGGCGCTACCCACAGGGGGAGGCCCAGGTTGGGGCAGGGAGGGTCAGTGAACAGAATACTCTGAGACACAACTTTCCCAGCAAGCTAATTTAAGTGACTTTATAACTACAAAGGATGCTAAACATTGAGGTTTCAATCTTGACCCAAATAATGATGCTGATTTTTCAAATGTGAATGTTTCTCTTTTACTTCAATATTTTCAGAAATTTCATATCTAGATATGTTGGAAAATTAAAGAATAATTCCATTCCATGCCAGAGCTCGAAAAGGCCTTGGACATGATAGGACAGAGCTCCTCCTCCTCACAGCAGGGTGGTGGCAGAGCTGGTGGCCCAAGCACCCTGGGCTGGACGCCCTTTCTCTACAAGGACACGTGTCCTCCCTTGGGCTGGCCTGAGTCCTGGCCTCTGCCCCATCTGTAACAGAAAGATCTCACCTGCATCAGCTCTTGGCCAGGACCTACTTAGGAGGACGGGAAACTCCAGAGCAGTGGGGATGTAAGCGATACCCCTGGCCCTGGCCCGACTCTGCACTCGGGGCTCTCCCGAGGGCCGGGGCCGGCGGTGAAGGGGGTCCCTAGGACAGGCAGGCCCTGGAGGTGCGGGTCCAGGGTGCCAGCAGGAGGGCGCTGGGGGGAGGAGGACCCGGACACGGCTGTGGGGGAGGGCGGGATGGAGGGGCCATCAGGGACAGTCGGGCCAGGGTCATCCAGAGAGCTGGGGCACCTGAAAAGTACATCACATCAAAGAGTTACTGCCTTGCTGTGGAGAGTCTGTCCCCCTCACCCCGTCCCGGACAGCCCCCTCATCCCTGCCCCTTCCCTGGTCACTCAGCTTACCCTCACCTCCCTCTGTCCACTCAGAACAGATCCTGCGTCACCTGCCACCCCCTCTGCGGCCTGACAATCCCACATGAGGCCATGCCCAGACGTGCCTTGGGAGCAAGCACCGTGAGGACGGGGAGGGGCTGGGGTCCCCCCATCTCATCCCTGTGACCAGCACAGTGCCAGGCAGGAAGAGAGTCAGTGCTCAGACCCCTGCTTTTATTTTTGCTAAATAAACACACACCTGAATCCAAACGAGACCTCTAACCATGGCCCTGCCTCTCCCTTCCTCCCCACCCACAGGGCCCAGGCACCACACCCCCTGCCCTCCCAGTACCTGGGGCCAGAGGCCGCGGTGGGTCATTCCCACAGGAAACGCACGTACCAGATGGTTTCATTCTTCAGCTGGGGCCCGAACAGGGGGTTCAGCTGAGCCAGGATGGCAATGAGCCAGCTGCCAGGGACAGCAAAGAAAGGGTGAGCCTGGGCACAGAAGGGACACTGCCCTAGGCCCAGGGGGAGGCCTGGGTCACACTCTTTTCTTCTCTCCCAGGGTGGATGCGACCGACCCAGCAGATGCAGGGCTCGTGCTCCTGGGAGTGAAGAAGGGTCACGTGGAACCACCTACACTCCAGCAGGCATGAGGGCTCAGTCTGGAGCTTGCGGGTTTTGGCTCTGGTTTGATCTGATTTCAAAATATTTGTAAGATCCCTGAGTTGGGGCTGGATCCTGAGATTAGGGAAGAAGAGTGGCTCCCAGGTGTCCCTTTAGACACCCCTGCCTTTCAAGCAGCTTCCTGGGGACCTGACTGGTACCTGGCATCAGCTGCTAGATGTCTGGGTGGCTGTCTGGCCCTGTCATCCACAACAAACCTTCCAACCTCATTTGGCACAGGAGTAGGTCCCCAAAGACTGAAAGTGCCTCACTTGGGGCACCTCATGTGACCAGAACAACACTGCTTTGTCTGTTTTTGCAGGGAGGATCCGTCTCTTTCCCCTCTGCCTCCCCCCCACCAACCCCACAGCAGCCAGCGGGGGGGCCTGATGCCGGGAAGCCATCAGGAATCCTTACCTGCTTTACATCAGCGTTGTCTCCGAGTTCGTGTTTTGTAAATATAATTTCTAGGCACGACATTTGCTTCAAATGGCCCTACCTTCCAGCCTGTATGCATGGAATCTGCAGCCTGTTTTTGGTCTCCCATGTGTTGATTCTGTATTTGTAATTATCCCACATCTTGTATAGGCCCTGCCTCCCCCACCCTCCCAGCCCCCATCCTTTATGTCCTGGTATCTGAGCCATCAGATCCAAGCCCCTCCGAGACCCTACCTGGGCAGGTGAGGCCATTCTGTCAAGCCCTGAAGGACTGAGAAACAGCTTTAGAGAATAGGCCTTAGAGATGTTCTATCCAGGGAGAATTCTGAAAAAATCACATGTCCCCGTGTATTTAAGTTAACACCTAATTATTATTTTTAACAAGATTTATTTTCTGTTAGTAGGAAGTAGGAAATATTAAATATTATGTAAAGTAGGCCAGGTGTGATGACTCACACCTGTAATCCTAGCACTTTGCTTGAGGATAGGAGCTTAAAACCACCCTGGGAACCATGGTGAGGCCCTTGTCTCTACAAAAAATAATTAGGCAAGGTGGTGGCAGATGCCTGTAGTCCCAGCTACTCAGGAGGCTGAGGCAGTAGAATGGCTTGAGCCCAGGAGTTGGAGGTTGCAGTGAGCTATGATCCCACCACTGCACTCCAGCCTGGGTGACAGAGTGAGATCCTGTCTCAAAAGAAAAAAAAAAGGTAAGGCAGCCAAGTCTCTCTAGCTAGGATGACAGAGTGAGACCCTATTTCAAAAGAAAAAAACAGTGGTTTCACCCTTTATATTTTGAAAAATGTGGCAGTCCTGGGGAATATTCCAGTTGCCTTTAAAAGAACCTGTTACTTTTTTTTTTAAGAGACGGGGTCTAGCTATGTTGCCCAGGCTAGATTTGAACTCCTGGGCTCAAGCGATCCTCTCACATTGCTGGGACTACAGGCATGAGCCCCTGCACCCAGCAGAATCTGTTACCTTTTAAAGAATCAGCATCTCATCACTTTACTTGTCCTATTTTGATTGTTCTGGATTCTGAACACCCAGTAACAGACTAATGTGGCTTGAAAGGCCTCCCCCAAAGCTAGAACTTGAACGTACCCTTCACTGGCAGCTAAGATGATCTAAACATGAGCCTTGTAACCCAGCAGGATTGGGATGGATTGGGGGGTGGGGGTGGGCGGGGTTGGGTTGGTAAAAAGGGAATGGCTATAGTGAATGGCAGTTTTAGAAAGAGACTATACGGTCACTGAGGACCTGGAAATTGATTCCCTCACACTATCCAAGTACTTGAATCCCTTGGAATGTTTTTCTATATCCCCCGGGTACCTTTCCCAAGTTTGAAGACTACCATTCTCCCCTAGTGGGAGAGACTGTATTCCAGTCACCTGGGGGCACTCATTAAAAACACAAATTCCCAAGTGCAGACTTCCAGAGTTGTGATTTAGTGGGTGTAGGGTGGAGCCCAAAAGCTGGGTTTGAACAATCTCTTTTAGTAACTGATGCCCAGGCAAGTGCAGACGGCACTGAGCTGGCCCAACTCAGTCCTTGCACAGGTGAGAGAGCTGTGGCCCATGGGTGTTACACAGGTCACCCGTACACGGCAGAGCCCGGAGTTCCTGACTTCTGGGCCCTGCTTTCTTTACCATTCCACGCTGCCTCCACTGCTGTGTTTTATACATTCAGCCTTTCAAGAGGTGTTTGCTACCACAACAGAGGGAAGAGCAGGCTAGGGTAAGAAGGAAGAAGGGAGGAGAAAAGAGCTGGCTGATTCTGAGCTGGGGAGAGCGGTACTTACAAGAGGTAACAGCAGACGGCGGTGGCCACCAGCATGGTGATGATCACTCTGCAACAGAAGAGGACACCGGTCAGGACGGGTGGAACCAGCACCATCAGAAGGCCTTGCCAGGGCCACAGAAAGGGCTCCTGGTGTCAGCTCTTTCCCCACTGGCCTTCTCGATGCCACCTGGACCCAGGAGGCTGAGGTCTGCTTAGGGTATGGAAAATAAAAACTTAAAGTGTCACCTCACGGAGAGGCCAACCTTGACCACATCCAAGTTACGTTACAAATTCTTCCCTTCATCTCCCTTCTCCATCACCCAGTATTTCTCCATCTTAATGCAGACATGTTGGGGAAGGAAACTGCACAGAGCTGCATTTTTGGCAACCCACCAGGGAGTGGTCTGTGGAATTCAAACTTCATCAGGCAAGGGGAAGGAAAACAATAGATCTGAAGACAGGGCAAGAAGCACGGAGACCATATGCCAATTCTCAGGCTGAGCGAGTTGTTATAAAGAGAGAAGGGACTAGCTACTTTGTGTCCACTCAAAGAAGACTGGAGACAGAAGCTTAAAATGCAGCAGGAGAGATTTCAGTTAGACTGAAGAAAGAACTCACCAAGATTTGCAAGAGAGGTGAGACACTAACATGGTTTACAAAGTGAGGCTGTAGGATCCTTAGCCAGGCATATATTTAAAGAACAAGCATATATTTAAAGAACAATGCAACACCGATACATCCAAGCAGCCTCCAGGCAAAGCCAAACCTACTCCAAACCAGGGTCTATGACCTCTCATCTAAAGCACTTCAAGTTGGTGCTGCAGAAAGTAGCACTTGATCCCTCTTTCAACATTACTAAGCAGCTTGGGCGGGCACTGGGTAGACCGTGGAGAATGAGACAATCTCCGACCTCCAGGAACTTGTAGTCAAGGGAAGACAGTCTTTACAACTAAAGACAATATGCAGCAGAAACTGGTGAACACGCAGACATCTGCTAGGGAACCTTCCAAAAATAATACCAGCCAAAATTACCCAATACGTACAAAGTGCCATGCATTGGTAAGTGTTTTAAATGCACTACTTTGGCTAATCCTCACAGCAGCCTTCTAAGGCAGGATCGTCATCATCCCCATTTTACAGAAGAAACTGAGGCTTGACCTTGCTCCAGTCACGCAGCTAGCAAGGAGTGGAGAGACCGCATCAGTGCCCATCCGTGCCCTTTACCGGCTGTGGGACGGGTGACACTTAACCATCTCCAATGTCACTTTACCCTTCACCTCTGTGTCTGCGCTTTCACCCCAACCTCCAGCCTGTTCCCTGGCTAATCGCCGCCCAGGTGCAGAGACCTCGGAGCAGGCGTCCGGGTGCCTGGCGTCCAGGTGCGGGCGCTCGCTGCAGGTCAGGAAGCCACCGCCCCAGGGTGGAGGGGCGAGCCCGGCCAGGGGGCCGAGGAGGGGTCGGCAGGGCCTGCGCACTTTCCTTACCCGCGGTTGGGTCCCTTCGGCACGAACCAGGGCCCGGCGATGCCGATGAGGCCCCAGAACGTGGTGAAGATGATGACCGGGAGGGCGAAGGAATGCGCTGTCATGGCCGGGCGCGGGATGCCCGGGTGGGATGCAGGGCCGAGCTGCAGACACACCAGGTGCGCCGATCCCCAGCCGGGCAGTGGGCTCCGAGCATGCGCAACAGGACGCGCTACGCCGATGCGCTTCCCCGGGGCGATCCGCGCACGCGCGTCTCCTGAACCTGCCGTGGCGCTGTCACTCGGGGGCCCCTAGGAAGGTCCGCCCCCACCCCAGGCATCAATCTACATACAGCACATCCACAGGGGCTTTGGGATTAGATCCCTGACTCCTTGCGTAAAGAGCTGCAGTCTGCTGAACTACAAAATGCAGAGGGCAATTCTTACAAGGTTGCTGCAGGATTATGTGAAATAAGCACGAAGAAAGCAGCTAGCGTAATAAAGCTGGACAGTTTCTTCCATCAGGGCTGGGCTGGAAGAGACCTCAGAGTCCGGTTTCCTCCTTGGGCTTTTTTATTTTTTTTTAAAGAGTCGGTCTCACTCTGTCACCCAGGCTGGAGTGCAAGTGGCAGGATCACAGCTCACTGCAGCCTCAATTCCTGGGCTCTTCCTGATCCTCCCAGCTCAAAATCAGCCAGCTCTTTTCTCCTCCCTTCTTCCTTCTTCCCCTAGCCTGCTCTTCCCTCTGTCCTGGTAGCAAACACCTCTTGAAAGGCTGAATGTTTAAAACACAGCAGTGGAGGCAGCGTGGAATGGTAAAGAAAGCAGGGCCCAGAAGTCAGGAACTCCGGGCTCTGCTGTGTACGTGTGACTTGTGTAACACCCATGGGCCACAGCTCTCTCACCTGTGCAAGGACTGAGTTGGGCCAGCTCAGTGCCATCTGCACTTGCCTGGGCATCAGGGTTACTTGAAGAGATTGTTCAAACCTAGCTTTTGGGCTGCACCCTACACCCACTGGCTTCAAGTGATCTTCCCACCTCAGCCTCCCAAAATGCTAGGATTACAGGCATGAGCCACCGTGCTGGCCCCTTGGGCTTTTTTCCTTGAAATTCTGGCTTTCTTATTCCCAGTAAACCAAATGAGACAATGTTAACTGAAGGCATTTTGTAAACTGTGAAGTGCTAAATAAAAGTAAGGGCCAGGTGCGGTGGCTAATACCTGGAATCCCAGCATTTTGGGAGGCCGAGGCAGGAGGATTGCTTGAGGCCAGGAGTTTGAGAACAGCCTGGGCAATATAGAGAGACCCGTCTCTACAGAAAATTTAAAAAATTAGCTGAGCATGGTGGCGTGCACCTATAGTCCTAGCTATTCAGGAGGCTGACACAGGAGGACTGCTTGAGCCCAGGAGTTCAAGGTTGCAGCAAGCTATGATCACACCACTGCACTCCAGCCTGGGCGACAGGGCAAGACTCTGTCTCAAAAAAACAAAAAAAAAGTAAGGCAGCCAAGTAGTTAATTACAACTCTCACCAAGGGATTTTACCTTCTCCTAACTCTCACTGGCAAAACAAATTTAGCTCATTTTCAAGGGCCACAGAGGAAAGAAACCAAAAGACAAAAACAAAGAGGAAACATGCATACTTACTTCCTCTGCCCATCCCTGTTCTTGGCCTTGTCTCCCCTTGAAAAAGGGAAGATCTAGTTAGCTTTGATCAGCTCTAATCTCCTGGGTCTCGCTTAGGGACGTACAGAACAGACACATTTGTTGAAATAAACTCAGCTTTATTCAGATAGCAAAAGGTTAGGAATCAAACATGGTTTTTTAAACCTCGTTGCACATCTTTGAAACCAGAGGAGGAAGGACGTCCCTGGGCCAGTCACCCTTAGTGTTCTTGGCTAAGCAGACACCTATATGAGGAAACTGGCTCCCACCACACTGTGCTGGCAAGTACTTAGCACCCTAGGAACTCCCCCTTTGCAGGGAAAGAAGCAAGGGTCTGGAGCGAGGTCACACTCTCTAAGGTACCTGGCCAGGACAGGCGGCTGAGACCCCGCACTCCCACCCGGAGTCTCTATGGCTATTGGAATCAAACTATCAGTTATATGCTGGTTACTTGGAATGTCAGACCCAGTGGGCATCAGTCATCGGGGAAAGGGCAGGAGTGATGCCAGGATGTGCACATGGCGATGCCAGCAAGACTACAGGCGGAGGGCAGGGGGTACGATGGCCGGGACTCTGGCCAGGGGAGGGTGCTTGCTCCTACTTCCAGTGCCCTGTGGCTTGTCTTCTTGTGGGGCAAAAACAGGAAACCTCCCCAGCAAGGGTCGAAAGCACAGCCAGCCTCTATCGAAACAAAGCAGAGGCCAGCCTGGGCAGCGGGGCTCTGGTACAGGGGCTCACCATGTTTCCACCCTGGGGTCCTGAACACAAACGTCAGCTGTCTTCCTTCTTTGCCTTTAGCTGACAAAGGGGAACTGGAGCAGGCCCACGCCCCTCGAGAAACTGGGTAGTGCAAATACCTATAATAAATAGCATTTTCAGACACCCTGCTCCAAGGGGACCCACTTTTCCACAACCTGAGGAAGGCAGTGGACGGGTCGTCAGAGCACACTGACGCGGAGACGGGAGGGCACATCCCCAGCTCCCACCTCAGCTCCAGAACTGCTCCCACAGGGAGCAACCGGGTCGCCCACAGCACTGGCCTCCTGCTCCGAGGGGTTCCCAAAGGACGAAGAGGCCACACCAAGGGAAGGGTGCTTGCTGGAACACTGCCTCAATTTGAAATCCCTCTGGGAGGAGGAGGCTACAGCCCCCACTTTAAAAGGCCTTTCTCTGTCCCATTCTACCCATCCACACCCATGACACCTGACCTGGGGTGAATTCCTGAGTGCCCACAGAGGCCATGACCGGGAGGGGGCCTGTGCCCATTGCGGCCACACAGACAGTAACACCCCCCAGAGCTCCAGCTCCACAGAATGTGGTGCCCTTCCAACCCCCAGACCCCTCCAGCTGGGAGACATTTCCACAGGCGAAAGGCAGGAAGTGAGAAAGGAATGCCTGACTAGAGCTGAGAAAAACAGGAGGGCAATGGCGCTAAGGCTAAGCAGTAAGGGGGGGATGGGAAGGGGATGTCGGGAACCAGGGGATCTGCGATAATGGCGACGTCCTTGGATGCCAGCATCCCAGGGGCTTCCAGCACCTTCTGGGAATGGGAAGCAGAAGACTGTTGGTTAAGGGGCCTGATTGCACGGGCTTGCAGCGCAGGGCAGGGACCCGCCTGGAGACCAGCAGCCAGGTAGGTTGGGATGGCTCTTTGCTGCCTATTTAAAATGCGTGCGAGGCAGGGGCAGAGAAGCCCTTCCCTCTCATATAACTATTTCCCACCCATGGTTAAGGGTGGAGGAACCTAGACAAAATCATCCGCATCCCAGGAATCAGCTTCCTGAGCGACCCCTGGAAGGAAAAGTGCTTCACTTTAGGCTGAATGGGAAGAGGTGGCGACAGGGACTGTGAACGTAGCAGTACCAGACGCCCTTCCGTGCCGAGGGCACTGGTTCTTAGGCTAGAGCGTGCCCAGGGCTCCTGGGGAGCTTATTAGAAACCCCCAGTCGCTGAGCCCAGCACCGGGATCTGATTCAGCGCGTCTGGGTGGAGCCCTAGCGACTCCAATGCAGAGGCCCCGGCGCCACTTGGAGAGGAGTGGACTAGACTGTCACGCAGATGGTACATCTGGAGAGCGCCTCTTACCACAATAAGGGCTTTGGAGGTAAATTCATACCTGTCCCACTAAGGACGAGGACAGGGGCTGAAGGCAGCTAAGTCCACACTGTGCTGGCCGGAGTCTGTCTTTCAAGGGGCTCGAGGCTCTCTCATGCACTAATCCTATGGCAGACGGGGAGTCAGCAGGCACTTGGATTCTCTGCTGCCACTCCATGGAGAGGGAAACTGAGGCACAGAAAAGAGGAAGGGATTAATCACAGTCAACCCACGGCCTGCAGCAGAACTGGGGCTGCAACCTAAGCCTCCCAACTCCAACGTGGGCCCGTCCGCTCCTGAGGAACACGGGTTCGCGTGCTGCGGGTCAGACCGTGCTCCGGCGTGGGAAGCACCTGGCTCCACACGGAGGGCACCGGCTGCCCCGTAGGGAGCTGTGGGAACCGAAGCTCTCCCGAGTGCTCTCTGCAAAGGGTTTGTGTCTGTTTTGTCCTAAAGGAAGCCCTGGGAGGCAAGTTCCCCACCTGAGCTGCAGGAGCCAGGGTGAGAGACCCCAGAACAATGACTCCTAGGAGCTCTTGCAGCCAGGCCCGCTGCCCCTAGAATGGGGTTGTCCTCCACCTCTAACAAAGTGACCTTTCCCCCTTGCCACTAAGGCTGTGTGCAGCCTCCCCGGAATGCTCCCCAGGGCTGTCCAGAGGGCGGGGTGCTGCTGTAAGCCCCTACCTCAATAGTCTCTCCCACTTCAGAAAAGTTCTCTTGCCACCAGAACAGGGGGTGAAATCTTTCATGATGGGATTATTTCCTAGAGCACCTTAAAAATGAACTTGAGATAAGAACCGTTTAGCACATTTACGTGCTAAGAGGCACCGCTGTGCCTGGAGGGGCCTCGGAAACAGGCTGTGCGCCTCCCTTGCCTCTCTGGGATGTGACCTTTGACTACCTTGTCACTGCCCACTTTCTGGTGCTTAGAGAGCGTCCCCAATGAAAGGACGACTCTAGGGCAGCCTAGCATCTGCAGACAGCTGTCCCCATGACCACAGGGGCATCTCCAAGGCAAGGATCCCTCTCCCTCAGGACATGCTGGGGGCCCCCTGGCTGGTGCTGGGGTACAGGAGTCTTCTGGAAGGCTCCGTGACGCAGTCCTTCCGAACCTCCACCGCCTCCCTGGAGGGCAGCACGGGCGGCTCCTGGTTCCCGGACCCCTCTACATAGAGGGCGCCCAGCTCCTCCTTCCTGAGCCCCGCACCTGTGAGGGAGGAACGAGAATGGCAATTAGACCGACCACACGATGGCCCCTTCCGTGATGGCTCTTTCCACGTCCAGCTTCACCCCAAGGGCTGCTCAGTGAAGACAACGTGGCAGAACCGACTGAAGATGGGGCTGGGATTGCTCTTCAAGCCCCTGTGTTCCTACTCTGCTGTTCTTTCACCCTAGGACAGCAGATCTCAACCGGGGAGACTGTGTCCCCCAGGGCCATATGTCTGCCCTGGAGGTAATGTCTGGAGACGTTTTTGATTGTCACAAAGGGGGAGGGGCTATTGGTATCCAGCAGGTATCTAAAGCGTAGAGGCCAGGGATGCTGCTAAAGTTCCTACGATGCCCAGGAGGACCCCAACCAAGAAATACCCAGCCCGTGTCAACAGTGTCAAGGCTGAGAGCCCCTGCCTGGGAAGGGGAGCCTTATCATATAAAGTGTTTGTAGAAGTCCCACTGTCCCTATACAACCCCTGCACAAGGGTGTAGCCACTGTCATCTTCCTCTCCCCACAGGGCTGGACACCGGGAACAATGCACTTAACAAGGGCGCAGGTGATAGAGTCACCGCACCCTCCCTCGTGGCTCTCCCTGTCTCCTTTCCTCGCCCCGCCAGCCCGGCTGTGGCTGCAGGGCCACACTGCTTCCTACGAAGCCTCTGTCAGCCCGAGACCCAGCCCCACTGCTGACTGCAGGACTGGAGGGAAGAGATGGGCGTGGAAGCAGCAGGAAGGAGATCAGCCAGAAGAAGATGCCAAAAGAGAGAAACCACTGCTCTGCCCATCAAGTGAACAAGAACGGCCTGGAGAACCCCAGGCCTCGTGTGTGTTCTTTGGTTTTCGGTGACTACTTGAAGAGAGAAAACTTGTTTCTGGCTTTCAGCAACTTGCCCTCAAGTGAGCCCCTGACCCCACCCGGCCAGGCTGTTTCTGCTCTGCCCTGCTCTGCGACTCCTGCCGAACACCCCGCCCTCTCCTGCACGGTGACCTCCACAGCCACGCTGACCCACGCTGACCTTTCTCTCGAAAATCCCTGCATGGCCCAGAGTCCACACCGCCCCACTTAGGACGTGATGACGCTGCTGCAGCCTGGCCAGCCTTCTGGTTATTGCCAGTGGTGGTCCTAACCTTTAACTAGTGCCGTCTGCTCCACCTGCCAGACATTGTTCAAGCACTTTACATATACTAACTCACTGACAGATGAAAACCCAAAGCACAAAGAGACTGACTTGCCCAAGGCCACACGGCGAGTTAGGGGCAGAGCCAGCACTGAACCTGGGCAGACAAGCTCCAGAAGTCTGCACTCTTCATACTATGCCCTGCTGCCTGGAGTGTGTGTCTTTTCTCTCTAGCTGGGTCACAGGCTCCTGGAGGGCAGGTACCAAGGTCGCACTGGCTGAGCAAACAGCTGGGCACACTGCAGGACCTCCACAAATAGGGCAGACCAAGCCTATCTTGCTGGCTGACTTGATGGGATCTCCAGCTCAGCACGGGACTGGGAAGATAGATTGTCTTGCTTGTTTTCCCACATCCAGGAACTCTGCCATGTGTACTTACTCTCATGGGAGCGGGCCGGCACCTGGGCACAGGCGTAGACGTGGCTGAAACGTCGGCCTGAGGAGGTCAGGTACCAGTGCTGGATGGCGGGCTGGGGGTCGTACTCTGTGACTGCCACGCCATTCACAGCTGTCATCATGAGCATGTTGAGCACCTCATTGGAGAGCTTGGTCCTCTCGTCGGTCCTGATGCGGTTCATGGCCTTAAACCCCCGCTCACAGCAGGAGGTGGAGACGGGCACACAGACCACCACCGCCATGAGCTTGCTCAACAGGGGGAAGCGGCAGTGCTGGGCCAGGGCATTTTTACACAGCATGGAGAACGGGAGGTTCTGGGCGATGGCTTTCAGGCCCAGCCACTCCTCCAGCAGAGCTTCCTCACTGTATCCTGCAGGGAGAGAGAGCTCAAAATACTTGGCAAGGGTGAGAATATCACTGTTCCCAAAAGCGGCAAGTTCAATCCCACTTGGCCAGGCCATGGTGTCAAACACCTCCATGTTCTTGAGTTGTGGGGGACGGTCGGCATCAAACCTCTGCTGGAGGTACTCAGTCCCGGTCAGGACGGTTCTCTCCCTGTCTGCCTGGAACCGCTGTTCTGCCAGCTCCAGCCTGTCCAAGAAGATGCCATGAAGCTGCCCATCCTTGAAGCTGGCATTGAACTCTTCCTCTTTGGGCCCTGCCTGGTGACGGAGGGTCTTCAGTGCTACGTAGGCCCGGCCCAACGTGGCATTGACCTCTGTAACCAGCACAACCTCCTTCTGGCACACCTCAGACAGAGGCCTGTAGATGCTCAGGAAGTCCAAAAGGAAGTGGCAGAACTTGATGAAATGGAAGGCCTTCATCAGCTTCAGCATGCCCTTGGCCCTGTGCCCAACCTGGCCCCCGGCCTCTGCCACACTCTGGAGGTGCCGAGTGAGGGCCGGCCAGCTCACGAGGAGTGCGTTTAGCGTGCGCCTCTTACTGGCCACCCACCTGACAGCGTTCAAGTCCTTCAGGCGGGTGATTTCCTGCTCCAGTGGAGCTGCACCTTCCTGCAGCTCGTTCAACCTCTTGTTTGAGGACTGATAAAACTTGAAGACGGTGCGGATGTGCCGGTCGCACTTCCTCACCAGATCGATGTTCCCACATGCATCCACCACGGCCAGGTGCAGCCGGTGGGCCACACAGTGGACGGGCAGAAGCTGGGGGATAACCTCCTGGAACTTGTCCACAAGGCCACCTCTGCGGCTCAGCGCGGCTGAGCCATCTGTTCCCAGGCCCACCACCCAGCCAGGCTTCCGGAAAGGGATGTCCAGCTCATCCAGGGCAGAAACAATGGTCTCAAAGTACCCATCCGCTGTCTCGCTGTAGAGCGGGGCCAGGGTGATGTACGACTCCTTCACCTCCATCTGCTTAAAGTAGCGGATATAAATCCCCACGCAGGCCTGGTCAGAGGCGTCAGTGGAGCTGTCCAACAAGATGCTCACACAGGGGGATTTCCGGACATCGTCGAGGATCTGCTTCTTCAGAGTCTCGGAGATGTATTTGATGAACTGAGTGCAGGCGGTGCGGTTTCGGTACTTGCCTAAAATCACAGTCCCAGTGCTCTGGAGGAGCTGCAGGATTTTCTCAAAGTCATTCAGGGGCCTTGAGTGGTACGCGATGGAGTAGGCAGCATTGAAAAAGTGTTCCATGTTCGCCATGAGGTCACTGGAGATCTCCGGGATGAGGGCAGTCTGGGGGTTGTCTTCTTTGATTTCAACAGTGTTGACACAGAGCCTGTGTGCTTTGCTGACTTCATGATATTTCAAAGTCTCCACTTTAAAAGGCCCAGTGTAACCTCTGACTAAACGAGATGATTTGTCATGGAGATTAGGTCTTTCTTTGCAGGCTGAGCAGAAGAGCTTGGTCTCTTTTGGGTCAATTACTAACCATGGGAACTGCCCAAACCACGACCTCTGAATCGAACGGGGTCTGTAAGTCCTCTTGATTTTCCTAGGCCCGTCCACTTCTACTTCACAGATGCTGGAGCCACAGTAGGAGGCACACGTCTCCACAGAAGGAGCTGGAAGCAGTGCAGAGTCTACAGCCAAGGCCTGTGTGTCTACCTCTCCGACAGCCACCGTCATCTTCTTCCCTTTGGAGAAAATGAAATTGTCCTTGGTTCTGCTGCCCAGAACTCTGCAGTCTTCTATCAGCTAAGATACCCCTAAATTCATTAAGTACCCTTATGCAGAGCAAAGATGACTAGGATCCACCTTTCCAGAGATCATTAGAGGCTCCTATTTAAATCCCTCCCCATTATCAGTGAAAGTCAGGCTGGCTCCCCAGCAGTTGCTGCTAATTCTTACGGGTTTCTTCTCCTGCTCTCTGTCTACACTGCTACCCTGGGATCGTGTGACACCAGATGCACAACAGGTATGGGATGAGCACAGCTGAACTAATGTTGTATGACTTGCCATAGCTACCTGGGGCCCTGCACGTGCCCCCAGAACTCAGTAGGCCTAGACTCACCTGGAGGATGACCTTTCCCCCACTTTGGCCCGTTTGGGTCCTTGATCCAGGGTGCAGCTCTCCGTTCCAGTTTGGAGATCAAGTCCGGTTTGGCAGCTGCAGGCCCTGTTGCAGGGATGAGGAGTCTTGCTGATATCACTGCTATATACCATCAAGTCAAGTAGCCCACCTCAAGCTAGACCTGGCCCCTGAAATACACAGGGATGCCTCTTTCTGTCCTTGAGAAAGGCTAGTCAGCCAGGGGCAGGCTGAGAGCACACCTGAGCACAGTGCTGAAGAGGAGGCCAGGTGAGGGTGTGCCCCTTAGCAAGGATGGATAGCTTCCTCAGCCCTGGGGCCAGCCATGGGGGCCACGAGACTGCAAGATGCATCCAGGGGTGGGGAAGGGTGGAAACAGGAAGAAACAGAGGGAATAAAGCACAGGAGAGAGAAGGCAGGGATGAAAAAGAAAGCCACGTAGGAAGCGGAACGTGCCACCCACAGCTGGCCCCTCCATACACCCACAGCAGGCAGACAACCACATGGGTTACCGGACAGGGCATTTGAAACAGCCCCTGAAAATATCCACCACCTGCAATGGAACCTGAACTCTGACAAAAAAGAGACTTGTGTCTTTGGATATTGTCCAGGCATGTGCAAAGAAATTGCTTCTTTTATTTAAGATACAACCCAACTGTCTATTTACATGCTTTGTATGTGTCTATGTGAATGTGTGTGTAAACTTGCTTTGGAAGGACACGCAAGCAAACCGTTGGTGCTTCTGGGAAGGAACTGAAGGACAAAGTCAAAGGGAGATCATTTTTCACTACTCATCTTTTGGATCCCTTGAACATATTTATATTGACTATATACATATGTATATGTGTATATCTGTATACTTATTACCAATAAAAATATAAGTAAGTAAATTATTCAAGTGTAGTAGATTGAACATACATCCTTCTTAAAACATCTCTAAAATGAGAGCGAAGGAATGATAATAATGAAGAAGGAAAGGAGGTAAAAGAGAAGAACTAACAGAGCTGAACACCAAATGCCTGCAGGGGGAACATGGAGAAGCAAGTTGATTTGTACCACAGAATCCCAGAAAGATTCAGAAACTGGCGGTAGCAGCTGTGGGAGCCGGTGGTAGGTGAGGAATAGGGGGGATCAGGGGGCTCAGAGTCTGCACAAAGACCTGCTCGAGTCCAGCTCCTCTTGCCTATTCCAGGAAACCAGGAAGCACCACCACCTCACCCGGGAGGAGAACAGACTGAGTCTACAAAAACACAGGAAGGTTCCAGAGCCCACATGCTGGGTATAGTGGAAGGTGAAGGAGAGTGTGGTACCTATGGACTGAGGGGCGCACCACTCAGTTCCAAGGATGCTGGCTGGGCTTATTACACCCTCCAAGCAGGAGACGGGAGAGTATTCTTTGGAGAAATGGAGTTGTCCCTCCCTCTCCCCTCCAAGACCTGTGGATACTGACTTTTGCAGGCTCCTCAGCGAGACACCCAGATTTGCTGCTGATCAACCAAAAATGAAACTGACGCCTTAATGTGTCCCAGACATGCACAGAGCTGCCAATTGTTTTTTTTTTTTTTTTTAAGGCTTTAATGTTACAGAGGAATGAATCTAGAGAGAATTATTTAAGAAAAGCCTCTAACATGAAAGAAGGAGACCAAAACAAGTGGGAAAGAGGATTAGAGGAACTAGAATATTGCAGGGAGCGAAACAAAACTTCAAAACAATGAGAATTAATATTACCAGAGATAAAAACCATGACAGCCACCCAAGAAAGGAGCAATAAGAGTGCTAAGAAACTAAAAAAAATCAATAGAATGAAAAATAAATAAACAGCATTGTTAGAAAATAAAATTGAGGAAATCTCCAAGAAAGTAGTACAAGACACTACTTGTACAGAAGACAGAAGCAGAAAATAGGAGAAAAAGAAAGAAGCAAACAAACACACAGAAAACTACGGGCTCAATCCAGGAAGTCCAATATCTAACTAATAGGAATTTAGGGAAGAAAGAAAAGAGAAAATACATAGGAAGAGACCACAGAAGAAATAATACAAGAACATTTCCCCAAGCTGAAAAATACGAGTTTCCACATGGAAGGGAAGCACCAGATACACAGAACAAAAGATAAAAAAAAAACAACAAAAAAACCCACCCATATCAAGGCATATCATTAAAAATTTTAGAACGCTGGAATTGATTTTAAAAGCTTTTGGAGTGGCTGGCCTGAGCAAGAGTGAGACTCCGTCTACCAAAAATAGAAAAATTAGCCAGGTATGGTGGCACGTGCCTATAGTCCCAGCTACTCAGGAGGCTGAGGCCCAGGAGTTTGAGGTTGCAGTGAGCTATGATGATGCTGCTGCACTCTAGCTGGGGCAATAGAGTGAACCATGTCTCAAAAAAAAAAAAAAAAAAAAAAGTTTTTGGAGTGGAAAAAATAAGTCGCATTCAAAGATTCAGGCATAAAAAGACATTAAACTTCTCAATGGCACCAAAAAACCTAAAAAAGCAATGCTTTCAAAATGCTGAGGAAAATTATTTCCAACCTAGAATTCCATGCCCAACAAAGTTATCGATCGTGAGGGTATATTTTCAGATACACAGAGTCTAAAAGAAAAATGTCCACCCCTGCACGCTCTCTTAGTAAAAAATTAAAAAATGTGCTCCAACAAAATGAAGATATAAACCGTGAAAGAAGAAGAGACAGACCCAGGAAATGGGGGCGAGACTAAAGCCACAGGTGTGCAGCCAGCCTAAAGAGTGACCTCGTCAGACAGAGCAGGGGAAGGGGAGGCCCAGCGAGGGATGTCTCCAAGAAAAGAATGAAAATGAGCGATCATAGGATGTTTGACCATGTGTAAAAGACTCCTCAGAGGAGTTTTATAATTCCTCTGGGGAGTCTGGGAAGAATTGGTGAGAGTAAAGAAAATTAGCGAAAGAAAAAATTCCAATTCCAGGGCAAAAAAGTCCTGCAATGAAGGAACTATCATCATAACATACTTGCTTAGCAGTAAATAATCATAACTAGGCAAATAATTTACATTGATTTAACCAGAAAAGTGTGATACACCTGTTCTGAGAGAATGGAGGGAAGAGAAATGGCCCAGGTGACATAAGAGGGCCGTATCTCCATCTTCCACAGTAGGAATCAATAGATAGTATCTAAAATCAATAAATCAGGAATAGCAATAAACGTATGCAAAAGGATTATTAAAGTGTGATTCTGTCTGCCTGTTTTAGAACAAAAAAGTTGGAACCAACCATCCCACATTCCAAAGCTAGACCACCAAAGCGCGACTTGGAACGGGGACGGCTGAAAAACCACTGCCATGAACCCGCCCTCACCCACCGAGAGGAAGTCAAGAGCTGAAACAGAAGAGGTCAGGAAGTTGAGTATTGGGGATGTTTCTGGAAAGAGCTGCCAAGTGTATTGTGCACCACTCTCTGCGACCAGGAGAGGGGTAGGATGCTCCTTCCCTAACCTGACCTATCCCTGGAGCGGCGTCCAGGCCTGGAAAGGACTAAACGTAGCAGACGCTGACAGACGGCACCTGAGAAGGCCGCGTTGGGAATGGCCTATGTTCCCAGGGTTTGTCAGCGCAAAGATCTGTATTTTCCCTGGTCCAGACAGGGCCATGCAGGGAAAGAGAAGAGGCCTGGAGTCATCTTAAAGGGACTGTGCCCAAGACGGCCATCTGTTGGTGTGATGCTCCCATGACGGAGCCTATATGGGACAGACTGCCAGAGAAGACATTTACCCATGTCAGGGCGACTGCAAGTGAGAGGTCCCAGGGGCTCAGGGGCCTGCAGAACCCACAAACACACCCAAAGAATCAGCGTTACATTATCACAGTTCCAAGTAGCTGGTATCAGATTACATGCCAGGCAAAACCCCTCTTGCAGCTCTCTACCCGCCTACCCACCATGCCACCCCCACCCAGGATGTATCAGAAAGGCTGATGATGAGAGGTGGCCCCTGTCACCACGTTGGGCTACATGGCAAAGGGACGTCAGCCAGTGGACCTGACCTATTCTCAGGAGCCCTTTAAAAACAGGGAGTGTTGTCAGGCTGGCAGCGGACTGTGAGGTCAGAGCTTCCAAGCACAAGATGATTCCACACACTGTGGCAGCCTGAGGGTGGAGGAGGCCCCAGGAACAACCTGAGAGCAGCTTCTAGGGGCCGAGCTGCTCCCTGGTTGACAGGCAGCGGGGAACGGGGACCTCAGTCCTACAACCACAAGGAACTGGATTCTGCCAACAATAGCAAGAGCCACTGATTGTTTCTAGACATAAGAATAAAAAAAAAAAAACTACCACAAGAAAAACATAGAGGATTCCTATAACACCCAGTACAAGGTGATCACAGTGTTTCAAGACAAAACACACAAAAAAATTGAGAAATACATAAGAGATTTTTAAAAAGGGCTTTTCTTTACCACAAAAATTAAGACTGAGGTTTTCTTTTTCAAAAATTGAGTTCACTCCAAGGAGAAGTTCTATTTGCAAAAAATAATTAAAAGATAACGCAAAATATTTAGTTTTCAACTCTTGAAGCATTTGTCAAGGCGGGGGAGGGTGGGAGATAAAATAAAAATCAGCCAAAGCAAAAATAATAACTGGAGACTCTCCACTGTGTTTCAACACTATTTTATATCCCAATTACTAGCTTGATGCCTTCTAAAAGGTCACTTTTAAGCATACAGACCATTTATGCTGGGTCATGGTTACAGTCTCCAGGCTCTTTAAAATGCTTTTGTATCTCAAACATGAAAAATTGTTTAAATTGGGGAATAGTTAAAGGATAGTAACTAAAAGGAATCACACACACAATTCATTTTCTAGACTCCTGTAGCCGTTTTAATCACACGGACAACTGAAGAGGCCACACCCACCCCCTATAAAGCCTTCCTGATTCTGCCTCTGACCAGCAAGCAAAATTAGTCCCCCTCCTCTGATTATATTTTTTATGCATTCAAATAATACTTAACCAAGACTGAACAGTACCTAGTTAGCTAAGACTTCCCTACTTCCTAACTTATTTAAATTAAAGAGAAAAATGATACAATGCTTAGATTGTGCTCTGTCAAAACACAAATCCTGAGGGAACAAGTGCACTGCAGGAGAAGCGTGCTGTCAACGCTGCCTGCGGCTACTCTCACAGCTGTCTGCCGGGCTCCAGAGCGCATGTGTAGCTACTGCTGGTTGGTTACTTGAAAGGAAAACCCAACATTTTCTAAGTAAGTGTGCATTTTTTACAAATGAATTGCCCCCTCATTCTCATTGCTTTTCAGCACAGTAGGGATGGTGATGCTCTTTGAAGGGACATTCTGGACCTAGGGCATGATTACAAAACCTCCGGCACTACAAAATAATTATTTAAGTCATTTCTGAATGTTTGGGGAGGTACTTAAAAATTATGAACAATGATAAAAACACCTATACAGGTCAAGAATGTTTAGAAAATAATCCAGATCTTAGCTGCACCCAAAAGGGCAGTGTAAACAAGGGACTATGACATCAATTAAATCATAAATATTCTTACTTCTTGTTCTGCAGAAGTCATGACACAGGTTGCTCCTGGAACTCCTAAGTTATGTACAGCAGCCTGTTCTGCAAGGTTTCTGTTACAATCTACGTTAGTGAAGAAATAAATAAAAGCTTTACAAGATGAAAAGTTGTCTTTTCAGCTTAATGCTATTAATACATAAGAACCTTGAGTATCTGCCAGGAAGAGGCAAACGCAAGAAAAAGAAACAGATGCAGGAGATGAGAACACTATCTGAAAAAGCAGTAACCACTACTAACTTCATAGTCCTCCTAAGTCCAAACCCAGTGACCCCTGCGTTGAAGGCTGCCACCCCTTGCAGGCACCTGGGCAGGATGAAGGACCCTTAGCCCTGAGCTGCACAGACAGAAGGCGGATCCACCTGGATGACCTTTAGTCTCCACAGCTGTGTTCACATTGTCCCCTCCCTCTGCCATGTCTTCATGCCCTTCCTCTTCTGGTTTCAAACTCAGTTAAAGCATTTCCTACTCCAGAAAGCCTTCCTGCTCCCTCTTGCCAATACCCTCCTCTTCGGTACCCCCAGATCACTCTTCCAGAAGCTCTTTTACGGGAGATTGTATTATTTCAGTTTCTTATTACAATGTCTGCCTCTCCCACAAACCTGCTAGCCTTCTGAAAGCAGGGACCTTGGCTCATTCATGTTTATCTGGTATAGAGTAGGTACTCAATAAATATTTGGTGGAGGATGGATGGATGCATGGTCAAGTGGATGGATGAAGAGGTGATAAAATATAGGAACCCAAAGCAGGGAGAGTTCCGAGGGACAGAAGATACTACCCCTCCCTGCCTACGTACAGGGAGAGGGCAGAAGCGGGAAGACAACCACTAGCCACAGCTGCCCTGGTGGGTTTCCCAAGTCAAATGATGATGGCGAATAAAAGTCTCCAGGAGTCTTTACCCAGGGATGCCAAGAGCTCATAATTCATGCGCATCACGTCTCTGTACAGCTCCTTCTGCCGCTTGTCTAGCATGCCCCACTCCTCCCGGGTGAAATACACCGCCACATCCTCAAATACCGCCGGGAGCTCCTCCAACACCACAGGGACCTCCTCCAACAGCCCCTCTTCAGAAAGGTCCTGCAACAGAGAGCAGCAGTCACTCGGCACGCCTCAGTCTGATGCCTTCGTGACACCTCCGGGGGCCTTCGTAAGACCTATTCCTCCTGGGAAGCTCACCAAGCAGCCCAGATGCACTCTGAGGAATTAGTTTATCCAATGAACATCACAGAATCAAATTCATGAGGCCCAGAATTAGTAGGTGAAAACCAAACGAGCCTAAGATCTCCCAGGAGGAAATAAAAACCTATGGAAAAAACAGGCATCTCAGCAGAGCCTGTTACTGCACCTTAGAGTCCTAAGAGCAGTGCCTTCTGCTCATCGATGACCACAGAGGTGACCGTCTGCCTCTAGGAGCACCTGCTAAGACTTCCCAGTGGGATGGGATGGAAGAAGTGGTCAAAAAGAACTAAAGATGCTCATAGTCAGTGACTAGGTTTACACACGCCTCACTGCTGAAGGAATTCCAATTATAAAAGGTTAGACCTGTTTATTAGCTTCTAATACTACAAAATATCAGGAACATGAAGATGAAGAGAAATGAGCTTCATTGTTTTCCTGCATTCTGGAAAAACTTAAGCTTACTAACTTGAGCCCGATTCCTTACGCTGTTAGCTATGAGGAACATCTGAGCCATTCCCACTGGACCCCTGGAGCGGGTATTAAGAATGACTTATTGTAAAATCCTACTTGTATGCAATAGGTAAGAAATGGGGAGGGTTCTAGTTACTCACAGATTCCAATTAAAGTTTCCTTAGAGGCCAACTTTGCAAAGAATTCGATAATTACAAAATAAACCTAAGGTGAGCACAAGAGTCACCCGGGTCTGGCAGTGCTATGAGCAGTGGAGGGACAGCACCCGGCTGGCAGTCAAGGGCTCTGGCAGGGTCTGGCATTTACCACAACAGCTCTTGGACACTGGACATGTCACTTCCTCAGGTCTCAGTTTTCTCCCAACAAGATGAGATCAATAACACTTGCCCTCTCAGTCTCACGGCAACGTTACATTAAACAACATGTGTGAAAAAAACTTGCAATGTTTAAAAGTCCTACATGATTCCAAAGTTAAAGTTAAAATTTTAAAAATACTGATGTAAGAGTTCTGTCGTTTTGTGGCTTTAGATTATTTCTTAGAGTTCTGTGTTTATTTTGGATTCTGAATGAAGATTATTATTCCCTTTATATCAGAAGTTAGAATAATTTGTTGCACTAATTGTTTTGTTATTTGCAAAAAGGAGATGGTAATAATAGAGTTATTGTCTGAATTAAATGAGATAATACATGTAAAGCACTTAAAACAATGCCTAGTACATTATAGGCATATTAGCTTAGGATAACATTATGATAGCAGTGAGCATTGCTATTGTTCTTTTTTTCAGCATTGTTGTGCAATATATGTTATTCTCAGTATGTAATCCTTCTCTGTAAGATACAGCAATCATTATAAATGTATTACCTGACTGCAGGATTCAACAGCATCATTACATAAAACATTAATGTTTGAAGAGCTGTTGATGTCATCAATGATTTCTTTTTGTCTCAAATCTGAAACGCAGTCTAGATACAAGGCAGGAATTGTTCCATTCCCCCTGGGGTCCTCTAGTTCAGCTCTTGAGGTTGGCAGGAGCTCAGCCATGCTACCAAAATCTCCCAGAGACCCTGGGGCGTAGAACACGGGATAATCTGCAGTGAAGAGGTGCTCTGGGCTGGCCAGGCCATCTCCAGGTGGATCTCTGACGCTCTGGAAACGGGCTGCCCAAACGGGGTCCCTTGCTGCCAAGGCACTGACACAGACCAGGTGCGCTTTGCTCTTGGCATGGTATTTCAGAGTCTCCACCTTGAACGGTCCTGTATAACCTTCTATTAATCTTGACCTTTTGTCCCTAACAGATGGGTATTCCCGGCAAGCAGAGCAAAACAGAGCCGTCTGTTCCTCGTTCATGATCAACCATGGAAACTGTGTAAACCACGACTTCTGGATAGACCGGGGCTTTAGGAGTTTCTTGCTTCTTCCTGTCCAGTCTCCCTCGATGTTGCCATTGTCCATACTGCAGTGGGAAAGGCAGGCTTTCTTTTGAGGCGGGAGGTATCGTCTACTCTCCCTGGCAGGAACTTGCACATCCATTTCTTCCAAGTAGCCCATCTGGTTTTTTCCTTTAGAGAAAAGAGACACATGGAATTTGCTTCAAAATCCTGTGGTTAGAGCCACCGCAACTCATGGGGCTGTCACATACTTCAAACATGAAAGGTGAGAAGTGCACACTCAGACAAAGCAACACAGCCTCCACTTGGATTCTGGGATTCCAGTCCCTCCAACTTCACAGGCCGTGCCTCATCTAATCCAGAAGAAAGTCAAAGGGATGGGCTTTAAGCAAATCCTCCTCCTGTTTTTTTTTTTTTTTAATTTAAAGAACAGATACACCTGGCCAGAAGGAGATTTTTGCAATTTCATCTATGAAATGTAAGATAGTGGCTATCTTCAGGGGCCAAAACTTAGTTATGGATAAGAACATTGACGTAATAGAACACAGTGTTAAAAAAGGTCATTAAAGTCACATAACACAACTCCTTGCTCAGCAGAAATCCCAGTCGGGTAGCAGGCCTGACAGAGAGGCATCTGCATTTTGAGAGCTACCTAACTCCTGGGCAGACAGTTTTGGTCCTTAGACAGTTTCCCTTCAGCTGCAATCTATCTTTGAGCACTTCTACCTCCAAAGTACTGGAAGCTGATCCAGCCCTCAAGAGAAACTCAAGCCTAATTCCTTTCATACATCACAACCCTTCAAATAAGTGAGAATTTTTACGACTTCATTAAGATTCTTCTTCAAGCTGAACTAGAAGTTTCTTTACTTACTCCTAAGACGAAACACAACTCAGACGACTCTAAGTCCCCTGGAACCATTTCCTATGCACCAACGTCAGTGCAGATGCCCAGTGGCCAAGAACTCAACATTTTGTGAGCCAGGCTAATAGACTGGTCTATTGTGTAGACACAACATTGTAATACCCTAAGAGCACAAAGCTGTTAATAGTCAGCAGGCTTAAAATTAAGAGCCAAGCAAGGAGAAATGAAACAAAACAAATTAGTCTCTATGATACTTCAGAGTCACAAAGCAGTCTAGAGCTCCTCGTGCTCCATCTGAGAAAAATCACCAGGGAGAGCAAACTTTCGTGATTCAATTCATATCGGATCTTGTTCTCCACTTCCCTCTTCTCCATTAGTTGGGGCGGGGTTAACCCAGTCATCTTACATAATGACAAGATGCCACCTGGCATGGCTCTAGCTAAGCCAACCCCTGAAAGGAGGAAAGAAAACGTAAATCCCTAGAGCTCAGCAGACAGCTGTTCATTCATTCACTGATTATCTACTGTGCAACTGCGGTGTGCCAGGCATTGTTCTGGGCTCTGGGAATACGGTGGTAAATAAGACGACGTCATGTCTTAATGGAACGTATATAAACAAACATAACTCTCAGGTAGAAATAAAATAAAGGGAGACGAGAGGTTGGAGAAGGATGTTGGGAGAGGCGTGTATATTTAGACGCAGTGACAACTGGCTGCATTCGTTGTGTGTGTCGGTGGAGAACAGGGAGGGCAGAGGATAAGACTGGAGCCCTCGCACCTGCTTCCTCTCCAGCTGAGCACCCACCTCCAGTGCAGGTCCACACTCACCTGGGTGACGGTCCAGGAGACTCCTCTGGTCCTGGACATTGCCTAGCCATGGCTCTGGCCCTTGTCCAAACTTACAGAACACGTCAGGGTTAGCAACAGTTGGTCCTGAGTCAGGAACAGAGAAAAGCACAATGAGGGCCTGGCTCCACGTCCCAACATTAAGGAGACGTTATCCTCTCGGCATGGTAAGATAACAGGTCAAGGAAGAAAGTAGGAATCTCGATGGTTTAGTGCTGTGGTTTAGAAACTTGGATATCCGTGGGACTCTTAGAAGAATGGGGGACTAGGTGAAAGGTACAAGGGTACAAGCAAGGCTAAAAAGGCAAGAAAATGACTGGTTAAGAGAGAGGCTCACAAACCCAAATGGTGAGAGGGGCCAGCCCGATAATATAACTAAGGAAAGCAGGCTGGACCTGGGGGGCTGCAACAACCTAAAAGACTTACTTAGTCCTGCCTAAGGGGACAGGCTCTACTCAACTCCAGAGGCTGCCACATTGCCCCGTTTGTCAAGAGAAGCCAGAAATTCATATTTTTATGTGGAAACTCCCAATGGTTAAATATTGGCAACTCATTTAAATATTTTTAAGAAGCCAAACAAAAGCAGTGGAGGCCAAAAAAGCAAAACAAAACATAACTCTAGTCTGTGAGCCAAATCTGGCCCATGAGCTGCTATTTTGCAACTTCTGGTTTAGAAGAATCAGTGGTTTCCAAACCTTTCTTAGCAGGCACAGGAAGATGACTCAAGCCAGCTCCAATTCTTCCACCCACAAAAAGCTGAGATTGTGCTCCTACCATGCCTTAGGTAGGGATCAAGGTGAAATAAGGAAAGCATGGTAGACAGTTATCGAATTGAAATCAGCAAACAGTACATATGTGTGCACACACATGTTGAAATACAACCACCGTTGTCCTTGGTGCAGAAAGTCTACCCAAAGAAGCAGAGAAAAGAACATTCAGGAAATAGAAAAGATAAAAAATACCTACATTTATGCAAAGTTTTAAACTGTTTTATGTCACTAAATTTCTAAAACAACCCTAACAAGAAGGAAATCAAGGCTTAAAAAGGCAAAGGGCACTCAAGTATCCAGGGGTAGAGCTGGGATTGAGGCCAGATTTCCACACTGCAAACCTGAGGTTCTCTCCACCACCACTTCCTACCTCCAGTGTCCTACGGGCCATTTCCCATCTGACACCCCGGGGTATCCTGAGGCACCCAGGAGACAGACCTCAAGGTCTAGCCAGACTTGTGCCAGACTGTCCCACTTCTCTTGACCAATTTAAAAGGAAAAAAGATAGGGTGGTGTGTGAATTTGCATGAAATTAAGTTAAATATGGGATTGAGCAGATAGTGGCACAAGGATGCCTAGAGAAATGATAGGATTCCAGAAAATTCTCCAGTATGTCCTGGCCCAGATAAGGTTGGGCATGGTCTAGACTGATGGTGGTGGGGACGTGGACAGGAATCCATACCCAGTGGTGCCACCAGCTTGTCGGAACCATAGATCTCCTTCTGCTGCTGACTCAGCAGCATCCATTCCTCCTGGAGCAGGTATACTGTGATGTCATCAAACGTCACAGGAGCCTGAAAAGGAAAAATGACAGCTAAGTAGCAACTTTTTGCTCAGATTTATCTTCCACATCAGTGTTCTCGAATACCTGAGGGCAGCCCTACTCTGGGAATATACCAGATTGGGGGGGTTGTCAGTTTACATACATGACCAACACCCTGTCTCTTTCTCACCACCTGGGTGCAGGTCGCTGAGATTGAGACTCATTCTTCTAGGAAGGGCCACGCGCTAGAACCAGCCCGAGCCTTGAAGAAGGCTAACTCAGGAATGTCACAGCCTCTGCCTGCATGTTCTTCACATGCCTCCCACACACCTATTACTTCTCTGCCGAGGCTCAGCCACAATTTCTGGCACATTCTTTTATAAAATCTTGAACATGGAAAATCTTCACTCAGGAAGATATGTGGTTTCTAGAAACAGCTGAAGGTAATTTAAAACTGTGTCTATGGATAAAGTCAATGACCAAGGCAGGCAAAGCTTTGGGGCTGAGACCTACATCCCAGGCTTACAAAGAAGCTCTGTTGGGTACGGGAGTTCAGAAAGTGTTTTGGCGGGTTCTGGATCAAGATGGCAGATTAAACATGTACCATTTAATGTTGCTTATTTCCTGGGAATTTAAAAGAAGACACCCCCCCACACACACAAATAAAATACCTACTACAATCGGGAGCGCAACAAGTAGACAGCAGCAATACAATTGTGGAAACCGAAAAGCAGATGAAAAAGTAGTAACTGAGCAGACTGAGAAAACTGAAACCTCACCCGGCAGTGGGCAAAACTGAGAAACAACCCAATTTACACCACTAAATTCTCAAAAGGCTCAGGATCTGGCAACAAGGGAAACCTGTGGCTAGGGAGTGAAGGCAGACATGCTGAAATAGTAAGAATTGGGGGAAAGCTGTTCCCAACAAACGCCTCTCCAGGCTCCGCTACGCAGAGGCTCTCAGCTGATAAGCCCTCCCGCTTCCGCGTGCTCACAGCTGTCAGCCTCCCAGCTTTCCTGTCTTCCACTGCTAAATGTTAGCAGACTAGACCACCAGACACTTGAGGAAAGGCTCTAACAGGGACTATAGAAAGCAAAATAGACTGGGGGGGGCGGTGCTAAGGAAATAGAGAAGCATAGAGAAGAAAACTTAAAAAAAAAAATACCATCAGACAGGTAAGATATTGCAGCCATGAAACAGAGTTACGAAAGAAAAAATCAGAAAAGGAAATATAGTCAGAAATAAGTTTATCTTTTTAAATTTTATACCATGAAAACTTATCACCTAGTCAAAGAAGTAAAAAATAAATAAAATTATCAATAAAACAAATTGCCCACCCCAAAGAAAAATATTTGGAAATGACTGCATGCCATTTAAAACACGTGAAATATACTAACACATCTTTTAAGAAAAAAAGATAAAAATAAAATACGTGAAATAACTATTTTAACTTCAATAGTAGGTACTTCTTAAGAAAAACTATATAGATAATTCTTATCAGTCACGATCATAAATTTGAAAAATAATTTGAGTATTTTTCTTATGTTCACTGCAGAAAATTTAGACAATAAATCAGTGCTGTTTGCTTGACTGGCTGAAAAAGTATGGGGAAAAAAGAAAATTTAGACAATAGAAATAAACAGAAAAAAATGTTTTAAGATCACTCACATTCCCCTCATTGAAAAGGAATTACTGTTACATTTGGTGTATAACCTTCTAGTCTTTTGTCTATGAATATGTATGAATGTACAGTTTTAAAAACAAAAATGAAATTGTATGGCCAAATGTGTATGTTTTAAAAAAGCATTTGCTCTAGAGTGTCTTCCAAAGCAAAATGTGATTATATTAATATTTCCAAAACCTATTGGAGGAGGGGCTCCACCAAAAGCAGTCAAACAGGAAAGGGGTTTACACAGATAGAGCCTAAGGAGACCCAATGTGGGGAAGGGAACCCAAGATTATGCTGAAGGCAGATGCAGGATGACAGTTGTATACCAGGACTAGAGGGCAACCTGTTCAGATTGAGGCAGGTTAAAACGCTGTGACTAAGGACAAGCAGAGCTCCCTGTTCACACCCACCCTTCCCCTGGCACGTACAGGTGGGCCTAAGAAAGGCCAGGAGAACCATCACTTTAGCTCCACAGTGAGGAGTACAGCTGGGACTGAACGTTTGGCTAACAAAGTGTCTTCCCAGCAAGAGTGATTACACTAGCACCTGGTACCTCTCTTAAGCATTATGGCAAGAGCCTTCTGATTCCAAGTGACCACAACGTAAAGAAAACACAAATCTGCCTGAGTAAGAGGAATTCCTTCTCTGTGTATAATGCAAAGAATATCTCCAGATGTTCTATTTTAGCTGTCCCCACTGTTTACAGGGTAAAGCTCTGATTTCTCAGTCTAAAGAAGTCCCCCCAGTCGGAATCTAACTCACATTCCTGACCTCAGCTCTACGTATCACCCTACCTGGAATCTCTCCTCCTGCCAGATCAGCAGCATTGCAATCAAACAGATCTTGCACCTTTCCTCTCTCTGCACATCTGATCTTTACATCTCCTGACTGCCCACTTCCCCCTACCTACTTAGAGTCCACCCACCCATCAAGTGCCAATGTGCATTCCGTCTCTTTCAGGAGGGATAATCCTCACCCAAGCATTTCTCCTTCCCTTGAGCAGGGAAGGCTTTCTATCCCGCCAGAGCCTGGCCCTCAGGAAACCTATTCTGATTGGCTTATTTTATAACCCCCTCCACCACCACCCCTCCCTCCCCATCAACATACTATATGGAAAGTATTTCATAAGCACTTCATTCATTTTTTAATTCAACATATATTTATTATTTAAGCGTTTCTTCTAAGTGCTTGGTACATGGTGATCTAAAGATATGAAGAGAGATTAAAATCAAGACAGTGAAATCTATCTGGAAGTAACAGACAACTGTGATATAAGTGCAGTAATAGGGTTGTGTTCAAAGAAAAATGAGAAGGCAGCGATCATTTCCATGGGAAAGACAGCGCTAGGAAACAGAAATGTTGAGGCAGTAAATACATACAGAAACAAGTACATATAGACTCTTATTTGAAACATCAACCACCCAGTCTCCTAGGAAGGCACACGAGGTATCAGCTACAGTGTTCTTCAAAGCACCCATACCTTGCAGCAAGAGTTCTTGTAGCAATGGCATTTTATGAACCATTCTTCCCTGGTGTATGTAACCTATTACATGCCAGGGACTGCTACCCTGTTCTAGCTGGGGATATACAAGGTCGACAAATATGCAAATAAATAAGTAAATAAATAAATGTGAGAATTTTGTATAGTGATAAGGGCTATAAAGAAAATAAAAGAGCATAATGGGACCAAGTGTGATGGGGAAAAGTCTGACCTCTATCCATTATTCTGCTAATGACAGGCAAGATATCCCACACTCAATCTAATGGCCCAAGGTTGCCTTTTAGTTAATAAAGATCACAAAATAGTGCCAAAGGAAGATTCTAGTAATAGACCAAGCCACTACCTCAAGAGGACCCCTAGTCTCCCAGTTTTGAGCCAAAAAAAAAAAAAAAAGAACATGTTCAGAACAGAGCATAGCACAGCTATTTCACCCAGGCCTTCATCACTATCACTTGTTCACAATGCTACTGCCAGTTGGTTCTGCAATCACTTTAATTTTGGGTAACTTTCTCATTTCCTAGGTTAGAAAACAGATATACTTGGGAAAGATGAGCACCTTTTTTGAGACACCCTGCAATCAAGATTACAAACAAAAGGTGAAATTTCCAGTCCCTAGAGGTTTCAGTTAGTGGTTGGACCTGAAAAGGACATCAAATTTCTCCTCCGCCTCCCAAAATGTTTGTACAGTCATGCGTCACTTAACAGGAATACCTTCTGAGAAATGCGTCTTGAGGCAATTTCATCACTGTGTGAACATCATAGAGTAGTAAACTTACACACACTGAGGTGGTATAGCCTATTGCTCCTAGGCTACAAAGCTGAACAGCATGTTACTATACTGGATACTGTAGGCCACTGTAACACAATGGTAAGTATTTATGCAACTCGATATAGAAAAGGTAGAGTAAAAATACAGTACCAAAAAATGGTACACTTGTACTGGGCACTTACCACGAATGGAACTTCTGGGATTGGAAGTCGCTCTGCGTGAGTCAGTGCGTGCGAAGGCCTAAGACACTGCTGTAGACTGTACCAACAACATAACACTGCACACGGCGCCTCTCCATTCCTACCCCTTGGCTCCCACTGGCGTCCTTTCCAGTTTCAAAGCCTTAAAACGAGGTGGCCCCTTCACAACGCCAATAGTGTTGAGGGGAAATGGCCAGCACAGTAGAGGCTACACTAAATTTATTAAAAATATAATTTTCTTTCTTCAATAGTAAATTAACCTTAACGTGCTATAACTTTTATACTTTATAAACTTTTAATTTTTAAAACTTTTTGACTCTTGTAATAACAGTTTAAAACACACATTGTACAGCTGTACAAAATGTTTTTCTTTACATCCTTATAAAGCTTTTTCTATTTAAAAAAAAAATTGTTTATAAACTTTGTTTTAAAGTAAGACATAAACACACACATTAGCCTAGGCCTATACATGGTCAGGATCATGAAGACATCACTAGGCAATAGGAATTTTTCAGCTCCATTATAATCTTATGTGACCACCTTGTAGTAATACATGCAATCCATTGTCGACTGAAGTTATGTGGAGCATGACTGTACCTCTATTCTCCTATTAAAAGCTAAGAAAGCCTACAACTGAACAGAATATCTTGGAAATCAACCTCAAACCACTAATTCCGATCTCAATTCCAGTATTTTATAACCCTTATTCCCCCTTCATTTTGCTCCTCCTCATCCAAATTCACGTTCAATCTAACTAATCTGGGAATATTACCAAAGGGTAAGGGGCCACTTCCTTTACGTTTCTGTATTCCCCATAGTACTTATCATAAGGCTGGCACACAGTTCACCTTTAATCTTTCTTTAGGTTCTGTGGAGCTTTATTGTCTTGGACTGTGTACTCTGTAAGTTGCTGTGTCTGGAAAACGCATCACTGTAGCTTGTGGAGGGAAGGGAGGATGGAAGAGATGCTCGAGCAATAAATAACTTCTTTTGTAATTCAGAGTCTTTCCTAGTCTTCCCTGGAAAAAGTACAGCACCAAAACTACCTCATTATTCTTTCTCTCTTTGGTGTCGGACAACCCTTCCAGGCTTGTCCAAGTTATTGAAGTGAAAGCTGCAGGAGAGCTTCTTGAGGAAAGTGGCCCTTTCCTGTTTATCCTTGTACACCCAGCATCTCACTCAATGCAAATCAGATTACAAACGTTCATTAAATTGACTTTTTTTTTTAAAGAAAGGACTCAATAAGCACTCAAAAACTTGTTGAGAGAATTCTCTCTGCGCCAAAGAAGAAACAATCTTCAAGAATTGGCAGCAAAGAACACTCAAAAAGATGTTACTCCCTAGAGGCTGTCACTGCCTCCACGCCAGTGCGCCTCCAACCACACTGGTCTTTGCTGGCCCTGCCGGGGAGCTCCAGCGATCCTGTCAAACCCACTTAACTCTACCCGCAAGCACTTTCTCCCCACCTTAAGACTGAAGCAAATTTATGAAATATGCTTCTAAGCAATGCTCAGATACTTCATGAAGTAGATAACCCTCTTTTTCTTTTCTGTCCTCTCTTGGGACGGAGGATCCAGGTAGGGCCAAGCCCTCACCCCGCCTCTCGATTCCTACTCCCCTTTGGCTCCCGCCACAGTCCTGTCCGGTCTCAAAGCCTCGGAACAAGCTGGCCTCTTCACGACGCCGACGGTGGGGCAGGGAAACGGACGCACTTTCGCCTCACTGCGCTTGGCGAGCTACCCAAGCTGGCATCCACAGAGCGGCCACCTGGCAGAGGGCGCCGGCCAGCGCCGGGGAGCGAGGGGAGCCGGGAGGACGCGCGAGACGCAGCGAGGCGCGTTCGCCCCTCTTTGCCGCCCGCCCAGAGGCCGCCGCCGAGGTCCGAAGAAAGAGAGGACGGGTGGGCGGGTCTTTCCCTGCCACGCGGGCCCGTCTGCGGGGCCTCCGCCCGCCCCGCCCCGCCCCGCCTCGCCAGGGCCCGGATCGGGGATCCACGGGAGGGGAGTGGGCGGCCCCAGGGCCCTTCCGGTCCTACCTTCCCCGACTCCCTGGGCTCCATGGCCCCGCTTTCGGTGGCCCGGCTGACCCCGCCACTGCCTCCAGGCCGCCCCCTCCCCCCGCGGCCTGGCCTGAGGTCCAGCCGCCGCGGCCACCTTGGGGACCCAGGCTCCCGAAGAGGGAGGGCGCCTGGCGGGAAGGGAGCGCGGCCCGAGAACTTCGCTCTGCAGTACCACGTCGGGGGACGGTAGCGCTGAGCTGGGACTAGCGTCGTAACCGACGAACAGCTTTACGGCAGCCGCTTAGCCCGAGGCGGCGGAGCACGACGGGAAGCGCAGTCCGGCCTGCGTTAGCGGCTCTCCAAGCTTCTATTGGCTCCCAGAATGCGAGGTCCTGCTTGGCCGCCGAGCCCGCAGCTGTCTGTCCGGCGGTGGTTACTAGGTAACGTCACCAGGCGTTCTCCCGCCCTGTGCAGGCAGGGCAAAGCCCCCTAATTGGGCCATGGGATTCTGCTCCCTCGAATTCGTAGGGCCATTGTTAACCTTGAAGGTTCCAGGTTTTATCTAATCAAAGAGGGCAATACTTTTTCTTACATTCATTCAAAAAGCATCATGGGTTGCCTACCATGGGTCAGGCCCTGTTCTAGGTTTTGGGAGTATACGATTGAATGAGACAGAGCCCTTGCCTTCAAGGAACTCATAGCCTATTAGGAAAACAGACGAGAAATAGATAATTACAAAATAGACAAATATGACGAAAGAAGTAAGCACAAGACACTAACTGAAGCACGCTTTGGCACCTTAGAATGAAATAATGGGAGGATATTGGGGTGGCTAGTCAAGGATTTCCTGAGGAAGTGGTACCTGAGCTGAATTAAAACAAGAGGTAAGAGTTAGCCAGGTAAAGGAGATGCTATGTACTGAATTGTGTCCACCCTTCTCAATTTATATGTTGTACCCCAATGTGATGGTATTTGGAGATGGAGTCTTTGGAAGGTAATTAGGTTTAGATGAGTTCATGAAGGTGAGGCTCTCACGATGGGATTAACGTCCTTATAAGAATTTGAGGGGAACCAGAGCAGAATGCTATGGTTTGAATGTATGTGTCCTTCCAAAGTTTCTACGTTGAAACTTAATCCCAAATGCAATAGCATTAAGAGGAGAGGCCTTTAGGAGGTAATCAGGCCATCAGGGCTCCACCCTCATGAAGGAATTAGTGCCCTTATGCAAGGGCCAAGGAAACTCACTTTGCCCTTCTGCCCTTCTGCCCTTCTGCCATGTGAGGACGCAGCACCAAGGTGCCGTCCTGGAAGCAGAGACCAGGCCCTCACCAGACACAGAACCTGCTGGCACTTTGATCTTGGATTTCCTAGCCTCCAAAACAGTGATAAATACATCTCTATAATTTATAAATTACCTAGTTTCACGTATTTTGTTATAGCAGTATGAACAGACTAAGAAAAAGACCAGTCCAGGCGCCGTGGCTCACACCTGTAATCCTAGCACTCTGGGAGGCCGAGGTGGGAGGATCGCTCGAGGTCAGGAGTTCGAGACCAGCCTCAGCAAGAGCGAGACCCTGTCTCTACTAAAAATAGAAAGAAATTATCTGGACAACTAAAAATATATATATAGAAAAAATTAGCTGGGCATGGTGGCACATGCCTGTAGTCCCAGCTACTGGGGAGGCTGAGGCAGTAGGATTGCTTAAGCCCAGGAGTTTGAGGTTGCTGTGAGCTAGGCTGACGCCACAGCACTCACTCTAGCCTGGGCAACACAGCGAGACTCTGTCTCAAAAAAAAAAAAAAAAAACAGAAAAAAAAAAGAAAAAGACCAGATATAAACATGTACTTGCTCTCTTTTCTTCTCTCATCTTATTTAAAAGGCATAAAATTATATAAAGTAATAATTATAACAACATATTGTTTAGTTTGTAATGTATAGATGTAATATCTATAATAATAGTGCTTGCCTGACAAAGACAAGGTGGTAAAAGAAAAAAGAAAATATAATGTAATAGCACAAATAATATACAGTAAAATGCACAGATCTTAAGTGTACAACCCAATGTGTTTATATATGTATCATATAGCCACCATTCAGGTCAGACATAGACAACTTCTAGCACTTCAGAAAGCTCCCTTGTGGCTATCCCAGTATGTGTACATAGAGGTAAAATTGCAGAAAGTAAGGAACTGGTTATTATAAAGGTCTTAATAAAATTAACTTTAGGAGAGAGGGAAGCAGGTGCTGTTGGAAAGGGACACATGGAAGGCTTCTGGAGTGAGAAGTGTTCTATTTTTAGACCTAAATGTTGGTTACCCAGATGTTTCCTTTACAATTATTCACTAAATCATATACTTAGTTTTATGCACTTTTATGTATGTCTGTTTTAAGTTGCAGTTCAGTTTTAAATAAAACAAATATGGATTAAATTTTTAAAATTTTATTAATATATATTGCCAAACTGTTAAATATTTTGATTATTACTTCTGTATAGGCCCCAAATAACCATTTTCCATTATATAATGCTCTCCTGGCCAAGGTTGAATAGAGCTAAACTCAGCAGGGTTGGTAAGAATACCTTTTCTAGAAATGCAGGAGAGATTCCATCCTTCCTTATGGGTAGAACTGTTATATTTGATCTTCTGGACACACATTTTGAGCAGGTGCCCTCCACCAGGTGCACTCAGTATAGGGGAGTCTGTGTCACTGAGAAAGAAGAATGAGACAGACACAAGAACTGTGGAGAAAAGGCAGAGAGAGTGAAGACTCTGTGGATTCCAAGTGGTTTCCAATCTCCAGCTCAGCTGTATCACTATCTTGGGGAGCTTTATTTCTGCCCGTGAGTTACCCGAGTATCTTTATAACAAATTCTCTTTTTTTGAGTAAAAAAAATTGGAGGACATCTAGGGTAGGTAAGTCTTTTGACAAGTTTTTCCATAAAAGGTTTTCCATTTTTCCAAGAAAAACAGGGCACATTTATCTGCAGCTGCCATCCCCGGTAGTTGAGGGTTATCCCCAGTGGCATTAACTACATCCTAACCCTACAATTGTACTTCTGCATGAGCTTGTGTAAAGGCCAAGTGGACTCTCTGTGTCAGAAAAGCCATGGGGCAGAAAGCAAAATAAGCTTGAGAAGAAGGTATACAATGGCAAATAAGCATATGCAAAAAAATGCTCAACATCATTAGTTACTAAGGAAATGCAAATCAAAATCTTAATGAGATAGCACTTTGCACCTACTGAATGGCTATGGAAAAAAGATAATAACAAGTGTTGGAGAGGACATGGAGAAACTGTAACCCTTGTATATCACTGGTAGGAATATAAAATGGTATAGCCACTTTGGAAACAGTTTGGCATTTTCTTAAAAAGTTAAACATCAACTTATTATATGATCTAGAAATTCCACTCTAGCTACAACATACCCAAGAGAAATGAAGACATGTCCACACAAAGACTTGTATAAGAATATTTGTTACAGCTTTACTTATAATACACTAAAAAATGAAACAATCTGAATGTTCGTCAACTGGTAAATGGATGGACAGAGTGTGGTATAACCATACAATAGAAGACTATTTAGCAATAAAAGGGAACAAGCTACTGATACATGTCTCTATTTGGATGAACCTCAAAATCATCACGCTAATTGAAAAAGCCAGACATTTACATGAAATGTCCAGAAAAGGCAAATCTGTTGAGACAGCAGTTTAGTGGTTGCCTGGGGCTGAAAGTGGGAGGGATTGATTGCAAATGGGCATGATATGATGGAAATGTTCTAGAAGTGGGTCGTGGTGATGTTTGTGCAACTTTATTTTCTATTAAAGTCATTGAATTGTAAACTTATAATGGGTGGATTTCATTATATGTAAATTATACCTCAATAAAGCTGTTGTAAAAAGCAGGGGGAGGAGGAGCAGACATCAGCCCATAGGCATGGTCTCTCCACCACAGCTGCAGCTGAAATCACACTCGGCAAAAGATAGAGCCTGGGGCACTAGACATGTCTAATACGAGGGGTCTTCAGAGTCTGTATTCAACATAGTCCTGCTACAGAGGAGGAAACAGGCTTAGATATGGAAATGGCTTGTCCAAGTTCACTAGCCGTGGTGAATCCATGGCAGACGCACGGAGGTCCCCAGGAGACAAGGTCCTTGTACAGGTCCAGGTCAGGGTTCAGGCCCACCCCTTCCTCCCTTTCCCCTCTCGGCCCCAGGATGGAGACTCTACACACGGACTTGCTGGCAACGTCACTTTATTCGGGACATGCGAATGCCAGGGCCTGGACCCCCAGTCAGGGGTGGGGGGGTGAGCATGTGGGGAGGTGGTCAGTGTCGCTGAGCACAACGGTCACAAGAGGGACAGCAGTGGAAGCTTCCAGCAGTCTGTCAGCGCTTTGAGAAATCACCTCCTAGAGGACAAGCAAGGGGGAGATGGGCTAGCAAGAGAAGCGGGGAGGGCAGCGGAAGCGGGAAGGAAGAGCTGCCAGGAGGAAGCCCAGAGCTTGTCCCGGTGCGCTTCACCGGGGCAGCACCGCATCCTCCCACCCGGTCCTCCCCCGAGCCGCCGGCCCCGCCCCGCCCACACCCACCCTGGCAGGCGCTGCACTGGCAGCTGTGGATGACGGGAAGCACCACCGGCTCCGTGTGGCCACCGGGACAGCGCAGGTTCAGGACCCGCACCGGGTTGTCGGGGTCCAGGCGGTAGCTGCAGCAGTCACACTGGCTCTGAAGGTACGGCTCCTGTGCGAGAGGAAGTGGCTCAACTGGGGCAAACGGAGTTTCCCTTGGCCTTTCCCATCCAAGGGGGGGTGGGGCAGAGGGAGGAGGGTCAGATCCCAAGCTCCTTGGCAAGCAGGTGGCTGAGCGTGGGAGGGAAGTGTCACCACCGAGCCCCCTTGTGGCAAGAAGCCCCCTCCCTCACTCCAGCGCCCACCCGTCTGACATCCAACAATCTGCAGGCTAAAGGAATGCTTTTAACGTGCCCCTCACTGCATCCTGGCTGCAGGGGAAAGTCAGCTTCCACCCCAGGATGCGCCCCAGTCTAGTTAGAGAGACTATATATGAAACTGCAATGAATGAAGCCCTAACTGCACAGCTCTGATCCCCAGTGCAAAGTGAGTTCTCACTTCTCAGCACACTGCACTCGCCCGGTGATTACAGAGGGCCTCTACATCTAATTTTGTGTGTAATTATATTTATAATTTTACTTTGAGATAGGCAGTACATTCACACAATAGCAAGTTCGAAAACTATAAAAGTTTATTCAGTGAAAAAATCTCCCTCCAACTTCTTTCCCACTATCACTCAGTTTCCCTCCTCAGAAAAAAAATCTCTCAATTACTTTCCTTCTTTCCTCATTCTATATTTAAAAAGTTCCGAAAGTGATTTGGGAAAGCTGTCCTAGGAGGTGCAGGGAGCACCCAGGGGCGCTGGTGAGTGGCTGAGGGTTGAGGGCAGCGTCTTTGGGGACCAGGTAGGAAGGTGTCTTTGTCTTCCAGGCCCAGTGAACCCAGGTGGGCCGAGGCGGGAGGGATGGCCACAGAGTCGAGGGGCCGTGCGGCAGCCCCCTTGCTCACCTCTGGCATGACGTTGGTGCTGGATGGGCAGTGCCCACTGCAGTAGCTCACTGCTACCTGGTCCAGGGAGCAGGGGCCCTTGGTGAGGTTGCGCAGCTCGGTGAGGTGCCGGCAGGAGGCTGACTGCTCCTCTGTGGGCCAGAGTGGGGGCAGGGCAGAGGAGGAGGCCGTGACTGAGGGGGACTCTGGGGGGCAGAGCCTGGGTCTGAGGGGAGCATATTGGGGTGAGGGTGGCCAGGTGCTATGATACAGCGCTGGGGGTCTTCACTCCTCTGACCCCAGTGGCAGGCAGGCCTGGAGGAGGCAGGCACGTGCGGGGCTGAAAAGGTCGGGGCTGGGGCAGTTGGGGAGAAGGGTCCAGACTAGGGAGAGGCTCGGCAGGTGCCCAGGGTCCCTCTGTACCTGGAGCCTCCCGGTGGCAAGTGGGACAACAGCTCCCTGGCTCCTGCACCATCACCTCGCCCTGCAGAGAGAGTGAGTCCTGGCCCACTTAGGAGGATGGCCTTGACATCCTGAGCCCAGCATTGCCTGCCCAGAGGCCCTAAGCCCAGCCTCAGACGACGGCAGGAGCCCGCGGAGCCACCCCGAGAGGGCAGCAGGGCTGCAGGGGGTACCTGAGCACAGGTGAGGAGGGGGCAGTGCTGGCTGCAGACAGACCTCCCACCGAGGCAGCGGCAGCTCCCACAGGCCTCCTGCCATTCGGATCCGGGCTGGAGAGAGTGGGGGGAGAGTCTCCTCTTGGTCTCTCCCACTTGTAGGCTTTTCTACAATAACGTCCCGGATTCCCGAACCCAGACTGGGAGTGCCTAGCCAGGGCAATGGGCTTAGACTGGAGTCAGGCGACAAGAGACACAGGAGGGACATGGGCAACTGGGGCCAGAGACCACCCTAGCGAGACAGCGGAGCCGCCACAGTACAAATTCAGCAGATGGCGAGGCCCGGGGTTAGGAAGGGGTGGACGGCAGCAGAGGGGCACAGTGTCTCACCAGGTGGGGACGCCCGAGGTGCCAGCATTCACAGTGGTCTGCGGGGACACAGGGGCCTGCCTGGCTGCGGAAGTGCCCAGGCTGGCACACGCAGCCCGAGGCCTGAGTGGCACTGCAGTTGCTCCGAGTCTCTGTGGTGTTCATCTCCCGGCACGTCTGCTCGCAGGGCCCCAGCTCCCAGGGGGCCACCTCCTGCCACATTTCCCCAGGGGGGCACTCTGCCAGGGAAGACCGTCCATCCCACCTTTCCTGTTGGCCCTGGATCTCCCCCTCCCAAGCTGGGCACCCCTCTTGCCCCTCCTCCCATTCCCACATGTGGCCTCCCGGGCTGCAGCGGCCTCCGGCCACACGTCTTGCTCTTACCCACCCTCCCAAACACTAGCCGGGCAAAGCCCCAGCCTGCGAGGGCTACCTGCTTGTCAGAGATCCAGAGACTGTGCCCCGGCTCTACCTGCCTGGTGGGTGGTCTGCCCTCACCAGCCAGGCCCCGTGAGTCTGAATGCACAGAGCCCAGCATGGCAGAGCTGGGCACACGGCATGTGGGTCCTTGGCCCTGATCAGATGGAGGCAGCACAGCACTAGCCTGGGGACTGCCAGGCCGGCTCCTCGCTCCTGCTCACCCCTCTGGACCTCAGTTTCCTCCTTGGCAGGGAAAGAACCTTTGACTTCCGGGCATCACTCGCAGCCCCGGCTCAGGAAGCACTCAGCATACTTGATGGACGCCCCCATGAGCAGGGGACAGTGCGAGTGCCCAGGGAGGACTGGGCAGGGGGGTCGGGTCTCAGGTTACAGAGAGGTCAGTGTGGACAGACAGGGAAGGGGCTTCCTGAAGGAGGCAGCTTTGCCCAGGGTGTGCACAGGGCCCTCCTCCCCTCCTCGGGGCCAGCCTGGCCCTGGCTGTGGAGGGCAGCAGGGCACGGACGGCCACATCTCACCCTGACAGTCCTCGAGGGAGCAGTTGAAGGCTCCACTTTGGCAGACACTGGGAAGACAGAAGCACTGCTCAGCTGCCTCCCAGACCCCCCAACCCCACCACTCAGCAGCCCTCGCCTCCATCCTCCTCCTCCGTCCTCCTCCTCCATCCCCCTCCTCCATGCCCACGCCCCACCCTGCAGGCCCTCACCAGCCCTCACCAGCGGGTGCAGTTCTGGGTGAGCACCGTCCCTGGGGGCAGTTCTCCGGCCAGCTCTCCCAGGCTCAGTGTGAGGGCCCAGGGCAGAGAGTGCTGGGTGCAGGGGCAGGCGGCGGGGGGCACGCATGTGCCATTGTGCAGCAGCTGAGACGGGGCGGGTCAGTGACACTTGGACTACCGTCTCTTCCCTCCCCACCGGGCTGCTCCCTGTACCCACCTGCCCTTCAGGGCAGCCGCAGCCAGGCTGGCAGGGTTCCTGTGCACAGACGGCGCCAGGCTGCAGATGCAAGCAGAGGCGCGGACACAAGGTGGGACAGGCACTAAGCACCTGGCCAGGGGGGCACTCTGTGGAGAGCACACAGTTCGTGAGGGGGAAGGGACCTGGCATCTTCAGTCCCAGGGAAGGGGCTGCCTTGAGTCTGCCTCCTCCCCCCACCTCCACCTCCACCTGCCTGGGACAGGAGGGAGGGCAGGCACCCACCACCCACGGTGCTCACCAGGGCAGGGCTGAAGGTTACACTCCTGCTGCTGCTCTGTGTCCTGGGCCTGGCATGGTGCCCCCCCAGGACCTCCCTTGCAGCTCCGATGTCGCTCCGTGGTGCCCCCACCACAGGTAGCTGAGCAACTGCTCCACGCTGACCAAGGCCCAAGGACTGGACACTCTTGGTGTGGGCACACCAGGGACCCATTGACACAGGTGCTGTGGACAGGGATATGCAGAAAGGGCTCCAGCCCCCGAGGCAGGGTGAAGAGAGCCGTCACTCCCCAGCGATGCCACAGACCCTGACCTACCCCCACCTCCTCCCGAAGCTCCCACCCTGCTGGGCCACCACTGGCGGCCATACCAGCTTTTGCAGTCCAGCAGCACCACCTGTGTGGGGGCCAGCTCCCACGAGGCATTGGCACTGGGGAGGCCACAGCGGCAAGAGGAGATGGGCACGCAGCGCCCATCCTGCACCAGCTGGCCAGGGGGACAGCGGCACCCTGGGTGGGGGTAGGAGGACAAATAAGTCCGGCACTTGGGCAAGGATCACACGATGGATCTCTGGCAACCAGATCAACTCCAAGGCCTGGTCCCCACTCTGTCTCCCACTGCCCTGCACAGGAAGTGTGTGTCCCCTATCCCGGCCCTTAGTAACCCTTATGGTCACCTGAGAGTACCCTCCTGGACACAGCAGTCTTGACTTAGCCGCACTCTATACAGGACTCGGAGCTGGTTAATGAACATGACCCAAGGAGCCACTCTCCTGCCCTACGGTTCGTGACCCAGCAGTCTGAACCTCCCTTCCCTCGACCCCTGCCTGAGATCACACTCTCTGGGAGCAGGGGGCTTCCCCAGAACTCCCAAGCCAGGCGGTGGGGACAGCTGGCTACCTGGGCGGCAGGGTCCCTGCAGACACTCAACACGGTCCCAGAGGTCGGCACAGCTGCGAGGGCACTGGTTGGCACAGTCAAGGGTGGGCACAGTGTCCCGGGCCTCGCAGGTCTCCCCTGGGGATGAGAAGGAGGAGTCTAGTCTGGGTCGGGGACACTCAGGCCTTCAGGACAGCCCCTTCCTTCCACTGCACACCCCTGGACAGAGGCCACAGCCCCCTCAGATGCCATCTCCGGATGTTCCAGGCCCAGTCCCCTCTGGATGCAGGGATGGGAGTTACCTGGGCAGGACCCCGTGTTGCAGCTCTCGGTCTGAGCCCACGGCCCCCGGCAGCCTCCTCCAGGGGGGCCCCCTGCCTCTCTCCAGCGCAGCCGGTACCCCCCACTGCAGGGCACCTGGCAGGGGCTCCAGGGCCCCCAAGGACTCCACTGGCACGCATCTGGGGAGATAAAATAGAGTCAGTACCGAGGCCCCACTTCCTGCCTCCACCGCAAGCCTTGGGCTCTGCCCTGCAAACACTCAGGCTGCCCTTCCTGCACTTAGACCCCTCCCCAGCTTCAAATCTCACGGGCCCCCAGGCAAGCAGGGGCTGGCAGGTGCAATGAACCCTGCAGCAGCCCCCCCATACTGCAGCCCCTGCCGTCCTGTGGGCTCTGTCCCTTCCCATTACCAGGGCAGGCTGCAGGGTCCGGGCAGAGGCGCTGCTGGCTGAGGGGTGCAGTGCAGAGTTGGGGGTCCCCGGCCCAGGGCCTCCCTGTCTCAGGGTCCAGGCAGAGGCGGTGGCGGTGCTGCTCTGAAGCCAGCAGGGGCGCCGAGGTGGGGGAGAGGCTGGCTGGGCCCCAGGGCCAGCGCCCCTCTAGGGCAGTCCTGGAGGCAGGGGCCAGGGCGCTGGGGGGCAGGCAGGGCCCGCAGGGCGACCACTCGGACCAGCCGCTCAGAGGCAGAAGACCTAGAAGGACAGCGTGTATAGGTGCCCTTCCCAGTGACCACCGACCCAGAGGCCCAGTGGACAGGCAGGAGGGGCTCAGGGTCATGACCAGGAAGGATCAGAAACAGGAAGGGCTGCAGGCGGTGAGGGGGCAGAGAAGGGTGATCCGCCATCTTGGTTTGCCTGGGACTGTCCTGGGCTTAGCACTGAAAGTTCTGAGTCCCAGAAACCCCCCAGTCCAGGCAAGTGGGGACCACTGTCTCCCCAGGTCACGGTTACCTTGACAGCCCTGGCTGGTGCACTGCAGCTCCCCGTGCCGGCATTCACTGTGGAGGGGGCAGTCACAGTGGGCTTTGGGAGGGAGGACCCAGCCCAGGGCTTGGGGGGTTGTATGGGGGCAACCTAAGCTCTGGGCCCATTTGGGGCAGATGAGGGGGCTGCAAGGTCTGGCATCTTGGGGTCCTCTGCCCAGAGGCCGAGCTGGGCCCCAGGGACCCTGCCCCATTCCCTGGCCCTCCCCTTTCCCACCACTCACCACTCCTTACAGCCCAGCTGCAGGCGTTCCCCGGGGCTCAGGGTCACCCTGGCTCCCTCTCCCGAGGTGTGCCAGCAGTTACACTGCTCTGGGGGAATGCAGCCCCCACCCTGCTCCAGCAGCCCCTGTGTGGATGGAGAGGCAGGCAGGTGGTAGGTGATCACTCTGTCGCCCAACGCCCAGCCCCTGCCGGGCTGTGGCAGGTGCGTGTGCGCGGTGCTGAGTGGATGGACGGGCAAATGAACTTGGGCTGGGAAGAGGCACTGAACCCTGAGGTGATGGGGTGGCATCACCATGGCATCGTGCAGGGCAGGAGGAGAGGGAGTGTGGACAGTGGACCCTTCCTCTTGGGAGTCGCCCCAGTCCCCAGCCCTCACCTCAGGGCAGTAGCAGCCGGGCTGGCAGGGTGGCAGGTCCTGGCAGAGCTCACGGCTCAGGTGTGTGGCACAGAGCCCGGCACAGGGGGAGCCACAGGCCTGGAACTCAAAGGGAGGCGTGCAGCTGTCCTCTAGGGGGGAAGGCAGGCAGGTGCGGGAATGGCCCAGAGACACGCCCCACCCTGAGGCCCAGAGCACATACTACGTGGTCTCATCGAGGGCCCTTAGGGAGAGAATACAAGACTGCCCCCCTGCCGCATGTCAGGACAGACGGGTGCCTTCCATCTGGCACCCACTCAGCCCCTGTGGGTGCCGCCAGGGAAGGATCCGGATGGGTTGGGCCTTGGAAAGCCAGGAAGCTGCCTGGAGGAGGGAGCTGTGGGAGTGAGGGGCCTGGCATTGTTCCAGAGACTGGCAGCTGGGAGACAGAGGGGCAGAGAGTGGGGTGGCTGCACCAGGAGGTGGGCAGGACACACGTCCGGGAGGGCAGTTAAAGGGCCAAAGCCACAGGTGGGCCGGCAGCTGCAGTGGGAAAATAATGGTGGAGGGAAGGGGGCAGGTGTGACTAGAGAGTAGCTGGGGGTCAGGGGAGTGGCTGGGTGCCAGGGCAGAGCTCAGTGCAGGTGCGGGCAACTGCTCTGAGGTCCTGGGGGCACTAGATTGGCTGTGAGAGGAGCAGGGAGTCCCAGGGGGACCCTTGGTGGCTGCTGCCCTGCTCTGCACCCTGGCTTCATGCTCCTGGCGCCTCACCAGAGCAGTTCCCGGTGAGGCAAGGCCGGAAGTGGCCGTCCAGCCGTGTGCAGGGGGCGCCTGCCCCGGCCCCGCCGGGCACTGGGCCCTGGTGTCGGTAGCGCTGCTGCACCGGCACCTGGCAAGAGCAGCGCGTCCAGCTGCTCCAGCTGCTCCACACACACTCCTCTAGGGACAGGAGGGTCGCGTCAGCTGGGGCCTCCCCGCTGCCTGCCCTCCTCGCTCAGCCCAGCCCTGCCAAGACCCTGCACAGCAGAGGGGCATGAGGGACCCAGCAAGGCCCAGCTGGCTGGATTCCCTCCCACCCGCCAAGGGCTCCAAAGGAAGAAATGGAGGAGCAAAGGAAACAGCAAAACATTAGAGGGGGCACAGGTTAAGAGATATAGGGACATTTTGGGGGGATCTCCTGGGAGCTGGGAAAACATATATTATTCCTTGAATTTCCCAACATAGGAAAACAGGGGGAGGGGCTTCCTTCCTGTGCACACTCACCCAGGCAGGGCCCTGGGTAGCAGGCCCGGGTGTCCAGGTGGAGAAAGGTGCCGTTGCAGGTGGGGTCCGCCTCGGCCGGCAGGCAGGGGCAGGACCCAGGGCGAGAGGCCAGGCCCGGGCCGCAGCTGCGGGAGCAGGGCCCCCACGGGCCCCAGGAGCAGGCCTCCAGCAGCCGCAGGCAAGGCCGCTGCCCACAGCGCTGGGTCTGGGTGTCGGGGCCCGGGCAGGCTGGGGCCACATAGCCAGCGGTCGGGGCCACACAGGCCCGGGTGCGGACCCGGTTCCCACCTCCACAGGAGACAGGGCAGTCGGACCAGGGGGACCACAGCGTCCAGGCCCCAGGCACTGTGGGAGGGCAGAGGTGAGGCTAGAGGAGGCAGAGTGAGCAAAGGCCAGAGGGCTGGGGGTCCTTCACGGCCCAGAGGCTGGCAGTGGGCTGGGGGGAGAGGGGGGAACATGGGACGGAGCAGATGGCAGGTAAGGCATGTGGCCAAGAGGGTTGGGGACGACCTGCTATGACTCCCAGACCTGTGCACTCGGCCGTGTCCTCGCAGATCACGCCCTCCGGGGTGCAGGAGCTGGGGGGAGCCCGGACTCAGGACCTTGCTCTCCAGCAGGATGGTCCCAGCCCCCCTCCCCAGCCTGCACTTACCACTGCCCGCACTTGCCCTGCAGCCAGCTGTCCCCCAGGGCATGGGGGCGAGCGCCCTGCAGGCACAGGGGCGGGCACGGGGGCTGAGGGCAGGGCCGGCTCTGGGACTGCTCCTCCCGGCACTCCGTGGCCCAGGAGCCTGACGTGGAGGACCTGGGCGGGGCCGGAGCAGAAGGGGTGAGAGAAGGCCTCCATCACTCCCCTGCCTCCGGGTGAGACACCCCACCGGGAAACCCCAGGGTGGGCATGGAGGGCGGCTCTAAGGAAAGGCCGGGGTAACCAGGGACAGAGCTGGGTCAGGGCACAGGGTGATGCAAAGTGATGGTGAGGGCAGGACCCAGGCACTCTATGCCAGAGGGAGGCTGAGCCAGGCAGAGGGGCTATCTAGCCTTGCCCAGCCCCGTACCGGAAGCGGCTCTGCTGCCCTCCGGGACCACACGAGTGGCTGCAGGGACTCCAAGCTGACCAGCGGCTCCAGGCACAGTGGGCAGGAGGTGGGCAGGGCTGAGCCGTGCAGGAGAGCTGCCCGGCCTGGCACGAGCAGTTGTTGCAGGCGTCCTGGTGCTGGCTTCCTGGGGCCCAGCTGCGACCCTGGGCATCTGTGCATTCGCAGTGCCCAATCGGCACGCAGCCACCATCCTGCTCCAGGGATCCTGTGGGGAGACGGCCCCCGAGGGGTGGCACTGGCACGTCTGGGCCCCAGCGGCCTTCCCACTGAGCTGTGCTGATGTGCCTGAGGGCCAGGCAGCACCTACCCTCAGAGCAGCGGCAGCCCCGCTGGCAGGCCTGGTCCTGACACACGATTCCCTCCTGGAGGTCTGAGCAGCGGCGGGGACAGCGGTTGGCACAGGCGACCACCTCCATGCCTGCTGGGCAGCCTGCCTCTGAGCGGATGGGGGGGCCCAGAGTCAGGAGGGCCCTGAGCCCCAGGATTCAAAGACCCTCTCTGTGCCCTGTGGGGGACCCGTTACCTTGGTGAGACCCTGGGATTGCGCCATACTAAGCAGTGAGTTCCTCTCTCCTACCTGCGACTTCTCAGCACCTAGCCTGGCACCCAGTCAATGCCAAGCAGACTGAATCCGTGCTTCTCAAAAGCCAACAATCTCCCCCAGAGCCCCTCGTGTTCCTCCAGAGGGGTGGGGCGTGTCCGGGGTGGGTGAGTAACCCGGGCCCCTGGGGTTGGTGAGCTCAGGAGGACCAATTGCAGAAGGCGCTGAAGTTTAGGGGAGATGGGGACTGGGGCGCAGGGCTCGCTATGGCCTGCCTGGCCCAGTCCGCATCCCACAGCACCAGGTACGCGCCCGACTGACGCTGTCAAGTCCCCTGAAAATCTCGACATGGCCGGCGGCTCTTCAGGAACTGCAGGGTGGGGACGCTGAGAGGAGCTCCCCCCAGGGTGGGTGCCTGGGCCTTGGCACAGATGACACACACAGGGAGTCCTTGCCCAACACCAGGCCCAGCCATCTACATCTATGGGGCCCAGTTTTCTTAACTGGCCGAGGAGGTAGCAGCCTGTCTCCCTCCCCACACATGGTTTTGTGGGGTCGAAGTTAGGGGTGGGGTGGAGAGAGCTTTGCAGCCCAGGGGGGATGAGATGTGGCCGTCACCATCGCCATACCACAGGGCGTGGGATTGCAGAGCCGGACGTGGTGCCTCTCCCCAACACAGGGGGCACCCCCGTTCTTGGGTGGGGGGCTCGAGCATCTGCGGCTCCTCAGGGACTGGCCCCCCCCACAGCTCCGGTCACACCAGGACCAGGGGCTCCAGCGCGACCAGCCCCCGGGCACTGTGTGGGACAGAAAATGGCTGCATGAGGTGTTGGCTCAGGCAGGGTGGTCCCCACACGTCCTACGAGCCTGGGCCAGGGTCCAGGGCAAGGGATGGAAGTGACACGTTCTGGCAGGCGAGTGCCTGGGAGGGGGCAGTGATGCCAGGGACCTCCCAAGGGGCAGGGCCAGGGAAATGCCTGGGGCACGCCCTGGTCCTCCCCAGCCCACCTCACCTGGGCAGGCACGCAGGTTGCAGAAGCGGCGCTCCTGGTAGGCAGTAAGGATGTTGGGGCACCAGTGCCCGCCAGGCCCAGGGGGGCGGTACGCCCGCAGGCGGCGCTGCTGGCCCACCCCGCAGCTGCGGGAGCAAGGTTCCCACGGGGCCCAGGAGGTCCAGGAACAGTTCCCGGCCCCACAGCCAGGGCCGGGGCACAGGGGCACCCCTGCAGACAAAGAGGATTCCCTCTCACCCGCCCGAGCCACGTGGGACCTGCCCAGCCTCTCTGCCCGCTCCAGCTCAAGTGCGACCTCTCCACCCGGCCAGCTGTGACCTCACCCAGAGGCCCGCACTCCGCACCTGACACTGTTGTGTGGCTTTGCCACCTGGGCCTCAGTATCCCCTTTTTCTCATGGGGACAGTAATCCCAGACGCACAGAGCTGCCAGGGGATTTGGGGAGGACCTGGGAGAGCGCTGAGCGCGCGCGCTCACACACACACACACACACACACACACACACACACACACACACACACGCGCGCGCGCGGGATTTGTGGGAAGCTGGCGGGGCTCCCCCCGCTGCTGGGTCGGCAAAGAAAGCCCAGTGCCTGGAACCAGACGCGGACTTGAGATCAGATGTCAGCGTCAGAAACCAGTAATTGCTCGAGGGGCATCATATGTTGGGGCTGGGGATTGGACACCGGTGTAGGGGTGGAATAAGTCGTTTGAGGCTGGCAGCTGAGGTCAGAGGCCAAGGCAGGAAGGTGCACCTGTGCACAAGGGCAGGTTGCAGGGGCGCTCCTGCAAGGAGGTCCCCACGGTGCAGTTGGCCAGGCAGAGGCGGGTGCGGCTGCGCCAAGCAGGGTGAGCAGGGTCTGTGCAGCTTCGGGAGCAGGGGGACCACGGGGACCAGGGGCCCCAGCCGCCTGTGGAGTGAGGAAGGGGCACCTGCTGATGAGTCAGCCCTGGGCTCGGCCTCCGCAGGAAGCAGGGTTGGGGGAGGAGGCCCTGGGCTTGCTCTTCCCAGAGAGAGGCTGGCGGAGAAGTGCAGGGGTTCTGGGGCTACCTGGAAGGCCTGTCACTGGCTCCACGGTGGACCCTTCAGCTCCTGCGCCAAAGAAAACCCTGCTCAGAAATGTTTCCAAGCCCTCGGTGCCCCAGGACCATGCCCTGCCTGGTGGCTGGCACTCCTGTCTGGCCCAGCCTTCCCTCAGCTGGGGCTCCTGTGGACACTCCAGGCCCCATGCACAGCACTTCCTCGCAGGGGCCAGGCCTTTGCTCAAGCCGTTCCTGCTACCTGGCACTTTCTCTTCCAATCCTGACAAAGTTTTCTCCATCCCTCGACACCCCTCAGATACTGCCTCCTCCAGGAAGTCCTCCTAGACTGTCCCTCTAGGAGAATTCTCTCCCTCCTTGATTTTCCACAGCACATGCGCTTTCCTACATGGCTCACCATATGCTGAAATGGATTGTCTGAGTCCCTGGACCCCAAGGTCAGGGGCCTTACCGCCCCCCAGGCACCCAGTGTGGTGCATTTGGCAAGAGCTCCAGAAATGTTGGCTGAATGTACCTGAACAGAAGAGAAGTCTAGAGCTAGAAGGTGAGAAGAAGAAAGATCCAGAGACAGCAACAGGGAAGGACAGACAGGAAAAGACAAAGGGCCAGCCAGACGCCCTCCTGCTGTCCTTACCAGGGCAGTCTGGGCTGGGGCAGTACTCGAGGTCCTGGCGGGGCCCATGGCAGCCCTGGCCACCGGGAGTGGACACGGGGAAGGCACACTGGCGGCTGCGGGTGCGGGTGCCCAGCCCGCCACAGGAGCGAGAGCACGGGCCCCACGGGCCCCAGGGACTGAAACCGCCGTGGGCCCTGGAGCAGTCCTCCAGGGAGCAGGACAGCTTCCCGTGCGCACAGGAGCTGCGGAGAGGGCATCAGGTGAGGCGCAGGCAGCATGGACTGGGCGAAAGGTGTGGGCAAGGGTCTTGGTCCCGAAGGGTGAGGAGGTGGAGCCAGGGTTGGCCCAGGCCAGGTGGGGGGCAGGGGCAGACCAGGGCAGCCCCCAACCCTGCCTGCTGTCCTTTCCCTCAACCAAAAGTCTCCCCCACCCTTCCCAGCCCAGCCGCCACCCTTGTGCCCCTCACCAGTTGCTGCAGCCTGTACGAAGTGTCTGGCCTGAGCCCAGCTCATCTCCAGGCCCAAGGGGCTGACCCCCGTCTGCCAGAAAGGGGTGCTGCACCCCAGGGTGGCTGGCGGCGGCTCCCAGCTCCCGCAGCAGCGAGGCTGTCAGCGCGCAGGGGCACTCCTGGGTGGGAGGGGCAGAGAAGACAGCACACTGGCACAGGGCGCGTCCTCCAGAGCCTTGGGGATGGGTGGGGAAGGACGGGGTGGGGACCCGGAGGAGGGCTCTGGCCCCAGGAAACCAGTTCTGGGAGCAATGGGGCTGTTCACCTGAATGCACCACCACAGGTGCGTGGGCCACAGGCTTGACCCAAGATGGCCAGCCCCCTTCCCTGCACGGAGCGCTTATCAGGACACAAGCAGGTGTCAGAGCCCCATAGGACACGACTTGGCAGGAAGTGGAAGGAGCCTAAGCCAGGAATCTGGACATCTGAGTTTGGGACTACCTCTGCTGCTAACTGTCTGCAGGACCTTGGTGTGTCCCTTCCCCTCTCTGGGGCTCACTGTCATTATCTCTAAGTGGAGGAGGTGGGACCAGGTGGCTGCTCTGCCATGCCTCTGGCCATGGCATTCTGGAGCTCTGGCTGGGGGAGGCCACTGGGATGCCAGCCTTGGGACTAGGAGAGGAATCCCTGTGAGCCTGTCGGGCTCAGCAGAGCAGAATTGGCACCTGCCTGTCCGGACCCACAGGGGGAGACAGAGTCTGGGCCAGGTAGAGCGAAGGTGAGGGGTGCTTTCCCACAGGGGTGGGACGGGGAAAAGAGGGGCAGTGAAAACCCGAGTCCCTGTGGTGGAGGACAAGGGAGGTGAGGCTGGGGGGTGGGGGAAGCCGTGGGGGCCGGGCAGGAACCTGCTGCCAGGAGAGCCAGGACACATGGCAACACTCGGTTGGGGCAGCGTCAGAGCCCTTGCGGGCAGCTCTGAGCCAAGATGTGCCAGAGGAGAGCAGAGGCCCAGGCAATGTCCGCGGGTGGCGGGTGGTCCCCATTCCTTGGGAGCCAGGGACCCTGGGCGGCTGTGTCGCCCTCCTGCCCCCTGGGGGCCCTAACTCTGCCTGCCCCTGGCGCTGGCAGCAGAGGCCCTGACAGCCTCTTGAGCCCAGGTGCTGTCTAGGGTCATGGGAGGGAGGGGTGACCGGTCCAGAGGCCACAGGGTCCACAGAGGTAACAGGGTGACAGGTGAGGGGTGGACAGGGCTCCAGGCTCCTGGCTGGCTGGGTTCTGACCTGGACACAGGCCAGGCGGTGCTGGAAGGTGCCCTCGGGGCAGTGGCAGCCCTCCTCGCAGCCATCGGAGAAGCAGTCCACCTGCCGTGTGACGTGGGCGCAGGAGAAGGGGCAGCCCTCGCCAGGCTGGCACTCGCGGTACAGGCGGCCGGCCGGGCAGCCTGCCTCTGAAGCAACAGCTGTGTCGGTGCCCAGCTCCCCCCCACACCCTCACTGCCCACCTCCCAGCCCACCTTTTCTGTGCCCTGGCTCCCACAGGTCCCCCACATCTGGCTGCTTCCGCTGCCCCTTGCCCATCACTGGCTGGGGAGGGACGGGGCAGGGGTGGGGAGGAGGAGCCCAGCAGGCACCTGTGAACCAGGGTCGAGGCTGGGGCGGGAATGAAAGGTCAGCGGGAGTGCTGGGGGCCCAGGCTGGCTGGGACTCACCTCTGCAGACCTGGGTGTTGCACACGCGGCTCTGGCGGGCAGGCCCCGGGCAGGGGGGCCGCGCACAGCGCCTTGGGCGCAGCTGCTCCCCTCCCCCACACGAAACGCTGCAGTCCTCCCAGGGGCCCCATGACCCCCACATCCCAGGGCCGGGACAGCTGGGCACCTCCTGGCATTGCAGCGTGCCTGCCACACAGGTGCTGGGGACAAGGAAGGGGGCTTCAGAGGCAGGGCCCAGCCCACCCCCGTGAGGCTCTGCCTCCCGGCTCCCAAACCCACCCCGTCTTGGTTTACCAGTTGTCACACGGCCCAGTCACCACCTCTCCTGGTTCCAGGCTCTCCCAGGAGCTGAGTCCAGACCCTGCCAACCGGCTCTGGTTCTCGGGGATCCCTGAGGGGTACAGGAGTCGGGGTGAAGACTGAAGACAGCTCAGCACCCCCATCAGCTCCTCCTCCTACCCCTCTACTGCCCTCCCCATCAGCTTCCACCCAGTGGCGCCCTGTGTCCTGCCAAGGGAGGTGGAAGCTCCAGCCTGGACCAGCCCTGGGACTCAGGGGGACTCCAGGGGATGCTAGGGGACGACGGGGCACACAGGAACAGACACTAAAGCCTGGAGAGCTGGAGAGGCAGCCGCCCCTTCCCATCCTGCAGCCCAGGTTGGGCCCCATGGGCAGCGGCGCCGGGCCGGGCAGGGTGGGCTGCCGTGCTGAGGGCTGGTGGGCGGGGCGAGGGAGGCACTGACCCCTGGCTCCAGGCTGATACTGGCAGCGGCAGCGGGCGGGGGGCACACAGAGCCCGTCCTGGGACAGCTGGCCGGGGGGACACCCACAGCTGGGCTGACAGCCGGTCGGGCCTGGCTGGCACACACTCCCGGGGGACAGGTCCTGGCAGGAGCGGGGACAGGGCTGCCCACAGGGGAGCAGGCTCTGGCCACCCCCGCAGTCTATGCAGGAGGGAAGCAGAGAGGGTAGGTGCTGAGGGGCCACCCTGAGGGACTCCGGCACTCAGGTGACCAGCCCTCCTGCCTCAGCCACCCCCTGCTCCGACCTGCCACCTTGCCCAGGTCCATGGGTGAGAGACGGGAGCACTGTCCTTTGAAGAGAGTGACGTGTGTGTTGGGAGGGTCAGAGGTCAAAGTCAGCATCTCCCTAGACTCAGAAGGGCCCTCCCGGACCTCTCCAAAGCCCTCACCTGTGCATCGCGTGGAATTGTCCTGACAAGGGCGACTCTGTGTGTGGGCCCCAGGGCAAGGCCTCCCTCCCTCAGGGGTGGGGGGCTGGCTGCACTCCCGGCTCCGTTGTGACTGCCCCAGGCATGCGTCACAGGGAGACCACGGTCCCCAGGGGCTCCAGGCTCCGTCCACTGTGCCAGGGAGAGAGAGATGCATCCACTTTAGGAGGCCCAGGAGGCCCCAGGTTATTAGGGTTGGAGCAGAGGTTGCGGGCCTTTGGGGGGCACAAGCCTCGTGGGGGCATCACACCTGGGCAGGTGGTGGGGCTGGGGCAGGCCTCTTTCTCACGCTGGGCCCCTGCCTCCCCGGCCTCCCCGGGGCACCGGGCACCCCCGTGCTGAGGAGCAGGGCAGGTGCAGGCCCTGGATCGGGTCCTCGTCTGGCCCCTGCAGGGCTGGGAGCACTCGGTCCACTCCGACCATGGGCACCAGGCGCCAGACACTGCAAGGAGAGCAGCAGGCACTGGGTGCAGCCCAGCCCTCCCCCGGGCCCAGGCCCCCTCTGTGACCGGGGCCACTTCTCTCCTCCCCCCAAGCTGGGCGCGTACCTGGGCAGGGCAGTTCTGTGCAGTTCAGCCTCCCCTCCAGGCAGGTGCTGGGCAGGGGAAGAGGCAGCAGCTCAGTCCGGCCCGTGCCCCACCCCCTGTACCCTCCTAGCTGCCTCTCCCCTCTGCTCACCTCTACACCCCCCAGTTCCTTCCCTCGAAGATTTAGGGTCTGTACCCCTCTCCCTGCTCTCCAGCCCCTCCAGAGCAGGCTCCCTGTCCCACTGAGCTGGGCTTCTTGGGTGTCACTGCTGGTGCGTTCTACTGGAGAGAGATTGCAGGCACCTGCCACCGACTGCATGGCCAGAGAGGGAGCAAACGCCACATCTGCTGCCCCTCCTGTCCCCACCCCCAGCACTAGCCCACCTCCAGCAGACACACCCAATTGGCTGGCTTGTCTCCCGCCTATCAGACCGATCACGGTACCTGCCCCGCACCCTCTTGGGGACTATGGGGGGCTAACGTGACCATCCGCTGAGACTCCGGAGAGCTCAGGAGCACAGACACGAGGTGGGACTACTCCAGCTGGCACCCCTCCTGCCACGCGCGCCCCTCACCAGTGGTTGCAGCCGTCGGGCCTGGCTAGCTGAGCACCCGGACGGTGCCTCTGTCCGGTCAGCAGGTCCAGGCAGCTGCAGTGACCCGGCTGCACACAGACGGCCCCGTCGGCACTCAGCACCTGGCCTGGCGGGCAGTAGCAGCCGGGCTGGCAGCGCCACACGCAGTGCTGGGGGGACAGCAAGGGAGGGCTCCGGTCAGCAGAAAAAGGGCCTGAGGGGTGGGACTGGGTGTCTTGGGGAGTCACAGACCACTCTGGAGGGAAGGTGACCCAATAAGGAGGCTGCGGACGGAGGAGGAGGGGGACAGAGGAAGAGAAAGGAGAGGCTTGGTGTGTGGCACCGTGTACGCCCTGAGGCTTCAGGAAGGGCGGGCAGGGAAGGGGCCAGCCTCTGAGTTTCCACGGGGGCTCTGAGCCGGACCCTCCTGAGGAGCAGCCTGTGGGGAGTGGATCTGGGACCGTGTGTTCCCCAAATGTGAAGCCCCAATCCTCAGGGTCGAGGGTTCAGTGGGTGACCAGACCAACCACCTGCAAACCAAGGCACGTCCCAGACCTCCCTGGAGCTGGCTGGGCAAAGGGGGCGGTTTGGGAGGAAACTGGGAGCCCTGGGGCGGTTGGGAGCCGCACCCCCTGCAGTGACTTTCTCAGCCACTCCTCTTCCTCTTCCTCCTCCCTCTCTGAGGCTGGGAGCCTTGGGGCCTCCGTTTGACAGCTCCCACCTAGGCCCCAAAGCACCACTTTATGCTTTCGCAGCTCTTGTCACGTGGTCTGTTCTTTGAGGTGCATCTGTCTCCTCACCCTGGGACCAGGCTCCGTGGGGACCGGGCCCTGTCTGTGTCCATGAGCCTGGGGCGCTCAGTGAGTACCCACACAGAGGCAAGATCTGCACACCCAGGTGCTCGTGAAGTTTCAGAGGATATAATGGGATGATTCCCCCCTTCCTACGTGTCTATGATATTTTTCTAATAACAGTTTTAATTTGAGGAATGTTTGATGTTTTGAAGACAACGGCCGCTGGGTGGGGCTGGTTCTCTCTGGGCCGAGGGGGCCAGCCTGGTGTGCACTGTGAGCCAAAGCCCAGGACCCCCACATGTCCCCTCCAGTGCTGGGCAAAAGAGGCATGAGCCCAAAGCCACACCCTGCCCTCCCGCAAAGTGATCCTCGGGTCAGAGGTCAGGTGGGACTCACCACTAGGTCATCACAAGAGCGAGGACAGGGAGGGCCACAGGGGCTGTACTCGGCCCCTTCAATGGCGGTGCAGTTGGTCACTGGGGAAGCAGGAAGGGCCAGGAGCTGTGTGGGTGCCCACCCGGGTCCGGCTCCCTGCGACGCTCTCTCCAGCGCCTCCTCCTCCGCTCCCAGACCCCCACCGTCTCGGCAGTACCTGGGCACGGCAGCGCCTGGCAGGCCTTCCCCTGGGCTTGAGGCCCCTCGCAGTAATCCCCCAGGCCCTGGGGTGGGGGCTGGTCACAGGCTCTGCTCCGGCTCCTCAGGCCTCCCCCACAGCTCCGGCTACAGCGGGACCAGGGCCCCCACGGACCCCAGCCCCCAGCTCCTGGGGGGACAGCAGAGGAGGGAGTGGGGAGGGGCATGGCCAGGCCTGGGGCAGCTGGTGCAAGGTGGCGGCATACACAGGGCAAGGTGGGACAGTGGGTGCCACCCTGGGCTCCAAGGGAGGGGCTGCCGGCAGGCACTCACGGTCACATTCTGGCAGGAGGCACGGCTCCTCCTCGGCCTCAGGGCCTGGGCAGGGAGGCACGGGTGTGGCTGGCGGGGGCCGCGGAGCCATGCTGGATGGCGCAGCGCTGGGTGGCCTGGCACAGAAGCGGTGCCGGTGGCGTCGGGCAGGGCCACAGGAGGCAGAGCATTCGCTCCAGGGGGTCCAGGGTGACCACATGGGCTGACCTGTGGGGGATGCATGGGGGGGTGCAGGGAGCAAGCCTGGGCTGGAGAGGCTGAGATGTGATGCCCCAGGAAGCACATGCCCCTGCCGGCCCCGGGCCATCCTCCCCCAGCCTCAGCCCAGGCCCTGCTGCTGCCGACGGGGAGCACGGTGGGAGTCAGAAGTGGGGACCCTCTCACCCTCCTCACACGGCCAGGAGCTGCAGTTGGTGATGAGCCCAGAGACGCAGGAGCTGGGAGGGGCAGCGGAGGGTCAGGGAGTCTGGGGGCTGCACTGTGGCCCCCAGATCCGTATGTTCAAGCCCTGGCCCCAGCACCTGTGCATGGGACTTTATTTGGGGATAGGATCTTCGCAGAGGTGATGGAGTTAAAGTGAGCTTGCTGGGCTGGGCCCTAATCCAGGGGAACGCGAGTGCGTGGAAGAGGAAAGGTGCACGCCACATGCACAGAGGGACGACAACGTGCACAGACAGGAGACACCACCTACATACAAGCCAAGGAGGGCCGAAGGGCTCCGGCAAACTGCCAGAAGGGAGAGGCCTGGGCAGAGCCTCCCTCACAGCCCAGAAGGAGCCAGCCCTGCCAACACCCTGATCCTGGGCTTCCAGCCTCCAGAACTGTGAGCCCCTCCGCCCGTGTGTGGTGCTTTGTGGCAGCAGCCATGGGAAACTGTCGCAGGTGGGCAGAGGGTACACAGGTGCAGCCTCGGGGGTGGGGTGCGCCTCTCTGTGGCCGACTGGAGCCACCGTCCCCGATGCTGAGGAGCGATGGCTGGATGGCCGGGTCCTCAGAGGTCCCAGGGCCATTGCAGGGTGGGGGTGGTGTCTCACCAGTTCTCACATGGACGGAGCACAGCACTGCCCGGGGCATGGAGGCGCCCCCCGTGGGCACAGGGGCAGTCCTGGGCGGGCACACACACGTTGTTCTGGAATAAAACCCTCCGTCACCTTCTAGCTTCCAGGTGGGCCTGGCCTGGCCTGCCCCCTCCCCAGTCAGAGCCAGCACCCCATTCCGCAACTGGGGCTCCCCTCAAACACCACCCACCCTCCTACAAACACACAGCTCCCCCCGCTCCCTCCTGGCAGGCAAACGCAGACCACTAGCCTTGGGGACTGTGGGGACGTGGACCCTCCAACTTATGGGAGAAAAATACCATCTTTAACTGCAGGACATGAGACTAAACTGTCAAATGCCCGTGAAATCAGCTATGAACATAGGAAATGTACAATTCAATTCGTACAGCAACAGTAGAAAAAGCCCACATTTTTCACCAACAAAATAACAACGGAGAAAGACACTGTGCATTGGAAGTGTGGGCAGAAGTTATCTAAATTTAAAAGAAACAACCATCTCATAGCACATGATTCAAGGTCAAAAGTACTAAAGTTTATGCGCAGCCCTGGGGAGTGCTGTACCTGCACCATCTTGTTGACTTCTGTGACTAGCACAAATTTACCCCAATTTTACAAAGGAAGAAACTGAGGCATGAAACTACTCAGTCAAAGCTCACAGAGCTACTACTAAGAAAAGCCTGATTTGGACCCAGATCCAGCTAGAACCTGTCCCTTCACCAGGCCTCACGGCTGCACAGCGGCTCTGTGACCCTTTGTTCAAACTCCATCATGCAGCCGGCACGTCCCAGCCACCTCCCTGCTCCCCACCCTCTCCAGTCTCTGATGGTCAAGTCAGGACCACCAGGAAGCCCTCCAGGACTGGCCCAGCCCACTTCACACGCACAGAGCTCACTTCCTGCCCTTTGGTGGTGCTGTCCTTATCCCAGGGGCTCTGGGGCTGGTCCCCAGACTGGGTGCTTCTGGAGGGGAGAGATTGCTTTTCCCCACGGTGTAGCCCAGCCTAAAACTGAGCACACAGTAGGTGCTCAGTAAATAACCGGTGGTAACAGAGGACAGAGCCCTTGAGCAGGGATGACTCATAGGACCTTCTAGACTGATCGCCATTTTACGAAGGAGAAAACGGAGGTCCCAGGAGAGATGACTGAGGCTTGTCCAGGGCCACCTGCCCTTCCTGCTGGAGCTGGGCCATGACCCCTGAGTGCAGTGCCCTTTGCTCAGCTCTGCAGGGTCTCCCTGCTTCTAGCCCCATACCCTTGGCTTTGCCTCTGCCCAGGTCCCACCTGTCCCTTCCCTGCCACCGCAGGGTCCCTAGGCCCCAGGGAGGTCCCAGCGGTGGCCAGGCAGACGCACCAGCAGAAGCATCCCAGGTGGGCAGTAGCAGCCAGGGTGGCAGGTCTGGTTAGTCCCTCTTGGGGCGCTGAGCTCTGCACAGGAGGCAGGGCCCCGAGCACAGTCCAGCCACAGCTTGCCCCTGGGACACACGCCGGGCACTGGCCCTAGGGACACAGAAATTGACAGCCCTCTCAGCTCTCCCCTGAGCTCCCAACCTGGGAGAGGCATCAGCTCTGGGCTGTTGTGGGGGCTGCATGAGGGCTGAGGGACAGGGCTGTGCTGGGGTGGCAGGGAGGGGGTTGGCAGTGCCACGGGTTCATGGGGATGAGAACGGGAGGGTCCACAGGGCAGCCCTCACCTGCACAGGGCTGCAGGCCGCAGGTGGAGAACTCCATGGGGCCAGGCAGGCCACTGCCTCGGCTGCGGTTCCTGTAGCCACCGCCACAGGGCACAGAGCACGGAGACCAAGGGCCCCACTCCCCACTGGGACCTGGGGGTGGCAGCGGTCACTGCAGGGCCTGTTTCCCATGCCCAGCATACCTCCTCCCACCCAGGCACCCTAGGGACTTCTGGCCACCTAACCTGCAGCATCATATCCCACCTCAGGGGATCTCACACCTCGGGAGGCTCCGGATTCAGCCCCGAACTGGGCTGGCCTCAGGGGAGGCTTTGGGGCCGCTCTAGGGAGGGTCTCTGTTAGGGAATGGACCCCCAGGGGTCTCTGGGGAGCATTTCTTAGTGGCATCTCTTAGGGAAGTCTCTTACACCTCTCAGGGGGTCCTGGTGGGGGGTGATGGGAGTATTCTTGGCTTCTCTCTAGAAGGTTCTTCAAGGAGGTCTCAGGACCTCATCCCAGCTCTTACCTCGACATGGCCGCAGGCTGCAGAATTCAGCCTCCATGTTGGGGCCCTGGCACTCAGCACCCCCAAAGGCAGCTGGGGGCGCAGTGCCTGCCCGGAAGCGCCTCCGAATGCCCACGTTGCAGCTGCGGCTGCAGAGACTCCAGGGGGTCCAAGGACTCCAGCCACAGGCCACTGGCACGGGGTGTGGGTGGGGGAGGGCAGTATGTGTGAAAGCAGGCATCGCGCACCCTAACTTCCCTGGGCACCAACACTCCCAGGAGTTTATCTCTGGAGGGTCCCCAGTCCCCTGCGGTCCCTGAGGGCCCACCACTGCCTGGCCTGGGCCCCACGCACGGGTACCTGGGCAGAGCTCCGAGGTGCACACCATCTCACCAGAGATACAGGTGCTGCAGAGAGAAGCCCGTGAGGCCCAGCCCGGCACGGCCACAGTCAGCCCCTGCCCTGGGAGCACTGTGAGCCTGCCCTGGGGAAGCCCCTGGACCACCACGTCCTCCACTTAAGGGAAACCCGAGGGTTTGGGAAGTGAAACGAGTTGCCCAGGTCCCGTGGGAAGTTCATGGTGTGACCAGGATCCTCACCCAGGGCCCCCACGCCACCCCCAGTGAGCTCCCCCATGCCCCAGGCACTGTGCCGTCCCTTTGTCCCCTGGCTTCATCAGTAGTCACCTTTTCAGAAGAAAATGAGATGAAATGAAAAAGAAAAGAGGGAAGTGGGTTAGCGCGCCCTCTGCTGGCAGATCATGGTGTCAGCTTTGGGTACCGGGCGCTTCAAGGTTTCTGAGCAGAAAGCAGGTGGATCCCAGGCAGGGAGGTGTGCTCAGGAAAGAGGGACAGAGGATGCTGGGAGGGGGGATGAGAAGCCCCTCTCCAATCTCTAGTTCCATCGTAAGTTGCTGCATCTATCTGAGACCCAGTCTTCCCATAAGTCAAACGGGGAAGAGCATCCCCGCCAGACGCCGCCGAGGCCAGGCAGGACCTCATTCGTTTATTCCCAGGGCCCATGCCTGGCACCCACGGCTGCTCTGATGTGCCTGGGGAATGGGGGCACGACGACTCCCCGGGGTGTGTGTGTGAGAAAGAGAGAGAGAGCGAGCCCATGCCTGCCCACCTCTGGAGCCTCCCAGCCCCTCCCTGCCCCCGGTCCCCAGGCTGTGGCCTACCAGTTGTTGCAGGAGTCCGGGAGGGCCACTGCTCCTGGCGCGTAGAGCTGCCCGTGCAGCTGGCAGGGGCACTGGTTGCGGGGCAGGCAGCTAGCGTTGTGCAGGAAGAGGCCAGGCGGGCAGGCGCAGCCAGGGACGCAGAAGCCTGTGCATTCCACCCCAGGGTCCTGCGCCAGGCACAGCCGAGGGCACGGGCCCCCCTCCCGGCGACACTGATCTGCTGAGCGGAACACCATGTTCCCTGGGCACTGGGCTGGAGGGGAAGACGGAGCAGGTCTCGGCAGGGGCAGGAGGAAAGGGAAGGGTGGAAGGGAACACGCATGCGGGTGACTGGGCAGCAGCCTGTTGGGCAGGACGGAGCCTGAGGAAGCCCCCCTCCTGCCCGCCCACCCGCTCCGGCTGGCTCCAGGGTCTGGAATGTCACCAGTAAAGAGCTTTGCTCCACTTTAGTGCAAATGTTCTTGAGAACAGAACAAGAGGACTCCAGTCATCTGGGATGGCAGAGGGCTCAAAGGACAGGGGAGAGTGAGGAAGGGGGCGGGGGCTTCTAAGGGCTGGCTCTGCTTCCCGCAGTTCTGGCGGTGAATGGGCTCCGGCTGAGGGAAGACCAGCCTGACTCCCTCGGAGGAGCCTGTTCTCCCGGGAGGGGGCCTTGCCCCAGCACAGGGAAGAGCTAAGAGCCCGCAGCAGGTGGGAGAGGCTGAGAGAGGAGGAGACACAGGAAATCCCCCCAAGTCTCCCTTAGCACAAGGCATCGCCTGTCCTGGGGTCAGAGGGCAGGGATGTGTGAAGGTGGGGCTGGGGAAGAGGCCCAACCCCCAGGAGCTGGGGGGGGGGCAGCTGGCGAACGGGCTGGGAACTGGCACCTGCGCAAGGCTGCGTGTTGCAGTCCCTGGTCTGACCGTGGGGCCCCTGGCAGGCGGGGTCCCCGGGAGCCGAGCCAGAGCAGCTGCGCCCACGGGTCTGGATGCCTCCGTCACAGGGGGCCGAGCAGGGGGACCAGGCAGTCCACAGACTCCAGACGCTGGGCTCTGTCGGGAAGAGCCGAGCCCAGGGTCACAGGCACAGGCAAAGGCGTGGGCCCAGGATGGGGCGTGGGAGGGTCGGGGCTGAGGAGCATGTAGGGTCTTAACTGCAGCCTCCATTTCCCACCAACGTCCACCCCTCGAGGGTGTCCCAAACGCTGCATCAGGCAGCCCACTAAGTTAACTGTGTGCTGGCTTCCTGGGGCGATGGCAGGGGTGGGAAGAGGCTTAAGCACAATGGCCAGGTGTGCTCCCACCCTCACCCCCCCAGGTGTTTAGAACCGGCTCAAGGGGTCTCCCTTTACTCCTCATCCCATCCCTGTGCCTGGGACATACCTGGGCACACAGGGGGGCTGCAGGGCTCCTCCTGGGTGGCCTCTCCTGGGCAGGATGTGTCTCCGGGGCTGGGGCAGAGCCGGGAGCGACTGCGCCAGCCGGGGCCCCCACCAGGGGCAAGGCAGCTCCGGGAGCAAGAGGACCAGGACGTCCAGGGCGTCCAGCCCAGCGCCTCTGGGGGGAGGGAAACGGGACAGGCCGATTGCACAGGGTCCCTGGCAGGGCTGGGAGGGGTTGGAAGCCGGGATCAGGTCTGGGAAATTGGGGGGCAGTGGGCAGGGAGGGACTCATGAGGTCAGGGAGTGCTGCTCTGGGCTCAGGGTGCTGCTTCTGCCCCGCAGCTCCCTGGAGCCCCCACTCTCCAGCCCACTTCTCACGCGCGGGAGCCAGGAGCGGAGCCTCCCACTGAACCTGGGCCCAGCCACATCCCACACCTCTGTCCTGGGCCTGGCTGGCACCTCCACAGGACACCGCCCATCTCCTATCTCCCCGGGATCAGCTCTTCCTGATCCTTCTGTGCTGGAAACCTCAGAGTCCCTGTGGAGTCCCTGTGGACACCTGTCACTGTCCCACCAGCCACTCTCCACCCGCTCCTCCTTCCCCCCTACTGCTAGAGCCTGGCCCAGACCCCCTGGACAACCTCCTGGATGCCCTCCTCACCCCAGCCCAGCTCTCCCTGCACACCTGTGAGGTCTCCCTGCTCTGTAGACCCCTCTGCTGGCACCAGCACTGTATGAGGGGCACCCAGTCCACGGAGAGAGGGAACAGTCTGGCCCCTTATCTGGCCTCTGCGTGCTCCTGCCCACCTCCCCCAGCCCAGCCAGCCTCACCTCCCTCGCCTGGCTTTGCAGACGCCGGCGCCCCCCTGGCCAGCCTGCTCGTGGGCCTGGGCCATCCGGGTGGGAGCCTCTGCCTGTCCCCTCAAGCCCCGCTGGCCAGGGTCAGTTCAAGGGCTGCCTCTCGGGTCCCATCCCAGGACATGGAATTGCAAGGAGGAAGGTGAGGCCCTGGCTGTACCTGTCCCACACTCCGTGTAGCAGGCCTGCACCTCCTGCCGGTCGCCTTCACATGGGGCACCCCCAGAAGCTGCCGGAGGGTTGGAGGGAGACCTAGGGAGAGAGCAGCCCTGGGCACCTGCTCTCCTCTCTCCCTGCCCTTCACTCTGCCCTCTTTGTCCCCTGTCCTCCCTCCACTGCCCTCCCCCCAGGGCTGGCCTGGTCCTGAGCCTCCCGCCTGCCTTCCACCCTCCTCCCACTTCCTTCTGCCTCACACACCTGAACCTGGCCCTCACTCCAGAGCCACAGGAGCGGTCACAGGGGGCCCAGGGGGACCAGGCTGACCAGCCGCAGGGCAGGGGGCAGCCTCCTGGTTGGCACAGCAGCACCCCCTTCTCACACATGCTGCAGGGCAGGGAGCGGCCGAGCAGCCCATCAGGACCAGGCTGGGGGGCCAGGCCCGGCGCCCTCCCCGGGTGCAGCTGCCCTCACCATCGGCTGCAGTTGTCCAGGAGGAAGGACACCCCTGGCTGCTTCAGCTCTTCGCCCACGAGGCAGGGACACTCAGAGAGGGGCAGGCAGCGAGTGTCATGGAGGAGGAGCCCCGGGGGACAGCGGCATCCTGGGGTGGGGGTGGGGGGTTGGGGAGGAGCACTCAGCCCCAAGGAAGGCAGCAGGGAGGGCAGCTGGAGGGTGGGGACTGGTGGCCTGGGGGTGCCCATGCTCCCCCACGTGTGGCTCTGCTCACCCTCCACGCAGCGCCCACTGCAGCTTCTGTGGGCCTCGGGATCCAAGCAGGAGGGTGGGCACGGGGGCACCAGCCCTTTCTGGCACAGATCGGCACTCACATGCACAAGGCCCAGCCCGCAGTCTGGGGGGAGGTGGGCACCCGTGGGCGTGGGCACCAGGAGGCCGAGACCTGCCCCAACCACCCCACGCCCATAGCCTTCCTCCCGGGTGTCCCCAGCCCGACTCTCCCTACCTGTGCCACCTGTGCAGGGCTGCAAGCCACAGGGTGCCCTCTCTTGGGAGGCCCCAGGGCAGGGGGCACCGCCGTTCTTGGGTGGAGGGTCCACACATCTCCTCCGGCGACTCTGATGGCCACCCCCACAGGAGACGCTGCAGGGTCCCCAGGCCTCCCACGTGGCCCACGCCCCAGCCACTGTGGGGGAGGGAAGAACGCGGGTCCACAGGGACGAGCCCATGAGACACAGGCTGTGTTACAGAGGGCAGGGCCGGGGAGCCGGGCACCTGCCCATCTGGGGCTGGGTAGGGGCACCCCCTCTGGAACGCACAGAGACGGGTGGGGGACCACTCCCTCGGATTTACAGAGCAAAAGGGCAACAAGGCCTTCGGCACGGAGCCCAGGGGCAAGTGGCATAGGCGGTCGGGCTCCAAACACCCTCACAGGCCTCCCCCTTCATCCTCATGGCGCCTCCAGAAGCAGGAGTGACTGTCACACATTTGCTCATGAGGAACCTGAGACTCCGGCAGGGAAGGAGGGACAGGCCAGGGAGCAGGGTTCCTGACGAGCCCTTTGGGGGTTCAAGGCTGAGAGCTCAGGAAGGCACTGTCCCCCGAGAGCCCCAGAGACGGAGGCTGGACGCTGGGGTCCCCAGAGGAGAGCAGGACACTTCCCTGGCAGGGGTCCGGGATGGGAGCCGCCCCACCCCAGGTTTCCCATCTGAAGGCGCCTGAGCAGGCAGTGCGGGTGGGGAGTGCCCCCCTTCCCTTGGGTGCAGGGGCTCTCCTGGGGAGGCCGGGCTGCAGGCTTACCTGGACAGGCCCGCACGAAGCAGGACTGGCTGCGCAGCCGGTCGCGGGGGCAGCTGCCCCCAGGGAGGGGAGGCCGCAGAAGCTCTCGGCGCTGGAAGGCAAGGCCCAGGCCACAGCTGCGGCTGCAGCTGCTCCAGCCAGCCCAGGCCGCCAGCACACAGTCCACTGCAGGGGGACAGGCGGGCCGGGGCTCGGTGGGGCTCATGCAGGAGTGGGGCCCTCAGGGCTGCCCCCACTCCCGGCACATACCACAGCCGTCCTCATCTGAGCCGTCCTGGCAGTCGGGCCGCAGGTCGCAGTGCCGCTCAGCGGGCAGGCACTCGCCACTGCCGCAGCTCAGCTGGCTCCGAGAGCAGAGGGCCCTGGAGGCCGGCAACCCCGGCAGGGCTGTGGTGGGCACCACAAAGGGCACAGAGCTCGCTGCCCATGGGGTGGGAGGAGGAGCCACAAGTGATTATGGGCTGGACGACACCCTGAGTCCCTTCAGCCCAGGCCAAGAGCGCACACAGCGTGCTGACTGGAGGCCCTGGGCTCCCCCTTCTCCCCCTGCCTCCTGCAGCCACGCCCAGAGCAGGCTTCCTTCCACCGCACGTGGGCGAGCGCACAGGGTCTTTGGGCTGCACAGGCTCTCACACAGCCTCTCTGCTTGTCAAAGCCCCTTGGAGGGTCTACACAGAGGTCAGTGCATCCAGAAGGGCAGTTCATTCCCTTGGGTACCCTCTTCCTGAATGCATACTCCCTGGGATGCCCCTTCCTGCAATTGGGTAACACTTGACTTCTCCTGATTGGAAAACTAGGTTTTGATCACTTTGATCTACTTTGGATGGATGGATGGATGGGTAGATGGGTGGGTGGATGGGTGGGTGGATGGATGGGTGGGTGGATGAGTGGATAGATAGATGGGTAGATGGGTGGGTGGATGGGTGGGTGGATGGATGGATGGATAGATGGGTGGGTGGATGGGTGGGTGGATGGATGGGTGGGTGGATGAGTGGATAGATAGATGGGTAGATGGGTGGGTGGATGGGTGGGTGGATGAGTGGATAGATAGATGGGTAGGTGAGTGGATGGATGGATGGATAGATGGGTAGATGGGTGGGTGGATGGATGGGTGGGTGGATGGGTGGGTGGATGGATGGATGGATAGATGGGTGGGTGGATGAGTGGATAGATAGATGGGTAGGTGAGTGGATGGATGGATGGATGGATGGGTAGATGGGTGGGTGGATGGGTGGGTGGATAGATGGGTGGATGAGTGGGTGGATAGATGGATGGGTAGATGAGCCTCCTCAAGGGTCAGATAGGTCTAATAAAACAAGCTGGGACCCAAGACCTATCCTATTCCCCCTCTTTACCATCCCCAATGGCACACACATTCCCAGTGTTTTTACCCATTCAGTTTCTCTCCAATCCCTGCTGCCCAAGCCTCTCCCACGTCCTTCTCATATGAGCTAGACATGGGAGCAGGGACTTCCCCACACGTCTTGCCACCCTCCCACCACCGAGGGGCAAGCAGACCCTCCAGGAGCTCACCACAGCGCCTCTCGTCAGAGCTGTCGAGACAGTCCTCCCTGCCGTCACACAGCTGCGCCTGCTCCACGCAGCCCAGCACCTGGCAGGGCACCTGGCCAGGGCTGCACTGCACCGGTGGGAAGGGCCTCGGGGCAACACTGTGGCCTGTGGGCACCACCGCACCTGCTGATCAGTGGCCTGCCCTGTCCTCCCTCCGTGGTCACCTCCCAGCAGCCCCTCTCTTGGCACCCAGTGTGCCCCACTTTTTGCCTCTCTTGGGATAATGGAAAAGGAGTGAACTGGGTCCGGAGGCTTGGGTCCTAGGCCTGGTCCTCCCCAAAGTGACCCTGAGGGGCGGCACGGGCCATCAGGGCAGTGGGTTCGTCCTGGCTGCCTCCTCCCCTGGGAGAGGTTGGGCACGCCACCTTGAGCTGTGTGGCTTTGAACAAAGCAGTCAACCTCCTAGGACCCCTGTCCCCTCACAGGGAAGTTGGCTCATGCAGGCTTTGCACAGACAGAGGGTTTGGAGCTTTACCAGCAGGGGTCACCGGAGTCGCTGGGTGCGGGAGGAGCACGGTCACGGCGGCCATCCCTGGCTGCGGGGTCCCAGCCTCCGTCTGGGGTGTGGGGGGTGGCGGGTACTGTCTGCACGGATTCCCTAGAACTCAGGTGAAGAGCCCTGGAGGCGGGGGCAGGACTCACGGGCCTCCTCTCTGTGGCTGGAGGAGAGAGAGAGGGGAGGCCTGCCCAGCTCCGCTTCCCACAAGAGGATGCAGCCTGGGCCCTCAGGAGCTGATCCCAGGCTTCCGGCTGGTGCTGGGTAATCGCAGGTACCACAGACCACACGCCACCTTCTGAGGGGTCTCAGATCAAAAAAGAAATGGGACTCGGTAGTCCAAGGGGCATAAGAAGGGTTTTAACTGAAAATAGACGACTTAGTTTTGATCTGAGATTTGTACTCTATTCTCAAGAAGACACAAGACAACTTCCAAGTTCCAATTCACTATAAAATAACATATTCAGGGAGAGAAAGGACTGAGGTCACTTAAAGACAGCTAGCAGAAAGAGCAAACACTACCAGAGTCTCAGGATGAGCCCATTACGACTGCTGTACAAAAAACTAGTTTTGAGCTTCCCAGCAGCTATAGTGAAAAGGGTGTTAAGAGTCTCATTTTCTGACAAGAGATTCATCTTCAAAAACAGCCATTTTTGGAGAGCCAGACTTAGAATGAGATTAGACTCCATCCCATGGGGGCTACATGTCATAGACCTGAGGGATAGTATAAGTTGCTTCATTTGCTCAGAAACAGTCTGGCCAGGCTTCTGAACTTCCATCAGAACTTACAGGGAGGGGCCGTGGAGGTTGTCTGTAAGACCCCCTTTTCTCACAGCTGGGGAAACTGAGGCCCAGACAGGTGGTGTGGTGTGCCCAGCGTCTCCCAGGGGAGAAGAGAGCCCGAACAAAGCCACCGCCCTGATGGCCGTCGCCTCCCCTCCTTCCTGGCTGTCCCCCTGTGAAGACAGCTCTCCTCCGGCTGACGTGCAGGTGAATGATCAGGTGGCCCCAGGAGGCTGATCACAACTGGGCAGGGAGCACCCTCCTTGTCTTGTTTACAACGTGCTAACTTGGTGACCCCGTCGGCCCCCGTGTCCACGTAGAGAGATCAGCTGCCAGCAGACACTTCTGCAAGGCGCAAGGTGGCGTGCTGCACGGCGGGGAGCAGAGGGAGCGCAGGCCGGGCCAGGCGGCCTCCCACCCCCACGGGGAGGCAGCCACACTGTAGGGCACAGGCTCAGCCCTGGGAGCGGGCCTGGAGCCACCTACCCCACTAACCTGCGGCCCTCGAACCCTGGAACCCCAGAGGGAGGGCAGGGGCAGGACCTGGCCATGTCCAGGATGACCAGTGTCTCCTCCCAGCGCCAACCCCGCAGCTCTCTCACTTGGGGGAAGTCAGGGGGCAGGGGATGGGAACCTCTGAGATGCAACTGCCCCTTGCTCTGGAAGGGCAGGTGGGGATGGGGCTTTGGGGAGGGGCCTGGAGCTTGTGCACATACCTGTGGGGGGCGCGGGTGACTCCTGCACGGGGTGCCCGTGTTCAGTCCCCGCCAGAGCCTGCGGAGGGAGAGGGCTCAGCACCCCGCGCAGTCCTGGCTCTGAGGGCAGCTCCTGTCCAGGCACCAGCCTCCCATTCCCACTGAGGGTTCAGCTGGGGCACCCACAGTCCCACTGCCCCCACTCACCTTCCCTCTGCCTCCCCCGCAGCCCAGCGCAGAGCTGAGGATGGCACTGATTCCTCTGCATGTGAGGTGGGCTGCCACCCTCAGGTGCCTGCCCACCGTCCTCAAGGAGCTCAGGGACCCTGCTCTCACTGGCCCACCCAGGCCACCCACTTCGGCTCTTGCCCCTCAAACTTCCCCGTCTCTGCCCCAACACGAGCACGCACGTGCACACACGCACACACGGGCACACACACATGCACACCCTCGGGGCTCCTGACCAGGCTGTTCCCCAGGGGCAGTGGCCTGCCCTCTCCTCCACGTGATAGACACCCAACCCCCATCCTTCTAGCCTCGTCCAGGGAGCCCCTGAGAACCCGGGCACAGTGCTCTTCCGGCTCTGAGCATGGATGCTCTGGCAGCTGCCCCGTGGGCATCACCTCCCCGCCAGGGGCAAGGGCCTCTCTCGTCCCCACACTCCTCCAGGCCAGCGCTCTGCCCTGTGCTTCTGTCCACCTCCGTCTGCCCCCAGAGGCTCCTGGGCTGCAGGCCTGACTGAGGCAGCACCAGGGAACACACGTCGGGGAAGCGCTGCTGAACATGCACAGCGGGGAGACCAGGCACAGGAGTGGGGGCTCCCTGTCCCCACCCTCTGGGCCCATGGCTGCCCACTCACCTCCCTGGGCTGGGTGGAGGAGAAGACCGGGGTCCAGGCTGTGGAATGGACTCTGGAAAGAAAAATAGGCACAGGGGTTCCAGGGGCTCCCTCAGCTTGAGAGCCCTGCATCCAGGCAGGGGTCAGGGCCCTGGGCTGGGCCTGGGGGCTTGTCTGGTGGGGCACTTGGGCACTTGGGAAGGACGATGCCTGCCGAGGCTGGCAGAAGTGATGTCCCACCCCGAAGTCGGGGGAAGGCCTGAGAATCTGCATTTCTAACAAGGTCCAGGTGCTGCTGCTGCTGCAGGTCTCGGGGCTACACTTCGAGAACCCCTGAGCCCAGATGCTATGGAAAAGGCACAGCACCCTAGAATCCTGGGTGGAAAAGGGCTCTGAAGGTGCCTAGCAGCAGCTCCTCAGCATGCAGGGTCTGTGGGCACCAGGGGGGTTGGTGTAAAGGCAGTGCAGGGTCCCTCCTGCGTGGCTGCCCCTCTAAGAGCTGGGCAGGAGGCCCCCCGCACCTGGGCACGCAGCCCTCCTCATCTGAGCCGTCCCTGCAGTCTGCAGCGCCGTCGCACGGGCCCCCTCTCAGGGCACACTCACCACTGGCACAGCGGTGCCCGGCCCCGGGGCACGGAGGCACGGACGGGGGCACTGTGGGGGCACATGGCTCAGGGCTGCTGGCATGTCATGCCCCCTCACCCGCCCGCCCACTCCTGCCCAGCCACGTGTACCTGGCTCACAGCCCAGCAGCTCCACCCGCAGGAAGACGCTGCGGCCACCCTCGCCGTGGTGGACATCTCGGGGCCACACTCTGATGTACCTTGCCTGCACCATCCGGCGGAATGTCCATACCCCGGGGGCCGGGTCACCCCAGGTGTCAGGGAAAAGCTACCGGCAGAGGGTGCTGCTGACGGAGCCCCACCTCCTGCTCAGGCTCCCCCCACGTGACCTTCCAGTGCCCTTCATCATCCCTCCCTCACCCCTCACCCTCTCGGCATGGGCCCTGCCCCCCCCCCAGAGCCCAGGCCCCCCAGCAGTGGCCATCTGGGCCTCTCGAGGCTGTGGGTCTGGTCCTGGCCTAAGCTCCTCCTCCCGAGCTGGCGGTGCCCTGAGGGCAGGGGCCAGGTCATGCTCACCACTGTGTCCCCAGGGCCTGGCCCAGCACCTGGCACATAGTGCGTGCTCCTTACACGGTTAAGAGTGAACATGTGGCGTGGGCTGACCCCTGCTGCTTCCTGGGGCTTGTCTCCCCGGGGTGATGCCAACCCCAAGAGGGGAGGGCTGTGCCCAGGCTGCTCTGCACACGGCCCTGCGTGGGCCTGGGCTCCCCGAAGCCCTCACTAGACTTGCTGCCTCCCCACCCCTCTCCCCCGCAGGCTGCTGGAGGGCTCCACTACCTGCCCTGGGTCTGAGCCACTTGGATGGCTTCCAGTGTCCACTTGACAGTGCATCCAAGCCTCTGCTCCCCAGACCACAGTCCCTGCTACTTCTCAGGTGTTCAACAAGCATCTAAGCAGGCAGTGCCCCTCAGGGAGGCTGAAAGGCCCTTGGCGACAAAGACTCTGGGGCCTACAAAGGGGTAAGGTGGGTCACTGGCCCAGGGTCTTGGGAGGGTGGTACCTTGGGCAGGGACAAGATGCCAGGAAAGATGTCGTGGTAGTCATGCCAGTGTAGACCATCACTGCTGAGCTGGAGCAAGAAGCTGGTGACAAAAGCGTTGGAGGAACCAGCCGCCTGCACTATGATGCCTGGGGCGGGGCCAGGGCCAGAGCAGAGGTCAGAGCTGAAGGGCTACTCCCCTCCCCCTGTCTCTGCCCTCCCCCAGCCTCTGCACTGACCGGTGAGGTTCTGGGGCTGCAGCAGGTCCAGCTGCAGGTAGGGCTGCCACTCGGCGTAAGCACCCTCTCCAGGGCTCCATCCCTGAGGGCCTGGCCCCTCGGTGGGGGCCCCCGGGAGGGCAGCCCAGGTGGGGTGCTGCAGCTGCTGGGACGACGCTCGCAGGCTCCCCTGTGGCAGTCGGGCCAGCCCCACAGGAGAATAGCAGGGGTCTGTGTGCAGACGGGAGAGAGGAGCTGGACTGGGGGAGGACAGAGGGTGGCAGGAGCCACAAGGGGAGCTGGGGGATTTGAAGGGCTCACACAGGTGTCCAAGGATAGGACAATGGGACAGAAGGCTGGTCCGGGGAGATCCTCGGGATAACGATCCTCTGTGTGCGAAGCAGGGGTAGCTCCCCGAGGTCCTGTTTTCCCCAGGTCTGGCAACCCCTGGGCAGGGTGCACCCGCTCAGCACCACACTGCGACAGCACCTGGCCCTTACCTCCCGGCGGAGGCAGAATGTAGCTGACCAGAGGGGGTCCGACCTGGGAACTGGGGGCTGGAGCTGGGGCGGGAGTGGCCATGGGGTGGACTGTCTGGTCCTCTCCTGGGTGGGGAGACTCTGGGTCAGGATGGTGACACTGAGAGAGGCTCATAGAGTCATTGGCCCCGCTCTCGGGCCTCTCCCCACTCCGTGGAGCACTTTCTCTCCACGACTTCCCAGGAACCACAGGAACAACCCCCAGCTGAGAAAGGTCCCTCCTCCTTCCCTTCGTGTATATTGGGGGCTTTCACTTCCACTGACCATTTAGCGAACATAGAATAAAACCGCCAGTCCAAAGCTGCTTTAGGCCCAGGACCGAGCAGCTGCAGTTCCTAATCCAGGGATGCTGTCACTAATAGGGCACCTTTGTGGACATTAGAAAGGGGCTGCCTCCGGATGGGAGCAGCCCTATGGGCTGGCGTCTAGCCCCCACTCACCAGCCAACTCGTGCAGTCAGCAACCTATACCGCTGTGTATGCTGGCTGTGTCTTAACCTCAGCACCCTGTGGATGCACTTTTAGGGTAAGGAAGCTGGACCCATAAATGCATCAGTTTATAAGCATTTGGATTTTCCTGTTTCATTTGTAATTCATTTTAAGGTAAAGATGCTCTTGAAAACGTCCAACTTTTTCAGGAACGCAGGGGGACAGGAGAGCAACCAGATCCGGCCCAGCAGAAAGGAGAGCGTCCTCAAGGATAGCACCAGGTGGGGGGCGAGGGGCGGGGGAGGCAGAGAGCCTCAAAGGGACAGGGGAGGCCGGCAGAGAGGGAGGGCAGAGCCAAGCCCGCCCACCACAGGGCCCCTGCCTTCCCCGCATCCAGGACTCCCGCTGCCCACCGCCCTGAGGCTGGGGTATCCAGCTGCCTGGCTCCCCTCAGGGTCCCCACCGATCCTCCTCCCCTCGTGGCTCCTCTGCCATCCCCCGGCCCACTCACCAGGCAGGACACAGCGGCAACACGATTCTCCTGTTCCCTCCACCAGGACCCAACCCTGTGGGGACCCAAAGGTCAGGCCACCTGCCTACCTCCCACCCACCCCATCAGCCGCCTCACAGTGCCCCCTCCAGGCTCTCACCTGGGGGCAGCGGCCCAGCGGGCAGTAGGGGGAACAGTGTGCGGTGCGGTTGTGCAGACACTGGCACACCCTGCAGGGGCCCCCGCGCCAGCGCTCCCCGATGCGGTGGACCCGGCCCTGGTGCTCACAGCCCTCACAGGGCTCCGTCAGGCACCTGGGGAGGAAGGGGACTCACCCAGGGTGACCAGCCCTCCTGGTTTGCCTGGAAAACTGGGAAAGTCCTGGGCAAACTGGGATGTTTGGTCACCACACCCCATCTTGCAGCTGAGAAATTGCACCTGGCCCAGAAGAGGGGCAGGGAAGCAACTTGTGCCAGCACCACAGCCAGGGGGACCGGGCAGGCAGATACCGCCCCTGGCGAGCTCCACCCCAGGTACCTCCAGAGGCGCAAGGGGCCAAATCAGAGGACCCATTCCTGCACCCGCATTTGTCAAGCTGCACCTGTGGGCTCTGCCTACCCCCTCTGGACCCAGAGGGCATGAAACTAAAGTAGGAGAAGGCTAAGTCCTGGGGTTTAGCCTGCAGGGGCATGAGCAGGGTTCCTAATTTGGGGTCCCCCTATCATGGGAAGGGACACACAGGAAGCCTCCTGAGTGGGAGGTGGGGGCGAGGGCCCCGGGGTGGGTGCAGGGTACCTGCGGGCCTTGCGGTGGATGCCACGGCACTGGCGACCTCGGCCAGAGGGCTGGGGGTTGTTGGGGCTCCGGAAGGACCACTGGATGCTCTGGCTCCCACAGGGGCCCAGGCACTCGGCCCAGGGGGCCCAGGAAGACCAGCCACAGTCCACTGAGGGAAGGCCAAGAGTCAGGGGCGGGGCTCCTCGGGTGGGGACTGCCTAGAGCTGGGGCCAGGAGGTGGGGGTGGGTGCCCGGCTGGTGATCTGGGGAAGGGACCAGGGACCCAGAGGGAAGGGCCTAGGGTGGGGCCTCACCAGCGCAGTCTGGGTTGGGCCGGCAGCGCCGGGGCCTCCCGTCTTGGCAGGTGCAGAGCTGGCAGTCAGCCTTGATGTGCTGCCCAGGCCAGTAGCGGGCACCGTCCACCAGGCAGGGGCACTGCCGGGGCCACACACACCTCCCCTCCACGCCAAGCACCTGCCCTTCTGGGCACCAGCAGCCTAGGGCAGGCCTGGGGTGAGGCTTCCATGCAGGGGGCTCGGCCTCCACAGACCCACAGCCCGGAGCTGGACCCTGGGCCCTGAGTCCCCTTACCTGGGCTGCTACAGGGCCGGTCAGGTGGGCAGGTGATCTGGCCAGAGATGTCATCGCAGGTCAGAGGGCAGGGGGCACAGGGCCAGAACACCAGCCCCCCGGAGCAGGTGGCGTTGGGGCAGCCGTCCTGAGGGCAGGGCTCTGACAGAAAGCCAGGACCGAAGGCCAGGGGTTGGGAAGGGTGGATCACAGCAGGAACAAGCCTCCCCAGGCGGTCCCCCACCTCCACCGCGGCCCCCTCCCTTCCACTCACTGGTCTGGCGGGAGCTGTGTGGGCCCCCGGGCAGTGCGGCACAGGTCCGGCCCCCGTTCTGGGGTGGCTGGCACTGCCTCTGCCGCATCATGGTGCCCCTGCATGGCTCGGAGCACGGAGACCAGGGAGACCAGGAGCTCCACTCTCCGTCCACTGTGAGGCAGAAGGACACGATGGGCGGTGGGCACCGTGGGGGAGGGCTGAGGCCCAGGGCCCTTCTCCTCCCCTCCTTTCTCCAGGCCCTGCCACCCCCCCCGCCCCTCCCAGCCCCAGGCCTCACCTGGGCAGGCCACGCTGAAGCAGGCCTGAGACTGGTGCTGGGGGCCCGGGCAGTGCTGCAGCACCAGGAGGCCAGGTGGGGAGCAGCGGCGGCTCCGGGCCTGCACCCCAGGCCCACAGGTGCGGCTGCACAGCCCCCACGGGCTCCAGGGGCCCCAGGCCCCACAGCCCTGCTCTTCTGGGGAGGGCCCGGCCTCCCCCGGCCCTTCGCAGTCAGGCTTCCCGTTGCACACCTGGGGAGGGGATGGGATCAGGGCTCCTGGCCATGCTGGGTGCACAGTGGCTCTGCCTCCTCCACCCATTCCCACTCTCACCAGCTGGAAGCCAATGCAGACGCCATTGGGGCAGGTGTATTCTGGGCAGGGAGCCCCTGTCCTGTTGGGGCCTCCTGGGGCTGGCAGCCCTTCTGAGGGAGAAGAGGAGAGAAAACACCGTTAGCAGGGCATGACAGCCACCTTCCTTGCCCACGCTAGCATGGCCACCCTCAGGGGAACAAAGTATTTCACCACTGTCCAACTCATCCTTGCTATGGGGACAGTCGGGGATCCTGTCGCAGAGCCACCCAGGGTGTGGGCACTGCCAGGGGGCAAACCGCAGGGAGAGAGCCTATGGCAAGCTGGTGGCTGGGTGGAGCCTATGGCCACGGAAGGAAGTGTCCTGCTGTGCGCCTGTCCCCTCCCACCCCTCCCTGCAAAGGGGCTGGCAGGGGTGCCAAAGGCAGTGGAGGAGAAGGCTGATAGGAGGCAGGGCCAACATGAGACCACTCCTGGCTCAAAGAAATCTCTGGGCAAAGACAAAAGTCCCTTTCCTCTCTCCCCTGGGCCTCGGTGGGAGGGCAGAAAGTTTTCGAAAAACTTTCATGAAAAGATCGCAGGAGCATAAAAGTCGCTCAGACTCTGAGCCCCCGTCCCACGTCCCTCTAGCTGCTCGCGCAGCTGGTCCGCCGAGGACAAGCGCGGGACGTGCGGCGGTGCGTGCGCGGAGATGGGTCCGGTCTGTTTGGCCGGCGGGGCGCGCAGGTGCGGGCGCGGGACTCACCGCAGGCGTCGGGGCCCTCGTCCGAGCCGTCGGGGCACTGGGGCACGCCGTCGCACAGCTGTCCGGGGGACACGCAGTGCGGGCCGCTGGCGCAGGGCGCGCGGGGCGGCGCGCAGGGCCCGCCGCAGCCGCGCTCGTCGCTGCCGTCGGCGCAGTCCTCCTCCTGGTCGCAGCGCCAGCCCCGCGGGGTGCACTCGCCGCTGCCGCACGCAAACTCCAAGGGGCCGCAGGGCGGCGCTGCGGAGGGCGCCCGCGCTAGACCCGGGGCGGCTGAGCGGCCCCCAGGCGGCTTTGCCCTGCCATCTCCTCACCGGTTCCTGCCCCCACCTCCAGGCCCTCACGTCCTTTCCTGGGCTGGGCTGTACCCACCTTCTGCCCAGCCCCAAGTCCAATCCCTCCTGCATTTTGCTGCCCTATTGGTTTTCCAAAAGCTCTCTCTTGAACCAGGAATTTCCAGAAGACTCCCCTCAGCTCAGAGGGAGGCCTTGAACGCCAGGAAATAAAGGTTTGGACTCTTCAATTCCCCTCAAATGCCCCCCTTGGCATTTGGCATTCACGCGGGCATCTCCTCTTGTCTCCCCATGCCTGCTCCTTCCCACCCTGAGCACCACCCACGCCTCCCTCAGATGCTGTCCCCACCCCCTCCCGGGACGTCCCCACCAGCTTTCTCCACCCATTTCCTCCAGGATACTCACCCGGGCTGGGGCTAGCCAGGAGACCTGGCGTAGTGTCCAGGGAGCCAGTGGAGCGGCCAGGCAAGGTGCCAGTAGGTGGTGTGGGCAGAGAGGGGAGGGGGCAGTGTCCAGGCCCCTCGTCAGCTCCGTCTGGGCAGTCCCAAACTCCGTCACACAGCTGGATGGCTCCCACGCAGGTGCCCTCGATGCAGGACACCTCCCCAGGGATGCAGCTCACCCGCTCTGGAGCCACAAAGGAGGAGCTGGTTGCAGGGCACTGCCCCCTACTCCACCCACATGCTCACAGGTGCTAACTTCACAGCGGGAACCTGGCAAAGGAGTGGGGCTCACAAGGACACGGGCCTTGTGGGAGGGGGTCCCTGGGGGGCAGGAGTCCAGGGCCGGGACAACGCACCCAGGCAGGACTCCTCGTCAGCGGCGTCTGGACAGTCAGGGTGCCCATCGCAGAGCAGGGCCGGGGGCAGGCAGCTCCCGTCGGCACAGGCCAGCGAGCCCGGGGGGCACGGGCAGCCCTGCTCATCCGAGCCATCTCCGCAGTCGTCCTTGCCATCGCAGAGCAGGGCCGGCGCCAGGCAGTGGCCAGAGCTGCAGGACACCTGCCCCTCCCCACAGCCTGGGGCGGCACAGCCTGGCATGGGGGAGCAGGCAGGCTCAGGATACTGCCGGAGGGTCCCAGGAGGACCAGACACCCCACCCATCCCACCCTCACCAAAGTCGTAGTCGCTGGCAATGGGAGCAGCAGCTAAGGAAGACACCCCAGGGGACAATGACCTCAGCCCCAGAAAGCTCAGTGACACGTACAAGGACTAACCCATTACTGTCACTGCCACACACAGGCACAGACTCACCCTCCTCGTCTGAGCCATCGCCACAGTCATCCTGGTTGTCACAAAGCCACGAGAGTGGTACACAGTGTCTGTTCCCCTGGCACAGGGCCTCTCCCTCTGCACAGCCGGGCACCAGGTCCTCGCAGCGGGCACCGTCACCCCCCACAGTGCCACTGACTTTCCCGGCACGTGCTGAGCACACGGTGTGCTGGGATCAGTCCAGGCTGGGCTTGGCCCAGGGCCCCTCCCACGGGCCCCTCCTAAGGTCAGGCCGCCACTCACCAGTTCCCGCAGTCCTTCTGCAGCACGGCCCCCGGCGGGAAGAAGCTGCCCTCCCACTCGCAGGGGCAGGCGGCCGGCTCCACGCAGGCTCCTCCTGAGGCCACAGAGCCCAGGGCTCAGAGCAAAACGGCACAGTGGCCACTGGCCCAGCCCTGTCACCATGACCCGTGGCCCCCTCCCAATCTCAGTGCTCCCTCCCCTCTGCCCCTTCTGACTCCACACACCGTGCAGCAGAGTCCCCTCGGGGCAGAAGCAGCCCTCCACGCAGGCCACAGCCTGGCAGTGCCACCTGGGCTTGGGACGGTGGTCATGGCAGGTGGGGGGACACATGGGGCCACAGGCCTCATACACCTGTCCCCCTTCACACTGCAGGGCTGGGGGAGAGGAGAGAGGATCAGGTCACCGAGGCACCAGGGCAACAGAGTGCAACAGTACCAGGCAAGATGGCTCAGGTGACACCCATAGAGGGCAGAGGGGTGCCTGGCATAGACTTTTGCCAAGACCACGCCCAGGGCCATTTGTACCGTGTCAGCTCTACAGGGCAGCCATTCTTGCATGTCTGCTCATCTAGAGGAGTGTCTGGCAGCAGGAAACTTGCGATACATGGTTGCCCTCGAATGAGCAAATGGCTGGCTCTTCATACAGCACGAGCGTCCTGCACGTGGCAGGACTGGGCACAGGAGCTGAGAGTGGGGCATACTCACGGCAGAGCTCCTGGCTGCGCCAGCGCACATGGTGCCCGTGCCGGGCACACTCGTCTGCATAGGTGGCAATGGCTGAGCAGAGGCACTCACAGTCGCCCCCTGAATCGCAGCTGTGGGAGGGAGCGTTCAGCCCCAGCACCCCCTCCCCACCCCTGGCACCCCCCACTCCCACCTGCCCCAGGCCCTCCACTGCTTACCCGCAGGTGTCATACACACACCGCTTGTAGTGCTGCTGCGGGGGCACCTCCGCATGGCACGGGGCAAAGAGTGGCTGCAGCAGCACCCCACAGTGGGCCCGTGCCCAGCCAGCCCGGTGGGCATTCACCTGCGGGCACAGGGCGGCTCCAGCATCTTGGACCAGCCCTGGCCTCTGGACCCCACCCCCCTCCCCCTTTCCTGCCCTTGCTCACAGTGCAGGGGTGTGGCAGGTCTCCTGGCTCGGGGCAGAGGGGACTGAGGCGCCAGGAGTGGGCAGCCAGCTCAGCCGTGGGCTCCAGGACTCCCTGGCGGCTCCGCAGGTCGTTACTGGCGTCTCCATCAAAGTCTCCACACAGCCCAGCCACACGGCCACGGAACTGGGGGGACAGCTGCACCAGGACCCGCGTGCCTGGCAGCAGCATTGTGAACAAATGACCACATTGGCCCTCTTCTGGCCCCGGGGAAGACCAAGGGCAGGGAACAACTGGCCTGTCTCTCGCACTGTGAGCTACCACCACCCTCTTTTGTGGGGGATGGTTGGTGGTGGTAAGTGAGGAGACCTACATTTGGGGGGCAAAGTGGGAGGAGAACTTGGAGTCCATTTTGCTAACGCCAGGCTGGGGGCAGGTCACATTCTGGACAGGAAGCCAGACTCCGGGCTGGCCTGCGGGACCTGCCAGCACCAGAGCCTGGCGGCGCTGAGCCGAGTCCATGTGGGTGTCATTTTGGTTTCCCTCAATTTCTCAGTAACGGTTACATTTCTAACGTGCCAACTGCTTGTGTTTGGGTGGTGGGGTGTCAGGAGATTTATTTTCATTTCTTGTTTCTAAAACTTGGCATTTTCTGAATGTTTCCTTGGTGCGGAAGTATTGCTTTCATAATGAAGAAAAACATAATCATGAAAACCTAATTTGGAAACTCCGACCGCTTGCACGGGCTGGGAGGCAGGGGTGTGTGTGCTGGCTGAGGCCAGGAGGCGGGTAAGGTCAGAGTCGGGGTCCTGGCCTGGCTGTCAGACTGGAACTGTGCCCTGTGGGGGTGTCAGGGGAAGGTCTGGCAGCGGGAGGAGAGTCTGGGGGAGTCCAGCCCTGTGCTGAGGCCGGGCATGGGTCACACGGCGGAGGGCAGGGCTGACCTCCGTCCCAGAGCAGGGTGAGGCCCAGGCGGGTGGTGAGCAGCAGGAAGAGGCCGGCACGGTGCAGGCTCAGCCCGGGACCCGTGTAGACCTTGGGTGGTGTCACACTCACCCCGTTCACTGTCACTGCCCGGCCTGTGGAGGAAGAGAGGCATTCAGGCCCAGCCCGGAAGAAGGGGCCCTCCAGACTCCCGAGAGGCTCTGGCCTCCCCTCTAATCCTTTCGTTGCCTCTCCACCTATGTGACCTTGGGCACGTCATTAAACTTCTCGGGGCCTTAATTTCTTGGAGCCTTCTGGAATTATGATTCCCAAACAAGAGGAAAGGCGCCTGCCCCGGTGCTGAGGGCAGCCGAGCCACGGAGGAGCTGTCCCGCAATGGGCAGGCATGGGAACCCCAGGCCCCAGGCACCCCGTGGAGCTGGGATGCCATGCTGGTGTGCCCCTCCCTGGCAGTGTCACCCTTTCAATGTCCCAGCCACCTCTGAGCATGTGCACAACAGTGCTCTCCAGACGCACGGCCAGCGCCTTGGTGCAGGTGAGACCGCTGGCCCCGCAGGGCAGGTTCTGGGCAGAGACTGTGAACCGGCCGCTGGCCTCTCGCACCAGCAGATACTCGCAGGCCCCGGGGAAGGTGAAGGCCAGTCCATCAAACGTCACATAGTGGGGGGCGCCTGACACCTGGCACCACCCACTGCACTGCTGGCCTGTGCAGTGCCACTTCCGGCCCTGGCACACGCTGCGGGTGAGGTGGGGGGAAACAGAGTCACTGAGGACAAGGACGCAGCTGGTCCAGGTTCCAGGCAACTGCAGACGGGCCGGCAGCATGGAGGGATCCTGCAGGTTCCCATCGCCCAGGCCGTCTGGACGCCCCACCCACCTCCCACCCCAACCTCTTCTGGCAGAGGGGAGGATGACGTTTGGAGAGCCAGGGCCACAGGGTCACAGTGGCTGGACGTACCAGATGTTGCAGTCTTCCTGGATGGTGGCGTTGGGTGGGTACCACTGCCCACTGTGACGGCAGGGACACAGATCAGGAGGCACACAGTGCTCATCCTGGGCAGAGGGCAGGGACAAAGCGCACCGTGGAGGGCTGCCCAAAGTCCCCACCCGCACTGTGCACAGTGAGGGGAGCAGGGCAGGGCCCGGGCCTAGGGGAGGTCAGGCTGCTGCCCCTTCCGGGACTCACCAGCAGCACCGTGCCCGGCGGACAGACACAGCCATCAGCGCTGCCCGTGGGGCAGGAGTGGTTGGCCTGGGGGCTGTCACAGGTGAGGAGGCAGGCACCAGGGGCGTAGACAAGCTCCCGGGGGCAGAATGCCCGGCGTGGGGCACAGCGGTGAGCCGTGCAATTCCAGAGGCCCCTTTCCTGACAGACACTGCAGCAGGTTGGGAGGGAGGAGGAGCCAGGTTCAGGCCTCCAGGACCCTGGCCTGACCTAATGAGAGTCTTAGACCCCAGAATCCGGGGGCCCAGGTGTGAAGACCCAGCCCTGACGCCGGAGACCTGAGCATCTCGGCTCCCAACAGCCAGTCACCAGCGCAGGGGGCTGGGCTGTCTGCAGCACCCTGACACGCCTGGGATAGACACTGTCACCCTTTCCTGCCCCAGCTCCAGTGGCACCGTTCTCCAGGCTCCGGGATGGGACAGAGATATTGAACAACCTGCATTGCGGTCCCTCCCCACCCGTGCTGGATCCTGGCCCTGCCTGCACAGGCCTGAGCCGCCTCTACTTCTCATTCACAAGCCAAGCCTCTGACTCTGCAAGCCGTTTAGCCTATCTGAGCCTCAGTTTCCTCATCTGCAAAACGGGAACAATTCTCCCACTTCTCACTTTATTAGGTCATTATAAGAAAGTAAAATTCAATTAGATGGCGTACATGAAAGTGCCTTATAGACCCTCAAGTGCTCTGCGACTGAAGGGCAGTTACCAGCACACTGCCATCCCAACATGCGACTCACAAGGCCACACAGCCCACCCATTCTCTCTCAAGCTCTACATCTTCACCCCTACATTCTCCCTCTTGCCCCAAGGTCGCCACCCTCACCAGCGGTTGCAGTCCTTCGTGGTGACACTGCCTGGGGCATAGCGACGGGCTCCGAGCTGGCAGAAGCACAAGCTGGGGGGCACACACTGGCCCTCGGGGTCCCACAGCAGCCCTGGGGGGCAGGTACAACCAGCCACACAGCCGCCCAGCTCCCCACAGTCCTCCAGCTCCCCACAGTGTCGACCGCACGCTGGGGCACACTCCTGGTACTCCTGGCCACCAGGACACAGGACAGCTGGGCACCGGACACATGCAGGTCAGGGGCATTGCCACGGCCAGCTCTGCCCACCCCCTCTGCATCGCACACCCCGCACCCCTGGGCCTCTGCAGGGGGAAAAGCCCAGCAACTGCCAAGGTCAGAGGTGCAGCCCTGTCCCCAGCCACTCCTGGAAGGGGGAGGAGCCTCACGGCAGAGGGTCTGGTTCCTCCAAGTAGGCGGGGCGCCCTCCTGGGCACAGTGGCGTGCATAGGCAGAGAGCACCGGGCACAGGCAGTCCCTGCCAGGGGCACAGCCACACACGGCTGCCAAGCAGCGCAGCTGGAACGGCTCCCTGTCCACTAGCCCGTGGCACTCCTTGGGAGCAGAGGAGGAAATGGGTCAGCTCCTCCTCCACGGGGTTTCCATCCCCCGAGTCCCCACTGCCACCTCCCTGGGTTTGGCTGGTCTCCCTTGATCCTTCCAAGAGCCCAGGCGGAGGGCAGGGCAGGTGTTGCCCATCTCACGGATGTGGGAGGAGCCCACCCGGCTACCTGGAAGGCCGGGCCGTGCAGGACGGCACAGGCTGCCTCTGCGAAAGTGTGGCGCTGGGAGTGGGTGCTGCAGGGGGAGAGCGGGGCGCTGTCCCCCGCGGGGCACCTTCCCTCGCCTGCCACCTGGAACTTGCTGGCAAAGGCAGCAATGCTGGTCTCCACGTCCCCAGCCGGTGTCAAGAAGTCATCCTGCTGGTTCCAGGTGAAGGTGCCACACAGACCCTGCACCTGGGCCGCAGGAGTCCACGTGAGACGGTCCAGTCCAGTCCCACCATGGCCTTGCCCAGCCGCCCACCGCCGCCCTGGCATACCTGGTGGGCATGACGGGGGTCCAGGGTGATGTAGGCAGCAGGGTCCGACACTCCCCAGAGGACCTGGGCCCCAGGCCAGCGCAGCAGCAGGAAGGCAGAGGAGGCTCGGGAGACTCTGAGGCCCCCGGGGCCGTTCCAGGGCAAGCTCACGTCCTGCCCGTCGGCCAGCACAGCTCCTGGAATGGGGGGCCTGATGCCTGATGGGGACGGGGAGCACGTGGAGGGAGGGGGCCGCGAGAAGGGAAGAACCTTGGGTCGGAGAGCCCCTGTCAGAGTGGGCAGCCAGGGACAACTGGAGTGGGCCCCAGAGGTCACCTCTCCCGCCTGGGCCCTCCCCCCTAGGCCCAAGGACCACCCTCAGCACACATTTTTGCCTGTTCCTTTCCCTTTGTGGCTAGGGGCAGACGGAGCTAGGCAGACAGCCAGGAGCAGACCGGGGCAGAGAGTTGGAGGGACAGTCCCTGAGAGGGCCTGCCTGGTCTGGCCATGCCTTGAGGCCTTTCGGACTCTCGCAACTACTTGCAGTTTACCCCGGGGCTCCAGCACCACAGGGCAGTGTGGGGGCAGTGGTGAAAGGAAGCTGGCCGGGTGCCCCGAGGAGGCAGAGCTGAGGCTACCTGAGTCCCTGAGCTGGACGTGGGTGTCCCCCAGGGAGACAGAGATGGCGTGCAGGCAGCTCCCAGAGTCGCAGGCCCCGTGCTCCAGCTGGATCAGCAGCCGCCCCTTCACATAGTCCTGGGGCACACGGGGTGTGGGGGGGCGGGCGGACCTCAGGCTCTCTGCGAGGTCTCTGGGGACCTTCTCTGCACTGCACCCTCAGCACACACCTGGAGGCAGCTCCACCCAGCACCTGAGCCGACCACCTTCCAGCCTGCCAGCCTCTCTGTGAGGTAAGGGGCTTAACCCTCGCCAAGGGTTGGCGTGTGCAGATGTCTGTGTGCGTGTGTGCATGTGAAGGCATGTGTTTGTGTATGTTTGAGTGTGCATGTGCATGTCTGCATGTTGAGGCGAGGTGATGCCCCCCTTCCTCCCCACGGGTATGTGCATTCATCTACATGTGTGCATGTAAACATCCGTGCTAAATCTATGTGCATGTAAACATCTGTGCTAAATCTATGTGCACATACATGAGTGTATGCCGTGTGTGCATGCCTGTTTGTGTCTCTGTGTGTGTCTGTGTGCTGGTGTGTGGCCTGTGTGTGTGCGCCTTTGGCTGTATGTGTTGGGGGGAGACAGCTGTCCTCTTCCTCCCGATGGACAGGCCTTCAAGCCTCTCTGAGGACTCTATACTCCCCCGATTTTTCACCCCATTTCTATTCAAGAGAGGAGTGGAGACGGTCCAATAGTTAGATGGAGGGATCACGGAAGGGCCAAGGATGCGTGGGAAGGCACATGGCTGCACCCGAACTGGGAGAGCGACCGAACTGTGCTGGGGAAGGGCGGGTGCGGAGGAAGGCCTCTTGTCTCCCCTGGGGCTGTTCTGCATGAAGTAGCCTGTGACAAGCCCAGCCTGTTCCCTATGTGGGAGAGGACTGAGGATGGGTTTTGGTGTGTGGCCCTGGCCGGGGACCACGACAGCAGGACTTTCAGGGGAACTTGGGAGGAGGCAAGAACTCAGAGGGGAGGCTTTGGGCCCGGGGCAGGCACTGCCCCTCCAGCGTTGGTTCTCTTGGGTTTTCCTGGGAGGACCGTGTGTTTCAGTTACTCAGTTAGTGGTTTCCTTGTAGCCCCCCCGCCACATCCCCTAGGAGGGCCTCTGCTCAGGCAAGACCTCCCTCCAGGAGCTGGTCCTCTGCCCACCTGCACCAGGCTGTAGCGGCACCCTTGGCCACCGCGGAAGGAGAAGCTCCGCCCGTCGAAGGTGACGTAGTGTCCGTCCCCCCCCACCGCACACTCAGCCGGGCACGGGGCCTGTGTGCAGTGCCAGTGGCCATCCCGGCATACACTGTGGGCATGTGGGGGGCAGAGCTGGAGATGACCCCCCAACACCCTGGTTCCTTCCCTCCCCAGCACCCCCACACTGGATGGGGTAGAGGTCAGCAGGCAAGGTCTTCAAGCAGGGCCATCGGTCATGCCAGGAGCGGCCCCAGGCCAGCGTGAGGAAGGCCCTGAGCAGGCTGGGGACGTGGGGGAGGCAGGCTGAGGAGAGCTGCAGGCACCACACAGCCGCCAACCCCAGTGAGGACCCACCACGGGTTACACAGCTGGCGCACGGTGTCGCCCGGGGCATAGCGCTGGCGCCGGTGGTAGCAGGGGCAGCGGGCGGCAGGCACACAGAGGGCACCGTCCCAGAAGAGGCCTCGCGGGCACTCACAGCCGCTCACACACTCCTCCCCGCAGGACCCCTCCTCTCCCAGGCCCACCGCCTGGCAGCTGGGCGGGCAGGGGGAGGCGCAGTCGGAGTAGAACTGGCCCCCGGGACACGGGCGCTCTGCGGGCAGAGGAGTGGCCCATGAGTGGCTGTGGCTCCCGCCAGACCCTGAAGAGCCCGCAGGGAGCCCTGTCACCACCCTCAGTCAGTTTGGTAGGGTGGAAGCCCAAGTAGTACCGCAGAAGTCAGGCTTCCTCCAGCTAACGGGGACGCGCCGCCTGGCACAGGCCTGGGCGTAGCTGGCAAAGGTGGCACACACGGCCTCCCGCCGCCCCTCTCGCCCGCTGCCTGCCACGGCCCCCCTGCAGTAGGCAAAGAGGCAGGCTTCGTGGTACTCGGCAGGGGGAACCTGTCGGGAAAGGACAGCCCCTCAGCAAAAAGCCTCTCCTCGCCAGCACGTCTGGCCTCTTGCTTCCATCACGCCCTGGTTTGTAACCACACAGAATGCGGTCTGGAAGGGCCGCAGAGATCTTGCAGAGCAGCCTCTCGTTCTCCAGAGACACAGCCGAGCACAGGGAGGGCATGGTTTGACCCAGGGCCCCAGGCAACCTAGTGGCAGGGCAAGACCACCTGGTGACAGCTCTCTAGCACCCCTCTAAGCCCCCTTGGGTACCGGACACCACCTTCACCCCCACCCATACCTGGGCATGGCACTGCAGGAATGGACTGCCCAGCAGCTGATGGCACACGTCCTGGGCTTCACCTCGCAGCTGGCCAGGTTCCATGCCCGCCTCTGTGTTTCCCAGGGGGCCCTCACAGCCCTGGCCCACCTCCACTGCATCCAGGCACCCAGGCTGGGGACAAACAGAGTCAGGCCAGGTTGGGGACATGGTGAGGGGCAAGAACCAGGACACCAGGAAAATGACCACCACTCTCACAGCTGCGTCAAGGCCCCATAATCATGTCCACCAGCTCACACCCTGGGGCTCTGGACAGCGGCAAGGTGGCAACCCAGGTACGGAGGCGGAGGAGCTGAGGCCCAGATGACTAACTGGTTCACCAACGCTGCTCAGGGCCCCTGAGGCCTTACCCTCTGCCCCTGAGGGTCTGAGAGAGGGCCAGGCTCCATCCTAGGGACAAGACGGCGATGGAGCCAGGACAAGGGCTTGGACGTGCAGGAGCTGGGGCCGGGCCGAAAAGCCGGGAGTGGGCAGACAGGGGAGGGAGGGACTCCGGACATCAGCCCCACCTCCGAGTCAGGAAGCCTCCAGGAGTTCCCAAAGGTGGCAGCTAACGTGGCCAGCCCCCCGCCAGGCTCCACAAAGTCATCTGAGGAAGGCAGAGGTGAGGATGCCGGGGCTGGAGGCTCCTGTCTCCCCTTCCCTCCTACACCAGCAACCAAGCTACACCTTACTCACCCTCAGGCCGGCCATTGTAGAGCCCACAGAGGCCTTGCGTCTGTCCCCAGAGCTCATGGTCCACAGAGACGGAGATGGAACCAGCCCTGTCCAGCCGCACCACGACCCCCAGACCCCCTGACAGCACCAGCCAGTCCCCCAGCCACTGCAGGCTCAGCCCTGGGTGGGGAAGGGGGTCACTTGGCTACCTGTGGCCACACTCCCACCACAGTAGTAGAGTTCAAAGTGCCCAGGGAGGAGTGCAGGAGGGAAGGAATTCTCAATTCTGCAGAGCTCTGCACTTGATCCCAAAAGCATATACTTTAAAGTAGCGCAATTGTTTTCCATCACAGCCCTCTTTGCAAAGCTCACGAAGGCTGTGGACGCTTTCTTGAGAGTGAAAACTACATAGCACACATGCGCGCACACACATGCACACATGCATACTCGTGGGAAGCCCAGCTGGGACAAAGGGTCTAGTAGGAGAGCCGCCCATGGCTTAGCAACAAAGCGCTTCCTCATCACCCTCCATGAGGCAGGTGGGGAAACTGAGGCTCAGGAAAATTAAGCAGAGAGACCTGCCCGAGGTCATACCCGGAGGCAGTGGGAGGGGGCGGGTTGCAGAGGGTCATGGACCAGGCCTGTGTCCTCCTGGATCCTGGGCTGGCTGTGCATTTGCAAATGCCTCCCAGTAGCACCGGGGGAGGGGGTGTGTGGAGGCAGCAGTGGGCTCAGTCCCAAACTGCCCCTGCTGCTCTTCTGACCCCGCCCTGGCGCAGACTTCCCAGAGGGGCAGAGGGGCCCTGGGCAGTTTGTTGCTGCCACTGTCCTCACCGTGGAGCAGCCGCGGCTCCCCTTCAGGAATCTGCTGCCCCTTCACAGAGACATTTCCACCCTGAATCAGCACCTCCTCGGGTCCCATTGTCACCCGTACCTTGGGGAGAGACACACAGTGGAAAGGGCATCAGCGGCTGTCCTGTGTCCAGCCTCCTCCCTGTGGCGGTCCCTGTCTCCCTCTCTCACAAGCTGACAGTGCCCAGGCTGGGGACAGTGGTCCCCAGGCCCGAGGTGGACAGCCCAGCTGGAATCAGCAGTGCCCGCCAGCAGGTAGGTGCAGCGGCCCAGGAAGTGGTAGTGGCGTCCGTCAAAGGTGCGGTAGTGGAAGCCGGACCAGGTGACGCAGGTGGCAGAAGGACGCTGGTGCTGGCTCCAGAGTTGGCCCACAGCCCCTGCCAGGGGCTGCAGGAGGGCTGGAGAGGAGGTGCTGACTAGGCAAGAGACACACCAACTGTGACCCTCTGAGCATGGACAGAGGGCCAGGGGTGAGGACACAGGGCTCCCGGCAGAGCGGGAGGCAGGAGGACAGGGCATGGTCACTGTGGTGGGCCGGGGAGCGGGCATGGGCCCTGCAGAAAGACCCAGAGCGCGGGAACTCTCCGTGGGAGTGCCTGGGGAGGGGTGTTGGCCAGGACTGTGACCACTTGGCACGCTGGGGGCTACCAACCCACCTGGCAGGTGTGGGTTGGAGCAGCTGAGGCAGGCCTGGGAGCTGCCGTCCCACCAGCTGCGTCCCCAGGGCCGGGCACAGCAGTCTTCCAGGCTTCCTGCCGAAGCGTTAACTGAGTCTGCCCCCGGCTGGCACTGCCATGTGGCAAAGCAGTGGCCTTCAGGGCTGTCGTCGTCGAGGGCTGTGGTGGGTGGAGGAGAGAATGGGGCAGACCCAGACAGTGGGCATGGGGGCAGCCTGCAGCCCTCAGCTTGGCCCAATTCCCTCCCCAGGCAGCCTGCTGCCTCTCCTCAATGGAGATCTGGGCTAACCTGCCCCGCCCAGGGTCGACAGAGGCACCGCCACCCCACACCCACTCAGGCGCTTACCCTCGGTGCAGTGGGTGCCCCCCCAGCCTGGGCAGCAAGCCCTCACCGTCCGGTTCCACGTGGCAGGCCGGGTTTCTGGGGGTCTGCACCCACCAAGCAGGTGGAAGCAGGGAAGGGGGGAAAGATGTTAATGCTCAGTTCATTCCTAGAAGGGGGAAGGGCCTGGAACATTCGGTCTGATCTATCACTCTCTGAGGGGATTCATCATGCAATTGTTTTCTTCCTGGCCTTAATTTTCCCACGTGCAAAGTGAGAATGACGTTGGGAAGGCAGACAGGGAATGGAGGCAGAGGGAGCAGCCTCTGGGCCTCCCTCTGCTATGCCCAGCGTAGCACCCACTCACCACCCACCCTAATCTCTGAGCCCACCCAGGACCTACTTCCCAATGCCTGCTTCTGCCAGGCCTTCTGCCGGGCCGGCTCCCAGTCCTCCCCGACTCTGAGGGTGTCCAGCCTGTCCCTCCTTTCCTGCCCGGCAGACAGCCCAGGCTCTGACCCTCACTCACTTGTAGATGGGACAGAGCCCGGGTGCTGGGGACCTAGTGAGCCCCATGCGGCCACTCCCGGGCAGGTCCAGCCGCCAGCCCAGGCGGCTGTAATGGTAGAGGCTGGCACAGGGCACCAGGTCCTCCCGACGAGGGGCTACTTCCTCTTCCACGCGGATGGTCTCCGTCCGCTCACACCACCCCCGCCTGCCCACAATGCGGAACCACGGTTGCTGCCACCATCCCCTCTGTCACCAAGTAGCCCCATCCTGGAACCCCACTCCCAGGGGAGGTTACTGAAGTTAGGAGGGAGAAGAAGAGGGACCTCAGTGGGATCGGTCCCAGGGCGGGCTGCTCACCCATTACTCAGTGCCCACGCCACCCCAAAGAGGAGGGCGGGGAGCAGCTATGGTGCTCTCCACCCCCAAGGCACCTTTGGGCGAACGTGAGGCTCAGGCTTGGGGAGGCAATGCTGTGGCCGATGGGCAGGGAAGCCAGCGCTGCTCTCCCCAGCCCACACTGCCTCTGCCACAGCCCTGCGGCCAGTCCTTGGGGCTGGGGAGGCTTTATCCCAGCCTCATGCCCAGGGGCACCAGCTGCCACAACCGGATTGGACCTTCCCACACCATCGCCTGGGAGGCCAGCTCTCCTGGGCAACGGTCCCTCTTCCCATCCTTCCTAGTGTGTGTACATGTGGGGTGTGTGTGTGTGTGTGTGTGTGTGTGTGTGTAACGGGGGGACCACAGCCGGACATTCTGAGCCTCTGTTATTTCGACACTCAGGCACGACCACAAATTAAGTTGGGACTCTAAGCAAGCCACCCTCCCTTTCTGGGCTTCAGTGTCCTTACCAGTAAAAACTTCAGGGACTTCCCCAGGGATGCAGAAATGGGACTCAGGGACTCTGTGAATTCTTTGAAATTGTACGTGCGCACATTTTTCTGAGGACAGTTCCTTAACTTTTACTAGAGTCTCAAGGGAGTATGACCCCACCAAAAGGTTAGAGTTCCTTGACTAAACAACTGGTGCGGTCTCCCAGCCCGGTTCTTCTCCTGCCTCCTCAGCCCCTCTCCCGCCAGGCACAGGAGTGAGGCCGGTAAGCAGAGGCCAGGTTTCCAGGGTGGCTGAGTTGAGTGTGTGGAGACAGGTGCACAGCGTGGGGTCCAGCTGTTACTGGGGGTGACTATGTCTGGCTGGTTAGGCACACCCTGTCTCTTCTATAAGGGTCTCGGGGCCCAGAACCAGGGAGCCTGGGGTGAAGAATGAGAGGAAGCCTCTGGAAGAAGTGCCTGGTTTCGGGGAGCTCCTGCAGCCCTGGGGCAGAGCTGAGCCGGATGGAGAGTCCGGCTGGGAGGCGGCAGCGACCAGCTCCACAGGGGAATCCTGGTTACATCCTGGTTACCAGCAGAGCTCTGAGGACACCCAGGCTGGAATGTGGCCTGGACCTCAGATTTCATGCCCTTCTAGCTCCTAAACCTGATGTCCCACTGAGCATCCTGCATAGTCATCCCACCTGCAGGAGGAAGGAGGTTGCCAGGACCCGGAGCTGGGCTATGTGGTCCTTCTTCTGGGCCCACCATTGGTCCTGGGCCAAAAGAGGGTCCCGTGTGAGTCCCTCGGGGCTCTCAGATGGTTAGGATCAGCTCCCCTAAGGAGTCACACTCACACCGGACACTTCTCCTTCGTGTTTTACACGCATGCACGCTCACCCACAGCAGCACTGCCTCCAGGGGCCATCCTCATCCTCCCCTTCCCAGACTCACTCCTGGCTCTGGGTTCTGACCATAGCTGATAAAGCAACACTTGGAGTGGGAAGGGACAATCCAATCCATTAGGAGTCACAGCCTTCCTTTCCCCTAAGGAGGCAGGAGCAAGCAAGCTAGAACCCAAGGGAGTTTGGACAAAGATTATGGAGAGGAGTCCGGGAACAACTAGCCCAGATTTTAGCTCCAGAAGGACGCGATATGGGGAGTTTTCAGAGTAGAGGTGCACTGGTGGCACAGCTGGGACCCAGGAGCCGGATTGAGGGCTGAGGGCAGCCATCCACAGCTAACTGGAGGTTTCCAGTCCAGCAGGGGACCCACCCCCAACCACCCACCCTCAACCCCGCAACTCCACTACCCAGCCTCAAGAGCCCTCTCCTGTCCCAGGCCTCCTCCCCACCCCTCCCCTGGACCCTGCCCTCAGAGTCTCTGCCCAGCCCCGCCCCAGCCTCGCGCCCCCCGCCCCGTGCCTCCTGTCCTGCCCGTGTTCTCCCAGCGACCTGGCTCGAAGCCCCCACCCCAGTTTTTACGTCGAAAGGCCCGTTCTCGCAGTCACAGGGGCACAGCCCTCTCTCCCTGGGCCTTCCCCAACGGCTCCAGGGCGGGCATCGGACCGGGCAGGCCCGGGGGTGTGGGTCTGGGTGAGTCCGGGTGGAATCCTGGCGGAGAGCGGGAGCGCGGCCGGAGTTTCCCAGACCCGCACCCCGGGCTCTCCTCCCGCGGAGCGCGGCGCTGCACACACGCGGCTGGCACTCGCGACGTAAGGACGGCAGCGCACACTCACTGGCTCTCCTCCCCAGCACGCCCCCTCCTCTTCCCCCACTCCCCCACCCCTGCCCGCGCTCCACCTTTCCCGGCTCCTCCCTCGATGGCTGCGAGCACAGTCCCTCGCAGCCGAGTGCCCTTCCTCCCTAGCCTCCTCTCCCTCCTCACCCCTCCCCCAACACCCCTCCTTTCCCTCTCCCCTCTCCCTTTCCCCCGTCCTAAGCTCCCACCTTCCATCACCTACTCTGGGCGCTGTGCCTCCAGGCCGTCACCTGCCGGCTTAACCCCGCGGGCACCCTCCCTGCGACTCCACCGCAGAAGACCCCTGCCCCTACTTCCCCAGCCTCGTGCCCCGGGGCACCCCTCCCGCTTCCTCGGTCCCTCCCTCCTCGCGGGCGCCGCTCCCGCTCCTGCTCCCTCGGCGTCTTTTCCTCTCTCCTCCCCGCGAAGTTTCGGGGCTGTCAGTCTGTCAGTCTTTCGGGCGGCCCGCACCCGAGCTGCAGGCAGCGGGCGCCATTGTGAGCAGAGCGGGCCGGGGCAGGACGCCCGGGCGCCGGGGTCCCCGAAGTAACGGGGAGACCAGCCGGCCCGCCAGGTAAGGGCGGCGGAGCTCCCGGCTGCAGGCGGCTCCGCCCGCTTCCCTCTCCGCGCCGACACTCACGGTCGCCGCCTGCTCCGTGCAGGTGACAGCCCCGGGGTAGGGGCGCAGGGAGTGATGAGGGTGGGGGAGGGGCAAGTGTCGGAGGAGGGAGGGGTGGGGGAGGGCGAGCCTGGCAGGGCTGGGGGAGGGCTGTGGAGGAGAAAGGGGGACAGGGGATCTGAAGGGAAGGGCGGGGGCCGAGTGGGAGTCTGGTGGGAAAGGGGCGGGAGGGTCCCCAGGGGAGGGGAGTGGGGAGGGAGAGGGCAGAGGGAGTGTGGGGACCGAGGGGGAGGAGAGGGGAAAAGGAGGCGCGGGGGAACGGGTCGTTTGGGAGGGGCGGGAGAGAAGGGCGCTGACAGGTGAGCCCCGAGCAGGGGAGGGGGCCGGGACGCGGAGTGACGTCGGGGAGCCCGGAGGCTCGAGAGGACTAACGGAGGCGGGAGGCGGAGCGGGAGGGGTGTCCTGGTCTGGGGAAAACTTGGGAGGGGGTGAGAACAAGTCCGAGGGAAGCAGAAATGGGGAAGGGGGCCCCTGAGGGCGGAGACAGGATGCTAAGGTGTGCTCCGAGGGGAGGAGCGCGTGGGGAGGGGCAGTGCGGTTCGGAGGGTCCGAGTGAGCAGGTCAGCCTTGGACCCGCGGCCAGGGGGTCCGGCGACAAGGGAGCTGGGGGCGACGGGGGGCGGGGGAAGGGGAAGAGCGGTTCCGAGGACTGGGGACCGGGAGGGAAGCGAAGCTCGAGCCGGCTGGGGAGGCAGAGGGGGAAGGGAGGCGGGGGCCTCGGAGGGGAAGGAGAGCTGCAGGAGGAAGGGGGGGAGAGGACGGAGGGGGAGGGTTGGGGAGGAGGAGAGGGTGGAGGGAGGGAACCGAGGTGCGGGAAGGAAAGGAGAAGGAAGGGGAAACCACAGTGGGAGAGGAGGGGGAGGGGAGGGGAGGGGAGAGCAGGGTGGGGGAGAAAAGCTCAGAGGAGGAGGGCGGGTGTTGGGGAGGAAGGAAAAGAGGAGGGGGAAAGGAAGGGAAAGGGTGAGCAGCCAGGGAGGGGGATGGAGCGGGGGAGAACCGGGAGGGCAGAGAGAGGAGGCCCTGAGCCCGAAGGGGGGTTGGGGAGTGGGGGGGAGGGGAGCGCAGCCGCTGAGACTGCCCGGTGCGGAGGGTCAGGGAGGCGGTGGCTGGGGAGGGCTGGCCTGAGGGGCCTCGGGAGGGTGGCCCTGCCCCTGTCGGGTGCGGCGGGCGAGCGGGAGGAGCCGGAGGGGCGGGGCAGCGGAGGACCCGGAGCCAGCCCGATTCGCGGGGAGAGAGGGCGGAAGGCAGCGGGCGCGGGGAGGGGAGGGGCAGAGGGAAGGCTGCCCGGGAGATTGGGGGAGGGGAGTCTGCTGGGGGGGGCAGGGAGCCCGCGGGAGGAGGAGCAGGGAGGGGACACAAGGGAGGGGTCCGGGCCTGGGGAAGCCCCCAGGGAAACGGGATGGTTTTGAGGTAGGGGTTTAGAGAGAGGAAGCAAGTCATTTCCTACCTTTAAGGAGTACCCTTCTCTGAGGACCTCCCCCACCAGTAGCACTAAAGTGACACTCACCCCCGCCCCAGGGCTGGCTCCTATTTCACCAGCTCCTGCAGTGACAGCTGGAGGGCCTAGGAGATGGAGTTTCCCACTCCCCAGACTGGTCTCCCACGCTCTCCCCTCTCCCCAGAGAACCAAACAGTCCTGCACCGCACACTGGGGTGTGAGGCGGGGTCGCTGGCACTGAGACCTGCCAGGTGAGGGGGCAGTAGCTGATTTCCAGAGCTGACTGGAGGTTGTAGAAATGGCATCAAGGCTTTCTTGAGCCACCTTCAAAGATCTCTTTGCTTTCTGAAATCCAGGTTCCTTCATTTCCCCCATCGATACCTGGGGATGTCACCTTTGGAGCTCCTGGGGAGAGCCCATAGGCCAGGTGGGCAAAGCCAGGGCCCTGGTGGAAGCTGTCTGGGAAGAATCTGAACAAGGCTCCCTTCTCTCCCTAGGGTCTGTGGCCGATCCCCAGGAGGAACTGCTTTGGGTTGCCATGAGAGAGACTTTGGAGGCCCTCAGCTCCCTGGGTGAGCTGGCACACTGAAGGAACCTGGGGGGAGAGGGGTAGGAAGATTCGGGGCATCTACAACTAAGTAAGCAGAGCCACCACGAGGCTGCACCCCTGAGACCCCAGGGGCCCTGGGGAGGCCCCAGGGCAGCATCTTTTTCCATTTCTTCAGGATGTCTTTGACTGCCTGGGATGTGGTGGAGGCTGTGCTAGACTGTATGTACACCCAGACACTCACAGAGCACTGTGATATTTACATCATTCTATCTCTTCCTTCTTCTGTCCTTCTTGACTCAACTCCAAGGGGCTGAGGTTGATTCCTGGCCAGGCTGCTGGGGAGCCTGGGCTGTCCCTTGTCCATGCTGGCGAGAGACCCTACCTTCCTGAGCAGGTTGGGCAAAGCCCCTTGGGTAGGCTGGGAAGGGGAAGAGCCCCCACCTCTGATCACCTATTCTGTCCTGGATGCTTCACTTGGGCCCATCCTTCTGCCTGTAATAGGATTCTCCATGGGACAGCCAGAGATGGCCCCCCAAAGTGAGCCCAGAGAAGGATCTCATAATGCCCAGGAGCAGATGGCCTCTTCCAGGGAAGAGAACATGCTGGGCACATGCTCAGGTAAGTAAGTGGGGACCATGGAGAGGGCTCAGGGGGGAGCCTGCCTTCCTTCCTTCCATCCATCAAGTATTTGTTGAGTACCTACTATGTGTCGGGTGCTGTTCTAGACATTTGGAATTCCTCAGTGACCAAACGGACAAAGATCCCTACCTTCAAGAAGCTTAATCCCAGTGAGTGCAGAGAGTCAGCAAACAATAAACATAAGAATAAGGAAATTTATAAACCATGTTCAAAGATGAGAAGTGCTCTGGGGTAGAGGATAAAGCCTGGTGAGAGGGGCTGAGATTGCTGCAGGTGGGGGTAGGGCGTATTAATGGATTAAATAGGGTGCTAAGACTAGGCCTTACTGGGTAGGTAAGATCTGAGCAAGATTTGAAAGAGGTGAGGGAGGCAGCTGGGTGAATACCAGGGAAGAGCTTTCAGGCAGGGGGACAGCTGGAACAGAGCACCTAAGGCAGGAACGTGCCTGGCTTTTTGACATCCCAGTCCTCTCCAGTGATTTGCCTTGAAACTGGGGTCCATCTGGGGGCTGGGAGGCCCCCAGCCTTGCTCCTAGGAACTTCAGGTAAGCCTCAGGCCAGGGGTCCTTCCTTTCTTCCACTACCTTACATGCACATATTCCAGAAACTCCTCACAGTTGTGGCTCTTGCAGCCTGCACACCCTTAGCAGCTGCCCTGCTTGAAGGAGCCTGAGGCAGCCTGGGGGGAGCTGGGAATTCAGCCCCTGAATTCAGGTAGGATGTGGGAGGAACCGTGTGGGCTGGGTTGGAGCTAGGGTTTCAAATGCCCCTGCTCCCTAGCACCAGTGGGGACCTTTGCCCATCTGTGATGTCTCCAGAGTCCTTGAGGTATCCTGTTCTCTGCCAGGGCGTGAGGCCCCCAGTCTGGAGGAAGGTGCCCACCCTGAGCAGGCTGAGGCTCCCTGCAGAGGCGGCCAGGTGTGCATACCACAGAAGGCTGAGCCTGTGGGCTCCTGCTCAGGTGAGTCTTCCCAGCGCTTCATCCCACCATGGGGTCAGGCCAAGGGAACAGGGGCCCAGCAAGCTCCAGAGCTGCTATCTGATGAGGTGGGTCATCCCCCGAGACAGCCACTCCACGCCCTTCCAGCACCATGAGTTCAGGTGCCGGCACCTTTCTCCTGTAGACCTTCAGTGTCCAAAGAGAATTTCACATCTGTAGGCAGTGAGAGTCAGAAAGGCTGGTCACCAAAGAGAAACAAACACACCCTCACCTCAGACACCTTCTAGAAGTCCTAACTTCCCCTCCTTATCTCCCCCAGTCTAAGTATGTGCTTGTTGATCACCTCAATTACAATTGCCATGAAGATACATGGCTTCCATCAGCCTTTTCGCTGTCTCCCAGACATGCTCCCTTCCCCAAACCCCCACTGATCCAGATGCTCCAAATCGGTATTCAACTCATCCCCCCACACCCAGGTGATCAAACAGTTGATTCTCTCTCCACAGTCCCATCCATCACTTCCTTCCACTGCCATCATCCTTATCACCTCTTGCCGGAGTGACTTCATTTATTCAATAAGGATTTATTTAGTGCCTCCTGTGTACAGGCTGTCGTGGAAAGGGATGGGCTCTAGAGTGCAAGGTCCTGGTTTGAATCCTTGCTCTGCATTTCCTAGCTCAGTGCTCTTGCATAGGCTACCTTGCTTCCAGGAGCTTCAGTTTGTTCACCTGTAAACAGGGATAATAGTAACTTCATGGTCATTGGGAAGGTTTGTGACAGTGACAGTATGTACAGTGCTTCATCTGTAGTTGGCCCTCAATAAGTGGTGGCAGTCCTCATTTTTACTAGACACATAAAAACACATTTGTTATTGGACAGAAGAAATAGAACATACAATATCTGCCCCTCCAGAAGCTAAAATCTAGTTGAGATGACATTAATATGAACCAGAACAAACAATGAAGAGAACAGTATAAAGGCAACTTATAAGTAAGTGTGAAAATGTTAACAATAAGTGCTATAGGAGTTTATATTAAGAGATCTATATGCATTGGATTTGTCAAAAATGTTTATTTGTGCTGCATTTTGAGAGAGGTGTAGACTTCAGCTCTGAAAGCTGGGGTGGAGGGTAGGAAGATATTCTAGGCTGGGAAAAGATCTTAGGAAGCAGGAAAGGTGACATGGGTGGAGGGGAGCAGCTTGGCTGAAGCGAAGGTTTCATGCCTGGGAGAATAAGAAAGTTGGACCAGACTGAGGTGAGCCTCAGATGCAGCTAGAACTTATTTTATCCTATAAATAATAGGGAGCTATTGATGGTTCTTCAGTAGACAAGTGAAGAGTGGCACAATGGAAATGAAAGTGAAATCACAGTTTAATAAGCAGACAGTTGTTTGAAATTGGTAGGTTGATGGAAGAAACTGGGAGTGGATCTAATTGTAGCAGTGCATGCGTAATATAATCAAGGCTGAGGCTATTACAGACTTTTAGGGCCAGACAGGAACTCATATCATTTGGTTCAGTGGTTCTCAAACAAGAATCATTTTGGGAGCTCCAAAGAAAGAGAGTAGATTCATGGATCCTGCCCCCATATATGCATTTTATAAAAGTTCCCAGGAGATTATGACGCGACACAAGGTTTAGGAACTATGAAGTAGTCCAAACCTTACACTTAAGCAAACTATGAAACTTAGCTCAAAGAGGTTAAGTGACTTAACCAAGGTCATACTGCTGATTAGTGGCAGAGGAGAACCCAAGGGGGACACTCCCTGTCTGGGCTCTGGGCTGCTTCCTCTCGGCTGGGCCACTGCAGTGCCCAGAGGGGCAAAGGTCCAGCCTGCCCTGGGCTGCAGCTCCCCCCGAGGGCCCTCCCTGCTTCTCCAGAGGCAGGGTTCACTAGTTCCCCAAGTCCCATAAACTCCATCCTCCCCTTCCTAAAGGAGGATTTCCATCCCGGCTGCAGCAGCAGGAATGAAGGGAGTAGCAGGAACAAAACAGCACCCTGGCACTCTGGCCACTGGAGGGGACACAGACAGCAAGAGGAGCAGTGATGTCAAGGTTTCAAGGCCATCCAGTTGGGAGGAGGAGGCTGTGGCCCTAAGGTTAAAGTCAGCCAAGGGTAGGTTTAGGAAGGTTAAGTGTTTGGTGATGAACCTTCCGGGTAGCAGCCAGTGTGCAGGACATCCAAGGGGAGCTGCTCAACTGGGGATGACAGACTGACTGTGGTTCCAGAAAGGAGGGAGATCTGGGGCAGCCACCGAAGGGCTGTGAACCCAGAGTGAAGCATGAGGACTGAAGCTTGGGCATCACTCCTATTCAGGGGGCACAAGAGAAAGGTTGCCTGGCAAGGAGGCAGGGAAGGGCTCCTCGGTGACATGAAAGCCTGTGAGGAAGCCCCCAGGAGGGGGTGGTGTCCACAGGCCACAGAGAATGCAGAAGGAGGAGTAGAGAAGAGTTTCGAATTTGGTCATTCCCGGGAACCTTTGGGTAGAGTGGATAGAGCAGACGCCAGACCACAGGGCTCCAAGAGGTGGCGGTCCCATTGGCACATAAACGTTGTGGCCCATGGGGCTTAGTAGACAATTCTTGCCTTGACTTTTCAGGGGACGAATGGATGATTCGGAAGGTGAAAGTGGAGGATGAGGATCAGGAGGCAGAAGAGGAGGTCGAATGGCCCCAGCATCTATCGTTACTTCCAAGCCCCTTTCCCGCTCCAGACCTGGGGCATCTGGCCACTTACAAGCTTGAGCCCGGGGCCCCAGGGGCACTGGGAGGGCTCTCGCTGTCGGGGTGGGCCCCGATCCCTGAGAAGCCCTATGGCTGCGGGGAGTGCGAACGGCGCTTCCGGGACCAGCTGACGTTGCGGCTGCACCAGAGGCTGCACCGGGGCGAGGGCCCCTGCGCCTGTCCGGACTGCGGCCGCAGCTTCACGCAGCGCACGCACATGCTGCTGCACCAGCGCAGCCACCGCGGAGAGCGGCCTTTCCCATGCTCCGAGTGCGACAAGCGCTTCAGCAAGAAGGCCCACCTGACCCGCCACCTGCGCACGCACACGGGCGAGCGGCCCTACCCGTGCACAGAGTGCGGCAAGCGCTTCAGCCAGAAGATCCATCTGGGCTCGCACCAGAAGACTCACACTGGCGAGCGGCCCTTCCCCTGCACCGAGTGCGAGAAGCGCTTTCGCAAGAAGACGCACTTGATCAGGCACCAGCGCATCCACACAGGCGAGAGGCCCTACCAGTGCGCACAGTGCGCACGCACCTTCACGCACAAGCAGCACTTGGTGCGGCACCAAAGGGTGCACGAGGCGGCCGGCCAGGCCCGGGCCTCCCCCGACGCGCCCGCCTCGCCCCATTCCCCCGCCCCATCCCCCACCCCGTCCCCTCCTGGGCCGAAGCCTTTCGCCTGCTCCGACTGCGGCTTGAGCTTCGGCTGGAAAAAGAACCTCGCCACGCACCAGCGTCTGCACCGCGGTGAGGGTGGCCCCTTTGGGTGCGAAGAGTGTGCATTGGGCGCCACCGTGGACCCTGCCGTCGCAGATTCCTTGGCCTGCGCGCCCCGAGGGCCGGGCTGCGGGACAGGCTCGGGTCCAGCTGTGCCCCCGAGCACCCCTCCGGGCGAGCGGTCCTTCTTCTGTCCGGACTGCGGGCGCGGCTTCGCCCACGGACAGCACCTGGCGCGGCACCGGCGCGTGCACACGGGCGAACGGCCCTTCGCCTGCGCTCAGTGTGGCCGCCGCTTTGGCTCGCGCCCCAATCTGGTCGCCCACTCCCGCGCGCACAGCGGCGCCAGGCCCTTCGCCTGCGCGCAGTGCGGCCGGCGTTTCAGCCGCAAGTCTCACCTGGGCCGCCACCAGGCGGTGCATACGGGCAGTCGCCCCCACGCCTGCGCCGTCTGCGCCCGTAGCTTCAGCTCCAAAACCAACCTGGTCCGCCACCAGGCGATCCACACAGGCTCTCGCCCCTTCTCTTGCCCGCAGTGCGGCAAGAGCTTCAGCCGCAAGACCCACCTGGTGCGGCACCAGCGCGTCCACAGCGAAGCTGCCCACCCGGCCTCGGACGCTGCCCTCTCGGCCCCAGCCTGGCCCACTCCCACCGAGGGGGCGCCGCGCCCGCTCTTGTTCTGAGCCCTCTCGCCACGACCCTTTGCTCACAGTTTTGAGGGACGCGTGCAGCCAGGCCTGGGCTGCTGCCGGCCCTTTTCCTTCCCTCAGAAGTCTGAAAAGCGTTCCCAGCTCTGACGTTACAGGATGAAGACTATGTGCTGAGTGACTCCTTGCTGGGGACAGTTTAGGCTGAAGTCCTCGGAAGACTCCCCCGCAGATGCCCCTTCGGAAAGCCAACATTTCCTGGACCTCGAGTGACCAAGGACAGACTGGGCCAGGAACCTCTAGCGTGTGAGAAAGAGTGGTTATGTACATACTTAAAGTTTCATTAAAGTTAAACTCTGCAGGTTCTGGGGCTGTTAAATGAGTTGAGGGGGACCCCTGGTTCTCCTTAGCCATTGTTGCACCTCCATCCACACACAGAGCACCCCTTCCCTTTCAGTCCTGCGTGAGTTAAACTTAGCCAGCTGCTGTTAATTAACGCTCCAAATCAAAATGTAATATACTTCTTTATTTTTTGAGATGGAGTCTCGCTCTGTCCCCCACCCCCACCCCAGAGTGCAGTGATGTCATTGTAGCTCACAGCAACCTGAAACTCCTGGGCTCAAGCCATCCTCCTGCCTCAGCCTCCTGAGTAGCTGGGACTACAGGCATGCCGGGATGATTTTTCTGTTTTTAGTAGAGACAGGTCTTGCTCTTGCTCAGGCTGGTCTTGAACCCCTGAACCCAAGCAATCCCCCTGCCTGGGCCTCACAGATTGCCGGGATTACAGGCATGAGTCACCATGCCTCAAAATGTAATATCCTTAAGTGCCAAACTGCTACCCCAGTTCCTGCTTCTAGCTCAGAAATTTGACAAGGAAGAAATGTGAGTATGCATTTCTCTCGTGCCAGGTATTAAAGATGGGAGCTGAGGCAGGGGCAGGCTGTCCTTTGGCCATTCCCCTGGAGATGACGTGCCATCGACATGCCATTATGGGCTCCAGAGATCTGTGCTCCTGCCTCTGTTTGCAGCTCTCCCGAGGGGATTTGGAATGGCAGCCTCACCTGCCACCTGCCTGGAAGGAGGTAGCACATTAACAGCTGGTGAAGGATGTTTTCACATCACGCTTCCCAATAAGTTCTCCCTTGATGAAGGCTGTTTGGTCCAGAAGTCTCTGTCGTTGCACTCCCCAGCCCAGGCCCGTGTGAGAGCTGGGGCTGGCTGGCAGTGAAGGGTGTAAGGTAATGGCGAGCATGCTGGGCTTGGAGTGAGCTGTTTTGGGTGTGACCTGTCCTCTGCCCTGCGTGGGACTTAGGGCACAGCATTCATTTTCCAGTGAGAGGAGATGACAGACCAGAGAAGTGGCCTTTCTCACCTGTGAAGGAGTTAGACTGTGTCCAAGGGAGCGGGGAGAGGGCCACGTTTTGGAAAGATGTCTGGCTGGAAGGAGTTAGGCTGGAGCCCTGCACCTCAGCCATCCAGGTGACAGGTGGTGGTGACCTGGCATCATGGGCGTGTTGGAGGAGATGAGAAGTGATGGATTCAAGAGCCACTTAATAGGACCTGTTGACTAGTGGTGGGGCGGGTGTAGAGGGAGGGGGTGGAATGGGTGAGGTTGGCCTGATTTCTGCTTGAGTACTGACTGGATGATAGTGGCATTCCCCAAGATGGGTGACACAGGAGGAGCAGCTTTGCGCTGGGAACTCAGTCCTGGACATGCTGAGTTGGTGTGACCAGTGTGTGACCAGTAGGAAGCAGGCTGTGTGTGGGGAGAGCTCAGGAGAGGGGTGGGCTGGAGACAGACCTGAGCACCATCCATACCTGTTTCGGAAGCTATGGAGGAGTAGGTGATAACCCCAAAGAAGCGAGTGTGGAGTGAGAAAAGAGGGGCCTGGGACAGAACGCTTTGGAACACCAGCATTTGGGGATGCCACAGAGAGAAGTCTGTGAAGATCAGAGAGTGAGGGTGCAGGGAATGGACAGGAAAACCCTGAGGAGGGGACAAAAATGCTAAGGACAGACAGCGCTTCAGGAGGGAGGTGGTGGATGGAGGCTGGAGAGGCGACAGAAGCTAAGGACTTCCAGGTCCTTTGGGTTCTGCAGCAAGGCAGTCAGCAGCGGGGCGGCTGGGGCAGGACAAAGACAGCAACGGGAATCACGGAAGCCAAGTCCCAGAGAAGGCAGAAGGTGGACGCAGGTGCGGATGGAGGTCGGGCAGGAAGCCGCTTCCACTGTGCGCTCGGGGGAGGCTTGAATGCGGGAGAGTTTTTAAGTTTCGTGGCCGAGAATGAGGAGGTGATTTCAGGTTAATTTAGCAGGTGTGGCCGTAAAACAGGAGCTGTTTTGGTTCCCCTCCCCGAACCCCCTGCAGCATTTTAAGTATCTGTAAGTCCAACTTGTCTTGTGAAAAGTCGGAAGATGTGGCAGCCGGTGGCAGGAGCTGAGCAGAAGTTGGCCTCCCTGGACTAAGGGATGGGAGTCCTGACCACCCCCCATGGTCCTGCAGCCCGGCTCGGCTTCTGAAGTTGCCTACCTGGCTTCGGCACTGAGCTTGTGATTCCAGCCAGAAAAGTAATCCCACAGACTTTTAAAATCAAACACAGGAAAACAATGTTTGTGTTGGTTATACCAGTGTTTTCTTTTCTAGAAACGTTCTGGAACTCTTGTGTAAGAACAGCTTTTGGATCCTGTAGCATATTCGGCGAGGCCTGCCATGTGCCAGACGTTTCTAGGATTCCTTATTCTCTTGAAGATTCTCGACAAGGCATATCTTTGTCCTTGTTTTTGAGCTTGTTTGCAAGTAGTCAAAAGTCACTCAGCATCCAGCGTGGCGGCAACCAACGCAGAGGGCGTCTGCTCAAGGAACCGATGTGTGTGCAGCGAAAGACGGGTTTCTTGAGGCCGTTCCCCAGGAGGAACCTAATCTCCCTGGAACCTGGGCTTCCCAATCTTTCTATTTTTATGTTTTTTAATTTTTTTTTATTGTGGCAAAATATACATAACATGAAATTTACCATTTTAACCATTTTGAAGTGTATAATTCAGTGGCATTAAGCATATTCACAAGGTTGTGTCACCATCACGACTATTTCCAGGACTTTTTCATCATCCCAAACAGAAACTCTGTTCCCAATCTTTTAATGTGCTGGCGCATTTCGATAGGATAATATTAGGGTCCCGCTGAGGTCCCGATGGCTGAGAGAGTGACCTCCACGCCCTGTGACTCCCCACAGGTGACAACACTCTGTTCCTTCCCACAGACCCAAGTCCCCACTTGCGAGGAAGATGGGGGCAAATACAGTTATCACCAAAATGATAATATTGAACAAGTTCCCTGGATGGTGTAGTTAATAGAAGAAACATCACAGAGACCCGAACCCCACGGACATCAACCTCGTGATGTCTGAGTCTTTCTTCATGGCTCGGTCTTTGTTAGCGTCCTCCGTTCCCTGCACCCCACCTCCACCACACCTCAGAAGGGTGCGCTGGGGGACAGTTACTGCATTGCTATCATTTTCCAGAGTTTTTGGTAGCTGTAGACTCAAATGAGCTTTACACATAAGAGCAAAGGACTTGCTTTTATGCGAGTAACACTTCCTCTTCCTCCCAGCCCTTTCCCTGGGTTCCCACCTCCTCCCCCCACTGCTAAACTGTTAGTCTTCTAACCACCGACTGATCTAGATACCTGAGAACTGGGGGGTCTCAGATGGAACCAGCCCACAGCCATTCTGGTGACCATGGACCCACTGGCCCACTGCGGGGAGGTAGAGAAAGACAAAGAACAGTGCTGCCCGCCTGCAGGAGAGGTGAGCAGCCCAGAGGACAGGGGGCAGGTGGTTAGCAGAGAGGACATGTTTCTCACCTGCGTTCTGGATGACAAGCCTATCCCTGAAGCTCAGCTGGCGCCTTAGGGCACGAACACCAACTAACAGGCACCCACCGCATCCACGCTCGGTTCCCAAGTTGCCGCAGCCTTTTTGGTTTGGTCAAACAGGCCGGTGTGGTGTGTTTTAAATAAACCACATGGGCAGTGTGTTGCTTTGTATTAGAAGAGACTCAGGTGCTTAGACTGCTCCTCTTTTCCATGCTTAGGGAGCTAAATTAGTGACCCAGAGAGGCTCTGGCAGGGTGGAGCCAAAGCAAAGTGGAGTGAGTAGACGTAAGTGATACCACATTCAGGCTTTTGTGAAATCTGCAATCTGTGATTGCTAAGACACAAGAATCTTCCGTGTGGCTCAGCCTCCCGCAGCTCCTTCCTCTCTGTCTGCAGGGTTGGACAGGAGCTGCCGGTGAGGGGCATCTGCCGGAGATGCCGGAGAATCTTGAGTCAAAGGAGTCCTGTGTTCCCCAGGCTCGCCTGAGGCTCCGGCACTTTTACTTTTTTGAGACAGAGTCTCGCTTTGCCACCCTGGGTAGACTGCAGTGGCATCATCATAGCTCACTGCAACCTCAAACTCCTGGCTCAAGCGATCCTCCTACCTCAGCCTCCTAAGTACCTGGGACTACAGGCATACGCTACCACGCCTGGCTAATTTTTCTATTTTTAATAGAGTTGAGGTCTCGCTCTTGCTCAAGCTGGTCTCAAACTCCTGGTCTCAAGCAGTCCTCCCACCTCAGCCCCCCAAAGTGCTAGGATTACAGGCGTGAGCCACCGTACCTCGACTGTTCTATAGTGATTTTTAAATTTACATTTTCTTACTTATATAATAGTGTAAAATAGCTTTGACATGACAGTAAACAGTTGACTTTTAGGAGACTGTAGGAGCAACTGAGAGCTGAGCGTTTTTCCTTAAAACATGACTGTTTTGTTTGGTGTTTCTGTAAATTGCATGCGCCTGTGAGCTAGGGTTTACTTGTGAAGAGAGACCTTCCTGGGGGTGAAGTTGTAAGAGGGTTTGAAGGGAGTGGGGCTGGGGCTGGCGTGCTGGGTGGGGGGGTTGAGGTGCGGAGGGCTTCTGGGGAGGGTCTTGAGGGAAAGAGACGGCAGACTGAAGCCAGCCGGGTAGGAGGTACCAGGGATCCTAAAGACAGAGGCGCTGGGGTCAGGAACGTTTGACAGAGGCTTTGGGAAATAGATTTGTCCAACTGCCCTGACAAAGAACAGAGCCTTCAGGCCTGGGATTAGGTCAGCCTCAGGGCAGGGGACGTTCCTGGTCAGGAGCAGGACTTTGATTTATGTAAGGGCTTATGTAATGTCATTACATAACATCATTAGGGACATGGCAAATTGGATTCTATTTCAGGCTCTACAGAAGCCAGACCCGGGGCTCCCCTCCAGCCCAGGGAGACAGGATTCCTGCGGGCCCAGCGCCCCCTTCCTCTCACTGGGATTTCATCTCTCAAGGTTTCACTGGGGGCTTTCAGGAGGCCCTCTGAGACTGTGCCTTGCGCCCCGCGGCTTCTCCCCAGAAGGGCTGTATTTTGGTGGATGAAGCTGACTCTTGCCAGAGCAGGCTGTGTCCTCAGGGTCCTTTCTCTCCACAACCACAGACCTCACTCCATGACATGCTTGTCCTTTCCAGATGCCTGCTCGCAACGCTGCACCTGGTGCACCCACCACCATCCACTCATGCCCAGGCTTGTGGACAACTTGGACCATTTGTATCTTCTCCTATCCAGCCTCTGGCTTCCAGCTTCTCCTCCCTAACTCCTGCTTTCCAGTCTATCCTCACTGTTAGGCTGGTTTTCCTTGCAGCCTGTTACTCCCCAGCCTGGAGATTTTCGTTCATCTGAGCACCCAGACTCCTTTGCAGTAGGCATGTATCACATTATGCTAAAGGTGTGTCTGTCTCCCTCTGGGGGTTGCCAGCTTCCCTGGCATGGAGCACGGCACCCACTGCCTTGCCAGCACGCAATGAATGTTTGTTGTAACTCCAGGTTCTCTGCAGTTGGCCCAGACAAATGTTTAAACCCACTTTGCAAACCTCCTAGGTACAAACCCTTGCTTACACTGAGGGATCGTGTTCTCTCCCAAACTGGCTGTGGTCTTCCTGCCTCCTCCCCTTGCCTATCTTGGTTTCCCCATAATGACGTGCCCACCTGCCCTGACTCTCCTTTTATTTTATTTTATTTTATTTTATTTTATTTTATTTTATTTTATTTTATTTTTGGGACAGGGTCCCACTCTGTCTCCCAGGCTAGAGTGCAGTGGCGTCATCATAGCTCACTGCAACCTCAAACTCCTGGGCTCAAGCCATCCTCCTACCTCAGCTTCCCTAGTGGCTGGGACTACAGGTGCACACCAGCATGCCTGGCTAATTTTTCTATTTTTAGTAGAGACGGGGTCTTCTTCTTGCTCAGGCTGGTCTTGAACTCCTGAGCTCAAGCAATCCTCTCACCTCAGCCTTCTAGAGTGCTAGGATTGCAGGCGGGAGCCACCACACCTGGTCCTGACTCCCCTTTTAAATCCTGCTTATTCTTCAAGCCTAGGTGGGAGCTGCCTCTTGGGGGTGGCCTTCCCCACCCCAGCCCACAAGAACCTGTTTTTTCAATCTCTCCGGGTCACTGTCTGCGGCTTTGTCAGATGTGACCTCCAGCTGTTGGTGTGTCTGTGTAAGCCTAAGACTAGCCAAGTGCTTCCTGCGGCCCAGGCTGCTGTTTAATCCTCCTAAGTCCCCTTGGTGTGGGTTTGCTGTCCTGATTTTGCGGGTAGGGAAGCTGAGGTTTAGGAAGGTTACGCTCCTACGGGAGCCAGGGCCTCATCTCTCCAGTCCGACTGGGAGCAGCTCGAGGGCGTGTTTCCCTGTCTTTGTGTTCCCAAGTTCCGCCACATGTGAGCGCTCACGACATATTTGTTGAGCTGTGTAGTTGGTAGAGCCTTTAAAAGGCCTACCCATCTCAGAATCTCTCCCCTGCTAGATAATCTTAGTGCCTAAAACCCACATTTTCTGAGTTATAGCTTTGGGCTAAGTCGTGGTGACAGCAAAATACAAATCCCACAGTGTTAATGAATTCAGCAATCCATTTTCTTCCACGAGGCTGCGGGATGCTTAAAGCTAGAGCTACCGCTCCGATGCAAGGGTACGAGTTAGACGTCTGCTGTATTTCACGTACTTCCCCCGCCCGCAACTTTACAGCCTGTTGTACTTCACTGCCTCTGTCGGCCGTCACTGCAGACCCTCTCTGGTGGCCCACAGAGCGTGTGCATCAGACGAGATGACAGCTACCCGGACTGAACAGAGAGCAGAGCGCCACTGCTTGGGAGAGGGGACAGAAAGGGAAAGCAGGAATGTCAGTGTCCTGCAGGAGGGCTTGGGAATTTCCCAGACCGGTGTCTCCTAACCCTTTGTGGACCCCAAGAACTTGGCTAAGATGTTTGTAGCTCCCCGCAGAGCAATGATAGAAATCACAATTGGCAAAACATTTCAGAGAGTACATGCACACCTCTCCGTAAGCCCCTCTGTGGTCTTTCCTCGTCCCCCAAGCTGGTTTAAGGACCTCTGCTCGTACCTACACATGACAGAACTGAGGCCTAGAGAAGGAAAGGGGCTCCCAAGAAGAATGAAGAGTGGGAGGGAGGGACGGAGGAAATCCGTGGTTTCGCAAGGCAGGCCCTGCCAGCAGTTTCCGGTTCACCTTGGGACCCTGTGCCTGGACTGCCCCTAGCACAGGAAGAGCCTGTGAGGCCAGAGGAACCCCTCCACCCTGGGCTCTGTGTCCCCCGTCCTGCTCAGCAGGCTTGGGTATTGTTGGGGACCAGATCAAGACTAACAATGACCCCAAAGCAGCCCCCCACCCTCGCCCCCAACCCCGACCGAAGCACACCCTCCTGGCTGGGCCTGGAGGCTGGATTCCACAAGGAGGAGGGCCTGCGGGTGGGCGGCAGAAGCCCACGCTGTGTGCACGCCGAGAGCCAGGTCCTCGGTCGTGCCCGTGTCTGCGCAGAGCATTCTAACGAGCAGCTTTTCGTTTTGCAGCTGCGGCAGCACAGCCTACACAACTTTACGTTCATTTCCCCGTGTTCCACTTTGTTTCAGGCAGGAAACAAAGCAGTGGTAGCTCACCCCTCACCCCCACTTCTATTCCCAGTCAAGGTCACCGCTGCTGCTCAGCCCTGAGTGGCAGCAGCCTGCTGGGGGCCAGCGCTGGCCACCACCCGCCAGCCTTTAGGAGGGGTCTTCCGAGCTTGCCACAGCTCTGTGAAGTGACGCCCGAAGGGAAAGACAAGGGGAGAGTCAGAAACACCAGTCATCTAATTTAAATCAAGTAGGTACTCAGGCGCTGGAGAATACCTGGGGGAAATATCTAGAATCTATCCAGTGTCGCTGCAGGGATCTGCCTTTTGTGCATGTAACCGGTTAATTAAATGAGCAGGACTTGGTGGTTGGCAAGGAAGAAGCAATTTTACTTTTCTCTTCCGCAATCACATTCAAACCTATCCTGTCAGACCTGCCTTCCTCTGTTATCAGTCTTCTATTGTTGCAACTAATCACTCCCAAACTGAGCTGCTTAAAACAACAGCCCTGTTATTTGCTTACAGTTCTGTGCGGTACCCATTTGGGCTGAGCTCAGCCAGTGTTCTTGGCTTGTCTCACCTGGGTCCTCCATGCAGTTGTCATCTTGTGGCTACTGTGGCTGGACGGGACCTGGGTGGTCCAGGACGGCCTCGTTCTCATGTCTGGTGGCTGGTGCTAGCTCTTGCCCAGGGCTCCCTCTCCCCCTCCAGGAGGTTGGCCCGGGCTTCACGACAGGGCAGGGCAGCTCTCTATTCCGAGAGGGCTGGAGCAGGATCTGCAAGGGCCTCTTGCGGCCTTGGCTCCCGAACTCGCACCATATCACAAGCCTCCCCAGGGTTCAAGAGATGGGAAGACAGTCTTTGGTGGGAACAGCAGCAAAGTCACAGGACAAAGTAGTGAGTGCACAGGAGTTGGAGAAATTTTGGCCATATTATCAGCAATCTGTGTTTTAGGTAGATCCTAACATACCTTGGGTGTTTGAGTAGTCTCACCTTCAGTTATTAAAAAGTCCAGCCTTTTCTAAACCCAAACTTCAATATCTCACACACTTGGAGGCATCTCTCCAATCCCCCTGGGGGCTGATCTACACATCTGCTCTGATGGGAAAAGAGGCCCAGGTCACAGTGGTCTCTGCCTTGTTCTTCCACTCCTCATCCTCACCCCTTGGGTCCCAGTTGGGTCCCCGGGGGTCGACAGAATGGAGGGGAAGGAGAAAATATCTCATTTGACCAGTGTTGTCATCACCTGACACAGGTGTCCTCTGTGTGGCAGGGCACTGCTGGAATACTGACTTTTTCTCCCATGGGGTGTTTGGTGAGTTCTTCTAAGTCACTGGCTCCCTGTGTGGGACCACGTGAGGCTTCACTGCTCCCTAAGGAGGGCTGTGTCCCACTCCCCCGCATGACGACTCTCCTGCGGCTTCTCTGCTGGTTTACTGCAAACCCCTGCTTTCTCCCAGGAGTACCCACCAAATGCGCAGTTTTCTCCCCTGCAGACCAGCCTTCCTGCTGCCTCATTCACAGAACATGGTGAGAGTGGCCTCTCCCCAGCTTCCACATGGACCAGTTACTGGTGAGTAATTCGAACGATTGACTGACTTTCTCTATTCCAAATTCCTGGAAAGAGAATCCAAGCTAAGTCTAATCTAAGGTTGAGTTTATCCCGGGTTTGGTTGGCTATGATCAGGGTGTTGGGATCACACAGTTTTGCTGTGGGTGTCATGCTCCATGCCTGTTTATGGGAGAAATGGGAGTTCCCAGGCTCCCAGGCTGGACAGAACCCAAATATCTACGGCAGGGGGTGCTACAGCTAGAGCCAGGTCTACGTCAGCAGCTATTCTATGGAGCATTCCAGAGGACGGTCAGATTGATTAACTATGAAATCATTGGTGGTCACTTAGAAAGCTGTTTCAGTAGTACAAAGGGGCAACACTTCGGTTGCAAGTGGTCGAAGGGGGAATTGGAGTGAGGAAACAGAGGCAAGATGTGTAGACCACTTGGAGTAGACATCTAATGTCCATGCATTCAGCGCAGCTGTTCTGGAAGAGGCACCCCCTTATTCTTCCTGCCTCACCAGCACCGCCGAGACTGCTGACCCCCGTGCGGTCCTGCCATGTTCCCGCAGAGACCAGTTGATGGGTCCAGGAGTGGGAACCCGACCCAAGCTGGGCTGGTTGGAGTGCTTCCCTAGGATTTTGAACTTTGTTCCAGAAAGCGTGAGTCAGACTCTCTTGGGTAGCCAAAGCCATAAAAAGCAAAACACGGGAGCTTTCACAGGCCCTATTTCTTATCATGTGGATGAGGTTGGTCTTCAATGAGGAGAATGGAGCTGATCCCAGACGAAAGCAGGAACGAGAGATGGAGGGATCTTGGCTTCAGATGAGCCATAGATTCTTGGCATTCCAGAGGCAAAATTGTATCCCTGCCTTTCTAAGGCAACCATGGAGATGCGCCCTTGAATTTCCCTTCCAAACTCAGCGCTGTTCGGCTGTGAGGGTGCAGTGCGCTGACGGCCCGCAGCTGTCAGGGCCTTCAAGGTCCACTTTGGCTTGTGAGCCCAGGCCATGCTCCGCCCGGGAAGTCCCCTGCCAATGGCCAGACATGGCCGGTATTAGCCCAGAGTAGGACTCATCCAACAGGCCTTCTCTGCTCAGAGCTCCCTGTGGGGCTGGCTGAGGTTTTGTGCACCGGCCTGAGGCTCCACCTGCACGATCCTGTTCTGCCCCCAACTCAGATGCACGTCATGCCTGAAACTGCCTCCTCCCTTCTTAATCTCTCCCGGGAGCTACCTCCCAATAAATCTCTTGCTCCCCTACTTCAGCCAGCTTCTTGAAGCAAGTCTTCCCATGAAGCATAGTGCCTGGCACATTCCGGGTATAAATATTAGCTAAAGTCAATTGAAAAAACTTTAAATCTTATTTTATGAAATCGATCAAGGGGAGGTCGATTCTCGGATATTTCCAACATACGTCCTCATTAAACATCATTATTGTAACTCGTATGCAGTAAGTGCTCGCATATAATAAATGTCAGTGTCAGCTTGTGTAGCTATCATTTAACAGAGCCAGTTGGGCAACACTAGGTTAAGTAAGGGACTCTTCCCTGCCAGGGAGAAGTAATTGATCTGGCAAAAAGTCAGCCAATGCCAAAAAAACAGTCCTAGAAAATACATGAAGTTTGCTTCAACAATCTGAATGAGAATGTGGCCTTGGTCAAAAATCATTCTATTTAAACAGCAACACAGAAAGGAAAGGCCACCAAATAAATAGCGTGAGAGCTGGATACTTCTTTGGGCTCCCTGAAACATTGTTATAATGTAATCGTGATTATGCTTTTTTTAAATCCAGATTTGGGTGGTGGTGTTTCAAATCTTAAAATTCTTTGAGGCTGCTGCCAAATTCAGTCTGAAAGTATGCGCCTCAGACACAGAAACGCCGAGACCTTCTGACACAGTGGGTTAAAATTCTGGCCATCCGATCGGACAGGCATTGGTTTGCATCCTGTGTCTAGCACTGTTAGTAGTTGTGGGACTCCAGACAAGGCTATTACACTCTCCAAGCCACCTGTTCATGTCGTGCGCGGGGCACGCACGGGAAAGCCCGTCGCACACTGGCCGGCACACAGACAGCACTGAAGCACCTGAGACGCTGTGGGCAATTTTAATTTTCTTCTTTATACTTTTCCCTTTTCCATATTTTCTATAATGATGTATTTCTTTTCATAACAGAATAAAGATAAATATATTAACAGAAGGTGAAGCTGGCATATGTAAGTGTAGTATTTATTTCTGTGCAACAAATTATCATAAATTTAGTGGTTTAAAACACCACACACTGGCCGGGCGCGGTGGCTCACGCCTGTAATCCTAGCACGCTGGGAGGCCGAGGCGGGTGGATCATTTGAGCTCAGGAGTTCGAGACCAGCCTGAGCAAGAGTGAGACCCTGTCTCTACTAAAAAAATAGAAAGAAATTAGCTGGACAACTAAAAATATATAGAAAAAATTAGCCGGGCATGTTGGCGCATGCCTGTAGTCCCACCTACTCAGGAGGCTGAGGCAGGAGGATTGCTTGATCCCAGGAGTTTGAGGTTGCTGTGAGCTAGGCTGATGCCACGGCACTCTAGCCCGGGCAAAAGAGTGAGACTCTGTCTCAAAAAAGCAAAACAAGACAAAAAAACACCACACACTTATTATTCAACAGTTTCTGTGGGTCAGGATCCAGGCATAGCTTAGCCAGGTCCCCAAGGCTGCAATCAAGATGTCAGCCAAACTGTGTTCCTACCTGGAGGCTCCACTGGGGAAAAATCTGCTCTAAACTCACTAGAATTGGCAGAATTCATTTCCCTGTGGCTGCAGGACTGAGGCCTCCTAATATTTGAGAATGGCAAATTAGGGATTGTCCATGTTTTCTAGCCTCTTCAAAATTCAAACTGAGGCTTTGTCTTAGTGTGCTTGTCTGCTATGACAAAATACCATAGACTGGGTAGCTTAAACAACAACAGAAATTAATTCTCTCGCAGTTCTGGAGGCTGGGAAGTCCAAGATCAAAGTGACAGCTGGGTGGATTCCTGGTGAGGGCTTGATTCCTGGCTTCTGGACAGCCACCTTCTTACTGCGTCCTCACATGGTGGTGGGGGGAACTATGGCCAAATATTAACAACTAGTGAATTATAGGTAAAGTGTACATGGATGTTCTTTGTTCTATTCTTTCACATTTTCTGTAGGGTTGAAGTTAAATTTAAAAATCAATTTCATTATATGATATAATCTGTAAAATCAATACGGCTATATATTGCTAATGGCAAAATTCTTTGGAAAGCAATTTGGTTTTCCCTATCCAGATCTCTCAAATGTACACACCCAGCAAACCCTATTTCTGGGGATTTCAAGACAGGAAAAAAGCCAAGGGCACAAAGATGTTGACCGTCAACCAAATGTCTAACAATCAAAAGATGTCTAAAGTATGGTGCCTCCGTTGCATGGCATCTTGTCCAGAATCAAGTGTGAAACAAGACACAGAAACACTTAAGCGAAACTAACTAAAGGGGGCAGTAGAGAGTAACAGGAAATAACTGGGACCTGAGTTAGATTTGGATTTTAACCTGTGCTCCACGACTTCTTCGATTTGTGATTTGGGACAACCTCCTGGCCTACTCTGATGCTCAGTTTTTGAAATTGTATAGGGGGGATGCCAAACTTTGCCTTTTAAGATTGCTGTGAAGACTCAATGCCTTAGAAGTCCTTACCACTGTTCTTGGACGTAGTAAGGGCTTAACAGACATTAGCTGTCATTTCTGTTACTGTTACTACTTCTGACTGCAGGAATGGTGGTGGAGGGAGCAACTGAGTTGGACTTTGTCAAATGAAATTGGGTATTTGAGGGAGGTATTTCTGGCAGGGGGAACGGCAAGGAAGGATGGTGGGCTCAGGCACACATACCGGATAGGGGGCGGTCAGGCTAGTAACATACAAGTTCTAGAGAAAAAGCAGAGTGAGGAGATTGTTTGACTAAGTCGAGGCCAGCTCATGGAAGGCTTTGAGTGGGAGTCAGGTGGAGACTTGATTCTGTGGTGGACGGGGAGTGTCTGAAGGATGCCACCCTGTCCCCAATCCCAGCAGGTGCCGCAGGACCATGCTCTGCCTTGGGACAAGAAGTCTGGCAACAGCAAAGCACATGTTCATCCCACAACCAGTAACATACAGAAGGTGGCTTCAAAGACAAGACAGGGATCCTTGGAGAGGTCCTTAAAGTTATGTTTAGGAACTGGAAGGGTGGACTCTAGGGCTCCTCAGCTTTCCTTTCAGCCCGTTTGTGATACCAGCCTCAGCTTTGATAGCGATTGCGTTTCCTCCCCAGCAGATGGAGCCAGGCTCTGGAACTGGAGACTTCCACCACCTCTTCCGCTCTCAAGTAGGAATTCTAGAAAACAGTTCCTGCCACTGCGCCCTAGGCCTGACAGAGTGGTCTCAGTGTGGTTTGATGGATGAGGAGACACATCCCAGACTAAGAATAGCCTCCTGCTCTGCTCACAGCAGCACAAAAGTCAATTGAGTTTTTGGTAAAATGCAAATATTCCCTGGGAGGGGGCAATACAGGGTGTCCCAAAAGTCACCACACATAGGGAAACGGGAAACTGTAGCTAAATGTACCTTTGTTTACAACATATTCATTGCAAAATTTTTCCTTTGTATGGAGACTACAAAGAATGACTAATTTAATTAGTTCTCTAGTCGAGAATTTCCTAAAGGACTGGGTCTCAGAGCCAGGTAAATTTCATTATTGGGGGGGAGGGGAGGGGAAGAAAAGGCCAGTGTGATGATTCTCAGGGGGGACCCTGGAATCTGGGGCTGCCACACGCGTGGCCTCCGTGCCCTGAGATCTCAACCTGCCTGTCTTTAGGCGCCTGGGGTCCCTCTCCCCGTTCTACCTGGGGCTATGGCCACTGCCCTTGGGCTCCTGGCACTCTGAAATCCTCTGGAATGGAACAAACAGGGAATAAGCATGACATGTTTCCTGCTGAGGGCAGACGCAGAAGTTCCTTGTGCACGCGGGGAGGGCGGCTGAAAGGCAACAGCAGAAAAGCCCCAGTGACAAACCTCGATCGCTTTACAGTTTTGCCAACAGGAATGGTTCTCACTACTGACTGCATGTTAGAATCTCCTGGAAACTTAAAAATATACCAGTAGAATGTGCACTTTTCTGTATATTTATTAAATCTCAATAAAGAGTTTATGTGCACGCGCGCGCGTGCACACACACACACACACACACACACACACACACACACACACGGCGGGACAGATGACAGACACCAATGCAGGCCCCACTCCAGACCAATTGAATCAGAATCTGTGTAAGTGGGTCCTGACCCTGATTTTTCAAACCTTTCCCAAGTGGTCCCGATGTGCACTCAGGGAAGAGAACTATTGCCCTAGGAACTTGTCCTTCATCATCTTAAAGATCCAAGTCCAGATTAGCACCGTGCCAGGAAAATGGAGGGGATGGAGGAGTGTCTAAGGACACGCAGGGTCGACACAGATGCCGTAGGGCGATGCTCCATCTCCTGTAATGACGCATGACCAGCCTGTCAACAGAGGAAACCGAGGCACAGTGCTGAGCCCGAGGTGTCATTGGTTCCAGCTCAGTTTCAATTAGAATCCAAGAGTTCAATAAACACTTGGGAAATTTTGATGAACTTACTTCCACTCTCTGTGTCTTCAACCCAAATAAATGCATGATTCAGCTTCCACACGTTTACTGAACCCAACTATGTAGCTGACCCAGTGTTGGTGCCAGAGACACAATGTACATCTGCCCTCATTCAAAGACCCTCCAACTGGGGGAGAGCACCCATTCAACAAAGTAACGCACAGATACATGTTGCATGTTAGTGATTTTTTAAAAAATCTGTTTTCTTCTTCCCCCCTGCATTGCCTCAGACTGCACAAAACTCATTTGAAGGTCCAGCTTTCAGCGTGACTCTTGCTCTGTGAGTTTTAGAGCCTCTCGTTGCTCTGAAGCCACACAACGCTGGCTCAGAGCACGCCTCCATCACCTGCCAGCTGTGTGCCTTTGAGCAAGTTTCTTAGCGTCTCTGTGCCTCAGCTTGCTGACTCGCAACATGAGGGAACCTAAGCTGCGATGAGGGTTCAGGAATGAAGGAAATCATAAAAGGTGCTCAACAGTTTTCTCCACACATACCTCCTGGGGATTTATTCCTAGATTCCTCAGTATTTTGTTACTATAAATGAAAATTTTTAATTAATTTTGATTTTCTAACTGCTGGTTGTTGGTATACACAAATTAGTTTTAGCACACTGGTTTTTAACTGGTTACCTCATAAACACTCATGTTTTACAGTTTATCTATAGATTCCTCTCACTTTCCTCTGTAAGAGTCATATCAGGGAGTAACGACTCTTTCATCCCTTCCTTTAGCATCTTCATTTCTTATATTTTTTTCCTGCCTTGCCTGGCTAGAGTAACAGCGTGAGAGCCGGCCTGCTTTTCTTTGTCCTCTTCTGAGGAAACACTTCGATCCGTCACCATTAAGTATGGTATTGGCCATAAGCTTTTCTTTTCTTTGGTTATCTTTGGACATCTTTGGACAATCTTTATCAAATAAGAAATTTCCTTTCCCAACCTAGTTTGCTTGGAATGTTTATGGGTGTTGGCTCTTATCAAATGATCTTTCTGTAGCGACTGAGATGATCACATGATTCCCTCCTTTAATCTACCACTGTGGTGGGTTATCACTGGTGATTTTCAAATGTTAAACCATTCTTGAATCTCAAAGATAAACCCAGCTTGGTCATGATGTTTTACTCTTTTTATATACTGCTGGATTGTTTGCTCATATTTTGTTGAGGATTTTGCTTCTATGTATTAATACGTTTTTTGAGATTAGCCTATGATTTTCTTCTCTTGTACTGTCCTCTAGTTTTGGTTTCAAGGTGATGTTAGTCTCATAAAATGCATCAGAGAGTGTTCCACATTTTTCTGTTCTCTGCAATAGTCTGTGTATTATTGAAATAATTTCTTCTTAAAATATAAGGTAGAACTTACAAGTGAGGTCTCCAGAGCCTATAGCTTCTTTTGTGGGAAGATGTTTGATCATTGATGCAATTTTTTTAAAAAATGATACACAATGATTCAGGCTTTCTATTAATATTTCTTCTTGAATCTTTTTTTTTTTTTTGAGACAAGAGTCTCACCTTGAATCTGTTTTGGGTTGTATTCTTGTCAGAGCTCTATACTTACACTGAATTTTCAAATTGTTGGCAAAAAGTTGCTAATAATATTACCTCATCTTCCTATAGCCTGCAGCATCTGTAGTAACATCACCTTTTTCATTCCTGAGACTAGTTATTTGTGCTTTCTTTTCTCATAGGTGAATTTCACCATAAGCTAGTCAATTTTATTAGTTTTGTTAAAGAAACAACTCTTGGCTTTGTTGATTGTCTCATTCGTATGTATGCTGTTGCAGTAATTTCTGCTCTTATCTTCACATGCCCCTTTTCTTCTCTTTGGATTCCCTTTGCTGTTCTATTTGAACCTCCTTGTGAATTCTTAGTCTTTTTTTCTTTTTTCACATACTCATTTATGCCCATACATTTCTAAGTACTGATTTGGCTTTATCCTACAAGTTTTGATATGTGTACTTTCTTACAGTTCAAAATATTCCCAATTTCCATTATAATTTCTTCATTGGCAAATGGGTTATCTTAGCATCATAATTCTCATTTTTGAATATATAAGAATTTCTGGTTATTTTTAATTCTAGCTTAAAAGGTAAAGTATGGTCACAGAATGTACTCCACATAATTTCAACGTTTTAAATTTATTTAAACTTGCTCTGGGGCTTAGTATATCATAAATGCAAATGTTCTGTGCGTGCTCAGGAAGGATGTATACTCAGTAGTCCGATGGGGCAGTATTCCGTATGCTCAGCAATCAGGCCAATTTTGTTCACTGGCGTATTCAAATCTTTCATATTCTTCTTGATTTGATCTATCAATTTCTGAGAAAGATATGCTCACATCTCCTAAATTTGAAAATTTGACTCTAGTAGAGGGGAAAATGTAATGATTTAAAAAAAAAAACCCACAACACTGTCAATACAAAATAAGGCAGAAAAGAAGAAAAAACCCCTCAGAACAGGTGGGACAAACATAAAGCACATAACAGTATGTTCAAGCCTAAATATATCAGTAATTATATTACATTTAAATGGATAAAGGACTCCAAATAAAGAACAAAATTTGTCACAATGGATTACAAAATAAAATCCAGTTGTGGGTTGTTTACTAGGAGCCACATCCAAAATACAGAGACACAAGAAGGCTGAGCAGGGTGGTCTACCGTGCCAAGTCCCTCTGGGGGAGCAGTGAACCATGGCCCTGCACTCACCCCCCATCCCGGCCCCCCACCATCAGACCCCTGGGGCTAGCCTGGAGATAACGGGGCCTTTTCCTATTCTGAAGTGAGACCTTCGCATTTTCTGCTCTTGGGGACTCTGCTGGCGGACAGGGAAGATGGCACCCAGGCCAGCCAGGAGTGTCCAGGATGGTGGTGGGCAGTCCCAGAGCCTTTTCTGGCCCCCACTCCAACCCCTGGAACTCCCTTGAGTCCAAAAAGTTCTTTTGGTTTCTCCCATCAAAGTGACCACATTTCCCCTTCAGAACAACCCTGTACAGTAGTCAGAGATGGACGCCATACCAAAGACTGAAACTGCATATAGATTTTTCACCAGATCATTGATTCTAGAAGGCTTTTCAGTAAACAACTGTGGCAGTGGACAGGCCCTAGAGACCTAGGGACCTACTTCTGCAGGAGGCACACAGCTGCAGACCATGGAATTTCTCACCATTCATTTTATTATATTCCACATTCTTAAAAATGTTTTCTTACACAGTCCAGTTGCATCTAGACCAACTAGACCAGGCTCAGTCCTGAATGTCCTCATCTGTCACAGCGGGCAAAGGCTGGGAGTACTGTGCCCAGGGGAAGAGAGGATGTGACGGGGAGCCCAGGTCTCTTCCCAGCTCTGCCAATTCAAAGCAACCGTGAGCAAGTTGCTTAGGGCTGCCGGGCTCACTTGTTCACTTGTGCCTGCTGCACAGGGTTTGCGTGACGGCTGTTTGTAAAGCCAACAATGCAGAACCACCTCAGTGCGCCACACCAAGGCATAGTGTGGCCTGCTTCCCTGGGCTGGCACCACCTTCCCCTGCTGAGAAGCAAAACGAGAGAACAGGAGGCCAGCCAGGTGGGATGGGCAGGAATCCTCCCCTCGCAGCCAGGGCCAGCACACAGGGTGGGTGGGTTCCCTCCTTAACCTCCTCTGCAAGTCTGTGTCCCACCCCTTGCTCTTGGCTCTGAAATGTGCCCAGCATTGCTCTCCACTGGACTCACCTTTCTGAGTTCTTCAGGAGGGGACAGCCTAGAACTTTTCTGTTCTCCAGTTTCAAGCATGGCTGAGTGAAGAGCCTGCTTATTTTAAACAACATCCTACTTGCATCATCCTACGAATATTAGTTTCCAGACAGCCATCCTGGGCCTTATTCTGGTGCTGAACACATCTTAATGCCCCTTTCCTGACAGTCTGTCTGTCCCTGGCCCCCTCCCCTCCGCTGTGTCAGCAGCCTGCTCCTTCCGCAGGGGCAGCAAGGGACAGGCGGCCTTCAGTTCCCCAAGCCCCCAGGCAAGGCTGCCTGTCCTTCGCCCAGCTGAGGGGTACTCAGGCCCCGTGTGTGGCTCCAGTGCCCCTGATTTTAGGGACACACTGGGCCGCAGCACTAGCATCCCAGGTTCCCCAGGGGCCTGAGGGCAGGGCCAGTCCTTCCCAGGCAACATGTGCACTCCTCAAATTAAATAAGGGACTCGGGTGGGAACGCCAGGTTGGCTGTGCCCGAGGGAGGTCTTGCAGCGAGTGAACAGCAGGCACACCGGTTCCAGCACACGGCCAGGCATCAGCGGGGGCTGGGAGCAGGCGCATTGCAGTTACCAGGACAGAGTGGGCCTGGTGACACCTGGTCATGCCATCTCCCAAGACAAACCCAGGAAGACTGGCCCAGCCCTTACGTGTGCTACAGGCTACGCCGTGCCCCTCTCCAAATTTATATGTCAAGTCCAACCCCCAGGACCTCAGAATGAGATCTTACTTGCAGAGGGGTCTTTTGAGAGGGAATCAACTTAAAGTGAACTCATCACAGTGGGCCATATTCCAACACGACTGGTGTCCTGACACAAAGGGGAAATTTGGAGACAGGTGCGCAGACGCTGTGTGAACATGAAGACAGCCATCTTCAGCCAGGGAGACAGGCCTGGGACAGATCCCCCCTCACAGCTGGCAGAAGGAACGAACCCTGACAGCACTTGGACTTGGGGCCTCCAGAACTGAGAGACGGTAAATGCCTGTTGTTTCAGCTGCCCAGTCAGTGGCACTTCAGTGGCACTGTGTGAGGCCGCCTGGGAGGCAAACGCAATGTGTGCGGCTCTTCCCCAGGGTGCCATCTGGGAATCCCGCTCCCCAGGCTTCTCCCCCCAACCTTAAGGGCACATTGTCGGATCTTCTCCAGGGTGTCTGGGCGTCGAGGCGTGAGCTGGCTTGGCCACGTCCCACAGTGGGCCCCCACCGAGCTCCTTCCAAGAGGAGCCATGGGCCTTTCCTTAGCAACTCACTTCTTTAATTTTAGAATCCACGTGGGTAAATTCAGCTTAGACCAGAGGGCAGAGTTCTCCCCAAATGAAACTTGCCAATATTTACTCCGGGAAGACAGGAACCGGCCTTCGCAGCGCTGGGATCAGGAACAGCAGGTAGTTAGGCAGAGGGCTCCCGAGGCCGATCTGCGGCTGCACGGAGCACCCCGTGCACGCGTGGTACGCACACACAGTGTGCACGCACAGGTGTGCACACCACCGCCCAGGCGCCTCCAGTGGAGGATGGGAGGGAGAAGCAATGTTTGATTGAACCCAAGCCAAGAATGCCAGAGTGTGGCTGAGGAACACAAGCACTGCCTGGGGCCTGGTGCAGGGCAAAGGGTGGACCCCCTGCAGTGGGAAGGGCCAGGAAGCAGACGGAGAGGGAGACGTCCCTGGGAGAGGGCAGCCTGGGCTGGGGCGACGGGTGCAAGCCACTCCTGCACCCAGGCTGCGCAGATGAGGACTGCAGTTAGTGGGCCCCCCACCTTGGGTCCCTGTGTTCACCACCCCAGAGTTCCTCCTGGAGAGCGCTGTGGACTCCTCCCAACAGGCTGTTCGGCTCCTTGGGCCGGTCTGGGAGGCCGGCTGGTGCCACTCCTGCAGCCAGCGGCTCTGCGTCTGTGCCGGCCGCAGGAGGAGAGGCCGTCTGGGCGGATAAGGCAGCAGGCACTAAGCGGGGCACGGGGCTCTGGTGGCCCACAGTGTGTCCGCGGGGAGGGTGCATAGTCAGCACAGCGTGGCAGCTGGGTGCTGAGAGAGGCTGCTGGGAAGGGCTGTGGTTGGGCCCAGAAGGTTCTGCCAGGGTAATGTCCGGAGGCAGCGGAGGCACCAGGCGGACCCTCCCTCTGGAGAGTGCGGGGGAGCCGCTGGCCCTGCAGCCTTCCGCCTGGCCCCGCAGCATCTTTGGTTTAGGCCTGGCAGGGCCCTTCTGTCTCCAGTACGGCAGGTGTCTGTGGCCAGGGCCGTTAGCCCAGCGAGGTCCCCGGGGCAGGGTCCACGGCCAGGAGGCCTGGCCCTTCGGCCCAGGGCCCTGCGGGCGCCTCCCCAGCCGGTTCACCTGGGTCCTCATGGTGGCCACTTCCTGAGCCAGGCCTGCCAGGGCCGTGGCCAGCCGGTCCAGCTTCTCCGCGAGGGCAGCGCCGAGGCTGTGCAGCTCCTGCTGCAGCGGCTTCCCGCAGGGGCACGGCAGGCGCGAGGAGGCGGCTGGCAAAGCGGGAAACGTGGCTGCTGGAGAGGGCAGCTCCAGCAGCAGAGACGCACTGGGCGGCTCAGGCAGGCCCCTGGGGAGCAGCCTGCCGTGGGTCCTGGCTAAAACCAGAGCAGAGGCTGGGTAAGAGTTCTTTGATTGTAAGGACCTTTCTCTCCACAGAGGTCCCTTGGACTAGGGTGCTCAGCATCCTGACCCTCTACGGCCTGGCTTCTAAAGGTAAGGAAGGTGACTCAGGCTTGAGAATACTGACGGCAATGCTCATTACATCAAAATTGGCCGCGTCTCCTGGCTGTTCCCCAAACTGATGGGCGAGATCAACTATAGACTGGGTTTCCACGGTAACCAAGCTTTCCTAAGACTGTGGTCTTCCCATCTCCTAAGAAAACAATCAGTGGGTTCCCCGTGTAGCCATTGGGACCTAATGGCACCCCAGAGCACCTGACACTGCCCTAGGAGTTGGGGAGAAGGGCCCAGAGCCCCCGTCCCAGACGGTGGGAGGCCAAGGCGATGGCAGCGTCGGAGACAGGCCAGGGGGACCAGTCCAGCCAAGGGCCTCGCAGGCGTTTCTCATGGGGCAACCTTGGGGCCACTTCAGCACTCCGTGCTCTTGGGCACAGGCAGACCACAAGGTTCTCACCCCTGCTGCCCATACTCTCTCTATCCAGAAGTTACGGATTCATAGGATTTTAAGTCTTAAGTTACTTTCAAGAAAATCACCTAATCCTCAACCCTAAATTCCCTTGGAACTGGTCCCAGCCCCAGGCAAAGCTCCACGAGAAAGCCTTGGCCATGCACTTGCTGTTCCTGACCTGCTTAGCCCTGGGCTGGGCACAGAGATTGGCTCCTGCCCATTTCTCTGAAACCCTAGCCGCGGCTCTGCCCTTCTCTTTTCAGCACCTCCAGGGCTTCACACAGAGGAAAACGTGAAGACTGGAGTGGCCAAAGGATCCAAGCGCTGTCTGGTTGAGTTCTTTAGGCAAGGATCCAAGTCTGGGGCTGGAGATCCCACCCAGGGGCTTCCAGGGAGGAAGAGCCCAGGCTCACTCCCCTCGGGCCAGCTCAGACTCTTAACAGCCTGTGCCAGTGAAGGAACCTGACCACAGGCCAAAGGTCACCAAGTCCCTGATGTGAAGCTGTCCCCAAGGGACCCAGGGCACCGGGACACACCCTCCTGCATGTCTCCATTGCAGGCCCTCAGGTGCAGAGGTATGATGCGGAGCTAAACCTCTCTGGAAGACCTTGGCCAGGTCACTCGACAGTACTGAGCCTCAGTTTCCTCATCTACTCTCTAGAGTCCCCTCAAACCCAAATGGATTCTGGAACACTTCTCAGTTGCTGCCTCTAAAAGTTGTATCTGTGTGCTTTTATGAAAATCCTAGGTACTTCTGTAATAAAACACTAAATGAAAGATGCAACCTGAAGTGGCTTAAAGATGAGACTTTTCCTTCTTATGACCCAAATAATGAACATGGAAGAATGTCTCCTCAAGCTAGGCCCCTGGGTCCTGTCCTGCAGAGGGGACGAGGAAGCTACCAGTTTACCTGCAGCTCTGGGTCTTCCGTGTCCAGGCTCCAGGCCCCTGGATGCTTCTCCAAACCTGGGCCCAGGCCTTCTCTCCAGCGGAGGGGCAGGGCAGGGGTCACCAGCTGTCCCTGCAGAGAGAGCAAAGAGCGCTCAGGATGGGATACCCATCGCATGGCCAGAGCCGTGCTGACATGAGGATATTCTGATGGAGCCTAAAACTGTGTCAAACTTTCAACTTCTTTTTTTTTTTTGAAACAGAGTCTCAGTCTGTCATCCAGGATAGAGTACAGTGGCATTATCATAGCTCACTGCAACCTCCAACTCCTGGGCACAAGTGATCCTCCTGCCTCAGCCTCTTGAGTAGCTGGGACTACAGGCATGCACCACCACGCCCGGCTAATTTTTCTATTTTTAGTAGAGATGGGGTCTTGCTCTTGTTCAGGCTGGTCTCAAACTCCTGGCCTTAATTGATCCTCCCACATTGGCTTCCCAGAGTGCTAGGATCACAGGTGTGAGCCACCATGCCTGTCCCAAACTTTCAACTTTGAACAATGATTAAATGACCCGCAGGGTGGACACACTTGGCCTGTCAGAAAGCCTCGCTCTGTTGGAATGGCCCGCTGTGGCGTGTGCGCGTCGGGCACCTGCCCCATCTGCAGGGTGTGGGTGCGCCGGACCCCTCCAGAGTCCTCTGCAGCTCCAGCGTCACCCCTCAGGCTCTGTCAGGAGGCGATGGCTGGGGAGGGGAGGTGGAGAGGGTTCCCATCTGTGGGTCCCGCCTCAGCAAGACCTCTCCAAGGATATGGCCCTGTGGTCCATGCCCAGCCCACTCTTGCCGTTTTCTGCTGGGCCCACTGGGCACTGAGCAACGTGGCTCAGCCCAGGACCTGCACAGGGCAAGGCCAAGGCCTGCAAGTGGAGCACGGAGGGGGGGGGGGTACTCCCTGCCCTGCCCTGCCTCCCTCTCCTCTGCACTGCTGAGGGGCCCCTCTCCTCTCCCTCCTGTCCCCTCTCCCGCTTTCCGGGCTGGGGGCAAACATCGCTCACAGCTCGATGGAGAAGCGAGGTGGCCTGGGGCCGCAGGCCACGTCTCCAGCCTTCCCGACAGGACAACCCGTAATAAGTCCTCCCAGGTGGGGAAATCTCCCTTTTAAGACTTTTTTTTTGTTAATTGTCAAGTTTTAAAAATACACACTATCGTTGTATCTATACACCCATATCTGTCTATGTCCACACGTATATAGAAGCAAGTACATATAACGCGCCGGATCACCAAGGGGACGGCTACAGCTTCCCTCACAGCTGTGTGCCAGCACACCCCGGCCCCGGCCCCCAACCCCGGCCCCCAGGAGCCCCAACCTCCCTCACGGACAGAGCTCATCTCACTGGGAACCGAAGCACGGCAAGTGGAGAGGATTTTCTGGCGAGAGCCCAAGTGACAGGCGGGATTCAGGGGACCAGTCTAGACTCCCGGCCCTCGGGGAGACGCCCTCCCCGGAGACTCCTGCTCACCTGCACTGAGACGGCTGCAGCCCGCAGGCTCTGTTCTCCTGGGGTCTTCACCAGGGCTGCTGCTGCTGCTGCTAGTGGGGGATCCGCCAGGGCACGGGGACAGAGGGACAGGACACTTGCAGTGGGGAGGGCGGTCCCGCTCTGGCATCACAAAGCTGGTGTCAGGGCGGTGCCCCATCCTGGGAGGCGGCCCACCACCATCCCCCCGCCCACAGGCTTACCCTGGAGGAGTGGCCGCCAGGGCGCTGGCTCCAGCCTCAGGTCTTCTCCCTCAGAGCTGCTGAAGCTTGAGCTGGAGCCGGGGCTGGGGCTGGGGCTGGGGCCGGCCAAGCAGGCAAAGTGCAAGGGCCTCGTGGGCAAGATCCCTCTCAGGGAGTTCTCCAGGCAGTGCAGTGGGGAGGGCTTAGCAGCTGGCCCTGGGCAAATGACAAGAGAGCCCTCTGTCCTCATCCTGAGTCAGCGAGGAGGCCTGAGCCTCAGTGACGAGGATCACAGAACTGGTCCCCTTTCAGCTCAGCCCACACCCAGTGTGAGCTCTGGGGGACCCTCAACAGCTCATTCTGGTCATGGAGGGTGGAGACAAGGGAAGCTGGGGCCTGGCCAGACCCCAGCCACTCTGGAAAGTCAACTGAGGAACTTCCTGGAAGTCTCGAGTCCCTAGAAGCCACTAGCAGTCAGGTTCCAGGCAGGCCTTCAGGTTAAGGCCGGGCAGCCTCTCCCACCCAGCAGCAGGCAGGCTCGGCCGTCCAGGGGCAGAGGCTGGCTTAGGGCCAGTCCTCGCCTGGCGCAAGGTTAGCAAAGCCGCATTTACTCAGCGAAGTCACCCTACTGGCCCCACAGCAGACCCGCGGAATTCTGCGGAAGCTAAACTAAGCGGCAGCAGGAGACAGAGGGAGGCCCCCTTGCCCCAGGAAGCGTCTCCACTGGACAAACCAATGGATGGACTAAAACAGTATTCTTCCTGCCGCCCTCCTTGTCAGAACTTTGTGTCTTTTCATCATCCTTTTTAGCACACCTCTGCCTCTGTCTGGCTCCAGGCTCTGTCTTTTGGGGAAGGGATACGGGACAGGGAAGGGAGAGCGGGACAGGGAGGGAGGGAATCTGGCTCCTCATCAGACACCTTGACTGTTGGGCAACAGGCCCGTCGACACTGAGGGCAGATGTCAGCTCACCATCTTGGAGCCACCTCCATGCTCCAGGCTTGGTGGCCCCAGGGTCTCTGAGCCCCCGCTGGTGGCAGGTGGGGACAGAGCTGGAGGTGAAGGCCTCTGGGTTGGCCAGACGGAGGCTCCTGATGGGCACTTCTCCCCCTCCCTGCCCGAGACGGGCTGGCGCACAGGGCTCACCCCTCAGTCCTATTTAATGAGAAGCCAAGAGGCCTGTCATCTCCGCAGGGCCTCATGTTGGCACAGAAAAAGGGACAGGGAACAATTTTTGCCACTGCTGGGCTCTCGGGCACGCCAGCTTCACGTGCGGGGGCACCGCCCTGAGATGCCCCCGGGAGCTCTCCACTTCCCCCCACGGGCTCCTGGGAGCCCTGCAGCTCAGTGGCTGCACCCAGACACCAAGGCATGTAGGGACCGACATGGCCAGGATGAAGACACTCAGCTGACAAGGCTCCAGCTCAGGCCTGGACTGTGGACCAGCGGACGGTGGCACTCGGGCGTCCCTGTCCTGGGTTGTACCCACCATTCAAATGCCACGAAGTCTCATGTGTGCTGAACAGACTCCCTGGCTTTCTGGCCTCTTGCAAGTGTCTGCCCAGGCCTGTCCCCAGAGCATCGCTGCGGTTCGGGTGAGGATCTGAGCCTGCTGGCGGCAGCGCCCCGCGTGGCAGTGCTGGTGCTCCCTGCCCTATTCCCAGGCACCCGCGGCAGCCACAGCCATACCTTCCTTGTCTGCCATCCAGTTCCTGGGCTCTGCTCTCCTCAGACCCCCGTCGGCTGCCGAAGAGCAGGGCCAGGTAGGCTGTGGCCTGGGCACAGGTATCTCTTTGAGACAGTTCTCTAGACCCTGGAGGGGGGAGCTTCCCAGTGGGCTTCCTGTGAAGATCAAACATCCGCAGACCAGGAGGTGGAGCCTGGTCTCTCAGACCCCAGAGTCTCTCCTCTGCTGTGTGTCCAGGCAGTGGGGGCCATGGGAGGGGGTGCAGAGCAGTGACGTGTTGTGCACTTTGGGGCCCCGGATGGAAAGTTGGCCCCAAACATCTGTCAGTCCTGCTCTGGGGTGGCCCTGCTCAGGCTGCCCTGGAAGAAGTCTGACCTGTCCTGGCCACCCACACAGGAGCCAGGCCTGGGGCTGTCATGAAGGGACTGGCTACAGGTGTGGGTCTGGGCTCCCTCCGTCTGTCCAGCTGCCACCTCTGCGAGGGATGGCGCCGCCTGCCCCACACACAGGTCGACCTTTAAACACTGTGCATAAGTCTTCCTTCACCACTGACAGCAAGCAACACTGCAGGCCCCCTTGCCTCCGGTATGACGCAGTGGGCCATGGCAGGCAACCACGCATGCAGTTTCTACTGGGAAAGAACTAAATACAAGGCTGGGTACAGTGGTGGCTCACGCCTGTAATCCCAGCACTCTGGGAGGCTGAGGGGAAGGTCGCTTGAGGCCAGGAGTTCAACACTAGGCTGGGCAACATAGTGAGACCCCACCTATAAAAAATATATATATATAAAATAAAAATAAAAGCCAAATACATTACAAAAATCATTCTTCATGACAGGGAGCTGTACAAGTGACAGGAACTAGATGGACTGAGAGTCTAGAGAAGGAGGCACCCTCCCTGGGTGAGCTGACAGTGCCGGCCATTCCCTTTCCTGAGGGCACCTGCTGACGATCCTGGGCCCAGGCACAGGGTGAGAAGAGAAACCGTGAGTGTTTCTGGCTGTCACGAGGGGCAGGAAGGGCAGAGTAGAAACTAGAGGATCTTCAGATACGCTTTACCCCACAGGACATTCGCTGAGTTCTGGGGCAACAGAGGGAGCTGGGCTAGAAGCTTCAAAAAGGCAGCGTGAAATGTGCAGTTTGGGTTACTTAGAAAGCGAAGTGCATCCATGAGAACACATGAGAAAAATGGGTGCTACAGAACACCGAGCTGCTTTGAAAAGAATGAAGTAGCGCTAGTGGCCAACAAGCATCAAGACAAAATGTAGAAAGATGTCAAAGACGGCGGTTAGGACACAGGCGAGGTGGAGACGTGCACAGGTGCTGCGCCTGTGTGAGGGGCAGACGCAGCGGGAGGGGAGGGGGACGGGGGCCCGGTCAGGGGATGAAGGGAGACTTCATTTTCCCACCTCTTGTAGCTTTTGAACAAAACCATGTGACTACATTACCTAGTAAAAACTAAAATTTCAACAAAAAGTCAGTTGCGTTTTTGGGGAAAAGCCTCACCCCCAAGGGGGTAACCCCAGCAGGCCCAGGGACCCAGGCTGGCCTGCACCACGGGCTCCGCGGACCTGGCCACGCCCCGGCTGCAGCGCTAGGCTGGACACTAACAATGCGTGTGGCCAGGACACAGAGGCACGCGCAGAGGGACGAGACAGACCAAGAGGACTCAGATTATTCAGGCAAGGGGAAAAAGGGCCAAGAGGGGATGCCTGCCCCCTCCTGCAAACCCCCCAGTACAACTCCCTTGGAGGGACCCAGGGGACCACGGGTCACTAAGCACACTCCTCCAGCTGCTTGTATGTGAACTTCAGCAAGTTCCCCTAAGTTGGAGGTCAGTTTGATAACAGGCTGGGAGGGGAAGATTTTAATGCAGAAGGAGATTTTTCCAGAGATCTCAGACACTGTCCTGCCACTTCTGAGCCAAGTCACAAAAATGAACCCTCTCCCTTCCCCTGCCCAAGACCTGTCCTGCGTCTGCTCCTGCCTCAGCGTCCCTAGCTCTGCTCCTAGCACTGGCACGGTGGCCTGCCTCAGTGGAGCCAGAGACGACAGTGGGCGAGGGGCCCTCGCACCCTTGCCCAGGATGGACACCTAGACTCAGGCCGGCCCTCTCACCTTTTCTGGGCCGCTGCCCCTGGCTCCCCACAGGGCTCCCAAAGTCCAGGTCCCCATCGGTGCTGCTGGATGAGGAGAAGCTGGAGGGCGTGTGCCGGGGGCCTGGGGGCCCGGTGGAGCCCTCTCTCACACAGCCCTGCAGGCCTAGAGGCAGAGGCGGCTCCCTGCTTGCCCCTGCAGGGAACAGCACAGTTGGGGTCACCGGAGGGCCCACTGGGGAGGTCCTGGGCCCTGCTGTGGGGTAGGCAGAAGACCCTGCCCCAAAGATTGCTCACCGGTGTCCTGCAGCACATTAACCCACGTTAGCCCACAGTCCCGTGTGACTGGAGAGAACAAGACTTCTAGGAGAAGGAAGTGAGGCAGGAAGGTTCTGCCTGTTTTTTACTACATTTGGGAGCCGTTGCTGGGGGGCACGAGAGGGGCTGGGGGAAGGGCCTGTAGCTCAGGAGGCCTTGGGAAGGTGACCCTGGCATACCCTCAGCGTCTCCCTCATGTGCCATGCATAGGGACACACGCCACCCCACGCCCAAGGTCACAGACTACCTTCACTGTGTGATCTGTGGGGCCGCAGCTCAGGCCTCTGGGACCCGGAGTCTCCTGGCTGGGGGCTCTGGGACCAGGAGGTGGCCAGTGGCTGGGGAGGTAACAACCCGCTTGAGGGGATGCCCTTCAGACAGGCCTCCAGGGCTTCCAGCGGCGAGCTTGATGCACTGGCAGCTAGGACAGGAGAGATGGCCTGTCACCATCTCCTGCAGGTCCCGGCCCTGCTCGTCAGGCGCCCACTGGCTGGCTGCCCCTGGCCTGTTTCCTGCAGGGGTGACAGGTCCTGCACCAGGCTCTGGGGACTGCCAGGCAGAAACCTTTCTGTGGGGGACTTCTGATCTTCTCTTGGCTACCCCACAAGGAATGAAGAAAGGAGGTATGGGGAGACCCACATATATGCAGTAGCCAGCTTCCCCCGCAGGGAATCACCGCAAAATGAAGGTCCTGGGGTGGGGCCTGGGCTGGGGGTGTGGGCTAAGGGACACTACTCAGGAAGAGTGGCAGGCACCGCTTCCCTGGGGCTGGCAGAACCTTGCCAGGGACTGAGAACCCCACCAAGGAGACTAGGGAAGACCACCCAGGCCTCACCTTGAGCCTGAGGGCCCCAGCTGGGCCCAGGGACCCCTCTGGTGTCTCCAGTGGCAGAGGGGCTGAGGGTCTGCCTGCTGGGCTGACAGGATGCTGGCACCGGAGGGCTCTGGGCCCGACATTCCTCCACCTTCACAGAGAGCACGCCGCCAGAGCCAGGACCAGGGCGGGGAGCAGGGGTCGGGAGGTGTCCGGACCCTGCAGGAGGGAGGCCACCAGGAAGCCCAGGATTCAGGCCCTGGACCCATCCTGAGAGTCCTGTGAGGCCTTTATAGGGTTGGGGGTGCTTCCAAGGCCCCTCTGCCTCCATGGCAGTCGCTGGCTGAGGGAACAGTTACCTGCCCGACAGGCCAACACAGGGGCCTGTTTATGGTGGAGGGTCACCTACAGTTCTGCCTGGGGCAGGAAAAGGAAACAGACAATGTCTGGGGGCCCTCCCAGCCTAGTGAGTGGCCTTTACCTCCAGAATTCCTCTTCCAGGCCCCTCCATCCTCCTGTAGCCATGGGTCCCCTGCTCCTGAGGTGCTGGGATGCCTGTCCCCGGCCTCGGGGATCTCCTTCAGACAGTTCAGCAGACCCTGGAGGGGACAATCCCCTGAAGCTGCCTCTGTCTTCACTGAGGGAAAAAGGGACACATTTTCACCTTGAGCCCAGTGAAAACGGGGTCAGCCATTCATGATACACAACAATAGGGGACAATCTGTGTGTGATGTTAAAAGGGCACAGCCGGAATCTGGGGGCGTGGGTCTTCTCGTGACTCATTTAGTCTAGCATGAGCCATGGTCTTCCTGGTGCCCCGGTTAAAAATGCCTGTCTACACACCCACCAGCACTGGACAGAGAAAAGGAGGGAAGACAGTACAGTCACCCTGAAGGCAAACACTGGGATCACTCAGCATAAACGGGGAAGGGGGCTCACGGAGCTGCTGCTCGGAGACAGTCCTCTGGGTCCTGAGCAGAACTTACCTTTGAGGTCGAGCTTTACACAGACACACACACTTAGAGGATACGCACAGTATCACCCTCTCACAGATGAGGAAACCAAGGCTCGAAGGTGTCCGACCTTTCAGAGTCTGACCCCGAGGCTGGTGCTTGCCCCCACGCCCTGCTGCCCAGGTCCCAAGCCCACCAAGCATCTCGCCTGGGGTCCGGATGCAGCGACACTCGAGCCCTACAGCTCCTCCCTCACAGCCCACGTCAGGAACAGTAAAGAACACAAAGGAACCCAGGACAAAGTCTGTTTCTGAGTTTTCTTCTTCTAGCTAATCGAGCGCTGCCCTTACAGAGCCACCTGGCTTCAGAAATGTGACACCGGCAGCACAGGAGCAGCCACATTGGCAATGGCTCTAAGGGAGACATTTTGGAGCAAGAGAACGGCTATAAAAAGGTAGCTCAAGCTTCCCAGAGGGAAGAGACCAGGGGCTCCAGAGACCAGGACTCACCTTCCCGGGGTGGGCTCCCGGGCCCCAGCTCCACACTGGTCAGCCTCGACGCGTCCAGGACAGGGAGAGGGGGCAGCTCAGTCCGGGGTGCCCCGGGGTGCTGGGGCCCAGGCACAAGGATTTCTTTCAGACAGTTGATGAGGCCTTGCAAGGGGCTGTTCCCAGGAGAGAGTCCTGCAGCACACACGAGGGCGGCTGAGGTCATCCTCACGGGGCAGCCGGGAGGCCGTCAGCAGTCACTAAGGGCCCTGGGTGCTGAGATTCCCATCCGTGAGAACAGAGACAAGGCCTGCCTTGTAGGGTTGCCACGAGGCCCAGATGGGGAGCGAGATGACCTCCTCGCGCGAACGAAACATGCCTCCCCGTCACCACCCCTCTCAGTCAGGGCAGGCCCCGTCAGGAAAGCCAGCCTCTCACCTGCCCCCGAGGTCCCTGTCTCCTGTCTTCTGTGGCTCTTCCTCCTGCCGGGGCTGCAGGCAGGCGGGCTGGGCTCCCTGCCTGGGGCTCCTGGGCCTGCCTTCGCTGTAGGCCACGGTTTGTCAGCAGCTGCTGTTGCAGTAGGAGACAAGGAAGGCCTTTCCTCCTCATCTAGACGCTGGGAGATCAGCCCAGATCTGGTCTGGGTAGAGAACGGGCCTCTCCAGCTCCCAAGTCCCCAGAAGGCAGTTAAGTCCTGGGAACTTGGACTTGTGGTGGGGACCAGCTTCCAGAGGACTTGTTCCAGGAGGGCTGGGGGCCTTTTCCTGTTTCCTTCCCGTTTAACTGTAAACACCTACACTATTCACTCTGAATAACCTGGACCCCTGCCCCTAAGCCCAGCCTCTGAATCTGGCTCAGTAAGCAATGCCGGCAGCCAGAACATGAAAGCCACGATCTTACGCTCGTCCTTCTCAAACCAGGGCACGTGGGACCCCAGAGCAAATGTGCCAAATGACATCTGTAATCACAGCTAAACAGGGTATATCTTTTAGGAGTGCCAATTTTATTCTATATTAATTCAAAATATCTTAATAAAAATATTTTTAATAAAGATGTTCACACAAATGCAAAATTTACAAGAATTTTTAAAAAATAAAATGAGATTCCAGAGAAATTCTAGTGGCTACTCTTGCCCTCCTCTGCTATTAGGCTTGCTTTGACAAGGTCTAAGAACAAGACTGGGTGCACACAGCTATGTTATCCACCAACGGGCCTGCATGTTAGAAACCACCCGAGGGTTTCTGTGCATTTGTCACACAGAACTCAGTGATCAGGGCTGGGTGAGAGGCCGCCCGGGGACCGAGCATCACGCCTCTTCTTTGCTCTATAGATCGGAGCCCAAGCATGTTGTTCTCTTCCCCAGGGAACTTTGTCCCCATTTGGTAACAGAAGAAACTGAGTCCTAGAAAAATGGTACAGGGTCCAAGTCCCCCCGACTCACTGATAGGGAGGGGGCTTCCTTGTCCCCCATCTTCGAGTGGGCTGCTGCAGCATGAGCTGTTGGTGGGCGTGGAGGCCAGGCTGGGTCGGCTGACAGGGACGTTGGGAAGGCAGCTGAGCAGGCCTCGGAGAGGACCTGGCTCCACTGCTGCAGGTGCTGCTGGGCCGGAGGGAGAAGACACCAACAACCGGTGAGAGGAAGATGCCCTGACATTGTCACAGTCCGGGGCCTTCTCACCATGTTCTGCTAACAACGACCAGGATGTCAGTAATCTGTGCAGCCATCACAGAGCTCTGAAACTCAGGTTTCTGGCCACAGCCGTACCCTGACAAAATTAGAAGCAGCAGCTCTAAAGCCACATCCTCAGTTACCCTGCGCCATCCTCCACCTCCTGCCCTCTACTTCCTATGCCATTTGCCATCAACTGAGTGAGGCTATGGGGGACAGATTCTGGGGGTAAGTGGGACCTGAGCTGAGAGCAGGTGAGCACGAACTGGGGAAAGGAAAGAGTTTGGTGAGGTGGAAAGGACACAGGCCTGGGAAGGGAACTGGTTCCCACTGGCCCCTCCAACAAGGCACAGCTTCCTCTCTTCCTCAACTGTAAAACAGGGACAAACGCACTGTCCTCATCTACCATGCAGAGCACCAGGCGAGAGGGTGGGGCCCCGGGGGTGGCTGAGCCACGCAGAAACCACCACAAGAGTCAGAGCTACTCTCTCGTGGACTCTGCCCCACGCCCTTAGAAGGCAGGCACGTGGCCGGGCATCAGGAGCTAGGGGTGACTCTGCCTCCCCGCACATGCCTGGGATCCAGCCAGGGCCAGGCAGATATACCTCCATGGTGCCGTAGACTTGCACTGCATCTTGGGGAGTGCAGAGAAGGTTGTGTGCGCTGCACAGGCAGCCCTGCTATTTGACCTACCCTCGGGGCTCGCTCTCTCCCCATCCGGGCTGGCTCCCCCACTCTCAGGGCTGTTCATAGCACCCCTGACTTCCCCGAACAGGAACTCTGGGATCTCCTTCACCAGCTGCACCAGGGCGGTGAGGTGCAGGCTGTGCCGGGGCTGTCCTCCTGCGGAGAAGCCACAGTGACTGTCACCCCTGCATCTGCTCCGTGCTCATGCTTTTGTGTGTTTCACACCCAGCGTCTCACGTAATCCCCCCAACCACAGGGGGAGTAGCCAGAGGAAAGACCCATGTCCTGTGAAACACAGAGGACGTAGGCGCAGCCGGGGCAGGGGCACAGGGCTTGGGTACAGGGCTCTTCTCACTCTGTTACTCGTTACTTCTCTTGCTCCCATCTCCTTTCCTTCCAGAGCAATGCCAAGGAGGGCCGCCTGCAAGCTCACCTCCTACCGTCCAGGCCCTCTGTCTTTCCCGGCAGCCCCTAAACACCCAGCCTCACTCAGTCTGGACCCTGTGCACCATGTCACCATCGTGGCATGGCTTCTGGGAGCTGCAGCCTGGCTCTGCAAGGGTGGCTGGGATAAGGCTTCAGGGTGGTGGCAGGACAGGGGCCAGGGTGACCCCAGGTTTCCTTTGAGCACTTCTCTGTGTTAACAGGCTCCCAGCCCAGAGGGGTCAGGGGGCAAAGTCAGGGAGGGTTGGGGTGGGGGGCGTGGCGAGGTGGGGACAGCTGGCTGAGCCCGTTGAGGAGCGGGCCCTGGGGGCTGTCCATGAGTGGGAGGGGATGTCCACAGCCTGCAGCAATGACTTACCCTGGGGGCCTCCCCCACCAGCAGGCTCCGGCCCCTCAGCAGTGCAGCCCCCTCGGCCCGTGGCTCCTCCAGGCTCCGTAGGTGACAGGAAAGCAGAGAGGGGAAGCAGCTCAGCTGTCCCTGGGAAAGAAAGGAGAAGACAGTCGCACTGGGAATGCAGAGGCCTCCACCTCCCACACGGCCATGTGCAGACACCCAGGCACCTGCATATCTGCGCACGTGTTTACGTGTAGTTCATGTGATCACCTAACCTCAGCCTCGGGGTGCTCAGAACCTCAGAGGCCACCTTGCACCCACTGAACTGTACCCGGAGCCCTATTATGATACACAGAGACACTGGCAGCAACATGAAAGATCAAGTGAGGCCCCAGTCCCACCCTGAGCTGGAACCATGTTCATTTCACAGCTGGAAAGACCAAGGCCTGGGGAGTCCTGGACGCCAGCCTCCCTTCCACCCTCCCCCCGGCTCCTGCCTCCCGTCCTCCTTACCCACGGAGACCAGCGTCTCGTAGTTCTCCCGCATCACATCTCGGTAGAACTCCCTCTGCCCCTCCTCCAGGAGCCGCCACTCCTCCTCCGAGAACCGCACAGCCAAGTCCTTGAAAGTGATGGACACCTGTGGGCACAGTCTCAGGGGGTTGGTTGGTTCTATCCCAGCGAGGCCTAGCCCAGCAGTCCCATTGCGCGGTGACCCTGCCCGCGTCTCCAGGTGTAAGCTGGGGAGTGGCAGGGCAGGAATGGCAGGACTCTGCTCCGGAGACGGCTGGAGGCTGAGCTGTGCCCTGAGGAGACAGGCTGCCATCCTAACCTCCACACCTGTGCATGTGACCCTATTTGGAAACAGGGTCACTGCAAGTGTAATTACTTAAGATGATGTCATAAGCATAAGTGGGTGGTCCCTTAATCCAGTATGACTAGTGTCCTTATAAGAAAAGAAGAGACACAGAGACAGACACCCAGGGAGAAGATGGCTGTGTGAAGACAGAGGCCGAGATTGGAGTGATACAGCCACAAGCCAAGGAAAGCCTGGGGCTACCAGCAGCTGGAAGAGGCAGGAAGGATCCTGCCCTGGAACCTTCAGAAGGAGTGTGGCCCTGCCCACACCTTGATTTCAGGCTTTTGTCCTCCAGAACTGTGAGAGAATAAGTTTCTATTGTTTTAAGGCACCTGGTTTGTGCACTGTGTATGGCAGCCACAGGACAGTAACACAACAGTCTCGTGCCCTGTGGTCACTGGGCCCAAACAAAAGTCACCCCCTAACTGGAACCACAGCAGCCCTATGCTCGCCACGTTAGGGATTCATCAGAATTAATAAGCAAACCTCCCTCTGAATGTGCAAGGACTGGGACCCTAGCAATGTAGCATTAAAAAAAAAAGTTTACAAATAAAGCCAATTATAACAAATAAAAAAACACTCCATACTCTTTACCAGGGATGATACAACAGTCAGGAATCAAGCAAGCAACAGTTTTATGTTGTTCCTCCAAGCACCGCCCAGAGTAGAGACAGAGAGAGAGACAGAAAGACAGAGAGAGAGAGATGAGGCAATAAAAACCCAAAGAGCTTGGTAAGTCTGGAGAAGACAGGCCTTCCCTCCCCAGGACAGAGCATGAACAAGGAGCACTCATGGGCCTGTGACCCCTGGGCCCGTGTCTGTGGCACTTGATCATCAAACGCCTGTGCTACAGCCACAGCTCCTCCAGAGCCAGGCTGGGCTCCAGGCCTTCACTGAGCTGAGCCGCCCTCACTTTCCAGGTCTTGCTGTCCTTCAAAAAGCTAATCCGTTAGGCTTTACAATAGCAATATTAAAAATAAAGCCACTCTGCCCAGGCCAGCTTTGGTCATCTCCACTGCCATGAGTGGTGGCATTTATCGCCAGGCCCAGGCAGCACAGCCCTACAGGGACCCTGCAGCATGTGGGAGCTAAGCTCTATGGGAGGGGATGCAGCAGAAGCCCCCTGGTCCAGCCCTCCCCACCTTGCCATGGCCCTCACCCCGGCCCCCAGGCTGCGAGCCTGTTTCACGTTGTCCACTTGTCACAGAATTGCTCAGAAGAAACCTGGGGTCACCCTTGCTTTGGGCAACTGGGTTCTTCCTCTACATCCTACATTCATTATCTTCTATCTGTGTATTTGTCTCAGCTATCCTATGGCTTTTTTTTTTTAAAGTGGCATTTTTTCTTCTTAGTTTCTTTAAAAATGGCTATTCAGGCCGGGCACAGTGGCTCACGCCTGTAATCCTAGTACTGGGAAGGTCGAGGCAGGTGGATTGTTTGAGCTCAGGGGTTCGAGACCAGCCTAAGCAAGAGCGACACCACGACTCTATTAAAAATAGAAAGAAATTATCTGGACAAGTAAAAATATATATATAGAAAAAATTAGCTGGGCATGGTGGCGCATGCCTGTAGTCCCAGCTACTCGGGAGGCTGAGGCAGGAGGATCGCTTAAGCCCAGGAGTTTGAGGTTGCTGTGAGCTAGGCTGATGCCACGGCACTCTAGCCAGGGCAAAAGAGCAAGATTCTGTCTCGAAGAAAAAAAAGGTCATTCAGTGGACTTTAAAATGGCCATCAGACCCTAGAAAATGACTGGCATCTGACAGGCTTGCATTTAAAATTATGATAAAAAATAAACTTTGTATAAATCAAGCAAACAATGTAAATCACAGGAAGGGTCCTTCTGGTTTAGAAACAAATGCCGAACCATTTGTTTGTAGGTAAGAATTATTAAAGAAAATGAAGACACTCCTGATAAAGAAAAGAGGAAATCTACTGCCTTGTTTCATCTACTCACATCAGTGATTTTAAAAACCAATGCGGGCACTACCTGGTGGTCTTGCTGCTCACTCACTGCCTCGCTCGCTGCCTGTCCCCTCAGACATCTGACAGCTTGCCCCATCTGCGCTCCGCCCTCTGTCTGAACTGGCCAGGCTGCATCTGCACACCTGGCGAGGGCCATCCCTCCCGTGACCGCCTGCCTGTGGCCTAGGGCTCATGGGTGGCCACACACGGCGGCGTTCGCCTCCCTGGCTCACTGCTGACTCTCTGAGCTAAGCTTTGCGGCTCTGGCCCAAGCATGGCCACTTCTGCTCAGGAACGGCCTTAGACACCCTCCAAAACTTCTCTCAAAGAGCCACAACATTTCTTCCTGGCCTTTAGAAAACACGGCCAACACCAGGGTCTATGCGGGAGGGCTCAGAGAGCAGGCCTGAGACTGCTGTCCTCAGGAAGGCTTGCCTGCCAGGACCCCGGGCTGCTATCTGGGAATTTGGATGTCGACAAGCTTCCCACCATTTCCTAACTGATGAGAGTGGCTCACAGTGCCTAGATTATCCTGCTACAATGTGGTGTGTGCCAAACCCCTGGTTTCTTTCTGGGAGCCTGCAAGGTTGGTACATGCTAGGTACGTGAGGGTGCCTACATGACCAGACCCCAGTAGAAACCCTGGTGCCAAGTCTCTAGTGAAGCTCCCCTGGAAGACAACATCTCACATGTGTTGTTACCATCCCATGCTGGAGGGAGTAAGTGCATCCTGTGTGACAGCACTGGGAGGGGACCCTGGGGAGCTGCCCCTGGTTTCCCCCAGGCTTCACTCATGCACCTTCTCCCTTTGCTGGTCTTGCTTTGTACCCTCTCACAGTAGCAAATCTTAGCCAGGAGTCTTCCCAGTGAATCTCAGAACCTGGGATGCTCTTGGGGACCCCAACACAGGTCCCATCACACTCTGACAAGACACAAGCATTTTGAGGGCTCAGAGTGTGCTCCACCTAGCACCTCTGGCAGGGAGGCCTCATGGCCCAGCCCTGTTCTAGCTTTGCCACTGGGTCCAGCTGGTCACTCATCAGTCCCTGGCATTCATGGTCCCACCTGCATTGCTCTGTCCTCAGGTCCTCTCTGCTCCTCCCATCATACCCACTTCCTTCTTGAGTCCTACCCCTGAGCCAAGGCTTGGGTATCATAGGGACTGGTGGAGCACGAAGAGACCCCGGGGTCGTCAGAGCCAGTGAGTCCCCATCTGTGGGCTACAGAGCCCCAAGAACCTCAGACTTGTCACAACAGGCTCAGGGGCCAAATGGACACAACCTCTGTCTGTGGACTGAACGTGTACATCTTACTCTCGTGCTTTGATTACTATGTTTAAATATGCACAGATGCTGCTGTGATGAACATGCACGTCCTTTAAAAGTTATACCGAATTTATTTTAGAATACACAAAAAACCTGCAAACTAATGCACTAAGTACACAACTATGTGGGACACAGAGAAGTTTCAACACTAAGAAGGGGGGGGGTCACAAAGCCAAAAAGGTTGGAACCGCCTATTTACAGGCCACCGCTCACTGCTAGAGCTGAGGAAAAGCAGGGAGGGGTGGGAAAGGTGAACAAGTTACAATTTCTTCACCGCCTTTCATTGCAGCCACACAACAAACATTTATTAAACTCCCACTACGGCCAATACACTGGGGCAAACAAGGCACCCTCAGAACCTGGAAGCTCGTCAGACCGACCCGGCGGGGATGATCAGGGCCTGAAGGACTGAGCAGAGCAATGGCACAGGAAGGCACAACATGACAGAGCCCAAGTGACCAGGCGTCGCAGGCTGCCTTCTCAGGATGGCCGGAGGGAGCCCGAAGAGCTGGAACCAGGGCAACAGCACCATGTGCTGCTGAAGACGGGGAACCAACAGAATGTCGATGGCCAGAGAAGGACACTGGGAGACCAAGAACTGGTCTGGGTGCCCCTGCCCTTGCCCAGGTGATACGTGTACCCTGCTGTGGACAGCAGGCTCTCCCTAATTGCCATGGATGCCGCAAGCCAACCGACCTCCACAATGCCAGCTGTCGAGCTCGTCCAACACACCTCCATGCTCACCAGGCAACTGTCCATGAATATTTGGCTTCCCACACAGATTCCACTGTAAGTGGCCGAAGACTTAAATCAGCCACAGAGTATTTCTAGCTTGACTGTCAGCTCTATTTTTCAAGGTACAGTGAGCAACTGGCATATCCTGATTTATCTATCTGTTCTTTTTGAGTTTGGTTAGTGTACATAGATTCTCCTGAGAACCATAACCTAGGGGTACACTGACCAACATCAGGCTCTGTATCTACAAAACAAGAGTTCCACCCAAAATGCACCCCCCCGAGGCCAGGCTCAGTTCTTCTCCACCTTTTGGTAGCTCAACACACAGCTGGCAAGGGAGGGGTGATCTCCAGGGAAGAACATGCTGATCCCAGCCACACGGCTGGTTCCACTGCTGGTCTGATGTGGCCGTTAAGTTCTGGACACACAGGGCATGCTTAGGGCTTAACCCCGGGAGCCAGGCTGCCAGGAGTCCAGTCCTGGCTCTGCTTCATGTTAGTGATGGGACCTCAGCCAAACTACTTCCCACTTGTATGTCAGCAAACTCATCTATAATGCTGGGATCACAACAAGCCACCTCACAGAGATGTTGTCAAGATGAAACGAATTAATATAGGAAAAGTGCCCAGAACAAGCGCTGGGATGTATGAAGTGCTGTGATTAGCATTACTGCAGCCAGGTCTGTCTGTCTAACTCTTCCACACACACTCTTCCTGACCCCGGGTGCCTCTTTAGCTCCAGGCTAAATATATCCAGCTCTTCCAAATATCTGCAAAGAGATGCCTTCCAGGCCTCTCACCATCTCAGCTTCAAGATAAACTCATAGGTGACAAAGTTCTTATAAAATGTGGATGGGAACTGATCGCGGCCAGGGTAGGTGCTCCAGTCAGTGGCCTCCCCTGCCCAGAGAAGGCGAAGGAAGAGCGAGGAGTTTGTGTGTGAGGGAGTGAGCAAGCATGAGTGTGCAGGAGCAAAACCACCACAGGCTGGCCCTTCCCACCCTGTCCTCCTGGGCCCTACTTCACCTCCCCCAACCAACAGGAGAAAAGCTTTCTGCGCTGATCAGGATTGTTGTGATTGAGCAGTCTTCTAGCTCACTGCTGCCACACTGGTCCTCCTGAAACACCCCTTTCACTGTGTCACTAGCCCAGCATGAAAACCAGCTTCAGAGCTCGTAGGACCCAGGACCCGTCTCTCACTGTCCTGCCCAGCCCAGACCTGTGCCTTGGGCTTCTAGATCTGACCCTGCAGGGAGCCCCTTACTGCCTCCACCTGTTGGCTATGCTCACATGTCCCTGGGCTTTTGGGAGTCACAGTGGATATGAAGACTGGAGCCCTCCCTGCTCCTCTCCATGAAACTGTGACCTACAACTCTGCAAGGTCACTCCTGGCCACCTTCTCCATGAAGCTACATGGTGTGAGGACATACAATTCCCTGAACATCAGATTTGAAAGGTCAGTGGTCCAACCCTCTAATTTTACAGAACAGGAAACTGTGGTATGAGCAGGCCCTAAGATGGGGCCACTGGGCATATCTGAGCAACTAAGCTGTACAGCCAGAGCTGCAAAGGAGTTCCGCCCAACAACTGCCAATCCAATTTTTCTGGTTTCTCCTTCTCCCAAGATTCTTATGGGGCATCTTGGGCACAGTGCTGGCTCTGCGTGGACACACACTGCTCCCCATCCATGGCTGCCTGAGGCTGGCCAAAGCTCACTGGCTACCACAATGGCAGAACAGGCTCCAGGTGCCCACCCAGAAGAATGTGCAGCAACTCCCTGCTGGTATCATTTCCAGAGTTTCTTGGCATCTTCACAGCCCACACACAACTCAGCCCAACCTGGGCCCAGGCTATGACTGCAGATGGGGCCTTCTCTCCAGCTCTGGGATCTATACATCTTACCTGCAGGCTGCCCAGGATAAAACTTGGGACCTGTTTCACCTATTTCTCCCCATTTCCACGTGCCCACCCTCCTGGCTCCAGGATTCTACCAAGAATAAAAGTATCCGATTCACTTATTTCCCTAAGGCCTTCGTGCCCACCACTCCCAGGATAACTTGCAATGAAAAGAAGCCACGCAGAGGGAGGGCGACGCTCAACCTCAAGGAGCGAGTTTCGCCGGGTGGAGAGAGACTCGAAGTCTTGCGTCCCCCGGGAGTGGGCGAGGGGTTGGTCCGAGGACCTGTAATTCTTGACACAAAATCCTGAGCCCCAGCCCTGCCGGGAGGATCCCGAAGTTGGTGATCCTCGCTCCATCCCGCCCCCGCCGCCCCGCACTGAGCCGAGGGGACCCACCGAGGCGCCCACACGTCCGCGCGTCCGACCCCGCTCGGGGCGGGGTCCCAGCCAGCCTTACCTGGCGCGCCATCCCGGGGCTCAGCCGCCCCGCCACTCCTCCGCCCGCCCAGTTTCCGGCGCGGCCCGAGGCTGCGGTCGCTCGCTCCCCTCCAGCAGGCTGCGCGGCGACCCCGGCAGCTACCCAGCTCCGCGCGGGAGGAGGCGGGGCCCGAGGCCCGGGCCGCCGGGGAGAGGTGGGGGTGGGCGCGCCCGGGCCCGCCCCGCGCCTCGCCGAGCCCGCCCCCCGTGCCCGGCATCCCTGGAGGGTGGTCCCACTTCCGCCGGGAGGCCCCTGCCTCGGCGCCCCGGCCCGCGCAGGCGCGGACTACACTTCCCACAAGGCGCCGCGGCGCCGGCCGAGACGGGGGCCGGGCAGACCGGGCTGAGGCCTCGTCACCGCCCCCCAACCGTGCCGCGCCGTCGACCCCCCAAAGCTGCTGGCAGGGGCGGGGCGCCGGGACCGCCCGGTCGGGCTTGTAGGTGTGCATTCTCGAATCCGTGCGTTCATTCGTTCACTCTGGCGTCCAGCATTTACTGAGCGCGTCCCGTGTGCCAGGTGGGGATGCGCGGATGCAACGGGACGCGTCTCCCAGAGGCTGCGGTCACATAAACCGGACCCCGAGTGGGAGCTGCCAGGGGCCGCCGGCTGCACTGCGCGGGGCTCGGGCGTGGGTGGCTGGGGTGGCTGCCAGACCCCGGCGCCCCTCAGAGCTGGCAGCCCGCTCCCTTGCTCGCCACTGCATTGACCTGTGTGTCGTATTTTGTGTGACAGTTTGCTCGTCAGTTTTGTTGACTGTGGTAACCCCAACCATTCCCGGCACGTAGTAGGCCTCAGATAAATGTGTGGTGAATGAACCAAGCATGGGCCCACCATTCTCCGCCTACCCGGTTCGGACGGCCGGTCCCACAGGCCCGGAGAGGTGCTCTGGGCGGGACGGCGCCGGGCTGTGCACAGTGAGCTTGTGGTCTGTCCGGGAGGGGGACCCCGTATTGAAACGGCTCAGCGAGGGGGGCCTGTGGGGCCAAACCCGCCCTGCCGGGCAGAAGCTTGGAGCGGCAGAGGAAGCAGGGGTCCAACGACAGGGAGATGCTCTGCGCCTGGACCCTCAGTCCAGGCGCCTGCCGCCCAGAGCGCCCTCTTCCTCTGAACATTCGAGAAAATGGAATTTCTCTCCCAGCTGCCCAGTGCTGGCCTGCCGTGGGCTCCCCTGGCGTTGCTGCCGATCACCTCCCAGAACTCTGGGATGCGATGCGCCACCTCTCAGCCAGGCCTCCGGAGGAAGGCGTGGGGTGGGTGGGCTATGGCGGACCACTGTCTGTCGCTGCCCAGCGCACACCCGGGCAAAGCCCCCTCCTTCATGCCCGACCTTTGCCATAGGACCGGCGTGTGTGGCCTACCGAACAAGGATTTGAAGAAATCGCAAAGGTTTCACCAGTCGGAAAGAGAAAACGTAAAGTGCAGCACCTCATCTCAGGATTTCTACAGGCCACAGCGGCTCGTGGTAAGTCCCTTGCCTGTGCTTTCCTCTTCTTTCTGAGGTGGGCTCCCTCCGAGTAAGTGCTCCTTCTCCCAGCGCCTCCCTACACCCCACGGTCCCTCCCAGGAACCCTAAACTTTAAAATCCCTTAAACATAAAAACTCTTAAAAAGAATCTCTCCTCAAGAAAGACGCACCTTTATGTTAACGTGTACAGTGTCTTGGCACCTCTTTGACTCCAGCTCCGCCTTCCTGACCAGCCCTATTTGCAGACTCTAGGTCATCAGTCACGGAAGGCTGTTCTCCACCGTCAAATGTGCCGAATGCCAATTCTTTACATTATTGGGAAATCTCCTGCCACCTGCTACCTCCCAAGTAGTTTAGTTGCATCTTTGACCCTGTAGACCTGCGTGTACCGTGCAGTCCCTGTGTATGCACTAAAGAATGGTTGTGAAGAACGTCCTGAATCGGGTTTATTTGGTGGCTCTGGACACAAGGCAGGACGCATCTTGAAAAATTTCTCAATATTCAAACTGGTTGTTTAGCAAATTGATATTCAGTGGTATAATTTTCATCATATTTGGCTTTGGCTATCTGGTCATTCTATGAACTGGCTTTTGGTGAACTAGTCAGCTAGTTTTCCCAAATGAATCCATAGCTTACTCTAAAGGTAAATGGTGTGCACACTCCTTCATTTGGAAATGGCTGCAATTTAAAAATATTTTCTGATTTTCATTATGATTTCTTTTTCCGTCCAGGAGGTTATTTAAAGGTACCTTTTAATTTCCAAATGCGAATCGTTTTTAGAAATTGTCGTTTTGTTTTTGAGTTTTGAACTATAGTCAGAGAATGTAGTACGTGATGATTTTTTAGAATTTTTGGAGACTTGCTTTGTGGTCAAGTATGCAACAGATGTTTGAAAATGTTCCACGTTTACCTCAAAAAAGTATGTATATTCTAATGTTGATTACAGGGGTCTAGTTAGAGTTATTAAATCAAGCTTACTGATCATAATTTTCATGCCTTCTATAACTTATCTTTTTGCCTTTGGAACTATCAGTTACTGAAGAGATTTGTTAAAATCTCATATCAGATTGCACATTGGTCAGCTTCTCCATGTATTTATGACAATTTGCTTTATATATTTGGAGGCCATGTGCCTATACAAGTTTAGAACTTTAATGTGTTCCTGGAGAATTGTTCATTTTAGTAACACTCTTTATGCCTAATAATACTTTCTATAATCCATTTTGTCTGATATTGATATAGCTACACTAACTTTTCTTTTTGGCTAGTATTTGCTTAATATCTCTTTTCTTATCCTTTTACTTTCAAACTTTCTGTGTGTTTATATTTCAGATGTGTGTCACGTAAGAGCATGTAGCTAGATTTTGTTGTGTTGCATTTAATATTACATCTCTATCTTAATTGGCAAATAGTCCACTTGCATGTATTATGATTGTTAATATTTTTTAATTCATTTCTAGTACCTTATTTTGTGCTTTCTACTTATTCTGATTTTTTCCTATGCCTTTTTGCCATTCTCTCTTTGTCATATTCGTCAATTTTCTTTATTCGTTTTTTTCTTTCTGCCAATTTGAAAGTTATACCTTCCTTTTCTATTATTTTAGGGGTTACTTTTTATAATTTTATACACATATTTTGTTTAATATAGTCTAATGTGAATTACTATTTCCACTCTACTTCCAAACAATAGAAGGCTTTTTGTATACTACTTTAATCACATCATTCCCCTTCTATCTTGTGTGTAATTGTCGTTCTTTTTAGTTATTGTTTTCAATGCCCTCGTTTAAAGTCATTGTTTTTATTTTATACAATCTGTGCTGTTTATACTTACCAATGTGCTCACCAGTATTTTAGTCTTTTTTTCTTGCTTCTTTCTCCTTCCTTCTGGGTTCAGTGTTCTTCTTCCTGAAGTATAACTTTTAAGTGTTCTTTTAGCAAAGATATGTTAGAAGTATATGCTTCCAGTTGTATGAAAATACCTTACTTTTCTCTCACTCCTGAATGATAGTTTAGCTAAGTAGAGAATTCTAGCTTATAGTTATCTTCTTTCACACTTTTAATATCCTATTCCATTGTCTTCTGACTTTCATTGTTGCTGTCGAAAGGTCTACTGTCAGTCTAAGTGTTCCCTTGTGTATGGTGTGTCTTCTCTCTCTGGCTTCTTTAAAGATCGCTTTGTCTATGTTATTACGAAGTTTCACTGCAGTGTGACTAGGTATGGATCTTTTATTTATCTTTCTTAGAACTCAATATTCCTAAATCTGAGGTATCATATCTTTGTATAATACAAGTCTGGAAAATTCTCAGCCATTATATCTTTTAATATTGCCTCTCCTTCACTATATTTTCCCCTTGTAGAATTTGTGTTTGACATATTTTGGATGCCTTTTTATTCTTCTCCATCTCACTTAGGTTACTCTTTCATATTTTCCATTTTTTTAGACCCTTGTGAGGTCATTTTTAAAGATTTATATTCTATTTCACTCCTAAATCTCTCTGTAAGTTTATCTAATCTCTATGTTTTTTATCTGTGTTTAATCTGTTAATTAAGTGATCAATTTTAGTGATGTATTTTTCATTTTAGCTGAATCTGCTTTATCTTCTAAAAAATCATGTGTTCTCATGCTTTCAATTCCTTATGTCTTTAATAATTTTAACCATCCTTACTTTATAGTACCTATCTGATAATTCTGTTATCTGACATTATTTTGTTTGATGATTTTCTCTCATAATACACTGTTTCCTTGTACATTTTGTTGCTTTGAATTGTGAGCCTATCTTAGGTCAGGTTTTATCAGTGGGAATCCTGCAGCCTGGCTTGAGGGCATGGTCTTTAGAGTTGGTGGTCCTTCTTCTAGATATTTCAGAATCATAATTAGCCCAAGCACTTTTTATGTTAACTTTCAGGTTGGGAAGTTTCTGAACCATGTAGGTAGTGTAAATTCAAAGCCCTAACACATGTGAAAGTAGATCTGTGGTTATGAATTCTCAGAGGAGATGCCATCTGCCCCTCAGGAAGAGAAAGACCTCTTGTCTTCTTATGCTGGTGGGTGGAATTTTTTTTGCCCACCCTTTTACTAATGAGATGGCTCTCTAAGAGTCTGGCTTTATAGGAGAAATGGGGGACTACAGGTTTAAGGCCTAATCTCCTGTTCCTATATGGCTATGAAAACTCAGGCACCTAGGTTTTTGTTTGTTTGTTTGTTTGTTTTACCTCTCAGAGTTTTAGTTCATCCCCCAATCCTACCCCAGAGATATCCCTTACTGTTATGAGAGCTCAGCTATACCTAGGAATATATATGGTTGTTATATTATCTTGCATTTCTGGGTGTTTGAGATGGGGGAGTTTTAGATTATCTAGTCTAGCATATTGCTTGTAATAGAAATTCTTTCATTTTAAAATAGCACCCTTTCTTCTTTTATTCAGCTGTCCTTAGCATTGCTTGATCATTTCTTCATTTGACTGCTCACCGTAGAAAGTTCTTACTCAGCTCTGTCCTGTGCCTGACATTGAGTAGCAATCAAATATGACTTTAATGGATGAATAATTCCATGGATGGATGGATGGATGGGTGACAGCCACTGTTCTGATGTGAGTAAACATTGTTTACAGTCAAAGAGCCCATGCCTCTGTAGGGAAGGTGGATTAGGGACAGTGGTGTGCTCGAGCTGTCTTGCAACAGAGAATCACTTGTTAGCATATCTTCCCAACTCCATCTTTAGTGATCACATATTTGTAGCTTGAAATTGGCCTTGTAGCTTGAACAATGGTGGTATTATTTATACTGTGAAATTGGAAAACTACAAATCACCCCCCGACCTCCACTAAGAACTGGTTGTTAAACATTGACCAGCACACCACTGATTTGAGGTCATGAAAATGTGTATTAAATAGAAAAAGTGAAGCTAAATCAGGCTATGTAGAATAGAACCTTTGGTAAGTGAAATAAAAAGTCAGAGTTGAAGAATTTATCACTCGGAGACTGTGATGCTCAGTGACAGGGTTTTAAGTTATCCCTGGCTTTTCCCCAGATTTGGGGAGGCTCAGTATCCTGAGATTTTAGGTTGGAGAAGGGAGCTGAATCTTCAACACTAGCTCCAAGGAGCAAAACAGATGGTTGGTAGGGGGCACCTGGATTTGAACCAGGGACCTCTTGATCTGCAGTCAAATGCTCTACCCCTGAGCTATACCCCCTGACGTAAGGTTAGGACTAAGTAATACCTTTCACCTGTGTAGCCATGCCCACTGTTCCTATAAAATTTTGCCACAGATGTTCACTTAGGCTGGGCCTCATCAAAGTTGCCAAGCCTGCTTCACTACAGTTTTATCCCCATGATGTAAAACAAGCAACAGGTTCCCCTTCCTATAGCAGGTTCCTTGCCCTTCCTGGAAAAGGACTGACACTGACATTACACCTGGAAGGGCCTTCAGAGTCACTAGTGTGTGCCCTTCACAGTGGACATTTGATTCAAAATACATGTTCTTCCCAGGCACACACAGCTTCTTATTGACAGGTTTAGGATCTGAATCTACTCTTCCTGACTTTGGGTTCAGAACCCTATTACTAACCCAGTGACTCTCTTATGTTCCTCTTGTCCCTGTCTTCTATTGGTTCACAGCTGAAGCCATATGAATAGATTTGTACACACCCAAGACCGTGGAGAGGACTAAAATGTGGACTTAGAACAGCAGGAATGTGCCACAGCTCAAGGGCCACCAGGAAAAGCTAATGAGGGACTCCAGGATTTGAACTGGTGTAGGTACTGTAGCCTTGAGCTCAGTCCTTAGAGTTCATGTCCTTAGGAGTTATCTTGAGAGCTTATTAAACATGAAGATATCATCTGGGATTAGGAATAAGCTCCTTATAGAGAGTCAGTAGAACCTCTTGGAGAAATACCTGCCACAGATGCAGATCTGTTTCCTTTTGACCTGCAGGAAGACTTGGGTACTGAAACATGCAGGAAGGGGATGGGTGTGGAATTTTAGCGTCAGCCCCAGGATCAGCCAGGGCAGGTTGGAAGTGTCAGGATTTAAACCAAGGACCACGGTCAAGCTTCTTATCCTCTGAACTATTCTGTAGACCAGTGGTTCCTAATTTTAGGGTACATCAGGGTATGAGGAGCTGAAGCTCAGGGAGTGGGCCTGGCAGGAGAGGGGAGCATTTCAGAGGGAGGATGAGTGAGTATGGGAGGAAACTAGGATGGAGGAGAGAAGGCTCAGCCAGGCACTAGGAGTGTGGACCACTACCTCTGCAGCACATACAAGTGGAATCCCGCTAAGCAGGGGCTGGGTTCACTCCCAGGTGTCTGACTTGGGGATTTAAACAGTTAGCAGTGCCAGTCACTGATACAGAGAACTTAGGAGGAAGAGGAGGGGAAGAGGAAGGAGGAAGAGGGAGAGGGGGAAGGGGAAGGGGAAGAGAAAGGGGAGGAGGGAAAAGAAAGGGAGGGAGAGGAAGAGGGAGGAAGAAAAGGAAGGGAAGGAGGAGGCATTTGTGTGTGGAATTCCTGAATATTAAGTGCCTGTGAGACCTTTTTTGGCTGGAAGGAGATACAGACTTGGCTGCCTAGCCCACAGGGTGAGACCAATCCATGGAATGAGATGAAGAAAATTTTGTTTTAGGTGGGCAGGGGAAAGAGTGGTCAGCCAGGCAGGAGGACAGGGAAGGACCAGTGCCCTGAAATCAAAGGGAAGAGAAGAAGAGAGTTTTAAGAAGAGGAGGAAGAGGGCAATAATAATTTTTTAAAAATAAAAACAATGCACAACATGTACTGTGATAGGCATTGGTCTAAGTGTTTATATATATATATATATGTTTATTGGCAACTGGTTATTGTCATTGAAAGGCAATTTTGATAAAGAGGTGGGAGGGGAAAGACAGCCTGCCATGAATTGAGGAATGAATTGGATTGACAAAGCAGAGTTGTGAAGACAGAGCAGGGTCAACAAACTGTTTCTCAAAGAGCTGGATAGTAAGTATTTTCATCTTTGCAGCCCAGATGGTCTCTGTCACAACTACTTAGCTCTGCTGCTGTTGCATAAAAGTAGCCATAGATGGTAAGTAAACAGATGAGTGTGGCTGTGTTCCAATAAGATTTTATTTACAACAACAGAGAGCAGGCAGGATTTGGCCATGGGCTATAGTTTGCTGACCTCTGAGGTAGAGCACACCTTCATGAAGAGTGCCTGGAAGGAAGAAAAAAAAAAAAAGGGACACAGGTTAGAGGGATGGTGTGTGTTTGTTTGAGGGAAAGAAAAAAAAATCACAAAAAGTTAAATCCCAGCAGAAGGCTGTGAAATACAAGTAAAATCGTAAGTTCCCCCACCTGACTTAATGGACCCCTTCTGGGCCAAGGGGACCCTAGAGAAACCTTAAAAACTGAGTTCTAGGCCGTAATGGAATAGGATGTCAGACATACCTCATTATACCCCCTCCCTCATTAACCACCATTAGACTTTTTAAAGAGTTAAACAGAAAGTAGCCCTTTCAAAAGACTTGCTGCACCACTGATTTTAACCAACCACCTGATGCTGCAGCCAGACTCTCCTCCCTTTTTGTGGTTTTAACACAACAGCATTTCTTCCAGATAAGAAAGCATGGACTGGTTCTGGCTGGTCCACAGATGCTGTACCCGGGCATTTCTGTGTCCTTTGTTTCACCTTTTGACATATAAAGCCTAATTTTAATGCATGTAAATATGAAGTCTCTACCCCAAAGTGAACATGGAACTACCTAATATACACGTTTGCTTACTGCGCATGAGCGTGTCTATCTTCATGAATGTTCATAGCTCCTCCTATAACCTGTTGAATTATGTATACTTAGCTAACCCATTCAGCATAAATTTCTGTTTCACCCTTCCTCCTTCAAAGTGCCTGCTTTCAGTTTCTGCCCAGAGGCTATGCTTCCCAGGCTATAGAGTGACCATCTGCAGGCTGCAAGCTTTTGTAAGAAATAAAACTCTCCTCTCCAAATTTTTGAATCTTGTGATTTTTTTTGAGTCAACAAGGCTGAGTGGGGCAAGTTCCCAGAGCTGGTGCTGGGAGGACAGTGGTCAGGACCAGAAGGCCTCTTGAGGCTCTATCTTCATCCAGTTTCATGCAGCCCCGTAGAGGAGGTAGTGATTTAGCATCACCCATGCAATGAGGGAGACTGCACACAAAGGAACCCCGTTGGGCTTCATCAAACAAAGGAATATATAGGATTTGGGGCAAGACTAGGGGTTAGGAGAAACTTCAGTGAAACAGTCTCCAAGCAAAGCAAGCCTATGGCTGAGGGGATGGACCTCAGGTGTGGGCTGCAGAGTGGACCTGGGCTTCTGTTTCCCTGGACACTACACACTGAAATAGAATGGAATGTTGTGTCTAGAAACCCCTTATCTGAAGTTTTGCACATGGGTTGGAAATTGAGGCAGCTTCTCTGCCCAAAGTGACTTGGATCCTCCAGGCAAAAGTGGGCTGTTTCAGCGATAGAAGTTGGAAACGGCGAAGAAACACATTCTCCCCTGGAGTTTCTGGATGGAGCATGGCCCTGTTGACACCTTGATTTTGGCCCAGTGAAACTGATTTTGAATTTCAGGTCTCCAGAACTGCAAGAATAAATTTTAGTGGTTTTAAGCTAAAAAAAAAAAAAAAAAAAGTGGTCCATTTTATTCTTACTGATAAAATTTCAAAGTTTCTGATAATCTATGATATGATAGAGCAAAGCATAAGCAAATAATAGTCTCTCAAAGAAGGGGACTGTTACAGCATTTTAGAGCTGCTTTCTGTGTCTGGGAGAAATAATCTATACTGGTGACTTTACAGCTAGCTTCATTCCTGCCCTGCGTTTTCTGAGCAGACTTTTACTTTCTCCCTCTGTGCTCATTTTTACTTTCTCAGCCACCTTTTGTGAAGAAAAGAAGAACATAAACAAGGTGGATGTGACTTTGAACCAGGGGACTCTTGATCTACAGCAGAATGCTACCCTAAGCTCTAACCCTTGCATCCCTTAATTGGCATCTTTTAATTCTTGGCACCACCTCCAAGATTCCAGTAACTCATTGCTGTTTCTGCATGTCCAAGGAGTGGCAGGCCTTCAGTGTGAGTTGAATTGTGTCCCCAGGAAGATATGCTAACATGCTACCCCCAGTACCTGTGAATGTGACCTATTTAGAATTAGGGTTCTTGCAGATTACCCAAGTTGAGTCACACTGGATTAGGGTGGGCCCTAATCCAAAATGTCTAGTGTCTTTATAAGAAGAGGAGAGAGACACACACAAGGAAGAACCCCAGGTGAAGGTGGAGGCAGAGACTGGAGTGATGCACCCACAAGACAAGCAGGGCCAAGGACTGCTGGCAACCCCAGGAGCTAGCAGTGGCACAGAAGGATTCTTCCCTACACCCTTTGGAGGGAGTGTGTCCCTGCTAGTGCCTTGATTTCAGACTTTTAACTTCCAGAGCTGTGAAAGATAAATTCTTGTTGTTTTTAGCCATCCAATTTATGGTGCTTTGTTACCATAACTGCAGGAAACTGATTCACCTTCTGAGAAGGTGACATGGCCTCTTTTTCTACAAGATCCCCCTTCCCCTGACCTCAGATCCCCTTCCCTAGGCTTGGGCAAGGGCCTCAGCAGGGAGAGACACTTACCTTTATAGTTGGTGAGGCTTGGAGAGCCAGCTAGGCCTTCTCTCTTACCAAAAGAAATTGAGAGAACCATGCAGAGCCATGCTACTGCTCAGAACCCACCTCCCCAGACTTGGGTCTGGAATTTTTTCATTATTTTTAGGGCAAAGGAAACTGCAGAAAGTTATCTGGAAGACTGTGAAGAGAAGTTAACCTCCAAGGAAGAAACCCACTGAGCTGAGAAGAAGCTCAGAGGAAAGCTTGCCCTGAGAGCTGGGCTGACTTGCTAGTGTAGGTTTCAGTGAGGGAGCATGGTGTGTGAAAAGAATGTAGAATCTCGGGCCAAACCTGGGTGAGCTCTGGCACTTGGGCAGGTCATTTAGCCATTTCACACTCAAGTTATTTCTGAACGAGCATGCTGACACCTGAGTCACTGGGCTGTGGTGGGAATTGGGTGGGAAGTTATAGTTGCAGTGTCCAGTACCATACCTGGCACGTAGTATTGCTTCATAGAAAGCTAGTTTCTATCTGGTCCTCTTCCATATTCCTGTAGAAAAGTGAAAGTCATCAGTGTTTTCCTAGAACTGACCTGGGAAGAGACCCTGTACTGGGGGGACCCAGATGCTCAGTCAGTATAGGGGAAGCGTTATAACAGGGCGATCTCCAGCAAGGCCACCAGCCTCCAGGCTCACACACTGCCCTCCCTCCCCCTCCCCTGCGTCCCTCCCTCTCACACTGAAGCAGCCCTGGCTTTCCCTTGTGCTTCAGAAAAAAGCATCTCTTGACCTTACCTTCTTCATTTGTTTAACATTCAAGTATCTCTATGCCCCAAACCTTGTGCTAGACGGTGGGATAGTGCAATGACCAAATTAAACCCTGACCTTGGCCCCAGCTCCCTCAATGCCTGCATCCCCAGAGATTTCCATGTCTTTCCCCATCCACACCTCACCCTCCATCCCCTCTATTTGCCTCTCTTTTAAAAAGAACCCCTCTGTTATGCTGTTGCTTCTGTTCACACCTGCACCCCACTTCAGCTCCTGTTTCATCCTCTTCACTCTCTCCTCTCTCCTCAGATGTCTCCCTTTCCATAAAAACATGCTAAGGCAGATTCATCTCACTCCAGGGATGAACTATACTGCACATAACAAAAACAGCCTGGGGGTAGCTGAGCCAAAAGGGAGAGTTTATCATTACAACTAGGGGTACCTCATGGAACATTGGGGCAGAGGTACAGCCTTGATTTTTCTGCCTACAATGCTGAGGATGGGTTGGAAGGGCCAAGAGTGGATGCTGCTGCATTCCAGAAATAGCAAAACTCATTACGAACCACTTTCCCCCAAGAAGATGGTAAATCAGTTGTGAAGTTAATGATAATAATTTGAGAGAGAAAACCAGAGTGAACTGTTGGTTTTTGCATTTCAGATGCACAGTGTAACAGAGCAATTGCTGTTGGATGTGTGGATTCACAAATACTTTGCTTAATTCTGGGTGAAATTATTGATGAGCAGGCCTTGGCATGTGTGTGTTCAGATGTGGGGAAAGTGTTTCTCAACTCTTTGCTCTGTTCATCACTGACGACCTCTGCTCCTGGAGAAGATGCTTTCCACTTGATTAGTGTTTATCTGAGGAGCCCTGTGGACGGCAGAAAAGACGTGTGGGCGTCAGTTCCGCCACGCCCGGCTGTGTGCAGTGAAGAAGGGCAATGCCTCATGGAAGAGCTTGCTCCTGAATGCTAATGCACCCACTGTTCATTTGGAGAGAAAACAACAGGAAATGGTGAAAATTGGGTCTGATAAAATGGCAGCCACTAAATATGCATTGTTTTAGCATCCTGGCCAAAGCAAGTACATGATTCTGCATTTTGACATATTTTGGCTGTTAAGAGTACTTGCATGAGTTTTTGAAATGAGAGGGGAGATGAAAACATTTCTTCAAAATGCCAATAAGGACTATTTCTATGACCTCTAGAGGCATGGCTCCAGAGGAATGTTTCAGGTGTTGATGTATTTTGAATACTCAGAAGCTATCACTTCAGGCCTTCAATATCATGCTTTTTTGTTGTTTGGTTAAGAAGATCTGTCTGTGGCACACATAACTCAATAGTTGAGTACTTAGCTTCTTGATGCATGATGATTTTCTTCATTCATGTTATAGGAAAGAATCAATGGTGTGTTACTGGGCATATTTAAAAACCACATCTGAACGCTACAAAAGAATTTAAAGAAATACCTCCCGGAGCCAAAGAGTGGACCAGAAATCCATTCACTGCCATCTCCCATGTTGGAATACTCAACTCTCCAGATTCAAGGACTTGTCGACTTTGTGTCTGAGTGAATGCTAAAAGCAGTCTTCAGTGAAAAGTCTAATTCCTGAGTTCATTTAATAGGAATACCCATTACTACCTGCCAGTCACCAAACACTTGCTGCCATTCCTCACGACCTTTACATTACGGTTCTTAAGCTTAGCAGAAATAGAGTATGACATGAAATCAGCAGATTTGGAAATCTGACCTATGGTTCAATCTAGCTGTCTTTAAAGCAGATAAAGATAATTTGGTGAAAGACTACAAATGATACCATTGAGAAACAACTGTGACTCATTTTTAAATACCATATTTTACTTTTTATTCTAATGAAAAGAAATTGATTTGTCTTTTTAAAAATATTTGTGCCTTTTGTGTTAATTTTAAGGGTTTTTTTCACATTTAGGTCTTTAATTCATACAGAATCTTTCTTTCTTTCATTTATTTATTTATTTTATTTCAGCATATTATGGGGGTACAAATGTTTAGGTTACGTATATTGCCTTAGCCCCACCGGAGTCGGAGCTTCAAGATGGCGAAAAAAACCACCATCCGGAGTGTCTCTGCAAGAAAGATAGATTTTAGATGAAAGCAAAAAAAGCAAACAGGAAGACAAACATAGACAGAATGAGGGTCGGAAGGAAGGGTGCCTGAAACTGCAGAATCTATCTTTCTGTATGGCGAAGACTCTAAGGGTTTTTTTTGTTGTTGTTGTTGTTGTTAATATAGGAAACCAGTTATTTCAATGCCATTTGTTGAACAATTTGGCACTTTCCCCACTAGTTTGTAATTCCACTTTCATCATGTTTGGGGGGACCATATATTTGTCATCTAACCAGGAGACTTTTGAGAGTGAAAGGGGATACTATTCATACTTATGCTGGGACAACAAGCATAAACTGAGACTGTCCCATGTAAATCAGAACATAAAAGTCACCCTTCTCAAGTACCAAGTTCTGGTCAGGTGTGGTGTAGTCTACTCAGGAGGCTGAGGTGGGAGGTTCTCTTGAGCCCAGGAGTTCAAGGCTGTAGTGAGCTATGATCGCACACTGCACCCTAGCCTGGGGTGAAAGAGCGAGACCCTGTCTCTGAAAAAAAGAAAACAACAAAAACCAAGTTCCCACATATGCATGGGACACATTTTCTGTTCCATTTGTTTATCTATCTATTTTCAGGCTCACTAGTTTAATTACCTTCACGTTACAAGTCTCCTCATCTGGTAGAACAAGTCCTACCTTGTTTTTCTATCTGAAATTGTCATGGCTGCAGACTGTCATGCAATGGTGCCTGTCCTTTTCCCTCCTTCAGTTGTTCGTTTAGCAAGGTTCTGCTCTAATAAATGTTCTTAGGTTTTGTACATCTGAAAATGTCTTCATTTTGCCCTCACACTTGAATATTAGCTTACCTGGGTTCAGAATTCTAGGTTGGAAGTTATTTTTCTTCAGCACTGAAAAAATATTTTATAGTCATATATCAGTAAAGATAACTTTATTATTCAATTTCTCATCTCAGCAAAGCATCATGAATTTTTAAAATTTGAAATGGCATAGTTCAAGGGCCTATACAACCAAAAGGATATGTTTGCCCGTGCTTAATAGTTTGGACTATACTTTTCAGCTACAGCTTGTTTTTTTAAATAACACACAAATAGTAAAGGAAGAAATTGCATAATTTAAAACAATGAGCAAATATACATTCTGAACAATCCTTAGTAATTATGATCATCCTGGATTTAATATGAGAATATTTATGTTTAAAAAAATCTACATATTTAACAGTGCATATAGTAGATTTGAGGCTGTGGAAATTTGAGATGTGGTTCGAATTTTTTACTTCTAAGGAAAAAAATTTCCCTACTAAACTACAGGTCTGTTAGATCTATTTTATTTTACTTTACCTTATTTTGTTTATGTAAATAATTTTGCTTAAATATACAACTTTTAAAACTAATAATGTTTTCCTGATGAAAAATAAAGCAATAAAAAAAAGGTATAAACCCACGCAAAAAGCAGATGGGTGGGTGATAACTGATCTCACACAGAAAGAACAAGTAACAGCTGAAATTGTAGCCTATAGAGGAATCATCCAACAAGAGGTGAGCAATCCTGTGGGAAGTAAAGCGGAGGTTGGTGGCTAAGGAGGTAGTTCTGCAGATTCTCACTGACTCAGCAAGAGAATGAATGATAGTTGTCCGCACACTGTGGGATACCTGGATATTGCAACAGTGAAATAGTGCTAGTTGGGACACCAAGTTGTATAGGGGGGTATAGCTCAGGGGTAGAGCATTTGACTGCAGATCAAGAGGTCCCTGGTTCAAGTCCAGGTGCCCCCTTCCCATTTTCTTTTCACTCCCTGAACACAATGTTCTACTTCTAGCTTTTCTTCATCACATTGATTCATTATGTCACGTGGGGAAAAAGAGAAGGCAGGCCAGGTGTTCATCTCCAGACAAAACCAGTTTCTTCAAGGCTGAGTCAGTTCTTGTAGGACCTGGGGTGAACATTTCTTCTTTCTTCTTTTCTCAGCATCTCAATCCTCCTAATTTCATCTTGGGAATTCAGTTATCTAAGTCTTGGTGGAAGATAGGGTCCTGTCTCTGGTTAAGGAAAACAACAAGGCCAGGTGTGTCCTCCCCCTGAATGTTGGTGTGTTAGTCAGGGTTCTCCAGAGAAAATGGAACCAATAGGGTGTGTGTGTGTGTGTGTGTGTGTGTGTGTGTGTGTGTGTGTATACAGAGAGAGATTTTAGGGAATTGGCTTACACAATTGTGGGGGCTAGCAAGTCCGATTTCTGCAGGGCAGGCCAGTGGGCTGGAGACGCAGGGAAGAAAGAGTTGATGTTGCAGCTTAAATCTGAAGAGTATGGAGGCAGAATTCTTTCCTCAGGAGGCATTAGTCATTTCCTTCAACTGATTGGATGAGGCTCACCCACATTTTGAAGGATAATCTGCTTTACTCAAAGTCTACTGAGTTCAACATTAATAACGTCTAAAAAATACCTTCACAGCAACGTCTATATCGGTGTTTGGCCAAACATCTGGGCACCATAGCCTAGCCAAGCTGACACATAAAATTAACCAGCACAGTTGGTTATGCCTAAAGCTGGGGCAAGTATATGCCCCCAAACAAGACTATGAATGTTGAGTAAATCGCACATAGAGGTGGGGTGAGTTTGGAATTCATTCTGAAGGTGGCGGAGCTCTGGCAATGGCAATGGGGCCAGTGGCTGCAGCCAGCATTCATTGTGGTGACCGCAGTGACTCCCTAACCAGAGTTGACTGAGGTCTTGGCTGTCTCGCTTCCGTTGGGTCCTGCCCATTTTATGAGCCTGGCTCCCCAGGCTTCCCTGCAGTGCCACAAGCTCCTTGCCATCCTGCCAATGATTGCCTTCTGTGTTTCCATAACCTGACATGGCCTCTTCTTCAATCAAAGGACCCTGGCTGGTACCAAGAATGGGTAACAGGCAAAAGATCTGGCCTTATTGGACTTGAAGATAATGAAAATCTGGGTAGTTTGAGGGGATGGAGATCTGGAAGTTCATATCAAACAGCAGAAAAAGTTGAGTAAATTTGTAGCTCTAAGATTATAAGTGGTTTCAGGGCAGATGGCTGATGCTACCAGTTTAAGAAAGCAAATAATAAACTCAAATGCCACATTGACTGTACTATGAGAATCTCTGTGCCCTCTCGCTGAATAAGTAGAACAGCTGAAAAGGATCAGCAAAGGCTGATCCTGTAAGTTGCCAGACTTTAGCGTCCATGGAATATAGAGCCTTTCCCAGTCTCAGAGCTGAAAATAGGCCAGTGATTAAGAAAGAGTGGAACTTCAGGAATCGTAGTGTGGATTTATGAGAGCATTTGGGAAACTCAAATTATACCAAATTATCAACTCCACCAGATCTCCCAAACCAGCCCCCTCATGCTGTCTGTAAGCCAATCAGCTCAGATTAAAGGGTTTTCCCTGCAAGAGATGGGTTTCCTCATCCCTCATTTTCTCTTGACCTACAGCTGCCAGTGAACTGGCAGCTTCTCAAGAACATATGTGGTTGTGGATTCTTGGAATATTTTATAAAGCAGGAAGAGTATAATTTTAAATGTCTGAATTTATTATTATGAGTGTACCCAATTAACGTTCTATTTAAAATATCATAGCTAGAGCAGCTGGGATAAACCTGTTTGCTCCATTGTTGGACTTAAACCTGAATTCATAGGAAGCCAATTCTAAATGCATTTAAGGGATGAGAAATAACCACATATTTTGCGATTATTGGTGGTCTGATGCATCTGTGAAACTTCTGGGGGTCTAGTATTTTGGGGAACATCAGAATATCCCACAATATCCCAGAAAAGACTATGTCCTGCAACTCGCCTTGTTTAATCACTGCCACCATCAGGAAGGGTTTCGGAGACCTCATTTACTAGCCTTGGTGTGCTGCTCCCACCCAGAAGGCTTTGGGCAGGGCCTGGAGTGAGAGAAGCCCCTCCAGCTGGTGGTGGATGCAGCACAGGGACCCCTGCCCCCTGGCTCCACTGACACAGCTGGTCTCAAGGGGCTCTGCCAGATCCAGATGCTGTATGACGCCTCTGGCAAGCTTGAGTAGATGAATGCAGGGGAATTCCCTCTTCGGCCAGTGACTATTATCCTTTGAGCAACAAGCAGTTCTGGGACTGCTGCTTTGCATGGTACCTGTGCTGCCCGTCCTGGGCTGGGTCTTTTCCAGTCTGCCCAGCATAAGTTAGCATGCCTGGCAGCACTCCATCATCAAGTAGGACGGCATGTACAGGTCTGACCTGAGCAGGCTCGGAGGGCACACCTGTGCTAGATACTGTCTGTTGGCACTTGGCATCCATTCCCACCCTATACTATATTCTCCCAAGTACTGCATGTGCTGAAAGTATGTTTTCCAAATTGCCTGGCCTCTTGAGTTCTGGATACAATTTAGCTCTTGCTAATAAGAGGCATTTATGCAAGGTTGAACTGTGGAAGGGAGATGGGAGTCATGCTTCCTTCAGTGGGAGCTAGAGCCTTGGCAGATGTGTCTGTGTAGCAGCCAGACTGGGCTGGGCTACTGCTTAGCACCCATTTCATGGATCTGGGGTGGCTGCAAAGGCCACAACAGTGTCCTGACCTCCAACTGTGGTTGCAGAGGGGTGACTGTGAAGCCCGATAATGCTCCCTCTGACTTCTTTCTTTCCTCCAGCCCTTCCAAATATTTTGCCAGCCCCCAATTTCTTGCAGTGAATACTATTCTCTTAAAATTCCTACAGTGGTTCCTGTTTCCTGAAGTTGAGCCTGAATGATACCGTATTTGTTTCCTGAAGTGATTTTAGGATCTAGACTTTCAAAGGTGGGAATTAGGAATTGGTTAGGCGACTTGGTTGGGTTTGAAGGCATTTGCACCCCATCGCTGGGGAAAATGGAATACTCTGGTCCATGTCATGAAGTGGAAAATCATTTAAATTAGTGCCAATCACCTGGAATTAAAAGCTTATTGTACCTTGTTGCACTTGTACTTATGTTGACCTACTGTGATTGAACCCAGGGGGATGGGGGCCGCATCCTGGTCTGAGGCCTCTCTGTCAGCCTTGCCTCCAGAGGATCCTATCAAAGCCAAGGAGAGACCATGGAAACAAGGAAGAAGATCAGGCAGCAGGAGATGTGAGAGACAGCCTGTGGCCCATGTAGCAGTGTCCACAAGAGGCTGTAGGTGAGATAAAGAGTCCTGGGGGTGGGCAGAGTAGGCACAGCATGAGAAGAAGCAGAAGGAAGTAGGGAGTTTCTGCACCGGCTATAGCCTGTGCCTTTATGAGCTGGTGACTTCAACTGGGAGTTTGAGGAGGTTGCAAAGAAAGTGGTGGAGAAGGCTTCAGAGAGCCCAAGGGAGGAGTCTGTGGGGAGGGGGAAGATGGGATTATGTCTAGAAGAGGGCCAGTTAGCAGTGGGATCAGTCAGCCAGATCTATGGAGAAGAGACTAAGCAGTATTTCTCAAACCTGATTATGCATCCAAATGATTTGAAAAATTGTTAGAAATTCAGATTCTTGACAGGATTAATAAGAGTCCAACAACAGCATTTCAGGGAAGAGTGTAAGAACAACCATATCATAGTGTTAGGAATCAGAATAGGATTATTAATTATCCCAGATTAGGATTGCCAGATAAAATAAATGCAGGGCACTCAAAGTTGAACTTAGTTCCTGCTCTGTTGATTGTTTCCTTAGCTGTGCAGAAGCATTTTAATTTAATCAAGTCCCATTTATTTATTTTTGTTGCTGTTATTGCCATTGCGGTCTTCTTCATAAATTCTTTGCCTAGGCCAATATCTAGAAGAGTTTTTCCAAAAGAATTCTTATGGTTTCATGCCTTACCTTTGAAATATTTTATCCATCTTGAATTAATTTTTGTGAGTGTCGAGAAATATGGATCGTGCTTCAATATTCTGCATGTGGCTATCCAGTTTTCCCAGCACCATTTATTGAATAGGGTTTCTTTTCCCCAGTGTATATTGTTGTCTGCTTTGTCAAAAATCAGTTGGCTGTATGTGGATAGTTTTATATCTGAGTTCCCTGTTCTGTTCCATTGGCCTATATCTCTATTTTTGTACCAATACCGTGCTGTTTGGGTTATTATAGCCTTGCAGTATAGTTTGAAGTTTGGTAATGTGATGCCTCCAGATTTATTCTTTTGCTTAAGATTGCTTTGGCTATTTGGGCTCTTTTATGGTTCCAAATGAAGTGTAGAATTATTTTTTCTAAATCTGTGAAATATGACATTGGTACTTTGATGGGAATTGCATTGAATCTGTAAATCACTTTGGGTAGTGTGGACATTTTAACAATGTTGAGTCTACCAATCAATTAGCATGATATATTTTTCCATTTGTTTGTGTCATCTGCAATTTCTTTCTTCAGAGTTTTATAGTTCTCCTTGTAGAGATCTTTTACCTCCTTGGTTAAGTATATTCCTAGGTATTTTATATTCTTTGTAGCAATTGTGAATGGTATTGAGTCTTCGATTTGACTCTCAGCTTGACTGATGTTGGTATATAGGAATGCTACTGATTTGTGTACATTGATTTTGTAACCTGAGACTTTGCTGAATTTATCAATTTCAGGAGTCTCTTGGTGGAGACTTTGGGGTTTTCTACATATAAGATCATATTGTCAGCAAAAGCAATAGTTTGACCTCCTCTTTCCTGATTTGAATGCCCTTTATTTCTTTCTCTTGCCTGATTGCTCTGGTTAGGACTTCCAGCACTATGTTAAATAGAAGTGGTTACAGTGGGTACCCTTGTCTTGTTCCTGTTCTTAGTGGGAATACTTACAATTTTTCCCCATTCAGTATGATGTTGGCTGTGGGTTTGTCATATATGGCTTTTATTATTTTGAGATATGTTCCTTCTATGACTACTTTGTTAAGTGTTTCTATCATGAAGGGGTGCTGAATTTTGTGAAATTATTTTTATGCATCTATTGAGATGATCATATGGTCTTTATTTTTGCTTCTATTTATGTGGTGAATCACATTTATTGATTTACATGTGTTGAACCATCCTTGCACCCCTGGAATGAAGCCCACTTGGTCATGGTGCCTTATTTTTTGATGTGATTTTGAATTTGATTTGCTAGCATTTTACTGAGGATTTTTGCATCTATGTTCATAAGGGATATTGATCTGTATTTTTCTTTTTTTGTTGTGTCCTTTCCTGGCTTTGGAATCAAGGTGACACTGGCTTCATAGAATGAGATGGGGAGGATTCTCTCCTTCTTGATGTTATGGAATAATTTCTGCAATATGGGTACCACCTCTTCTTTGTCAGTCTAGTAAAATTCAGCTATGAATCCATCTGTTCCGGAACTTTTTGTTTGTTGGGAGATTTTTTATTACTGCTTTAATCTCTTTTACTCATTATTGGTCTGTTCAGGAGTTCTGTTTGTTCCTGATTGAGTCTTGAGAGGTTGTGTGTTTCCAGAAATTTATCCATTTTCTCTCTGTTTTCAAGTTTATGTGCATAGAGATTTTCATAGTATTCAGAGATGATATTTTGTATTTCTGTGGTATCAGTTATAATATCTCCTTTTTCAATTTTTATTGAGCTTATTTGGGTCATTTCTCTTTAATTCTTGGTTAATCTAGCAAGAGTCCTATCAATTTTGTTTATCTTTTCAAAGAACCAGGTTTTTGTTTCATTGATCCTTTTTATTGTTTTGTTTGTTTGTTTGTTTTTGTTTTCTATTTCACTTAGTTCTTCTCTGACCCTGGCATGGTCAGAAGTTGATCTTCAGGGACCCAAGGACAGGTTCACAGGCCAGATCCTGTATTTCTGGGATTAGATTGTGTTGCTCAGGAGCACAGAGGGGAGATTTGTGAACTAATCTGAGGAGGTGAGGAAGCCCACATGGGCAGAACTGAAAAGAGAGTGCAATGTGGGTCCCAGCCACAGCACAATTTCGTAACTGGTACATAAATTTGTGTTAAGAGTGGGTTTCAGGCAGCAGTTCAACATGAAAATGGTATTGATTACCCAGACTGGCTGAGACTAGAGTTACAGGCAATCCAATTAATCTCTGGGTCTGGAAGTCTGGAATAACCTATAGCCCACAATGGCAAAATAGCTAAATAAGTTATCACTGATGGTTATCTGGATGAAGTGCCCACTGAGGGTAAGGCTTTCAGAAACCCATTTGCTTGTCATCATTGAACTGGAGCTGGCAGTGGAGCTGACTGATGCTAATGCACCAGGATACCTTAGAGAAACAATGAAAACCTCAATGAAAAGAACTAAAATCTCTACTACCTACCAGCCATACAGCTTAGCAGAGAACAAAAGGCAGTGTTTGAATCTGCAAGATTGCTGAATGACAACAGCTTCCCCAGAACCCTAGGGCCCTGATCTGGGAGGAGTGAGACCCCCCAAGAATACTAATGGGATTCATGAAAGATTCCTCGAACCCAAAATATATCTAAGCAGAAATCTTTTACACCTCATCTGCCAGCTGAAGAAGCCCCTCCTTCTCCTGCTGCCCCTGTTCTGGCTTTGCTCTTCCTCCTACCTCACCCTGCCCCTTTTTTCTTTTTATCTGTAACTTGAAAAAATCCCAGCGTGCCCTGGAGAGCCAATTACAAAGTCACACCTTGCAGGTGGAGGCTTAAACACAAAAATAATCACCAGGCCATACTGATTTATAACAGAAAAAATCTGGGAATGTGTGTGGAAATGATTTCTTGACAGCATTGGGCTGAGGAGAGTAAAATATACTGTTAAATTCAATGATCATTATTGAATTCTGGATTCATGTCCTACCTGGAGCTGCTGGGGATTATTTTTATTGTCTGTACAACTTGTTGATTAAAACTGGAAATCAAAATTGCTCAAAGATAGATGAAAATGAGATGCCAGAAAACCCTTGAAGACTAAATCTAGACTTTAAGAGACTAGAAAGGTGAAGTGTACTTATGGGTGACATGTAGCTTCACCAACACATTGGTTTGGAGAAAACCCCTTTAATATATTATTTAGAAATCCACTCTTTACTGGAACACTAACATCTTTGGAAACTACTTTAATTGCATGTCTTTGTAGACTAGTGAATGATGCTGTAGTTAAAATGAGTTCTCTACTTTGAATTGAGGATAGAAGGTTCCTAGAGGGTGGAAGAGGCTGCAAGTTGCTCTTGACCACCACATGCCACATGGTGGAAGTACTGGCCTTCATAGCCTGCAGGGCCACAGTGTTGATCCAAACTGTCCCCATGGAGGTCTTGGATCCTGCGCAATTTCTAAGCCACTCTCTCTGGACTTCCCTTCAGTGTTATGAATTACCTGACAATGTTAGTAGAATCATGTGACAGAATGTGTATCCATGTAGTTTATTTTTTCATTTTTATTAACAACACTGCAGTGACCAACCATGTGTGTATATCTTTGTACACTCATATGAGATAAAGCAAATGCACACATTTAAGTATTTCAATTGCCAAGTAGCCTTCCAGGAAAGATACATCAATTACAGTATATCCTGCCAGCCTTGTAGGAAAGTACCCACCAACTTTTAAAGAATTACAGTAATTTTCATATAAAAGGAAGACCAATTCAGAGATATGGCAGCTGTTAAATTGAAAATTCTTGTCTTTACAGAACAGGACAGGGAACATCGCTAAGGGAGAAAGGCAGCCCAGAGTAGCATCGGGGCCAGTGGGGACGCACCAAGGAGCTGGGTGTGGATTCAACCCAGTAGCAGCAAGCGCTTAAATCCTCTGACCCAGGACTGTGTATTTTTAAGTTTAGAGAAATAAAAACCAAACTGTTAGTAGTAGTTATTACACTGGTGAGATTACAGCTAATTTTTTATTTTCCTCCTGATGTTTATTTGTGTTTTCTAAATTTTCTATATAGTTTTTAGTCAACAAGCATTTGTTGAGAATCTATAATGTACTCAACTGGTCAGGAGGCACTGACATGAGATTTTTAAAAAGAAGTAATATTTTTTTCCTCTTCTCCTCCTGCCCCCCCACCCCCGCCACTGAACTTGCCTATGTAACAAGAATGATTGGATCCCATCCCTAGCATGTCTTTGCCACCATCTTCCGTGGCCCTGCGGGTGGCTGTGATCCTCGTATCCATCGGGCGTTTTAGGTGCTAAGATGGGCTCCTGAGTGGCACCAACCACCACAGTGTGCCTGCTGGAGAAAAGGGACACATTCTTCCGTGTGTCTGGCCTGCTGCAAGCCAGGGGTCTGGCCAGGAGAGAGAGAGCTTAGTCCCACTTCCGGGGCCCTTAGGGCCTGAGCTGTACGTCCCCCACACAGCCAGGCTTGGTGCCTCTCCAGCTGTGCTGACCTGCCATTCTGGGGCCCCCACTGGGACTGCATCTGGGCCTAGCCTGGAGACTGCAGCCTTTCCAGACAAGTATTTGCCCTCATGTCAAGAGAGTCTCTAGAAACTCTGCCAAGGCCTCAGACTTGGCCGCAGGATGAGGGAAGGAGACCATAGAGGAGGAGGTGGTAGAGAAACTCAAAAGTCCATCCACTGGTTCTGGAGGGAAAGGTGTGGTGACCGCAGATGGGGACTGAGGAAGGGAAGCCTCAGGTCAGGGCAGAGGAGACTTCTGGGGTTCACACAAAGCACAGGGGAGGGTTAGCTCATGGCCAGAAAAGGGGCAGTTTGCAGTGAGCTGCACCTGCCAGGTGCCAGGGAGCAAATGGAAATTACAGCACCCTGGAGTCTGTGGGTGCGGCCACAGTGGTTAACAGTGCCAAGCCCAAGTCACACCACAGGGGGTATAGCTCAGGGGTAGAGCATTTGACTGCAGATCAAGAGGTCCCTGGTTCAAATCCAGGTGCCCCCTGACTCTTGTGCTTTTGTCCCTTGAACCAGCTTTTGTCCCCCGCAGCACTGAAGCCTTCTATGAGGAGGGTGGAGAGAAGAGGTGGGCAAGTTCCCTCAGGTGCCCAGATGGGCTCTGCCACCTAACTCTCCTGGGCTGATCCGGTCTCCCTCTTGTGGCTTGAGGTGGACGTTTGTGTTATTATATGACTGCCCAGCACTGAACCTTCTCCCTCTATTTTTTTTTTTTTTTTTTTTTGAGACAGAGTCTCGCTTTGTTGCCCAGGCTAGAGTGAGTGCCGTGGCGTCAACCTAACTCGCAGCAACCTCACACTCCTGGGCTCAAGCAATCCTACTGCCTCAGCCTCCCGAGTAGCTGGGACTACAGGCATGCGCCATCATGCCCGGCTAATTTTTTTTTTTTTGTATATATATTTTTAGTTGGCCAGATAATTTCTTTCTATTTTTAGTAGAGACGGGGTCTCACTCTTGCTCAGGCTGGTCTCGAACTCCTGAGCTCAAGCAATCCTCCCGCCTCAGCCTCCCAGAGTCTAGGATTACAGGCGTGAGCCACCGCGCCCGTTCGCTCCCTCTATTTTTAAGAGCCCAAAATAATGTGTGTCTCGGTGAAAAGCACAGTTCTGCAATCTCCTACATTAGACAAATGTACCAAATTCTTGCACCCCAACTGCTGATGGTGAGAACCCAGCTCAGACCTTGAATGTGGACTGGGCAACCCTCAGGGCAGGGGACTGATTAAACTTCATCCTGGGGTGGGGGTCGTAGAGCTGGCGCACAGAGCTCTGACCCAGCAATAGGGCTGATGGCTCCATGCAGCGTCCAGTGGGGGCTGAAGTGGCCTCTGGCCAGCATGCTCTCTGCCTTGACTTTGCTGTGATTCCAGCCCCCTGGGTTTCCTTGAGCCTTGTTCCCACCGTCCCTTCAGTTCTCTGAGCTCCTGACATCTAGACAAAGTCAGGTTCGGGTTTTGTACCTGTGTCTGTAAGTCATACAGAAATTGGTACCACAAGTGATTTGCAAGCAAGAGATCCTCAGAGAAATTGGCGTGTGTGGGTGGGGACATTCTGGAATTAATTGCCAGACCTAGTTGTACTGAAGTCAATAAAAATCCATCGGGTCCTTCCTGGATGGGAATCTATCAGACCAGGGCTCACAGCAGCAGACGTGCTACGTAACCTGGTGCCTGTGGTCAGCTTAAACAGGGCGCCCATGGGAGGCAAGAGACCTAGTTACTGCCACCCTAAGACAGGAGGAGGAGCTGCGGTGAGGGGGCTGATTCTAATGCATGGAGAATTACTAGGTTTAGGGCCCAGTCTTCGTGCAGTGCACAGAAGGGGTCATGGGGCTTTCTATGACTGCCAAGAGCATCTTACCTAAGAGCAGAAAACCAGAGGCAAAATTTGATCCTGCAGTTACTAAATTCAGTTAAATTCATAGCCTCCCTGGTCTTGTGAGTGAAAGTTCGGGCATTTGTCAGGAAAGAACAGTGCTCCAAGAATCATAAAAGGAACTTATGCGAGAATGTGGAGAAATCAAGACAAACAGCCAAACTCCAAAAACTCCACTAAATCTCCATGGCAGCTAAGGCAGCCTCTCTTGCTCTGGCTGATAGAACTTACAGAATGTCCAGCACCCCTGGCCTTCACCCACCAAATGCTGAAGCTGCCCACTCATTGTACTAACTGAAAATATCTAGGGGGCTTTCTGACTCATCAGAACCCCTGTGCCACAACTTTGGAGTCTCTGTGGCCTTTGACACCGTGTCTCCCTGCAGATGTTCCTAGTGCAGGGAATGGTGCAGTTTACATTTGGTCTGATGTGCCTGAGCCAGACTTCACCAGCAGTGGGAGAGGTTTCTCATCCCAATTCAGAAGCTCCTTTGAGCCTGGGCTTTGAACCCCCAAACAGACCGGTTTGAGGCCAATCCCTGTTCTTCCAGGTGTGCTGGACCCGCTGAGGCCAGGCCTTCGAGGTAGTGGGCTCTGCTCCCCAGGAGGGTGGCTTCAGCCTCCCCTGGACTCAGCACAGGAGGTATAAAGGAGAGAAAGAGGTAGGAGATGAAAAAGAGAGCAAAATCCAGCCAGTGGTTTAAAGGGCAAGGGTGGGGAGGAGACAGTGGGGAGGTTTTGGAATAAATGGGCCTGGGGAGAAGGTGAAGGAAAGAGGGGAGGAGAGGAGGGTCATTCCAGCAAGAAGAAGTATTCAGAGCTTGTGCACCCAGCTAGGGACAGAAGGAAGAGAATGTACCAGGCAGGGCAGAGGAGGCTCTCCGCACTCAGATGAGAGGTCAATGGGACAGGGCGGCACTCATGGCCAGACGAAGGTTAGCTTGCACAAGGTGAGTCAGCAAGGACATGGGGCCTGACCAGGAATAAACAGGAACTTCTATGGGTGACTGGAGGGTCCCCACTGCTGGGGAAGTCTTAAATGACATTCATTAGGGAACTTGTTTGAAGTGGGCTTCTGGCTTAGAGGAAGAGCATTTGCCTAAAGGTCAAGAGGTCCATGGTACAAAGTGTGTGTGTGTGTGTGTGTGTGTGTGTGTGTGTGTGTGTGTGTGTGTGTGTGTGTGTGTGTGTGTGTGTGTATGTGTGTGTGTGTCCTTTTAGTACTAGACTGGAGGCACTCAGGGTATTTCTTGGGAAGGCCTGTCTCATCTGGCCTATTGAGGCTTAGCACAGGGCTGTGGAGGCAGATGCAGGCAGCAGGCCAGGCTGTCTTGCCTGGGTTGGGTTACTAGAAATAGCCCAAGACCAGCCATATGGGACTCAGTCCCAACCCTATCATTAATCAGGTGTGTGCTTGGGCATGTCTCTTAATTATGACCTCTTTTCAAGCCTATAACATAGGGTACCAAGCTAAATTGGTGGTTCCCAATTCTGAATTTTCATTGGGATCATCTGAGGAGCTTGTTAAAAATAGTCCCTTGGCCCCACTCCCAACTATTCTGATTCAGGGGGTCCATGGTGGAGCCTGTGAACCTTTATTTTTCAAGCACACTCCCCTGCTGTCACCACTGCACACACCAGAAGCTGCGATGGGCAACCCAGCTGGGGAACCAGGCTTCAGGTTAATCCAGAGGTGTTCCATGGAAACATCCATGGCTTTATGCTGATGTCCTCAGCTTTGGACTGCTGGGCATCAAGGATGCTGGGCATAGGCAGTGGATCACAAGATCTTCATTAGACAATAATGAGATGAGCTTTTAAGGACATCAAAAGCTTTCAATCCAGGTACCCCTTACCTGTTCTTATTTTTATTTACTGATTTTGGAATGTGATTCCAGCTTCCTTTCCCTTGCAGGAGCCTGTGATTCTAAATCTGTCTGCTAAGAGGAGAGAGAGAAAAGAGGCCTGCAGTGTCAGGTCAGTCCCCTGGGAAACCCCAGGTGACTTCCTCCGCTATCTCACTCCTTGCTCTTAGTCCTCAGAGCCTCCAGAATCCTGCTCTCCCCCTGCCCCAGTCAGGGCCGGGCATGGTGTGAGTTTGCAGCAGAATCCCCAGGTGGGAACTCCAGAACCTGGAAACACAGAGCCAAGATTTCTGGCGTGCTGAGCTCAGAAATCCAAGCACTACCCTATTGGAGAGGCACATAATGTTCCTGTTGGTTCAACTACTCCTGTTATAGCCAAGCGGGTGCTGTGGAGAATACAGCAGGAGATGGAGAATTAACCCAGCCCCCTCTCTCTTGGGGAGCACATGGATCTGTCTGGGGAGATTCTAAACAACCCTGAAAAGGGCTGGAGCTGAGTGGAACCCAGAGGGCTGGAGAGGGCAGGGGTCTTTGCCTTACAAACTTTAACTTAAAGTCCATACAAATCAACTGAAGGTTACTGAGTCTGCACTTCTGTGATGCTGTGAGAACCACTTCAGTGGTTAAAAATGTGACAAAGTAGGGGGCACCTGGATTTGAACCAGGGACCTCTTGATCTGCAGTCAAATGCTCTACCCCTGAGCTATACCCCCTGGCCTGGGAGAATAGTATAATTATCCCTTTTTACATGTGTCAACACACCAGGAGCAAGACAGATTTGCTGGTTGGGATGTCCTAGCCAGTTCTATTTCTCTGACCTCTGGCCTCCCACCTGTCCCCTTCTTTCTCCATCACTCCTGTGCACACCTGGCTGAGGACACTCTGGTGGCCTTCTTGACCTTTACAGCTGGGGAGACACTTAAGATCAGCCAAATAATCTTCTTTTTTTTGAGACAGAGTCTCGCTCTGTTGCCCAGGCTAGAATGAGTGCCGTGGCGTTAGCCTAGCTCACAGCAACCTCAAACTCCTGGGCTTAAGTGATCTTACTACCTCAGCCTCCCAAGTAACTGGGACTACAGGCATGCGCCACCATGCCCGGCTAATTTTTTTTTTTGTATATATATTTTTAGTTGGCCAGATAATTTCTTTCTATTTTTAGGAGAGACAGGGGTCTCACTCTTGCTCAGGCTGGTCTTGAACTCCTGGCCTCGAGCGATCCACCCACCTCGGCCTCCCAGAGTGCTAGGATTACAGGCATGAGCCACTGCGCCCGGCCTAGCCAGATAATCTTTGACAATAATGATTGTTAGGCATCTACTTGGTGTCAGGTACACTGGATTGGGGACATAACCGTAACTAGGTGACATTACCTTCCCCTGCACTAAAATCAGGTTCAGAGCCCCTATCTGGAAGTTTATTTAATGAAATAGGATAATGTTAATGATAATTTTTTAAGTGAAAAGTTAAATTGCTTTTGTAAAAAAATGTTACTTAAAAATATTATACTCTATAGAGTTCCACTTCTACCAAATTATCCTTTGGAAATGCTCATATAAGTGTATGAAGACATATATGTAAATATTCATTGCAGCCTTTTTTGTATTAGCAAAACACTGGAAACTATGTAAATATCCATTGACAGGGAATTGATTAAAACAATGTGGTAGACTCATAGGGTGGAATATGATGCAACAGTTAAAGATAAACTAGATCAAGAGTACTATCATGGAAAGACACTTAAATGAGGCCATTACGTGAAAATAAGACATAAAATACCTTTGATAGTTATACAGTGTAAACACTTTTCTTATATTTTAACATAGGACTTTTCTTATATTTTAACATGTTGATATTTCATCCTCTGCAGACTCTCTTGGCCTTATAAAGGCTCACTCGCTAAACTACACATCCTAGTGTTTGGGCTTGGAAATATAATAGAAAACTGTTTCCACCCATCCTGGGGAGAGTGCCTGGGTTGAGAAGGGGAAAAATTAAGACAACTATGAAATGTTGAAACAGCAATTGTTCCTGGAAGTTAAGGCCCTATTTTAAGTGTTGTAACTGTAAGGATGAATAAGGAGAGGTCCAGGATGCAGATGCTGGGCAGACAGAGCTGGGGTGAGGCAGCCCTGGGCTGAGAAGGCTTCCTGGCAGTCCTACTAACGCTGGTTGTCAACCTCAACTGCAGACCAGGAGCCCCTGAGCAGCTTATGCCATTCCTGGGCCCCACCCCAGATGTTCTGATTTAATTGGTCTGGGTGAGGCCTGGGAAATGACACTTGCATAGACTCTTTATGGGATTCTAATTTCTATTTGGAGTTAAGAAACACCACATTAAAGCCTCACCATTTGCTGGTTCCGACAAAAAGAAATCTTTACTCTGGAGTCTACTAAGGAAGAAGTTAAAATTTAGGCATCTATTTGAAAGATCAAAACTTAAAGTGAGCAGGGGGCACCCAGATTTGAACTGGGGACCTCTTGATCTGCAGTCAAATGCTCTACCCCTGAGCTATACCCCCCTCCTTAGTGTAATGCTTAATTAATATCTTTAACTTGTGCAGTCACACCCAGACTACCTGTAACCTATGAGTTGCCACTTTGGGATGGGAGCTTTTGGGAGCTGTGAGGCCAGCTTCAGTGAAAACTCATCAACCTTGTGCATAACAGGAGACAGGCTCCCCTCCCCTCCTCAAAAGCCCTGCAGCCTGTGTCTTCCCTGCCTCCAGTCCTTGGCTGCAGGCAGCAGCCTGGGGAAGCATTGGCATTGACTATTAGAATAGCCTTCAGAGTCAATTGCCTATGCTCCTCACGGTGGGCACCAACAAGCAGACTCCGCCTGACGAGGTGTCTGCCCTATACACAATAATGGAGTCAGAGTCTGGCCCTCCTGGCCCAATAATTGGTTCAGGGAACTTTCTACAAAATTACAATCTAGGACAAAAGATGACCCTTCCAGCTTCTGCTTCTTCAGTTAATATAGATGGAGAATGATGGAGAAGGATCCACTCCAAGAAAGGTGGCTAAGTAGATTTAGGAATCCTTAAAAGCATCAAGGGACCAATAGCTAACATGGTTCAAGGTCCAAGAAATCCTATCAGAGAACAGTCCCATGTGACCCAGAGGCTTTCTCATGGGAGGCAAAGCCCCATCCCATCTGGAAGAAACACTTGGATTAAGACCTGGGCTAGCACCTTTCACCTCCTCAGCCACGCCAGGGCCCCTCTTCCACTGCTGTCACAGGAACTGGCAAACTCTCTTCTGCAAACTGCCTTTCCCTTCCATTGGAATTTCTTCCTTTACCTACGAGCCTTCCCCCTGAAGCCCTGGCAACCTTCTCAGAAGGCAGCCAGCAGCCACCCCTCCCAGCCTGAGAGGCTGCGGAAACAAGAACTTCTGTGGTGATTTCTACAATAACGTTAAAGTCCTCTGGAATTCCCTTTTCAGCAATAGGGTGGAGTGCCAAATAAAACGGAGAGGACTGATGAGCCTGCAAGGGTACAAAAGAGCTCCCCAGCGGCAGGAACTAGACACCAGCCTGAGTCCAGGCAGGAGGGCTGATGTGGCAGAAGACCTGGGACGTGTCTGGGTTATGGTGGCCCAGACGACAGTAGCACAAGGATGACCAGCCACTTCCAGGGACAAAGTCTTGGGCCTCACACATGCTGAGGAGTCAGAAAAGAGATAGCCTTGCATAAAGACAGGGTATAGGAAGGGCTAAGCTATTAAGGAAGGAGTGACTAGAAGACGGGAAGAAGAAAACCAATCCTGAGAATCTGGCCATGGACTGACTGACCTTGGTTTGGGTTCTGAATTTGCACTCTTCATTGGATCTGAAACACTATAGGCAGTTATTTTAAGTTGGAGTCAGACGTGCAGTGCCATAGGCTCCTGGCCAAATAAAAACCCTCCCTAGACTGCATCAAGAAACAAGCTTCAAAGAATGCCCATTGATAGACTTCTGACAAATTATAAGCCTGGGAGAAGCAGAGCAGCATGGATGCCAACAGCATGGATTCCGAACCCAGACAGCCTGGGGTCAAGCCCTGCCCCAGCTAGAAGACCCTTAGCAGATTATTTACCCTCCTTATGCTCAACTGCAAAATCTGTGAAATGGGGATAATAATATTATTAATATATACTTGATGGATTGTTCTGTTGCTTGAATGAGTTATTCGATGTAAAGCACTTAAGACAGGACTGGTGTATAGTGAGTTCTATACAGTATTTGCTGAACAGATAGAAAACTCACAAGAAAATGAGCTAACATTCATGAGCGTCACTGAAACCCAACGTGAAAAGACTCCAGGTATGAAAATATTAGAACAAATCAAAGGGAACCTTAGAACACAAGACAGAAGTGGAAACAATTGAGCAGCAAAGACTATCAAAAATGACCAACTATATTTTTAAATGGATCTTATAAATAAGACATTCAAGACATGAAAAACTGACATTTCCCTTTTTATTTGCTTTGTATTGATGTATAACTTACATACGGTAAAGTATACAATGAATCATTTTATATGCACATACAGGTAACCACCACCCAAATAAAAATATAGAAAATTTCTGGCACCTGAGAGAGTCCCTTGGACCCCTTTCCAATTATCCTGGCTCCCCCAAAAATAACCACTATTCTATCACCATGGATTAGTTTTGCTTGTTCTTGAATTTATATGCATGGAATCATACAGTAGTTCTTCCTTTGAATCTGTCTTCTTTCACCCAATCCCATGTCTATAAGATTTATCCATGTTTTCCCGCTAGAGTTGTAATTTGTTCTTTTTAATTTCTGTTTAGTATTCCATTGTATGTCCATAGTATGACCTATTTATCTATCCAACTGTCGATGGGCATTTGAGTTGTTTCTGGTTTGGGACTATTAAGAGAAATACTCTATGAGCATTCTTGTATGTATGTATGCACTCTCTGAGGTCTGTGTCCAGGAATATAATTGCTGAGTAATAGACTGTTCCTATTTCCAACATTAACCAATAACCCCAGACAGTTTTCTAAAGTGGTTACACCGAATTACACTACCACTACCACGGCTTGAGAGTTACTATGGCTCCAGGTGCCCACCAACACTTAGGATCATCAGTCTTTTTTTTTTTTTTTCTTTTTGCTCCCCTTCCCCTCCAGTCTTTTTAATTTTAACCATTCTGATGAGAATTATGGTGATATCTCATTGTGGTTTAATTTGCATCTCTCTAAAGACTAATGAGGCTTGAGCATCTTTTCATAGGCTTATTGGTCATTTGGATGTCCACTTCCATGAAGTACTTAAGTATCATGTTCATTTTTCTATTATCTGTATTTTTTCATTGTTTTGTGCAGTTCTTTATGTATTTTGAATATGAACTCATCATTTATTACAGGAGATACCATCTCCTGCTCTGTGGTTTGCCTTTTTAAGCTCTTAGTGGTGTCTATTAATGATTAAGAGTTCTTAATTTTAATATGGTCACCTTTATCCATCTTTGTCTTTGTGGTAATATGTGCTTTTTGTGTCCAATTTAAAGGATCTTTTCCTATATTATCTTTCAAAACTTTATTGTTTTTCCTGTCACTTTTCATTTCACAGTCACACTGGAAAAAAGGATTTTTGTGTATGGGGTGAGACAGAATCCATTTGCTTTTTTTCTGTGTGGATACCCCATTACCCCAGTGTCATTTTAATGGACAAGTCAGCCTTTCTTCACTGCTCGGCAGTGCCATGTTGTCATCTGTCATCTGTTTATGTATGTGTCTCTTTCTATTATTTTCCTGTCCTTGCCCTAATGCCACACTCTCTTACTTACTGCACTTTAGAATACATTTTGATAACTGGTAGAGTTGTCAAACTCTCCTTTGTCTTCAAGACTGTCTTAGTTATTTTGACTTCTGCATTTCCATATATATTTTAAAAATGGCTTGTCAAATTACACACACACACTCTTTTGGTATTTTGATCAAGATTGCATTGAAGTTCTAGATAAAGTAGGGAGAATTGACATCTTTATATAATAATACTGAGGTTTCCAATACACAAATGGTATATCTTCTCATTGTTTTAAGTCTTCTCCAATTTCTCTCAACAATGTTTAATAACTGCACAGGGTTTTTGCACATCTTTGGTTAGATTTATTCCTTGGAGTTTGACATTTTATGTTGTTGTACCAAGACCTTCAAGCAGACAAAGGATTTCTGTCTCTTCAAGTAAGTTCTATTTTTCTAGAAACTTTTCCATGCCATGTAAATATTATATTTTATTACCATAAAATTGCTCATCATATCATCTTATAATTTTTTTCATGTTTTTGGAAACTATAATAATGTATCCTTTTTCTTTCGTGATATTGGTTATTAGTGTTGTCTTTGTTCATCTTGTCTGGGTTTATCATGTTTATTATTTGTTTCAAAGAACAACTTTGGCATCACTGACTCTCTCTAGTTTGTATTTTATTCCATTAATTTATGGTTTCATGAATTAAACTTTATTATCTTCTTCCTTATTCTTTCATTGGGTTTATTTTACTGTTCCTTTTATATTGTTTTGGGATAGATGCTTAGTATGCTAATTTTCACCTTTTCTTTATATAATACTATAGATGCATTAAGGCTATAAATTGCCTTCTAAGTACTGATGGAGCTGCAACTGAAAAGTTTCAATATCTAATATTTTCATCATCATTTAGTTCAAAATATTTTCTAATTCCTATTACAATTTATTCTTTGACCCCCCCATGGGTTATTTAGAAGTGTAATTTTTAGTTTCTGAATATATGAGGATTTTCTAATATTTGTTGGATTTGCTAGTTATTTGATGTTATCAATTTCTAGCTTAATTATATTTTGGTCAGAAAACACACTCTTTGTGATTTCAGTACGCTGGAATTTGTTAAAACTTGCTTTATGGTTCAGTATATAGTCAGTTTTTGTCAATGTTCCCTGTGCTTGAAAAAAATGCGTGTTCTTCAGTTAAGTACAAGATTCTTTACATGTTAGTTAGGTCAAGGTTGTGAGTCATGTTGTTCAAATCTTCTGTATCCTTTTGATATCATGTGTACTTGTTCTATCAATTCACAGGAGAGGCTTTTGAAGATATCTCACATAAGAGATCCAGGGGAGGTTTGTCCGTTTCTCTTTCTTAGTTCTGTTAAGTTCTGCTTAATATCTTTTGAGGCTGTTATTAAGTGTGCCAAATTTAGAATTGTTACACCTTCCTAGTTGAACTTTTTGTCAATACAAAAAGACTTTCCTTATCCCTGGTAATGCTTTTTGCCTATTTTGTCTGGTGTTAATATAGCTACATCATATATAATTGCCATAAGTACATATATCTTTTTCTGTCCTTTTATTTTTAACATTTCTGTCTCCTAATGTTTTAGATATATCTCTTGTGAACAAGATATAGTTGTTTTCTTAAAAAAAAATTCAGTGACATTTTTTGTCTTTTAATTTTGGCATTTAATAAATTATATTTAGCATTAATACTGATAATATTTTAATTTAAATTTTCTATCTTTTTTGTCCTGCAAGTTCTAGTTTCTTTTTTTCTCCTTTATTATCTTCTTTTAGAAACTATAGGAAGAGACCCTCAGAGTTTAGAGATGAGATCCCCCCATCCCCAGCCTGGAATGTAACTGGTAAAAATCCACAAGTGTCCTCTGAGCTAATGGAGTCCCCTGCAGAGGGGACCACCCAAAAGATGGTTCGTGTGTGGCTGACAGCAGCTAGCACTGGGCTGTACACAAGGGCACCGGCAACCTTGTCGACTCCTCAGAGGACCCAGACTCCTTGGGCAGGATCCACAGAGCCTGTGAAAACAGAGAGCTGGAGAGTCAGTCAGTAGCACTTTCCCTGATGGGCAGGGATGGGTGTGCTGGGGCCAGCAATGTTCTCAGTGCCCAGGAGAGGCGGGCTTCAGAGAGGACCTCCGGTAGAACCACAGCCCTCCCCTTCGCACTGTCTCTCTGCTGAGATTGCAGGCTCCTCCGAGACCTGCTCTCTGCCCGCTCTGTCCTCTCGCCCCCACGTGAGGCGTTACCTCCGCCTTGCCAAGAGGATAGAAGCAGGCAGACCTGCAGAGACATCTCTCTGCAGCTATTCTTAGCCCCTTCCCTTCTGTCTCGGAGCAAACACTCCCCTCCTCCCTTCCAAAGCCAACCGCTCCATCTGTACTCCTGTCCCTGTAACTGAATAGATTTCATTCCTTCTCAGTCTTGTTCCTCCCCCAGCCAAAAGCATGCTCCAGTCTCTCTCCTAAGTTAGATTAGGTTTCCCACTCTTCTCTCTGGAAAAAAGACATTTTCACTTTCTGACTCTACTTGCTCACGTTTTTCCTCATCCTGTACATCTGATCAGTCACCAATTCCTATATTTTATCCTGAAAGTTTCTCTGGAAGTCCTTTTTCTCTTCTGCATTTGTTTCCTTACTCTGTGTGGCGTTGGGCAAGTTATTTTAACCCTATAAGTTTCAGTTTCTTCTTCTTAAATAGAGATAAGTTTCTTGTGACAAATATGGTAACTGATGATAAATTGCCTAGCATGGTACTAGCACGTTGTAGGGGCTCAAAAAATAATAATAATACCCGTGCCTTGTCGTCATCTTTTGGCAAACTCCAAACCACGCTCAGTAATGTCTCCTGAGTGATCTCCTGAAATAAAGGCCCTGACTTTGCTACAGCACACAGGACTCCCTGTTGCTCACAGCACAAAGGCCAAATGCTGAAACATGCCTTAGAGACTCTCCAGTCTCCTTCCATGCAGTAGGCCACGGTCACACTCCCTCCGCCCTCTGCTCTGCACGCTTGTCACACACATACACTCCCAACCTACTCCCCTACTCCAGATGCACGCATGCACGCATGCCAGCCTGAGCACACACACGTGTGCACACACATGCACACAAACACACATGCGTCTACACCTTTTAGACCCAGGAGGCACTGCAGCATCATCACATCTTTGTTTCTTTGCACTGTCTGTCTGCTGTGTCCTTCCCACATGCACCCACACGCTCCCCTTCAAGACCCTGCCGGCCCTCACCCCCTCTGCGGAGCTGTCACTAGGTCTGCACCCGGAGGTAGCCCGGCTCCATTCCGCACTCCTTTCTTTCACATCTAATGTAATTTTACATTGCAAATCACTCGTCTTCACTAGCCTGAGAGCTTCTAAAAAGGGTAAGGAAGGGATGAAGTGTCATAACTAGATTTCACTCATCTCTGTTTCCCCCCAAAGCCCGGCCTCCTGCTCAGCGAAATGAGTGTTTGAGGAATTTAATCAAGAGGGTTGATTGTGGCTCTGTGCAGGTCAGTAGCTTTCCAGGGTTTTGTTCTCACCCACGGAGAGAGAGATGAGGGAGGGGAGGCTGTGGGGCTCCCCTAGCCACCGGGTGGAGGGGTGGGAAGGGGACGATGCATCCAGAAGAGAGACCCATTGTCACTGGGGTGGTCAGCCCTGCCTATTCAGGATGGCAACGTCGTGGTGTGGTTTCAGCATTGAAACAGCATTCATTAGAAAGACATCTTCACTGACCTGCTGGGCGACCAGGTACATGATCGCTTGGATCTAGCGCACTAAACTGCACACTGAGAGATCTCTGGTTCAAATCTCCGTGCCCACTTCTTACTCATAATTTTATTCCTAAACTGTTGTTAAACATCAGCATCCTCTCCCCAGGTAAGGGAGGAAGAGCAGCAAAAAGAGAAAAAGCCAAAAAAGGGAAACATGGCAGATATGTTACATGTGGACCAGGTGCTGTGTGAGGCTCAGAGGAGTGAACCTTGGGCCTGGAGCTGTGCGAGGCCCAGGCTCTGAGCAGGACTCAGGGCCCCACAACCTGCCCCACCCTGTGTCTCAGCCACACCCTGTCTCTTCCACCACACCCTACGCCCTCAGCCAAATGACAGTGAAATATTCTACCCCCAGCCACACACCAGGCACCTCCACCCGTTGAGCCACTGCAGCAGTTGTTCTTGCTGGCAGAAGCACCCGATGCCCCAGCCCTTTGTAAGCAGCAAAGACACCCAGGAAGAGTTTCTGATTTGCTTCCTGCAGAATGTGCAGAGAGATTCAGCTTTCTCCATCAAAACTACAGACCTGGGCCTCCTTGACCACTGTGGCTCAAGGGGAATGGGCAAAATTCAGGCGTAACCACACTACCAGCTACCACGATTCCATTTTTTAAATGTGTAAAGGAAGTTGCAAAGGGGAGTCTCTATCTTTCATAGGCTTTTGAGTCCATGAACAGAAATGGGCTGTGGGTTCAAACTGTGTGAGTTCAACATAGATTCATGGTTTTTATTATATAAATTGGGTGTTGTGGAAACCGTTCCTTAGAGAGTGGATAAGAAATCCAAGTAGTATAAAACTTGTGAACTCCTTTGCTAGTTGGGAATTAGCTTATACCTAAGCACAACACCTCTGCCATGAGGAACAGAGGACAAGCATCCTCCCACACTGGTGGCCTGGTTTTAGGAGCTTCTCTAGGGACATTGGTGCTGGCATTTCATGTCTGCTGGAAAGAATAACTCAACATCCAATAAGACAAGACTAAAACTGTAACTCAGCAGTGGGCTTACTGCTCGATGTGCATAGAAGCCAATACTATGGCACTAGCTTTTGAGAAAAGAAAAAACTTTATTGGGAATGGACTGGCAAGGGGACAGGAGGCAACACTCAACTCTGTCTCCCCAATCTGGGGGTGAGGGTTCAAGCTTTAATGGCATTTCTAATTAGTCGCAGGCAATGCCAGTGCAGCCAGTTTGCCAGACTGGTGGTGGTAACAGGAGGTTAAAGTCCTTTCCATTGCATACACCCAGGCAATTTTGGCTTTGCACCACCTGTAACAACTTACACAATGGTTAATCGGTTTGAGCTGGTCCCATGGTTACAAAACCATTGCCTTTAGTAGACACTGTCCAAAACAAATAGTTCAGTGGTAAAAACCATCACCTGTTCATTTACCTGAGGGTAGATTTTTTTCAGCTAAGAATAACAACAGATGTTTGAATCCTAGGCATTGTTCTAAGAGCTTTAAATTCTCATACAAAAGCCTGTGAGGTGGTACTATTCTTATCCTCCGTTTTACAGATGCAGACACTAAGGCACAACAGAGATTGAGCAACTTATGCAAAGTGTCACTCAACTCACATGCCCCAGCGAGCACCCAGGAGGCTCTGCCTCTTGGAATAAAAATCAGACATCCCACGGGAACTTCTGAGGTTGTCCTGCTGCTGCTAGATGTATGCAAGGAACAAGTCATCTTCGTAACTCTAGAGCACGGCAGACTGCTTGGCACCTCCTCCATAAATGACATTCAGTGACTAAATGACTGACTCGCCTGTAACCCTCCTGAATTCCTCAGTCTCCCTCAAGTCTTCGCCGCCAAGCTGTGCTTGTCTTTGTTAGCGCAGCCTCATGGGACTAACATCCCCCCACCCCCAAACCTTAGCCTGCCAGTGAGGAATCTGGGAATTCAGAAACGCAGCTCATCTCTCAGTGGCTAATCCTGGACCAAACCAAGCACTGTTTCTCCCTGACAGAGACCGTGGGATGGAAGCATAGAGCTGTGGCACAGGGAGGTTGGAAGGGGTATCCACTGAGCACTTGCTAAGACCTGCTGTGTGTACATTGTACTAATGAGGTGGAGGATTCCAAGGCAGGGCAGCCTTTATGGCATTTGGGTGATTATAATGGGATTGAAGAGGTAAACCCCAAATATATACAAGGAACATCAATGTGGCCCCATGTTCATGCCTACCTAACATATAAAAGGAACATCAGTGTGGCCCCATGTCCATGCCCACCTAACACATAAAAGGGACACCAGAGTGGCCCCATGCCCACCTGAGATGCATGTGGATGAAGTTAGCTACCAAAATTCCATGTAAGTGTGAACTAAAATAAAATCTTAACCTCCTCCCCAGATGACTGAATGGAGCCCCCTCTTGGCCAAGGGGAAACGCTAAAACCGAGGTCAGACAGGCCTCATCATGACCCGTCCCTTCTTGTAGATATCCTTTGAGTCTGGGTATGTGTTCTCTGTTGACATAAGTAAGGGGGCACCTGGATTTGAACCAGGGACCTCTTGATCTGCAGTCAAATGCTCTACCCCTGAGCTATACCCCCACAACAACAATGTTATCTGGTTATTATCTTTCACCTGTATGGTAACACTCAGCTCTGCATAATTAAATTATAGCCCCCTCTGAGGACTTACTTTCTGGAAGGTGCCAGACCTGACTTGTAGGAAGACACTTTCCCCCAGCTCAGCAGTTTTCCAGGCCTGCTGGGTGGAGCCATCAGCAGGAGGAAGGGAGAGAAGCTGCCTACAGAACTCCAGCCCATTTCCCATGGCCTTTCTGGGTTAGTCCAAGAGCTGGCCAGTGGTCTCCAGAAGCATCCACAGACTCCTGCCTGAGTTCCCAGGCCCTCGCCTGTCCTCCTTCAGTGAAGACAGAGTGGACTGTAATTCAGATGCTGTCACAGAGCTCCACGAGTCGGGGTCTGTAGGAGCAGCACTGTAGAACCCCTGTCTCCCTTGTTAGAGTAGCTAAGCCAGGCTTTGCCTGTGAGGTTGAAGCAGGTGTGTGAGTGAGCACTGGCACAGGAGAAGCCGGTTCCCCAGAGAAAATGTCCACACTGTGTGAAGAACCTGGATGCTGTGATGTGTCTCCCTAAGTCTGGCCACTACTCCAGGGCACCAAATCACTGCAGTGGGAAGTAGGGGAGGGTGATAACAGGGTTACCATTCACTGTGTGTTCCTGGGAAGTCTGCCTTGTAAAAACCCAGAAGAGTTCTGCAAAACAGCCCCTGCCTTCTATGTGAGAATCCAGTAAGTTTGAGAAATTACATACATGCAGGGGGACGGCGGAGCCAGATAACCCACAGTACTAGTGCAGGAAGAGATGGGAAGAGGTTATCCAGCCAGAATGTCGCTGTGCAAGGGCTGACCTATAGCTTCCAGTTCCAGGGAGAATCATAGTTGGACTGGATGAAAAGAAACTGGAATATGACCAAAAGCTTCTATGAAGAGGAAAATTGTGGCAGGGGGCACCTGGATTTGAACCAGGGACCTCTTGATCTGCAGTCAAATGCTCTACCCCTGAGCTATACCCCCTGCTTATTATGGGTGTCTAATAAGCACCTTTCACCTTCATAGTCACACCCAGCACTCCTATAGCACATTAGAAGTTTGTACTTATTTCTGGAGCATTGGTAACACCAGCATCTGATTCCTCCACAAACTGACCCCAGAAAGGTCCTTCCCCAAACCTCTGGGTCCACAAACCCCACCCCCTGCTCACTGGCCTGCATATCTCTCCCCTTTTCCTCAGTCCATGGTGACAGCAACAGCTAGGAGAAGCAATGACATTTACTACTGGAACAGCCTCTAGGATGCACATGCCTGATTTCCTCTTGTTATACACTACAAAACAGCAATTTGAAGACATGCTGCCCAACCTCTTTCGAGACACATGCAGTACCTACATCTGAAGACAGCACTCAGTCTGTGGATCTGTACCTTAAACCCTGTGCATTAAATGGTTGGGGAAGTTGGTGAACTGTAGATGGGTAGCGGGCACCTGACAGCCGGCCCTGCCAGCTCCTTCTCTGCCTGCCTTGCTCCTGCCTGTAGCTCTGCAAGAGCCTGGCCAGGCTCCCTGCCTGGGGTGCCCACTTCCTTCCTCACTCTTTAAAACTTGCAAAAGAACTGACTTGCCCATAAAATATAATGGTATTTATCTCTTAGGCTAATATTTTATGGGAGTAAGCAGATTGCAGCTACAATTATATATATGTGTGTATATATATATATATAGAGAGAGAGAGAGAGAGAGAGAGAGGAGAGAGAGAGAGAGAGAAAGAGAGAGAGAGAGACTCACTCTGTCAGCCGGGGTAGAGTGCAGTGGTCATCATAGGTCACTGCAACCTCCAACTCCTGGGCTTAAGTGATCCTCTTGCCTCAGCCTCCTGAGTAGCTGGGGCTACAGGTGTGTGCCATCACGCCTGGCTAATTTTTCTATTTTTTGTAGAGACAGGGTCTTGCTCTTGCTCAGGCTGATCTCGAACTCCTGAGCTCGAGCGATCCTCCCGCCTGGGCCTCCAGCATGCTAGGATTACAGGCGTGAACCACCACACCCGGCCACAATTATATGATTATGGACTATTATTATACCCTTGTTGGAGGTAGGGTGGAGAAGTCTGCTAGGGGTTAAGCAGGGTTGGTTCCAGATTTTTGGTTTTAGCTGTTGTTGTTGCTTTTGAGTCTACAGAGAGCGCAAATGGAGAACACAGGCGGACATGTGGGTAAGAGAGGTCTCCTGAGTCCCAAACAAAGATTTCCAGTGGCATAAAACAGGGTGGTCAGCCCACACACGGAGGTCTGACACAGCCTGCAGAAGTGAATTGAATAGAAGCCCCTATTGGTGATGCTGTGGTTTTATTGACCTGAAGTCAGAATGCTCGCCAAGCACATGTGACCCGCCAGCCAGGTGGACGCGGCCACGAGGAATAGCTGAGCACGAATTAGGACGGAAGTGAAACCACTGCCTTGCCAGTCTTTGTCCCAGATTCCCTCGGTCAGCAGTAAGCAGCTCACCTTGTTCATCTCCCTGAGAAAACACTGCAGCTCACTCAGCCCCCTGGACACTGGGGGTCTCCGCTGCTCCCACCAGAAACAGATGTCCCGGGTGCATTTCAGGTGCTCCCCTTACCAAGCCGATGATGGGGTCCATATGTGAACTCCGGGCAGGGAAATAGCCCCAGGGGATGGCGTGGGGCACCTGACTGAACGTGGCCTGTCGGCCCGTGCGTGTAACCTCCACTTCCTGGCAGTCAAGCTGTTCAGGTGCCGTCCTCGCTGCCCTCTCCACTCCGCACAGACCCTGCCTGAGTGGCTGAGGGTGGAGCACCAGGCAAGGCCCCATGTTAGGCAGCCCCCGGGGGTGAGGGTTCAAGAGGAGTCCAGTCCCTGCCCCTCGAGGGAATGAGAGGCCACAGGGAGCGCAAGCAGCCAGGCTCTGAGGATAGAGTTAATGAGGGGAGAGCATCAGCCTGGGGCTGCAGAAATCTAGGGGCTGTTAGACAAAGCTCTAGATTGTTCTCTCTTCTTTCCTTGCAGGAAGACTCCAGTCCACGGAACCCAGAGGTGAAAATGCATTTATTTGTTCAGTAAGTAAAAAACTGCAGGAGGGTGGGAGGTGCATGGATTTGACCCAGACACCACTTGACCTGCAGGCAAATGCTGTACCCTCAGCCACACCCCTCACTTGTAACTGTTTCTAGTAAGCCCCGTGCAGCCTCTTCAACACCTGAGTTTCTCCCTGGCTGGCCGGTGGGGACAGCCCCACTGCAGGCTACACCCAGTCCTGCTCTCCCTCTTTCCCCCAGGCCCAACCTCCTCCCCCTGGCAGCCTGGCCCTGCTGCCTCTCCTGTCCTCAGTGGCAGAGGCATCAGCTTGGAAGGCCACTGGAGCTATTCTAAAAAGGCTGTTAGAATGACCCAGCACAGAGGTACAGGACAGTCACTGGATGGCCTTGGCCCACCCAGGACTACCCCTTTTCTTGCTTGTAGTTCTCAGAATAACTATTGAAAGTGCTGGGAATGGACATCCCAAGGTAAGGAGAAACTGTCAGGAACAACCCAGGCTCTGCTCTGTCCCTCGTAGAACAGGATGTACTGCAACACTTTAGCCCAGTGATCGCAACATCCTGGGGTAGAAAACCTGGAGTGCAGGGCTTTCTGGGCCCCCCAGCTGCAGTGTGAAGCAGGGCACACGCAGATGAGATTCCATCTGCCCTGGGCGGCTTTCCTGAGCCCTGCGGGACCAGGTAACTGTACATCCTGGCTTCTGTTGTCCCTTGCTGCCCACCTGTGAGGAATAAGGTTGTTTCACTTCACTCGTGTGTCTGTCTCCCTTAACAAATCAGCATCTCTGGAGATGGGACCCAGAAAATCTGTGTATTTAATCAAACTCCCAGGTAATTCTGGTGCTCAGACACATTTGGCAACTTTTGAATTTGGTCTGCACTTGCATATTATATGCCTGAAAGAAGAGAAAAAGGAAGACTGTAATAAAAGGCCTGCCTGAGTCCACACATCACCTTAATAACATGATCCTGGCTAGAGCCATGTTCCTATAATAGTTCTGGGACTTTGCATTGCCCCAGCCCGGAGAGGACTAGATTCTTTCCCACCCACTCTCTGCTTCCTTCCCACCAACTTCTCCTCAATCTGCCAGGTGACATGAGGCATTCTGAAGGTGCCATTTGATGTGTGTCAAGGTACTAAAAGTGAGCTCTAGGGGGCACCTGGATTTGAACCAGGGACCTCTTGATCTGCAGTCAAATGCTCTGCCCCTGAGCTATACCCCCTCAGTTGTTAAAGATGTCTAATAAATATTATTTCACCTGTGTTGCAACACCCACACCTCCTATGCACTGAAATTTCTATTAACTCTTAGAAAGTTCTGGAGATGTTGAAATTTTTCCACACAGCAAGTTAGCGCTTTTGGCCCTCTTCTTCCACACAGACCTCCCCCTGCTTTTGGCCCCCAGAAGCCTTCTCTGCTCATTGTGCCCTTTCGTCTTTCCTAGTACCACTTTGAAGGCACCTGCTTGGAGAACCATTGGCAAGATCAGGACCACGCCTTTTGCGTCATTAATTTTCTTCTCCCCGCTACCAGTCCCATTATTGTGTAAACATTTTCTCATTATTTCTCCGAACAACAAACTTCTCCAAGCCCTGGCCTCCCTCTGACTACTACCACATTTCTCTGCATCCTTTTATAGAAAAACTCCTTGAAAGAAGCATGTCTACCCACAGTCTGCAATTCTACTCCTTCCATTCTTTCTTCAGTCCACTCCAGTCAGGTTGCTGCACTCACTGCTCCACTGGATTTGCTCTTGTCCAGTCACCAACAGCTGCTATGTCTCGTAGATCTTTCCTACACCTCATACAAATCATCACAAGATTCTGCCATCTTTGCTTTGGAGGGCCACACAAATACACACACACACACACACGATAGTGGGAGCAATTGGAAAACCCCTCTCCCCACCCACTTTGAAAGGGAGATTGAATTAAAAGACTTGACAGTGTCTGACACAGATGGCCGTTGGGCTGGGGATGGGGCAATACTTCCACACTAAAAGGTGAAATGCACAAGCCTGTAGAGGCCAAGGAGGTAGAATGAAGTCAACACAGGTATGACAGTTTGAAACAATCCATGTTCCATGGTTGATCCAACCAGACCTGGGTCCTTTCTTCCTTCCAGGTGGATTCTGTATCCTGGAACCCTAACAGGGAAATCAAGGTGGAATTCCATGCCAAGGTTGGGTTACAAAAGCTGAGAGAAAAAAGAGAAACCCCTGGATTTGGACCAGGGACTGCTTGACTTGCAGCCAAATGCTCTACCTGTGAGCTACACCCCCATATGTACCAGCTTTCTTGAATAAACACCTTTTACCTGTGTAGCCATATGCACCCCACCCCCCAAATAAGTCTATCAGTTATTCCTGTCAGACCAGGAGGCTGACCCCACTACAAACTGACTCAGTGGTGACTACCTCGAAGGATGCTGGGCAGACATAAGCTTGCCCTACAGTCACTTTCTTGTCCTGTGAACTTTCCTGTCCACAGATACATTTTGTTACTCAAGGTTGCCTCCTGCCTGCATGTGGTAGAATAGGAAAGAAGGTCTTGACATCTTTCTTCAGGATACTGAACAAGAAAGCCTCAGTCAGACACCTTCCCCAAGGAGCAGCTGCTGTTATAAAAGTTTTCGTTAGCCCTTAAATTGCTGGCCAGTCCCTTACACAAGCAGAATAGGGTGGTCAGTTTGAGTGTTTCAGAAAGGAAAAAGCCCCAGACTACAGTTGGGACGTGTGGGCTGGCCTGCCAGCTCTGCTGTTGAACTGTCATGGGAATTTCGGCTGATGGCTTGAGCAGTGTGGGCCTCAGTCACCTGCTGGGAATAAGGAGGCCGTAAGACCTGCTGTAGGGGAACATTCCTTCTGACTGCAGAGCTCCAAGCCTCTCTAAGTGCTAGGGCAGAGAAGGCCCCAAGGTAAGGAGTCTGAGGAGGGGACAGACGGATGAATGTAGGGAGAATGTCTGGAATCTCCAGTAGCAGCGGTATGTCGGGGAGCCCTGTCGCCATTCCCGGCTCTTGGGCTCAGTTCCAGCATCTGACAGTGAAGTAGTCCACGGTGCCAGCTTGGCTTTTAGCTGTGAGACCTGGTCTTTGAAATCCTGTTTGTCCCCTGTTAATAAATACATTACGAACATGCATCTCTCCTCCTCCAACAATATGCGTAGAAGGAAACTTTGCACATATAGAATTCCATGAGGTTCTCAATAAGAAGCTCTGCCAGATGTCCTCCATGAATTCTGCAGACTGGTGTTTTTCTCTTCACCCAGTTCCTCCAATTTTCATTCTATGTCCCATTTACTGCATCTCTTGTCTCATACGGCTGGTATTAGAATGTCTTATTTTCTGTAGGAATATTTCCTCTCCCTAAGGTCCCTGTGGTCCCCAGTATGAACAGACTTGTAGCCCTCCAGTTCCCAACAGCACATAATTCTGGTAGCTAGTATTTATCCAGTAATTTCTTATTTGCAAAGCAATTTCACATCTTCTTATTTATCCTCATAACCTATAAGAGAAATGTTGTTCTAATTCCCATTTTCCAGATAAATTGGGCTGCTGCTGTGTGCATGTGCATGTATATTTATATATTTTTTCTACATGCCTATATATATATGGGATATATTGTTATATCTCATATACACACATACAGTATAGGTATATTGTATATAAATATACTGTGTGTATATATACATACTTATGTAACTATATATATGAAATATATATGTTATATAGTTACATACTCTGGGTATAGGTCTTTTGTCAGATACATGTATTATGATTTTGTCTCCCAATCTATAATTTACATTTTAATTTTTTAATATTTTCTTTTGGAGAGTAAGTTTTTAATCCTAATAAAGTCCAGTTTATCATTTATCTGTCTAGTTAGTGCTGTCTGTGTCCTCTAAAACTATTTGCCTACAGGCTTAGGGAAGATGGCAGATGAGAAAAACCACCAGCCAGACTGTCACTCCAAGAAAGATTTTAGAAGAAAGTAAAAAAATAAACAGGCAGACAAACACAGATCAGATAAGGGTTGGAAGGACGGGTGCCTGAAACTACAGGAGACTCCACAGGAAGAAGTTGCAGAGGAGAGCTGGAAGGAGAAAGGCCCCCGAGAGGCTTGGAGACCAGCGACAAGGGTAAGTAGAGCGGTTAAATTTCCCCTCCTTTGAGTCTCGGCCTGCGGGTGGGCTCCGGAGCGGTTGGTGAGACTTGCTGACACCAGCCCAGAGATGGCCGCCACCAGTGAGCAGTTAGCCTCTCGTGGACAGGGCACCAGGCTCCCAGCTCCCTCAGGGCACCTCCCGCCCACAGACCTGAGCCTGTCGGCAGGTGCCATATTGCTTCATTCTCCCCTCCCCCTTCCCCTTCCCTCTCCTCCACTTACAAGAGAGACCATTTAGCCACCACCCGGAGGAATCTGTAGGGAATGGGACCTTTCCTTTTGGGGCCCTACAGCAGACTGAGGGGTACTCAGACTGTGAGCTCCCTACCCGCCAGCCCTCCCAGGTGCCACTTGCCTGGTGACTCTCCAGGAGAGCAGGGCAAATCCCAAGGCAGAAAGACATCTATCCAGCTTGGGCACCCCGTGGGTGACTTGAGACCAGCACTCCTCTCCCTGGCAGGGTCAGGGATTGATCTCCAGGGCCCAGGGGATAGGCCTGCAGACCAGATCCCGTACACCCAGGACTCCATTGCATTGCCCCAGGGCACAGAAGAGATATTTGTGAACCAGCCTACTGAGGTGTGTGTGCCTTCAGGGGCAGATCAGCGTGCTTGAGGGGCAACCCTCCTCCCACAGGAGGGCCATACACCCAGCTCAGGCTGCAATCCCGGGCAGGGACCCTCCTGGCTGGCATCACAGCCAGGGAAGATCCACTGGCTGGAGATCTTGCCTGCTGGCAGACACCTGGGAGAATCTGCAAAATAGGGGAGGGTGGAAAGGAGCGAGGCTGCTCCAGACTGCAGGTCTCAGACAGCCCCACCCCCACACTCAGACTTTTGGGGTGAGTGGGGCCATTTCAGCCCCTCCCTGGCAGCTTTTCCCAGAAGCACAGAACAGACCTTTGACCCCTGCTAACAGCATTTGTGGTGCTTGAGGGCAGGCTCACTCAATCCAGCTCTGCCCAGACTCAGTCCCCCACCTTATAGGACACACCTGGAAGTCCCAAGGCCCCACCCACCACCTGAGGCACTAGAGTGCCTCTCCAGAGGAAGAAGAGCTGCTTACAGGACCCAAAAACAACACTGCAGCCTACTCCTCCCATCAAGCGCCACCTACTGACAGGAAAGTCATTCTGCATGCCCTTTAAGTGCATCTACTGACTCATCATACAGGGTTTGGTCAAATCTCACCCACAAACACCACCTACTGGCTCAGAGACTAAATAGGGTGTGTCATTATTCAAAAGAAAATCTAAAGGTAGGAAGCAACAGCTGATCCAGATGGGAAGGAATCAGGGAAAGAACTCTGGCAGTTTGAAGAATCAAATGGAAAGCACTCCCCCAAAGGGGAACACCAGCTCTCTAGCAATGAACATCAACCAAATTCAGAACACTAAAATGACAGAAGAATTTCAAACATGGGTTGTAAGAAAACTGATATGCAAGAAAAAATGGATAACCAACACAAAGAAATTACAAAAAAAAAAAATCCAGGACTTGGAAGAAAAATTCACTAAATAAATTGAAATATTAAAGAAAAACCAAAATAAAACTATTTGCCGAACCATAATCAAAAACGATATTCAATATTTTCTCCTAGAAACTTTGTAGTTTTTGCTTTTCTGTGTAGGACTGATCCATTTTGAATTTATTTTTGTGTATGGTGTAAGTTTGGGTTAAGGCTTATTTTATCTGATGTTATTCCAGCACCATTTGCTGAAAAATAAAAGTTTGCCTTCACTATTGAGTTTCTTTGGTGCATTTATCAAAAATTTGGGCTCTCTTCTATTCCATTGATCAATTTGCTTTTCTTTTCTTTTTTCTTTTTTTTTTTTTTTTTTTTGAGACAGAGTCTCGCTTTGTTGCCTGGGCTAGAGTGAGTGCCGTGGCGTCAGCCTAGCTCACAGCAACCTCAAATTCCTGGGCTTAAGCGATCCTACTGCCTCAGCCTCCCGAGTAGCTGGGACTACAGGCATGCGCCACCATGCCCAGCTAATTTTTTCTATATAGATTTTTAGCTGTCCAAATCATTTCTTTCTATTTTTGGTAGAGACGGGGTCTCACTCTTGCTCAGGCTGGTCTCGAACTCCTGACCTCGAGCGATCCACCTGCCTTGGCCTCCCAGAGTGCTAGGATTACAGGTGTGAGCCACCGCGCCCAGTCCTATTTGCTTTTCTTATACCAATACCACACTTCTTGGTTACTGCCACTCTAGAGTAAATCTTAAAAAGCAGTCAATGTGAGTCCTCTATGTCATTCATTTTCAAAACTCTTGGCTATTCTAGGACTGTTACATATCCCTATATATTCTTAAATTTAAAACCCTGGCTAAAAATTGATGAAGATTATTTTGAATCTATAAATTTGGGATAGATTGACATTTTAACAATGTTGAGTTGTTCAGTCTGAAGATGGCATGTATCTCCATTTATTTAGGTGTTCTTTAATTTTTCTCAGCAATGTTTTACATATCTTTGTTAAATTTATCCCTAATTGTTTTATGATACTTTATGCTGTTGCAAATTACATTTTCAAATTTTAATATTTCTATTTATTGTTAATATGTAAAAATATAATTGATTTTTATGAATTGACTTGTACCCTGAAATGTTGATAAATTTACTTATAAATTTGTGTAGTTTTTGTTGGGTTCTTTAGGATTTTCTATGTACTGAATTTTGTTGTCTAAGACTAAAGATGGTTTTACTTTCCCCTTTTCAATCTATATGCCTCTTTATTTTTCTTGCCTTATTACATTGGTTAAAACCTCCAGTGAAATGTTGAAAAGAAGGGATGAGAGCAGACATTCTTGTCCTGGCCCAAAACTTTGGGGAAAAATAAGTGATCATTGTGTTTGTCACAAATTGGTATTGAATTTTGCTAAATTATTTTTATGCATCTATTGAAATGATTATATATTTTGTCTTTATTCTGTTAATCAATATGACAAATTGTGCCAGTGTGGTTTTTTTTCTGATCAATCAGCTTTTATTTTTAATCACTCAAGTGTGTACTGACCTTTGTATGAAGACATAATGTAGGATACAAAAGGAAAAAAAGACAAGATTCCTACCCTCAAAAAAAATTAACATCAGCTGGAGACACACTTCACAAGACGGTAAAACTTAAGGCTATTTACTGAGTAGCACTTGAGTAGTGCATGACAACTTAGCACAGAGCAAACTGACATAATGGGACATCATCAGCAACTATGACAGCGAGTGAAAGAGAGCTATTGAGGAATACATCCTGGGAGATGGGAGAAGCCCTGGACCTGTGTTCTAGTCACCCAGATATCAGAGGTTTATTGTGGCCTTCTGCCAATTAAGCTCCACCTCTGTTGGCTTCAGTTTGTTCAACTCTAAAACAGAAGACCAGTACTAGATGGTCTCTAAGGTCTTCCACCTATAACAATGGAGTATTCTAAAATCAAATGCAGAAAACTTGGGAAGGTGAGGATATTACAGGCAGAGGAAGGACAAGAACAAAGCCACAGAGCTTGGTGGAAGCCTAGAACTTTTGCATAGAGCTCACAAAGTTTCTTCACCCTTTCTTCTTTGGTAAGTTGTGCCAGCTTTCTGGCTTTGTGGGCAGGAACAGCTGCCATCAGGTTTGCTCTCATCCAGTGTGTAGGCACTTGGAGGGTCCTCTCCATCAATAGTCATAGTTCCACAGTGATCCTTCTTCCTCCAGAAGGGGTCTTTATAATAAAATATATACTTGATGATGGAACCACAAGGCATATGAGTGATCAGTTGGTTTCTTGTCATTGGCAGAGTGGGATTGAAGTGAATCTTCATGCCCAGAGTAGGAGGAATAGCGCTAATCACATATTAGCTTCATATATCTCATGGTTTAGGGGCTCCACAAGGACATTTTCTTCTCTCTGGTCAATGTAGATCACAGATCTCACCAGCTTCACTCAGTCCCATGGAGGTCTATTATCTGCTTGCCCACAAATTTCCTCTCCTGTCTGGTCACCTAACCTGCTCTATGTCCCGTCTGCATTCTTTTGAGTGTGCATGCCATTAGTTTTTGAATGTCAAACTGGCCTTGCCCTGGGATTAATTTGCATGAATAGGATGTATTATCCTTTCTTAGTTTTCAATGAGCGTTATGCCACTTTATGACCATATGTGCCCCTTGCTTAGCTCCCACTTATAAGAGAGAACGTGTGGTATTTGTTTTTCCATTCCTGAGATACTTCACTTAGGACAGTGGTCACCAGTTTCATCCAAGTTGCTTCAAAAGATATTATTTCATTCATTTTTATGGCTGAGAAGTACTCCATGGTATATATATACACCACATTTTCTTTATATACTCCTCAGTTGATGGGCATTTAGGTTGAGTCCATATCTTTGCAAATGTAAACTGTGCTACAATAAACACTCGAGTCTTTTTTGTAAAATGTCTTCTTTTTCTCTAGGTAGATACTCAATAGTGGGATTGCTGGATTGAATGGTCGGTCTACTTTTATTTTTTTGAGGAATCTCCATATTGTTTTCCATAGAGGTTGTACTAGTGTGTGGTTCCACCAACAGTGTATAAGGATTCCCTTTTCATTACATCTACCCCAACTTCTATTGTTTTTTTACTTTTTAATAATGGCCATTCTGACAGGGGTAAAGTAGTATATAACTGTGGTTTTAATTTGCATTTCTCTGATGATTAGTTATGTTAAGCATATTTTCATATATTTGTTGGCCATTTGTTCTATCTTCTTTTGAAACAAATCTGGTCATGTCTTTTGCCCACTTTTTGACAGGGTTATTTGTTTTTTTCTGGTTGATTTCTTTGTAGATTCTAGATATTAGTCCTTTGACATGTATAGTTTGTGGATATTTTCTCCAATTTTTTAGGTTGTCTATTTACTCTGTTGACTATTTCCTTTGCTATGCAGAAACTTTTTAGTTTAATTAAGTCCCATTTATTTATTTTTGCTGTTGCTGTATTTGCTTTTGGGGTCTTACTCATAAATTCTTTGCTTATGCCAATGTCCAGAAGAGCTTTTCCTGTTTTCTTCTAGAATTTTTATCATTTCAGGTCTTACATTTAATTCTTTAATCCATCTTAATTTTTGTATATGGTGAGAGACAGGGATCCTGTTTCTTTTTTTTGCATGTGACTATCCAATTTTCCTGCCACCATTTATTGAATAGGAAGCCCTTTCCACAGTGTATGTTTTTATCTACTTTGTTAAAAATCAGTTGATTGTAGCCATATGGGTTTATTTCGGCATTCTTTATTCTGTCCCATTGGTCTATGTGTCTGTCTTTATACCAGTACAATGCTGTTTTCATTACTGTAGGCTCGTAGTATAATTTGAAGTCAGGTAATGTGATGCCCCCAGATTTGTTCTTTTTGCTTAGGATTGCTTTGGCTATTTGAGCTCCTCTATGGTTCCATGTGAAGTTTAGGATTGTTTTTACTAGGTCTGTGGAAAATGATGTTGGTATTTTGACAGGGATTGCTTTGAATCTGTAAATCACTTTGGGTAGGATGGAAATTTTAACAATGTTCATTCTTCCAATTCATGAGCATTGAATGTTTTTCCATTTCTTTGTGTCATCTATGATTTCTTTTGTCAGTGTTTTGTAGTTCTCCTTGTAGAGATCTTCCACTTCCTTGGTTAAGTATATTCCTAAGCATCTTATTTTCTTTGCAGCTATTGTAAATTGTATTGAGCTCTTGATTTGACTCTCAACTTTACTGTTGTTAGTGTATAGAAATGCTACTGATTTGTATACATTAATTTTGTAACCTGTGACCTTACTGAATTTAGTAATCTTTTGGTAGAATCTTTAGTGTTTTCTAGATATAAGATCATATCATCAGTAAACAGGGATAGTTTGATCTCCTCTTTCCCAATTTGGAGGCCCTTTGTTTCTTTGTTTTGCCTAGTTGCTCTGACTAAGACTTCCAGTAGTACGTGGAATAGAAGTGGTGACCATGGGCATCCTTGTCTTTTTCCAGTTCTTAGGGGGAATGCTTTCAACTTTTCCCCATTCATTATGATGTTGGCTGTGGGTGTCATATATGGCTTTACTATTTTGAGGTATGTTCCTTCCGTGCCTAGTTTATTGAGGGCTTTTATTAATATCATAAAAGGGTGATGCATTTTATCAAGTGCTTTTTCTGCATCTGTTGATATGATCATATGGTTTTTATTTTTAATTCTGTTTATGTGTTGTATCACATTTGTTAATTTGCATATGTTGAACCATCGTTGCATCCCTGGGATGAAGCCCACTTGATCATGGTGCATTATTTTTTTGATTTGTTGTTGAATTCAGTCTGCTAGTATTAATATTTTGTTGAGGATTTTTGTATCTATGTTCATGATGGATATTGGTCTGTATTTTTCTTTTTTTGTTGTATTCCTTCCTGGCTTTGGTACCAGTGTGATACTGGCTTTGTAGAATGAGTTGGGGAGGACTCCCTCCTTCTTGATGTTATGTAATAATTTCTGTAGGATATGTGCCAGTTCTTCTTTCTAGGTCTGGTAGAATTCACTGTGAATCCATCTGGTCCTGGGTACTTTTTTTCCTTGAGAGATTTGTTATTCTTGTTTCAATATCGCTACTTATCTTTAGTCTGTTCAGGATTTATGTTTCTTCCTGATTCAAACTTGAGAGGTCATGTCTTTCCAAAAATTTATCCATTTTCCTCTAGATTTTCTAGGTTGTTTGTGTAGAGGTTTTCATAGTAGTCTCAGATGATATTTTGTATCTCTGTGGCATCAGTTGTAAAGTCTCCTTTTTCATCTCTGATTGAGCTTATTTTAGTCCTTTTTCTTCTATTTCTGGTTATTCTGGCTAGTGATTGATCAATTTTGTTTATCTTTTCTAGGAACCAACTTTTTGTTTCATCGATCCTTTGTATTTTTTGTTTGTTTATTTCCATTTTGTTTAGCTCTACTCTGATCTTCGTTATTTCTTTTCTTCTGCTTTCTTTGGGTTTGGTTTGTTCTTCTTTTGCTAGTTCTTTGAAGTGTGATATTAAGTTGTTAATTTGTGATATTTCTGTCTTTTTTATGTAGCCATTTAAAACTATGAAGTTCCCTCTTAGCAGTGCTTTTTCTGTACCCCAGAGTTTTTTGGGAGCTGTGTCCCCTTTGTCATTCAACTCAAGAAATTTTTTTATTTCCTTCTTGATTTCATCATTGATCCAGGATTGTTCAGCAGCACATTGTTTAATTTCCATGTATTTGTGTAGTTTTGAGACTTCCTATTGGAATTGATTTCTAGTTTTATTCCACTGTACTCTGATAGGATACATGGTATATTTCGATTTTTCTAAATTTTCTGAGGCTTGTTTTGTGGCCTAACGTATTATCTATCTTGAAAAATGTCCCATGTGCTGATGAGAAGAATGTATATTCTGCAGTTTTTGGATAGAATGTTCTGTAAATATCTATTGGGTCCATTTGTTCTAGAGTCCTGTTTAAGTCCAGTGTTTCTTTGTTGATTTTCTGCCTCAATGATCTGTCTAGTTCTGTCAGTGAAATCTTGATGTCCCCTGCTATTAAAATGATGTTACTGTTTATTTTGTTCCTTAAATCTAGTAGAATTTGTTTTATGAATCTGAGAGCACTTGTGTTAAGTGCATATATATTTAGGATTATTATATCTTCCTGTTGAATTTATCCCTTATCATTATATAATGACCATTTTTGTATTTTCATTTTTACCATTGCTGACTTAAAGTCTATATTATCTGATATGAGAATAGCTACTACTTGCTTGTTTTTGGTTGTCATTTGTGTGGACTATTTTTTCCATCTCTTCACCTCTTTTCTAGTTAAATGCGCTTCTTGGAGATAGCATATATTTGGATTCTATTTTTTTAATCCATTCAGCCAGTCTATATCTTTTAAGTGGGGCATCAAGACAGTTTATATTCAATTTAGTTTTGATATATGAAATACTGTTTTGGACATCATGTTGATTGTTACCTAGTTGCTTTGTTTTCTCCCTTGTGTTACTGTTTTATAAAAGCTGTGAATTTGAACTTGTGGGTGTTTTTACACTCATGGGTATCGATTGTTCTGTTCCATGTATAGAGCATGTTTAAGCATTTCTTATAGGGAATGTATAGTGATGACAAGTTTCCTTAGTGTTTGTTTCTCTGGGAAAGACTGTTTCTCCTTCATTTATGAAACATGGTTTTGTAGGGTACAAAATTCTTAGCCACAGTTATTCTATTTATGAATGCTAAAAATGGGGCCCCAATCCCCCTGGTTTGTAAGGTTTCTGCTGAGAAGTCCGCTGTTAGTCCGATGGATTTCCTTTGTAAGTTACTTCACACTTTCATCTTGCAGCTTGCAGGATTTTCTCCTTCACTTTGACTTTGGCCAGACTGATGACTATGTGCCTTGGTAATGTACTATTTATCATGAATCTTCCAGGTGTTTGATGACCTTCTTGTATCTGGATGTCTAAATCTCTAGCAATACCAGAAAAGTTTTCCTCCATTATTCCCTCAAATAGGTTTTCCATGCTTTTTGATTTTTCTTCTTCTCCCTCAGGGATACCTATGATTCTTATATTTGTTCACTTCACATAATCCCATAATTCTTGGAGAGATTGTTCTTTTTTCTTGATTCTTTTTTTTTCATTTTTGACTGACTGGGTTAATTCAAAAGTCTTGTCTTCAAACTATGAAATTTTCTTATGTTTGATCTAGTTTGTGGTTAAAAATTTCCACTGTATTTTGAAATTCTGTAAATGACTCTTCATTTTCAGAAGTTCTGGGTTTTTTTTGTTTTTTTTTTTTTAGATTATCTATCTCTTTAGTGAATTTTTCATTCATGTCCTGATTTTTTTGTTTGTTCATTTCTTTGTGTTGGTTTTCAACTTTCTCATCCATCTTATTGATCTTACTTGTGATCCATATTCTGAATTCCATATCTGACATTTCAACAATTTCCTTTTAGTTGGAGTCCACTGCAAGAGAGCTAGTGTGATCATTTGAGGGTGTCAAAACAGCCTGTTTTTTTCATGTTGCCAGAGTTTTTATGCTGGTTCCTTTTCATCCAAAATCTCTTCTCTCAGCTCAAAACAGATAGCTTTGCAGTATACCTATTATCCTCTGCTGGAAATCTCTCTTACTCAGTGAAGAGAAGGAGAGGTCCCTGGATGGCATGGTTGAGTCCTGCTCTGGGAGATTGACCAGGGAGGAGAGATATGTATCCACTGTGAGCCTTTAACACCACTGCTCTCCTGCATCTCCCCATTCCCCTGTGATTGTCGTGGGTGGGCAGGGTGGAGTGGGAATGTGGCAGGCACAAGGCAGGAGGTTGGCACATGGTGGGCATGCAGCAGGTCATTTGCTCTGCCCCCGTCTTGGGGGGGTGGGGGTGGTGGCAGTGGCATGAGCGTTCACCCCACCCTGTTCCATTGGTGGCAGTGTTACCCAGGCAGTGGTGGCAAGAGCTGGGCCATGAGGGCACGTGCTCCACTCAGGTCCTGTGGCAACTGTGGCTGGACAGGGCCACCCAGTCGGTGGCAGTGGGTACCAAGTCTATGGGTGCCTGCTCTGCCCAGGTTCCCTGGTGGCAGCAGAGGCATACAAAACCAACCCACATGGTACACAAGAGTGCCCAGCCTCTGTGTTCTCTCCGTGGCATGGCAGGGGTCATGGGGCAGCAGCAGCAATGGATCTTACCCCCGGGTAGATGCAGCATTCTGGGGCTGGGACCTCAAAATGGCACCACCCAAAGTGCCCAAGGTTTAGGAACCAGCAGGACCCTGCTGTGCCTCCTCTCCTGAGCAATCCTGCTGTATAGACTCCAGTCAGCTCCCTGTGTCAGACTGGAGGCCTGCCGCAGGGGAAAGGCCCTCTTGCAGCTCTAACAGCAATGTCCATGGGAGAAATTTGGAGACCCGGAGTTCACTCTTCTGTCCCTTCCCCATGTGTGGGCACCTTCTCTGGGTACCTCCGATCCTGCTGAGAGGATAATTTCTCCATTTCAAGACCTTTAACTTAATCACATTTACAAAGAACCTTTTCCATATAAGGTAACAGTTAACAGGTTACAGGGATGAGGACCTGAGATCTTTGGGGTTGCTTCACTTCCCTCTCCTTCATTTTGGGTACCTCCCCATCACCTCTCTGTTGATTCTCAATGCTTTCGCCTAAACAATCAATCCAAAGGTGAATATCTACTCACTACTTTTGATCCTATCCGTGAGAGTAGCCTATGCAGGATGCTTCTAGTCTGCCATCTTGGCCCAAGATCCAGATTTTGTTAACTATACACATTTCAAATGTCTTCTCTTTGACCTGTAGCTTTCTTAATGGTGTCCTTTGATGAACAGTATTCTAAACTACAATAGTCTGATTTCTCAATCTTTTCCTTCATATTTTTGTTTTTCTGTGTGTGTTCTCTTTAATAAATCTTTACTTTTTCACAAGGTCACAAAGATAGTATTTTGTGTTTTCTTCCAGAGGCATATTGTTTTATTTCTTTACATTCAGAGCTACAATCCATCAAGAACTTAAGGTTTAGACTGAATTCCTGATGTATAAACCTTCAGGGTTTAGAAAGCTGTACAGTGTAAGAGTCTAAACCTTTTTTTCTGTATGGGTATCCAACTAAACCAGCATCATTGATTGGAAAAACCACTCTTTCTCCCATAACTATGCAGCACCAAGTTTGCTATAAATCAGGTGCCCATGTAGGTGTGGGTCTGTTTCTGGACATTTTATTCTGTCTCATTGATCTATAGATTTACCCATGCACCAATTATTACAGTCTTAATTACTATATAGAACATATCTAGCAAATCCCTCTAACTTTGTTCTTCTTCATGAGTGTGTTGCTGTTCTTGGTCTTTTAAATGTTCACAAAAATTTTAGAATCACCATGTCAATATCCACAAAAAATTATGTGATTTTGGTTGAGATTACCCTGAATCTATAGATGAAGATGAGGGAAGAACTGTTACTACTACCAGATTTAGTCCATCATTCCATTAATTTCAACTTAGTATGTCCCATCTTTGTGTTTTCCTATGTAGAGATTTTGCACAACTTCATTTTTATTCCTCAGTAGTTGATTTTTTAATGTTGTAAGTATAATTATTAATATTTGAAATTTTTCTAACATTTTTTATTTTTGTTATATAGAAATATAATGGATTTTTGCAGTTTCATCTTGTATCCAATGACCTACCAAAATTCACTTATTAATTCTAATAGTTAATCTATATATTCTTTTAGATTTTCTATACACACAATAGTATCATTCGTGAATAATGACAGGCTTATTTCTTCCACTCTTATCATTCATGGTTTTCATTCTCATTTCCATCCTTACTGAGCTGGCCAGGACCTTGAAAACATATTCAAATAGAAGTGATGACTCTGGGTATTATTTCTTTTATTTTCCTATCTCAAAGCAAAATCTTCCAATATTTCCTCATTAAGTGTAAGGTTTCCTATAGAGGTTTTATAATATCCTTTATGAGATTAATAAGGTTGTCTGCTATAGTAGGCTGAATGATGGCCCCCAAAGATATCAGGTCCTCCTCCCTGGAACCTGTTAACTGTTACGTTATGTGGAAAAATGTGATTAAGTTAAAGATCCTGAAATGGAGAGATTATCCTTGATTATCCAGATGGGCCCTAAATGGAATCAGAAGTGTCTATATAAGAGAGAGGCAAAGAGAGATTTGACAGGGACAGAAAAGAAGGCAATATGACCACACAGGCTAAGATTGGAGTGAAGTGGCCAAAAGCCCAGAGATGCCAGCAGCCACCATAAGCTAGAAAGGGCAAGGAATGAATTCTCCCCTAGCGCCTGTGGAGGAGAGAATGTGGCCTTGCCTACACAGTGAAACTGATTTTGTACTTCTGGCTTATAGAACTGTAAAATAAAAAATGTGTTGTTTTAAGCCACCAAGTCCATGGTTATTTGTTACAACCCCTATTAGAAACTATACCTTCTATCCATATTATGTTGAGAGTTTTTATCATGAATAGATGTTGAATTTTTCAAATGCTATGTCTGTATCTATTAAGATGATTATGTGATTCTTTCTTATGTTAAGGTAATGGATAATATTAATTGATTGTCAAACCAACCTTGAATTCCTGGAATAAATCTGACTGGTCATATGAACAAAAGTTCTCTGAAAAAGAATCCAGAGTTAAGAGACTTTATTCCAGAGAGCAGTTTGCAAAGCAGGGAGATGCAGTTTCCAGGAATAAAGAAGGTTCATTCCAGAGAACAAACAGAAGGCTTAGGTTTTACAGCAAAAGTTCCCACTTACCTAGGTTCCCAATCAGGTCCATTCATGCAAATGAAGATTTGAAATTTGATTAGTTCTGACTGGCTGACGTAGCTGAGTTTTGATTGGTTGAGATAACTCAGCCCTGATTGGTCAATACAGCCGAGCCCCGGCCAGGGTAGGTGAGCTCTGATTGGTTGGTTTCCAAGCCCCAAACCGAAGCCTCTGTCAGATATTTCATTCAAATGGCTGGTCGGGGCACAGGGAGGATTCTAGATGCAGTTTATCTTGGCACCAACAACAGGAATTGGTTTGGCTTGATTGAAGGTAGGTCATGTGACAACTTTACAGCATCTTTCTGAAAACATGAGTACGGTGACTACCCTCTTATCCAGCCATGGCTGCCTGGTTCTGTTCTAACTTTGAGCACCTTAGTTAGCCATGGGGGGTCCATTTTGTCTATCAGCCAGGGGTATAATTTAACAGTCATGATGTTTATCCTTTAGGTATTGTTGGCTACATATGTTACTATTTTGTTTAGGATATTTTCATCTATTTCACAACAGATGTTGGCCTATAATTTTCTTCTCTTTATCAGGTTTTAATATAAATGTTATATTGGCCTCATAAAATATGTTGGAAAGTATTCCCTATTTTTCTAATTCTCAGAAAGATTGTGTGTAAGATTAGTATTAGTTCTTCCTTATATGTTTGGAAGAATACACCAGGGAGGCCATCTGAGACTCAAGTTTTCTTTCTCGGAAGGTTTTCAGTTATGTAATCTAATTAATAGATACAAAATTTTGTTCTGGTCAGTTTTAATAAACTATGTTTTTCAAGCAATTTGAAAACTTCCTTAAAAATTTCACCTAATTTTTCAGATGTATTGGCATCAAGTTGTTCAGAACAGCCCCGTTTTATCTCTTTGCTTGTCTCCAGGATCTGAAGTGCTCTTTCATTTTATTATTTCTAGTATTGGCTATACTTGCCTTCTTTCTCTTTCTCTTGATCAGTCTAACTAATGCCTTATCGATTTTGTTAGTTTTTTTCCACTAACTTTGACTTTATTGATCCTATCTATGAACATTTGATTTCTTTTATCTTTATTATCTCATTTCTTCTACATTCTTTGGGTTTAATCTGGTTCTTTTTCTAATTTCTTGAAATGGCTATTTATATTGCCGATTTTTCAGCCTTTCTTCCTAATATGCAAATTTAAGGATTTAAATTCCCATTTAAGCATGGTTTGAGCTGTAATGTGCAAACTTTGCATATATTCTATTTTCATTATCATTCATTTCAAAGTATTTTCTAATCTCTGTTAGCTACTTAGAACTCTTATTGTTTAATTTCTAAATATTTGGGAATTTTCTCATGCGCGCGCACACACACACACACACACACATATATATTTTGGAGACAATGTCTCAGCCTGTCACCTAGGCTGGCATACAGTGATGGATCACAGTTTACTGCAGCCTCAAACTGCTGGCCTCAAGTGATCCTCCCACCTTGGCCTCCCAAAGTGCTAGGATTACAGGCGTGAGCCACTGCACCTGGCTAGAAAGAGATTATTAAAATCACCCACTGTGATTATATATTGGAATGCTTTTTCTTTTAATTCCCTTAATTCTTGCTTATCTATTTTGAGGCTGTGATATTCAGTGCATAAATATTTAAATTTGGCTCAGCTGCAGCATCAAAAGCTGGAGCATGGGAAGCTTGAGTGGAATTATTGTATTCCTATGCAATGACGTATGAGTATAAAGGGGCAGTCACTCCCCAGACGGACACTTTTTCCAAGTGGAATATGCCAGGAAGAGGTGAAGAAAGGACCCACTGTGGTTGGAATTTGGGGGTACCAGTATAGCTGTGATTGGGGTAGAAAAAACCTCTGTTGCCAAGCTTCAAGATGAAAGAACTGTGAGGAAAATGTGTGCACTTGATGACCAGGTCTGCATGGCTTTTGCAGGACTGACCTCTGATAGTAGAGTAGTAACAAACAGAGCCCCTGTGGCCGGCCAGAGCCATCAGCTTACAGTTGAGGACCAAGTCACTCAACTTACTTCATAGCAACTTTAAAGCAAAAACATACCCAGAGCAATGGACAAAGACCTTTTGATATTTCTGCCTTAATTGTAGGTTTTGGTGATGATGACATTCCAAGATTTTATCTGACAGATCCCTCTGGCACTTATCGTTTTTGGAAGGCAAATGCAATAGGCCAAAGTGCTAAAACTGTTGAAGAATTTCTGGAAAAGAATTACACAGAAAATGCTATAGCAAATGACAATGAAGCTATCAAATCAGCAATAAGGGCTTTGCTAGAAGTTGTCAAGTCTAATGCAGAAAAAAAAAATTGAACTTGCTATGATAAGAAATCAACCCTCAAAGATGTTTAGTGCTGAAAAAATTGAATGGGTAACTGAAATAAAAAAGAGGAAGCAGACAAGAAAAAAATCAGAGAAATGTGCCTAATTCTTAGGGTGACCACCAGGAGCTTGAAATATTTTGTTGTGCTGCTTAGAATTTTTTAGTGAAGTTTTAGAGGAAATAAGTTACTTTGCAACATTACATTTAGTACTTCTGTGCTGTTTTGAGAATGCCAGATTTGTGACTGTCCTCATTCTGTTACATAGTCAAACATAAGTTAGTGTGAAGATTATCTTTGAAAGGAGATTTCAGTAACTGTTGAAAGCAGTCATAAATCCACATAAGCCTGAGAGTATACTCTATAACTTGTCCAGTGTGTTACTTTTCTTCATATATGGAAATTTAATTAAGAAAAAACTTTTTATTTAAAAAATTAATAATTTGGTGATGTTTGAGTATTGACTGTCAGTCAAAGAGAGAGCTATTCCAAAATAAACTGAATAAAATATTGAGTTGTATTTCTCATTGAATGACAAAAACATCCCTGTGTTGGTGAATTCTCAAAATTTTATCGGAGCCTTCTTTATTTTTAAATATTTTGTCATATTTATTTTACCTTTTCATTTTATAAGTTGCAATATATTGTTTTGTCCCTGAAAGAAATATTAAAAGCCTAATTGAAATGGGCAAAACAAATTTTTAATTTATTGTATGTTTCTGATGGGTTGAACTTGGTGTCATTATGAAATGTATCTCTTTATCTCTAGGAATGCTTCTTGCTTAAAATATAATTTGTGGGCTATGAGTATAACTTCACCTACTTTCTATTAGGTTTGCATGGAATGTATTTTTCCCATTCTTTTACTTTATACATCTTCATCTTCACATGTGTCTTATAATTTTATTGTTCAGAGATTTTATTCTAATTTTGGAAATTTTTATTTTTTAATTATTTCCTCCATTTTCATTTAATAACTGACATATATGATTTTATATCTATTAATATTATTATTTGTTTTTCATTATCTCAACTCTTCTGTGTTCCCATTTATCTCCTTTTTTGCCTTCTTTGTTAGTTATTTAGTAGGTTGAATAGAGAGTCCCCCCCCAAACTTCATGGACACATCCAGAACCTCAGAATGTGACCTTATGTGGAAATATGGTTTTTGTAGATGTAATTAAAGAAAGTATTAGAGCGGATTGTAAATCTAATGAGTGTTCCCCTATAAGAGACAGGAAAGAACACACAGACACATAGATAAGGCCATGTGAAGACAGAGGCAGAGATTAGAGTAATGTGGCCCCAAGCCAAGGAATGCCAGGAGCCACCAGAAGCTGGAAGAAACAAGGAAGGATCCTCCCCTAGAGCCTTTGAAGGGAGCATGGCCCTGCCAACACCTTGATTTTGGCCTTCTGGCCTCATGAACCATAAGAGAATAAATTTGTTTTAAGCCACCCAGGTTATGGTAATGTGATACAGCAGCCCTAGGAAACTAATACAGTTATATACTCTTTTACTGTTAATTTAGTATTTAGATGTTACAATGTGCAACCATGACTTACTAAAATCTTATTTAAATTGCTAATCTTCAATCAGGCAAGAGAAAGAAACAAAAGGCATCTAAATTGTTAAAGAGGAAGTCAAATTGTCCCTCTGCAAATGGCATTATCTTATACTTAGAAAAATCAAAAAACTCTTAGAACTGATAAGCAAATTCAGTAAAGTTGCAGGATGCAAAACCAACATACAAAAATCAGTAGCATTTCTATACAATAATAATGAAATAGCAAAAAAAAAGAAATCAAGAAGGCAATCCCATTTACGATACCCATGAATAAATTTAACCAAGGAGGTAAAAGATGTTTACAAGGAAAATGACAAAACACTAATGAAAGAAATTAAAGAGGACACAAACAAATGGAAAGACATCCCATGCTTATGGATCACAAGAATTAACATCATTAAAATTACCGTACTTCCCAAGGCAATGTGCAGATTCAATGCAATCTCTATCAAAATACTAATGTTATTTTTCACAGAAATAGAAAAAACAATCCTACAATTTGTATGGAACCAAAAGAGAACCAGAAGAGCCAAAGCAATCCTAGGCAAAAAGAACAAAGCTGGAGGCATCACACTACCTGACTTCAAAATATATTACAAGGCTATAGTAACACAAATAGCATGGTATTGGTATAAAAGTAGCCACATAGATCAGTGGAACAGAATACAGCACCCAGAAATAAATCCACATATTTACAGCCAACTGATTTTTCACAAAGATGCCAAGAACATGCACTGGGGAAAGGACACCCTCTTCAATAAATGGTGCTGGGAAAATTGGACATCCATATGCAGAAGAATGAAACTGGACCCCTCTCTCTCATCATACACAAAAATGAACTCAAGATATATTAATATAAAGTCTTAAACATAAGACCCAAAACTATAAAACTACCAGGAGAAAACCTAGGGAAATCTCTCCAAGAGAGTCTAGGCAAAGACTTTATGGCTAAGACTTCAAAAGCACAGACAACTAAAACAAAAATAGACAAATTGGACTATATTAAACTAAAAATCTCCTGCACAGCAAAGGGAACAATCAGCGTAGAGAGACAATCTGTTGAATGGGAGAATATATTTGCAAACTATTCATCCAACAAGGAACTAATATCCAGAATACACAAGGAACTCAAAACAACTCAACAATAAAAAAATCCCAGTAAAAGTGGGGAAAGGACATGAATAGACAACTCTCAAAAGAAGATATACAAATGGCTGAGAGGTATGTGAGCAAATTCTCAATATCTCTAATCATCAGGGAAATGCAAATCAAAATCACAATGAGATATCACCTTACCCCAGTTAGAATGGCTATTAATAAAATGACAAAAAATAACAGATGCTGATGAGGACGTGCAGAAAAGAAACTCTTATACACTGTTGGTGGGAACATAAGTTAATACAACCACTGTGGAAGTCAGTGTGGAAATTTCTCAAAAAAACTAAAAGTAGAACTACCATGTAATCCAGCAATTCCACTACTGGGTATCTATCCAAAGGAAAGGAAATCAGTATATCGAAGGGATACCTGCACTTACATGTTTATTGCAGCACTATTCACAATAGCAAAGATATGGAATCAACCTAAGCATCCATCAGTGGACCAATGGATAAAGAAATGTGGTATATGTGCACAATGGAATACTATTTGGCCATAAAAAGAAAGAAATCATGTCATTTGCAGCAACATGGATGGAACTGGAGGTCATTATGTTCAATAAAGTAACTCAGGCAACAGAAGACATATTATGCATGTTCTCATTCATATGTGGGAGCTAAAAACTTGATCACATGAAGATAGAGAATAGAATGATAGATACCAGGGGCTGGGAGGGGTTTGAGGATGGGAGGGAGAAATGAAGAAAAGTTGGTGAACGGGTATGAACTTATAGTTAGATGGAAGACATAAGCTCTACTGTTTGTTAACAGGTGGGGTTGGGAGCACAGGGCGGTGGGGGGGAGGTGACTAAAGTTGGCAACGAAATATTATATATTTCAAAGTTCCTACAAGAGGGGACTTGAAATGTTACCGACACATAGAAGCGATAAATACTGAAGGGGATGGATACTCCAAATGACCTGACTTGATCATTACACATTCTATGCGTGTAAAAAGCACTCACATGTACCCCCATAAATATGTAAAGTATTATGCATTGATTAAAAATTGGTTTAATTATTGTTCTTTTTTTTTTTTTTTTCTTTTAGAGACAGGGGCTAGCTCCATTGCCCAGGCTGGAGTGCAGTGGTGTCTTCGTAGCTCACAGCAACCTCAAACTCCTGGGCTTGAGTGACCCTCCTGCCTCAGCCTCCCAAGTAGCTGGGACTATAGACACATGCTGCCACACCCAGCTAATTTTTTTTTATAGAGAAAGTGTCTCACTATGTTACCCAGGCTAGTCTCAAACTCCTGGCCTCAAGCGATCCTCCTGCCTTGACCTCCCAAAGTGCTGGGATCACAGGGGTGAACCACAGCACCCAGCCTAATAAAATTCTTAACAATTCCCACACAATGTAAGGATCTTACAACATTTTAAGTCCATTTACCCTCTATCCTGTCTTTTCGATTAATATTGTCATGTTTTGACAAATTCTACATATAAAGATTGCAAATATTATTAGTTTATACAGTTAAAATTAATATAGATTTATACAGATATTTACCTTTTCTATTGCTCTTCATTCCTCTCTGCATTTCCATCTGCTTCCATCTGGGTCATTTTTCTTCTGCCTTAAAAAGTCCCCTTTTTATTTGCATTAGTAATTGTGTGCTACTAACAAATTGTTTTTGCTTGTCTGGAAGTATCTTTTTTTGTTTTCGTGTTTGAGGGATACTTTTATTGGGTGTAGAAGTCTAAGTTGTCACTTATTTTCTTTCAGTATGTTTAAAGTGTCATTCTGTCGGCTTTGGGCTTCCATTTTTCCTTTTGAGAAGTTAGCAATAGGCTTATTTTATGTTCCTTTGAAATGAACATGTCCTTTTTATCTGACTATAGTGTTTGCTTTCTTCCTTTGGGTTTCAGGTCTTTCTCTGATGAGTCTGGGCATCTTTTTTGTGTGTGTGTAGAGGAGGGTTAGAAAAAGACTTTATTTTTAAGAGTAGTTTTAGGTTCATAGTAAAATTGAGCAGAAAGTACAGACATTTCCCATATACCTCTGCACTCACATATCCACAACCTTCCCAATTATTATTATTATTATTATTATTATTGAAACAGAGTCTCACTTTGTTGCCCAGGCTAGAGTGAGTGCTGTGGCATCAGCCTAGCTCACAGCAACCTCAAACTCCTGAGCTCAAGCAATCCTTCTGCCTCAGCCTCCCAAGTAGCTGGGACTACAGGCATGTGCTACCATGCCTGGCTAATTTTTTCTATATATATTTTTAGTTTAGTAATTTCTTTCTATTTTTTTAGTAAAGACGGGATCTCACTCTTGCTCAGGCTGGTCTTGAACTCCTGAGCTCAAAGGATCCACCTGCCTCAGCCTCCCAGAGTGCTAGGATTATAGGAGTGAGCCACCGCGCCCTGCCAACCTTCCCAATTATTAACGTCTCCCACCAGAGGAGTACATTTGTCACAACTGATGAACCTACATTGACATCATTATCCCCCAAAGTTCATAGTATTGTATATTCTCTGGCTTTAGACAAATGTATCCACCATCATAGTCTCACACAGAGTCATTTCCCTGCCCTGAAAAATCCTCTGTGCTCCAACTATTCATCCCTCCTCCTCCCAACCCCAACAAACCTTGACCTTTTTACTGTCTCTATAGTTTTGTCTTTTACAGAATGTCACAAAGCTGGAATCATACTGTATGCTGCCTTTTCAGATTGGCTTCTTTGACTTAGTAATATGCATTTAAGTTTCCTCCATGTCTTTTCATGGCTTGATAGCTCATTTCTTTTTAGTGCTGAATAATATCCCATTGTATGGATGTACCACAGTTTATTTATCCATTCACATGGCTAAATAAAAAAGTTTCCTTTCTACTTACTCTAATTGGACTTTGTAATTCTTTTCGCGGTTGTGGATTGTCTCATTTCATTAGTTTTGAAAATTATTGGTCATTATCTCTTTAAGTATTTTTCCTGCCTCTTTCTCTTTCTCCTCTCCTTCTGGGGTTCCACTTACACAGATAGTAGACTATTTTGCCATGTCCCATATTCTCTTTTAGGTTTTCTACATTGTTCGTTATTTTGTCTCTCTGTGCATCAGTCTATATATTTTCTTCTGACCTTTCTTCCAGCTTATCAGTTGTTGCTTCAGCTGTGCCCACTCCGCTGTTATTTACTGAGTTATTTATTTGTATTATAGAATTACTGTTTGATTCTTTTTTATTGTATCTAAATCTCTATTGAAATTATCCATCTTGTCATTTATTAATCACATTTAAACTTACGAAATCACACTTAAAGTCTACGTCTGGTAACTTCACTACGTGGCTGTATTGTGAATTTGTATGTCTTATCTGTGTTTCTCTAAATTTTACTCAATTTTATCTTTTTGCATGCTTGGTTGCTTTTGACTAAGTGACAGACACTATGAAAACTTGTAGATATTTTCACGCTCTGCAAGATTTTATCTTCTTCCAGAATTTACTTTTCCTCCTGGCAGGCAGTTAGCATAGGAGCAGATCGTTGTGGATCAATCTGGGAGGGATGAGATTCCAAATTGGATGTCAGTTTTTATGAAGCTGATCTACCCCTGCCAGGGTCCAAACTGAAACTATGGCATGTTTATGAGGGCCTCTCTTGGCAGCTGTGAACTCCAGTTTGTCCTCTCACTGTGTCTCCCCTGGACTTTTGTGCTTACCTCTTGGCATTTGCCACCCTCCCCTTCACAACGTTCATACAACCTCAAGAGTAATCTTTCTACATGTCTTTTCTGTTTCATACTCCCTGCTCAAATCCATCAGTTACTCTCCAATTCATAAATCAATGATTTTCAAAGTGTGTTCTGTGGAAATCTTCTGAGACCTCTGGTAGAGGTGTGGAAAAGGTCAAGCTGTCAAAAGGCTTGTGAACCCTGCCTCCACCCCTCACATTCCCACAGGGCAGTTTCTCATTGATCTGATTTCTATACTGCACTTCTCAGGTTTTCATTTGAAGGAAGGGGCTTGCAGCTAAAATGATTTGATAGCACTTGACTTAGAGAATAGCACCTAATTTATGAACATGGTGTACAGACCTACTTAGGATCTGACCTCAGCCTTCTCTCTCACCACTCACTCTACCCATGATCACCCACCATTCTAACCACATCCCATTCTAACCATACTGAATTTTCTTGTCATTCTTTATGCATGGCCCCATTCCTACGTGTTTCCTACATTCTATTTCCTGTCTGGAACATTCCTTGACCCACCTTGTGTGCTTAGCAAACTCCTACTAATCCTTCTCTGTTCAGCTCAAGTTACCTGCTTTGGGAAACCTTCCGTGACTCCTGGGAAAGACTCAGCACTCATTCTTCACTCTACTGAACTTTGTTTTCACATCCATGCCCTTATTGTTGTTGATTTGCACATCCATCTCCCACTAGACAGGGAGTTCCTTGAGGCAAGGACAGCAGCTTTCATAATTGTGCTTAACTCTAGGCAGTTTTCGTTGAACAAATGACCATGCATAGCTCTTTTCCTAGGACAATTATAATTTCAGATATTCTCTCTTACCCAGATGAATGTATAAATTTTCCCAGATTTTTCTGTATTTGACTTCCACATTAGATCCAGACTATCTCTTAGCACCAATAAGTTACATAAAAAATATTTTGTTATACTAAAAACCCTGGGTTTTTTTAATTTAGAAAATATGGTTGCCTTGATTATATACACTTCATGCCCAACATCCAACACTGGGCTGAGGACCCAGTAAGTATTCAGTATAGACTTGCTGACTAATTCCTACTGTGTGGGTTTTGTCCCTAGCCAAGCTAGAAAGGACTCGATGTCCCTGTAAAATATTCCTAATTTCATTTGACTAGCCTCTGATGTGACAGGCTTCCTCCACTCTGAAAGTCATCAGGCAGTACTGTATTCATTATGAGGTCATCCCAAATTGATGACTCAAGGATCAGCCATATAAACTTCAAAATCTCATGTAAATATGAGTCAGAATCTGAGTAATAAGCTTGCTTCATTTATAATTAATAATGTCATTGCTGGGGTGGGCTGTGTTCTGCACATAAGTGTTCCTTAATGTGCATGGTGAGAAGTATAATTTTTATACCTAGAACACTATTTTCAAAAGCTGTGGAGATCTTAGTTATGAGGAAATTCAATAACTGTAGTTATTAAAGTTTTAAAATCTAAAAATCTAATGCTTGTTTCATATACGTCTGGATTTTCCCATATGTGGAGTTTGCTTAAAGTACAGCCCAACTATATTCTTTCACTGTACTCATCTCTGCTGGTCCAGGTGCCCTCACTCCTGCTCTGGAGAGTCCAGGCCCAGAGCCCGTCACTCTGCCAAGGGAGCCTGGAACACCTTGTTTGGTCCTTCATTGCCGTGACTCAAAGCTCTCGCCCCGGGGCAGATGCAGAGGCCCTCGGCTGGATCACTCTCTGAGCTGTTGTCAGGCACTGACACCCTTGTTGTAGGCCGGTTTTGACATCAGCATATCAGAATAAATGAGGCTACAAAAGGTTCTAGAAAGCATGAATGACAGTCACAGACACCAGGGCACTGAAACTTCCTGCACACATTTGCCACATGCCCACTTTGCCCCTGGCTTTCTAATGCCACACCAGGATCTTAGCTCCAGGCTGGCTGAGGATGATGTCATCCTGGTGGCAACACAGCAACACCTGAGACACCCGTAGCTGTGCTTCTCAGAGGCACGGACACCCTGGGAGGGAGGTCCAGAGTGAGGGGGATGTGGGCACAGAGAGGGGTCTTGAAGCATCCAACCATCAACTTTTTGCTGTGGTTAATAAGTCAAAACGATCTTTTAAAATTAAAACAAACATGGAAGTTTCATGAAGGAGACTATAAGATTTACAGGGATTGTTAAAGTATGACAATTCAGCCCAACTTCTGGCTTGCTGAGGGCCAGTTCAGCAGCATCCAGACCTACGGGACACAAAGTCACTTTTCTCTGTCCATGGGTGCTCTGGTGTAGGATGTCTGCGAGGCGCTGGTCCACAGCCAGCCAGTCCTAGAGGCCTGTGAGTCTCCCAGCTCCCAGCAGAAGGTCTGGCTAGGTCCTCAGAGCCATGGCCCTGAAAACCATCCCCCTCTGCAACTTTTGCAGGGGCTTGGCACTCGCTCTGTGGGAGAGACTCCAGGGCCAGCTGCAGGTTCGATAGCACTTGCTACTCTAACAGCTTCAGGGTCATGTTCACTGTGGCAGCCCTCAGTGTATGTGAAGCTGAGCCTGAACAGACACCACCTGGAGCTCAAGGACACCTGCCCCAATCCCTGGCCAACTTTCACCAAGCCTTTGTATCAGTCTGGATAGGCTTCGTTAAGCTGTAGTAACAGGCAACCCCAAAATCGTGTGGCTTATTACGGCAAAGAGTTTCTTGCTCATGCTACATGCTCACCATGGGTTTGCTAGGGAGTCTGTTCAATGTCTCCTCCTTCCAGGATGCAGGCTAACACAGCAGCTGCCTTCTCGAATATTGCTGGTCTCCACAGTAGATGGAAAGAAATCTTTGGAGGGCTCCAACCTGTAGTTAAATGATCAGCCCAGAAATGATATATTTTCATGCACAACTCATTGACCAGAACTTGTCACATGGCTGAACCCAAGCAGAAGAGGCCGGAAGTGCAACCTAGCCATGTTCCTCAAGGGAAGACAACTGAAAATATTTGGTGAACAGCAATGACTACCATAACCTTTTTGAAAGCCCTAAGCCCGAACGCTTAGGCTGTGTGCCTGGTCCCAGGGGAAAAGCTCAGACCTAAGGGAGCAGCTGGGAAAAATAGAGGTCCATCCGCACTCACACTGCTGTGCCTGCCTGGGTGTAGGAAACAGCCATGGGGTGCATGGCTCGGTAGCCCCTACACCTATACAGTCTGAACCACAGCTTCCTGCTGCTCCAATCCCCTGAGCTGACATGTGGCTTCATGTTCACCAGCCTTTCCAGGCTCCTTCTGGCTAAGCTGCAGATGCTCCATGGCCACCTACCCTTAGTTTTTTCCAGGAACACTCAATAGGAGGAAGGAGGAGGTAAGAGTGACAGTGGTATTAGACCAGAGAAGAGGGATCATTCTCAGGACCATAGTTTATCACAGCACATCGAGCAGTCAATTAAGGATTGTACTAAGTCATCGCTTTATGTTCCCTACACCTACCCTGTGTTACGTACTGCAGGAGAGACGAGAGAAGTAGAACAGTCCCTGCTCTCAGGGAATGCATGATCTATGGGTGAGTTAGAACACTGTATATTACCTTGTATTGTAAGGTTCCTCTTAGTGCCAAATGAATGGTACCAATAATAAAAGTTATTCGAGTTGGGACAGGGCAGACTTTGCTGCAGGCTTGATTGGAATGAAAAGACTTCATTGGAAGAATTAGGGCATGAGCTGGTCTGGGAAAGATGGGAGAATTTTAGGTGGGCAAGAGGAGCAGGGATAAGTATGAGGAAAGGCACAGGAGTGGAAATTTTCATGCCTACATGTGCAGACAGGCTGAGCCATAGTTAGGAATGGAGGGAAAGGCTCTGGAAGACCTCGCATAGCAATCCAATGAGGTTTGCTTTCATTCTGGTTGAAAATGGAGGGTGAAGGAATAGCTACCAGAGATGCTTTGCAGTGGATCCTTGACTCAGGTGCAAGGTAGAGTAAGTTGTTTTCTAAACTTGGCTATCATCAGAGCCCCACCCTCACCCTCACCCCAACCCCTATAAGGAACCTGTTAAAAATAGACCTTCTTTTAAAATAAGTGTCTTCAGGCCGGGCGTGGTGGCTCACTCCTGTAATCCTAGTGCTCTGGGAGGCCAAGGTGGGCAGATTGTTTGAGCTCAGGAGTTCGAGACCAGCCTGAGCAAGAGCGAGACCCAGTCTCTACTGAAAAAATAGAAAGAAATTAGCTGGACAACTAAAAATATATTTAGAAAAAATTAGCCAGGCATAGTGGCATATACCTGTAGTTCCGGCTACTCAGGAGGCTGAGGCAGGAGGATTGCTTGAGCCCGAGAGTTTGAGGTTGCTGTGAGCTAGGCTGACACCACGGCACTCTAATCCAGGCAACAGAGTGACACTCTGTCTCAAAAAAAAATAAAATAAAATAAGTTTTTTCCACAATACTCAGGATCCATCCTCTAGAGATTTTGATTCAGTAGATCTGGAATGGGATCCAGAAATCCATATCATTCACAAGCTTCCCCAGAGACTCTGATAGAGCTGGTCTGAGAACTAGCCTAGGTAATTACTACCTAAAAATGGCCCTGGCACATCTGACTCAGCATGTCAAATGTGCATTTTTTAAAGCACACTCCTGAAAATGCTCTTATTTCTGATCACTTTATTCCTGTTGTGGGCACACTCTCTCTCCATTTAGGCTCAACACCTTAGCACTGTCCTGGAATTCTTCTTCATATAAACCACACACCCAGTTGATTGCCCCCTCTTATTGCGTATCCTTTATAGCTCTCCCAAATCCGTTCCTTCCTCTCCATTCCCACTGCTGCTACATTTGGTCAGATCTTTCTTCACCTCCTGCCTGGACTCTTGCAGTAGCATCCTGACTAATCTCTTACCCTCACACCTCACACTGCCTTCAGGTAATTCTCCCTATCAGTATCTTAACTGGGTTACTTCCCTCTCAACCAGTTAGCAACTCCAGCACCTCAGCCTGAGTAAAGTTTAACGGCCTTAGCATTTGAGTGTGTTACAGTATGGTACAGCTACTTTCCTTTGCTACGCAAAGTCCTAGCCAGACTAGACCACTCTCCTCCTAAAATGCTTTGTACCTTCCTGACTCAACTTTTTTCTATGCTGTGACCTGGCTCATACTTCTACTACCACTCTCTGGTGTGAAATGCTCTCCGCCTCTTAAAATTTTGCCCATCCTTCAAGGTCCAGCTCAGATTTTATCTATTCTATAAAGTCTGCCCTGTTTGAAAAAGGTTCTATATATATATGTGTGTGTGTGTGTGTGTGTGTGTGTGTGTGTATGTACATATACACACACACACACATTTCACATATTTTTTATCAATTGTATGCTAGGCAGTTTGCTACTCTTGGGGAATACAAAGGTAAGCAAGTCGTGTTCCTTGCCCCAAAGGAGTACCTAGCCCAAAGGGCCAGAGTTGGTGATGGGGACATGTACTAGAAGAGGCCCATGAAATTTAAAGATTTCTCATGCCCACAGCTTCCTCTGAAAGAAAGTAACCCAAGGCAGTTTTGTCTATATGAAGTTGCTGACAGTTTTTGCCAAGTACAGAGAGTTACCCTAACACTGCTATTCTGGCCTCCAACACCTCTGGGGTCCTTGGCTTTCAACTCTGCTCAAAGGGGGCTCCCCTTATTGAATGGTAAGAAGCAATCCAATCAGATTCTTTCTTCTGGGGAGAATTCCTTTGGGGGACACACAGACAGTGACTTGAGCCCAGACTGCACCCTATCCTGCTGCTCACGTGCTCCAGGAGGCACAAAACACATCTGTCATGGAAGCACTAGTTCCCCCAGAGCCTGTATCACCATGGAGATAACACCTCGGTTTCCTTAAACAGGAATAAGCTCCCCTTTTCCAAGGTAATGCAGGAGCAGCTCTTCCAGGCAACATGAGAAAGACTGACCGACACATGGTGGTCCTGAGAATATAAGCAAATTATCATGCAGAGTGACCAGTAAATAAGCCACAGTGAGAGGAGAGGCAGTGGTCTTCAACTGGGTCCAGTAACAAAGCAAGCTAGTGGTGAAAAGAAGGCCTGACCCAGGGACATTTAAAGAATGATCTAGTCCAATTTCCTCATTTTACATATGAGGCAAGGAGAGTCCTGAGAGGCTGGCTGACTTGCCCAAGGACCTTAACCAGTTAACAGCAGAACCTGCAGGTCTCCTGATTCCCAGCACTCCCCACAACACCCCCAGTGCACATGTCCCAGCCTAGACAAGGCTTGGCTATGTTCTGATGTCCCTGCTGCCTTATTTTTTTTTTAATCCAGGACTTTACAATGAAGCTTAGAAAGCTTAGGCTTCAGAGTGCCTCCCTGCATCAGCTCTGCACCTACTTTTAAATTTGTAATTTTATGAGGTTTTTTTCTTAATTCTGTTCCCCCAAATTATGTAAGCTTCATACCCACAAAACATGGGTCCAGCCCTGGCAGAGGGGATGTGTTACTTGGGAGGGGAAGGAATCTCGTGGAAGAAGGACTAAAGGAAAAAAAAAAAGAAAAAGACAAGGGAAGGATCCAGGAACATTCCCCTATAATCCATGGGGTGAGTATGTTGCCTTTTTACCCTTTCAGGGATTTACACCAAAAGAGAAAATGATGCCAGGGCCTTCGAGCAGGAAATTGCTATAAACCTTGATTTGGGAGGTAATCCCTGAGAGCTGGGAGGCATCAGAAACAGCTAGGTTAGGCTGGGTGCAGTTCCTCATGCCTATAATCCCAGCACTTTGGAAGTCCGAGGATGTCTTGAGCTCAGGAGTTCGAGGTTGCAGTGAGCTATGATTGCACCACTCACTCTAGCCAGGATGACAGAGTGTGACTGTCTCTAAAAAATAAATTAAATAAAAATAAATCAGCTAGGTTAGATCAGTGAAGAGGAAAGTCAGGTGCAGGGAGCCGGCTGGAAACAATATGAATAAGGTCTTCCCGCATGACAACTCCTGGGACAGTTCCATAAAGAAGAATGCATCCAAGTGATCCCCTGGATGTATGTTCAGGCTAGGCTGAAGAACAGAAAAGGGAGAATATTGACCCCAGATGCTAGACTTGGCAAGCCCAATAGACTCAACCAGGTGGTGTGCAGGTTCCTCCTTTGGAAGGAGTCCCACTTAGGAGACGGAACTCTGCAAGGCAATGCGTCTTTGTGAGCACGGGGAGGCTGCATTACAGGCTCCTTCCATCTGCCTGCTCTGGTTCACCTCTTAAAAAATTTGAAAATTTTATTTATTTTCCTCTCCTTATGTAAAAATGCTGTTCTTGTTATTGTAAAATAAAAACATGAATTGAAAAAATGTTAGAAAACGCATGACAATGGCCTGTGGTCTCTCTATTAAAGAAAACTACTTAGATCATATGTGCTTCCAAACTTGTCTAAACATTATATATACACAGAATAGTCTACGGCCATACCACCCTGAACGTGCCTGATCTCATCTGATATATACACAGTATATAGTGTTAGATATAAACATTATATATACAGGATTCTGTTTTTGCTTATATGTATGTGCACTTTCTATAGGAGAATATATACGTACATTTTATTATAAAACAAAAATTGGATCATTCTGGACAGGCTGCTTCTTTTAAAATATCATGAGCAGGCCGGGCACGGTGGCTCACGCCTGTAATCCTAGCACTCTGGGAGGCCGAGGCAGGCGGATTGTTTGAGCTCAGGAGTTCAAGACCAGCCTGAGCAAGAGCGAGACCCCGTCTCTACTAAAAAGAGAAAGAAATTATATGGACAGCTAAAAATATATATACAAAAAATTAGCCAGGTATGCTGGCACATGCCTGTAGTCCCAGCTACTCGGGAGGCTGAGGCAGAAGGATCGCTTAAGCCCAGGAGTTTGAGGTTGCTGTGAGCTAGGCTGACGCCATGGCACTCACTCTAGCCCGGGCAACAAAGTGAGACTCTGTCTCAAAAATAAATAAATAAATAAAATAAAATATCATGAGCATCTTTCCCTACCAAGTTCACTAAAATAATTTTAAATGCTGGTATTGTGTTCTGTTGTTCATCCCATTAGAAAAGATTTACTGTAAGTAATAAACTCATCATAGAAGATGCTAAGTGGCTGCCTACTGGGACTTAGCGAACTGTATTCCTATTGTTGGAAGTACGTATTCCATTTAAAACCAGATACGTGAGTTACAGCTGCCCCCAAAATATAACCCAAATCTCTGGCCACGGGCCTAACGCGGGAGAAGTGACCGAGCTGGGGGCGCTGGGCCTCGAGGGGCGAGCGGGCGGCGGTGGCTGAGGTCACCCGGGGCAGCACAGTGCCCAGCGAGGCCCTTGCTCACAAGCTCGTGCGGCAGGGCGGGGGCGCGTCCCCAAGCTCGCCCCCGGCCAGGCCAGGCGGGCCCCCGGGTCCCTCGGGCCGGACTGCGGCCGCGCGCCCGGCCGTCGGGTCTGCGGGCCGGTGCGTGGGCCCGGCCGTCGGGCCGCCGCGGGCGGGGCGGGGCGGGGTGGGGCCGCGGGCGGGCGGGCGCCGCGCCTGCCGTTCGCCTCTCGGACTGCAGGTGGGGCTGTGCGGCCGCGCTGCCTCCAGGAAGCCTCACGGGCCTTCGTCGGCCGGGCCGCGGCGCCGGCTCCCAGGATGCAGTGTGGACCGGCCGGGCGCTGACGGCGGCGGCGCGTCTGCGGGCGGAGCGGCGGCAGGCCGGCCACCGAGGAGCGCGGCGGGGAAGGCAGGGCCGGGCCGGCGCCGCCTGCGGAGAGCACCGAGCGGCCGGGCCTGCGAGGGGCCGCGCGCGGCGGAGGCGGCGGCGGCGGCGACTTCCTCCGGGCCGGGCCGGACAGCGCAGGGCCATGGCCGAGGCGGCCGCGGCTCCGGTAAGGGCGGCCGGGGTGCGCACGGACGCGCGGCCTCGGGGCCCCGGGCGGCCTGGGCCCAGCACACGGCGCCGCAGGCCCCGGGGAGGGGTTCCGGGGTCCGGGCCGGACCTCCGGGCCTGGGGCTCCGGAGAGGGGAGCGCGGGTCCGCCCGGGCCTACGGCGCCCGCCCGCCGGGCCCCCCACTCCGGGCCGAGCCTGAGCAGCGGCGGAACGGTTGTCCCCGCGCTGAGGGCCGCCACACACCAAGTTCCTGCTGCCCTGCGGGGCTTCCTGCCCCCGCCCCAGCGGCTGTCCCTTCATCTCCGCGCCCCCCACCCGTGGTCCTTTCTCTGCCTAGCGCTCGGCCCGTGCGTTCCCTCCCCCCCCAGCTCCCCCCAGCGGCCTGGTGGCACCTGGGAGGTGTCCGGCTTCGATTCCGCATACACTGAGCGCCCACTGCGTGCCCAGCTCGCTTGGGCCGGCGCGGAAGGGACTTGCTCCCGTGTGTAGAGCCAGGCACTGCACCAAGCCCATCCAGGCATTACTTTGTCCCTGCAACAAACCTGTGGGGTAGGTACCATTATTATCTGTCATACAAAAGAAAACCCTGGGGCCTAGAGAAGTTAACTTGCCCAGAATCACACAGCTGGAAAGTGTAAGAAGACAGTCGCTCTGTGTTCCAGGACCCAGCAGACAGGTACACGGGTAGTAATCTTGCAGAACAGAAAGGCTAGCGCTGGCCTGGCGGTGGGAGCATACTGTGGGCGTGCAGGGGACCCCTGCCCACCCCTTCGGGCCTGATACTCTGCTTCTGTGGTTTGAGCGAGCTTTTACAGTAGGCTAGGATTTCATCAGGCCCGAGCTAGGCCAGGGGAACTTCTCGAGGAGGGAGAAGTACTTGGGCAAAGGCAGAGAGAGACGGGCGTGTTCAGGAATAAAAAGGAGTCCATTAGCCTGGGAAAGATGGTTTTAGTAGGAGCTGCAGAGAGAGTTGGAAGGAGTTTGGTGCCTGGACTTCGTGGGTGGGCCGCCCATCAACTGTTCTCAAGCAGAGAGTTTGGGGGTTATCTAGCCCCAGGTGTTATCTAGCCACTAGTTGGTAAGGAGCTGGGCTTGACTGAGCAGAGCACAGCTGTTACCTCCCACCAAGTAATGTTGAGGCCTTGCATAGGGCTTCCTGGCCCCATCAAAATGGTACAAAAACTGTGGCCTGTTGTTCAAATATTGAGGAGTAATATTTTCTTAATAAAGTGGGAATTTGTGCAGATGCCCTTTTCATGCACCACAAAGACTGTAATAATGCACTTGGAGGGTGAGGAGGGTTTCAGTGGCTGGGGAGCTGGGTGTTGATATGAAAGGAACCTTCTGGAGTAAACTCTTGGAATCTAAACCATGTGACAGGGACCGATGTGAGAGATCGGAGAGGTGAGGGAAGCAACAGTGGCCTTGCAGAGCCCGTGGCTGAGCCTGCTGGAGAGCAAGCCTCATGCCCACATCTAGTTCTTCTCCTCCAGGCAGGGCTCTGCCCATCCAGAACTTCCCGTCCTTTGAGACCCAGCAGTCCTTCCTTCTTCAGGTCCGGCTTCCCGCCAGACAAGCAGAGAACCTCTTAAGCACTATCCTGGACAGGTTTTTTTCTGCCTCTGCTCAAATTCTGTTTGTCTCCACTTTCTGAGGTGTCCTTCCATATTCTAGTTCTCGGTGACTTTCTCTAAATGAGTCCATACTGGTTCCTAGTGGCCACTTCCTTACTTTGCAGATAGTCACCAACCTTCTGTTTGGGAATGATTTTCCAGAATTTAAGTCCCTGACTGTGGAAGGCGCCAGTCTCAGGACCTCTTCCCTGCCCCTGGGGTCCCCGTAGATGGGGTTGAATAGCCCAGCTCCCCACCCAAAGTAAAACATGCCCTTTCTTCATTGTCCCTAACTGCTGGTCATTCGAGACACTGAATGTTTCCAGTGACAGGGGAGCACCGCTTGAGATTGTTGCCGCATGCATAAAAGTGCAGCTTTGTGGCATATGTGTGTCTGCCTCACCAGACTATAGGGTATGTCACTGATCCTAGGCTACAAAAATACCTAAGACTATCACTTTTACCTTGGGAAGGCGGGGAATTGGGAAGGAAAAAGCCAGAATGTTAGCAGGTTTAGGCAGTGTCAAAAAATCTAACTCTTGGCTCTTGGAGATTTGCAGTAATGGTGATTTTAGCTTGTGGGGGAGGGGCAGTTGGGGAAGGGATAAAATCAGATTGTCCTGGGGTAAGGGGAATTGGCCATTACATTTTTATGCTTATTAAAAGGGGGCATGAGATGCTTTATAAAGAAAAAAAAGAAAGAAATTGAGCAATACTCTTGTTTGTGCAGTTTCAGTGAACCAGCTGTTTTTTTTGCTAGGTCATCACCAGTAGACAGTTCCTGTGTAATCATGACGGGAGGTGCAGGCTGGGCTCTAGGAAATCTGCAGTTTGCCATTTCTCCACTAAAACGCCCCAGCAATGCCAAGTCACTGCCATGTGGCCAAACTGCACTGAGCGCCTGCCATGTGTCAAGCGCTGTGCTGTGACGAGATGCAGTACGGCCTTCAGGGAGCCCTCAGTGTGAGGGCCTGTGGGAAATTACTGTGTAGAGTGATCAGCACCAGGGTAGGGGTCTGCACTGTGCGCTGCAGAGGCCTGGAGGACGTAGGCCAGACCTAAGACGCCCTAAGGAGGTGATTGCCAAGTTGAGATCTGGCATGTGGTACACGATAGCCCCACTTTCCACATATAGGGGCTCCCCACTCCCAGCCCAGCTCCCCCATGCCTAGGAGAGATAGGCTCAAAGGAACACACTGGGTAGAATGAATGATGTGGGCTTCTCTTTCTTATTTCTGAAAGATTTCTCCGTGGACAATGGCAGCTACGATTCAGGCCATGGAGAGGAAGATTGAATCGCAGGCTGCCCGCTTGCTTTCTCTAGAAGGTCGAACTGGGATGGCTGAGAAGAAGCTGGCCGACTGCGAGAAGACGGCCGTGGAGTTCGGGAACCAGCTGGAGGGCAAGTGGGCCGTGCTGGGGACCCTACTGCAGGAGTACGGGCTGCTGCAGAGGCGGCTGGAGAACGTGGAGAACCTGCTGCGCAACAGAAACTTCTGGATCCTGCGGCTGCCCCCAGGAAGCAAGGGGGAGGTCCCCAAGGTAGCCCCCGGGCACCCTGGGCTGGGGGAGTCCAAGGGGCTGTACCTGTGAGCGTGTGGGTGAGTGTGTGCCACACTTGTGGTTCCAGGTGCCCGTGACCTTTGATGATGTGGCCGTGTATTTCTCCGAGCAGGAGTGGGGCAAGCTGGAGGACTGGCAGAAGGAGCTCTACAAGCACGTGATGAGGGGCAACTACGAGACGCTGGTCTCCCTGGGTAAGGCCTGGCACTCATTTCTCTGTTAAGTGGGACTTTTTTTTAAGCCCTCAATCTCTTCTCGTAGTTGTTTTTGTGTCAGCTATATACAAATCACTAGAAACATTGATCTTGCAAGGAGTTACCACCTCCTGCGAAAGATGAGCCCTGGGCAGTGGAGTCCGGAGCTCCCTTCTCCCTGGAGGTTGCGGGTCACGGAATGCCCCTCTCCTAACCAGGCCTGGAGTGTGGAGCTTTCTGTTCTTGCTGAGACTTGGAGCGGAGAAGGCTCCTACTGCTCCTGTGCCTAGTAAATAATCAACCCCACATTTAAGAAAGACTTTTTCTTTTAGCCTTCTCTTGCAGAGATGTGTGGCCTTCATAGTGACATGCCTCGGGGTCAGTAGAGAACACGGCAGACCATGCTTCTTGTAGCAAACCGTAGCAAACCATTTCTTCGTGCCCTAAAGCTTTGCTTGCCCCAGACCCTGGGGCTACTGCTGCTCTCCTCATTTATACTTCCCAGGAAAGGTCTGGACTCTAATTCCTCCTGGGCTGGTTTCCTCTTCCTGATGGTTTCTCTGTGACCCCAGAGCTGCGGGTAATAAGGCTGAGGATGGGAGCAGGTGCAGACTGATGTTAAGAACTGTCCTGATTCTTACTATGTACCTCTATACCAAAGTTTCTTAACCCTGGCACCCCGGACATTTTGGACCAGAAGACTGCGGTGGGGGCTGTCCTGTGCGTTGTAGGGTGTTCAGCAGCATCCCTGGCCTCCACCCACCAGGTGCCAGTAGCACCTTTCCCCCAGCCCTGGTCACGACAGTCAAAATTGTCTCCAGAGTTTGCCAGATGTTCCCTGGGGAGCAAAATTGCCTATGGTTGGGAGCCACTGCTCTATGTCAGTTGAGAAATCTAGTTTCTAGACCATTCTTGGTTTTCCAGGCTGACTGTTCCCAGCCTGACTGGACATGACTAAAGCTAACCTTTCTGTCCTTCCTCAGACTATGCCATCTCCAAGCCCGAGGTCCTCTCCCAGATTGAACAAGGGAAGGAGCCGTGCAGCTGGCGTCGCACTGGCCCCAAGATCCCAGATGTTCCTGTGGACCCAAGTCCAGGTGAGGGGCTGGGAGAAGGCCAGGGAGCCGGCAGGTGATCAGTTGGAAACAGAGAAGTAAGGGCCAGGGAGGGTGTGATCTTTCCAGAGAGAGCCAAGGAGAAACATCAACCTTAAATGTCTTAAATCTAAGTGTTTTATAGTTGAGTTATAACCTCTAACCTATTCAGCTAATACTCTAGAAACTGACAGAGGGAAAGAGGCAGCAAACCCAGTCTTTTAGGAAAGAGAGAACCAGCGGCACAGAATTAGGGGCAGAGGGAGGAGGATGCTGAGAGGGCAGGGAGGAGAACTGTTGACTCTTGAACAGGATGGGGTTGGGGCACCGGCCCCCTATGCAGGCGAAAATCCACATATAACTTTTGACTCCCCCAAAATTTAACTCCTAATAGCCTGCTGTTGACAAGAAGCCTTACCAATAACATAGTCTATTAACACATATTTTGTTTGTATGTTCTATGTGTTATGTACTATATTCTTACAATAAAGTAAACTAGAGAGAAGAAAAATGTCATTAAGAAAATCATAAGGAAGAGAAAACGTGTTTACTATTTATTAAGTGGAAGTGGCTCATAGTAAAGGTCTCCATCCTTATCATCTTCACATTGAGCAGGCTGAGTAACAGAAAGAAGAGGAGGAGTTGGTCTTGCTGTCTCGGGTGGCAGAGGTGGAAAAAAATCCATGTATAAGTGGCCTGCACAGTTCAAAGCCATGTTCAAGGTCAACTGTATATTGAAAGTTGTTCAAGGGAATACTGCATATTGAAAGCAAAATTAATTGATAGATTTGCAAAGAGTCAGGCTTGCCTCCATCCAAGAACCAAATTTCATTTAAATCTATGAGTAGTTGCAGAACATAAACCCATTGGTTAGCCAGATGGTCCAATAGGATTAGAACCACAAATTTATTTAAGGTGAATCTGGATACCAGATACCAGTGTCTCAAGTTTTCCTGGAGCCGGTCAGTACCTTTGAAAGTTAAGGACAGGTGGATGTGTGAGAAAAACCAAATTCATGAAATGAAGACCTTGCTGGGTCGTTTGACCAGGGAGACTCCGTTCTCTGCCAGGCCCGACCCCTGATTCCTGCAAAAGACCTCCCTTGACTGTCTAGCCTGCCTCAGGTTTCCCTTTCGTCCGACACCTAGCTGCTCAGAAGTCTTCCTGTGTGTAACTCGTGTTGGATTAAATGTGTCCTCCATGTGTGTTTCATCTCAATGAGATTTTTCGCTTTACAAGGGCAGAAGCATGTGCAGAGCTGACCACAGGGCCGCATTCATTAATGCATTTGCCAGTTTAGTTCAGCAAATGTATTTTGAGAATCTGGGGGCCGAGGCCAGTGCTGAAAGCTGGAGGATAGAAAGGTGACTGAGAGCAGATGCTGTCTGGATGGAAAGGCGGCTTCCAGCCTCTTAGTGACAGGAGATCCACAGTGGGTGGGTTTTGTTGTGTTTATAACGTGTGTGGAAGCTTCCCTGGCTTCTACACCATCACTAACGAGAGCGCAGAAGAGCTCAGAAATATGCCAGCTGCCGGTGAGACCCCCCAGGACTCAGAAACACGCCGTCCACCTTGAGCCCGTCAGCAGGAATCCTGAGTGACCTTTGTCCTTGTCCTCTCTGATCCAAGAGAGGGATGACTCCCAGCTCGTCCCTCATCCCCATTTTGCTTGGTCCGTGCCCTCGTCAGACCTCAGCTCCCCTTCTCACCTCCTGCAAAGCCCTCCGCTGAGCTTGGCAGGACTCAGCGCCCAGCCAGGCCCGCTAGGTCCTGGGTGTTCCTTCCCCTTCCTGCTCAGGCTGAGCCCTGCCCTGAGCCCCCTGCATGCTGTTGTCCTCTTCCCCATGTCCCCCAAGCCACCAGGCCTGCAAGGCGGGTGTCCTTGCTTCTTGTTATCGCCGCTGTGCTGTTCTCACTCCCTCCTCTCTGGGAATCCACCTGTGGATCTCAGCCCTCTTTCTGCTGCCTTCTGCAGACCTCTGGGCACCTTCCCTCCCGCATCCCTTCCTGCCCTCGCTCTTGGTGATGGCCACTTCCACACACACGGTCCTTTGCCCCCTCCACCCGCCCCCACGGCGGTCCCTGTGACTGGATGACACCCCGTCCACCCTCTCCACTTCCAGCACACCACTCCTGACTGCTGCTGTCCCTCCTGGTGAAATCTGTCTGCCTGTTCTGTGCCTGCACCTGAGCAGCCGTGTGGCTGGAGAAAACCCCACAACCCTCTGGTCTCCTGATGTTCACGACCAGTGGCTTTGGTGGACTCTCTGCCCTGCAGTCACTGCAGCTCCTCAGCCACCTCCCTAGCCCAGGGGTCGGCAAACTATGTCCCAAGGGCCAAACCTAGCCCATCTCTTTCTGTGTGGCCCACAAGCTGAGAATGGTTTTTGTATTTTTTTAAAACTATTTTTCAATTAAAAAGAAGCACACCATACTCACAGCCCTCTCTGCCCCATCTGCCTGCACCTGGGCCCCTCTTCTCTGCACTGGCTCCCGTGACTGCTGAACTGTCCATCCTCCAGTCAAAGGCACCTTCCACCTGGCACTAGATCCCACCCGTGCCGCCTTCTCAAGGACAACCCCAACAATCTTGCCTCAACCCCATCCCCCTCCAGCTACTGCCCTGCTCCTCTGCTCTCCTCTGGCGGATCCCACCCCTCCCTTCCCACTCTCTCCTCCCTTCCCACTCTCTCTCAAACCCCTTCTAGCAAACCCCTTCCTATCTCTGTCACCAGTGACCGTGTGGTGCTAGAAGGTCTGTTTTCTTTCTTGGCCTATTTGTAGCATTTGCCACTGATCACTCTCTCCTCCTAGAGTTACTTTTTTTTTTTTTTTTGAGACAGAGTCTTGCTTTGTTGCCCGGGCTAGAGTGAGTGCCGTGGCGTCAGCCTAGCTCACAGCAACCTCAAACTCCTGGGCTTAAGCGATCCTACTGCCTCAGCCTCCCGAGTAGCTGGGACTACAGGCATGAGCCACCATGCCCGGCTAATTTTTTCTATATATTTAGTTGTCCAGATAATTTATTTCTATTTTTAGTAGAGACGGGGTCTCGCTCAGGCTGGTCTCGAACTCCTGACCTCGAGCGATCCACCTGCCTCTGCCTCCCAGAGGGCTAGGATTACAGGCGTGAGCTACCGCGCCTGGCCACTTTTTTTTTTTTTAAGAGATGGATTCTCTCTCTGTTGCTGCGGCTGGAGTGCAGTGGTGTGATCGTAGCTTATTGCAACCTCGAACCCCTGGGCTCAAGGGATCCTACCTTAGCCTCCCGAGTAGCTGGAACCACAGGAATGGGCCACCATACCTGGCTAATATTTTTAATTTTTTTTTTTTTGTAGGGACAGGGGTCTCGCTATGTTGCTCAGGCTGGTCTTGAACTCTTGGCCTTAAGTGATCCTCCTGTCTCAGCCTCCCAAAGTGCTGGCATTACAGGCATGAGCCACTGTGCACAGCTGAGTCACATCTTTTGACCCTCCTGGTTTTCCTCCTCCCCACTCCACCACTCTTTCTTTGCTGGTTCCTGTTGGTCTTGGAGGCTTCTCAGAATTGGAGTCCCTCAGCTCACACCTTCCCCTTCCTGGGTGCCTGACTCTCACCATCCCATGGGGTCATAGGGCTGTACTTAACCATCTAGGGAAGTGCTCCTCCAGCCTGGGCCTCTACCCCAATTCCACACCCCCAGCCGCCTGGCCAACGTCTCCGTTTGCTTGTCCACAAATATCTCGTGCTGAACACACCCAAAGCCTGCTCCTCCTCTTCCCTTCAAAGCCTGTTCCTCCCATATTCTCTCAACCTCCCTCCATCCTTCCAGATGCAGACCCCAAACCCAGGAGTGCTCTGTCACCCTCTCCTTCACATCCACATCCACCCATCAGAAATCCAGCCAGCCCTCCCTCCCGGATCTGCCCAGAGTCCGTCCATGTGTGCTCAGATTATTGCCAGTCCCTCTGCTCCCGCCCTGCTCCCCTGTCTGCTGGACCCAACAGAGTTCTCCCTTTAGGACCCGAGTCTGGCTCTCCCCATGATCCACACAACCAGCTTGCCTCCTCCTGTTTCTCCCTTTCTCTGCTGCGGCTACACCGTCTCAGTGCTGTTCCCGCAGCCCTGTCCCAGAGCCTTTGCGATGCCGTCTGCCGAGCACTCCTCAGAGAGGTCCCTGATGGTGCCTCCTGCAGGCCTTTTCCCTAAACAGGACTCCCCCGTCACTCTATGTAAGGGCAGCCCTTCCCCACCCAGGATTGCCAGGCTCTGTCTCCTGCTCTGGTTTGTTCCATGTCAGACAGCATCGTCTGTCACGTGTATTTCATACTTACAGAGTCACCGGCCCCTCCCCACTAGAATGCAGATTTCAAAAGGACAAAAACTTTTATCTGTTTTGTTCATATGATCATTCCAGGCACCTAGAATATTGCTTAGCACAGAGTAGGAATTCAATAAATATTTGTTGTTAAGTGTATGCCGTGCTCATAATTTAAAACCCATGTATGTGCAGCATGTGTGAGTGAAATAGTATATTTTTGATACCATTTAAATCCCTTTTTAGGTCTCCTGGTCCCATTCTTCCCTGGGGTAACCACTTGTGCTGAATTTTGTGTTTATCCTTTCCATCCATGTTTTAAAACATCTGTGCACATATGTAGCGGTAAACAATATATAATACAGTTTTTTGTGTTTTGAAAAATTACATAGATGTCATTATGTTTATCACTCATTATTCTGTATTTCAGATTCATCCATGTTGATACATACAGCTCAAGTTCATGTATTTTAACAGATGCTTAAGCAACTGTAGTTTATTCCCATTCCTCCACTGATTTGCACTTAAGCTATATCTAATTTTTTACTATCATAAGTGATACTGCAGTGAACATTCTTGGACATGTCTCTCTGTACCCAGAAGGGGATGTTTCCCCAGGGAATAGACCCAGAGGCCTCACTGTGTCATAGGCTGGTCTTCACCTCTGTCGTTTCCGTATTGCTGTCTCCTTGGCTACACCAGTTGACACCACTACCAGCAGTTACGAAGTTCCTGTTTTCTTATATCTTATACCAGTTTCCATCATTAAATGTTTGCAGCCTGATGGAGATGGCATCTTGTTTTAATTTGTATTTCCCCAACTGTTAGTGAAGTTGAGCATCCTTTTCATGCTTATTTGGTTTCATCTCCTGTGAGTTGTCTTCTGTTTTTCTAATAAAGTTGTTTTTCATTTTCTTATTGATTCAGGACTTTTCTGTATATATTCTAGATACTAATCCTTTGTCTATTTGCATTACAAACATCTTCACCCAGTCTGTGGCAGCTCTTTTAACTTTGTAGTTCTTGGATAAAAATTTTCATCGTTGGCAGAATCAAGCCTAGCAGTCTTTTCCTTTATGATCTGGCGCTTTTTCTGTAGTAAGATATCCTTGTCTACCTCACTTGAGGTCAAAAAGATATTCTCCTATATTTCTTATAAAACTCTTAAAGTCTTGCTTATCAAATTTGCCTTTGATCCATCTAGAATTAATATCTGTGTAGGTTACAAGGGAGAGTTTAACATTTCCCCCGCAAGGACGTCTGATTTTTCAACAAAATTTGCTGACTATTTTGTCTTTTCTTTGCCGGTTTGTAACGGGAGTCTCTCATGCCCGGGTTTCCATGTGTGCGCGAGGCTGCCCCTGGGCTCCTCGCCCGTCCACTGGTCCCCTGGTTTCTGCGCCAGGACCGCTCGCGTTCAGCTTCATAATGAGCCTGGGTATCTGGTAGACCACCCTTCTCTGCTTGTTCTTCAGAAACTTTCTTCAATGTTCTTGGACCTTTGTTCTTCCACATGAATTTCAGAATCTTTATCATGTTCTCAAGGAAATCCTGCTGGATGTTTGATTGGAATTGCGTTTACTTTATAATTTAATTTCTGGAAAATTGCCCTCATCACAACATGGAGCCTTTCTATCTATGGGAAGACTTGTTTATTGAGGCAATTCTGTGTGCTCTGATAAGGTTTTACAGTTTTCTCCTGACAGTTGTTTTTATTGTAAATGGGATTTTTACAATTAATTACATGTTTTAAGTAGTCATTACAGGGCTACAGGTATGCTGTTGACTTTAGTGAAAGAAAAATTTTACTCTCCTGTTAGGTCTAATGATTTGTCTCTTTAGATTCTCTTGGGTTTTTTAATCTATACATTATACTCTCTATAAACAACACAAAAGTTATCTCTTTTAAAATTTTTATATTATAGCTTTATTTTTCTTGTTTAGTAGGTTGGCTAGGACAATGTCAAATAGTAGCAGTGATGGTTGGCATCCTTGTCTATGGACAAGATAAACTTCTAAAATTTCATCCTAAGTACAGTTTTTGCCACAGGCTTTTTGAAGCACTCTCCATTTAAAGACGTTTCCTTCTACTCTGGCTAGCCAAAAGTTTTGATCGTGAACAAGTGTTGTATTGTATTGAATGCTGTCTTTTTTTTTTTCCTTTTTTAGTATTGTATTTTGTTTCTTTTAAAACATTGTTACTGTGTATTATACATGACAATAAGCAAAATACGTACAGGATAAAATTCATGCAAAGTTTAGATAATGACAGTAAACACCCGTCTTCCAATACCCATCGTAGGAGATAGATCACAGCCTGAGCCTGCCAGGACTCCTGTCCCTCCCCGATCACATCACTTCCTTCCTTTCACAGATGAACAGAAAACTCAGAAACAGAGGTAATCAGTCCCTTGCATTTTTTTACATTTTTATGCCCTATGTATACATTCCTAAATAACAATGTTTAATTTTACCTGTTTTTGAACTTTTTATGAATGAAATATACTGCATATATTCTTCTTAAACCTGCTTTTCTCATTTGATATGGCTTTTGAAACTCATCCACATTGAAGTAGTGTAGCTGTAGTTCATTCATTTTCCTGATTTCCACCACTTTGTAGTTTTCTATTTTATGACTGTAACACTATTTATGCCTTCTGTTGGTGGGTATTTGTGTTGTTTTTAATTTTTCTTGTTTTTAGGAACAGTGCTATTGTAGAAATTCTTATGCATGTGTAAAAGTTCCTCTAGGTGTAGACCTGGGAGTGGAACTGCTGGGTCATAGGAAAGAGGCATATTCAGCCTTTCCAGGTAATGTCAGGTGGGGACACCAGTTCCCTTCCCCGCCAGCAGGGAGGGCCTGGGGGTTCTTGTCGCACCTCATCACCAGCCCTGGAAATGCCGTTTTCATTTCTCCCCATCTGGTGGGAGTGAAGTGGTTTAAAATTTGTGGTTTAAAACTTGCATTTTCCTATTAATGAGATTGAGCACTATATTCTGTATTTATGGGCCATATGTCTTTCCTTTTCTGTGAAATGCCTATTTATGGCTTATGTTCATTTTTCTTTTAAGTTGTTTTTCTTTTCCTTATTGGTTTGTCAGCCATTCTTTACATATTCTGAATATTCATCTTTTTTTTTTTACCATAGACTGTAATCCAGTATGATGAATATTAATCTTTTTGTCAGTTATGTGTATTGCTGTCATCTCTATTTATGGTATATTTTAAAGAACAGGTGTTTTTCATTGTAACATACTTGCATTTACTAATCTTTTCCTTTATGATTTGTCCTTTTTGTGTCTTAAACAATTAAGAAATTTTTACCTTCCTTAAAATCATAATATATCATCTCATATTTCCTACTAATAGTTTCTAAATTTCGTCTTTCAAGTTCAAGTTCTTAATCCATTGGGAATGGACTTTTGTGGTGATACGAAGTAGAGACCCTGGTTCTTTGTCACTAGTACCCCGGCTCTTCTTTCCCTTTGTGTTTCAGTTAAACTTTCGAATTGCCTTAGCAAGTTCCATGAAAAAGCCCGTGGAAGTCATGGTTGGAATCGCATTCAATCTGTCAGACATTTCCTAGAGAATGGGCATGTTTACTATATTAACTCATATTATCTGTGAATACCGTAAGTCCCCCCATGAGGCTTGTCTATAATGTCTCAATGAAGTTTTATAATTTTCTTCCAAAAAGATCTTGCAGATTTTTGAAAATATAATCCTGGGTTCCTTGTATTTTTGTAAATCATGATTGTCTGTTGTATCTTTTTCTAACTTGGATTTTCTATTTGCTGCTGATACATGTTGGGGGCTACGGGGCAAGGAAGCCTGTGAAGGCTTTTCGTCCTATGGCAGGAGCTCCTTCCAATCTCCCTCTCTGCCCTGTGTGCACCCACCGCTGCTTGAGGGAAGGCACCTGCCTCACTGGAGAGTTTGGGAGCGAGAGCTGGACCAGCACAGTCTCGGGCAGCTGGCTGCCTCCAGGGAGCAGGTGGGGTCTGCTGTCTGCTCTTTCTGCCCTGGTCCAGCGGGTAACGTTCTGATTTTAGGGTGTTGCTCACAGATAAAAGCTACTTCCTAAATTATCAGTAATAGAAATCAATTAGCCTCACCTGCCTTCCTCTTTTGTTTTATTTCTCTGTTAAGATCCATGGCAGGGAAGAAAAAGGGTAATTGATCGGCTCCCTCGAAATCCTAATAGGATATAAAAATGAAGTTGTCTTTCATTTATTGATATTTCTATCTAGGAATCTTGCTAAAATTCTCACTAATGCTAATAACTTTTCTAATAATTTTCTAATGATTCTCAGATTTTCTGAAAAGTTAATCATATCATCTATAAGTAATAAGAATTTTTTGGTTGTTTTTTTTTTTTTCAAATCTTTATGGCTTATTTTTCTCTTGTTTTATTGTGCTGGCTGAGAACTCCCAGAAAAATCCTTAAATAGAAGTGATGATAACAGGTATCCTATTGGTTCATGAATTTAAAGAGAATGCTTTTTGACTTTTCACATTAAGTATAATATTTGCTAAAGGTTTTGTTTACAGATACCCTTTATCATGCTAAAGAAGTTTCCTATATTTCTGGTTGCCTAGGTGTTTTTAGTAGGCATGACTGTTTAATTTTATGCAATTTTTTGATATCTATTGAGGTGATTATATGGTTTTTCTCCTTAACCTGCCAATATGGTAAATTGTTATTTTCTAATGAAAATTTATTTCTAATGAAAATTGTTATTTTCTAATTTAGTCATAATCCTTTATGTACATTGCTGGATTTTGTATCCTAATTATTTTGTTTAGGATTTCTGAGTCTTTGTCATGAGTTAGATGATGGGCCTGCAATTTTCCTTTCTCAGACTGTCTTTGTCTGGTTTCAGTATTCAAGATAGATGTGTGCCCTCTGTTTTTATTTGTTCAGAGAGTTTGTGTAATGCTGGGATTATCTATTCTTTGAATGTTTAGTAGAAAACACTAGGGGGCCACCTGGGCCTCAAGTTTTCTTTGTAGGGGAGATTTTGACTACTGATTTATTTTAGTTCTAGGACTATTCAGGTTTTCTATTCCTTCTTTAGTCAGTCTTGGCAAGTTGAAATTTTTCTAGGAATCTGTCTGTTTCCCTATGGTTTTCAGATTACTTGGAATAACATTCATAAGATCTTCCTTATCTTTTTAGTCTCTGCTGCACTGATCATTGTGTCCCGTTTTCATTCTTGAGACTGGTTATCGTTCTGTCTCCTGTTCTTACTCTTGCTAGAGATGAATTGGTTTAATAGTCACTTCAAAGAACCAACTTTTGGCTCATTGAATTCTTTGTTTGCTCTTTTATTACATTCTTACATTTATTATTTATTTCCTTCTGCTTTTTAAAGGGTTTTGTTGTTGATGTTATTGTAGCCTACACATTTTGATAGATATTTTCATTAACAATGGGTTCCAAATATCTTTTCATTTTCATTGTGATTTTGCCTTAGACCCTTGGATTATTTAGAAAGAAATACATGTATTTAAAATTTATTCCATGTGGAGAGTTATTGATTTCTAACCTAATTGTGTTATAGTTAGAAAACGCAGCATGTAAATTAATCTTTTAAAATTTGCTGATATTTGTGTTATGACTTAGAAAGTGTTCATTTTTCCTTAATGTTCTGTGTAGCTTAAAAAGCACATGTTCTCCTTGTATTTGGATTCTGCCTCTGTACCTTTGGTCAGGTTTGTTAATAGTGTTGTTCAAATTTTCTACAGCCTTTAGTTGGCCGGAATTGTCAATACAGAGAGAGAGATGTCAAAATCTCCCACTGTGAAAGTGAATTTATCCATTTCTCTCTGGAGTTTTACCAGTTTTGATTTATTATTTTGAAGCTATATTATAAACTTAAATATTTAGAATTATTTTATCTTCCTGCTCAGCTTACTAGTGTATAGTAATCCTTTTTTATTTTTTATTTGTAAAGTTTATTTTATCTGACATGGCACAGCTACATCATTTTTTAAACATTGTTAATTCTGGCTTAGTATATTATTCATTCTTTTACGTTGCTTTCTGCATCCTTCTGTTTTAGGTGTGTCCTTTGTAAATAGCACATGGCTGGGGTTTTTGTTTGTTTTTAGTCTGATAATCTTTACCTTTTAAGTTTCTAAAACAGTAGCCACTAGCCACATGAAGCTACTGAGAACTTGAAATGTTCTGTAAGGATAAAATACATACCACATTTCAAAAACTGTGTACAAAAAAAAACGATTTGTGTACAAAAGATGCGTGAATAAAAAGTGATAATAAATCATCTTATACTGATAATATGTTGAAATAACATTTTGGATATATTGGGTTAAATAAAATATACTGTTAAAATTTATTTCACCCGTTCTTATTCTTTCAAAGTAGCTACTAGAACACTTAAAATTTAGATATGTGATTCACATTGTTTATCCCCTTAGACAGCACTATTGATCATGGTTCCTAATTTATTTGGGTTCTTTCCTACCATCTTAAATTGTAGTATTGATCTTTAGTCCTGCCTTTTCTGTATTTTTTCCCCACCCCTCCTTCAGGAATTATTCATTTGGGTTTTTTTCCTTTTCAAACTATTGTTATTTTTAATTAGTTTGAAAGTTATACATCCTGTTTCTATTTTTTTAGAGAAGACTTTAAAACTTTTTTTCTTCCTTTAGAAGTTGTTTTTTGTGCGTTTGATGGTAACGAGCTCTCAGTTTGTGTTTGTATATGAGTTTATATGTGTCTTAAAATATCTTTATTCCATCCCTATACAGTGCACCTTCTCTATCTGTGGGTTTCTTATTCATGGATTCAGCCAACTGCTGATTGAAAACATTTGAGGAGAAAAAAGTGTGTGTGCTAAACATGTAGAGACTTTTTTCTTGTAATTATTCCCTGAACAATGCTATCTACATATTAATAGACTTTACATTGCATTAGGTATTATAAGTAATCTAGGGATGATTTAAAGTATATGGGAGAATATACGTAGATTATATGCAAATACTACACTAATTTATATGAGGGACTTGAGCATTGTGGACTTTGGTATCCACAGGGAGTCCCAGAACCAATTACCCATGGATACCGAGGAACAACTTTACTGGAAAGACATAATTCTAGTTTGATTGTTATTTTCTCTTAGTGTTTTTTTCTAGCTTCTGTTGCTATTGAGGAGTCAGCCATCAGTTTAATTATTATTCTTTTTTTGAGACAGGGTCTCGCCCTGTTGCCCTGGCTAGAGTGCCAGGTGGCGTCATTATAGCTCACTGCAACCTCAAACTTCTGGGCTCAGGTAATCCTCCTGCCTCTCAGCCTCCTGAGTAGCTGGGAAGTGCACCACCATGCCCAGCTAATTTTTTCTATTTTTTTAGTAGAGACGGGGTCTCATTCTTGCTTAGGCTGGTCTCCAACTCCTGACCTCAAGCAGTCCTCCGCCTCAGCCTCCCAGAGTACTAGGATTATAGGCGTGAGCCACTGTGCCCCGCCTAATCATTGGGGATACTCTGCCTTTTTTCTCTGTCTGCTTTAGGTCTCTTTCTTTGGTGATCTGCAGATTTACAACAGTGTATCTAGGTGTGGATTTCTTTCTCTTTATCCTGCTTCAGTCATTGATATGTTTCACCAACTTGGGAAAATTGGTAGTATTCTCTGTTTGAATATTGCCTTGTCCCCTTTCTGTCTGCCCTTTTATTCTGGAACTTTTTCATGTTAGCCTTTATAACTTTGAGCCCCTCTTTATATCTTTATATTTTCAGCTCGATCTCTGTGCTGCTGAGGTTGGAATAATTTCTGATCTGTCTTCTAGTTAGTGTACCATTCTCTATTCAATCATCTCCATTCTGTTGTTTAACCTATAGATTGGATTTTTAAATATCAATTATTTTATCTCTACATTCTAAAGTTACATGTGATTCTTTTTCAAAATTTGATTGGTCTGTTTTGATAGTCTCATTTCCCGTACTTTTATTCCTCCCTTTTATTTCTCTAAATATATTAACGTTTGTATTCTCTATATGGTATTTCCAGTATCCAAAGTCTGCAGGTCCATTCACCAGCCCATGCTTTCTACTGAGTTTGTCTGAGATGGCTGGTTTTCTTACTCAGGTGGTGACGTGTCATTGTGAGCTCATTAATTATTTGAAAGCTGTGTTTAAAATGCTTTCCTCCTGAGAATGTGTGTGTTTGCCTCTGCTGGTCATCTGGTGCCAGTGCAGACCCAGGGCCACTACTTTTACCTGGAGGTTTTCGGGCCTCAGTGGCGCTGTGAGGGCTGGCACCAGACACCTTCGAGTGCTGGCCCGTGGGTGTCAGCTTCCAGGGGAGGTTCTTCTGCCCCCTCAGGCAGAACAGGCAGTCTGCTTCTGTGGGGCAGGTTTTGGCTTTGATTTTTATTGTAAGTGTAGTCCACTGGGAGTGTTGCCCTTTGGGGTCCCAGGTTTAAGTGTGTGTGGTGGGGGCGGAAGGTTGCCTCCCACCCTGCCTGACGCCAGGCTTTTCACACTCTTCTGCCCTAAATGTGCACAGTCCATTCAAACCCAGGCATCAGGAGATCAGGAGATGTCCTCCACTGTAGATGTGGGCTTTCTTACAGTTTCTGGCCTCTGTTTGTTTTCCTTGCTTTATTTGCAGGTCATCCATGCTTAAAATATTTTTTATTTCTATACTTCACACTCAGCATTTTTAGATGTTCCACACCGAGAGGAATTTCTCTGTTTCTCTGCACATCTAGCCAGCAGTATGCCAGAAATAGAAGAGTTGAATGCTGGTTTTATATCTGTTAAGATGATTACATTGTTTTTGCCATTAATCAGGTAACTTTGTGAGTTATAATACCGTATTTCCTAGTGTTATCCTTGAGTTCTCAGTATAAACCCAACTTGTTCATAATATATTATCTCTTTCTTTTTTTGCAGATACATTGCTGGGCTTGATTTGCAATTCTTTCATTTAGAATCTTTGCATATCTGTTCATGAATGAGATTATTTTATAAATTTTTCATATACTCTAGTTTGTGTAATCAAAATTGTACTAGCCTCATAAAATGGGATGATAGATATTTGCTCTCAGCATTTTGAAGTTATTCCATTATCTTCTGCTGAAGGAAATCTACTTTCAGTCTGAATGTCATTCTTTTCTCTTTGGTATCTTTTAAGATTTTTCTCTTTGTCTTTGCTGTTGTTCCATCTCACATGAATGTTGTCAAGGTTGGTTTGTTTATTTTTTTATTTTTATTTCCTATTTAGAATTCCTATAAGAATTGATATGCTCCTTGAAACTATGGGGTCATAATGTCTTCAGTTTTGGAAAAATTCGCTGCCATTATTTCTTTACCTCTTGCCATTTACTCATTTCTCTATTCTCTCCTTCTAGGACTTCTACCAGCACATCTTAGAACTTTTCATTCTATCCTCCATGTCTCTTAACTTTTGCATAGTTTTCCTTTCTTTATCTTTCAGTGCTGTACTCTGGGTTATTTCCCCAGATCCATTTTCCAAGTCACTGATCTTCTCTTCAGCTGTGTCCAGTCTATTGTTAAGCCGTCCATTGAGTTTTTCATTTCCACAATTGTTTTTGTCATTTCCAGAATATCTATTTAGTTCTTTCTCAAATCTGACTTCTAAAAAATAATTTTCTGTTCTTGCCTTAGAGATTCTGTTCCTTCATTTATTTCTTTGATGATTTTAGACATACTTGTGTTACTGTGTCATTCAGCCTGTCCTTTTTTTCTGTAGTTCTTGAGAGTGAAATCTGCCATGACTCTCATGCCCATTTGGCTCCAATTCTGGTTTGGAAGTTTTAGGGTTTTTTCTGGTTTTAGTTTGTAAGGGAGCCCCTTGTGGCCTGTATTGTGGGGGTGCGCCTCTGGGGCAGATTTGCATTTGCCTGAGTTGGGGCCTCCTGAGTTGCCATGGCTCTCAGCTGCTTTTTCTGTGAATTTCTCAGCTTAGGGTCTCTGCCCCTTGTGGGTGGTTTGAATTCTGTGTGGAGATGTGACTCTGATTTTTTTGTGGGTTACTTTCTCACACATAGCCCTGGACAAGTAGGTGGCTTCCCCATAGCTCCCTCGGGTGGATGGGGTTTTCCTACTCCCGATCTCACAGGCTGGACACGGCCTGTGGCTCCTGGCTTCATGCAGGCCACTCGGCCCCGCTCTCGGCCTCACATAGACATGAAAGCCCAGCCCCTAAGGCCTGTATCCCATTCCAGCAACTCTCTTGGCCACTTGCCTTCCACCATAACTCTTAACTGGACTGGTGCTTTCTCTTCAGTTCTCATATCTGGAGTCTTTCATTTGAACTCACTTAAATACATGTGGGAGAATAAGGTTTTGGAGGGATTTGGGGTTAAATTTTATGTGGCATTTTTGTGTTTCAGGTGAGGGCAGGACATCCCCAGAGCAGCCCAGTCTCCCTGCGTACCAGTGGCCTAGCCCTGATAATGCCCTTGTTTATCCCCCCTCCCCCATCACCCTTTCCTACCCTGCCATGTACCCAATGCCATGTGACCCCACACTGGGCGCAGAGGCCCTGTTTGCTATTGCCTTCCCTTCCCACCAGGCTCCTTTGCTGTTTGTTGGAAACTTATGAGACCCCTGTGTCCATTTCCTAGGGCGAGGGGCCATGATGCTGTGCTCACACACTCTCCCTTTCCTAGGCTCGGGAGCCCCGGTCCCTGCCCCTGACCTCTTAATGCAGATCAAGCAGGAGAGTGAGCTCCAGCTCCAGGAGCAGCAGGCCCTGGGCGTGGAGGCATGGGCAGCCGGGCAGCCAGATATTGGGGAAGAGCCCTGGGGCCTCAGCCAGCTGGACTCCGGAGCAGGAGACATCTCCACGGACACTACCTCTGGTGAGTGGCTGAGATGGGATCAGACACAGGAACGAGTTTTCCCTATGGGCAGAGATGGGGAGAGCTCCAGGAGGATATGGGGTGCTGTGGGCTCTCAAAACTTCTGGTCTGACTAATTTAGAAGTTTTCCCCACCTTGAGGCTTGGGCTGTGCCAAGGGACACCTTGCAGCCCCAAGGTCAGTGATGCTGTTCCTGGGCTTTTCTCTGGCCCAGGTGCCAGTGGCCCCCTTTGTCAACCACATGGCTGCTCTTTGTGCCCCCGGCAGTGGGCATTGAAGTCCCACTGGTTGCCTCGTATTCAGGAGAGGCTACACAAGATGAGTTGGTGAGGCCTGAGCTTCCCGGTGCTTCAGAGAAGGGGCAAAAGACACTGGGTTCAGAGAGGCTGAGTCCTTATCATCACTCAGAAAAGTCCCTGATGGGGATCTCAGGGTTTCGCCTGCTCCCCTCACCCACAGTTTGCTTCTGCGTCTGCCCCCTTGCCCCCACTTCCTCCACTAACCCTCCAGCTCCACTCTCTCCTCCTTGCAGGCGTCCATTCCAACTTCTCAACCACCATCCCGCCCACCTCCTGGCAGGCGGATCTCCCTCCCCACCATCCTTCCTCAGCATGCTCGGACGGGACCCTGAAGCTCAACACCGCAGCCTCCACGGAAGGTACAGGGGTGCAGAGAGGGGACGGGAAAGGCCCGTGCCTGCCTGGGGAATACCTCAGCCCAGGTGCCCCATTTTCACTGGCAAACTGCCCTGACCTTCCAGCCAACGGGCACTAGAGTGTCTGTGATCTTACAGCTCCTCATCCATCCTGTTCTTTATCTGCTTCGCAAGTCTTAGGTTGGAACAGCCTTTCTTGAGGATGTCCTTGTTGCAGACAGTTCCTTTTTCACACAGTGTTAACCAGTCTAGTCTGCTACGCTGATGTCTTGAAGGATATACCTGCTCCCCAGACTCAAGGACCCATGGCCTCTCTAGCATGGAAGAAAACAAAACTGAACCAGAACCACTTCTTAGATGTTGGTACTTCCAGAGACAGGTGTCTGAATGCCAAAATTCAGAACAACTACCACATTTATCTGTTAGTTTTCTGTTCACTTAGTTTTGAAGGCCAGTCATCTGTTACCTTAAGTAATTTCTGTCATTTTAGCCCCCCCAAAATTGTGCTAAGATCCCTGCTATCAATAAGCCAAGATAGCACATCCCACAGCTGGTGTGTGGCAGAGCCGGGGCAGTCCCAGTCCAGCTAACCCCAAGCCCCGGCTTTGCACCTTGATCACAATGCCACCAGTGGTCAGAATTCCCTTCCTAGGATACATTCATGGCCTTAACAGCCAAAGTAAAAGTGAACTTGGGGAGCAGGTGTGATGGGTGCTTTTCCTGTGATGAAGGTGTCAGAACACCAGCAGGGGGATGCTCTGCTGAGCTGCCAGGGGCCCAGGGTTGGGGGGGATGTTAAGGGGCCTAAGCAGCTGCGGAGCGGCCAGATGAGAGTATCAGATTCATAGCTCTCTGGGCACATGAGAAACAGAATGATCTCTGTCTTTCTGCCTTTCTCAGCAGATGTAAAAATTGTGATAAAAACAGAAGTCCAGGAAGAGGAGGTGGTGGCCACACCCGTGCATCCTACTGACCTAGAGGCTCATGGGACCCTGTTTGGACCAGGCCAAGCCACACGGTTTTTCCCTAGTCCTGTCCAGGAGGGCGCCTGGGAGAGCCAGGGCAGTTCCTTCCCCAGCCAGGACCCTGTGCTGGGGCTGCGAGAGCCTGCCCGGCCTGAGAGGGACATGGGTGAGCTCAGCCCTGCCGTGGCCCAGGAGGAGACCCCTCCCGGGGAGTGGCTCTTCGGCGGGGTCCGGTGGGGCTGGAATTTTCGGTGTAAACCGCCAGTGGGCCTGAACCCAAGGACTGGGCCTGAGGGGCTCCCCTACTCCTCCCCAGACAACGGCGAGGCTGTTCTGGACCCCAGCCAGGCCGCGAGGCCCTTCAACGATCCCTGTAAATACCCTGGCCGGACCAAAGGCTTTGGCCACAAGCCAGGGCTGAAGAAGCACCCAGCAGCGCCCTCAGGGGGCCGGCCCTTCACCTGCGCCACGTGCGGGAAGAGCTTCCAGCTGCAGGTCAGCCTGAGCGCGCACCAGCGCAGCTGCGGGCTGCCAGATGGCGCGGGCCCCGGGACAGGGACAGGGACAGCGGGTGGCAGCGCGCGGGACAGCAGCGCCCTGCGGTGCGGGGAGTGCGGCCGCTGCTTCACACGCCCCGCGCACCTCATCCGCCACCGCATGCTGCACACGGGGGAGCGGCCCTTCCCCTGCACCGAGTGCGAGAAGCGCTTCACCGAGCGCTCCAAGCTCATCGACCACTACCGAACGCACACGGGCGTGCGGCCCTTCACCTGCACCGTGTGCGGCAAGAGCTTCATCCGCAAGGACCACCTCCGCAAGCACCAGCGCAACCACGCGGCGGGGGCCAAGGCGCCGGCCCGCGGCCAGCCGCTGCCGCCGCTGCCTGCCGGGCCCCCGGACCCGTTCAAGAGCCCGGCCTCCAAAGGACCCTTGGCCTCCACAGACCTCGTGACCGACTGGACTTGTGGTCTCAGTGTGCTGGGACCCACTGATGGCGGGGACCTGTGAGCGCCGTAGCCCCGCAGCCACACGTGTAAAAAGCCCCGTTTGCAGACAGCAGGGTGGCCTCGGGAGCTCCCAGGCGGAAACGGAGACTGGGGAACCAAATTTCCAAGTTGCTGAACTGATCACTGGAAAAAGAGAAACTATCAAACAATGCAGCTTCCACCTCCAAACAAAGTAGAATTCTCTGATTGTGAAATACAAGCACCGTAGAATTTTAAGTAATTTAATTGCAAACCTGTTTTTTTTTTCTTTCTTGAGGAAAAAGCTGGAAAGTAGTAGTAGTGCCAGTTTAAATTTTGTAGCGCACTTTTAGTTTTCAGGGCGTGCGTTTCTGTTGCCGTGTCTCACCGAGTCTGATCGTGAGTGTGTTGGAAGGTTGGCCTGCTGGGGCGCCCCTGGCCCCACTGACTCCCGGGGCTGGGGTCCTGCCGACCACTCAGTCCCCTGGGAGGCGAGACCCCGCGCTGTAGAAGCAGGCTGATCTGGGCCTGGAGCGCCAAGCCCTGGGCAGTGAGGCCACCCAGTGCCCGGGAGCCCAGCTCAGTGCAGCAGGAAAGACCGTCCGGAAGCAGCAGTGACATTCCCCAGCTTGCCTCCATCTGAAAAGGCCCCCCAAAAGTGCTGGCCCCAATTTTTCCCTATTTCGGGCCACCTGAAGTATGTCTCCAAAGGGAACTTGGCAGTGTCCCCTGCTGTGTGACTCCTGGGCCTCATGAGGGAGCGTTGTCAGAAACCATAGCGCTAGGTCTGGAGAGGTGAAGAAACCGAGGCTCAGGGAGTTGAACCCTCAAACATCTAGTTACCTGCAGAGCCGGAGCGAAGCCCAGCCTGCCCACCCCGCCCGGGGGCTGCTTCCCACTCCCACAAGATGCCTCTGTTTCCTGTTCCCTCTGCATAGTGTTTTCTTGCTTTCAAAACACTTCCACATCGCATCTCATGTGATCATTACTGTGACTTTGCGAAGCAGCAGGACAGGGATTTCTTTTGAGAGATGAGGAGATAAACCGCTCCAAGGGGATACATCTCAGCTTCTCACTGCGGGTACACAGTGGCCTGCCAAGAGGTTCGGGAGGAGCCCAGGTGAGACACAGCTCATTCTCCTGGAACATCAGTTTGGGGGAGAAAAGGTTTCCGTTTTTGCCCTCCGAAAGATTTGGCCCACAGCGACCTAAGTCAAATCATCAGGCCTCGGAGGAACCTGTGCTTTTAGCAGCTGCTTCTGCTGCGCACCAGCCTCCTGGGTGTGCGCGCTGGGTCATCCGCTAGGCATTCCAGAAAGCACAGCCCCAGAGGCTGGATGACGGACAGCGGCCTGTTCATCGTTGCGTCTAATATCTTAAAGGTGGGCCCAGATGTCTTGATTCTGCCACAGTGCTGTCCCAACCACACAAATATCCATTCCTGTTTTGTTGAAGCAGCCACGGTCCTCTTGCCCAAAATGGGCAGCTTGTCTCCCCTGCGGAGGGGGAGGCCGTGGCTGCTGTTCATTCAGCTCCCTCATGCATACTTCTCGTAGGCAATAGACTAGTTAAGAAAATTGTTTCTATGTACTGTATATTTTGTACCTGTTTACACTTCTAATATTGATATAACTGATATTTTGAAAAACAAATAAACAGAAAACATCCTGTTAAAATAAAACCTAACCAGCACCAAGCGGTTTGGTGGGTCCCATTCTTAGACCTGCGTCTTTGCGGCTGATGCTTGTGAACACATCTGCCACAGGACTGTCTGGTCGGCTCCCTCAACTCCCTCCTGCACCTGCAGCGGTGACCATCCTGGAGAGGTAGGAATGGAAGATTCCAGAGAAGTTTGACTTTGTGGAGATAAACTGACTTTTGGAGGGAGAAGCAAAACAGATCACTTTGCAACACACACATCACATCACTTTGCAACAGAATGTAAACATGGTTTATGTCATGGTTTTATATTATTTGAAATGATATATATGAAGATAGGAAGATCTGGGAGATTTGCAGAATATCAAAGAAGAATGGATGTTGGATGTTCTCTCCTTGCATCTTTTCTTGGCTGGGCAGGAGGTGAAGAGAGGATGGGTGATGCCTGTGGTTGTGATCCAGGTCTCGGAGCAAAGTCCGTCTGATGGTGGTTAAGCCGGGCTAACACCCACGTTCCCATCAGCCAGAGTCAAAAAATGTTAATATTTTATCTCATGTGTTCAGTCTTTCTCATTTTGGTCATAATCTTTTTAGGAAAATGAAAACGTATAATGCACCTTAATTTTTGCCATGGAGGCCATGGGAGTGGGACATGGAGAAGGGCCGGGTGTAGATCTCCCCCTGCGAGGGCATGACACCACACTCCTTCTCCCTGGCCCTGACCTCTGTGCTGACTTCTTACCCACCTTCCCCGGGGGACGTGTCTCCAGCTTGGAAGCCAAGCAGGGCAGCCTCTGGCGTTGGCCAGCTCAGGACACCTCGTACCCCACCCCTTCCCGTGTTCTCTTGCACCCTCACCTCCCTCTCACCTACACAATCTGCACACAAATCTTGAATGTCATGGCCAGAACCCCCGACCATGGTCCCCTAAATGGAGAATGCCTTGGTCTCTGGCCTCAGTGCCACTCACCGTGGGTGGGGAGGAGCGGATGTGGGCAGGGGAGTTGACGTTCTGCTTCAGAAGTTCAGAGGAGATTCCCAGTCAGTCCTTGTGGAAACCAGATAAGAACCATGGCGTGAGGGGCTGCTGCTACCCCATAGACTTCGCAGGAACCCTGCTCTACCCCTGCCCTGCCGCATCCTGCAGAGGCAAAGCACAGCGGTCCCTTCCCATGTCCATCTCTAGTTGCTGATGCAGCAGATTACCACAAATTTAGTGGCTGAAACCTACACAAATTGATCTTAGAGTTTTGGAGATCAGAAGTCTAAAATGAGCATTCTGGAGCTAAAATCGAGGTGTCAGTGGGGCTTCATTCCTTCTAGAGGTTCCAGGGAAAATCCATTTCCTCCTCACCTTTTCCAACTTCTAAGGCCACCTGCATTCCTTGGCTTGTGGCCCCTTCCTCTAAAAGGAATCCTTCCAACCTCTGCTTCCATCCCTTTTTTGGCTTTGACCTTCTTGCCATCCTTTGATAAAGAGCTGTGGGATTACATTGGGCCCACCCAGATAATCCAGGATAATTGCTCCCTTTCAAGAGCCTAACCTAACCACATCTGGGAAGTTCCTTTTGGTATGTAAAGTAACATAGTCACAGGTTCTGGGGACTCAGATGTGGACATCTTTGGGGGGCCATTATTCAGCCTACTACCCAAATCTCAGGGCAACCCTTACCACTTCTCTGAGGCCAGGCCAAGTGCTCCCTGGGACACTCACATATGTTCTGACACCAAAATAGTGCCAAAATGTGAACATTTGAGGCTAATCGTTCCCAGCCATTCCTCCATCCCAACTCCCTTCTGCTACCCATCAGAAGATGCTCATACGCTGCCTGCCGCCTCTTGATATCGTTTTTACCTTCATCTTTTGACAATTTGTCCCCTTGTTCCCAATCCTTCTGATGATGGCCCCATCCCTTCTGACTCTTTCCATTGTTGAGTAGCAATGCTACGTCATCGTCACGTTCACAGATTCAAGACAAGATGGGTTAAGTAGCACCTTCGCCATTTCAACAGCATCCGGATCTCTGGAGATGTCCTGGCCGCTTGTAACTATTGCTCTTTCATTTCTCTGTCATTCGTCAATCATCCTTCCACATGTCGAAGACTTGCTGGAGGCCTTCTGGGCCTCAGGTCTGTGACTCTTACCCCCATCATGCCCCAATCTGTCCCTCACACCCAGTGTGACCTTTCTAACTGGGAAATCCAGTTGCTCCCTGGTTTAGAGTTCTCCAGTGACTCCCCAACATCTGCTGGTTAAAATCCAAACTGTAGCAGAGCACTTCCCGCCCCTCATGAGGTGGCTCCTTCCTTGCTCTCTTCTCCTGCTCCTCCTCTTGCATCTTGTCCCCTAGACGAGCAGACCCCTGCCAGCCACTCCCTGGGCACCGTGCTGTTCCCGCTGCATACCGTGTCCTCCCTGCCCTCGCCCCTGGGTCACCTGGTACACCTGCCTTCCCCTCAGGTCCAGGCTCAAAGCATCACCCAGCCTCCCTGATCTCTGTAGGTGGAACTGATGCCTTTCTGTTTTTCCCACGAACACTGCTCAGACTCCATCTGTCATCTTATTAATATTAGACATCTCCCTTACTTTGCATATGTGTGTAAAAGTTGTCTGTTTAAAAACGAGGCAATAGACTTAGAAATCATAAGGAGCCCTTTATTCTTGACAGCTAGAAAGCGAAGTTCCTGATTTTGGCATAATTTGTCAAGTTTCTTTTAACTCAGAGTGTTGTACAATTTATACCTGATTATTTAAAAATAATTAAAAGCACAGTTTAGATATGGAATATATACACTTAAATAATTTTTGTTTTATAAAAATTTTCATCAAAAAGCAATAAACGCAAAAATTTCAGAGTGTATGACCTAAACACACTATGGATATAAAATATCTGGAAATTCCAGATAGGATCTAATAAACATAGTTTTAACTATAGAGCTAAGATAGAATGAAATCAAAGGAAACCCTAATGTGCCCAAAATGAGGCAAAACTGTACACCCAAATTGTAAACATGTGAGTCACTGCTGTGCCTCCCCACAGTGGGGCGAGGAGAAGGACATGTAGACACTGGGCCCACAGAGGTGAAAACTGACACCGCCACATGGAGCCCCTTGCAGGCCTCATCTTCAGGAAATACATGGTTCAGAAAAAAATGCATCCCAACACCCGAAGATGGTGCATGAGTTGGATCCTCTGGGAAGCAGACACTGAAACAAAGTCTGAAGTCCGTTACTGGGGACTAATGCCAGTGCAAAATCAAAGGGGAGGAAGCAGGATTTTGCAGCAAGTCTCAGGCCACATGGCGGGTCCAATACCTGTGAAACGAAAGAGGCATGAAAGCAGGACTTGGAAGCGGAACCCAGCAGGAGGCAAGTCTGACAAAGTTCCAAGCCCAGCTGACAAGTGGCTCTAGAACAAATACTGCCCATTAGAGGCATCCTGTGTTGGGCAGAAATGGCCAGGTGCTAGGACCCCACATACTGTTTTTGGCTGGGCTGCCCAAAGGAGCATGAAAACCAAGGCATTTCCAGAGGTGTTCACAACTGGAGCGGTCAGTTAACTGTGCTCCTTGTAGCTGAATGGTAAGTTCTTAGATGAGAAGATGTGAGCAGCATCGCTCCATGGCTGCCACACATAACAGAAATCTTATCTGTCTCAGGCTGGGCTCTGGGCAATGGCAGTGGAGGGAGTGATACCTTCCTTGAGAATTCAAAACCACAGGCAGTACCTAATGAAAGTTTGGGGTTCAATTTACATTATCCACTGGGCCGATAAATTGACATAAAAATTGGACCTAGCCAATGAGAGCACTTAAGGTTTCAGCTGAAGCAAACTCAAAAACAGGAGGAACCATCCCACAATCCAGACCACAAGCCCTGCCCAGTGTAAACTCACAATCACACATTGCCAAACCCACGAGGAAAAATCCACTGTTAGTGAGAACACAAACAGCAGGATTAAAGTCAAAGAACTTGAATTTATGTAAAAATAATCCAAAAGAGACTATAACATGAGTATTTTTATAATGTATAAAACTAATAGAGAGTAGAAAATGGAAGAAATGGCATGAAGAAAGCATAATAAACAAAAACCACCAAACCCTAAGAAAAATCAATATGCTATGAAAAAAAAGGAACATTTGAAAAAGAAACCAACAGAACTTCTAGAAATGAAACATACGGTCACTAACATTAAAAAAATGGACTGGTTAAACAGCAGGACTAGATACAGCTTAAAAGAATTAGTTAAATCAAAGATAGATAATAAAAGTACCTAGAATAAAGGACAGAGAGAAAACAATGGATGGAAACATGTTAAAACATAGACTAGGCAACCTTACCATACATCTACCCAGTCAGATGTTCTCATCTAGAAAGACATTATTAGGAAATTAGGAGAAAAATATTTTTTAAAAGAACGGCTAACAATTTTTAAGAATTGATGAAAGACATAAATCCTCAAATTTAAGAGGCATAAGTCCTGAATAAGGTAAGTAAAGGAAAAGCCACATGTAAAAATATTATGATAAAACTATAGGAGCCAAAAACAAAGAGGAAATCCTAAAGGCAACTAGAGAAAAAAAAAACAGATTGGCATCAAAGAAAAACTATTAGATTGACAATAGACTCTTCCATGATTAAATAAAGCCAGTGGTCAGAAGACAATGGACTAACAGCTACAAAGTGGTTGGGGAAAATAACTGCCAACCTAAATTTCATACCATGATCAACTATCATACAAGAGCAAAATGAAACAAAGATGTTTTCAGAAAATAAAAATTGAGATATTTCATTTATACGCCCTCACTGAAAAAAACTACTAAGGACTATGTTCTGGGAAGAAGAAACTTGAACCCAGTAGGAGAACCCAGTAGGAGAAGGATGTAACAAGAAACAATGATGAGAGAAAAAAAATCAGTAAACATGGGTAAATCTTTACCTGCACTGACTTTATAAAACAATAATAAAGATGAATTTGGGAGATACAAGATAAAATGGAACTAAAATACTAGTGAACAATAATATGTAAAAAGGATGAAGTATGATTTAAATGAAAGCATTCTATGGTCCTTGTGATTTCAAGAGAAGGGCAGAGATAGGAATTACATTGAGACTTTGTGAGTCAAACATACATGTTTAAAATGTTCGTTAAAACCACTAAAAGAATAGAAGTGCAACGGTTTCTAGCAGAGGGAGAAAAGTTGAATTAAACAAAAAACTTGATTAATCTAATAATATAAGGCAGGGAAAAGGGGAAAGAAGCAAAGAAAAGATCATAAAATTAAATGGTAGCAAAACCAAATATATCTATATTCACTATAAAGAAAATAAACTCTCTAGTTGAAAACAAATCGTCAGATTGTAAAATAAAACAAGAATCCAAGAGTATTAATTCATTGGAAAATAGACAAAAAATCATTTTGCTTTCTCCAATAATATCCCATAATTTGCTACATCAACCTTTCTTTATTCACCAGCGATTGTTATACCATATGATGTCTTGTCAAAATTCCAATGTTATAATTCATCACTTTCTATTATCAGGAAAGACTCATTCCAGTCTCAGTCTGAGCCATATTTGAGCTTCGATGTGCAACTCAATCCAGAGCTTACGTCCCCTCGGCCCCAGCTCAGGCAGGTCTTCCCAGGCTTCCTACACCCCAGACTCTAGCCCAGGCTTTCACAAGCCTGGCTTTTGGCTTCAAGAGTTCAAAAAGGAGGTAGAGAGGATGTGCCCACGCCTGCTGATGGAGCACCTGGGTTCAGCTTGGTTCCACCTGTGACTGCAGCCGCTCTAGTGTGGTGGTATCCAGGGGAGTGGGGCAGTGCCCAGCGTCACCCTGCCCCTCCGACACTGAGACTTGCTCCCAGAGAGGGGCTGGGAATTGTTGCTCCTCACTCTTTGTCAGGCGTAGGCATCCCATCCTGTGGCCCGTGGCTGTGTGGGCAGCCTCAGGGTCCCTGCCCCTTCCTCCCCTCACCACTGTGCCCCTTGGCAAGGAGGGAAGGAAACTTCTCGGTCTCGAGTTGCACCAGTGGGCTGGAGAGCAACCGGAAACGGGTGGGAGCAACCCCACCTTTCCCCTGTGATGCTTTAAGCCCTTCTCTGACGGGCTACTCCTTCAGAAATCTACACTAAAAACTGTTCCCATGTTCCAATATGTCCACAACCTTCAGGAAACACACATCAAAGGCTTCTCCCGCCCTCCAGTGGAGAGGGAGACTGAAGAGGACGCTGAGCCAGAGTCCCAGGCGCCACAAAAGGAGACCAAGCCCCTCTCACATAGCAGAAAGGGAAGGAATGGCCAGGACACTCTGTCTCTCTCTGTCCCCCTCTCTCAAAGTCCTCTTTTGCCGAGTATGTGGGGGTGGGGAGTGGAGAGGGGAGGCGTGTCAGTGGCTGCCAGTCCTGAGGTCGTGCCTCCTGGTAAGCGCTGTGGCTATGTGACTGTCTGTGGGGACCTGACATCTTTTGGCCTCAGCTCTGAGCCTCGATTCCCAGACATGGGCAAAATGATGCCTGACATCCTGTCACATGCTGTTAACAAGAGATAGACCTAAAACTTCAGGACACAAAATAGTTCAAAATAAACAACTGGGGCGAGGGGAAGACATACCAGCCAACACTAACCAAAAGAAAGCTGGAGCAGTATTAATACTATTGGACAAAATAGGCTTTAATGTAAAAAGCATAACCAAGATAAAAAGGGTCACAATGAAAAAAAAAAAAGGTTCAGTGTTGCTAACAACATAGCCTCAAAATATATAAAGCAAAAAATAACAGAATTTCAAGGAAAAAATTGAGAATTCATAATGGGATATTTCTGCATACCTCTCTCAGTAATTGATAAAACAAACAAAAGTTAGTAATGTTATACGTTGAAAAGCATATTCAACCAGTTTTATCCAATTAGAGCTGTTATGTTCTTTTCAAGTATACATGAAATATTTACAAAAACTTGCTGCAAAGCAAATCACAACAAATTCCAAATAATCTATTTTATTCAGACTGTTCTTTAAAATCACAATGAAGTAAAATTAGAAATAATAAAACAATATACAAAAGATTTTTTAAAAAGACTAACATGGCTGGTCTGATGGTAGTAGGTTATCAGAACTTATTAACACTAGTGTCACTAAAGTTGGTATTCAACCCCCCACTGCTAAATTTGACGGGCTTAAAGAAAAATAAAAGTTAAAAAATTAAAAAAAGAATAACCATTTATTGAAGAAATTGCAAAACATTTTGCTTAAAATTTAATACTGTGTTTTCAAACAATTCCTATTGTGATCAGTTCATAACAAATTTTCAGCTGATTACAGAATAGTTAGTATTAATGTACAAATCTACAGTTGGTAATCTTGAGGGGGAAATACACCAAGAGTACACACAATTTTAGAAGTAAATTCATATTAAACATGTCATTGTATGAAATATGTATTACTGAGAAAGAGAAAGCACTGAACTACTGAAATATGCAACACCATGACTAAATCTCAGAAACAGCATGCTGACCAAAAGAAGATAGACACAGAAGAGTGTATATGTACGATTCCAAAAATAATCTACAGTGTCAGAACACAGAATCATGGATTCATCAGACTCGCAGATGGGGAAGGAACATGAGGAAACTTTCTTCAGCGATGAAACATTTTATATTTTGACAGGGGTGTGCAGATTACATAGGTGTTTGCATTTGTCAAAACTAGGCAAACTGTAAACTTGAAATTGGTGCACTATACTGTATATAAATAATACTTTAATAAAAAAATTTTAAATGTGCAACACTTACCATGAAAAATGTTAAGACAAGAGACGACTAGGAGAAAATGTTTGCCATGTACACAATCGAGTATTGTGGGGATTATAACATATATAACATAAGATGTATGTAAAGAATGGTAGGGATAAACTGTTGCAAGGTTATTGCACCATATGTGAAGCGGTATAACCTATGTGAAGTAGGCTGTTAAACTGTAAAACTTAGGGCAACCATTTCAAATGAGGTGTAACTAGTAAGAGAATGGAGAAAAACAGAAATTATTTATTTTATTTATTTATTTATTTATTTTTTATTTTTTTGAGACAGAGTCTTGCTTTGTTGCCTGGGCTAGAGTGAGTGCCGTGGCGTCAGCCTAGCTCACAGCAACCTCAGACTCCTGGGCTTAAGCGATCCTACTGCCTCAGCCTCCCGAGTAGCTGAGATTACAGGCATGCACCACCATGCCCAGCTAATTTTTTTCTATATATATATATTTTAGTTGGCCAGATAATTTCTTTCTATTTTTTAGTAGAGACGGGGTCTTGCTCTTGCTCAGGCTGGTCTCGAACTCCTGACCTTGAGCAATCCACCCGCCTCGGCCTCCCAGAGTGCTAGGATTACAGGCGTGAGCCACTGCGCCAGGCCCAGAAATTATTAAAAAAATAGAATACTAATATAAAAATAGAATTACTAAAATATACTCAACTCCAAAGCAGGCAAATAGAGAGAGAGAAAGAGAGAGAGATGTCTCATTGAACATCTGGAACACATAGAAAACAACTAGTAAGATGGTAGATTTAAATGCAATCATATCAGTAATTATAATAAATGCATGGTGATAGGATTAATACCCAGAATATATTTTTTACAAAACACCTACAGACCAATAAGAAAATGACCTCACAACAGAAACATTGGCAAAGGATATGAAAAGGAAATTCACAGAGGAAGAAACCAAATGTCTGGTAAATGTGAAGAGATGCTCAACTTCCTTAATCAGGGAAATACAAATACAAATTAAAATAATGAGCTACCATTTTACACTCATCATGTTGGCAAGCATTCTGAGTCCATTATCAATAAGTGTTAGCGAGGATGAGCAAACAGGTAGTCATGAGTTGTTGGGGGGAGTGTAAGTGGGCGCCATCTCTTTGGTGAGCTACCTGGGAAGCCTGGGGAGGATGAAGGTGCTTCTGTCACCCAGTATTCCATGTCTAGGAGTCTCACCTAGAGACACGCTCCAACAGGGCACAATGAGACATGTATGCAGTCATTCCTGGCAGTAGGTATGTTTTTATTCCCCTCAGGAATGGAAAGTAAACTGGAGTTTATGAATTCAATGAAATACTATATAGTGTTTAAAACATGACTATATCTCAGAAACATAATGACCCATGAAAAAAGGCAAGTTGCATCAGGAAATGGACGGAATAATATCATTCACATAAAATTTAAAAATACCAAAACCAGTAGTATGCATTGTTTGCCGCTGCACACGTGGTAGGAAATGCATAAAGACATGGGTGGGAACTCTAACCTTTGGGAAGGGAGGGGCAGGATGTCGTAGCACTGGCCTTATCTCCGTCCATAACTTTACGTTTTTAAAGAGAGATCTGAAATGCCAGCATATTAAGTCCTGCTCTAGTTGTCTTCCAAGGCCAGCTCCATCCCTGGGGTTCCATTAGCTGGACAAGTATATCCTGCTCCCCTCACCCCCTTAGGTTAGCTCCAGTAGGAACCAGGACGCCTGCCCATACTTTCTTCTTTTTCTCTTCTCATTTCATTCCCAGTTCTTGTCACCTCAAAGATACTCAATAAATATGTGTTTAAGTGGACCTGTCCAGGAAAGGGAGTCGCCAACTCTAAGCTCTACCATTCTTTTTGGGACATCTCATGGTTAGAAAGAGCGTTCATACTGTAACTTAGGGTAAACAAGTCATTCCCCACTCGGCCTCAGTTTTCTCCTGAATGAACCATCCGGCCCCTTCCAGCCCTAGCACTCTTTGCTTCTAGGAATTCTGTCCTTTCATGTTGAAAACAACACTCGGGCATTTCACAAAAGCACCCAACCCCCTGGCTACCCTTGGAACCACAGCCCGCTTCCCTGGAACCCGGACTGCACTGAGCTGGTCACATGAACTCCGGGCTTTCTCTGGTGTGACGGGCTTCTCAGATCCCTTTGTGAGCGCAGGTTTTGAAAGGGAACGACCTCGGGTTCTGGGTTTGAGAGGAGCAGGGGATCCGGCGGGAGGAAGGCTGTCGGAGCCAATCAACCCGCCTCCAGACCCCGGCACGTCGCCTGGGCTACGCGCTCTGATTTCGCCTCTGCCCGCCCGCCTCCCGGCCTCGCCCGAGGGTGCCCGGCCAGGCGAGGACCCCAGGTGAGAGGCCGGAGGGTCCCAAAGGGTGGGAGGCCCCGGCGGTTCGGCCCGGGCTCCACGACGGGCTGGCCCGGGCTCAGGGCGTGTCCGTCGCCGCCTGGCTGGCTGCTCGCTCGACACTGTTCGCTCCTACCGGCTGTAGATGGAGCTGTCTGGGTTCCGGCAGCCTCCGACGAGCCTCGGAGTGTTTCTCTTTAAACGGCCTGAGAGGGACATGCCTCCCAGGATGCAGTTTGTATCAACATGGCAGCTGCTGTGCAGCTCCCCTGCTGAAGAGGCGCCGGGACGGCAGCGCAGCTCGCAGCCGGAGCCGGGGCCGGAGCCGGGGGCGCAGCCGCGGCCGCAGAGGGGCGGCGCGCGGGCCGGGGGCCGCTGCTGAGGGCCGGGGCCCAGCTCGCGGCCGGGGCGCAGCCGGCCGGGTCGCCCGCACAGCAGCGCGCCCCGCTCCGACGCCGCCGCCCGGGCTCAGCGGCTCCGTGCCCGCTCGCCCCGCGCGCCCCGAGCAGGCCGGGGCCCGACGGCCGCGCGCGAGCCCCGGCGGGGAAGGCAGGGCCGGGCCGGCGCCGCCTGCCGAGAAGACCGGGCGGCCGGGCCTGCGACGGGCCGCGCGCGGCGGCGGCGGCGGCGACTCCGGGGCCCGGGCCGGACAGCGCAGGGCCATGGCCGAGGCGGCCCCGGCTCCGGTGAGGGCGGCCCGCGCGCGCACGGACGCGCGGCCTCGGGGCCCCGGGGACGGCCTGCGTGTCCCGGGCTCGGCGGCCCGGCCTGGGATCTCGGTAAGGGACAGAAACGCTGCGACGTTGGCGCGGAGGGGGGGCGCCCTGGAGGGGCTCGCGCGCCCCTGAACGGGGGTGGGGGGGCGCGGGCCAGGGCCGGGCGGAGGATCCGCCGCCGTCCGTGCGAGGCTGCGCGGACGCCGGCCTTGGCATACACGCGGCCCCGAGGTGGGGCGCCCGGCGGCGCGCTCGCTCCCTGCGGAGTCGGCGCTGCGTCCGTCGGGGTGGCCGCCCGCACGTTTTCCGCAGAGCTCGGCCCCGCCGAACCTCCCCCGGCCCCGGGCGCGGCGCTGACGCGGCTCTCCCATTTCGCAGAACAGAGACACTGAGGCACAGACACCTGGCGGCGACCTGCCCTGCCTGCCCCAAGGTCACGTAGCTAGTCAACTGTGGCGCGGTGCCCGCGGCCCCAGAAAGGCCTGCTGTGGGCCTGGACGGGGAGGAGGGCGGCCCCGGGGGCGGCCTTCCCTGGGTGAGGGGCCTGGCTGTGGACGCGGCCCGTCGGGGGAGGAGGGGGAAGCCGGGCAGCGCCCAGCCAAGTGTCTCCGCGGTGGGAAGCAGGTGACCCTTCGGGCTCCGGCCTGGGCCTCCAGCCTCTGCGTCTGGAGGGCCTCCGGCCAAACTTTAGGTGTCCTGACAGATGGTGTCTGGGGATCGGGCTTCTAAGGGGTTGGGGCTGATGTTCCTTTTCAGTTGGTCATTCTTAAAAATCTGTCTTAAGATCTCTCTGCAAACCTGCTCTTAGAGATGGCCTGGCCGTACTAGAGAGGATTACTGCATGGGAGTCAGTGCCTTTGAGCCTCAGTTTCCTATAGTTTACAGGAGGGGGGCGGCAGATTTCACTTTCTAAAAAGCCACCCAATTTTTAAAATAATAATAATAAGTAAATAAGCTATTGGGGAAAATAAAACAAAGACTTTTTTACATGACAAGCTGTGGGCTTAGGTCTCCAGAGCTCTTGAGTGGTGTGAAATGCTGGGTGAACCTCACTAGGTCATTCAAAAAAATGGCAAGACTCTCTTACTGTCAGATATGTATGGTTATGTATGTTTCTGCTAATATGGCATGAATCCTGGAGACTCAATCCACTTTTGATAAAAAGGGGTGGGAGGGGCAGTCAGATCCTATGAAATAGGGCTCGAGGCTAAGAATAATTCTCCCCCACCCCACACCAGCAGTGTGAGAATTTGACCTTACTAGTTTTAGATGCTTTTTTTTTTTTTTTAAAGACAGAGTCTCGTTCTGTTGCCCAGGCTAGAGTGCAATGCTCTCAGCCTAGCTCACAGTAACCTCAAACTCCTGGGCTCAAGTGATCCTCCTGTTTTAGCCTCCCGAGCAGCTGGGACTACAGGCGCCCGCAACCACGCCTGGCTAATTTTTCTGTTTTTTGTAGAGATGGGGTCTTGCTCTTGCTCAGGCTGGTGTCCTCCTGGCCTCAAGCGATCCTCCTGCCGTGGCCTCCCAGAGTGCTAGGATTATAGGCAAGAACCACAGTGCCCAGTCTCTCTGGGCATTTCTTTATGCTCAGTGTGAGATCAAGCCACAGGTTGACTGAGTCTGATGCAATTATAGCAAGGGGCTTTTATCTGGGGGGTGGGGAAGTGGACATGCTCCTGTGTGGCCCCTCTGTAGTCCTCCAAGTCCAGAAATGGAGAGAGAGAGTCTAATAACAGCAAAGAAATAGTATTTTCCTTTGAGCTTGATTTGACTAGTTGGTAAAGATGTTCTGCCCTGCTGGCTTTATTTACTATAGTGGTAGGGTTTGTTTGTTTGTTTGTTTTCCTCATTATTTCTGTTAAACCCCTATATTACTCAGGGAGACTAACTTGGCCCCCAGGGTTTTTTTTTCCCTTCTTCCTCCTAGCTGTAAGCAAATACCCTAATCCCTGTCTGAGGAAGAGGCCATAATGTGCCTACTGTGTTGCAGGATGCTAGTCACTTTCCCTGTGAGGAGGCTCCTTTCCCAGGGCCGTCCAGTCCTGCACTCACCTGAGTGGAGACTTGAAAAGTGGCTTAGTTGTTGCTGAGCCTTCAGGTTTGGGGGTCTGTGGACTCCTTGTAAATGTTAGCGAAATTTTGTGTATGTGCCCTTGGAGAGAAGAACCCAAAACTTCCATTAGGTTTGCAAAGGGGTCCCTGACCCAACCTGTCTGTAAGGACAGAACCTTCTCCCCACCCTCCCCAACCCCATGAAACCTCCTATAGATCTTTGTTTAATCTCCAGGCCACTGAATTTCAGAGGTAAAAAGGATTCAGAGCACATACCTACATGGCCAGTTGCCTCAGTTGACAATTGTGGCTGGGAGGTGACGTGCAGGCTCTGGAGCCAGACAGCTGTGTGACCTGGGGCAAGTTGCTCTGCCTCCCCTGTCCTCAGTGTCCTCACATGCTAAGTGTGGACAGTAATTCTAGCAGTACCTATTTCACCTGGTTTGGTGAGGATTAAATGAGATAATCGTTTAAAATGTTTAACCCAGTTGATGGCACATAATAAATGCTGAATAATTGTTAGCTGTTCCCAACTAATTAGTTCTCACGTTAGGGTAGTGGCAGAGCTATTGGATCGTACTACCTCAAAAAGCGTTTGCTGAGTAGGATCTTGAATCTTCAGTCCTTGGCTTTAAAGTATGATGCTGTCTCAGTTAAGTCACCTACAAGTGAACAAATGAGCAAATAAAAGAAAGGAAGCTATAGAAGATATGGAATAGGTTTAGGTAAGTGTTGGATAGATAACTAAAGGAACTGCATTATTTATCCTAATAAATTTTTTTTGTAACTCAGCAATTAACTCTTCAGTCAGCAGGCGTTTATTGAGCACATACTATATGTCAGACTGGATAGAAGGGATATGCTGATTTTCAAATGAAGAAAATGGAAATTTTAATTACTTTAAAGATCATTTCTATACAGAGTGTAGTAATTGAGGAGATTCACTGAAGGAAGATTATGAGGAAATGGACAGAAATTGTTATAGGAGAAATTCTGTTCAGTTCCAATAAAGATATTGATTGGGTTGGCAAATACAGAACTGGTCACTCCCAGATCATGGCATCACCTCCCTGGTGATTCAAGAATTCTGTCAACATAGGTGTGACAAGGTGGGGAACAGGGAGAGAGAGTAGATTATTGAAATCCCCAAAGGAATCTGAGTCTTTATTTTGGTCTAGTCTCCACCAGTCTTCATGCAAGTCACAAGACTGGCTGACTTCTGCTCTGCTTCCCATCCTTTCAGGCCTCCTTGCTTCCTCATTCCCCACCTCAGGAACCACAGGGAGGAACCCAGACGGCCTGAGTACACCTACCGCAGTGGACCCCTGCCCAGGAGACCTTGGCTCCTGGAGGATGGCTGAATTGCCTGCCTTCACCCGTCTCATGACAAAAGCCAGTCCAGAATGCCCGGAAGCCCATTCAGCCTCTGTAGTAGGGGCTGGGCACATAGAAGATGTTTCCAAGTCAAACATATACCATGTGAACTCTTTGAGAGAGTTTATTGATAAGTCAGCAATTCAACTTTTATCAAAGAGTAAGAGTCTGGGAAAATTAAGGTAATTTTGTGTCCTCACTCTTGGACCAAGTGAGGGAAGGAACACAAGGCACCATGACGCCCTAATAACACTAGTGGAAGCATTGGGGCTGGATGACAAGTCCGCCTTTGAGTTAACAGCACCGGCCCCCACTAGTGATCACCTGTGCCCTTGCTGGCAGTCGTGGGATAGTAAGTGCCTGGCATTTACAAAATTCTGCTCTGTCATTTCTCCAAGTTTTATTCTATGTTCAGTGCTCCAGCAACTCAGTGAGGTGGCATGTGTGTGTCAGATACTACTATCCTCATTTTATGGACAAGGACGCTGAGAGTAGAGAGGTCAGATAACCAGACCAGGGTGACACAGGCAGCAGTTGATATAGACAGGACTGAAAGCGCGTGTTCTCATTTGAGTCCGGTCCCCTCTCCCCTCTCCCACATTACAGCTTGTAAGATGATACCTGAGCGATGTATGTTGTGAAAAAGGATATGGCTCTGTGAAAAATAGAGGGTGGCGTAACCATCTTTTATTTGTAATAGTTTTATAATTGATGTCTAAGTTGGTGCCATGGTCTCAAGGAGAGATTCACATCTGAGGAGTATGTTTATTGCTACCCAAACTGAAGCCCTTTTAATGTGGATACTTTGGGATTTATTTTGCCAGCTGGAGACTGTGACCTTCAATCCTGTCTTTTCCTTTCTTTCCTTAAACACAGGTCCAGCAGTTGGACATGGAGAACCAACGCTCATCACCTCTGTCATTCCCCAATGTTCCACAAGAAGAAACCTTACGTCAGGCCCCTGCTGGAGTCCCCCGAGAAACTCTGTTCCAGTCCCGCATTCTTCCCCCCAGAGAAATTCCTTCTTTATCTCCCACTGTTCCCCGACAAGGCTCCCTGCCCCAAACTTCTAGTGCTCCCAAGCAAGAGACTTCTGGCCGGATGTCGCATGTTCTCCAGAAGGGACCCTCACTCCTGTATCCTGCCGCTTCTGAGCAAGAGACTCATCTCCAGGGCCCCCTGGCTTCCCAGGAAGGGACGCAGTATCCACCCCCAACTGCTGCTGAACAAGAAATCTCCCTGCTCTCGCACCCCACCCACCATCAGGAAGCCCCTCTGCACTCCCCTGAAGTTCCTGAGAAAGACCCCCTGACCCTTTCCCCCACAGTTCCTGAGACCGACATGGACCCCCTGCTCCAGAGCCCAGTTTCCCAAAAGGACACCCCCTTCCAGATCTCTTCCGCAGCTCAGAAGGAACAGTCACTCCCCACAGCAGAGATCACCCGCTTGGCCGTGTGGGCTGCCGTCCAAGCGGTGGAGAGGAAACTGGAGGCCCAGGCCATGAGGCTACTGACCCTGGAGGGCAGGACGGGGACAAATGAAAAGAAGATAGCCGACTGCGAGAAGACAGCTGTGGAGTTTGCAAACCATCTGGAGAGCAAGTGGGTCGTGCTGGGGACCCTGCTGCAGGAGTACGGGCTACTGCAGAGGCGGCTGGAGAATATGGAGAACCTGCTGAAAAACAGAAATTTCTGGATTCTTCGGCTCCCCCCGGGCAACAATGGAGAAGTTCCCAAGGTAAATCTATCCCAACTGGGGCTTCCCAAGGAAGTGATCTGATTGGGAATGTGGTGAATGTAGAGAACGCAGTGGTTGAGAAAGAAAAAAATGTAGTGATCCCAGCCGGGCGCGGTGGCTCACGCCTGTAATCCTAGCACTCTGGAAGGCTGAGGCGGGTGGATCGCTCAAGGTCAGGAGTTTGAGACCAACCTGAGCAAGAGTGAGACCCCGTCTCTACTAAAAAAATAGAAAGAAATTATCTGGCCAACTAAAATATATATAGCAAAAATTAGCCAGGCATGGTGGCACATTCCTGTAGTCCCAGCTACCCAGGAGGCTGAGGCAGGAGGATGGCTTGAGCCCAGGAGTTTGAGGTTGCTGTGAGCTAAGCTGACGCCACGGCACTCACTCTAGCCCGGGCAACAAAGCGAGACTTTGTCTCAAAAAAAAAAAAAAAAATATATATATATATATACATAGTGATCCCTAGTTGCCAATGCTGCTTCACTAAGAACAGGATGTGCCAAAATCAAATTATTTCTCCTGTTGTTAAAAGCATAGGTTAGTATTGAAATGTCCAGGGACCAGGGATTGTCAGTTTAGAAGGGTGTTCAGCAGAGTTGTCCGTGGTGTCTGCGAGGGAGAAGGCAAAGCAGAGGCCAGGTGAGAGAGCTGTGTGACAGTCAGTCCTGATGCATATTTTAGTGGTTCATAGCCAGGGTAGCCAGGCGCGGTGGCTCACTCCTGTAATCCTAGCACTCTGGGAGGCCGAGGCAGGTGGATCGCTCAAGGTCAGGAGTTCGAGACCAGCCTGAGCAAGAGTGAGACCCCGTCTCTACTAAAAATAGAAAGAAATTATCTGGCCAACTAAAAATACATATAGAAAAAAAAAATTAGCCGGGCATGGTGGCGCATGTCTGTAGTCCCAGCTACTCGGGAGGCTGAGGCAGTAGGATCGCTTAAGCCCAGGAGTTTGAGGTTGCTGTGAGCTAGGCATAGCCAGGGTAGATGGAGGGGAACTGAGGTTACAGGTCACAGGGACCTGTCCTACTCAAATCAGTTCACTTACAAATCATGTTAATGCCAGGAAAACAGTGATTTTAAGAGGCTTCCTAAAAACATCCTAGAGAACAGTTAGGTTTTCATATTGTTTTCCAGAAGGTTCCAGAAGAGCTTGATTGTGGACTGGCTTGCTTTCTATTCTTCTGTGCTGCTGCTCTTTTTCACAGCTTTATATGGAGAGAAAACTGACTATATTCTCTAGGCCAGATTTTTCTCAAATTTTACTGTGCACATGAATCCCCTGGGCATCTTACTAAATGCAGACTCTGAGTTAGTAGGTCCACGGTGGGGCCTGGGCGTCTGCACGTCCAGCAGGAGCCCTGGCGGTGCCATTCCTGCTGGTCTGCAGACCATGCTTCAGAGCTGCAGGAATTATCCTGTGGGAGGAGAAGGACCAGGCAAGATGAGTCCCTCACTCTCTGGGCCAGGAGAGTGGCCCAGGCCTGGCCAGACTACTAGAGAGATCCCAGTGGAGCCTCAGAGTCGTGGGTTCGGGCCAACACCAGGGGTTTGGGCCTGGGGAGTTGACAGCTGTGGCCTGTGACTGCCTTCCAGCTGGTCTAAATCGAGCTTGTTGTGTGGTTTCAGGTCCCTGTCACGTTCGATGATGTTGCCGTCCACTTCTCCGAGCAGGAGTGGGGAAACCTGTCCGAGTGGCAGAAGGAGCTCTATAAGAACGTGATGAGGGGCAACTATGAGTCTCTGGTTTCCATGGGTAAGGAGAAGGATTCACTCACCGGGGGCTGCCTTGACGTCAGCTTGAAGTACATTTGCAACTTTGGGGAGTTCTGAACCCCAGTAGAGCCAATAGTCAAAAGCAAGGAAAGTGGAATTTTAGAGAGCACATCACGCTCACATACCCACACATGCCAGCACAGCACAGGCCCGAACAGCTTGTAAATAGACACTGCTGTACGGAGAAGCTTCTGGGGCAAGCGGGAGAAGATAGACCTAGACATTGTGGTCTCTCACCTTCATGGTATTTTCCCCATGGACACCTTTATTTAATAAATAAGTTTGTCCAGCAGACTGTTACTAAGGAAGGAAAAAATAATGGAACAAAACAACTGTGCTGAATGCCTACTGTGTGCCAGCAACATTCGAGGTGCTTTACAGGAATCACCTCACTGAATCCTCACAGCTCTGTCGGGGAGCTGGGACAGTGTTAGCACTCCCAATTGATTATTCAGGAGTCTGGACACTGTCATTTGTTGAGGGCTTACATACCCAGGTCCTGGCCCCCAAAGTGCAGACAAGGAGGCTGTGATCAGGGAAGTTAAATGCTCGCCCTAGGTCCCTGCCAGGAGATCCCAGTTTCACTGGGATCTGTCTTACCCCAAAGGCTATGGATTCTTGTTTTCATTAAGAATATTTAAGGATGAAAAGCTGGAAAAATGTACTTTTACATACATCCTCTTCTCTGGTGTGGAAAACACTTTTGGCATATACAAAAAAAGTTTTAAAAAACATAAATATGCTGCTACATAGAAACTTTTGATTCTTGCTAGAATTGTTAATTTTGTACATACCTTTCCATAGGATAACTTCCTCCCCCTTTTTAAATTTTTTTCTTTTTAAAATATATACATAATTATTAAATTCAACAAATTAGATTTATATAATTAAGAGAAACCCCCACCCATGCACTGGGGCCACTCCCCAGAGGTAACCGCCAAGAACCCTTTCGCCTGTATTCTTACTCTTTTTTTTTTTTTTTTTTTTTTTATGCATTTGCAAACATAAGCACAACGCATGCACTGGCGCACGTGCAGTTTGGGGTTTGCACAGATGGGCCCATTTGCTTATTTTACCTAATGGTGGGGCACAGACAGCATTCCATGTCAGCATACATAGGCCTCCCTGGAAATACAGTACAGTATTCCAGGTGAACCACCAGGATTTCGACCTTTCTACTGTTGATGAACAGTAGGTTGATTCTGGGTTCTTTTCACTGTTACAAAGTGTCGATTGACATCTCTGTATATTGTGCACTTGTGTAAGTATTTCAGCATACTGATAGCAATAAGTAGTATTGCCGAGTAAAAAGGATACACATTTACAATTTCATGGCTACTGCCCTGGTGCCCTCCAGAAGGCTGAGCTAGTTAATATTTCTGCAGCAGTACACAAAAATGCCATTTCTCCGTATCCTGACCAGAGCTGATGTTTTTCTATTTTAATATTTGTCCTTTAAGTGAAAAATGATACCTCATTATTTTAATATGTATTCTTTGATGATTACTGAACTTGGGCATCTTTTTATATATTTACTGGCCATTTGTATTTCTTCAATGAATTACCTATTTATAGCTTTGCTTTTGATTTTTTTTTTACTAATTGTAGAAGTTCTTTATATATAATTATGGATATTAACCCTTTGCCATATGTATATATATATGAGAGACATGTGTGTATGTATAATATTCCCTCCAAGTTTCTTCATCTTTTAACTTTATTTCTAAAGAACTTTAAACTTATTTTATGTAAGGAAATCATCGGTATTTTATGGCTTTTAGATTTTATCAGGATTCGTTTTTTACTTTATAAAATTTCAACTATCTTGTGCCTTTATCATGAAAAACCTGGGCAGGCTTCGGCCACCTGTGGGCAACCGCCCCAACACACACACACAGAGCAGGCCCCAAGGACAGGGGTGGACACTTGAACATTGCTGGTCCCCAGCGGAGGAGCTACTCCAGGTATCACACAGCCACACATGATACTTAACAGCATCCAGTACAACCTCACCCCATAGTGTATTTCTTTTCCTTTCTTCTGCCCAGACTATGCAATTTCCAAACCAGACCTCATGTCACAGATGGAGCGCGGGGAGAGGCCGGCCATGCAGGAACAGGAAGACTCTGAGGAGGGCGAGACGCCCACAGATCCCAGTGCGGGTAAGTAGCTAATGGATGGCCCAGAGCTCTGCATTCTAGATCTTTCGGTACTCAGGAGGCCCCAGCACGGGGCGTCACAGTCCAAGGCAGACCCTGAAGGAGTGTGTTAGCAAGCCGTGTACAGAAAGAAGGCCCACAGGTGTCGGGACCTGCTTGGGGCCTCCATGGTCACCAGTGGCCCGAGTTGTTGGTGAATGGGAATGCCATTGGGTTCGCTGTCTCGGGGATTTTTTGACATGATCAAGTGTCATCTCACTCCTTGCAGAAAATAAAGCAAGAAACTCAAAGAAAGGCAGTCACATGCCAGGCAGTCACTAGTGCTTATACCTCCTGGAGTTTCCCAGAGAAAGGCCACATCCCGAGTCCTGCAGCTGGTCAGTGGAAGGATAAGGGACAGACGTGGCCTTTGCTGGAAACATCCTACATGCATGACTCCCTCAGGACAGTGTCTAGGCAAGGCAGTTAGATGGAGTCGGCAGATATGCTCCAGGCATGACTGACGGTAGTGCAGACTCCGGCAGGGGGCTGCCTGCATGTGAATCAGCCTTTCTGCTTACCAGTGGCATGATTTTAGTTGCTCGATCTTTTTAGAGTCTCAGTTTCCTCGTCTATAAAATAGGACCAGCATGAATATCTAGCCCCAGGCCTTGGCATGGTTATTGGCATGTAGCTGTGGCTCAGTAAAGACCAGCTGCTGTTGGTGTGCACGGGGTGTCATCCTGTTCACAGTGGCCGGATCAGTGGCCTGCACGCTTACCCTGCAGGTGCTTTCGTGGTACATACTTAGTTTTTGGAGCTCCTGCTTTGGAATTGCTGTTGGACTTGCGTCACTTACCTTGATGGTCTTCAGTGGAAGCAGATCACTGTCCCTTGTGGCACACATGACATGTGAGAGTAGCCAAATATCACTGGTGGTCGTGTCTGTTGAAAAAGGAGGATGGTCCAGCTAGAGAACCCAGTTTGGGGCCAACAGCCAGGTCTTGTTATGAGTTAATGTCGTTGATTTGAGGGCCTACAAACTGGCTCCAAGGAGATGTTCTAGGGACACTGAGTAATGTCAGCCCCATGTACTAAGTGGGAAGGTAGCTTAGGGGAAAGACAGAACCCTGTGAAAATGCAAGTGCTGGCATGTCCCAGAGAAATCCAGTGTCTTCACTTTCTAAGGATTTGCTTGGAGGTGTAAATCAAGGGGAAGGGCTAATCCTGAATTCATTCTGACAGACAAAAAAGATGAATTTAAAAGCAAACAAATGTGGCACATGGCAGGATGATCTTTTGGTTGGAGAAAAATCAGTCTATACCTCAAAGATTTGAGTGGCCACATCCAGAAAGGAGGGTCAAGTGGGAATAGAAAGCTTCGAGGTGGAAGAAGTAAGAAAGAAGGCTTGGGAGGCAAAGAATGAGAATTTAGGAGAGGTTATTTGTGGTAAAAATCCTACAACACAGTCTGATGTCCCAGTGGGGCTTTGTGGTTCAGGTGCTGCTCTTGTAGCATTTTCTTAGAAGGGCTGGATGAAAGAGCATCGATCCCCTTTCTCTGTCTACTTTTCACATCCTCATCACAGATGAGCCTCCCACAGAATGTGGCCAGAATTGGAAAGCAAATAACCCCAGTCTACTCAGCCTTGGGCTGGGTTTGTTCTGGCACACACACATCCACGGCCTGAGCTCCTGCTGGGAAGTGGTGGCCTCACAGAGGCTTCCTTGTGTGGCTGAAATGTGTTATTTGTTCCACTCACCATCTCAAGCCCCTTGGAGCCTACGGTGGGAGGGAGGACAGGGGAGGATGTAGGAGACATCACTCCGCAGAAGGGGCGTTTGGCTCACACCTCTCAGCTAGACCAAAGGCCCTGACCTTGCCATAGCAGGATGATTCTGCGGAACTGCAGCTATCAGCGCCCCAGACACACCAGTGGGTACCCTGTCTATTCATGCATCTTCTCCCTTAGCCAGATGGTAGCAAAGCCAGCCCTGGGCCAGACCCAAAGGTATGACACCAGGGAGGAAAAGTCTAGAAAATTGGGACTTCTCATTTTTCCAAATATCCCAAACATGACAATTTTATGAATTGACTAATTCATTCGATAAACTATCATTTAATGGTTTAGTTTCCAAGGGCAAAGAGATCCAAAGACAATTCAGTTACCAGCCCTGGTATCAGAATACTCAGAACAGGGACTCCCATTCGTGGCCCTACAAGGGTAGCTCTGGAGGCCTAGAGAAGGCAGGTGCCATCTTCACCTAACAAATTAGCAAAGGATGAGACAAGTCGGAAGGCGTGGCTGAAGTCTGTGTGCTCATACATTGCTGCTCAGAGTGTGTATAGTTCAGGCTTTTGAAAGGGCAATCTGATGCTTTCTTGTCTTAAAATGTTTTAAATACTTAAAGTGTTCATACATTTGGCATCATAATTTTCTTTCTGAGAATCTATGGCATGAAAAAGAATCCAAAATATGGATTAAGATGTATCACTATATTAATACATCACATTACAATAGACTGTCATACAGCCACTAAAATTACATTTATAAAGAGTTTTGATACTGTAGGTCTCACTGGGATGTTTATTATTTAGTTCATCAAATATTTTTTGTACCAGGTACTCTGTCAGGAACTATGTACCCCAGAGGTCCTTGCCCTCAGACTTAACTCCAGTGGCGAGACTGATGTTAACAACCCAAACGCCCCACCTCCATAAAAGCACAGTCACCAGCTGGGACAGAGCTGAGACAAAAAGCATCCAGACTACCAGACACCATGGAAGATGCCCTTGAGTTTGGGAGGTCAGAAAAGGCCTCTTTGAGGACATGGAATTTCTAGTGGAAACCTAAAGAAAAAGTAGTATTCCTGCTGCTCCAAGGAGAAGTAATTAGAGGGAAAGTTCGGTTGGAGGTTCTTTTTGCCTTCTAGGTAGGAGACCTTGGCAGAGCCAAGGAGAGAAGTGGCTGTTTGTAGGACACATGTTGGCAGTATGAGAAAGGACTTAGTGATTGCTGGATGCTGACGAGGAGGGAGCCGGGGGCGGCGGGGTGCCAAGGATGACTCCCAGGCCTCTGGCTTAAGTAACAGGGTCGATGGCAGACAACATGAGGTTCAGATTGGTAGAAATGAGGAGAATTCTATTTTGAACACATTAGGTTTGAGATCCCTGTGAGACATCAAGGAGAAAGTGTTAACGAAGCAGCTGAGTAAAGGAGTCTGGAATTCAAAAAGAGAGGTCTAAGTTAGAGACATCGGCATGGGGACATTCGGGCATTGGCAGCATAGACTGAATTAGGTTACTTAGTCCATAGAGGGAGAGGAGAGGAGAACACAGGCCATGCCCTGCAGAGCCCTGACTTTGGGGACAGATTTAGAGGTTTAGAATATATTGTTTGGCGTGGGGCCCAGGTGTTAGTATTTTTTAAAAAGCTTCCACAGTGATTCTCAGGTGCATCCAGGGTTGGAAACCACTGTTGTAGGATGTTGAAAAAGAAGGAGGAACCAGAGGAATCAAAGGAAACTGAAGGAGTGGCCAAGAAGATAGTAGGAAAATTAGGATGGTGCTTCATTGGGTATTTCAAGATGAGAGCGTTTCCAGAAGGAGGGAGTGTGGTCAACAATGCTGAATCCTGCTGTGTAGTTTAGTAGCACGGAGACTGGAAAGTGTCATTGGGTTTGCAAATTGAGAAATGTCGGTGGCATGGTGGAGGTGGAGACAGATAATCAGCAGTGAGGAAGTAGGGACAGCACCTGTTGACAGTCAGTGCTAGAAGTTTGGCTGTGAAGGGGAGTGGAAACATGGGGCGGGTCTTGTTTGCTTAAGGTGGGGATTGCTAAAGCCTGTTTGAAGTGTCAGTGGGAATGGTCCAATTGACGGGGGAGATTAATGACGTACAAATGGGAAATGTAAATATAATATGAAGCCAACGATGTAAACAGAAAGATAGAAAAAACTGGTCATGGAAACATACCAAAATCATATTCTCTATGTTTTATAAAATTTTCTGGCAGGAACATATATTATTTCTTATGCAGGAAAAATATTTTTTTAAAAAAACAGTGCATGATGAAAGACTTTGAGTTAGAGATGGCAGATTGAACATGTGTTTATTCCTACTTCCCCAAATGCTTCTAAAACCAGAATGAAGGGACTATTTAAAAGAATGGACAAGGCGAAGCAGTGACAAAGTTTGGGAATCCTAAAAGCAGGTGGATGGGTGATGACCGATGCAGAGAGCTGAATCTGAAATTGGTATTGGAAAAGCTGAGAAGAAACCCAGTTCGTACCCCGACCCCTGCTCGGGACTCAGGAGTTAGCAGTACCAGAGACTCGAGGCTGGAAATGCGAGTAAAGATGAGACTAAAAACAGAGGGTTGGTTGAACGTCTCTTAACGAGTCAATTTAACACTCCCCTTTTTCCCCATTACCCTCCCCCAGTCCCTACGGCTGGCATTTGGCCTCTCCCCAGCCCTGCTCCGAGACTGTGACTGAGGTTTATTCTCTGCAGAGGATGAAAAGAGGATCTCTAGTCATGGACACCAGGCACAACTGAGGGTGGGGTACCATACTGAAAACAGGGAGATAAGTGAGACTTGACATTGCAGATGTTGAAATCTACAGTTTTCTTCCCTAAACTGATTCCCAAAATGATGCTGATATCTAAGATTAAACCCTTGGGGCAGGATGTTAGAAGTCCCACTTGGAGATTTGTGGGACCAGCCCAGGAGATTGCCTAGTAAAATGACCTGTCCAAAGCATCCTACTGGGAGACTCACAGTTAGCAAAGCTCTACCCAAATGCAATGAGCTCTCAATTCTTTTTTGAGTGTTCTGCTTTTAAGTCTACATGGACAACCAAGAACCACAAGACATTTGGCAAAAACCTCTCATGTACAGAGACAAATAAGTAAAGAAATAAAACCAGAAAAAATCTATTTAGAGGAACAGAAACCATTCAGAGAGGGAAAAAGGTATGTATAGATACTTATCTATAGCATCCTTAGATAAAAGAAGTAAATACATTCATGATATAAAGGTATAATACCTATTTTAAAAAAAAAAAAGAGTAGAAAGGAATTCTTGGAAATTAAAAATATAATAATGCAAATTAAAAACTCAATAGCAGTGTTGGAAGATAAAGTTGAGCACACATCCCAGAAAATAAAGTCAAAAGACAAAAAAGAAAATAAGGAAAGACTAGGAAAACTAATCTAAAGGATGGAAGTCCAACGTCCAGATAATAAGAGTATCCAGCAAAAAAGAACAGCAAAAGCAGAGGTGGGAATTATCAATAATTCAAGAAAAATTCTCAACAATTAAAGACGCGGTTTTCCAGATTGAAAGAGCCCACCAATTGCCCAGAATACTAGATGAATATAGACCTACACTGTAGACACTTCAGCACGAAATTTCAGAGCAAATGAGGACTGAGGAGATCCTACAAGCTTCCAGAGAGGAAAAACAGGTTCATACAAAGAAACAAGAATTAGAATGTCCTCAGACTTTTCGACAACATTGGAAGCTGGAAGATGGTAGAACAATGCCCTTTAAATTCTGGGGGAAAATATTTTCTACCCTACAATTCGATATCCAGCCAAACTATTTTAATTAAATATGAAAGTGAAATTGAGACATTTTGAGATGTTCAAGCTCTCCATGAACCCTTTCTCAAGCTGGGGGGAGAAGCTTTGCCAAAATGAGAAAATAAAGCAAGAAAGAGGCGTTAGGAACCTCAATGAAAGAGAAAACTGAAGGGACCTCCCAGGGAGCCGACGAGGGGCATCCCAAGAAGACAGCTGTGCACCCAGAGTCAGCCAGTCCAGATTGGGGCGCAGTGGAAGGTTCCAGAAATTTTTCTTCAACTAGACAAAATTGACAAATACCCAATATGTTTGAATGTTTGGAGAGAAGAGATATACAGAAGGATCAGGGGAAAGTTTAGAGCTGAGTTTGTGATAATTAACAGTAAGCTAAGCAAAAGAAAACATTAGCTCCAGGAAAAGCAAAACGGTTTTCAGGCATAGGAAAGCACTTACTTACCATATACTACATAGTTTAATTATAAATAACATTTATATAATCTAGTAATGTAAATACGCAGTATTGATCCAACTAAAGTTATTAATACAATGAAACTATACTGGTAGGATCAGGGATTTGGAAGAGATGGTCCTGACCTTAATGTCTTGGAAGTCAATAGATAATGCTTAAAATTGAAAACTCGAGGAGTAGCAATACAAGTATGTTACTCAGAGTTACGGAGGAGTTGGAAGTGATTGCCTCAGGGAGCAGGAAATGAGGGGTGAGGGGTGGAAAGAGCTTTTAAAAACAGGTTTTGAAGAACCGTTCAACCCTGTAGCCTATATGCATGTATAACTTAAAAATAAAAAAAGATTTAAATATTCATATACCAAATTTTAAAAACCTAACAAAGTGTAGCCATGAGGTTGGAAAGCCAGTGTTAACCAATATTTATTTGCTTTGAGCTGGTTGAGAAGATTAATGGGGCAATTTATAAGCCAGTAGGAGTATAGGGAAAAAAAATAATGTGGCAACACTGGTTTTTAATTTCAAAAGGAAAAAAATGCAGAATGAAAGCTCTCCATAATTTTCTCTCAAAAGTCAACAGTTTATCCTTCCAATTTTATGTGCACACATACAGTCTTAATTATATAAGTAATACATAAATACATTGTCATTGTAAGACAATTCAAATAATATAGAAGTACATTGTTTGGCAAGTTGCTTTTTTTAGTAATATATGTTTTCTTTACACATTGGCATATATGTCTACCTTGTTCTTTTTAATAGCAGACTATAGTATTTTGTGTATTGATTTCATAATTTATTTAAGTACGCTCCCATTGACGTACTTTCAGGGTGTCCACAAGTTTCAGTGCTTCAGTAACAATCCTTATAAATAGATTTTTGTGCACTTATCTGAAACTTTTTTAGAAATGGATTTTCTGGGTGAAAGGATATACCCACTTAAAAATTTAATAGATGCTGGCAAATGCCCTTCAAAACAATTGTGCCAATTTATACACCTTCATCTGAGCATAAGAATATATTTATTTCCACACACCCATGAAAATAGTAGGTACTATTTATCTTTTTAGTATTTGCCAAAGTGATGGGTAGAGAAAACAATATTTTGATGTTTTTATTTGACTTTTATTTTTTTGGATTATTCATCTTTTTATTATTGATTTGTAAAAGCTTCTTAACCATTAACGGTATTAGCTCTTGTCTGTAATAAGTAAGCAAATATTTTTCCCGTTTGTCGTTTACTTTTCTATATAGTCTTTGTGTGGTATAGTAGTTTTAAATTGTTATATGTTCAAATTTATCAATTTTAAGTTTCTCTGTATTCAGATTTATTAGTCATTTTCTTTATGGTGTCTGAGTTTCATGTAGTAGAAATATTTACTCAGGCTATTTTATTCAGTAAACACTGTGATCATAGGTCTTGGGCCTGAGAGATTCTCAGAAATCTATGAAAATATTTGAAACCTAAAAAATGTTTTTTGCCCAAGAAACCAAAAAGAAAATTACTAAATGTAAATAATTTAATGTTTAACTAAATGTATACAAATATAGCATTAATGAAGCTGATAAGCTTCATTAATTATTAAATTCAGTCTTCACAAACATTTAATATATTTGAAAACAATTTGTAGGAGAGATTTTTTTCCATCTCACAAGAGACCTTAGAATAAGTGTGATTATAGAAATTAAAAACCAATCACAGATTAAGTACATTTCTTTTTTTTATCCCTTACGAATATATAAGTACATTTCTTAACAGCCAATTGATGTCAAAGCAAGCTACAAATCCTTTCAGAACAATTTATAGCAAAATTGAATATGGGCATATTCAATGTTTGGTATGAACAACCAGACGGCCTCTAGAAGGGATATTTGAGGGTCCCAGAGGTCTAGGAATAGCCTGTCCCTCAGCTCAAAGTTGTAAAACTTACATACCTGGGTTTCCAGTACTAGTATGATTTCATTATTTATATCTAAATTTTTTGTTCATCACGAGTTTTTTGTTTGTTTGTTTTGAGACAGAGTCTTGCTCTGTTGCCCAGGCTAGAGTGAGTGCCATGCATCAGCCTCACAGCATCCCTCAAACTCTTGGGCTCAAGCTATCCTCCAGCCTCAGCCTCCTGAGTAGCTGGGACTACAGGCGCATGCCACCACACCCAGCTAATTTTTTCTATTTATAGTAGAAATGGGGTCCCACTCTTGCTCAGGCTGGTCTTGACCTCCTGAGCTCAAGAGATGCTCCCGCCTCGGGCTCCCAGAGTGCTAGAATTACAGGCGTGAGCCACCACGCCCGGCCACATCAGGAGTTTATTTTGATGTGAAACATATGAAGGTAGCTTTTCCCACTTCCAGTCAGGAAGCCTATTGTCTCCATTTATGTAAAACTTTTTTCTGCTGGTTTGAGAGGTTACCTTTGGTCATACACTATATTCTCACAGTGTGTCTTATAAATGGAGTTTGGTTGTCAGCACTCTGTGAGAAGTTGTTTGGGGTGGGGAGACCTTTTTGGTTAGAAACACTGGCTTCCCTACTGGCTAATGAGGTGGGGTGGCATGAAAGTGTGTGAATAGTGCGTCTCTCAAGGCAGAAAGAGTTAAGCACCACAGAGCAGAGCAGGAAAGTGCTGGGGGTTCCGCAGCACATGTTCAGCTGAGAGTACTGCAAGAAGCCTAGTGGAGCAACGTGCATTTGAGTGGGGTCTTGCAGTTAAAAGTGTTAAAGGCACTGGTCTTAAGGCTGGGGTACCCATGCTCTCAGGAGACAAGGAGACTCTCCAGGAGGGGCACAACATAGATGGCTTTGAGGGTACAATTTCCAGGTCCTTAGTCCATCTATTTTCATTTATAAAACTGATCAGCCGGGAGCACACAACACATGGGGTCCCTGAAATGTGAGCCCTCATCTCCTACATCTCTCAAGATTTAAAAAAAAAAAAAAAAGGCACCTCCTGCCCATCCCTGTCTTACTGTGGAGGATTTCTCCCAGGTATAGGGCCCCCTGGGTCACCAAACAGATAATCCAGAATGTTGGGGTACATGTCCAAGAAGCACATTGCTCTGGGACCTGGATGGCAAATTCTTTTGCAAGTTAGGTTGTTTGCAATATTTAGCTTTCAACAAAATTGAAGATAACCTAATCAAGTGAGCTAATGGGTTATTAAAAACAATTTTTTTTTGGCCATAGCCCTAGGGCAGAAAAAAACCAATTTTTGATGATATGTTAACCATGTGATTTTGTGGCATATAATTCAGAAGTTCAGAGAATCAAGGCAGTTCTATAACAAAGCTCCTTCTGGCCCATCTACCTATTTATGTAAATGAGGTTTCCCAGTGTAAATGAGGTTTCATTTACAAAAATGAAGAATAGACTAAAACTGATTCTGAACTGTCTCATTCTACAGTAATATTCATTCTCAGATAAGTGAACTAATTGGAAAATATTTTCTATTCATCCTTGTAAGAGATACATTTCCAAAAGTTTTTTGTTTTCTGTCTTGGATAATTATTTATCATTCTATAGTAATAATCACTAAGGATAACTGAAGCCAGGAAAGAATGAACACTTGGAGCCCTGTGGTTATTAGAAATGAAAGCAGGCTGGGTCACGTGGGCACGGAGGGAGGGAGGGTGCTGGGTCACGTGAGCACCGAAGAGTGGGAGGTGCTGGGTCATGTGGACAGAGAGGAGGGAAGGTGTGGGGTCACGTGGACACTGAGGATGGGGAGGTGCAGGGTCAGGGTGCTGGCGGAGGTGGAGTGGCCACGATGAACCAGCTGTGGCATCTTAGGCCATTCACAACCGTCACCAGAAGCAAGCAGTCCTGCAGGTGCAGGGCGAGTCTGCCGGTTCACGTGGCCTAGGAGTTTGGGGGCTTCTCTCCTCCTGGGGGGCCTGAACTAGACACAAGTCTAGAAGACTGGGGCCTCTGTGCTGCCATGGATGTGAATATGTGTGCCCTGTAAGGGGGCCTTCATCTGGCCACGAAGGAAACCACCTGGACCCGCACAGCAGACGTCACTTTGGAGACCCACAGAGCACGGCTCACGCGAGGGGCTTGGTAGAAATGATTTTATTTAGAAATTTGTACCATGTGACACTGGGAGACATGCAAATGGTTGTGCTGAAGCCAAAGCCTGGTCACTTCCCCGAGAAAACGATTCATTACCATTGCAAAGCTGACACGCACTAGGCACTGTCTTTGCTAGGTACAAAATCTGAATATGTGGGGGTTGATCAGCAGAATATAATCCTCACATAAAAGCCTAAAAAAAATGATTGCTTTGCACGGCCAGGATGCTGTCCCTCCTATATTCCATTTAAGCAGCGCATGGATGTCTCCGATGAGTTTATGTGGGAAAATACCTCTTGACATTAAAAATTAAAAAAAAAAATGAAAACGAAATTAAACTTTCAATTTACTTACACATTTTTGTGACAGACTGGTAGATGAATTGATCAGTAAAAGGCTTCTAAGCATAAAAATATGTTCTATTAGGATAAAATTCTGTGGGCAAAGTAGGAATGGAAATAGAAGTTCAAGGTGAAAAGGAATGATATAAAAATTCCAACTATCAAAGAAGAACTTGTTCATGTATTTTCTAAGTGAATAATGGTGGGTTTAAAATTGCTAGGGTTCTCAGATTCCATTGGTGACATTAAAGGGTGATGGAAGAGTTTATTTCAAAATATCAATATTTACAGTACTTCATAAATTACATCTTTTGCAGTTACTGATGCATTTTATATATTTATTCAAGAAGGTGAAAAGGGGTACATCGTTTGAAAAATTATTTTAAGGTACAGGCAAACAAAATATTTAAAATTTAAAAATATTTTAAGTCAGGGAAGAATTTTTTTGATGCCAGAGTCATGGTTATGTTTGTGGAGGGAGCAGAGACAAGGATTGAAGATAAAGGAGAAAAGGGCACAACTAGCGAGCAGAATTCCAGGGAGAAAAGTATGGGCAGGGTCAAGGAAAGAAGCAGAGGATTTCAGTTATAGGAGGAGAGAAGAGGGACACTACTTTTCCTGAGATTGGAGGGCAAAGGGAGGTAAAGATGGTAGCTTCGAGCTAGCGCAGGAGGAAGTCAAGGCTATAAATGTGGATGACTTTTTTTTTCTTTTTCTTTTAATAGAGAATAGGATACAGATATCTTTGGAGAGCAAGAGTGGGAGACTCCTTCAGTCGGAGGGAAAGTAGCAAAGGTCTGCATTTAAGGTTGTGGGGGTGCAACATGGGAACATCAGAGCTGCTTTATATTCCATCTAGCTCCAGAGAGTTGAGTTAGCCAATCAGAAAGGAATCAAAGGATGGCCAAGCATCAGAAAGCACCCAGCTTTTGGTCAGTAGCATCAGTGTTTAGCCTGATGAGGTGATCTGGTTCCTAAGTGGGGTGGTTGCTTTGGATGGGGAGATTTGGCAGGAGAACCTGAGTAGCTTTACCAGGGCAGGACTGCAGCTGCTTCATGAATTCGTCTTGGGGGGGGTTCTTTTATTTTTTTTTATGAGGCAGAGTCTTGCTCTGTCACCCTGGGTAGAGTGCAGTGGCATCATTAGCTCACTGCAACCTCAAACTCCAGACTCAAGTGATGCTCCTGCCTCAGCCTCCTGTAGCTAGGACTATAGGAGCACATCACGATGCCTGAGTAATTTTTCTATTTTCAGTGGAGTTGGGGTCTTGCTTTTGCTGGGGCTGGTCTCTGAACTCCTGAGCTCAAGTGATCCTCCCGCCCCAGCCTCCCAGAGTGCAAGTATTAGAGGCTTGAGCCACCGCACCTGCCCGGAGTTTGTTTTTTTCCCACAGCCCTTATCGCCTTCTGACATACAATGCAATTTATTGTGTTTATTGCCCTATGTAAGGTATGTGTTTTGTTCACTGATAGTATCCCAAGCGTTAGAATACCCCATAACATATTGTTGGTGCCCAATAAATTATCTGTTAATAACCAATCAGTGAATGCATGAATATATTTATGCATTACACATTTCCTCAACTAAGGAAGTGATTTTCAACTTATAAGGGGGTTTTACGCTTGCACAAGTCAATCCATATGGAATAATATAAAGTTGAATCCCTACCTCACAGCATACATAAAATAAAAATAAATTTCAAGTGGATTAAAGACCTAAATGTTAGTGAGACAGTAAAAACCGTGGGATGCCATCTAGGAGACCAGATGGACCAGCTAGGACCAGAGAAGACTTTCTTAGCTAAGACAGAAAACTCGGGAGCCATAAGAAGAAGCAGGGACACACCTGACCACGTGGAAACCTTTTAAAAGCCACCGACAACTTTCATGTACGCAAAAGGTGCCACACATAAAGATAACAGGCAAATGACAGATTTTGGGGGGACATATTTGAAATCCAGATAAGATACAATGGGTTATCTTTAATACAAAAATCAAAGAATGCTTGCAAATCGATAAGAAAAGACAACCTGATTGGAATTGAGTCCAAAGATGTGCTTACACAGTTCACACAAAATTAAATCTAAAAGAACAATAAATAGAGAAAATCATATGCAGACTTACTCTGTCAGAGAAGTGGAATTAAAGTATCAGTAAGTTATCACTTTATACCCATCTGACTGAAGAAAATTAAAAAGAACAAAAGTGTCTGCTACTGGCAGGGATGTGAGAAAAAGGATACTCGTATGCAGGCTGGTGGAAATGTGAATTGTCACAGCGTTGTTGAAAAGCAGTCTGATGACATTTATCAAAATTAAAACTATATACACCACCTGACTCTGCAGTCCCACTCTTGGGATCTCATACCACTATTTTGTGGTTAGAGATATAAATAAATGTTTATTGCAGTATTATTCACCATAGCAAAAGATTGGGAACAAAAAGTGAATGTTCTTCCATTAGACAAAGAATGAATAAATTGCAGTATTAGCCTCATGATGGAATACATGCAACATTAAAAAAGAACATGTTAGCACTGTAGAAATTGGTTTGAAGAGATTTCCACAAGGTATTTGAGTGAGAAAAGAAATGTAGAAGAGGGACATAAGGCAATTTTATTTTTTAACACCAACAATGGCCAGAAAATAGACATGTAAGTGTATATGTATTGTTATGAGTAACTACATAAGCATGAAGAAAAATCCTGCTTAATTATGGGAGTTACCAGGGAGGTGATAGCATGAAATGAGAAGTGAGGGAAAGGGAAGGAAATTTATTTATTTATTTTTTTTAAAGAGACGGGGTCTCGCTCAGGCTGGTCTCGAACTCCTGACCTCGAGCGATCCACCCGCCTCGGCCTCCCAGAGGGCTAGGATTACAGGTGTGAGCCACCGCGCCCGGCAGGGAAGGAAACTTAAAAAAAAAAAAATACTGCACTAAAAACCAAAAATGTGTGTTATAATTCCATTATGTAAAATAATGCCTATACGTGTAAGGATGCATTTGAAATTAACCTACAGACCTATAGGCAAGCTAAAAAACACATGAATTCAGGGCAATGTGTGTAATAGGATGCTGTTTAACTAAAAACAAACCCAAACACTCCTCCGGTACATGCATATGAGCTTGGAAATGTGGGTCTGTCTGTCAGACACCTTGGGGCTGGAGCCAAAGGGAGAGTGGGGAAGGGGGAGCCACCTTTTCTTCTTTCACCTTCATTGTGAGTGAGAAACTGTGTCGATTGTACCGGTTGCCTGTCCTAACGGGGAAGGGGAATGAGGGCCTCTTTAAAATAAACCCTGACAATGATGGATATTTTTAAAAAATTGTGGGGCTCATGGGAAACAAACTTTGCATGTATTTTAACTTGATTTCAGTTTGGGTTGGTGTTCAAAGCTACAGAGTGTCCAGAAAATTCTATGTGTACTCACTGCCAACTCAATATTACATTTCTTTAGGCTCCCCCAAATTAGAATTATTGAAATGTAAATTCTAAGGCTGCAGAAATCTGGGCGGGTGGCATGAATGCGTTCTGGACTCTTCTCCCTTTCCTCCCCTCAGCACACGACGGGATCGTGATTAAGATCGAGGTGCAGACCAATGACGAGGGCTCGGAGAGTTTGGAGACACCCGAGCCTCTGATGGGACAGGTGGAAGAACACGGCTTTCAGGACTCGGAGCTGGGCGACCCCTGTGGGGAACAGCCAGACCTGGACATGCAGGAGCAGGAGAACGTGCTGGAGGAGTCTACGGAAGGATCCAGCGAGTTCAGCGAACTCAAGCAGATGCTGGTGCAGCAGAGAAGCTGCACAGGTAAGTGGCGGGGGCGGGGCAGTGCCACTGCCATTCGGCCCCTGGTAGGCACCTGCCTCACGGGAAAGCTGTGGTTCCTTCAGAGGTCGTTGGAGGCTGAGCGGATGACAGGTGTGAAAGAACCCCAAGCACGGCCTCCGGTGTAGGTTTCCTGCTCTCCATTTCTAAGAATCTGTCTCCGGGCTAGGAAAGAAGTGTTACATCCAAAGACTGGTTCAGACAGGACTCACAGGGACCTTGGAGATCATCTGTCCAAACCCTGCATTCTACAGGCAGAAGTAAAATGTCCAAGGCCACATAGACATGGCAAAGCTAGAGCTCCCCTCTCCCTGCGTGTCTTCGATTGCCACACGTCATATTACCAGTCTCAACTAACTTGAAGATTTCTGCCCTGGAGAGCATGTTTTTAAAATGACTATGGTATTGGCTTTCTCAAAGGTAGAACCTAGTCATCATTTTTATTTAGTTATAAAGCCTCCGTGTGAGTGAGCCTTCTGCTCACTCTTGCTCCCTGTGACTTTGAGAACAGTCAGGAAGTGGGTTCACTGTGCCCTCATCCCAGGACTGGTTTGGTGATAGATTTTCCAGTGTTGAACTCTTCCTGCAGTCCTAGGAAAAGCCCTACTTGATCATCATGGCATATTGTTTGAATACACAATTGGACTTAGGTAACATATTTTACTCAGGAGCTTTCCAACTATGTTCATATATAACATGAACCTGCATTTTCTTCTTTTGAATCATCCTCATCTGGTTTTGGAAACAGTGTTATACTAGACTTATCAAATGAACTGGGCAGCTTTTGCTCTTGTTCTATATTATAAAAAATATATATAAGATAGGAATTAAGTGTGTTCCTTGAAAATCTGGTAGAATCCACTTGGGGTTTTATGTGTGAGTCATTAACCATCACATATTTGTATATTATTTTTTATATTTAGAAATGTATCTATATCCATTTATCTAGGTTTTTTAAAGTATTATGTTGAGTTGAAATTTTTTCATTTTATCTGCAGATAATTCCTCTATAATTTGCCTTTTTGCACTTAATAAAATGTCATGGACATCCTTCTTTGTCCAAAGATGTGGATCTAACTTCTTATTTTTAAATCGCTGCATGGTATTTCAGAAGTCTTTTAAACATACCACGTTGTCTTTCATAAAAGAGTTGGGATAAGGCAAATTCTGAGTATATACTATATTGAGAGTGTCACAATATAAATTCCAGATTGCCATTTGAGCATTCCCCATTAATTCTAGTAGAACCTTAGAAAACTACTAAACAGTAGTTTGTGGAATTTTGAATCTTGATTTAGGGCCAAATGTTTCATTTTTATCCTTTCGTTAAGAAAAGAGCAACTTTGATGTTCAAGGAGAGTTTAGATCTTTTTAGGTCCTATTTTCCCCTCTGCCTTTCATATATAACTGTATTTTCAGGATAAGCACTAGGGCAACTAGTTACCAGCCTCTGCAGCTGCCTCGTCCTTGATCCCTTAGGCATCATGCTCCAAGGATCACTTCCTGCCGAAAATCCTAACACTACTGAGGCAGCACTGAGTCAGCACACCTGTGTCCTAATTTTAACACTGTAGTTTACTGGCGTTAGAGGAGGAGTAGAAAGTGCTATGACCTAGGAGTCCTGAACATTGCCAGCTTCAGTTTCCCTGCTGTCACTTGAGGGGTGGACTGGATGGGCCCTAAATTACCTCTGAAAAGGCCTATGACTTGACTGTATTTGGAAACATCACTTGTTATCTCTGGGCTTGGCTGCTTCCTCTCTGAAATGGGGAACATTCTTACTTGACTTATCCTATAATAAGATATTGTGCACATGGAAAGAGAGAACAGGTGTGAAAGTGCTTTGAAAAAAGACTTGTTTTAAGAATTCTGCAAGTCCAAACTTACTGTGTCTCAAAGATGGGCTCAGAGAAGTTGAGTGACTTTCTCATGGCACACAGTGACTAAAAATAGCACTCCCCAATTAACAGTATTTAGTGAGTGCCAAATAAATACCAGGCATTTGAGAAAACTCAGACAGGAGCCGGAGACCGCTCCTTTTCTCTAAGACTTGCATTCTCATGGGTCACTGTAGAACTTGTCATTGTTTGGGCCTTAAAGGGTCAGGCTAGAGGGTGGCGGGTTGGGAAGAGGGAGGGTGGGCATCCATCAGCTGGGGTGTGCATGGCACTACACACCAGAGCTTGTGGGAAAGGCTCAGAAAAACCTCCTGATCCAGCTTCAAGGCTGGTAGGGCCTGCCTGTGTGGGTGAGTCATCCATCCATGAGATGTGACAGAAGGCTGAGTTCCTAACTCTCGGGAGGGGCCCCCGCTACTGTGGGCTCAGAGGAGGCTTAAGTGCTATGGGCTGGGATCGTCAAGGCAGACATGGAGACTTGGAGAAGAGGGAAGATTTCTGGAGGAGGAAGAATAAAGGCTCTGTGAGGAGAAATCTCCAGTGGGTTCAGGAAAGTAGAAGATCAGTTAGCAGACTTAAGGCAGAGGAGTCTTTAGAGGGGAAAAGACTGAGAACTTTCGGGGTCAAGACCCTTTGCACAGCTGGTAGAAACCCAACTCTCAAAGTAGCCTAAATGGCAAAGGGGTGTTTATCAGTTAAATAATTGGTAGGATCATGACTATGCCAACCTCAGGTGCAGCTGGATCTGGGCGCTCCCATGGTGGCTTGTGTGTTGCTTTCCTTCTTGCCTGCGGAGTATGACTCGGCAAGCACCACCCCATCGTGACTGCCAACAATCAATCTGCCCTGTGTCCTCCGCATAAGATTCTAAGAGAGGGCTCTGAGTGGCCATTTGAAGTCTGGGCTCATTCCTGAACCAAAGACCAAGGCCAGTCTGGCTAGTACGTCCAGCCCCCTGGGTGTGGGAACGACGGTCCGCAGGGAGAGGAGTATTTTCCCAAAAGAACGAATTTGGGTCAGCAATGCAGTGCGTGTTGGTGAGGGTGATGCGCTGCTGTAACTCCAGGTTAGGGGCACTAGGCAACATCTAATGTCTCTCTCTCTCTCTGTCCCTGGAGCAGAAGGAATCGTGATAAAGACAGAGGAACAAGATGAGGAGGAGGAAGAGGAGGAGGAAGATGAGCTGCCGCAGCACCTGCAGTCCCTCGGGCAGCTGTCTGGGAGATATGAGGCCAGTATGTACCAGTCCTCACTGCCCGGGGAGATGTCCCCTGAGGGCGAGGAGAGCCCGCCGCCCCTGCAGCTGGGAAACCCTGCGGTGAAGAGGCTGGCGCCTCCTGCACATGGCGAGCGGCATCTGAGCGAGAACCGCGGAGCCTCCAGCCAGCAGCAGCGGAACCGGCGCGGCGAGCGGCCCTTCACCTGCATGGAGTGCGGCAAGAGCTTCCGGCTGAAGATCAACCTCATCATCCACCAGCGCAACCACATCAAGGAGGGGCCCTACGAGTGCTCAGAGTGCGAGATCAGCTTCCGGCACAAGCAGCAGCTCACGCTGCACCAGCGCATCCACCGCGTGCGCGGCGGCTACGCCTCGCCGGAGCGCGGGCCCGCCTTCAACCCCAAGCACGCGCTCAAGCCGCGCCCCAAGTCGCCCAGCTCGGGCAGCGGCGGCGGTGGCCCCAAGCCCTACAAGTGCCCCGAGTGCGACAGCAGCTTCAGCCACAAGTCGAGCCTGACCAAGCACCAGATCACACACACGGGCGAGCGGCCCTACACGTGTCCCGAATGCAAGAAGAGCTTCCGCCTGCACATCAGCCTGGTCATCCACCAGCGCGTGCACGCGGGCAAGCACGAGGTCTCCTTCATCTGCAGCCTGTGCGGCAAGAGCTTCAGCCGCCCGTCGCACCTGCTGCGCCACCAGCGGACTCACACGGGCGAGCGGCCCTTCAAGTGCCCCGAGTGCGAGAAGAGCTTCAGCGAGAAGTCCAAGCTCACCAACCACTGCCGCGTGCACTCGCGCGAGCGGCCGCACGCCTGCCCCGAGTGCGGCAAGAGCTTCATCCGCAAGCACCACCTGCTGGAGCACAGGCGCATCCACACGGGCGAGCGGCCCTACCACTGCGCCGAGTGCGGCAAGCGCTTCACGCAGAAGCACCACCTGCTGGAGCACCAGCGCGCGCACACGGGCGAGCGGCCCTACCCCTGCACGCACTGCGCCAAGTGCTTCCGCTACAAGCAGTCGCTCAAGTACCACCTGCGGACCCACACGGGCGAGTGAGCGCGCGCCCCGCCGCCGCCGCCGCCCGGCCAGGTGCGCCGCCAGGTGCGCGGGCCGCGCCCCCTAACCCCGGACACCTGCCTCGGCCGCGCCAGGCCCGAGCCCAGCGGGCGGGGGCGGGGCGCCCCCCTAGCCCCTTTGCTGTGAGCACCCCTCTCCTTTCGTCCCTCCTCCCAAGGACACGGGGGTAGTGAGACCAGGTCGCTTGCTGCCGCGTTTCCCCGGGGCCCCAGGGGGGAGGGCGCGGACCTGGGGAACCCCTTCGGGCTGTTAATTTCCTTGACAATAAAATGGATGAAACCAATCAGCACGGGGGGAGTGATTTGGCCGCCGGCCACTCGGAGGGGCGGTGCAGGGCCATTTAGTTGGGGATAGAACTTTATAATTACCTTTTGGATACTGTGGTTCTATTTGATAATAATAGAGTAATTTTTAAAAGACGAGCGTTTCCTGTTTGCCGTTTTTGTTTGGTTTTGAAGGGGAGGGGTTGAGAAGGTAACCCGAGAGACTTGTGCTAGTGTCAGCTGACAGGCTCTATTTGGGTCCCTTTCAGGGCTCACTCCCCGTGTTGGGTGTAGGAGGCGCTGATCCCGCCGATCATAAAATGGAAAAGGAGAGACGGGACTGACCACCTGAGTAGTAACGAGTCTAGGGAGGGGTGGAAGCTCCTGGCTGCAGACCATCGAGTGTGCCTGGAGCCCGTGAGGACGGCGGGGTTCAGGACGGAATCGGGCCCAGTGGACTAGCAGGGACAGGGACAGGGGCAGTTTGGGAATTAGCCGGAAAGAAGGACGGAGAGCAAAAGCTGGACACCTCCCTCAGGACCCAGGTTTTCCTGTCCAGCTAGAGAAGTGCAGCTGGTGAAGGAGTGGGCTGGCCCGAGGGCCTAAGGAAGGGGCTGCAGAGGGCCCCTGGTTGCCAATCTTTGGGGAAGCCACAAAAGGCACCCGTGGGAACATTTATGTGAATGTTGCACCAAAGCTACTTTCTAGACTTGTTGAATGCACTAACAAACCCTGGTTTTTCTAGGTAATTCACTCATTTCCGATCACTCTCTAGCTTTCTCTCTCATATAGAAAGAGAAATGCAGGCATATTACACTGCCTGCAGAGCGATTTACTCTCACTCTGCTGCTAGGCTTGGCAATGACCCAGAGAGAATTCAGGCCATTTGAAGGGACAATTCACGGTGCCTAGCGGAGTTCCGGCTCAGCCACATACACTGGGAGGCTGCGCTTCGCTGAAGGCAGAGACTGGCCTGAGGAGGGCGCTGCTGAAGCTGGGCCTGTGAGTCGTGGCGCGATGCTATTAATATTATAGAAGGGGGTTCAAAGAAGGGGATTTAGAGGGAGAAGGTGATACGTTTTTGACTTTCAGGGGACCACAGAGACGTCAGCTCCTTCTCCTTTATAAAAGATGCATAAACTGATGCACAGAGAGAGGGGAAGTGATGGCCCAAGAGCTCACATTTGAAAGGATGTAACTTCACTTGTGCTGAAAATTTCTAAATTGATGGTAGGACATGAGGGATGGCAGCCAGAGGAGGGAGCAGAGGCCTGGGCTGGCATGAAGGGCTGGAGGGGAGGCCAGTCCCGAGGAGACCCCCAGCACTAGCTGGAGAGCTGGGGCAGATACCAGAGCAGGTAGGCGCTGTAGCGTGCAGCAAGCACCGCGTGCGATGCGGAGGTGGCCTGCAAGAGTCGAGGATGGCTTCCCCAAGGAGGTGGAATCAGCTGGGGCTGTGGGATGGGGAGGATTTCCATAGATGAGAAAAATGAGGAGGGCTTTCTTGGTGGGGGTAGCTGTAAAAGCGAAAGTGTGGGAAGTAGGCTCCACCTATGATTAGGAAGCAGTGATGGATTAAACCCACTGAGCTGGAGAAAGGGCTTGTGTAGAAACAACAGGGTCAAATATTGGCCTGGAGTAGACCAGGGGTGCGGAGAAGGTCTTGGATCTAAGACTTCAAGGCTTTGGAGTTTGTTTTTATTTATTTATTTTTATTTTATTTATTTATTTATTTATTTTTGAGACAGAGTCTCACTCTGTTGCCCGGGCTAGAGTGCCGTGGCATCAGCCTAGCTCACAGCAACCTCAAACTCCTGGGCTCAAGCGATCCTTCTGCCTCAGCCTCCCAAGTAGCTGGGACTACAGGCATGTGCCACCATGCCCGGCTAATTTTTCTATATATATTTTAGCTGTCCATATAATTTCTTCCTATTTTTAGTAGAGATGGGGTCTCGCTCTTGCTCAGGGTGGTCTTGAACTCCTCAGCTCAATCCGCCCGCCTTGGCCTCCCAGAGTGCTAGGATTACAGGCGTGAGCCACCACGCCGGCCTAAGGCTTTGGAGTTTGAATTGGATCTTAAAACCATTAAAGACTGTTGAGCAGGAGAGAGAGGTGATGCAATAGATATCACAGGACCAAATCTGACGTGCAAGGAAACCTAACAGTCAAATGTGGGAGAACCAGTGTGTTCCATGGACAGATCTCAGATGATGGAACTGGTGGGTGGGGGTTAAGGGATGGCAGGGGAAATAGTTCTTTTGAACACAGGATATTTGAAGCCTCCAAGAGATGTTAGCAGAGGCATTTAGGGAGATACTTGGTGGAGGGCTCTTGCTACCCCAGATCTTTCCTAGCCCTGGAGTTGCAGGACCAAAAAGTGCTGGAGATGTTCAAGTGGGAACCGTGGCAGTTTGGGGTAGAATCCAAGTTAGAGACTCAGAGAGTAAATTCTTTTGTTATATGAAGTTACCAGGACACCATGGGGTTATGTGAGAGTGGTGCTTGAGAAGTTTTCTTTTTCTAGTAAATCTTACTTTTGAAGGAATGAAACCAAATATAATCAAAGACTGGTACTTAAAAAAAAAACCAAATTCATTTATTGCATCAACTAGAACAGCCCTGTTCCTGTTTGTGGACCTTTATGTCTTTCTCTGTTAGGATACGGGATACCATTTGAAGTCTTTCAAGAGACATAATGTTATCTCAAGAATGGCACATCTTACGCAGAGCTGGGCTTCTGGGGCTCTCTGTACTCTACCCACCTTCCTTGGCTCTGACCTCCCCCATGCCTCTCCTTCCTGAGAGCCCCACCTTGGCCTGACCTGATTAATGCACCAAGATTCTCACTTTCCACCTGCCCTAATCTCTGCTAGTGTCAGAGACCAACAGACAGAGGATAGCCCCTAAAGTCAAACTGATATGAATTTAAACTTAATAGTAGTGTGGCCTTGAACAAGTCAATTAACAGAACATCAATTTCCTTATCTGTTAAATGGGGATAATAAAGTTTCCATTGTTCTGATGCTTAAATAAGAAAGAATAAATACATAGCAAAGACACTGGCATATACTAGGGTCTCAGTGAGAGTCTATTAATTTCATTATTGGCTTATGGCTAATGGCAGTTTAACTTAGTAAAAGAGAAGTTCAGGTTGGTACCAGGCTAGAGTTATATCCTAAAAGAATGAATCTCTGAGAAGGAAATTTCCTCAACAGGCAGAAGCAGAAGATTATTTTGGTGCAAAGAAGTTCAAATCAACTACACAGGCAACTCTGTCATGGTCCTGATGTGGGAGTGGACAGGGTTTAAATTCACCTCTCAGCCACACACCAGAGTTTGCAGCAGGTGGTACTTCCCCTCTCCGGGTTTTCTGGCACTTTCTCACAGTGCTTTCTTGGGGTGCCCTTAATTTATTAATAATCAGAAAGTCAGACTTTCAGACTCCCAAGTTGCCATTAGCCCCATGGAGTTTGGTGCCAGAAAGAATAACTACCATTTATTGAATGTTTCTTATTTTTGAAGAATTTACGTACATTACTTCATAACTCTGATGTGTGTATCATTACACCCATTTTATAGGTGAAGAGCTTGAGGCTCAGGGAAGTTAAGTAGGCCCAAAGTCACACAGCAACCAAATGGTAGAGCTAGAATTTGAACTCAAGTCTTTGACTTCAAAGCCCACGTGCTTGGCCACAGAGTTCTTTCTATGGTTGTTGAAAAGAGAAAAGCCAGCGCTCCTTTTAAATTATTCCATTTTGCCTCCAGTTTTTGTTTGTTTGTTTGTTTGTTTTTTGAGAGAGAGCCTTGCTCTGTTGTCCAGGCTGGAGTGCAGTGGCTTGATCATAGCTCACTGCAACCTCGAACTCCTTGAGCAATTCTCCTGCCTCAGCCTCCTGAGTAGCTGAGACTATAGGTACATGGCACCATGTCCAGCTAATTTTGAGTATTTGTTGTAGAGACTAGGTCTTGCTATGTTTCCCAGGCTGGTCTGGAACTCCTGGCTTCAGGCAATCCTCCTACCTCAGCTTCCCAAAAGATTTTTTAACTTAAGATAAAATTGGGGAAAACAGAATATATCAAACAGAACATGCTCTGTGTGTTTGCCAAAATGATGAATGTGGTAAGAGAATAAAAAAGAACTCTAAAGGCAGAAAAAAGCCTTAGAGTCAAGCTCTACCCTCTTGCAGCTGGAGAAATGAACCGAAGAGTCAGGTGGCCTGAGTGGGTCGTCTGTGCAGCTCACCCCTAGAGACAGCGAATGCGGCAGGGACAAGGGCTGGGGCTTTAGGGGATGCTCTTTGTCAGACAGCCCCCCAGTATTTATTAAGCACCACTGTGTGCAAAGCATTGTGCCGGGCTCCATGGAGAAACACAAAAGGATTAGGAAACCATCCGCTGCCTTGACAGCACTTAGAATCCGGTGGAGACTTTGCTGCCTGATTCTCTAAACTAAGCCCTTGGCAATCTGGAAAAGCCGGGAGCACCGGGGAGACCTGTAGGCAGCTATCGCGGACAGAAAGAGCCACGTCTCCATCTTTTCTACATCCCTCTTTAGTCAGTGTAGCGTGAACTCGCCAGGTGTCTGTGGGAGACCTTTCCCGAGGCACTGCGGTGGCAGCTCCTCAGATTAAGGGATCAGGGGCTGAGGCCCTCTGGGCCTGACTGTTGCCAGGGCAACGCAGTGTCAGGCCAGGGCCTCTCCTCCAGCTTTCTGGAAAGCGTTTCGCCTGCTGCAGCCTCTTGTTGCTTCCCAGTCACGGTGGCAACTTCTAGAGTAAAATTTTTTAAAAATCTATTTTACATCTACCATCTCTAGTTGGGTTCTTTGAAATGCGTATTTTGAGTTAAAATGTAGACTAACCCTTTTATTTCTGTTTTCTACAAAGGACAGCTCCAGGCTAAAATAATTAAGAAAAAGAAAAACAAAAGAAGATGAAAGGAAAGGAATGGAAGGAAGGGAGAGAGAGAGAGAGAAGGAAAGAAAAATTAAACTTAGTACTATTGGTAGTGACCTTATTGCTTCTTGGCCTTTTGGCTAAGATCACGTGTAATAGTGACCTTACATGAAAACTTCGTCAGAAGTCAGACCTAGCTGTGAGTTTACTAAGGATAATAATAATAATCACTACGATTCATTGAGTCTTACTGTGTTCCAGGCACTGTGCTAAGTAGTAAGTACTTTCATTTCATTTTATCTTGCAACAACCTGTGAAATCGGTATTCATGTCCCCTTGAACAGATGAAGTTCAGAGCCCAAGGTCACACGGCCAGAATTTAAACCTAAGCGTGTGGTAATCAAAACGTATGCTGTTAACCACTGTTATACACTGCCTCCCAATTTCAATGTGGATCCTTAATAAACAAAAGGCAAAACGTTACTATTTCTCTCTGATTCGCAGCTCTGACTGTCCCTCGGATGCTACGTGTAAGTCTGCAAGCAGTTTGCTGGGCCAGCCCAGGCAACACTGGGACAGGTGGACCATTCAGCCAACTAAGGTAGAATCGATGTTGCTGGGCACACTGGTGGTGGGAGGACCAAATCCAGCCCCCATTTTAGACTGAGCCCTCTATTCCTTAGGGACTTTGGGAAGAGTGCTATCTGTTACGGCAACAGCTCCTCTTCTGTATTTATTTCAGAAGTTGGGACCTAAGAAGCCATTTGTTTAACAGTCAGAGAAGTAGTTGGGTGAAGGAGATTATTGTAAAGAGAATGTACATGCTCCTAATAAAATAACACATACACTTGATTCTAATTTCTAATCCTCCAGGCTTACTGGTACCTCTTGGGTTCTCACCATTCCCTTCACCACCACCACATGAATGAAACTCTGCTTCTCTTTGTAAAACAATATCCAGGTTCTCAAATAACTCCCATATTACAAGACATAAATGTCACTGCTATTAATTAAGGTAATGGAAAGTTGAATTCTGCTGACAAAATATACCAATGAAAATTTCTATACCCACTAGTAATTTTATTTAAAGAACGAGTATTAGGACAACAGACTGTTTCTTTTTAGAATGATTATAGTCTAATAAGTATAAAACATTTTTAAGAACTAAATTCAATCAGCTCTTTATTTACAAGATACATAAATAGTAAAATTATGCCCTCAAAGGATTGAAATTGATTGGATTTAAGCTAAACTCAATTAAGAAAAGTAAACAGGTTACGAAAGGTGACATTTGCAATTTTTCCACCGAAGGCACATCTAAGATCTACATGGTTCCATGATCAAATTTTTTTCAGGTAAATTATTTACACAATTCTAAAATCTAAGATTAAAATTTTATATATGCATTTTTCTACTTGGATTGATAGTCATCACTGCAAATCACCTTAATTTTGTCCAAAAGCAAAGACACAAAGTTGGTCCCTGTAGTTATCCCCTGAACAATTTAATAATAATGAATATTCAACTAAAATTCTTATTATTCCTTTCCCACTTTAACCCAGTGGTTGCTTAGCTCACTTTGAGTTAATCAATGCCTTACCAAGCCAAAGGTTTGTGATACATTTTGAAATAAGTTTGGAAAAAATTAAACCTCAAAAACATTTTAGAGTGCTGCTAAGAAAGCAAGTTAATGTTCAGACCAAATCAAGCCAATCTCTAGTATATTTAATTCAAACAACAGACAAATGGAGAGAAACAGACACATTTTTCTTGCCCAAATCTGTGCCAGCCCTTCGGTCTTGGAATAAACATTAATTGCATGCAAACATGCTTGGGTGTTCATTTTACCAAAAAGATTAACTCACATTAGTATGTAATAGTCACATAACAGAATTGCAGATTTTTATCTAAAACTCTTTGCCCCCCAAATGAAAATATCATTTTTAATACTGTAAAAGGAATTTCTGAGTTGTAAACAATAAAAATTTAACTTAGAATTGAATGAGTCCTTTAATTCTCTGAGAGAGGGAACCCAGTCTCTTCCATAAATGTAAGGGAAGAAATACATTTTATTTACCACCCAGCATGAGGACTTTTAAGCATCTCCATACGTGTGAAATTAAGTGGATTACTTGGAAGTGTTCATCCATGCTATATTAATATTTTAGAATCTCTTTCAGATTCAGGACACAAAACCTTTATCAAAGTTATAATGATCAGCCAAATATTCTGCACTTCATCTGTCAATGTTTTCAAGCCTTTGTTTTTGGCCCCAGAATCCCTTGTTTAAATAAAACTATTTCAGAGGCTAAATATGTAAAATAACCCGAGTCTTGGAGGCTGGGGTTGGAGTGGGAGGGAGCCCAGCCCACCCGCCAACCGCCGGGCTGCACCGAGGGGTCTCCAAGGAGAAAGCTCACTTCAAAACCCCTGCCCTGGGCAAGTCACCAGGGCTCTTTTTACCCTTGCTTCAACTTTTCCCAGTCTCCAACCAAACTCTGTTTAATATTCAATGACACATTCCATGCTTAATTCTTTGATAGAGCACAGGGTTTCTTAGGTTTATTTTTCCTTGTGCAATATTCGTGCATTTCTGTTCTCTACAACCCCTACGTTACTTGGCAGATGTTCTTATCGGAAAATGGTGAGGCCCTATAACCTTGCCAGTGAAATCTAGCGGTAACGCCCACCAAGAATCCCTGGAAGGCCGGGAAAAATAGCAGCACAGATGTCCTGAAAAGCCCTGTCAGAAAGCTACAAGGACCCCTGGGATTATTTTTACAGCAAACTCTTCCACTGCGGAGGCCAGGGAAGATCCGGAGCAAGGCGCAGCCCCGCAGGATCCTTGGCCACACACGCATCGCTGCGGCAGCGCGGAGGGTCCCCGCTCCTCCCGGCTTTCCGGGGCTCGGTGCGCGCCCAGAGCGGGCGTCAGCGGCCATTGTGTGTTTGATTTTCCCCAGGGGCAGAGGCGGCTTTTGTTCATTTCGCGCTTGCTGCAGAGCCTGGCACAGACGAGGTACTCATTGAATGTTAAATGAATGGATGAATCAGTCACAGGTGACGATGTGCAGGAAGAAACACAGGAACAATCCCAGATCTCTGTCCAGCTGGGATGGAGATGATTTTCTTTATTCAAACTCATCCAAAACCTTTAAAAGATATCACTTAAAGATGAATTTTATCATTCCGTCTGATATTTCAGCCTAAATATTGGGTAGAGTCCCAGGATCCCTGCTAAAGCCCCTCACCACCGTTGCAGTGTGCCCGAGGTATGGCAGAAATCCTTCTCGGGCTGCTCTGCCCTTTGAAGGACGGTCGCTCAGCTGCCCGATAAGGGATCCAAGGGCAGGCAGGGGCCGCTGGCACGTTCCCTGGCACCGAGGGAGCCTCCCGCCCTTCCTGGTTCAGTTGCATTGCCAGATGGCGCCCGGGGCAGCGACCCCTGGGGCTTTCTCTCGTTTTAAATCGCCTCGCCTGGCTGTGCCTTCCTGCTCCTCTAAGCAGTGACTCACGGAGGCCTCGGGGACTCCTGCAAGTGGCCCACGTAATTCCAGGCCTCCAACTCCTTCCGGATTTCCCTCGAGCTTTCCCCCCCTACCCCAGCCGGCTCGCCCAGAGGACAGACGTGTCCAGTCCTGAGGCTCCCTGCCTTGCCTCGCAGCTCCATCCCTGCCGCCCAAGAAACTTTATACGAGCCCCCAAATCCTGAGCCCCAAGGTGCTTCGAGTGAATTGTGAAAGGGCTTAATACAAATTACTGTATTTTTTAATTTGAAAAATGTGTTAATATGAGCTGGGCGCGGTGGCTCACACCTGTAATCCCAGCACTTTCGGAGGCCAAGGCGAGAGGATCGCTTGAGGCCAGGTGTACGAGACTAGCCCCTGCAAGATGGCCTGCCCTCGTCTCTACCCAAAAAAAAAAAAAAAAAAAAGTATTAATGTCTCCATCCACATTTATTTTTTAAATATATATACATCTTGCAAATTTAAATTAATGACTTGACTTTTAAACACTCCTCTGCCCAAGCGTCCTCTGCCCTATCCGAGGAGGCCCGTGAGCGCACGGCTCGGCGCCCTGCAGTGCCGGCCCGCTGCCCAGGGCCCCGCTCGCGGGACCACGCCACGTGGGGCCGCGCGGGGCGGGGCGTGCTGCCCCCTGCTGGCGGGAGCCGGGGAGGTCCCGGCGGCCGCGGCTCCCGTACCTGGCCGCTGGCGGCCGCTCTAGGATCGCACAGGGGCCCTCTCGGTGGTGGCGCGCGGCTGCCTCCTCGCGCCCAGTCCCCGCCCCGAGCCCCAGGGACCGGCTTGCCCGGAAACTCGAGCCCCAGCGCCCCTGGCGACGAGGTTGCCCTTCATCTGCGGTGGCCCGGGGACCGTCTCGCTGCAGCCCCAGAGACCAGCGCTTTTTAGCCGAAGCAGCTCTCGCGTTCTTATTTTCTTGCACTCTGACCCACCTGGCGCAATTCCCCGGGTTTGGTGGAGCCCGTTCTTTGCGCAGATGCCCGTGCGAACGCAGTTGGTGCAGGCGCAGAGGTGGGGCCTCGGGAATTTGAAGGGCATAGTAGCGATGAGACGCTCCCACCGCGAAGGCTCAAACCCTCTGCACAGGAGAGTACACAAGGAACCGGGGCGTGGGGTCCGAGAAGGAAAGGAGGACTCCGTGAATTTACCTCGAACTTTAGGGTTTATAAAACTCTTAACCGTGCAGCATTTCCCTTTATCCATTTTTCTCATTTTACAGATGAGGAAACCGAAGCCCAAGTTAATTAAGCTAGTGGCAGATGTTTGTGCCACGTGGAGGTGGATTTTGAAACGCTCTCTGACGATGGATTGGACTTTTTTTTTTTTTCTTGATACATTTTCAAATATTTGCCTAATTATTTCCAAAGACTAAATTCCTAGAGGTGGAACTGCCAGGTCAAAGGGTGCGGGTGTTTTGTTTTGTTTTGTTTTTTAAGGCTTTTGAGGCACGTTGTCAAACTGTTCTCCGGAAGGCCTGCCATTCTGCACTTGTTCTCTGTGGGAAGGGGTCGGGTTCCCCTCTTGCAGGGAAGGCAGGACTGCTGATGAGCCCTCGGTGAGGTTAATCGTGTATCCGCGAGAGTGATGTGCCAGCGGGCTGTGGCATTGGAATGGCGGTGAGGTTATGTTGTGAGGCCTGGACTCTAAATGGATCCGAATGCTCTGGGAACATTGGGCAGCCAGGGGGCCTTTGAAAATGCAGATTTGATCGTGGTCTGCTCTTGCTTCGCTCCCTTGGGTGGTTCCCCATTGCTCGTGGGGTAGAATCTAAAGTCCAGTCAGGGCCCAATAGGCCACACCTGCCTCCTCAGCCCTATCTTTGGCTGTGTGTTCCTAGGGCTGCTGTAACAAGGGACCACAAACTGGGTGGCTTTAAACAACAGAAATTATTCTCTCACAGTTCTGGGGGCTGGAAGTCCAAGGTCAAGGTGTGGTCAGGATTGGTTCTCGCTGGAGGCTCTGAGGGAGAACCTGTTCCATGCCTCTCCCCTAGCTTCCGGTGGTTGTTTGCACTCCTTGGTTTGTAGACACATCACTCCATCGCCTGCCTCCGTCTTCACTTGGTGTTCTCCCCTGCGTCTCTCTGTCTCTTCCCCTCTTACAAGGATAACAGTCATATGGAATTAAGGGCCCACCCTATTCCAGACCTCATCTTAACTGAACTAAATACCTTGGCAATACCCCTATTTCCAAATTAAGTCACATTCTGAAGTTCTGGGAAGGACATGAATTTTGGGAAGACACTATTTAACCCACACAGGCTGCTCCCAGACTCTAGCACCCTGGCCTTCTCTGCACTCTTCTGGGGCACCCTGGTGCCTCAGGCTTCCCCCGTGCTGCCCCATCTTCCCCAGCCACCTATCTCCTAACTAACTTGCAAGGTGTTGAGAAAATGTCACTGAACCCCACACATTAGGATAACCACCACCTCTTCACCCCACCTTCCCCCATTCTTCCCGATGAGTGTCCCCATCCTACAAGCCCGCTTCAGGTTCCCCTTTGTGCCATGGAGCTGCCTCCGGCTACTTGAGCCCTCCTACGATGGTGCCATGCCCTTTGGCCCCTGCCCGCTGCTCCGATGGTCTGACGTGACCTGAGCTTGTCAGCCCCGCCAGGGCTCTGGGGGGGAGGCCCGCGCTCCTTCTGGAGCTCCCCAGCTCCCGGAGCCAGGCCGAGCGCCTGGGTGCTGGGTGATGACAGGTTGGTGTGAACTCAGTGTGTGAATACACTGGGAGGGATCTGGTGAAGGGCTTCTTGGTTCAGAGACAGGAGAGTACCTGGGGGAGAGGAGGGAGCAATTAGTCTAAGTTTAACCCAGAGCAGGTTCTGGATTGGGTTGAGCCAAACCCCTCCCCTCCGGCCCCTGCATCCCAGGTGTGTGCCCCCAGCCACACCTGGTGGGCCTCTGACTTCATAAAAGTGGCTCCTGGGGCTGGGAGGGGCTGTCTGAGGAGCTGGAGGGTGAGCAGGGAGCGTGGATGGTTGCAGAGCTCGCAGTTCTGGGGGCAAGAAGTCCAAAAAGCATTGCCGGGGCAAAGAAAGCTACTCCAGGAACATCTACAAGGTGCAGAAGCAGGTGAGAGTAGGGAGCGAGGGCGGGGAACGTGCTGGAAAGTGCCTTGAGGGGCACCAGACTGGAAGCTGGGAGTCGGCTGGCGCTGGGGCAAGCAGCTCGGGCGTGCTGTGGCCCTCGAGGTGGCAGGGCCTGATCTCAGTGGTCTCTCCACCCCCAGCATCCCCTGCACCTGTGACAGGCAGGGCCATGTAAAGCGCACTCCCAGCACCCTCCAGAAGTTTCCAGGGCTTTCAGACAGACTAGATGACTATGTGAGGGGACATAGTTAAAGGACAAGACGACCACACTGCAGGGCTGAAGGTGCTCGGGCACCAAACATGGTACAAACAGGACATCAGGGCGACTGAAGAGCAGGCAGTGTGAGCTGGAGTCAGGGAGGCCTCTGGACACACAGCACTGTCCCCGGGGGGCTTAGGGCTTGCTTCCCTTACAGGCCACGAATGAGGCCCATAAAGGTTCCGTGGGGCAGCTGAGACCAAATTGTGGCCATCTGGGCTCCCCTGGCTCTAGGCCAGCCCCTCAGCCTCACTCCACCCACTCCCTACTGTTTTACACCTGGCAACTCAAGGTGTGCATCATGGACCAGCAACATCCACACCACCTGGGAGCTTATGAGAAATGAGGCTCTTGGCTGCAAGAGGTGGTGGCCCATGCCTGTAGCCTTCCTGGGTGGGGGTGTAGCTCAGGGACAGAGCACTGGACTGCAGATCAAGAGGTCCCCAGTTTAAATCTGGGTGCCCCCTGCATGTTGGCTTTTAGAATTTCCAGGTTCTAACACACTGGGAGGAGGAGGGAGGCAGGATCCCTTACAGCAGATGGTCAAGTTTAAGTGCTCCCTGGAGTCCCAGTTGGGCTCCCTAGCCACCTAACAGGTGCCCATGTGTATGGTATATTCAGATAAGCATGATTTGGAGAATAAATGGGATGCCAAAAGTCATTTACATTATGTACTTTGGGGAACTACTTACTGATAAATTTCTTTTAGTATTTGGGTAGACCTACAAAATAGTTCTATTCAATAGCTATTTTCAAAGATACTTGTAGAGAAAAAGTATATACTACCATAATGACATATTTTCTTATAGTAAATCAGCTCTGTCACAAAAATAATTCAGTTTATTTGCATATATATCACTTTTTTTTTTTTTTTTTTACAAATTCAGCTTTTATATCAATTGGTAAAATATCACAGCCTGCTTGGACGCACTTGTGAGTTATGTGTACACCACAACTGGTTCTAATGACATTTCTGCTTAATTTTCTTAGGATTTACTAAAGATTTCCCTGCTGCGAACATTGTTTTTATCACAGTGCTGTGCTCCTAAAATTGCATTCTTGTATTACTACTGCAAAAACAGTTCTACCTTCAATATTGAACTTGTAAACTGAGTGAAACAGCATTTGCAATAATGTCTTGACAAAATTATCTTCCAAAAGTTTTGCTTTGATTCCATGAACTGGATACCGGGATGACAGACCTCAAAGCAGTATTGTTCCCAAGCAGGATTGTCCCCAATAACAGACTTACCTTCACATCACTTAACAAGGGCTTTGTAGTTCCGAACTGCCTTAGTCACCAACTTAGGGGGTCATTATTCCTCAGGATGGTGTTTTCCTCGGAAAAGCTCACGTCCCTTGGCTGGGGAGGAGGTGGGCAGGAAGGACGGGAGAGGAAAGGTGGCTCCAAGTGAGCTCTGAGACTGAGATTCTGGGGCAGAAATCAAAACCTTGGGGTCCTCATCCTGACCTTTGTCAACCGCTCGACCCTGCACAGGCAGGCCTGAGTGTCTTTTCAGTTGGGCAGTGTGGCGGACACAGCGAGATGGGTGTTTTCCAGCAGTCCTTGATCTCTCCTAAGAATTTTTCTATTCATATTTTAGTAACAATCTTCACGTTTAATATAGTCATGTTCTGGCTTTCTTGGGTGGCCGCTTATAATCAAGAGCTGTTTCTAGGTACTCAGTGCCTGAGTGTGCCTGTACCAGTGTGTTTATGATGCAGTTGTCACCACGCAGCACTTTAATACCCGTCATGGCAAAAGCACAGAAGCCGACGTAAGTCCCTAAGAGAGACAGACATTCGTGCCGCGAGAGACCAAGGGGGAGGGGTAGGTGTGTTCTCAGAGGCAGTTTCCGAGGCGCACGGGGACCAGCAGGGCTTCACAGGCACGCACAGCCTCACAAGCACATTGCAAAGCGCCTGATAGTTCTAGCAAGACAATTTCATCTGGCTATTAATTTGAATGTTATTAGATTTGAGACTTCGTTTGTATTGATTTCTGAAATTATTTTGTCTTTATAGTGTATGAAACTGCAAGTACAAGGCATTTATATCTAGTTTTGTGTACATATTTGTATACAGATATTAACACTATAATAAACTAAAATTAAGTTAACCCTAGGGCTCTAAGAGGAATGTTTCCCTTTTAAAGGTGCACAAGAAACCGGAAAAGAGGTGATGTGGTAGCTGGGTGACAGGGATGGAATGGAGTCCTAATTTTTCTCTGTGTGCCATTTTGTACATTTCCAGTTCTGTGCCACATAAAAGCATTACTCATACAGAAGCCAATTAATGCACACATTTAGAAAACCTCAGTTCAAGCCTTCCAACTTCCAGAAGGCTCTGTTGGGTCTTCCTAAGGCACTGGGTCAGGCAGCCTTCTCTGCTGCTCTGGCAAAGCCAGATGTACACGGAGGGTGGACAGGCAGGGGATGGTGTCTGCAACAGAGCAGGGAGGGGGCTGGTCGGCTGGAGGCAGCAGAGCATGAAGCCCCGTCCTAAAGAGCAGCTGAGGCAGGATAACGTGGTGGCTGTTTATCTCGTTTAAATCTTCGTGATTTGGGACAGGTTGCTTCAATTCCCTGTGTGATTTAATCGATGATGGTGGTGGTAGTGGTGATGATAGTACTATCACAAACAATTTTTAAAATTATATATATGAAACTCTTAGAACAGTTCATCTAGTGCATTATAAGTATTCAGAAACATTAGGCATTATAGTTATTGCAGGGGTCTTGAGTGTGGCTACCAAAGTGAGAAGTGCTAAGAAGGCCAATTTAGGTGAAGCAGAGGGTATAGTTCAGGGGCAGAGCACTTGACTACAAATTGAGAGGTCCCCAGTTCAAATCTGGATACCCCCTAAGATTATTCCCAAACCTCCCTTTAACCTGCTGCACTTCCTGGTAATTGTTACCACAAATATCAGCTGGAAACCTGCTCACTCCCCTTATGGCATTAAGGCTTCTGGTCATTTTTGAGTTTTTGTTACTCCATTACTTTGGGGGCTGGTTTTCTTTCTATGAATAGAATTATTGCTGGCAAGGAATGCCATTATTTATATAAAATTAGGTGAAAAGAAAGATGTAGTACAGTGTGGATGTTATGCTACCATTTGTGTTTACAGAAAAAGCAGGGAGAAATATGCATTAAAAATGCACATCTAGGCTGCACTGTAATCCTAGCACTCTGGGAGGCCAAGGTGGGAGGATCTCATGAGCTCAGGAGTTTGAGACCAGCCTGAGCAAGAGTGAGACCCCGTCTCTACTAAAAATAGAAAAAAAAAATTAGGCAGGCAACTAAAAATAGAAAAAATAGCTGGGTGTGGTGGCGAGTTCCTGTATTCCCAGCTACTCGGGAGGCTGAGGCAGGAGGATCACTTGAGCACAGGAGTCTGAGGTTGCTGTGAGCTACGCTGACGCCACAGCACTCTAGCCTGGGTGACAGAGTGAGACTGTCTCAAAAAAAATAAATCAGTAATGCACATCTACATATTATCTATGGAAGAATAAATACATAAATGGTTAACATGGGTGGGTTTCCTCCAGTGATGAGAATGGAGGCTTGAGAGAAGAATGAGAGTGAGAATTTTCACTGCACACTTTTTGTTCCCTTTGGATGTTGTATCACATGAATTCTGTAACTTCAATATTTGTTTTTAAAATATGCAATTTAAAATTTAAAAATCTAATTAAATTAGTTCTCACCCACCAAGACTGTTGGATCTAGGTAGAAAGTACCATTACTTTTGTGTATATTTAAAATTTCCCATAATAAAAAGTTTTCAAAAATCTCTTTCTCATAGATATACAAGGGCTGTCCGGAAAGTATCCAGCCATTATTAATATAACAAGACCAGTTCCATGGCTGGATATTTTCTGGACAGACCTCATCTACAGAGAGGAACTGTGCTCTTCAATTAAAAATGCTATTTTCACTTTGAGGTTCTGATTTAGTTTTGCATCGTACATTAATAAACTTTGTATTGGCATGGGGCGGGGGGACTTTCTTTTCTTATTTCTCTGAGCACCATGGAGATTGGCTAACATTTTCAAAAGGAACTTTGCTGAAAAACAAGAAGAAACAAAGCCACTCAGACCAGTTCACTAGCATCACGAGTAACACAGGATCGGGTGACAAATGTCCGGAAGCTTTGATGAGCACATAGCCACTCTGCTGTTTGCCCAGGGGTGTTCCTGCCTCAGGGATGGGCTTTAGGGTTCATCTTGCCCAGAGATTTAAAAAACAGAACAGTGCTTACCTCCAGCTTCACCATGGACCCTCCCAATTCTGTTTATATTTGGGATGGTGATACCCCTGGAGTCTTAAGATAAAGTCTCTTGAAGATAATATCACTCCATGAAAGTGAAACTAGAATCAGCATGAAATGGCTGGGATTGGCGTCAGCAGAAATGACCCAGAGAGATATGTTTATGAGAAGCACCCGCAGGGCTTTCTTCAGCCTGGAAAGCCGTCTGCTCAAATTGCACCGTGACCGGCCTAAAGTTGTGGGTGGTGAGCTGATAGCCCCAAATATTTGGAAGGGAAGTCACACAGTAAGGAATGGGTAGATGTTTTATCCAGCAATGCCATGCAAAGACCCTTTTTAACCTGTGTTTTAGAAAGAATTCTTGCAATGTGATCACATATTTTGGTTCTGGAGTTAGAGTGTTTGGGTTACTGACTCTCTCTAAGCTTTAGTTTCCTCATCTGTGAATTGGGGATAATAACGGTACCTACGTCATAGGGTCGTTGTGAAGACAAAAGGAGACAATTCACAGAAAGCAAGTGGTGCCCCTGTAAGAGCGCCTGGGAAGGAGGGAGAGCGCTGGGGAGATGGGGAGACCAGTTCGGAAGCCAGGTCTTCCTATGGTCCGGGTGTGGTGTGGTCACGACAAGAGACAATAAGCAGGGTCTTCTGCCCCCTGTCCTCTCTCCGCCATCCAGACAGGTGGGTCTTCAAGACCAGGGAAGGAATGACACCTTTGAATGCAAACTGTCAGTGCTCAGCTTTTAAATTTCAACAGTCTTGGTGCTGGGGGACACAGAGAATGAAAATTGGCGTGGAAGTCACCATCTGTCCCAGCATGGGAGGGCCTGGGGAGGAGACGGAGTGGGGCTTGGCAAGGATCCCGAGGCAGCAGGACGCCAGAAGGTCCCATGCTCCCGTGTGGTCAGGATGACCAAATGCCCATCCCCCGCCCAAGGCTGTGGCACTCCTGAAAGCTGCTTCAGAATTTAGGAAATACTGGGGGCATCCCAGAGTTGAATCATTAAAACTCTGCCACCCAGAGGATGGGACACAAAATAGAAATCAAGCTGTGCTGTCAAAGAATACAGTTATATATCCTTTACTCCTCAATTTGTGAACTAAGATTTGGACATACTTAGCAGATCACAGGGCCAAATGGCAGTGACAATGGATGCACAGGTCCAGGAGACCAAATGACAGATGCAGTGATCTGCTGGGAGTGAGCAAGGAGCCGCTGAGGGTCTCAGCTTGGTGGATGAGTGTTCTGGCCTCTGTGCAGGGGACAGTGCTTTGGAACACGGATGAGTCACCATAACGTTCCACGGCCTGACAAAATGCCATCAAGAGCATTTGGTTCCATTTGCTCTGATTGCAGTCTCACCAAGCAGCCTTCTGATGGCTAATCTGGTTTCCCAAGTAACCAAAAGGTCATTCTGGCTTGTTATGTGTCAGTCTTTGACAGTCTGATCAGGGAGGTCTTGAGAGCCAGGTCAAATTAAATTGCATCTGCGAGTTCAGGGGTCCGGTGCTACAAATTTGAGGCCTAAGCTCCACACCTTAACAACGATATTGAGGTTCTGCCAGTTCAGGATTTCTGGACGCCTTTCTGAAGCCACTTATTAGCACTCCAGTGAGGAGCATGTTGAACATCGTAGCCCAGCAAGTGCCCCGGTGGGGGGAGTGAAGAGGAGAGCCCACTGCAGATTGAGTTACTGTTGAGGATCCCTGCTCTGAACCACTCCACTGGGCAGTACCCTTGGACCCTGATATTTTCACTTTTAGGAATCAATCCTAGGGACATAATCTGAGAAGTGGGCAAAGATGTATGTTCATGTTTGTCAGAATGTTGTTTATAACACTCGCCAGCACACTCTTAATTCCCTTGTCCCTCCCTTCCCACTTGTTCTTGCCGGGCAAAACCCAACTTGGGATAAACCCAATAACACACTTGCTCTAGGAAACTCAATCATGTGCCTGTTGCCAGAGGAAAAAAAATCACACCGTCCAGGTGTGTTAGTTTGCTGGGGCTGCCCTTGCAGAGTGCATAGACGCGGTTCCCACAACAGTTTATTTTCCCTAAGTCCTGGCGGCTCCAGGCTGAGATCTGGATGTTGGCAGGGTTGGTTCCTTCTGACGCCACCTCCCTGGCTTGTAGATGGCCATCTTCTTCCTGCGTCTTCGCACGGTGGGTGGACAGGTGGTCTGTACTCACTGTTTTTACTTCCCTCCCTCCCATTTTCTCCCGAACTTACTCTAACTTAACGCTCTTTCCTCAACACTCCACTGAGACTGCTCTTGTCAAAGTCACCAATGACTTCCATGCCCCCATGCCGGACGGTCAAGTTGTTCCTCATCTCCCTTCATTCCTCGGCAGTACCCAGCCCCCGACTATCCTCTTCCTCTTGAGCACTTTGTTCTTTCAGCTTCCATGACGACATATCACTTGCTTTTCCTCCTCTATGCCTGACCCTCAGCCTCTTCTGCTGTGTTCTTGCCCATCCAGCCTCTAAGTCAGAGGGTTCCAGGTGTGTGTCCCCAGCCCCTCAGCCATCTGCTTCCTACCCCTAAGTAATCTCACAGGGCCTATGTGCAGATGGCACCCGGGGTTGGGTCGCTGTGTCAGCCACACTGGCTTTCCTCATGTTCTTCTGACTTCACTGGTTTTAACCTCAGGACTTTGACATGTGGGGTTCCCCTTGCCTTGGCTGTCCTCCCCGATTGTTCCCCAGGCTGGTTCCTTTTCCTTGTTCAGGGTCAATCCTATTGAGAGTGAGCCTTCCCTGACCACTGTGCGTAAGGTCGGCTGCCTCTGCTGTCCACTTAGTCTATATCATGTTACCCCACTTTATCTTTTCCTTTTGTCCCTTTTTCTACTTCAGTGGTTTTAACTGTTCTGGTTTTTGTTGCTGCTCCTGCTGCTGTTGCTGTTTGCCTTCTTGAGTTGGACCCTTAACTCATTAACATTTAGGCTTTTTTTCTAATATAAATATTTATGGTAATAAATCTCCTGCCAGGAAACTCTTTAGATCCATTCCACACATTTTGATAGGTAGTATTTGTTATTGTTTGGTTCCAGGCATTTTAATTTCTCATTATTTTTTCTTTGACCCATGAGTAATTTAGAAGTGGTTAATTTTTTTAAAGCATATAAGATTATTTAAAAGTTATTTATTTCTTACAAATCTCTGCCTTTACTGCATTTGATCAGAGAATGGGGTTTGTATTATGCTAATTCTTTGTAATTTGTTAAAATTAGACACGTAACATGGTCAATTTCTATAAATATTCTAATTTGTGCTTGAAAAATGTGCATTCTTTATTGGGTGCAGCATTATATGTATATTATATATATATATAAAACATGTCTATTAAATTAAGGTTATAACTTGTTCAAATCTTTCAAATCCTCATTTTTTGTCTGCTTAAATTATCAATTACTGAGAAAGCTATGTTAAAATCTCTCTATAATTTATTGTTAAAGCAAGTATTTGGCTTTACCTTGTTAATGCCTGAATCATTAGCGTATGGTTATTAATTTTAAAAATTATTTTATGATTAATGTTTTATTCAGTTGTTTATTTAGATTAGCTGATTTTTCGTTGCTCACTTCCTTTTTTTTTTTGATATATTAATCGTTTTTTATTTATTTATACTCTCACTTATTCCAAAAGAAGACTAGAGATAAGGAGTAGTAGCCAGTGCTGTGAATACATCTTTCTGTCCTATGTTGTGGACACTGGTAAATTAAATCATAATGATATGTAAAACCTGTGATCTGGCCTAACACAGGCAAATCAAGAAACTTTTTTTTTTTTTTTATTTCAGCTCATCATGGGGGTACATAAGTTTAGGTCATATACATTGTCCATGTCCCGCCCATCCCCCCGAGTCAGAGTCCCAAGCGCGTCCGTTCTCATTCTCCAGACAGTGCGCCTGGCACTCATCATGTAGTCATACCTCCATCCCCTCCCCGCCCCACCTCCCCGGGTCTGCACCTTCAAGCATGACCATTCCCCAGAGGGTGTGCAACGCGCTCGTCATGTAGGCATACACCCATCCCCTCCCCCCACCCCCCATCCCAGTCTGATATCCGGTTGGTATCCTTCCCCGATGTACATTTAGGTGATGATCAGGGAAACCAGTTTTCTGGTGAGTACATGTGATGCTTGTTTTTCCATTCTTTGGATACTTCACTTAGTATAATGGGTTCCAGCTCTCTCCAGGAGAACCAAAGAGATGTTGTATCATCGTTATTTCTTATAGCTGAGTAGTACTCCATGGTATACATATACCACAGTTTACTAATCCATTCGTGGATTGATGGGCACTTGGGTTGTTTCCACATCTTTGCGATTGTGAATTGTGCTGCTATAAACATTCGGGTACAGGTGTCTTTGTTAAAGAATGACTTTTGTTCTTCTGGGTATATGCCCAATAATGGGATTGCTGGATCAAATGGTAGGTCTACTTGAATCTGTTTAAGGTATCTCCATATTGTTTTCCATAGGGGTTGCACTAGTTTGCATTCCCACCAGCAGTGTGTGAGTGTTCCTGTCTCTCCGCATCCACGCCAACATGTGTTGTTTTGGGATTTTTTGATAAAGGCCATTCTCACCGGAGTTAAGTGGTATCTCATTGTGGTTTTGATTTGCATTTCCCTGATGATTAGGGATGTTGAGCATTTTTTGATATGTTTTTTGGCCATTCTTATGTCTTCTTTTGAAAAATTTCTATTCATGTCCTTTGCCCATTTTTTGATAGGATTGTTTGATTTTTTCTTGCTGATTTTCCTGAGTTCCAAATAGATTCTTGTTATCAGTCTTTTATCTGATGTGTAGTATGCGAAAATTTTTTCCCATTCTGTAGGCTGTCTGTTTATTTTCGTGACTGTTTCTTTGGCTGTGCAGAAGCTTTTTAATTTAATCAGGTCCCATTCGTCTATTTTTGTTGTTGCTGCGATTGCCTTAGGGGTTTTCTTCATAAATTCTTTGCCTAGACCAATGTCTGTGAGAGTCTTTCCTACATTTTCTTCTAGAATTCTAATCATTTCCCATTTAAGGTTTAAATCTGTTATCCACCGTGATTTGATTTTTGTGAGAGGTGAAATCTGTGGGTCCTGTTTCAGTCTTCTACATGTGGCTATCCAGTTTTCCCAGCACCATTTATTGAATAGGGACTCTTGTCCCCAGAGTATGTTTTTGTCTATTTTGTCAAAGATTAGATGGTTATATGAGGATGGTTTTATATTTGGATTTTCTGTTCTGTTCCACTGGTCTGTGTCCCTGCCCTTGTGCTAATACCAAGCAGTTTTAAGCACCACAGCTTTGTAGTATAGTTTGAAGTCTGGCAAATCAATACCTCCCATTTTGTTTTTATTGCTTAAGATTGCTTTTGCTATACGGGGTCTTCTCTGATTCCATACAAAGTGTATAATTATTTTTTCTAAATCTGTGAAAAATGATGTTGGTAATTTAATAGGAATTGCATTGAATCTATAGATTACTTTGGGTAGTATAGACATTTTAACGATGTTAATTCTTCCAATCCATGAGCATGGTATGGATTTCCACTTACTTACGTGTTCTGCAATTTCCTTCCTTAGCGTTTCATAGTTCTCTTTATAGAGGTCCTTTACCTCTTTAGTTAAATATATTCCTAGATATTTTATTTTCTTTGTTGCTATTTTGAAAGGTATTGAGTCCTTAATTTGGTTCTCCGATTGAATGGTATTGGCATATATGAATGCCTCTGATTTGTGTGTATTGACTTTGTAACCTGAGACATTACTGAATTCGTTAATTAATTCCAGGAGTCTCTTGGTTGAGTCCTTGGGGTTTTCCAGATACAACATCATGTCATCAGCGAAGAGTGAGAGTTTGATCTCTTCTGTCCCTATTTGGACACCTTTGATTCTGCTCTCTTGTCTGATAGCTCTCGCAAGGACTTCCAATACTATGTTGAAAAGTAATGGGGACAGTGGGCAGCCTTGTCTGGTTCCAGTTCTGAGTGGGAATGCTTTCAATTTTTCCCCATTCAGTATGATGTTGGCTGTGGGTTTGTCATATATGCCTTGTATTATTTTTAGGTAGGTCCCATTTATGCCTATGTTGTTAAGTGTTTTTATCATAAAAGGGTGTTGAATTTTGTCAAATGCTTTTTCTGCATCTATTGAAAGGATCATATGGTCTTTATTTTTGCTTCTATTTATGTGGTTAATTACATTTATAGATTTTCGTATGTTGAACCACCCCTGCATCTCTGGGATGAAGCCTACTTGGTCGTGATGAATTATTTTTTTAATCAGCACTTGGATACGATTTGCTAGGATTTTATTGAGAATTTTTGCATCTACATTCATGAGAGAAATTGGTCTGTAGTTTTCTTTTTTTGTTGCATCCTTTCCTGGTTTTGGTATCAATGTTATATTGGCGTGGTAGAATGTGTTGGGGATAATTCCATCCTTCTCAATATTGAAGAATAGTTTATGTAGGATGGGCACCAGTTAATCTTTGTATGTATGGTAAAATTCAGGTGTGAACCCATCTGGACCAGGGCTTTTCTTTTTGGGAAGGTTTTTTATTGCTGTTTCAATTTCAGTTCTTGATATTGGTCTATTCAGGAATTCTATTTCTTCCTGATTGAGCTTGGGAAGGCTGTGTGTTTCTAAAAATTTGTCCATTTCCTCCTCATTTTCCAATTTGTGTGCATAAAGATTTTTGTAATATTCATAGATAATGTCATGTATCTCTGTGGCTTTGGTTGTGATTTCTCCTTTCATGTTCCTGATGGAAGTTATTAAAGATTTTTCTTTTCTGCTCTTGGTTAGTCTAGCCAGTGGTGTGTCTATTTTATTTATCTTTTCAAAGAACCAACTTTTTGTTTTATTAATTTCCCTTATAGTATTTTTGTTGTCTTTTTCATTTAATTCTGATTTGATCTTAACAATTTCTCGCCTTCTGCTGGGTTTGGGGTCAGTCTGTTCTTCTTTCTCCAGCTCTTTGAGTCTATTCATTAAGTTGTCTATTTGTAAGTTGTCTGTCTTTTTGAAATAGGCATTTATGGAAATGAATTTTCCTCTCAGGACTGCTTTAGCTGCATCCCATAGATTTTGATAAGTTGTGTCACCTTTGTCATTTAATTCAAAGAATGTTTTGATTTCTGACTTAATTTCTTCCTTTACAAAATTGTTATTCAGAAGAAGGTTGTTTAGCTTCCATGACTTTGAGTAGGAATGAGAGTTCCTGTTAGGGTTCATTATTACTTTTATTCCATTGTGATCTGAGAAGATGCAGGGTATGATTTCTATTTTTTTAATTTTTTTAAGATTTGTTTTATGACCTAGGATATGGTCAATCTTAGAGAATGTTCCGTGAGCCAATGAGAAGAATGTATATTCAGTGGATTTCGGGTAGAATGTCCTGTAGATGTCAGTCAGGCCCATTTGTTCTAGCATTCTGTTTAAGTCTACTATGTCTTTGCTTATTTTCTGCTTGGAGGATCTGTCCTGTGCTGTCAGTGGGGTGTTAAAGTCTCCAACTATTAAAGTGTTGTTGTCTATCATTTGGTTTAGATCGAGTAGGATTTGCTTTATGAATCTGGGTGCACCTAGATTGGGTGCATATATATTAAGTATGGTTATTTATGTCTTCTTGTTGAATTGTGCCTTTCACCAGTATGTAGTAACCGTCTTTGTCTTTTTTTACTTTTGTTGGTTTAAAGACTAAGGTATTGGAAATTAAAACTGCCACACCAGCTTTCTTTTGGCTACCATTTGCTTGAAATATCAAGTTCCATCCTTTTATTTTCAGTCTAAATGCATCTTTGCCAGTTAAGTGAGTTTCCTGAAGGCAGCAGATACTTGGTTTGTGTTTTTTTATCCATTGGCCCAGTCTATGTCTCTTGAGTGGGGAATTCAGGCCATTGACATTAAGTGAGAGAACTGATAATTGGGACAGATTTCTGTTTATCTTATTGGGTAGAACTTCTTTGCTATGTTTTCTCTCTTGAGCCATTGTGGTGGCTAGAATTTGATCTTTAGCTCTTGGGTGGTTTTACATTCGTGGGTCTTTGTTGTGATGATCCGTGTGTAACTCTCTTTTGAGTACTTCTTGGAGGGGTGGTCTTGTCTTGGTGAATTCCCTCAGTCCTTGTTTATCTGAGAATGTCTTAATTTCTCCTTCATATAGAAAGCTTAGCTTAGCTGGGTACAAGATTCTAGGCTGGACATTATTCTGTTTCAGAAGAGTGAGAATGGGGCCCCAACTTCTTCTTGCTTGTAAAGTTTCAGTTGAGAAATCTGGCGTAATTCTAATGGGTCTCCCTTTGTATGTTACTTGTTTCTTTCTCCTTACAGCTTGAAGAAGGGTCTCTTTAGTGGATATTTTGGTCAGTCTGACGACTACGTGGCGTGGTGTTTTCCTATTTGCTATGAATCTACCAGGGGTTCTTTGAGCTTCCTGAACCTGTATATCTAAAGTTTTAGCAAGGCCTGGGAAATTTTCTTCTATTATGTCTTCAAATAGTTTATCCAGCCCTTGCTTATTATCTTCTTCACCTTCAGGGATGCCTATAACTCTCATGTTAGGTTTCTTCACATAATCCCACATTTCTTGAAGACTCTGATCTTTTTTCTTATTTCTTTGCTCTATCTCTGTGACTGTCTTATTTAATTGGAAAGAGTTATCTTCGATCTCTGAGATTCTGTCTTCTATTTGATCTACCCTGTTCTTGAGACTTTCCACTTTGTTTTGTAGCTCCCTGAATAAATCCCTCATTTCTAGGAGTTCAGTTTGGTTTTTCTTCAATATGTCTATTTCTTTAGTGAATTTTTCTTCCAAATCCTGGAATTTTTTTGCGGTTTCTTTGCGTTGGATATCAATTTTTTCTTGTATATCATTCAGCTTATTTATAACCCAAGACTGAAATTCTTCTGGTAACATGTTGGTATTCTGAAACTGGCTTGTGCCAATTGGAGGAGAGTTGGTATTTCTCTTTGGGGGCGAGGTTTCCGTTTGGTTTTTTGTGCTCCCCATATTTTTCCACTGAGCCCTTCCCATCTGGCTCTATCGTTAGATCTTTTCTCACAGCTTTAGTCTAGTTAACAGCACGTCTTGTACTCTGTTCTTAGGCTGTGAAACAGTCTAGGTATGTTGCTTCCTTTATCTAGAGGGGGAGACTGTTGTGTGTTGTTTAGAGTTTTTTTTCTATCTCAGTTGGGGGACTGCTTCTGATGGGTCCACCCCCAGAGGATTGGCTTGACCTAAGACCAGTTTGGCAAGTTAAATCACTGTGTTGTGGACTTTCAGTTAGTAGGCAGGATTCACACTATTTGCAAGCAGAAAGCCTCTTCTCCCTCTCTTTTTCTTTTTTTTTTTCCCCCCTGACTTTTGGTTCTTCCTCTGGATGTGTGGTTTCTGTCTCTTTCTGCAGGAAAGACACTGGCTAGGCAGAGGAGGCAGTGCCCTCACTCCCTCAGTGCCCCAGCTGCTGCAGCTCCCACGGGCTAGGGTCTACACTGTCCCAGTGTTCCCAAGGTCCGGGCTCCCCACTCTTGCGTCTGGGGAAGCACTCAGTGTTCACACCTGGGAAGGGGACCTGGAGAGGGTCTATGGATCAGGGGATGGAGCCTCCTGGGGAGCCGCCTGGCACCCTATGGCTCTGCAGCAGTTAGACCTTGGCCCGCACAATTGCTGCTGCCCACCCGCAGATCACTGGCACTGGGGGGCAATTTTCAGGGTCTGATAGGAATCAGAGCTGGGGGTCTGGAGCACTCAGGAGTATACAGTAGCTCCTGGGCTGGAGGGCCACCGGAAAGGAGAAAAGAAAAAGAAAGGAAAAAAGAAAAAAAAAAAAGAGAAACAATATGAATAACAAGAAGAAGAAAGAGAAAACAAGAAAGAAAAGAGAAAGAAAAAAAATAGAGAGATTAAAAAAAAAAATCCCGCTTTAATACTTCACGCTCGCAGCCCCTCGCCTCGGTGCAGGTCCGCGTCTGTCCCTTTAAGAGATAGGGCACCGGAGACCCGCCAGAGTCCAAGCTCTCACCCGCCTATGTCACCTGTCCTCGGAGCTCCACGTCTCCCGCGGTGATTCTGCACCAATTTCAGTCAGATCCCTGACCGAGGCCGGGCGAGGTGGCTCACGCCTGTAATCCTAGCACTCTGGGAGGCCGAGGCGGGTGGATCGCTCGAGGTCAGGAGTTCGAGACCAGCCTGAGCAAGAGTGAGATCCCCGTCTCTACCAAAAATAGAAAGAAATTATCTGGCCAACTAAAAATATATATACAAAAAAATTAGCCGGGCATGGTGGCGCATGCCTGTAGTCCTAGCTACTCGGGAGGCTGAGGCAGTAGGATCGCTGAAGCCCAGGAGTCTGAGGTTGCTGTGAGCTAGGCTGATGCCACGGCACTCACTCTAGCCCGGGCAACAAAGTGAGACTCTGTCTCAAAAAAAAAAAAAAAAAAAAAAAAAAGATCCCTGACCGAGTGGATGTGGGGGGTCAGTGGGGAGATCAAGCCGCTTTGCTGTGGGGCTGAACCTGCCCCACTCGCCGGTGAGGCGGGCACGGCCGTCCCGCAGTCCGCTGTTTTCCGTCCCGCACTCTCCAAATTATCTCGGTCTGATTTCCCACTCGCCTCTGTTTTTTCCTGTTCCCTGTGTCCCACGGTGATTCTCCGTGGGTTCACCCCACCGTTCCTGTGGAGAAGCAATCCTCTAGCGTTGTGGCAGGTGGAGATCCATGCCTTCCTCTCCGGGAGCACAAATCCAGGAGGTCACCTCCACTCCGCCATCTTCTATTCGTGCTCACTTCCTTATTTCCTATCATTCATTCCTTCTGTATACAGTTTTCTTCTTCCCAAAAGATATTTTTAAAAATTTACCTTAGTGAGGGTTTGCTGATGGCAAATTCTCTTCATTTTTATCAGCAAAAGGCTCTTATCTTCTCATTATTATTGAACAATGGTTTAGCTAGTAGTCAGGATTCTCCAGAGAAACAGAACCAAGAGGATGTGTATTGATAAATATAGATAAACAGAAAACATACATACCTACATCTAGATAGATGGATTGACAGAGATAGACTGATCTATCCATCTATGGAGATTTACTTTAGGGAGTTGGTTCATGAGATTATGGAAGTTGGTAAGTTCCGCAATCTGCAAGGCAAGCTAATAACCCAGCAGAGCCAATGGTTTGGTTTCAGCCCAAGTCCAAAGGCCAGTAGGCTTCAGATCCAGGAAAAGCCATTGTTTTAATTTGAGTCTAAATGTGGGAGAAAGCCAATGGCCTAGTCTGAAGGCAGTCGGGCAGAAGGACTCTCCTCTTACTTAGAGGAGAGTCAGCTTTTTGTTCTATTCAGGTCTTCAACTGACTGGATAAGGCCTGCCCACATTAGGGAGAGCAATCTACTTTACTCAGTCTACCCATTTAAATGTTAATCTCATCCAAAAACATTCTCACAGACGTACCCAGAATAATGTTTGGCAAAATATCTGGGCACTCTGTGGCCCATTCAAGTTGACACATAAAATTAACAATCACAGCTAGGCATAATAGCCTGGGTTGAAAGTGTTGGTTTTCCCCCCAACACATCAAAGATAATATTCCACTGTCTTCTGGCTTCCATTGTTGTGTTAAGAAGTCTGCTGTCGTTCTAATACATCCCTATGAGGTGATCTCTTTGTCTTTCTGGTTAGTTTTAAGACTTTCTTTTTGTCTTTGTTGTTCTACAATTTCACCATGATGTACCTAGGTATAGATTTCTTTTTGTTTGTTTTTCTTGAGTTATGTTGTGTTTTGTGAATCTAAAGATTTGTGTCCTCTATCAGTTCTAGAAAATCCTCTACCACTATTACTTTAAATTTTGACTCTCTTCTGTTTCTCTAGTCCCTTCTTCTGCAAATCCGATTAGACATGTTTTAAATCATTCTATTCCCATATCTCTTACCTTCTCTCTCATATTTTCTATTGCTTTATTTCTCTGTGCTTCATTCAGGGTAATTTCTTATCTTTAGAGTTCCTAATTGCTTCTTCAGCTGTGTCTTTTCTGTTGTTTAATCCATTCACTGGGTTTTAAATTCCAATTAATATATATTTTGTTTCTACAATTTCTGTTTCTCTTTTTCAAATCTGATTTGTCTTTTTAAATAAAATCTCAATGTGTACTCATGTTTTTTATTTCTTTAATAAGTTGAAAATGTTTATTTTATAATCTGTACTGTGGAGTTTTTTGTTTTGTTTTTATTAAGAGACACTGTCTTGCTCTGTTGCAGAGGCTGATCCTCCTGGGTAGCTAGGATTAGAGGCATGTACCACCATGTCCAGCTAATTTTTAATTTTCTTTGTAGAGACACAGTCTCACTATGTTGCCCAGGCTGGTCTCAAACTCCTGGCCTCAAGCAATCCTCCCACCTCAGCCTCCCAAAGTGCTAGATTACAGGAATGAGTCACAAAACTTGACTATACCATTGACTTCTAAATAGACTTTTAATACATTGACTGCCTTGTGAGTTGTATTTAACTCAGGCTAGTTTTGACCCTGGGCCTTGTGAAGCAAAACCCTGAAGTTGGTTCATGATAATCTTACTTGTTCTTATTGTTACAATTAATACTCACAATTTAATTCTAAAAATGTGGATTGTGTTGCATATAACTCATGCACAGAAAGCAATAAGAAATAACAAATTAGGGCCGGGAGTGGTGGCTCACGCCTGTAACCCTAGCACTCTGGGAGACCGAGGCGGGTGGCTCGCTCAAGGTCAAGAGTTCGAGACCAGCCTGAGCGAGACCTCGTCTCTACTAAAAAAAATAGAAATAAATTATCTGGACAACTAAAAGTATATATAGAAAAAATTAGCCGGGCATGGTGGCGCATGCCTATAGTCCCAGTTACTCGGGAGGCTGAGGCAGTAGGATCGCTTAAGCCCAGGAGTTTGAGGTTGCTGTGAGCTAGGCTGATGCCATGGCACTCACTCTAGCCTGGACAACAAAGTGAGACTCTGTCTCAAAAAAAAAAAAAGAACAAATTAGAAAGGATCATTTTGTTTTAATAAAACACCATGGCCCCCAGGAAAAATATTTTTTCTAGTTTGATAGTCAATGTGTTCATTTTAAAACAACTTCAGATTTACAAAAAAAGTATGAAGGTAATACAGACAGTTCCTATATACCACCACCCAGTTTCCTCTATTACTATTAACATCTTGCATTAGATTAGTGCATTTGTCACAATTAATGAACCAATATTGATACATTAATATTAAGTAAAATCATTATTTGGTTTCCCTTGGTTTTTATCTAATGTCCTTTTTCTGTTCCAAAATTCCATTCAGGATACTATATTACATTTATTTGCCATGTCTCCTTAGATTAGTCTTGGCTGTGACAGTTTCCCAAACTTTCCTTGTGTTTGAAGTCCTTGACAGTTTCGGGAGTACTGGTCAGATATTTTGTAGAACATTCTTCAACTTGGATTTTTCTTATGATTAGACTGGAATTATGAGTTTGGGTAAGGAAGGCCACAGAGGTAGAGGGACATTCTCATCATGTTATATCAAGGGTACATGTTATCAACGTGACATTGCCACTGATGTTAACCTTTATTACATGGCTGATGTAGTATTTATAAGGTTTCTCCACTGTAGAGTTGCTATTTTTGTCCTTTCCGTATTGTACTCTTTCTATGTGCTGTTCACCCTTAAAGGAGTTAAGTTACATAATTACATACATGTATGTACATAAATTATTTGAAATTCTTCTACATAGGAGATGTATCTGTTTTCCCCTACTCATTCATTAATTCATTTATATTAGTATAGACTTGTGAATATTTGATACCTTAGGTTACAATCCAATGCTACTTTATTACTCAAATTTTTCTGGCTTTGGCCACTTGGAGCTCTTTCAGTTGGCTCCTGTATTACTGTTACATATCCCCTGCCACATCACTGTTGGATTTTAGAGCACCTCTTACCTTCTGGCACTACATGATGTTCAGTCTTACAATCTGCTGTTCTTCTAGGTGCCCTGGTTCCTTTTACTGAAAAGTGGTATTATTATAATAGAAACCAAGATCTGGGTGCTAGGTGTATCCAGTGATTTTATTATCTGAAATTCTTGTGGATCTAATTGTGCTCTTTGCTGACTCTGCTGAACTTTGGTCCTGCTGAATTGTTTCCATGTGTGTGTTGTAATTTTGGATTGTGAGCTCCTATTTGAGGGTCCTTTGTCTTTGGGAAGTGCATGCAGTAGGGTTCAGGGAGTGCCCTTCCAGAGAGATTTTGTGTTCTGACAGACACTATGGAGCTAATATTGGCTTGGGATCATTTTGTCCCTACTGTTAAAGTCTTAGTTTGAGGTTACCAAGACCACATGGGTAGTATAGAGTCCAACTCCAAACACACATGAGGACAAATCTCTGATTACAGAGTCTCACGTGGGACTGCTTTCTCCCAAAGTCTGGGCTGAGATGAAGAAGCTCCATTGTCAACCCCTGTGGAAGTGTATTGCTTTTTCTGGTCCTTTTTGTTTCCTACTGAAAAATAAGGGAGCTGGCTTTATGTAGAGGTCTCAGCTCCAGCTCCACATTTTGTCTCCTGATCATTAAAACCCAAGCCCTTCAGTTACTGAGATCAGCGATGCTTCTCCCAATCCTCATAGCAGTGCTTTAACCATGCAGGCTTTCAGATTCTTCTCTTTTTGGCTCCTGGCGATTCCCTTGACTTCCTTGCAAGATTGACTGTGCATTTAAAAGGATATTTGATAATCTTTAGAAGTTCACTTTTTCTTTTATAGCAGAATAGTTTTCAGATGAATACTAGTCCTCTGCCTTATCACTGTTAAGCTCCATTTTTTGTTTTTTTTGAGACAGAGTCTTGCTCTGTTGCCCAGGCTAGTGTGGCACGGCATCAGCCCAGCTCACTACAACCTCAAACTCCTGGGCTCAAGTGATCCTCCTGCCTCAGCCTCCGGAGTAGCTGGGACTACAGGTGTGTGCCACCATGCCTGGCTGCTTTTTTCTGTTTTGAGTTGTAAGTTTTTTTCTAAACTTTAATTAGGAATAGATAATTCTTGTGTTATATATAATTTTTTAAAGCATAGAAAGTTATAAAAATCTCTTCAAATCATTCTAGAAAATTTGCATAATCCTGGTATAAAAAATAAATAAAAAGAGCATATACCAAAAAGAAAGCTATAGTCCAATCTCGTTTCAATATAAACAAAATACTAGAAAACCTTATCCAAAAGTATAGTACAACGTAACTAAGAAGGACTCATAACAGAAATACAATGATGGCTCAATACTGGAATGCTTATTACTGTCACGTAGGGGGTTCTTTAGTGCCAGAACAAGCAGACCCAATGCCCACCCCAGGCCCTTAATATATGCTGACATCTGGATTTGCCTTTGCCTGCTTCTCTTGCCCTAGAAAGCTGAGGCTGCAGCTTAATTGGCCAGATGCTTCCTCCAGGGTAAACCAAGTTCCTCAGAGTCTCCGCTATGACTAGACCCTGGTCCCTGAGAAAGGAAGCCACAAGAGAGAGTGGAGATGGAGAAAAAATATATTAGATATTAAGGGGAATGGGCAGAGACCCTCTTGTACCCCCTACTAGTAATAATAATGAGGGGGGGATCAGAAGTGCTCTGGGAAGAGGGATGCTCAGGTGTGCATAGGTGGGAAGGCTCCAGAGAAGGGGAGCACGTTCTGACAGGTGTGGAGGTGAATGTGCAGAAGAGTAGCTCAGGAGGGCCAGGGTGCAGCTGGGGAATGACTACAATTATAAAAGTATCTTTAGTCTCAAAAGGATACATACATGGGGGTATAGCTCAGGGGTAGAGCATTTGACTGCAGATCAAGAGGTCCCTGGTTCAAGTCCAGGTGCCCCCTGTGTCATCACTCTTTTACTCTAAGGGAAACATATCCTCTTGGCATCTAGTAGACCCAGCTTCATGGAATCAAATTTTCCAACCTATAACTTAAGATTGATTAAAGTGTTCTTCTTCTGACATTTTTCATACATTTCATTTTAACTTCCTCAGCCATAATCATTTCCTGGAAGGATAGAGGAAGTCTGCCCTAGGCTTCCTTTGTGTTTCACTTGAGCCTAATTATTACCATCCTGATTTAATTTGTTTATACCAAACTTGCTTTTTAAAAAAAATGGATCTGAGACAGCTTATAAAAAACACAGTAAAACTGTAACTGGTCAAACAAGTATAAAAAAGCAAGAGCTGAATGTCTAGGACAGGTGGTAAACAATTATTCCTGAGAGCCTAGGTTAGGAGAAGCTACAACCGTGGAATATAAAACATAACTTCTAGCTTCCCCGTAATCACGCAGTGTGAAAACATACCAATTCATCAACTGAGAAAAATATGTTCTCAGCAGGCATTCATATGAGAGGTGTTTTTAGATGGAACGTTGGAGAGATGATGATTACTGCCAGGGCAGCCATTCAGGGTATACTTTACACAGTTGCACTGTTACATAGTACCCTGGAGTTATGCAACACAGTGACACTAGGTATTTCATGTTTTATCCATTTTGCAAAAAAAAAAAAAAAAAAAAAAATTCAGAAACAGTGCTACACATGTGTGCGTGTGGCAGAGCCTACAAGTTCACTACCCAAGATACGTTCTCCCTTCTTCCTTATTAATAAAATCCTGATTTTATACTGAGCAGTTATATTCCCAGCTAAAAAGGCCACATTTCCTGGCCTGTCTGGCTAGGGGAGGCAAATGAGCAATAAATGACAGTGACTGGACAAGACAACTGGGCAAACTCAAGAGATGGACAAATATGGCGGGTGCCCCTTTGTGCCTTCACTCCTGCTTCCTGCTTGAAATACAGATGTGATGGCTGGTGCACAGTCTGCCAATTTGGACCATGAACCAACTTTGAGGAGGGGATCCACATTTTAAAGAAGGCTGAGCAGAGAGATTAACGGAGCCTGTGTCCCTAAAGACACCCTTGAGTCACCATGCCAGCCCTGGTCTGCTGGCCTCCAGATGTCCTTTACAAAAGAAAGATATAAATTTCTATCTTGTTTACAGCTCATAGGAGAGATAGACCCAGATGACTATGAAGGCTCAGGCCTTTTCCCCCGTCAACAACTTACCTTACCAAGCACCGAGCTCAATAGGTCTGAGTTAGTCATTAAAAGGAGGCTTTTCTAACAAGGCTATTTCCTTCACCAGAAAACTCCCATTGTTATAGCGTCAACCACGTGCTCCCACGGCCCTCTCAGCTCCCCTGTAACAGTGTAAAGCAGCCCAGGAGAATGGTCCTTCTATAGCTGCGTATCTCATGACACAACCAGCTCTGCCTGGGCCGAGCCATGAGGAGAGCTCAGGGGACTGTGCACATTCAGCCATTCCACGGCCTGTTAGTTCCCCCAAGAACTTCCTTTCCTTCACATTAGGAATGCAAGGTCCTCCAGTGAGTGAGTCTGTACCTTAGTACAGTAGCCACCTTCACTTCTGGTCGGTTCTTCGCAGCTGAATGCAGTTCCTGATTGCTGGTGTAGGATTCTTGTACTGGTTTGGAAAAGACAGCTCTGCACAGGGCTCACCAACTGGACAGAGTGGTGAAGTCACACGCACACGTCGGGAATTCACCGTTGGTATGTCCTTCACACCGGTGCTACTCAAAGTGTGGTCCGTGCACTGGGGCCAGTCCACGAACTCTCTGTTACTGATCTGTGGTAGGCAAAGTTCAGAAATTGAGAGTAAATGCTTAGAAAGTCTGTGACAATCTGACGTTGGCCAGCTTTGATGTTGTGGTGGGTCTCAAAGTCTGCAAGTCTGGTCACCTACTATTGGTACATGACGGATTTTAAGAAAATAAAAATATAGTTGGCTTTTCAGCACAGAAGTTTGGAAAGCCCTGCTCTGATTCACCCTTGTTGGAGGTCCGTTTCTTAGCACTCGAGTGTGGAGCAGTAGGGACCCCAAGGTTTAGCTCCCTGCCTTAGGGCCTCAGGGCCCCCCAGCAGAAGCTGGATTAAGCAGTAGAGGTTTATTTAAAATAGCTCTCTCACAGGGGAGGAGTCGTGGAAAGTGAGTCTGCAGGCCAACTGTTCAGGAACAATGGCCAAAACCACGTCGCAGAGCTGGCCTGATGAAGGAAAAACGACAGCACAGGCACCATCTAGACGCTAAGTCCCCGCTCCAGCCAGCAGCCAGCGCTTGTGCCGCTTCTGTACCCAAACCCAAGCCCTGACGGCTGGACAACAGCATGCGCTTGCCAGCCAGATGGAATCTGCGCCTCCCTCTTCCCAGTTTAAAGCTTAGAAGGGTACATCTTACCATCAGAGCCTGCGCTTATCACATAAACCCTAAGGGGCCCAGAGAACAGAATTTTCTAGCTGCTTTTTGAGGATGTTGGTCCTGTAAGGAGGAAAATCCCCAGACACAGAGCACGCAAAGATTCTGCACAGTCGGAAAATGACCTTCACAATCACATCAGATTTTTGAATACGTAGTACAAAAAAGAATGTAAAATAGCTTGTAATATTTTATATTAATTGCATGTCGCAATGATAATATTTCAGATATTTTGGGTTAAATATATAGTATCAAAATTAATTTCAACAATTTACTTTTTAATATATCTTCTAGAAAATGTAAAATTACATGTGTAGCTCACATTTATGGCTTGCATTATATTTCTTCAAAAAATTTTATTGACACATCATTGTACATATTTATGGGGTACATAGTGATGTTGCAGTACCTATAATGTATAGTGAGCAGATCGGAGAAATTAGCCTGTTCATCATCTGAAACATTTATCATTTCTCTGTGTTGGGAACATCCAGTATCTTCCTTCTAGCTATTTGCTGTATATTTACTGCTAACCGTAGTCATCCTACAGTGATATAGAACATCAGAACTTATTCCTCCTAGCTATAATTTTGTATCCTTTAACAAATCTCTCTCTATTCTTCCCTTTCCCCTGCTCTTCCCAGCCTCCAGTATCCTCTGTTTTACTCTCTACTTCTGGAAGGTCAACTTTTTTTTTTTTTTAGCTTTTGCATATGAGTGAAGCATGCAGTGTTTAACTTTCTAGTCCTGGCTTATTTTACTTAACATAATGTCCTCCAGTTCCATCCATGTTGTTGCAAATGACAGGATTTCATTCTTATTCATTTTTATGGCTGAGTAGTGTTCCATTGTGTATACAAACCACATTTTCTTTATCCATTCATCTGTTGTTGGACACCTAAGTTGATTCCATATCATGGCTGTTGTGAATAGTGCTGCAGTAAACACGGGGCTGCAGATGTCTCTTCACTATACTGATTTCCTTTCCCTTGGCTAAATGCCCAGTAGTGGGATTGCCGGATCATATGGCAGTTCTATTTGCAGACTTTTGAGAAACCTCCATACTGTTCTCCACTGTGGCTGTACTAGTTTGCATTCCCACCAACAATGTGTAAGAGTTCCATTTTCCCCACATCTTCACCAGCGTTTGTGATTTTTTGTCTTTTTGGTACTAGCTATCCTAACTGGGGTGAGGTGATACTTCATTATGGTTTTGATTTGCATTTCCCTGATGATTAGTGATGAGCATTTTTTTCATATAGCTGTTGGCCATTTGTATGTCTTTTCTGAGAAATTTGGGGAATTATTTTTTGTAGCTATTCAGATCATTTGCCCATTTTTTAATCAGACTTTTTTTTTTTTTTTTTTTTGCTATTGAGATGTTTGAGTTCCTTGTATAGACTGGCTACTAATCCCCTTTCAAATGAGTAGTTTCCAAATGTTTTCTCCCATTCTGTAGGTTGTATCTTCACTCTGTTATTGTTTTCTTTGCTGTTTTCTTTGCTGTGCAGGAGCTTTTTAATTCTATATAATCCCATTTGTATATTTTTGCTTTTGTTGCCTGTGCTTTTGGGGTCTTAAGGTTTTCTATTTCTTCTTGGTTCAGTCTTGGTAGGTTGTATGTGTCCAGTAATTTATCCATTTTCTCTAGGTTTTCAAATTTATTGGCATATTGTTGTTCATAATAGTTTCTAATGCTCCTTTGTATTTCTGTGGTATCCATTGTCACATCTCCTTTTTCATTCTTAATTTTATTTCGATCTTCCTCTTTTTTTTAGTCTAGCTAATTGTTGATTTTGTTTATCTTTTCAGAAAAACAACTTTTTGTTTTGTTGATCTTTTGTATTTTTAGTCTCAATTTCATTTATTTCTGCTATGATTTCTTTTTTGAGATAGGATCTAGCTTTGTCACCCAGTCTAGGGTGCAGTGGTGTCATCATAGCACACTGCAACCCCACACTCCTGGGCTCAAGTGATCCTCTTGTTTCAGCCACCAGAGTAGCCAGGACTACAGGCCTGTGCTACCATGCCCAGCTAAGTTTTAAATTTTTTATAGAGATGGGGTCTTGATATTGCCCAAGCTGGTCTTGAACTCCTGGCCTCAAGCAACCCTCCTGTCTCAGCCTCCTGAAGTACTAGGATTACAGGTGTGAGCCACCACACCTGGCCTCCCTGCTCTGATCTTTATTATTTCCTTCTTTCTACTTATTTTGGGTTTGGCTTATTCTTGCTTTTCTATTTCCTTGAGATTCATCATTAGATTGTTTATTTGAAATCTTTCTAGTTTTTTGATGTAGGCATTTACTGTTATAAACTTGCCTCTCAATACTGCTTTTGCTGTATCCTACAGATTTTGGTATGCTGTATTTCTATTTTCATTTGTTTCAAGGAATTTTTTAATATCATTCTTCTTCCTTCACCGATTGGTCATGCAGGGCATGTTGTTTAATTTCCATATGTTTATGTAGTTTCAAATGTTCCTCTTGTTATTGATTTCTAGTTTTATTCCATTGTGATCAGATAAGATACTTGGTATTATTTTAATTTTTTTTAAAAATTTTGAGACTTCTTTTGTGTCCTAACATGATAAATCCTGGAGAATGCTCCTTGTGCTGATGAAAAGAAAGTATTCTGCAGCTGCTGGGCAAAATGTTCTGTAAATGTCTATTGGGTCCATTTGGTCTATGGTTCAGGGGGAAGTTTGTGGTCTCAAGGCCTCATGTGGCCCTCCAGATCCCCAAGTGCAGCCCCTTGACCAAATCCAAACTTCACAGAATAAATCCCTCTATTAAAAGGATTTGTTCTGTAAAATTTGGATTCATTCAAAATGCCACACTCAAGGATCCAAAAGGCTACATGTGGCCCCAAGGCCACAGGTTCCCCATCACTGGATGATCTGTCCAATGCAGTGGAGTGTTGAACTCCCTAGCTATTATTGTATTCGGATCTATCTCTGCCTTTATTTATTTATTTATTTATTTTTTGAGACAGAATCTCGCTGTGTCAATCTAGCCTGGGCAGGCTAGAGTGAGTGCCGTGGCGTCAGCCTAGCTCACAGCAACCTCAAACTCCTGGGCTTAAGCGATCCTACTGCCTCAGCCTCCCAAGTAGCTGGGACTACAGGCATGCGCCACCATGCCCGGCTAATTTTTTTTTTTCTATATATATATTTTAGTTGGCCAGATAATTTCTTTCTATTTTTAGTAGAGATGGGGGTCTCGCTCTTGCTGAGGCTGGTCTCGAACTCCTGACCTCAAGCAATCCACCCACCTCGGCCTCCCAGAGTGCTAGGATTACAGGCGTGAGCCACCGTGCCCGGCCTATCTCTGCCTTTAGATCTAATAATATTTGCTTTATGTATCTGGGTATTCTGGTGTTGGATGCATATATATTTACAATTGTTATATTATATTGCTGAATTTATCTCTTTATTATGATATAATGTCCTTCTTTGTCTCTTTTAATAGCTTTTGACTTATTTTGTCTGATACAAGTATAGCTATCCCTACTCACTTTTGGTTTCCTTCGCAATGGAATTTCTCATTCAAATCATGAGTTGTTTTCCTGATTTCATTGAATTATGTGTCTGTATCCTCTTGTATCTCACTGAGATTCCTTAAGATTATTATTTTGAATTCTTTTTCTTGCATTTTATGTATTTCCTTATGATTGGGGTTTGTTAATGGGAAATTATTGTGTTGCTTTGGTGGTGTCATATTTCCTTGGTTTTTCATAGTTGATGCATCTCTACATTGATTTCTACACAACTGGTGGAAAAGTTTCCTCTTCCAATTTTATGAAGAAGGTTTCTTAGGGAAAGACTTATTCATATTGAATAGGCCCTGGGGTGTTGGTTTGATGAGGTGCATTGGCCTTGGTTCTAGGTGGAGGTAGTGTGGTCTCTGTGCAGTTTTTTCAACTGTAATCCACACTAGTGACATTTGTGATGGTCTCAGTGGCTGAAGCTTGAGAGAGTTTGTGGCAGTGGTCACACAACTTTGACAAGGGTCTCACCAGGCTGCTTCTCAGGTCAGGGACACATGCATACACACAGTGGGTCGGACAAATTGGGGCTGGGGTTGGGGCTACAGGGCTATTTCTCTGACTCTGACTAGGAGCACATGCACACAGTTTTTTGGCTGTCTTGGGGGCATTCCTGCCATGAGCAGCCCATGGGGCTCTTTCTGAGGTACAGGACATAGGCACACAGCTGCTCAACCTGCTTGGGGGCAGTGTTTGCTAGGGGTGGACCACGGGCTGTTTCTCAGGCTCTGGACATGGTCACATGGTTTCTCAGGTGGCCTGGTGGCCCACGGGGCTGTTTCTCAGGCCTAGGATGCAGGTACAATGCTGTTCAGCTGGACTGGTAGGAGCAGCAGCAGCCCTATCCATAGGGCTATTTCTCAGACCCTGGATGCAAGTGCACAGTTGCTCCACAGAACTAGGGGTGACGCACAGGGCTATTTCTCAGGCCCAGATGCAGCCACACTCCTTCTTAGTTGATGTTGAGTGCAGGTCTGCTGGGGGTGGCCCATGGGGCTGCTTCTGTATCCCAGGATGAGGGCACACAACTGCTTGGCCAACTTGGGGGTATGTGTGCCAGGGGCAGCCTATGAAGCTGCATTTCAGCCCTGGCATATGGGTGCACAGCTGCTTGGCTGGCCTGGGGGCATGTTTGCTGAGGGTGGCCCATGGAGCTGTTTCTCAGGCCCAGGACACAGGCTCACAGTTGCTCAGCAAGCCTTGGGGCTGGTCCACCAGGGCCAGCCTGCAAGGCTGTTATCTTAGCCCAGGACACAGATGCAGCACTGTAGTGGGTGGGACATTGAAGGCTGATTCTAATGCCCAGGAGCATGTAAGCTGCTCAGAGGCTTGAGTGCTGCTTCTGCTCCAGGGAGGGTGTGCAGCAGTTTGGCTGGCTCAAGGGCAGGTTCACCCTGGGCAGGACTGCCAGATTGTTCCTCCAGCTGGAAGTGAGGTTGGCAGGAGTTGGCTTCTCTGCTGTGTGAGACCAGAGTCATAGCTGATCCTGCACCCAGGCTCTGCACTGCTGGAGCTGCGGTGGTCATCCACTGGTGCTGGCTTGTTGGAATGAAGATGGAGCCCCAGTGCTGCAGAGGTGCAATGGCTACTGGCCTCCAGAAGATGCCCCACTCCAGACGGTGGTGTGCTACAGCAGCTTGGCTCACAGGGAATGGGTGGGGGGTGGGTGGGGAGTGCACACTTTGTGCTCCTAATCCAGAGCAATACAGCTGCGTGAATTCATAGCAGCTCTCCAAACTGGGCTCAGGGCTTGTGAGGACTGCAAGATTCTTCTGTAGTAAGGACCATAGTATTTGCAGTGGCACTGGGGGCTAGTGGAGTTCTTCTGCTTACCTTTTCCCTGCAATGGGATGTCCCTCCTGTCTCCAGGCTGAACGATCCGTGCAGGGCAGATGGAGCTGCAGAGTCCAGGTGCCTCCATGCTGCCCTCCTAGACTTCCAACCACCACAGGTGCCTCCCCACTCCCCCGCTGCATTGCAGCCCTCTCCCTTCAACATTCCAGTCAAATCTTAACTGTTTATCCATTGTGTTGATGCTTCCTTGTGGGATGGATTGTACATAGTTATGGGATACATAGTGATGTTGCAGTACATACAATGTATAGTGAGCAAATCAGAGTAATCAGCATATTCATCCAGAAAATACTGAATTTTGTTTATGGATACTTATGTATGAATATAAAAGAATTTAAAAATGAGACTTGTATCCAGAATGTATAAAGAGTCATCAAAACTCAGCAACAACAACAAAAATTCCAATTAGAAAATGGGCAAACAATCTGAGCAGATATTTCACTGAAGAGGATATATAGTTAACAAATAAGCACATGAAAAGATGTCAGCATCGTTGGCCATTAGGGAAATGCACAATTAAAACCATAATGAGATATCACTACTCACCCAGAGAAACGAAAACTTAATTTTCTCACAAAAACGTGTACACAAGTGTTCGTAGGAGTTTTTATTCATAATAGACAAAAGCTGGGAAAAACCCAAATGTCCTTCAGTAGGCGAATGGTTAAGCACACCATGGTACATCTATACCGTGGGATACTACTTGGCAATACAAAGGAATCAGCTATTGATACACACAGCTTGGATAGATCTCAAGGGGTTTATGCTGAGAGAAAAAAAGCCAGTCTCAAAAGGTTACACACTGTTATATACATGATTCCACGGAGGGCTGAGGAGGGGAATGGCTGTGGCTATGAAAGGGTAGCAGGAGGGGCCCTTGCGAGGGAACTTTTCTGTGTGTTGATGTAGAACTAAATGCACAAAAAAGCAGGTAAATCAGTGACATCTGAATAAGATTGGTGGCTTGTGTCAATGTCAGTTTCCTGGTGGTGATATAGTACATTAGTTATTTAAAATTATGGCATTGGAGGAAACTGGTTGAAAGATACACACGATCTCTGTGTTTCTTACAACTACCTGTGAATCTACAATTATCTCAAAATAAGTTTTAAAAAACCAGTGGAAGGATACAGGCTAAATTCATAATAGCAGTTGTCTTTAGGGAGAAGAGGAGTGGGATGGATTGGAGGAGGAGGATGTTAAAGGGGACTTGGCTGCATTAATGGGATTTTATTACCTTGAAATGATGAGCCCAAAGTTATATTTATGCTACATTTAGTCTATTAGGTGGACAGTAGCATTGTGTCTAAACAATGTGCATACTTAATTAAAAATACTGTCTTGCTGAAAAATGCTAACAATCATCTGAACCTTTAGCAAGTTATAATTGTTTTGCTGGAGAAGGGTCTTGCCTCGACATTGATGGCTACTGACTGATCAGGGCGGTAGTTGCCGAAGGTTGGGGTGGCCATGGCAAATGTTAATATTAGACAACTATGTTAAAGTTTGCCACATCAATTATTGACTTTTCTTTTCTTTTTTATGACCTTGTTTGAAAGTCTCTTCCTTTCATGAAATATTTCTTTGTAGCATGGGACACTGTTTGATAGCATTTTTTTTTTTTTTTGAGACAGTCTCGCTCTGTCACCCAGACTGGAGTGCTGTGGCATCAGCCTAGCTCACAGCAACCTCAACTCCTGGGCTCAAGTGATCCTCCTGCCTCAGCCTCCCGAGTAGCTGGGACTACAGATGCGCACCATGATGCCTGACTAATTTTTCTATTTTAAGTAGAGACAGGGGTCTCACACTTACTCAAGCTGGTCTCAAATTCCTGAGCTCAAGAGATTCTCCTGCCTCAGCCTCCCAGAGTGCTAGGATTACAGGTGTGAGCCACCACATCAGCCTGTTTGATAGCACTTTACCCACAGTAGTACTTCTTTGAAAATTGAAGTCATTCCTCTCAAACCCTGCCACTGCTTTATCAACTAGGTTTATGTGATATTCTAAATCCTTTGCTGTCATTTTAACAACGTTCGTAGCATCTTCACTGGGAGTAGATTCCATCTCAAGAAACCACTTTCTTTGCTCATCCATAACAAGCAACTCCTCATCTGTTCAAGTTTAATCATGAGATAGCAGCAATTCAGTCATATTTTCAGGCTCCACTTCTAATTCTAGTTCTTTTGCTATTTCCACCACATCTGTAGGGACTTCCTCCACTGAAGTGCTGAACCTCTCAAAGTCCTTCATGAGGGTTGGAATCAACTTTTTCCAAACTTCTGTTAATGTTGCCATTTTGACCTCCTCCCATGATTCATGAAAATTCTTAATGAATCCTTTCCAGAAAGTTTTCGATTTACTTTGCCCAGATCCATCAGAGGAATCAGTATCTATGGTAGCTACAGCCTTACGAAATGTATTTCTTAAATAATAAGACTTGAAAGTCAAAATTACTCCTTGATTTATGGGCTACAGAATGAATGTTGTGTTAGCAGGCATGAAAACAACATTAATCTCCTTGTATATCTCCATCAGAGCTCTTGGGTGACCAGGTGCATTGTCAATGAGCAGTAATATTTTAAAAGGAATATTTTTTTCTCCCTAACAAGAGAATCAGCCTGTCCTTTGAAGTTTTGAAGGCAGGCAGGGACGTGTCCTCTCTAGCTATGAAAGCCCTAGAGGGCATTTTCTTCTGAGAGAAGGCTGTTTTGTCTACCTGGAAGATCTGTTGTTTAGCATAGCCACCTTCATCAATTATCTTAGCTAGATCTTGGGGATAACTGGTTACAACTTCTACATCAGCACTTGCTGCTTCACCCTGCATTTTTATGTTACAGAGACAGCATCTTTCCTTAAACCTCATGAACCAACCTCTGCTAGCTTCAAACTGTCTCTTGCAGCTTCCTCACCTCTCTCAGCCTTCACAGAATTGTAGAATTGTAGACCATTAGGTTTTAACTTAAGGGAATGTTGTGGCTGGGTTGATCTTCTGTCCAGATCTCTAAAACTTTCTACATATCAGCAATACGGCTGTTTTGTTTTCTCATCATTTGTGTGTTCACTGATATAGCACTTTTAATTTCCTTCAAAAACTTTTTCTCTTCATTTGCAACTTGGCTGTTTGGAGCAAGAGGCCTAGCCCCTTGAGCTTTCTCGGCTTTTGATATGCCTTCCTCACTAAGCTTAATCATTTCTAGCTTTTGACTGAAAGTGAGAGATATGTGATCTTCCTTTCACTTGAACACTTAGAGACCATTGTAAGGTGAATAATTGGCCTAATTTCAATATTGTTGTGTCTCAGGGAATAGGGAGGCTCAAGGAGAGGGAGAGTCAGGGAGTGGCTGGTCATTGAAGCCGTCAGAACACACACACATTTATCAACTAAGTTCACCACCTTATATGGGCACAGCTCATGGTGCCCCAAAATGACAATAGTGACATCAAAGATCACTGATCACAGATCACCATAACAGATACAATAATAATGAAAAAGTTTGAAATATTCTGAGGATTACCAAAATGACACAGAGACACAAAGTGAGCACGTGCTGTTGGAAAAAATGATGCCAATAGACTTGCTCGATGCAAGACTGCCACACACCTTCAATGTGTAAAAAACGCAGTATCTGCGAAGTGCAATAAAGCAAAGTGAAATAGAACAAGGTGTGCCTGTAATACAGAGTCCCTTTGCCATCGATGCTAACACACCTGTCCTGGGATCAACCAAACCTCTGGACCACATTGTGAAGGTACAGAAAAAGACAATGATTTGGAGATGAGAGAAAAATCTAAAGAATCAAAAAATTTAGAAGACTGATGTCACCATGGATGGGACAGGATTGGAGGGCAAAGGAAACACAAAGGAGAAGTGAGCAGTGAGGGGTGCAGGACAGTTCTCTGGGTGGCCTTGGACCATTCCAGGTCTCTGCCCCTTTTTGCTTGCAGGTCTCAAGAATGACTATAGGATGTGCCGGAAATGCCCCATCCTGAGATACGGAGGACCCAGCCAACACAGCCCGGGCTCTATTCCAGTCTGTCCTAAAACAGCATGTCCATCAGTGCTTTGGCCCAGCATTTCATGTCACCCCCGGGATGTCAAACCCAGGCTGGGCTGCTTTCGCGGGTCTCTCAGCTGTGGTGCAAGTGGGACACACAGACAGGGCTCCATCCACCCTGGGCAACTTTCCTGAGTCTTACAGGACTGACTCATTATGAATCCGAGGCTCCCGTTGTCCCTTGCTGCCCATCTGCAAGTAATAATCCCGCTCATGTAGCCTGCTGTGGGTGAGTCTTCCGCCTCACTGGACGCGGGCAAGTAGTAAAAGCGCAGCCTAAGATGCCGTGGGCTGAAGCGGTCACCAGTGCATGCAGAAACTGCTGTGCAGGGGGCAGGATGTATGAGTCAAAAAGCTAAGACAAATTTTAATGTTCATCTGCCTTAAACAAACGTGGTATTGGAAGGAGAGGTGGGATAGGTCATGCTGGTCCCACACTGTGGGTTATTGGAAAGTGATCTCAACTGAAAAGCTAGCAGTGAAACTTCCCATCCCTGCTTAGTAAGCAGCACTTTTCTTTGGGGCTTCACCTTCTGCCTGCATACAAGCCAGGCACAGACTTTGTTGTCTCAGATGGAACCTTCCGTGAGCTTCCAAGCTGGTGCCAAGAAATGATGGTGTCTTTTTGAAAAAGGAGGATAATTATGGCATAAGGAGTTCCATTTAGGTTGAGCAAGACCAGCAGCTCTCTGCTGAGTCAGAATGAGCACCTGTATGTGTGTGAGTGGAAGTATAAGGAAAGACAAATTAGATGCTACTGCTTGTAAGGAGGTGTGTAGCCCAGTGGTAGAGTGTTTGCCTGTAGATCAAGGGGTGCATGGTTCAAATACTGCTGCCCCATTTGCATTTTCCTCCTTGAGCTGAATTGACAAAATCAAGTTTTACTTGATCACGGTCCATAGTCTAATCCCCTCATGGGCAGAGGCTGACTAGAGCCTATCAAACAGCACCCACGTGGCTCACGGCCATCCCCTGTGAGTCAGGGTCCAGTGAGGTGCTCAGCACTGCCTCAAAGACCAAAGACAAGACCAAGTCCATCCTCAATACCTTCTTTGAGGGTACGTTTCCTGGTACTCCACTGGTAGCAATTTCTGTATCATCCACGGTCCCTTGGGAAACAAAACACTGCACAGGTTATTTTAACAGAGAATTGAATATAAATAATTGTTTACCAGTGTATCAGTTTCCCAGGGCTGCCGTAACAAAGTACCACAGAATGGGTGGCTAAAAACAACAGAAACACCTTGTCTCACAGTTCCTAGAGAATGAACGCCAAAATCAAGGTGTCGGCAAGGCCGTGCTCCCTCTGAAAGCCTCTTTCAGCTTCTGGTGCTCGTTGGCAATCCTTGGCGTTCCTTGGCTTAGATGCATCCCTCCAACCTCTGCTACATCTTCACGCGGCTGTCTTCTCCCTGTGTGTCTCTCTCCTCTTTTTATAAGGACACCAGACACACTGGATCAAGGGCCCACTCCGTCCGACCTCATCTTGACTAACTGCAACAACCCTATTTCCAAGTCTTGTTCTGAGGTCCTGGGGGCTAAGACTCAACATATCTTTTAGAGGGACGACAGGATTAGGGAACCATATGGGCAAAGAAGGAAAGCCAGGTATCATGCAGGTAGTGCCTTCAAGAAGCAGCTGTCACCCTGGGCTGGGGGAACAAACAGAAGAGGTTGAACTTGTTAAAATCTTAGGCACTTGAGGAGTATCTCTGTGGGTCAGGGACCCAGACCCCTAAGGAGGTGCTAGTGTCTGGGAGGAGTTATGATGCTGCTGGTCCTATGATGCAGCCAGCTGCAATCACTGTTGTTTCTAGGTTGAATTGTCACTGCCAGATGACACACACAGGAGCCCAAAGCTTCTCCACCCTCTGACCTAGTCCCTGTAGAACCCTATTGGCAGGACCAGCCAGGAAGCTGGCAAAGAAGTGTGGTTTGCGGAGTCCCTGACCCAGCATCACAGAGCAGAACACACAAGGGTGGACTTGGGGCTTAGAGACAATCAATGATCTTCAGTCATTTCTTCAGAGGGCTCATTTCAGATAAAAGGGTTGACTATAGGGAGATTTTGGGCAACAGGAGAGAAGGTCAGCCTGCATCCTAGGGGGTGGTTTTGAGGGGAGAGCTATAACCCAGCATCCAGAAAATGTGGGTTCTGTGAGTGTTGCAGGGTTGGCAAGGCCACTGCACATTTTGAGGCTCTTTTCAGGTGCTCAATACAAAACCCATGATATAGATGTCTCTATAGATCCTTCCAGCTGTCAGAGGAATGCTTCCTAGGTCACTGCCCTTTCCCAGGGACTGAGGATGGAGAGGTGGCAGAGGTGTGACATATGGGAACCTGCTGCTCCCTCTAAGGCAGGAAGATGAATTGGCAGTAAAGCAGGCTTGGCAACTCAGAAACCCATCTGGGACAGCAGCTCTGGGTGTGGCTGGACAGGGAAAGGTTGTTCACTGAACCTTACAACACAGCAGGGGGTATAGCTCAGGGGTAGAGCATTTGACTGCAGATCAAGAGGTCCCCAGTTCAAATCTGGGTGCCCCCTACCATTTTGGCCACTAAAGATAGAAAAGGAGCTCCAGTTTCCTCTCCCCTTGCTGAGTTCAGTTTCTTCCAGCAAAGGAAGAATCAGAGGACATCCTTGCCTCCCTGAGTTGATGTGTTTCTCTCAGCTCCCACTCTCCCTCACCTGGGCCCTGGGCTCTGCAATGTGTACTTTGATCTTCTGGTCAACGGTAGGAACTAGGCCCTTTCAGGGTAGGCAGAGAGAAATCTGAGATCACCTACTGCTGGCCAGAAGATAGTGCAGTAACGCACTCAATGTGTTGAGAAGAAATAACAGCCAAGTTAGAATTCTGTTCCCAGTAAAACTCTTCTTCAAAACAGACAAAAGACGAGAGACTTTACCACTGACAGATCCTCACCAAAGAAAATTCCAAAACATATACTTTAGAGAAAAGTAAAATGGTCCCAGATAGGAGGACTGTGGTACCAGAAGGAATGTTAAACAAGGAAATTGGTAGATGTGTAAGTAAATCTAAATGTCATTGACCATAAAACACAATATTAATGTCTAACATAGTATTTTTTAAAGATAAAACTAAAATACTGGTGTGTTACTCCATTTTGTGTCGCTATAAAGGAATACCTGAGGCTGGGTAATTTACAAAGAAAAGAGGTTTATTTGGCTCACGGTTCTGCAGACTCACCAGCATCTGCCTCTGGGGAGGGCTTCAGGGAGCTTCCAATCGAGGTGAAAGGTGAAGGGGAGCAGGCGTGTCACATGGTGAGAGAAGGAGTAAGAGAGGGAGGAGGTGGTGCCAGGTTCCTTTAAACAACCAGCTCTCACAGGAACTAATAGAGCAAGAACTGACTCATCGTCACAGGGAGGGCACCAAGCCGTTCTTTAGGGATCTGCCTCCACGACCCAAACACCTCCCGCCAGACCCTACCACCAACACTGGGGATCAAATTTCAACATGAGGTTTGGAGGGGACAAACATCCAAACCATATCAGTGGGTCAACAACAACATACAAGGAAAGAGGTTATCAAAGTTAAAGAATTGTAATGTCATTATGTAATTTGGGAGGAAAATGAATATATTGATTAACTTTAGGCTTTTTAAATTGTCCTGCAGAAATTTCTAGTGTATCATTTAAAAAGTTGTGGTTTTGCCAAACAAAAGAATATAAGGGAATGGAGGGTAAATGCTAGTAGAGAAAATATATAAAATGGAAAAAAAGATTCCAGTTAATCCAAAAGTAGGCAGGAAATGAAAAATGAAAGAAAAATGGGGCAAATGGAAATCAGACAGAATAAATCCTGATATATCAGTGTGCTGGGCTGAACGTGGTATCAGTTTCCTAGGGCTGCTGTGACTTTGCTACTTTATTGAATTCATTTATTAGTTTTAACAGATTTTTTGTGGAATCTTTAGGATTTTTTACATGTAAGATTATAGTATCTATGAACAGAGATAAATTTACTTTTTCCTTTCCAATTTGGATGACTTTTTTTTTCTTGCCTAATGCTCTAAAACTTTCAGTACTATTTTGAATAAAAGTGGTGAAAGAAGGCAGCCTTGCCTTGTTTCTGATCTTACAGAAAAATATTTCAGTCTTTCAGCATTGAGTATGATGTTTGATATGGTTTTCCACAGATGGTTTTTATTATATTGAGGTAGTTTCCTTCTATTCCTAGCTTGTTGAATGTTTCTATCATGGAATTGTGTTGAATTTTGTCAAATACTTTTTCTGCATCAATTTAGAGGAGCATGTGGGGGGGGGTCCCTTCATTCTGTTAATGTAATGTGTTATGTTGATCAATTTTCATATATTGAACCATCCTTGCATTCCAATAATCCCACTTGGTTATCATGTATAATCCTTTTAATATGCTGCTGAATTTGGGTTGCTAGTATTTTGTTGAAGATTTTTACATCAATGTGCACAAGGGATATCGTCCTGTAGTTTTCTTTCTTTGTGGTGTCTTTGTCTGGCTTTAGTATCAGGATAATTCTGAGCTCATGGAATGATTTAGAAAGTGTTCCCTCCTTTTCAATTTTTTGAAAAAGTTTGAGAAGGATTGGTGTTAGTTGTTCTTTAAATGTTTCATAAAATTCAGGGTAGCCACCAGCTCCAGAGCTTTTCTTTCTTGGGAGGTTTTTGATTACTGATTCAATCTACTTCCTAGTCATAAGTCTATACAGATTTTCTATTTTTTTGTAATTTAGTCTTGATAGATTTTATGTTTTTAGGAGTTTTTCTACTTCATCTTGGTTATCCAGTATGTTGACATATAATTGTTCATAATAGTCTTTTATAATCCCTTTTATTTCTATAAAATTGGTAATAATGTTCTCACTTGCATTTCTGACTTTAGTAATTTGAGTCTTCTCTCTTTTTTGTTAGTACACCTGGCTAAAGGTTTGTCAGTCTTGTCTTTTCAAAGTACCAACTTATGGTTTTATTGATTTTTCTATTGTCTATTTTGCTTTATATTTTTAATTCTCTATTTTGCTTATCTCTGCTCTAACCTTTGTTATTTCTTTCCTTCTGCTAGCTTTGGGTTTAGCATATTCTTCCCTGTCTACTTTCTTACATTTTAAAACTAGGTTATTGATTTCAGATCTTTGTTGTTTTCTTTAATTATTTGTTTTATTTCGGCATTTTTTTTTTTTTTTTTTTTGAGACAGAGTCTTGCTCTGTTGCCCGGGCTAGAGTGAGTGCCATGGCGTCAGCCTAGCTCACAGCAACCTCAAACTCCTGGGCTTAAGCGATCCTACTGCCTCAGCCTCCCAAGTAGCTGGGACTACAGGCATGCGCCACTATGCCCAGCTAATTTTTTTCTATATATATTTTTAGTTAGCCAGATAATTTCTTTCTATTTTTAGTAGAGACGAGGTCTCGCTCAGGCTGGTCTCAAACGCCTGACCTCGAGCGATCCACCCGCCTCGGCCTCCCAGAGGGCTAGGATTACAGGCGTGAGCCACCGTGCCCGGCCTTATTTCAGCATATTACAGAGGTACAATTGTTTAGGTTACATATATTGCCTTTGCCCCACCTGAGTCAGAGCTTCAAATGTGTCCATCTCCCGGACAATGCATACCACACTCGTTAGGTATGAATATACCCATCCCCTCTTCCCCCCTCCACCTGCCTGACACCTGACGAATGTTACTACTATATGTGCACATAAGGGTAATGTAAGTGTTTATAGCTACAAATTTCCCTCTTAGCACTGCCTTCACTGTGTCTCATAAGTTTTTGTATGTTTGTGTTTTCATTTCCATTTATTTCTCTATATTTTCTAATTTACTTTGTGATTTTTCCTTGGTTGGTTAAGAGTGTGCTGTTTCATTTCCACAATTTTGTGAATTTTCTAGTTTTACTTATGTTATTGATCCTATTATGGTTGGAAAAGATGCTTTGTATGATATCTATACTTTTAAATCTATTGACACTTAATACACAGCCTAATATATGCTCTATCCTTGAAAATGTTTCATGTGCACTTGAGAAGAACATGTACACTGTTGTTGGTGGGGTAGAGTGTTCTATATATGTTTGTTAGACTTAATTAGTTTATCATTAGTTCTCTATTTCCTTACTTATTGTCTGTCTGGTTTTTTATCCATTTTTGAGAGTGGGGTACTGAAGTAGTCAACTATTATGGTAGAACTGTTTATTTCTGCCTCAATCATGCCAGTTTTTGCTTCACACATTTTGATGGTCTGTTATTAGGTGCATGAATGTTTATAATTGTTATATATTCTTGCTGTATTGAACTTTTTACTAATATATAATGTTTTCCATTGTCTCTTATAATCTTTTTTGACTTAAGGTCTATTTTTTCTGATATTAGTACAGCCACCCCTTCTTTTGATTACTATTTGCATAGAATATCGGTTTCCATCCTTTCACTTTCAATCTATTTGTGTCTTTGGATCTAAAGCAAGTCTCTTGTAGACAGCATATAGTCAGACCATTTTTGAAAAACTATTCTGCCAGTCTCTTTTTATTAGAGAGTTCAATCCATTTATATTTGAAGTAATTATTGTTAAGGAGGAACCTACTTCTGTCATTTTTGCTATTTATGCCTAATAGCATTTTTGTCTCTCATTTCTGCATTATTGTTTTGTGTTTTTATTTTGTAGTGAATGTCTAAATTTCTTTCTCATTTCTTTTTATATATATTCTATAGATATTGTCTTTGTGATTACCATGGGGATTACATTTAGCATCATAATGTTACAACACTCTAATTTGAATTCATACTGCCTTAACTTCAATAACATACAAAAAGTCTGATCCTTTAACAGCTCTATCCTTACCCCTATTGGTTGTTGGTTTCATGAAATTGCATCTTTATACATTGTGTGCCCCAAAACATGAGCTAATAATTCCTTTAAGTGCATTAGTCATTAGCCAGGCAGAGTGGTGCATGCTTGTCATCTCAGTTATTGGGAGGCTGAGGTGGGGGGATTGCCTGAGCCCAGGAGTTTGAGGCTGCAGTGAGCTATGATTGTGCCACTGCACTTCAGCTTAGGCAACAGAGCAAGACCTTGTCTCTTAAAAAATATATATATAAATAGAATAATAAATGCATTAATCTCTTCAATCATGCAGAAAACAAAAAGTGGAGTTACAAACTGCTGTTGCAATAATATTAACTTTAATATTTGCCCGTGTATTTACCTTTATTACCTTTATTAAGATCTTTGTTTCTTCATGTGGCTTCAAATTACTGTCTAGTGCACATTCATTTCACCCTGCAGCACTTTCTTGAGCAATTCTTGCAGGGAATGTCTAGTGGTAACAAACTCTTCAGCTATTGTTTATCTGGAAATATCTTAATTTCTGTCTCACTATTATAGGACAGTTTTCCTGGACATAGGATTCTTGGTTGGTAGTTTTCTTCCTTTAGTACTTTGAAAATATTAGCCCACTGCCTTCTAACCTCCAAAGTTGCTGCTGAGAAATCTGAAATAACTTATTGAGGATCATTGTGTGTGATGAGTTGCTTCTCTCTTGTTGCTTTTAAGATTCTCTTTGTCTTTAGAGTTTGAAAGTTTGATTATGAGGGAAAATACAAGTTCCCCACCACTGGCTTTTTATGTTTAACAGGACTTATACAGGTTTCTTTTGAACTTAGATATAGATCAAAGCAAGGAAGCAGAAAGAAATACAAAGCACAAAGAGTATTCTTAAATAGCTCCTTTTGCATACATGCTCATAAGTCTCAGGACTGGTTTAAACTGCTTTAGTTGTTTTAAGCTACCTTAGTTGCCTTATAGCACCATTTAGTTAATTGTAATACTAAAGTCTCCACCTAATGGGAAGTACTGCACATGCTTAACACGTAGCATACATAAACATGCAATGATAGAGAGAGCTCTGTATCACTTGCCAGAAGGAATTGAAGACTCCACTGTGGGCAGGCAGTGCAGATCTTACACTCTGGAGAATTCCTGTGCCACTCAGAAATTGAAAGCTCTGCATAAGTAAACTCTAATAAACTCATATAACTTGCCAAACAAGCTTAATTTTGTTTATTATACTTGAGCTTCATTGGCATCCTTGATTGCAAGGATTGATGTCTTTTATTAGTTGTGACATAGTCTCAGCCATTGTCTCCTCAATACTGCATCTACTTTAGTCTCTCTAATTTCTTATTTCAAGATCCCAATTAAATATACATTAGACTTTCTCATTGTATCCTCTATATTTATTATCTTCTCTTCTGTGCTTGCCATACATTTGTCTCTCCATGCTTTATAATGGATAATTTTTCTTCCCAATGTTTCAGTTCACTGATTTTCTCTTTGGCTTAATCTATTCATTGAGTTTTTAATTTTAGTTATTGTATTTTTGGATAAAAAATTTCTATTTTGTTCTCTTTTCAGATCTTAGTTAATTTTTATGCTTTTCAATTTCCTATTGAGATTTTCAAGCTTGGCTTTTATCTCCTTGAACACAATAAGCATTGTTATTTTACGGTGTATTCCTGGTGTTTCTAACATCCAAAGTCTCTTTGTTTAGTTCTGTGGTCTGTTGTTTCTATTGATTTTCACTCATAATTCTTTGCTTCCCCATATACATGGTTATCCTTGACTATATGCTAAACATTTTCATTTTATTTAAAATTTTAATTGTAGAACTAATTTTCAGCTAGGGATGATAATATCTTTCTTTACTTGCTTTTTCCAGGTTAGGACAAAGTAGTTAGGACACCTTAGTACAATTTCAAGGCTTAAGTTTTTCAGCTATTACAAAACCTAGCTATGAATTCTTATAGTGGCTGTTTTTCTTTCAGTTTAATCCCTTGGAGTCCTGGTCCAAAGCCAGAGATATTTTTACTAGTGTCTGTACTCTAGTTAGGCCCATAATTCTGACTTCTATCCCCATAGTCCTGAGAGGCTTCCAAAAGTTCCACTCAGCTTCTTCTTTTGGACTGAAAAACACATCTCAGGGCCAAAGCAGCCTCTGATGTGAAGATTTAACTTTGTTTCCCATCATTTTCAAGTCCACATCTAGTATTTCCTGTCTAACTAGTTAGCTCTTTGATGCTTTTAATGAAATGTTTTTCATACTTTACAAATTTTTATTTGTCCTCATAAAAAAGATTGTTTAAAATTGCTTTGTCCTTCAAGGAAAATGGAGAATCCTCTGCAAATTTCTTTTTTTTTTATTTCAAAATATTAAGGGGGTACAAATGTTTTTGTTACATGGATACCTTTTATAATGCTTAAGTTGGGGCTTTTAGTGTGCCCATCACCTGAACAGTGTTCACTACACCCAATAGGTAGTTTTTACCACTTTTCTCTCCTCCCTTCTTGACTTCCAATGACCTTTACATCTCTTTGTGAACATGTGTGCCCATCGATTAGTTCCCAATTATTAAGAGTACATGTGGTGTTTGTTTTTCCATTCCTGAGATACTTCACTCAGGATAATGGTCTCCAGTTCCATCCAAGTTGCTGTGAAAGACATTATTTCATTCCTTTTTATGGCTGAGTAGTACTCCATGGTATGTGTATACACGCACACACATTTTCTTAATCCGCTTACGAACTGATGGGCACTTAGGTTGATTCCACATTTTTGTGATTGTGAATTGTGCTGTGATGAACATTCAAGTGCTGGTGTCTTTTTTATAAAATGATTTCTTTCCCTTTGGGTAGATACCCAGTAGTGGGATTTCTGGATCGAATGATATACTTATTTCCTTAAGAAATCCCCACACTGTTTTCCATAGAGGTTGTACTAATTTGCAGTTCCACCAACAGTATATAAGTGTTCCTTTCTCTCTGCATCCATGCCAGCACCTGTTGTTGTTTGACTTTTTAACAATTGCCATTCTGACAGGGCCTCTATAAGATTCTTTACACTTATTTATATGTCTTAAATATTTTATCTGAATTTTTAAAAATTATAAAGTAGGGCCTACTTCTAGGCATTCACACCAAGGAAATATTAACCCAGGGTGAGAAAGAAGTGGTAAAAGAGAAGGAAAGAAGACGGGGAATTGGTGGCCAGAGTCTGTTGTAGAGGCAGCACCTCCAAGAAATTCCCAGGAGAAGAAAAAGATGGCTTTTGACATGGTTTTCAAATCATTGCAGTAACCAAGGGAGTAAGGAAGATGTATATGTTCCCTCCATACCTCATGGAGGGTAGTAGCCAGAACAAAGATATAGCCTGTGCCTTCCTTCTGGAGATGAGCGAGGCTGAGGAAATGAGACATTAAGACAGAGAAAGTGAAATCCACACATGTGCCATGAAGGTGCAAGAGTCCCAGGGGCCGGGCTGGGCCGAGCTAACTTGATCACCTCTTTTGTCAAATGTGACCCTGGCAGTTACCATGTGGATGATGGTCAGGGGAGGATTCTTGGAGCTTGTCTTGATCCAGACTCTAAATTTTATTACAAGACAAAGCACATTAATTTAATGGCCACAGGTGGGGAGAAAGGGCAGAAATCCCAGCACCTACTTCAGTAGTTAAAAGGGTCAAAGAAGTAGGGGGCACCTGGATTTGAACCAGGGACCTCTTGATCTGCAGTCAAATGCTCTGCCCCTGAGCTACACCCCCACCTATGCATAAATGCTCATTAGCACCTTTTCATTGATGGCACTACACTCAGGGTTATCTGTATATTTATAATCTGCCATCTTTTTGGCATGTTCCAGAAACCAGCAAGCCTTCCCCACTGTGGCCTGCCCTCCTATCCTTCCTTTCCACCTTGACTAGTTTCCCATTCCCTCTTTCTGGGACGGTGGCAAGGGCACCAGCCTTCACACTTGGAAAGGACATTTGACTCTCGTGTTTCCCCCTAAGTCCGCACAGAGTTACCAGGACAGGAGCTCTGGTGCGGGGTCTTCAGTGAACCTCACACTCAGCCCAGGGACGGCCTCCGGCAGGGGTGGGGAATCTGTGGCCTCAAGGCCATATGTGGTCCTCCAGATCCCCAAGTGTAGCCCCTTGACCGAATCCAAACTTTGCAGAACAAATTTCTTTATTAAAAGGCTTTGTTCCATAAAATTTGGATTCAGTCAAAAGGTTGTACTCAAAGATCCAGAAGGCCGCATGTGGCCCCATGGCCCAAGTCCCAGTGGCTCTGCCTCTCCCACCGACTCTGTCCTCACAGTGTCTTCTCTCTGTGCCTTCCTTTATGTCCCACCTTCCAAGGGGACAAGTCTGACCTGCTGTCCCCTGGGCCGACGTCAGCTCCTTCCACCCACGGCTACTTCAGCCCGCAGGTCCATGTCCCAGCAAAGCTGCTCTGACAAGTCTTCACCCAGTGTTGGGGGCTGGGAAGAGAGGACATGGTGGAGACGGGGACTGCAGGTGTGGGGAGGGGTCAGGCAGTGGCCTCACTGCCAGGGAGAGGTTCCACCTGGGCAGGTGCTGCGCCCCAGACACTCCCTCCGCTGAGCCGCTGCAAATATCACATCCTTGGGTCGGTGAGGGAGGCTGTGCTCAATCCTGGGATGCTGAAGTGGCCTTGAGAAAACAAGGAAGCGCAGGGGGCTGAGATTCCTCCAGAGTGCTGGGTAGACCTGTCCAGCCAGCCCGCGGGTGTCGGGGACCCTCCTCAGTGTTCTGGACAAAGTCACTGCTTACCCAAAGTCCCCATGAGCTTCGTGGACGACTGGAGGCTGACTCCATGGAGAGAGCATGGGGGGGCAGGGTGCTGGGAAGGGGTAATAGGGGAGTCAACCCCCGTTGTGGCTTCTCTGCCAGTGTGTGGGGGTTCTCCTGGCTCTGTCCCCATGCCAGGCCTGGCATGCAGGCGAGAGGACAGCGCACTGCCCTGCCGCCCCTTGCCCTGCGGCTCAGGCGGAGCTGCCTCCTGTTCTGCTAGGAGTCCAGGAACCATGTCTTCCCTGCCCTGGGGACTCACAGCCGGTGACTGCGGTGTTTCCTCGGGATCCCCCCACCGCCGGCCCCCTGGCCTCGTGAGGTTCCTTTTTGAGAGGGAATCTGGAGCTGGCTCACCTCACTGCTCCACAATGCATGGCAGAGTGTGGGGGCTGGGACGCATGACACATACGGTGGGAAGGGAGAAACGGGTCTTGTGTCTCAGGGCGTGGGGTCATGGCCAGGCTCTTGTCCAGGACCTGCCCGTCTGTCTGTCATGCGGCAGGGTGGCCCCACCCCAGGCAGGAGCTTGGCTGTGCATCCGGAAATAGCTGTCAGCTGCGTAGTTCTAAAGGTGCAATTAAGATATAAGGACAGGCCTAGGGGTATAGCTCAGAGGTAGAGCATTTGACTGCAGATGAAGAGGTCCTGAGTTCAAATTTAGATGCCCCCTGCCAGGATCACTTTTAGATGTAGTAGACAGGAGGAGGCAAATAATTGCCCTGGTCACCCATATTGGCCCTTGACTCCCACCCTTTCCCAGGTAGTAACCGAGCTGTGCTCAGTCTGTGTCGTCATCTCTAGAAACGGTCGTGTGTCACAGGCTTTCCTCCAAGGACAGTGACTGTGAGTCTCACTCACCGTGGTGGACATTCAGCCTTCCCAGATGTGTGTGGGGTGGATAAACTCACCTTCCTCAGTATAATGTAGCAGCCTCGAGCCTCAGTGAGTTCCAGACACACCTGACCCACTTTTTAGGAAAATCTGTTCTTTTTGCTCCCGTGGCCTGGAGGCCTCCCCAGCTTCTCCCTGGGGCAAATGCCCCTCGTCCTGTCCTCCAGGAGGCCCCCGACTCCCCTGGCAGGACGGCTCCTCGCTCCCTTCTCCCACGGCCTCTGCGTAGGCTCTGCCACTCCTGTGCAAATACTCTGCTTCGTGGGTTTGTCTCCTATTTGCACAAGCCTCTGAGGAACAAGGTCAATGTTTCTGTGTCCTCCACGTGGATGACAGGGCCTGGCACCGAACAAGCTCCACGAGGGTTCATGGAGCGAATGAATGAGTGGGTGAAATAATTAGCACCCTCCTTGAGGACTGGGACAGGGTGGGGGGAAGGGAGCGTGCTCTGATACTGTTTCTAGTTCACTGTGGTTGCCTAGAAAGAAACCGTAAGTGAGCACAGCCGAAATTCTAAGTTACTCAGGAGAGCAAGAAATGTGGGCTCTCGGCAGTGTAGGGCTGTGCAGCCTTCAGCCTGTTGAAGTGAGTTCCAGAGGAACGGGGGTCACAGCAGCGGCTGGGAGGAGGCCCGGGCCCAGGGTCCCCTGCCTGCTTGTTACACACGATGTTCAAAGGTCACTGCCGTTACTGCTGTTTTATGTTGAGGAAAGGCTTGCAATTTGTACATCCTCATCTCATAAAATAATTTTCTTTATTTTATATAGCAAATCTCATCCATTTTTGTTGTTCTATTTCCAGAAGTTAGAATTTGATACTGTGTTCTTTCTGAGGTTGGGGACTTGTGGTATGACTTTGAGTTAGGCAAAAGTTTCTTAGATATGACACCAAAAGCTCAATTGCTAAATTAGACTTCATCAAAATTAAGAACATTTGCTCTTTGAAAGACACTGTTAAGAGAATGAAAGGACAGGTCACAGACAAGGGAAAAATATTTGCAAACCATGTATCTGATACAGGACTTGAACCTATAATAGATACAGAACTCTCCAGACTTAATCAGAGGAAAACAAACAACCCAAATGAAAAAATAGACCAAAAGCTCTGAATAGACACTTCACCAAAGAAGATATATGATGGCAATAAGCACATAAAAATATGCTCAACATCATTAGTAATTAGGAAATACAAATTAAAAGCACAATGAGATACCACTATTAATGAATTACATTGGAATGTAAATCAGAAAGACCAACCATAACAAGTGTTGGTGAGAATATGGAGCAACTGGAACCCTCAGACACTGCAAGTGTTAACTTAACAACTTTGGAAAACAGTTTTGCAATTTCTCAAAAGGTTAAACATGCACCTACCATACGACCCAGCTATTCCACTGCTGAGTATTTACCTAGGAGATGTGAAAGCATGTCTGTGCACTTAGGCACCAATCTTCACAGCAACTTTGTTAAAGCTAAAAACTGAAAACAACTCAAATTTTATCAACAGATGAAAGGATAAACAAATCGTGGTATACGCATACAATGGAATACCTCCCATCAACAAAAAGGAATGAACTAGTGATACACACAATAGAAACAGATCTTGAGTAAAAGAAGCCAGACCAAAACAAAATAAAGAGTACATATGGTACACTTCCATTTATATTAAATTCTAGAAAATTCAACAGAAAGCGGGTGAGACAGAAAGTGGATCAGTGGCTGCCTGGGGTGGTGGCAGTGTTAAAGGGACTAGTGCTTTACCTAGAGAGAGAAGGCAGAGAGGGGTGGGGGAAACAGAGCCCCAGTTCATCTCTTTCCCACCTTCCCCAGCCTTCCACAAAGCTCTGCAACCCTGCAGCCTCCCACCCTGTTGCCCTATGTCAGTGGCTGCTGGCACCAGCAGAGAAGAGCGTTTTTAGTAACAATAACCTGGAGTCAGAATGAGGTTTGAATCCAGACCTGAGTTTAAATTGTGGTTTTACTACTTACCAACTGTGGGACCCTAAGTGGGTCATTTAACCTCATCGAGCATCTATTTCCAGCTCTTGAAAGTGCGGGTAACAAGAGTACCTGTTCCTAGGGTTGTTGTGGTTATTAAATGAGAAAGGACACTTAAAGGTGACAGGAACAAAGTAAACATGCAATAAACATTAGCTCTCAGTACTACCAATAAAATGTTACAAAATTTTTAAACAACAGCATCAACAGCCAAGACCCTTTGATAAACCGGCTATTCGTCACAAAGTTCCTTAAAATGGTAAAGAATTGGAACAACCTAATGTCCAAACTTAGCAGAGTAGTATGAGTCAAGGCGTATCAAGGTACGAGGTCTTCACAAATGTGGACTTCTCCTGTCTTCCCAGCCCAGTTCCAGATGCTTCCCCTGGCCTCAGAGGACCTTTCCACATTCCACATTGCACATCTCCCAACCAGACCCCTCTGGACTGAAACCGCACTTGTTATCTAAGCCTGGCTTAGACCCTTCCCCCGGCTTCCCCTCTGGCTCCCTGGGCCTCACACACCAAAATCTCGACCAAGTGTAGGTCGCTGATGAGCCTGATGAAGGCTGCCTGTGCAGATCAGTAAAATGAAAGCTGGATTGGAACAGGAGGTGAGGACGTGGAGTCAGTGAGTACACACGATTGTTTTGAGTCATTTTTCCAGGAAAAGGAGCAGAAAGAAATGAGCAGGAACTGGAAGGGTGGGTCATGGGTCATCAGAAACTTTTTAAGATGGGCAATGACTGTTAAGGCTTGTTTGTGTGCCTGTGATGATGATCCTGTAGGAAGGGAGAAAATGATGTGGGAGAGTGAAGATATCATCACAGTGGAGCCTCGAGAAGGCAAGAGGTGGAATGTAATTCACAAGTGATCGGGTGACCTTGGGCAAGAACGGACACACTTCCTCCTAACAGGCAGGAAGAGTGTGTGAATGCAGATGGAGACTGGTCGGTTGGACTTGGTGGAAGAAAAGTGGAGATGGTTCTTACCTGATTGCCTCAATTTTCTGAATATTCAAGATATTTGTCAACCTAAATAACAGAGACTCTCTAAAAGAAAGTGATGTTTATTCAGGAATAGGCATTGCAATGGGAATACACGTGCTGTAGTAAACCATGTGCATAGTCAGGGAGATAAAAGAAGACAAAGATTTTTTAAAAGAAAAGTGAGAGGATCACATAATTGTTTTGAAAGATAATTATCCTTGGCTACAAGGATCAATACCAGGGGTGGTGCCAGTTCGAGCTTGGACAGGCAATTGCCGAGCGGCTGTCCTTGCAGAAGTGTTTTGTGCGTGTGTAGGGTTGTGACGGCCTTTGTGCAAGGCTGTGGTTTTTGCAGTCTTGTGACAGCTCTTGCTCTCAGGCATACTTGCGTGAGAACCCTCCCTTCACGGCCTTCCCTGGCTCCATTCCTCAGGGTTTCTAACACAGATTGACGCCATTTGGACCCTGACAAGCCTCGCATATATCCACCACAATCAGAAACAGGGAGGTAGGGAGTGTTAAGGATTTGAGAGGAGCACAAATGAGGCGAAGCAGCCATCGCAGAAAGTGAGAACGCAGGCACATTGTACAGCCCAGGCGGCCTGCCCAGACGTGTTAGACGCGGACTGGAGAGCTGGGTCACAGGGGAGTACGGTCAACACAGGTGTGTGATTTTTTTCCCCAGCGATGTCCCCCTGCTCAGTTGCGGGCACGGACCAAGTGAATACCTGGCTTGTAAATCCTATATGAACAGCTGTGCTCAGTGGTCCCTCCTCCTCAAAGCAGGACACGGGGAAGCCCGTTTGAGTTTAGCGCAGAACAAAGGACAGGACTCAGGCCAGGCAGTGGAGCCGAAAATCAAAAATTCCAAGTATCTCCTTTAAAAGTTCGGTGTTTTTCTATGAGCTTTTAGTCCTCAGAGCCTGGTGCTGACAAACTAGGCTACGCAAACCCACGTGCCCCCCTTTCCCTGGCTGCTTCGAGAAGGGCTTTCATGTCGAACTGGACCTGGAGAAGAGAGGGGAGGGGCCTGTGGGAGAAGGGAGAACGTGTGTGACTGTGGAGGTCACACGAGGAGGAGGAGGAGGACGGGATGAAGAGGGGTCATGGCTGGTTCATGCATTCAACAGACAATTATTGAGCCGCTGGCGTGTTTCAATCTGTGCCGGGTTCTGGAGACCCCTAGCTGATGACGACTTCATCTTGGCACCCAAGGAAGTCACAGTCCAGAGAAATATCCTCGCTGCAGATGTATCCGCCAAAGGGCAATGTCATCGCCTTTCTAGTCTCAGACCTCCAGAAGAGGTCTCTGCTCACAAGACCAAGGGCTCTTCGGGGCTTGGGCGTTCTGTGCAGGCCAACCAAGAAAATATTTTCTTGTCGATGTCTTTGTCCACAGCATGGAGGAAGGGAAAGGGAGAGGGAGGGTTGCAAGGCTGCGGGACTAGACCTCCAGGTGAGGGAGACGGCTGAGAAGGTGCGATGCTCAGCCCAGTTGCACTCATCGCATCTTCCTTGCAATTGTCTAGCATCTCTTCCTGCCTCCTCCTCCTCCAGCCCAAACACTGCTGGGCCACACAAGGTTTGGTTTTGTTTCAAGTTTCAATCTGATCACATCACTCCCTCTGGTGGACAGCTGTTGATTCCGGTTACCCAGCACCCATTTCTCCAGCTCCTTAATACTCTTTCATCATTTCTCCTTTCTCACCACCTTTTTTTTCCCCAAATACTATCTCCCAAAAGATTAGCTCCAAAGATTCTAGGAGTAAAGAGAGCAAGGGGGCACCCAGACTTGAACTGGGGACCTCTTGATCTGCAGTCAAATGCTCTACCACTGAGCTATACCCCCTGCTGGAATCTTACTTCTTACTAATAGCATTTCTCCTTTAGAATCATGTTGTAGTACATGGTGAATGGCAGAGATCAAATTTCAACTGATAGAAAATAAAAGCAGGAATGTATTGAGTCGCAGCAATGTAAACAGAGAAGCAGCTGGCTTCCAGGAGCTCAAATACTATCGGGACTCTCTCCCTCCAGCTTTCTTCTTGGGTTCCCTCTTAAGTCAGATTTAATGTCTCAGACCAGTCTCTCCACGCAGCTGACACCCTGCCTCCAAAATGCGTAGGTTCGCATCTCCACACTTTGGTTGCTGGAGAGAAGTCTGAAAAATCCTAGGGGAAGACTCTACTTGGTTTGGCCTGAGGTCTGTGCCTATCCATGACCAACCACTGTGACCAGGGGGTAGGGCACATGAGTGGTATATCCATTTCAGAAGCAAGGTCTTGTAAGAATATACCTGCTCCCACTCAGAATCTATGTCTACAGTATGTAGAAGAAAGGTGGTTCTCCCAAAGAAGCCACAGGTAGCCAAGACATGGCCACAGGGACCATCGCTGCAGCTCCGGGTCTTCTCGGCAGAGTCTACCGTATTAAGGAAGACTGCTCGGCTGCACGGAGCCATCGGGTTCCGTGATAGTTACTGTTAGGGTGGAAAGGCTAGTAGGTGTTCATGTCACGGATGGAGAAAGATTTTTCACACAGAGATTGATATATAAAAGTAAGATTTACTTTATCCTTTAGAAGGACAGAGAGAGAGAGGAGGGGGAGCAGAGAGGCAGCGTGGCATCCCAAAGAAAGAGAAGGGAGATGCCAGGAGCAAGGCCAGGTGGTTTGTTGCTTTTATGGAGACGAAGAGAAAATAGTAATTGTTGTGAAGTAATTAGTAGGTAGTCCCAGGACGTCTTTCTTGTTTTTCTGTTCCTGGAGAGCTGGTTCTCTCTGAGATGTAGTCAGGCCTTAGGTGCCTGCTGCATGCCTGACTCTAACGACCCCACAGTTCCTGAGCTCAGTGGAGCTGCCTGACCCGGCAACACATGGCAACTACTCTGGAACACGGAAGAGCAGCGTGAATTACACGCAGGACTGGGCTGAAGCAATGGCATGCTCCCTATTTGGACTGGGTCTCGCTCTCTGAGGCGCTTGCTTAGTAAACAAGGCGGTGGGAAGGAGTCCAGGTGCAGATGGCAGCACGAGCAAGGGAATCAAGTGCAGCCTTGACCAGGTTTGAGGATGGCTGCTGCGCACAGCGCTGTGGGACGGGAGCCCGGAGAGGTGGTGTTGAGGCCCAAGGGCCCCTGAAGAACGTGAGCCCTGAGTGTGACTCCACTGGAGAAAAGGGACAGTCCCCTGCCAGTGTGTTGGGGCTGGAGCGTAGGGCACTGGATCGGGGGTGGAGAAGTTGGGGTTCACATCCAGACAGCTTCTCCCTATTCTGGCTTTTGCACGTGAATGTCCTCCTGTTTCATTCACACCAGAGCCCACCTAGGAGACGCGCTCCGGTACTCGGGGGCGAGCGGAATCTTCACTGTGCGTGTTCGCCCAGAGACAAGGTCCCTGTTATGGGTTGAATTGTGTCGCCTAAAAAGATATGTTGAAGCCCCTGACCTCTGGTACCTGCGAATGTGAGCTTATTTGGAAGCAGCGTCGATTCAAGATGAGGTCATTAGGGTGGGGCCTAAGCCAACATGATGGGCGTCCTCATAAGAAGAGGAGACACATAGACACACACACAGAAAGAATGTTACGTGAGGACGGAGGCGGAGATTAGAGCTCCGACCGCATGCCAAGAGCACCAGGGGCTGGAGCTACCACCCAGAGCTAGGAAAAGGCAAGGACGGTCCTACCCAAAGTCTCAGAGGAAGTAGGTTCCACCGGCACTTGATTTCTGACTTCTGGCCTCCAGAACTGCAAGAGAATAAACTTCTTTTGTTTCAAGCCACCCAGTTCGTGGCACTGTGTATGGCAACCCTACTGTCCCCCTGCAGGGGGTCACTTGGTCTCTGTGTCCAGGGCAGGGACGTGGCCTGTGGGGGGAGCAGCGAAGTGGCCCTTCCGAGCACCTCCAGGCTAAGGACCAGCCTCCCCAGCTTTGCTGAGCTGCTCAGCTGTGGGGGTCCCTGGATTGCTGGGACTGTGGCCTCTCTGGCCATGAAATAGCTTTCCCTGGAGACCGTTGCTCCTCAAGAAAGGCGGAAGGCTGAGTAAAAGAAGGGAAGGGAATATTCAACCCCGATCAGGAGAAAATAAGGGGCCTCTGTTAGGTCCGGAGCCGAGACACACGAAGCCTCGTGTGTGTAGCCAAATGCTGTTTATTTTGAGCAGATGGGTGCAGGCTGAAAAAGCGTCCACCCCAGGAAAGGGAGAGCCGAGGGTTTTTCCGGGGGGAGTAAATAAGTGGGCCAGAACAGCCGCTTGTAACAAATTCTTTTTCAAACAACCAGCTCCTAGGACCCTGCCCCAGTCACGTCCATCCTTCAGCTCCAGCGGTGTCCTTATCAGGAGAGGGAGGGACAGACTTCGTCTCTGTGGTGGGGAGAGGAAGGCTGGCTGCCGCTGGCTGGTGGATTAATCGCATTCCGTCCTGTACATAGCTGTCGGGCTCCCACCTGGAACAAACCTAACCGCCTCCGCAGCGTGTGGCGAAGGGGAGAAGTGCCCGGGCCTGGCGGTCAGGAGTGCTCCGCGAAGGCTCCGCACGCAACCCGGCTCCTTACAGGTGAGGCTGGGGGTGGCCCGGGCCCCTTAGGTCCTGCTCATCTCCTCGCACCTGCAGGAAGGGAAGGAGTGAGGAGGCAGCTGCAGCTCTGGGAAGGGCGGGGAGGGGCCGCCGTGGGGGCCGCGAGTGTGGCTGCACCCCCCCAGTGTGCCAGCTGAGCCCCTTCTCTCTAGCCTGTCTAGGCCTCTGCTTCACCGTCTGTTCCTGGGGATGATAAAAGGCCCCGCAGTTGTGAGGATGAAATGAGAAACTTTAGAGCAGGCGTCAGCAAACTACTGCCTGCCACGGGGTACAGCTCTCTGGGCTAAGAATGGGTTTGATATTTCTAAATGCCTGGGTGAGAAAAAGAAGATGGGAGCTCATAGGATTTGGGGAAAAGTGAATGAGACAATTGTTTTTAAAAAATGGCAGAGAGTGCTCCATAAATATTAGCTGTACTTTAGAAAAATATTTTGTGGCACGTGAAAATTATATGAAATTCTAACTTCAGTGCCCGTAAATAAAGCTTCCCTAGAACACGGCCACTCTGGTTTCTTTACGACCTATGGCTGCTTTCCTGTAGCAAGGGCAGAGCTGAGTGGTTGCAACACTGTTTGGCCTGTAAGATAGCAAATACATATAATCTGGCCCTTTTTAGAAACAGTGTTCAGAGGCTAGGCTTGGTGGCTCAGGCCTGTAATCCCAGCACTTTGGGAGGCTGAGGCAGGAGGATCGCTTGAGGCCAGGAGTTTGAGATTAGCCTGGACAACACAGTGAGACCCAATCTCTACAAAAAAATAAAAAAATTAGCTGGGCATGGTAGCATGCCCTTGTAGGCCCAGCTACTCGAGAGGCCAAGGCAGGAGGATCACTTGAGCCCAGGAATTTGAAGTTGCAGTGACCTATGCTGATACCACTGAACAGGTGACAGAGTGAGATCCAGGTCAAATTCAAGAGCAGTCTGGGATCCTAATTATTGCCAGTCCATCTGATAGGGCCTATCGCTGTTCTTGGCTCAGTTTCACATTTCTAGGACCTTTGTCTAAAAATGATCTTTTGATCTGACATTATCAAGAACAGTAACTATTGGCTAACTTGTCAGCCACCTGGCTCTAGTTATCACTTCTTAAAAGGATGCCTACCACACACGTATTTTCCCCAATTTGGGAACATGTCTACAGTTGGGATGCACTTACCAGCCTGCACTGAGAACAGTCATAGTGAAATGGACACATTTTTTTTTCCTTGTTTAGTGAAACAGAAAATAAAAGTGTGTCTTATAATCGATGGATCTCAGGTTCAATGTGAAATACAGTAAATGTATAACTATTATTCAAGGTAGGAAGTGGTAGATAAATGTTAACATTTTTATTTGTTCCACAAACACAGGGTACTTTCTACACATCCAGCACAGGGCTGGATGCTCAGGGCCCTGCCCTCCAAGCCCACCTGGACTTTGCCCTTCTTTGGAACCCTGTCCTGGACTTCCATCCTTCCAGGACTTTTTTCAGAACTTCCAAACAGAAGCACAATTGAAAATAACTGTAATTCACCACCAATCACTGGAGCCTAGAGTCAAATATTGTTACCGCATCACGAATAAGAATAATCACAGACTGGCCAGGCGCGGTGGCTCATGCCTGTAATCCTAGCACTCCGGGAGGCCGAGGCGGGTGGATCGCTCAAGGTCAGGAGTTTGAGACCAGCCTGAGCAACAGTGAGATCCTGTCTCTACTAAAAATAGAAAGAAATTATCTGGCCAACTAAAATATATATAGAAAAAATTAGCCGGGCATGGTGGCGCATGCCTGTAGTCCCAGCTACCTGGGAGGCTGAAGCAGTAGGATCGCTTAAGCCCAGGAGTTTGAGGTTGCTGTGAGCTAGGCTGATGCCACGGCACTCACTCTAGCCCGGGCAACAAAGCGAGACTCTGTCTCAAAAAATAAAAGAATAATCACAGAGTAAGGAGGAGGAGAGGTGAAATTTACAATTCTTCATAAATATTTTCTTATTTACAGAGATTTGAAGTTATTATGGCAAATCAGAGCTTCCATCAAAAACCTACTCGAGACACAGCGAGAGCTGGGAGGCAGCGCCAGAGTCGCCGGGCCGGCCCGGACGCCGCTCTCCAGGGTTCACTAACGGCTGCGTCGTGCCCTCCAGTGAGGAAGACGGTGTAGACAGCACCAGCTTCTCCCGAACTAGTCCTCGGAAACCACAGGCACGAGTGTCAAGTACTCAGGTAGGGGGGCGAGGGGGAGACGGGGGTTACCTGGCAGCTGGGGCTCTGAACTCCTAGGGATCTGGGGTAAGTCGGGGTCACAGCTAGATCTCCAGTAGCTGAGGAGGAATTCAATTTAGCAAAATGGCAGCGTCCCAGCCATCCACAAGGGCCAATCTGAAACGCCCAAGTTATTGGCCTAAATTGCTCAGATGGTGGCAGAGGCCACCAGCATCTCGGGGGCTTTTCAGCTGCTGGCAGGCCACGTCCAGGTTTCTCTCCCCACTTCCTTCCAACATTTAGGTGCTTCTGCAACATTTACTGGAGACCGTGCCATCTGCTGGCACGTCTGTGTGCTCCCCTCATGCCACCATTGATGGTGGCCAGCCCCTATAGCCCCATGTAGCTAGGGACCAGGCCTTGGTTTTCTTTGTACCCCTAGTGGCCAGCACAGGTTGGATCTTCAGAAAGGCCCCTTTGCCTGCTTGCTACAGCAAGGGCTTGAAGGCAAATCTGACACCAACTGGACAGGGCCTATGGGGGCCAAGATGGCCACTAAGGAGTGCCAGGCTACCGCCAGCCCAAGCCCTTCTGTGACAACGTGGCCCACAAAGCTGCCTTTGCCAGGTAACAGGGTGGTGGGGTGGGGGCCTCAGGGTGTTGAAGTTACAGAAAGTTCCCGTGAATCCTGTGACAGCTTACCAAGGCTCTTGGATTCACACCTGAGGGACACTTGGGCTCAGCCTATTAAACAGGAGGCAGGGTCTAGCCTGGCCTCCTGCCAGGACCTCCCAGCACTATTGCCCACCTGGGGAAGCACTTTAGAATTTGCACAGGTAGCATCCAGGAAACCAAGAGGCACGGTTCAGGGTACACCAGCCCTGGCTCCCCCCGTAGGCACTAAGCAATCACCATCTCCTAACCAGCACCTCCAAAAGTCACTCCCCTAATGGAACAAGGAGAGCAAGCCACTCCCCGCCACCCCAACCCACACCCTGGCAGTCCCCTCCAGTGAGGCTCAGGTCTCACCCTGGGCCCCCGCCTCCCTGCAGCAAGACGCCTGTGGGCACTCTGCCCACCTCACAGTCCATGGGACAGCAGCCCTCCCCTGGGAAGCCCAGACGACAGCACAGGAGACTCTGACCTGGCCAAGGAGTGCCCTTAGGAGAGGCTGCTTGGATTCCAGGAGCACCAATCGCCCCTGCACCCTTAGTGGCCCCTTCAGGGAGTTGTCTTGGTGCTACCCTGCATTCTCCATCTTCATACGACAGGGAGAACTGTGCAGGGACCCCGGCAGACCTTCCTGATCACCACCACTCAGCTGCCTGTCCCCAGGGCTCCCCTTAAGACCCAGCTCGGTCCTGGCAGTCTCAAATCTGCACACAGCAGAGAAGGGTCACCGGGGGCCTTTCCCCACACTGCACCCTTGAGGCGGTGGCTGGGCTCCCCAGTTGGGGACCCCTCTCACACATGGCATGAGGCGGAGAGTGTTGGCTGCCCTGGTTGCGCACAAGCCAGGAGGGGGACAGGTGAAACTCTTGCCACACTGGTCACAGGGGTAGCCCTTCTCCTGCCAGTGGCCGCGCAGGTGCCACAAGAAGCTGGGCGTCTGCACGAAGTGCTTGCCACAGTGGGAGCACTGGAAGCCTCGCTCACCTGAGTGCACGCTCTGGTGCACAGTCAGATTGGCCAGGCGCATGAAGCGCTTGTTGCACTGCGCGCACTGGCAGGGCTTCTCGCCGGTGTGCGTGCACCGGTGCTCCACCAGCGTGGACAGGCGGCCAAAGCAGCAGCCACACTGTGTGCACTGGAAGGGTCTCTCCCCGGTGTGCGTGCGGTAAACGTTGACTGGTGCACGAAACTCTTGCCGCACTGGCTGCAGGTGTAGGTGCACACAGCCGCATGCGCACAGTGATGGCTGGCGAGGGTGGCCCACTGCGCGAAGCTTTGGGAACGGTGGGCACAGGCAAAGGGCTGGGGGCCACGGTGCTCCTTCCAGCCTGAGCTCTGGCCACACTTGGCGCAGGGTGGCCACTGCCCCATGCCTGCAGCATCTGGTACAGCCAGGTTCTGGGGGCTTGGAGGGATGGAAGCCACTTCTCTCTCCCTGGGGACAGGAGCTGGATCCCTGCAGGTGGCCCTCTCCAAGCCTTCCTTGCCAGGTTCCCCTTCAGCTACCCAGGCTGGCTCTCGTGCCTTGGACTCTTCCTCCAGACTCTTCTCTTTGCTGACCAGCCAGGGCTCTGCTGGGAAGGGACACAGAGGGACTCAGCGTGAGCCTGTCACTGAAGACCCTTGCTCTGGACCGGCCTACTTGATCTCCTAGTTGCCTTCTGCCAGGGTCCCACCCTGTGCTATTCTCCCTAATGCCAACCCAACCCACCTCTGAGCCCCGGCTCCAGGGTCCTCTCCAGAGCGCCTCCGGCCTCCGCTCCCGTGGAGCTTCCCAAGCCCAGACGGTGATGTTCACCCAGCAGCACCTTCATCTGGGCCACACGTGGCCACTGAGACATCCCTCTACCACAGCGTAATTACAGAGCGCCTTCAGCTGTATCCACGTGGTAAATATATGTGCTTTTTCTTACGATACTGGCCATAATTCTCAAAGGGCTCTCTGGCTCTAGCAACAGTTGTTTCCTCCTCTTATTTTACACTGTTGATAACCATGCTGGTGTCCTTCCCCCTCCTAACTGCAAGCTCCTTGAGGGGAGAACACAGTGTCTTAGGCACCCGTGAGTCCCTGCCGAGACCGCGCTGTCTACAGACAAGTTCATAAAATGAAGCTGGGACACAGTTTCAGGAAGAAAAGAATCATTTCACGGAGCTGTATAGGAGGACACAGCACAGCAAACACATAAGACCAGAGAGACAGACGACACGGGAGGCTCCCCAGGGGACCCCAACGTTTCCCAAGGCCCAGGCACGTAGCCTGCAGCCCTGCCCCCTGAGCCTCACCTGGGTGCAGGTGTGCAGCCAGGGCAGAACCCCCGGGGGAGAGGCCAGCTGGCCTGTTCCTAGGGGGAGAGTAGAAGGCCCTGGGGGCATCAGATGTCATGGGGCTCCCATCTCAGTCTTTGCTTTTACACAGCAAAATGGTAATAGTGGCTGCCCCGGGGAGGGGACCAGGGTTGCGCAGGTGGCCAGTAGAGAGAGCCTTTAGCTTCATCCGTGACCTCTGCACTGCCTGGCGAGAGTGTGTTCCTGTGAGACTGTATCTGCATAATCAAAACAGACACTTGCAAAGGTTAGAGGCTGGTCAGGCCCTGTTCAGAAGGATCGCAGAGCCTGGGTTCTCAAACTCTGACTGTGCCAGAATCACCTGAGGAACGTTCTGAAAGTGCAGTGCCCAGACCTACTGAATGAGGACCCTGTTTACACCGTTCCTAGAATTCTGGCAGGAGGAAGCCACCTGTGGAAACACCCAGCCTACACCCATAGTGAGGCCTAGTCCCGGGGGAAGGGGGAAAAAACTCCCTCCTGGTAAGTCTGGAGACGTTATAGAGAGGGTGGAAGACACGGAAGGAACTGCTTAAAACAGCAAGGACTACCCAGACCCCAGGGCAAACCCCCGAGCACACCTTATTCCTCCATGTGCTTGGGGCTTTGCTCCAGCTTGCTCAGGTTGCATTCGGGAGCTGCCCTGGCTCCCTGGCAGAGGTGACCCAGGCTGGGGGCCTCTGGCCCAGGGGCACCTCAGCCAGGCCCTGTCTGCTTTGCATCTACCTGGGAGCTACTGCAGCCCTGGGGACCCTGGTGCAGGCCACAGCCTCTGAGCCAGTCCTGCCCATACCTGCTGAAGGGGCCCAGCGCCCCTCCTCATACCGCAGGGGAGGCGGCCCTGCCCAGGCCCCTGCTTCCCGGCAGGCTCAGCATGCTCGCTCAGGCTGCCACCTTCATCCTGCCTCACACAGCTCCTTTACTCACTGTCCCTTCCCTGGGTCCTGGTGCCCTGCAGGTGCCTGAAAATGCTACTTTTAGCTTCAGTCCTACATGCCAGCCACTCAATACCCTTGTCAACACCCACCTCCTTCTCTGTGCTTGCTGTGACTTAATTTACCTAAAGAGCTTGCTTCAAAGGGGAACTTCTCTGCCCAAATAAAATTTAAAAATCTGGAAATTAAGGAACAGTGTCATGGCATGATCCTTTTTGTCTGAGCAAACAGGGCTCCAGGGTTCCCGTCCCCTGCTTCAACAAGAGAGGTCCCAGTGTCCCATCTGTTATGTGTTTCCAGGTGCCATCTGAATAAAGGGTTCCTCAACTTAGGAAGAAAAGCTTTGAAAATTGCATTCTGATTCAACACTGCTATCTGAAAGACAACTGCACTCCTATTCTGGTTCATCGTTCACTTACTGTTCCTTACTCACTACCCTAGTACGTGCAGGTGCTGGGCAGGGCCGTTACAGCCAGACACAGTCCCTTGCCTCGAGGAGCAGGAACTGCAGTGAGGATCTGAGCGTGCAGGTGCAGGGCAGGTCTCCAGGAGGAGGCTGGAGCCCACCCCGCCTCTCAGGATTCTACACACCCTACAGTAGCCTTTCTCAATCTCAGGTTCCTCAGTATCTGCTCTGCCCTTCCCCACAAGTCCCAGAGTAGTCTCAGGCCATAGTGATGGCTCCAAAGGGACATGGAGCGCAGGAAGTGGCTTAAGCATTCCCTGGGTGTCAGAACCTGGGTCTGGCCCTGACATCAGGGGACTCCTGACACCATATGCCCATACCAGGCGAAGGTGGGGAAGGCCCCGTCCGCCCCTACCCTGAGAGACTCACCAGTGCCAGGGCCCTGGCCCCAGTCTGCGCTGGGCAGGCTGTGGCTGCCTGCCTCCTCTCCCCTCTCCATTGTGGTCCGAGCTCTGGCTTGGTGGTGGCACAGCCTGTGGGGAGGAAAGGGCAGTGACAGGGCTCTCCTCCACAGGCCCAGAAAAGAGAGGGTATCTTGCCAGGCTTGAAGCAGGACCCACTGCCCCTTCAAGGTGTGTGTTAGGAGCAGAGTGTGGGATGGGGCAAGGCCTCCCACTCCTCTCAAGCCAGAAGTAAGAGTACAAGGCCAGGAGGAAGGGTCCCACTGACTACACAAATAAGAGCCCAGTTAACCTGCCCAGCCACCTCATGTGACAGATGGGGAAATGGAGGCCCAAGAGGGGGATTTAGTTACACATGGCACTCAGCTCTCAGGCTTCCTGCTGCCCTCCCTTCCGTGTGCTCACCCCTGCCCCCCAAGACCAGGCAGCCTCCCTCACCCCACCTCCCCGCAGCACAATGGTACCCTCTTCTGGAAGAGGAACCTTTGGGGCCAGGCAAAGGGAAGCAAGATGCTTTGTTCTGGACCTCAGCCTCTGACAAGGGGAGAGAGTGGACCAAATGCCAACTGCTCACCTGCCAAAGCAGGGAGAGTTCAGGTGTGCAAGCAGGGGAGCACGGGAGTGGGCGTGGCTATAAAAATTCAGGTCTAATCAAGTCTTAAGCGCACACACACACCCCTACCTGAAGAACCTAACATTCCAGGGCTGGCCCTCATTTTCTAGACTTGGGGCACCCTTAAAAGCAGCCCACAATTAATCAGGAGTTTCTTGAGAACTCACAGGGTGCAGAGTATAGCTCAGCAGTCAAACACAAAGTAGGGGAGGCCCCCACGCCCCAGAAGTAAATGGGGGGGCAAGGGAGAGCTGGCGAAGGGCAGGACAGTGAACACCAGGTTCCAGTTCCTATTTACTCTCCAGGAGATCCTGGACAAGTCATTTAACCTGCTTCATGTCATAAAACCTAAGATGATAATTAAGGACACCTTCTACCTGGCCTGAAGACAGAGGGCTGATTAAATGATCTCCATGTGCTTCCCGCTCTCACATCCAAGTCAATTGAATAAAGAAAGAAAACCAAGGCTTGGGGCCAGCCTCTTACCCAGGGAGTGCAGGGCCTTGTGGTTCCCCTTCACGGCATCCATGCAGAGCTCCTTCTGCTGGTTCTCGGGGGCGCGCCCCTGCTGATCTGATCAATACACTGCTACATCCTCAGGAGACCCCAGCACCTACGAGCACAGCCACCCACAGCCATTACAGAGAACAGCCAAAACCAGTCCAGTCCGGTCTCTTCTTTCCCCTTCTCCAAACCAGAGGGCACTGCCATCTGAACCACTGGGCAAACTCATTTCCAAGTTCAATGACTTGTTCCTTCCACTAAAGGGATTCAAGATCAGACCTCCTGGGTTCTCCTCCCCTCTTTTAGTCACACATATACCTTCTGTCCCAAGTGTGGACTTCGTGGAAGGACTTTCTGGTGATTTCCCCTACTTGAGCCAGTCCTTATTCTCAGAGATCATTCCAGAATAATAGGTATAACCATTGCTGCACAGCCATATCCCTCCCAACAAACCCCATTCCATCTGCTAAAACAGGCATTTTCCTAGAGTCACAATTTTCTTCTGACATTTTTCAAGCCCTTCAAAGTCAGCTGGTGACTAGCGTTAAGCACGCAGGGGTCAGCCTTCAGCTGCCAAGGGGCTCCCTCCACTATGTGGGTCCTGTCCACCCACACCCTGTTCCTGTACCTTGGGGGCCTCCCCCTTGCTGCCCGGGGGCAGCCGCAGGACCCAGAAGTTCCTGCTGCGCAGCAGGTTCTCCAAGTTCTCCAGCCGCCTCTGCAGCAGCCCGTACTCCTGCAGCAGGGTCCCCAGCACGGCCCACTTGCCCTCCAGCTGGTTCCCGAACTCCACGGCCGTCTTCTCGCAGTCGGCCAGCTTCTTCTCAGCTGTCCCTCCCGGTGCGGCCCTCCAGGCTTTGCAGTCGGATAGCCTGAGACTCCATCTTCTTCTCCACGGCCTGAACAGCAGCCAAGACGGCCAGAAGGGAGATCTCAGCAGACTGGATCTGGGCCTCCTTTGGAGGTCCGTCCCCATACGTCAGTCCTGTGACTAGACACAAGGAAGTGAGTCAGCCACCAGAAGAGGAGCCCCAAGTCATTCCCAGCTACAGGAAGGTCTGTGTCCTCTGGAATGCAGACTTCTTCCGGGTGCCAGAGACCTCACTGGTCAGACCCCAAACAGACCCCACCTGATAGTTAAAGACAGCACACACTGGCCCCCACAGAGCCCTGATGAGAACAATCCTGAACCAAGCCCTGGGGGCAACAGAAAAGGAAATAACAAGCACTATCACAAATGGACAGAGAGTGTAATGGAGTGGAATCCCAGCTCTACCACCTACTTAGCTTAGCCAATTACTAAACCAACCTGGGGTCACAGCCCAGCAGCAGCAGCAGCCGCTAGTCCAGAACAGTGCCGGGGCCCCGGGGCCCACACACACCCAGGCAGCAACCTCAGTCCTCACCTTCCTCTAGAGCAAGCACAGCCCCCTTAGTGGACTCAGAGGGGAGGAAGATCTTCCTGTTCTGGCCGTGGGCTCTCTAAGGCCCTTCTGCCCCGACATCTACTGGTGTGTGACTTCCTGCTCTGCCTGAGATGCAGGGTCCCTGTGGCCCAGGTGCCTCGTGGACCAGCCCCAGGGTAGTCTCCACACTAGAAGGCCAGGCAATGGGGGCCCAAGAAAGTCAAAAGCAGAACAAGGAGAGGAGTGCAGCAGAACAAGGAAACATTTCAAAGAATACCTTGCCCACAGGAGGTAGAAAAATGTATCATATATTACTAGAAATAAAATTAAAAATCCAAGAAGCCTCATCAGGGAACAGCTGAGGTTCAAAGGGAGCACTCCTGGAAGGGGAGCTCTACCAGAGCTTCACTCAATGCCTCTCCTGCCATCTGAATCCTGCGTAATTGGAGGTAAAGCCACATAACTTCTCCAGGGTTCTGTTTCCTCACTTATGAGGACGTAACTTCCCTAACTCCTAAGGTGGTTGTGTGGATGGATGAAATGCACTACAAGTATGGGAAAGCACTCAGGGTGTATGACATTAGCACATATTATGTTATTAAAAACAAATATAAGGACCACGAAGCAATGATCAGAATGTGTTATGAACCAAAGACTGTGATTAATCCAATTTGTGCGACTGAGTTTCCCAAGATCTCCCTGATAAAAGTACTCAGAAAAGTGCCCCACACATACTAGGCACTAGCTGCCAGACGCCTACCCCTTACTTCCTCCCCTCACAGCACAATCTCTCCATCCCCAAGTCCAGTATCTTCCCAGTACAATGAAGTGTACGTGATCTCCACAGATTATGGGCAAACATCCTTACCTCCCTGCAATGCCCTGCCACAAATCTGGCATCCTGGGATGTATCTAAGACCACTAAAAAGCTGTTTCTACCAGGAGATGACCCCTCTACCTTCAGAAACAAACAAAAATCTCATCGCAGTAGTTCTTGTCAAGCAGGCCAGGAATGAACTAGGTCAAGCCTAAGCCTCAAGCCCACTAACCAAAAGTCCTCTACAATGCAGATCCAGCCAGGTGTGGTGGCGTCCGCATGCAGTCCCAGCTACTCAGGAGGCTGAGGCAGGCAGATTGCTTGAGCCCAGGAGTTCGAGGTTGCAGTGAGCTATGATCAGGCCACTGCACTCTCACCTGGGTGAGAGAGAGAGAGCCTGTCTCAAAACAAACAAAAAACAGTGTAGATCCCTTCTCAGCAGCAGTAGGAAGGGCTTCGTAGGGAATTTTTAAAACGGTGGGCAGGCACACAAACCCATCCTGATTGCAATCAGAGCTCAGGTTTAGAAGACCACTCACAGCCAGGAGCGAGGCTCTGGCTCCTCAAGAGGAAGCTGAGGACTCAGACTGGAGGGAATACACCCTCCCCAAACGATAGCACCTGTCTTAGCTTGGAAAAGGAGGATGAGAATGGGGTAGATTGTCTTTCTGAGATGGCCAACTGGGGCACGGGTGTGTGCCCAAAGGACAGGAGCAGACAGAAAAGCCTTGGGGAGTCTCTGGAGGAAGGACATCCACAGTCCACTGCCCCCACACCTGGACCCAACAGAGCCTGATCCAGTGGATATCAGGTGTGGAGGGAACCTCAGAAATCTTGTGGTTAAGTCCCATCGCCTATGTTCTATAGAGAAGGAAACTGGGTCCAAAGATGGAGAAGGGACTTTACTGTGTGCTCTCAGGCGTCCTTGTCCTCCCTCCACCCAGGCTGAGCCCTCCCCAATTCCAGGGGTGGCAGGGCGGGGAGGGGAACTGGGGAGTAGGACCTCCTCCCGGGGAATTCAGGACTCGGCTCCACGTCCCCAAGCCCACTGTGAGGGTCGCCCTTACCGGAGCCGCGGCCACTTCAGCCCTGGCTCTGCGCTGTCCAGCCCGACCCGGGAGTCGTCGCCGCCGCCGCCCCGAGCGGCCCCACGCAGACCCGGCCGCCCGGTCCTCTCCGCAGGCAGCGCCGGCCCGGCCCCGCCTTCGTCCCACGGACCGGGCTCGCGCGGTGGTCGGGCCTCGGGACACGCTGGGCGAGCAAACTAAGTCCAGGCGGCCGCGTCAGCTCGGGGCGCAAGAATATGCGCGCGCGGCCAGGCAGGCGGCTCCGGCTCCCGGGTGGTCAGCGGGGCCCCGCCCCACAGCCCGGGGCCAGCTCCCCATTGGCTGACCCTGGAGGCCCCGCCCACGTCCCGCGCCCGGCCGGTCCCTGCCGCCCGGAGACGGCACCCCATTGGCCAGCCCGGGAGGCCCCGCCCCACAGCATGGACCCGTACCTTGCGGACGCCCTGCAGGTGTGAGCTGCTCGTGCGCAACAGCCCAACGGCGTCGCCAGCTGTCACTGCCTTGTACGACCGCTCACCTAGCCGAGAGCAGGAACCAGGTTGCATGCACCATTCACTTATGCCAACATGTTTATTGAGCACCGATAGGGCAAGAGACCGCCACCTTCACGGTTCTGAAGGGCTTTTAATGTCGTGGCCCAACCGCTTCTTTGTTTGACAAAAGAGGAAGCCTAGAGCTGGGAGAGTCTGCGACCCAACCGCGGCTCCCACCTCCCGGAGGTCTGAGGCACGCTAGGCTCCTGCACCACAAGGCTTCCGTTTACTCATTTCAATGTAAAGAACGTTCTTTCAATGCGTCCTATTGAGTGCTAGGCAAACTCCCAAAGCTTAGCTCAGAGCCGAACACACTGAAGGTTATAATAAAAGAAAAGCGGCACACAAGCGCATAGCAATTCATGGTTTGCGTTTCTATTAGAGTACCCGTATTTGTGCAGGGCATTTAGCATTAGAACGTGGCAAAATTCTTAGCCCAGAGGCATTCCCAGAACACCTGAGACTAGTTTTGCAGCTGAGAGTTAGGCTCTGAGCAGCTACACTTGCACCATATCCTATCTGAGTACCAGCTGACAGCCCACTGCTCATTTGTGAAGCACGTGGGCAGGATTCACAGCCCAGAATGAATGGTGTCTCTTCTCAAACCCAGGGGAGCTTGGCTGACTTGTGGGATACTTACCCTTGCCCCAGAAATGATGGCAATGTTATTACCTGCCCCTAACTCTGTTCAAGACTTTGGGAAAGCTGTGAGGGGTCAGAAGGGCAACAGGAAGGGGCACAGCCAGGACCCAGGGACTCAGAAGCAGGTCCAAATGCTGGCCGCTTTTCAGTGCCAGACAAGACAGCGACCTACCAGGATAGCTGGGGACCCATCACTCCAGCTGCAGAATTACCCTCACTAGGGCTGCTCTAGAGGCAGTACCCAAAGTGGTGTGATTAAGAGGCACAAGAAGGCCGGGCGCGGTGGCTCACGCCTGTAATCCTACCCCTCTGGGAGGCTGAGGCGGGTGGATCGCTCGAGGTCAGGAGTTCGAGACCAGCCTCAGCAAGAGCGAGACCCCGTCTCTACTAAAAATAGAAAGAAATTATATAGCCAACTAAAAATCTATATAGAAAAAATTAGCCGGGCATGGTGGCGCATGCCTGTAGTCCCAGCTACTCGGGAGGCTGAGGCAGGAGGATCGCTTAAGCCCAGGAGTGTGAGGTTGCTGTGAGCTAGGCTGACGCCACGGCACTCACTCTAGTCTGGGCAACAAAGCGAGACTCTGTCTCAAAAAAAAAAAAAAGAGGCACAAGAAGCTAGCTTTCCTCAAGACCTCTCCATGAGCCCTGATACTCCCTGAACTTCCAGTCTGAACCTTGTGCTTTGATAAGAATTTGGTTGAAATATAAAGGGCTCCTGGAGGACACAGCCCAGAGGGAAAGTCTTTCACTGAACCCAGCAGAACCCCACTCACTCCAGAATACAAAGGTGCTTCCTGAAGTATTCTGACTGGGGGAAAGGGCTGGTGACCAACATGGAAGAGAAAGGAGGCCCTTTCTCTTGAACTAGGCTTCACGTTTGGCCCAGTGCCTCTAATTTTGACCCTGAAAACTCTAAAGTGAGGTAGGACACACTGGAGCCATGACCCCCTTTGACAGACAAGGACTGTGAGTGAGACCGTCAGTGGTTGAAGGATTCACCCAGATCTAGCCCAACTCTGCCCCAGAGCCTGATTCTCAAAGGAGAACTCCACCTCCAAGAGGAGGCAGCCCCTCCTTTAATGGGACAAAGCAGGCCTGGAGGGCTGACCACCCTCACCCAACCCAGGGTCTTCTTGGGGAGGAGCTTCCTGGGCTCTCCCCCCACCCCCAGGATGTTTTCTGGGGTCCAGTTGATGGACCTTGCACACCCATGAACACTGAGACCTTAGGGGAGGTGTGTCTTCCATTCTCCTCTCAACTGATAACAAAAGTCAATAATGCATGTGACTCTCCAGTGGGGGAAGGACTGGGAACACTCTGGGCCAAACCCACACGTGCGAAGACACTTTGTTTCCAGAACGGCAGCCACGGCCTCCCATTCAGACCCACAGGCTGGTGGAGACTGAGCTCCTCTTCCAGCCCTGCCAGCCCCATGCAGAGAGGAGGTGGCAGAATAATTCCTGCCCCTCAAGAGCTCTTGGTCTCCTTTGCAACTATACACATACAAAAGCACTCGAGAAGCTCCATAGAAGAAAAAAAGTTTCAAAATAACAAAGTAGAAAGCACAGTTTCCAGTGCCTTTTGTTCAGGCTGTCCATCCGCTCTGTTGTTGCTCATGCTGACCGCAGGCGAGACCTCTGTGCACACAATCAAAAGCCCAGGTCCCCCACGTTTCTATCGCAGCGCTGTGATCTCTGCTCCTCTTAACCGTGGTACCTGCCAGAGGCCCCCACCAAAAATTGGCATCCTTTAAGCCCTAAGGAATCCTTTACAAGTCAGGAATGTAGAAAAGGCAGTGAAGAGTGACAAACTCAGGGAAACAGGAAATGGAGGCGTCTGGTCACACATATACACTCTGTCACCAAAAGGGCCACTGCTTCCTATCTGAATGAAAAAAAAAAAACAAAAACAAACCTCTCTCCAAACCATCCCAGATGAGGAAGCAGAGCCAGGCACCAGGGGGAAGGCAGGCCCCGCCCCACAGAGAGAGAGCAGGTGCCGCCAGCTCAGCCCTCCTCGGTGTGGCGGGGGCGCGGCCGGGGCGGGCTCCCCTGGCGGGCGGAGGGAGCCAGGAAGTGCGGGCCGGCCTGGCCGCGGGCGTGAGTCTGCATGTGGACAGCCAGGTGGTGGTTCCGGTTGAAGGCCCGGCCACACTGCGGGCACTGGTACGGCCGCTCACCGGTGTGGATGCGCTGGTGCCGGAAGAGGTCCGAGGGCCGGCGGAAGGCCTTGCCGCAGTAGGGACAGGCGGGCCAGCCCTGGCTGTTGCCTGTGTGCAGGCGCTGGTGCAGCAGCAGACTCTTCCGCTGCTGGAAGAAGCGCAGGCACTCGCTGCAGTGGTACACCTTGGCGGTCGCTGGCCTCCGCCCCACGAAGGCACGGCCGGCCACGGAGCGGTGGCCCTCGGGCTCCTCGGGGAGCCAGCGGATGACAGGGCCCGGGACCACCACCTCTCCCGGCTCCAGGGCGGCGTGGCCTGCCCCCCACCCGGTGGGCGAGCTGCCCCGGGCCTCCCTGGGCTCCTCCTCCACGTGGGTCCGCTGATGAATCGTCAGGTTAATCTTCAGGCGGAAGCTCTGCCCGCAGTCAGGGCAGGGGAAGGCCCGCTCTCGCCTGCGAGGGAGGACTCGGGGCGGTTCCCCCACAGCCCCTGGTGGCCGCAGCTCCCCCGCCCGCACCCTGGGCACACCCTCAGCGTGATGCCTGCTGGGGCCCCCAGTCCTGTTCCCAGGCCCTTTGGGGATTCCACACTGGGTCTGGCTTGGGGATGCCCCCAGGAAGAGCTGCTCCGGCATCATCTTGTCTTCAGACTGTCCCTCTGTCTTGATGGCCACACCACCACCTGGCAAAAGGAATCCACGCTGGCTTCCAAGGGGACCTCACCGCCCTGTCCCCAGTCCTTGCTTCCAGCCTCAGCCCGGCTCCTGCCTCCCTGGACTCCTTTGTCCTCTGAGTGCTCACAGCACAGAGGCACTGCCTCAGGATTTCATTCAGTCCTGTCTGCTGTCATTTGCCTCGTTCCTGGAGGCGGCCGAGCTAAGGACATCAGGAAAGAGGGCCTCAAACTGCCAAGCCAGGAACCAGGGAGGTCAGGGGTCAGCCGGATAGGAGAAAGATGGGTGGGAAGATGAGGGGACGACACAGAGGCAGAGACCCTGGAGAGTGAGACACTCCACATGGCAGAGGTGCTAGCAGGACCCCACCCCCACGAGTCTGATGAAGTTAGTTAGGACACGTCAAGGGCAATGAGCCCTGTGGGCTCAAAGTTACTCATCCACACGACAAATTGCACGGGTGTACAGGCCTGGCACTGCACTTGCTGGCGACAGACAGAGGCACTATGACCTCAGTGTGGGCCTCGCTCAACTCTGAGGGGGACTGAGGAACAGGAAGAGCCGGGACAGGGCAGTGGGAAGGACGGGCTGAGGCAGCAGTGGGTAGTCACAGCGATGTGCCCGGGACCCAAGACCTGAGGTCTCAGCAGACAGCTCTCCAGGGTCCCTACCACTAGGAAGGAAGGGTCCTGCCGCCAAGCCCTATCAGGAGAGCACAGACGCTAGGCAGAGGAACCTGAATCAAATCGCAGGCTACACATGCACACTGCAAGTCACAGGGGACTGTGGGCTTGGCCACTTCACAGTGCTGCTGAGGCCAAGACCATGGGTGTGGCTTTTCTGTCATCATCAAACTGCAAACCTGGTGGCATGCAGCTTGTTTTCATGCAGTCCTTTCCACCCAGGCCAGACCGCAATGGGCAAAGAGCAGGCCCACTGACTGATCTGGGTCCCCACAGTCCCAAGGGAAATAACAGCTGGGGGGTGAGGGAAGAGAAGCCCCTCACCAGGTCCCATCACCCAGCCCACCCCACTCCCAAAGGGCCCCCCCCAGTGCCTGTGAGGCTCTGCTGTGGCCACAGGTGCCTCCGCCCTGCACTCACCTGGCTCCAAGCAGGGCAGGATGTCCCTAGGAGGGGCAGTTGGTGACTCCCTATCTGAAGACTCTCCCTCCTGTTTAATCAAGGACAAAACACTCGTGCTGGCTGGAGGCTCTGTGAGAGAGACAATCTCATGAGGGCCTTTTCCGACACCGGATTCCTATGGTGGGACAGCGATGTCCCCTGCAGGCTCTGGACATGCTCAAGTACCAGCCAGGGAGAGAGGGCCATAGGGATTCTGTATAGAGAGCTTCAGAAGTAGGCCGGCACGGTGGCTCACGCCTGTGATCCTAGCACTCTGGGAGGCCGAGGCGGGTGGATCGTTTGAGCTCAGGAGTTCGAGACCAGCCTGGGCAAGAGCAAGACCCTGTCTCTATTAAAAAAATAGAAAGAAATTATATGGACAACTAAAAAAATATATATATAGAAAAAATTAGCTGGGCAGGGTGGCACATGCCTGTAGTCCCAGCTACTAGGGAGGCTGAGGCAGGAGGATTGCTTGAGCCCAGGAGTCTGAGGTTGCTATGGGCTAGGCTGACGCCATGGTACTCTAGCCTGGGCAACAGAGTGAGACTCTGTCTCAAAAAAAAAAAAAAAGAAGAAGAAGAAGTAAGACAGCTATGAAGGCCACACCTCAACCCCCACTACAGGCCAGTGTTAACGACTTGGCCCTCAGCGTCTGACTGTCACCCAGATGGGCCTCAAAAGGACAAAGGGTTTGGGGAGGCCTCAGGACACAGTTCCAGGTCTGCAATGCAGCAGGGACACTGCCTTCCCACCCGAGAAGGTCCCCATCTCTCGAGCTCCATCAGCACAGGAACACAGGGAAGGGAAGAGATGTCACCTCCAGCCTGCGGGAGGTCACACATTCAGTGGGGGAGAGACACGGAAATCACTGGAGAGAAAGCAACCAGAGGCTGAACGCCAGGCCAGCACAAGAGCCAGGCCAGGAAAGAGCACCCAGGTACCAAGACAAGGCCAAACATTACATTAAATGCCCTCTGAGTCACACACTCCCATGAAACGGTGGGCATGACTTGCCTTTAGAACTCTGGAAGGATGACTAAAGCCAGGGTTCCTAATAGGTCTTCAGAAAAAGGACATTTACTAAAAACTGCAACTTACCAGCACCGTGCCAGGACAAGACACATACTGCCCCACTGATGTGACCCTCTTAGAACCCTGTGCAGGCCCAAGACATGCTCCTGCATGCCCCTCCCCTCACTCTAGCCAGACGGGTGTGCCAGGCCTCCAGAGCACCTGAAGAACCCACAACTCTATTCAGACTGTTGTCTCATGCTGAGAATGCCAAAACACACCTTCTTTTAGACCTGTGTCCGAGGCCCCTTTCCCAGGAAGCCTGTCCAGCTCAGCCCAGCTCAGCCCAGCGGGCTCCCCAGCCATGTCTCCCACCCCCAAGCTACCGGCTCTTATCCTCAGTACCCTTTTTCCATAACCGGCGTGCTGCCCTGGGACAGTTTATCCTGCTGCCTTGGCTGTCCTGACTCACCGGTGCCTGGCCTGGGTGGGGTCATTCTCGCCTCCAAGTCTCGCTGCTGCTCAGGGGCTGTTGCTTCCCTTGGCTCCTCCTGGGCTGGGCTGAGCGGGCTGGCAGCATGCTCTGGGTGTGCAGGGAGGCCTGGGAAAAGCACATCAGGGGCACTAGGCACAACATGGAAACAAAGAGGCCTCCCACCCCAGTGGCCAGGGACCCTCTGCAAAAGGGCCAGTGCAGAGTCAACGGGAACTTGGGGCATCAGCTCAAACACAGGTGTGATGATGATCGTCTAGTGATTAGATTCTAGTCCAAAGCCTCCACATCTGAGAGAAGGAAACTGAATAGCATAGTAATTCACAGTAATCATCACCAGACAGGTCATGACAGAGCAGGGTCAAGAATCTGGCTTTTTGGCCAGGCATGGTGGTTTATGCCTATAGAGATAGATTATATCCCAGCACTTTGGGAGGCCAAGGCAGGAGGATTGCTTGAGGCCAGGAGTTCAAGACCAGCCTGGGCAACACAGCAAGATCCCATATCTCCACAGAAAAATTTTTATAAAACTTAGCTTAAGGCAGAGAGGAGAAATGCCATGTTGCCTGTCCTCCCAGCCAAGAGGGTGCTGCTGGCCTCCCCTGGCAGCCTCCTCCTCCAAGCCACTCTCCATGGTGGCAGGGAGACCAGGGTGAGGCAGAAATATATACTAAAGATGTGGCCCCTGGAGCACCCACGTTTCCACCTCAGTGTTCATCTTTTAAGATAACTCTTTATCCCTGCACCTGCTCTCCTGACTCCCATGTTGACACAAAATGTGTGCTCAGCACCTGCCTCCCAGGGTGATCATAACCAACCCAGCTGTTACCAAGATTTTCGAATGGTGAAGCCCAAAAAGGAGCACATGTGCCCTCTCCCACAAGAAATGAAGCTCTGGTTTTTTTAAGGAAAAAAACCTGTGATGAGAAGAAAAAATATATGAAAAAAAGACTGACGGCAAAAAAGCTGATGGAAATCTAGCATCTGAGTTAAAATCAGCTAAAGGCTCACATCATGTGTCCATTCATGCTGAGAAGAGTTTGAAATCAGAAGGTTATCTTCAAGGGACAGACAGGAAGTCCAGAATCATTGAAAAACGTGGCTCTACTTCTAATCCTGAAGTAGATTTGAATTTACCATGTTGGATTTTCCTGAACTGCAAGATCCAGAGAAACAATCGTTAGCAAAGATAGAAAAGCAACCCAAGTGGGGGCCTGTCCACTCGACTGGCATTTCTCTTCTAAGACAAGTAGTAAAAATAGCTTCAGGGTTATTAGAGGATAAAATAATAGTGAAAAATAATAAACCAACTGAATCTGTAACTGATAACACTGCTACCAATTTCCCTTCACATACAAGGGAGTTATTATAGACAACGATGGGTTACATTGTTCGGCAGACATTATCTACAGAACTGTCACCAACCCCTAAATATGTTGCTTTCAGGATAAACCTAAAGACGGTTGCTCCATCAGCAGATCCTAAAAATTTTAGAATATCGTCTTCTGAAGTTTAATCTTTGGATCCTTCCTACAACAAAGAGAAACACACTGTTCATCCTACTAAAAAGTCCAGACCAACACAAAGGGGTAACTCTGAGCTAAATGAAGCCTCAAGAAAGAATGAGAAAAAGAAAGGTCTAAATCAAAGTATGAAATCCTAACAGTTCAAGAGCCACCAAGAATTAAAATTTTTTAAATAGTGGGAAGTAGACCCGAATTCTGCTACAGTTGGATTTGGGGGGAATGCTGACAGCACTGGAAAAGCAGTAGCACCCCCAGAATCAAAGCCTTCCTGCACACCGGTGGTGTTCCAGATCTGGACAGAGCTGGGACCCTCTAAAGATGCCTCTTCAGTCAGGTTAGGAACCCACATAGCCCCCTGGACTTCAGTATCCTCCACTGATGAAGAAAGGAAGCAGCAGGAGGTCCCCCAGAAAAAGAGGCCAACCTCACTGAAGATTATTTTGAAAGAATGGCAGGAGAGACAGCAGCAGCATCTCCCAGAAAATGCTGTGAGCCCAGCTTTTGCCAGTGACAGTGCACAAGAGGGTGGTGGTGCCAACCAGTCCCTTGAGCAGGTGGACCCTTCAGCTCCAGGGGGATGGAAGAATTGGACTCAAAGAAACACCGTATGTCAAAGTTCCCAGATCTCAGTTTGATAATCTATAAATCTTTTTTTTTAATGAACATATTCTGAGTATGTTCTCTGATGTAGAGGCTAGGAGGAAAGAAGTTTACTTTCATAGTTTCCCTGTAAGTAAAAGGGCTGCTTAATTTTAAAAAAGAATTATTTAAAAAAAAATGAATCTGGCTTTTTAGGGACTCCTGGCTCAGAACACTAGAACGATGGCTCCGAAACCCAAGTCCTCCACCAGGCTGCTATAGAAGGACCCCCAGGGAGCACCCCCAGATTCTAATCAGTAGTTCTGGTGGGGCCTAGGAAGTATGCACTTTTAAAAAACTTCCTATAGCAAAAAAAGATGAATAATTCACAGAATAAGAAATTTAAATGACCTTTAAACATATTTAAAAAAAAAAACTCAACCACACTCAGTAAGAGAGATGCCATTAAAACTTCGCTGACATACTTCTTACCTATTAGACTGACGAAAACCCTGCAAGTTTGCCCACATTCTCTGTTGGCCATGCTGAGGGGAAGAGGCCCTATTTCACAACACAGATGACAATGCAAATGATACGAGCCCTAAGGAGGGGAATTTGGTGATAAATTCTCCCAAAATTACATATTCATTTACCTTTTGACCCAGAAGTCCAACTTCTAAAAATCTCGTTCAAAGATACATTGGCAAAAATATGAACTGATTTATATACAAAGTACTCCTTGCAGTATTATTTATATCAGCAAAATACTGGAAATAAACCATATGTCCACAGTGGGGACTAGTTAAATAAACTATCACATCACAGAACATTCTAAATCCACAAAAGAACTGAGGAAGATCTCTACACACTCATAAAGTGATCGCCAGGACACACCATACAAGACTGGGATAGGGATACAAACGGATCTATGTGTTACTGATATTTCCAAAAACAAACACTGCAAGTATAAATAAACTAATAAAAACGATTGTCTATCTAACAGCGCTTTGGTTTGGAAAAAAAAAAAAACATCTAGGGACACGGGACAAGGATGAAAATGAGACTTCCCTGAATGTACTCTGCTAAATCATTTTGACTTTGTAAACATAAAATATCTTACATGTTCAAAAAATTAACTTAACTCAAAAAGTAAAAAGAACAATCTCTAAAAATCTAAAAATAAACAGAAATAAATGAATACAACTTTATACCAAATTGGTGATATAAATGCATACAGAAAATAATTATTTCAAGTGACTTTAAAGGGCACTTTTTTCTTTTCTAGAGACAGGGTCTCACTTTGTCGCCCAGACTGGAGTGCAGTGTCGTGATCACAGCTTACTGTAACCTCAAACTGCTGGGCTCAGGCCGGGCGCGGTGGCTCACGCCTGTAATCCTAGCCCTCTGGGAGGCCGAGGCGGGTGGATCACTCGAGGTCAGGAGTTCGAGACCAGCCTGAGCGAGACCCCATCTCTACTAAAAAAAAAAAAATAGAAAGAAATTATCTGGCCAACTAAAAATATATATGTATAAAAAAAATTAGCTGGGCATGGTGGCACATGCCTGTAGTCCCAGCTACTCGGGAGGCTGAGGCAGTAGGATCGCTTAAGCCCAGGAGTTTGAGGTTGCTGTGAGCTATGGCACATGCCTGTAGTCCCAGCTACTCGGGAGGCTGAGGCAGTAGGATCGCTTAAGCCCAGGAGTTTGAGGTTGCTGTGAGCTAGGCTGATGCCTCGGCACTCACTCTAGCCAGGGCAACAAAGTGAGACTCTGTCTCAAAAAAAAAAAAAAAACCAACTGCTGGGCTCAGGTGATCCTACCACCTCCGCATCCTGAGCAGGTGGGACTACAACTGTGCTACCATGTCTGGCTAATTTTTTTCGTTTTTGTAGAGACAGAGGTCTCATTACGTTGCATAGGCTGCTGTGGAACTCCTAGCCTCAAGTGATCCTCCCACCTCAGCCTTCCAAGTACTGAGATTATAGGCGTGAGCCACCACGCCCAGTCTAAAAGGCATTATTCTGTCTATAGTCCTGAATAGAATGTATATAGAGGATAAAGAGAGCTGCAAAGAAATGTTAGATTTCAATTAAAAGTTGTTAGTAGAATACTGGCTTCATTATTTTGAAATTGTAAGATATTACAGGATAATGAAATGTTACGATTGGATATAAGATCATGCATAAGTAATTAGGCTAATTTAGTCAGGAATTTAAGATTTCCATGTAAAAGGAAAGTGACATGCAAGTATAAAATCAAAGAATATTAAATTTGTGTTTGAAATATCAATATAAAACTCATGATTTTTCCCTTTTCAAAAATACATATTTTGGGCCAGGTGCGGTGGCTCATGCCTGTAATCCTAGCACTCTGGGAGGCTGAGGCGGGCGGATGGTTTGAGCTCAGGAGTTCAAGACCAGCCTGAGCAAGAGTGAGACCCCGTCTCTACTAAACATAGAAAGAAATTATACAGACAGCTAAAAATATATATAGAAAAATTAGCCGGGCATGGTGGCGCATGCCTATAGTCCCAGCTACTCGGGGGGCTGAGGCAGGAGGATCGCTTGAACCCAGGAGTCTGAGGTTGCTGTGAGCAAGGCCGACGCCACAGCACTCTAGCCCGGGCAACAGAGTGAGACTCTGTCTCAAAAAAAAAAAAAAAAAAAATACATATTTTTCTGAAAAAAGCCTAGAAGTGACGCTAAAAATTAGGAAAAACTAACACTCATATTGTGGTCTCTAAATACCATTCCTCACTGAAAGGAATCAAAAATCCATGGAGCAATGTTGATTCCAGGTCTGGGCAGGAAATACACAGATTAATGTGGCACATCTAATGGTGCCTGGAAATCCACTAAAGTCACATCAAAATGACTTATGGACCAACTCAAAGAGGCTCCTACTAGCTAAAGATGGGACAATTTAAGCAGGAAAATAATAGCTGCAAAGGAATGGCACATGTAAAATATTCAACAATCTCTGGAGTCATAATAATACTTAAAGTAAAAACGCCCCAAGTCATGGGTCACCTCTGGAGGCTACTAAAGCAGCAACTCTTCATTCTCAACCTGGTGAAGGAAAGAATTAAGCATCTATTCTCCTCTTCTGTGCAGGATGTATTTCAGGGTAACTAAAGGAGTTGATGGGGAAACTATTCTTTATAAAAGAATTTCTGCTATTAAGTACAGAAGTAATGACAGAATTTCACCATCTTGCAACCCATGATGAAATAATCCAGACAACAATCTTCAATGATTATTAAAATCATCAGGGGAAATGTTGATGGGGAACTTTACAATAGAGGGATAGAAGGCTGAAATCACAAAAAGAAAGACAACTAAACGTCTTGTGCCTCCTGATACGATACAGCAGGGAGTAGTCTGAAGTAGTCTTGCCAAAAACATTGATCCTCAATCTAAATAAGCCTCCAGAGCTACCTAACAACTTAGGAAATGCAAGAAATAAAAGAACATGTTAAAGGACACCAGATCCAAAATGTGAACATTAAAAAGACATAAGAAATGACAATGAGGCCGGGCGCGGTGGCTCACGCCTGTAATCCTAGCACTCTGGGAGGCCGAGGCGGGTGGATTGCTTGAGCTCAGGAGTTCGAGACCAGCCTGAGCAAGAGCGAGACCCCGTCTCTACTAAAAATAGAAAGAAATTATCTGGCCAACTAAAATATATATATAGAAAAAATTAGCCGGGCATGGTGGCGCATGCCTGTAGTCCCAGCTACTCGGGAGGCTGAGGCAGTAGGATCGCTTAAGCCCAGGAGTTTGAGGTTGCTGTGAGGCAGGCTGACGCCACGGCACTCACTCTAGCCCGGGCAACAAAGCGAGACCCTGTCTCAAAAAAAAAAAAAAAAAAGAAATGACAATGAGATGTCAACAAATAAATGGCATGGGGGGGATCCATCAACTGACAAATGGATAAAAAAATGCAGTATATCTATGCAATGGCACATCATTTGGCGAAGAGGAACTAAGCACTGATGCACACTACAGCAGGGCAAACCGTGAAAACCTCACGCGCAGGGAAAGCAAGCAGACACAAAAGGTCACATATTGTATGATTCCATTTATATGAAGTGTCCCAAACGGGCAAATCCATAGATGCAACAAACAGATTTGTGGTTGCCTGAGGTAGGAGAACAAGGGAAGGGGACAAGGAGCGACTGTTGGTGGGTATGGGACAAGAAGGATCTAAAATTGGACTATGGTGATCATTGTACACCTCCGAATATACTAAAAAACACTGAATCGTACACCTTAATAGGTGACTTGTACCGTTATGTGAATTACATCTCAATAAAGCTGTTAGAAAAGGATGGGGGATGTTTATAGGCTTTTTATAGACTTCAGAGACATATAAACCAAATGCAACATGTGGACTTTGGTTTATTAGAATTAGGATCCAAACGCCTATAGAGACATTTTTGGGACTATCAGGGAAAACAGAACAAGGGCTAAGTATTAGATGATATTCTGTGGGTGTGATATTGGTATTGTCCTTATGTTCAGAAAAAAGAAAAACTAGATGGATGGAGCAAATGTAACAAACTCTGGACTACTGTTGAGTCTAGGTGATGATCATTTGGAGGTTCACTGTACTATTCTATTTTCATTTATTTTTAAAAATTTTATTTTCAAAAAAGGTCCCCCTAGGATTCTGATGTGCAGTCACCTTTGGAAGCACTGTCCTGCACACCAGCTGTGCAGATGGAGCGTGCCCAGCCTCCCAAGGGCCCACTGCCACACAGGGACACAGTCCCTGACAGGCCTTCCCACCACGGTTGCAGGTGGGGAGCAGTGACAGGGGCACAGGGTGGACATGAACACCCCTGAAGACTCCAGGAGGCAGCGGCAATACTGCAGCTGGTATTACTATTAGCAATAATAGGTCCCCATAATTATAAAATGCTCCGTGTGTACCTGCTCAACATTGGCCAGGGCAGTTAGTCTTCACAATGTGAAGTGAGTGTGATTGTCCCCTAGTACAGATGTAGAAACCTTACAGCTCTAAGGAAAAGCCCTCCACCTGCCTACTCAGGATGGCCTTGGATGGAGGATTCCCTGCTTTAGGTTAAGGGTCTGGGTTCCTGTCCTGGCCTCTGAGATTGTCTGGGGAGCCCAGGAGGGTGGGGCCATGGTTCAGCCTGCTCCAGCTGCTCCCCATCTTGCCCCCACACTCACCAGCTCCTGGCTTCCTTGGGCATGCTGCTTCCTCCTCATTCCCCTTCTCCTGGTCCCAGTGGTCTTCGGAACAAGGCTGCTCTCCCCTCTCTATCCGGGTAAGGATGTCCGGTTTGGAGATGGCATAATCTGCGCAGGGAATGGGGAGAGAGCTGGGTCCCATATGTCCACAGAGATGCAGAGACTCCCAAAGTAACAGAAGCCAAAGCAAAGACACCGAGTGCAGGAGGCCCAGGTCCTCCCTGTGCAGCCTTACCCAGGGAGACTAGCGTCTCATAGTTGCCCCTCATCACGTGTTTGTAGAGCTCCCTTTGCCAGTCCTCCAGCTTGCCCCACTCCTGCTCGGAGAAATACACGGCCACATCATCAAAGGTCACGGGCACCTAGAACCACAAGTGTCGCACACGCTTACCCACAGGCTCACAGCATGGACCCTTAGGCTACCCCAGCCCAGGGCACCCAGGGGCTACCTTGGGGACCTCCCCCTTGCTGCCTGGGGGCAGCCGCAGGATCCAGAAGTTCCTGTTGCGCAGCAGGTTCTCCACGTTCTCCAGCCGCCTCTGCAGCAGCCCGTACTCCTGCAACAGGGTCCCCAGCACGGCCCACTTGCCCTCCAGCTGGTTCCCAAACTCCACGGCTGTCTTCTCGCAGTCTGCCAGCTTCTTCTCAGCTGTCCCGGTGCGCCCCTCCAGAGTCAGCAAGCGGGCCACGCAGCAATCTACCTTCTTCTCCAAGGCCTGAATGGCGGCCACCACTGTCCACAGTGTGATCTCCGTGGAGTAGAGATACGAACTCTTCTCAGCAGCTGGCTGGGGTGATAGAGGAGGAGTCGAAGGCCTCTGGTCCTCTGTTTGCTTGTCCCTCTCGGGAGCCTGCTCACAAGAAAAGAGAGATGTTATGGAATTATGCAATTGAATTTCCACCTGAAAAAGAAACCTCAGAATGGCACCTGCCCTAGGAAAGCCCCATTGAGATCCTGAGGGCCATTTAGCAGAAGACTGGGGGTGGACAGGGAGGCTAGGATATCCAGCCGCCGTGACAGGAGATACTGGCTGGACCAAGGTGCTTGCAAGTGGGAAACAGGAGGAAAAACATGGCTGTAGAGAAGAAGCATGTGCAGCGTCAGGCAAGTGACTCCTCTTCCTGGGTCTCAATCTCCTCCTCAGAAAATGAAGGGCCAAGGCTTGGTAGCACACAGAGCACACGAGCTCTGAGGTCAGACAGCCCAAGTACAACTCACAGCTCTGCCACTCACAAGCTGGCCAACTATGAGCAAGGTTTTTAAAATATCTTTCAACTTCACTTCTACATCTAAAAAATGGAGATAATAATATTACCTACATAATAGGGTCGTGAGAATGAAGGAGAATCTTTGTTAATAAAAACACTTGTTACAATGTCTAGCACACAATAAATAATAAATGTGAGCCCTATGTTGACAGGGCTAAGAATGTAATGATTGCTATGGAATGAATGTGTGTGTCCCCCCTAAATCCATATGTTGAAGCACTAATCCCCAATATGATGGCATTTGGAGGTGGGGCCTTTGAGAGGCAATTATGTCATGGAGGTAGAGCCCTCATAAATAGGATTAGTGCCCTTGTAAGAAGAGACACGAGAAAGGTGATTTCTCTTTCTCCCAAGTGAGGACACAACGGGAAGACGGCCATCTGCAAAGCATGAAGACAGCCCTCACCAGGAACCAAATCAGCTGGCACCTTGAAGTTGCACTTCCAGCCTCCAGAAATGTGAGAAATAAATTTCTGTTGTTTATGCCACCCAATCTATGGTATTGTGTTATGACAGCCCGAGCAGACTAAGACAATGAGGCTGATGATGTCTTGGCTCAGGAATACAGCATGAAGTAGTTCACGTGGCCTCTTGTTTTCTTCCACCTCTTTCATTCCATTGCCCTTCAGGGCCTTGGAGAAAAGATTCTGAAGTGCCTCCGCTTGCCTTGGTGTCTGATTTATGAGTCCTCACCGTACATATGCAAATGGCCCAGGTCCTCTTTCACATTGCCAAAAGCCTTGCTGGAAAGCCAAACTGACATCTCAGCCCTCCATTTCATTTGTCCTTCATGGTTTGAATCCTATCTGACTTCTGAAATCATCTCAAATCTGTCCACCCTCCTCCTTCCCCACTGCCATCACCTGGTACAAGTCGCAATCGGCCTGGCCTGGGCCACTGCAATTCTGCCCACCTGATCTTCCCACTTCAACCTTCCCTCCCACGATACACAGAATAGTGATCTTCTAAAAACACAAACTAGATCATTTCATTCCCCTGCTTAAAACTCTTCAATAGCTCCCCAGTGCACCTAGGATACAATCTAAACTTCTTCATACCCCGGCCTACCTCTCTGACCATATGGCCTCCCAGTTATTTGCTATGTTCCAGCCACACTGGCCTCCTACGGGTTCCTAAGGTATACCAGCTCTCCTCCTCCTTACGCCTCTGCACATCCGGGTCCCCCTCATCTTTAAGGATCTGGCTTAAACATCACCTCATAGAGACTTTCACTGCCCGACACATCTAGCGCAGGCCCCACGTTAGTCCCTTCCTTCACAGCACTAATAATCCATGATTTCATGTGTTTGCCTGTTTTATGGTTTATTTCCCCCATGTTTATTATTGGCTGTTGTATCCCCAGCTTCTGAAAGAGTGCCTCACTCATAGCAGATGCTCAATAACTGCTTTTTACTGAATAAATGAATGATAGAACAATGCATGCATTCAATAACGATCACTGAACACCTATCACACTAAAGGTACAACGGGGTTGGGGGCCGTGACTCACACCTGTAATCCCAGCACTTTGGGGGGCCAGGGAGATGGATCCCTTGAACCTAGGAGTTGGAGGTTAGAGTGAGCTATGATCACAACAATGCACTCCAGCCTGAGTGACAGAGTGAGACCCTGTCTCTAAAAATAAATAAAGATACAATGGGGATGCAGAAAAATTAATGTGGTTCTTTCTTCTCCAGGACAAAAATTCTGTACAGGAATACTCATTCTTATTTTTTAAGAGACAGGCGGCTCACTCTGTTGCTCAGGCTGGACTCGAACTCCTGGCCTTAAGCAATCCTCCCACCTCAGCCTCCTGAGTTGCTAGGAATATAGGCCAGAGCCACCACACCCAACTTAGAAATACTCATAATAACTGTGTCAGAGAATGGACTAACCGAGCTGAGGGCAAACCTGTCCTGCTTGGGAAGTTTGGGGCTCTCAGGTGCTGCAAGGCCACAGAGGGAAAGGAGCAGGTGGATAGGAATGGTCAGATGGTGCCAAGGCAGTGAGCCCGGGCCAGGTGGGGCTGACATGTCACCCATACAGCTACAGAAAGGCCTTCCAGCCCCGCCACTCCCACCCCAGGGAACAGGGCCATAAACCTGCACAATCCCCAATCCCTCTCTCTCCCTTGCACTCAGTGAGCCCAAATGCAAGCACACCAAACTCACTAACTAAAGGAGAGGGAGAGGAAGTTCCCTTTAAAAAGCATCCAGAAAAATCAAGGTTTCAAAACTTCACTGAGATGTATTAATAATAGTAGACACCACTTATGAGTGCTTTATAGGTGTTTTTCGAGTATGTCAACAAATGGAAAAGGATTATTTTCTTCGAATTGGAAGAATTGCACGATATCATGCCAACATTCCAAATCTGCTAAACTAATCTTTAAAAAGAAAAAAAACTCCACAATTCTGCTTGTAAACAACGTTTTCTATCGTTGTCCTAGGTAAAAGTAGAATACTAGGTATCTTAAAAGGGGTCTAATTCCAAACTGCTGGCCTGGGAGAGGCTCCGGCATCCGCTAGATGAGGGACCTTGGGCCAGTCCCTTCCCTAGCCTCAGACTCTGCGGATGTCACGCTGGCGACCCCTGTCCTCCCTGCCTGCCTTGGGAGGGGGCCGCGGGACCTCAGAAGAGACAATGGATGGGGGAAACAGCTACTCAGTTCAGATGCGAGGTCGCATCGTCGTCTTCAATGAAACTCTGGTGCCCGGCTTGGCAGAGGCCGCGGAGAGGCCAGCTCCTCCGCTTGCCTGACGTCGCGCCCCGCCCGCCGGGCCTGCAGTTTGGGCCGCCCGGTCAGTGGCCTCCAGGCCGGGCCCGGACGCCAGACGAGAGCCGCTGGCGGGCCCCGGGGGCCCGGCGATGGCCGGGGCAGTGAGCTCGGAGGCTGCGCCCGGGGCCCTCCCGGCGGCTGCCCGGGGCGCGGCCCGAGACCCTCGCGCGGGCCCACCCGGCCGCGGCGGCCTGGCCCGTGCGGGCGTCCGCGGGGCCGGGGCGCTTACCGGGGTGGGCGCCGCTTCGGCCATGGCTACCCGCGTCACTCGCTCGGCTGCCGTCCTCGGGCCCGGCCTGTCGGGCCTGGCGCTGTGCGGCGCGGCGGCGACGGCGGAGGCGGGGCGGGAGCCGCCCAGCCTCGGAGGTCCTGCCGGGCGGCCGCGAGCTGCGTCCAGAGCCACGTGCCCCGCTGGCCCTTTAAAAAAGAGCTGCGCTCGGCGGCCGGGCCCGAGGGCGCGCGCAGCGCCCCCTGCAGCCCGTAGGACCGCAGGCCGGCGGGGCCCCACTCGGGCCGGCCGGGGGCCTGGCCTCTCTCCGGGGTGCTGGGCGCGGGGGCGCCGGCGTCCCACGCGGAAGCCGGGAGAGGGCTCCTGGGGGCGGCGCGCGGATTTCGGAACTTCGAGGGTGGGGGGAAACCGTGTCGGGGGAGCGGGCAGTCCTTGACGGGTGATCTCAAGTGGATTGAGACTATTTCAGCGCCTTTAACAGACTTTAGCGCCTAAAGTGACTCGATTAGTTTGGGAAAAGAAAAAGTGCAGATTATTTTTTAAAAGCCTCGTCTCCCCTCTTGGGGAATCTGGGGTCTCTTCCTCCCCCCCCACCCCCCCACCCCCTCCCGGGGCCTGCTCCCAGGGCTGACATCCTCGGCCAGGCCCTCTTTGCCACTCGCAGGCCTGCCTTGGCCCTCAGCCACCAACCCCGGATTCTTCTGCGGCTTTGGCCCCAGGCTGGGATCACAGCAGGAGTCAGTTAAGTCCATCACTAGTTCAGAGCCTGAGACATCTTGCATAAACCACCCAATCTAGGACCCATTTTCGTCACAACTTGCTGAAGCATCTTGAATAAAATGTGGCGGGGCGCGGTGGCTCACGCCTGTAATCCTAGCACTCTGGGAGGCCGAGGCGCGTGGATCGCTCGAGGTCAGGAGTTCGAGACCAGCCTGAGCAAGACCGAGACCCCCGTCTCTACTAAAAATAGAAAGAAATTATCTGGCCAACTAAAATATATATAGAAAAAAAAATTAGCCGGGCATGGTGGCGCATGCCTGTAGTCCCAGCTACTCGGGAGGCTGAGGCAGGAGGATCGCTTAAGCCCAGGAGTCTGAGGTTGCTGTGAGCTAGGCTGACGCCACGGCACTCACTCTAGCCCGGGCAACAAAGCGACACTTTGTCTCAAAAAAAAAAAAAAAAAAAGACATTAGGAGTGGAAACATTAGTAGAGGGAGACAAGAAGTATAATCAAGTCCCTCTTCCTCCATGAAACCTTCCCTATTTCCAACAACACTGAGCTCCCTTTTCTGTGAACACCCATCATACTTCATTCAACAAACATTTGGGTGTGGTGGCTTATGCCTGTAATCTCAGCACTTTAGGAGGCCGAAGCAGGAGGATCGCTTGAGGCCAGGAGTTCAAGACCAGCCTGGACAACATAGTGAGACCCTGTCTCTAAAAAAAAAAAAAAAACTTTTTTTAATTAGCTAGGCATGGTAGTGTGTGCCTGTAATCCCAACTGCTGGGGTACCGGGGAGGCTGAGTCAGGAAGATCACTTGAGCCTAGGACTTGAAGGCTGCAGTGAGCTATGATCACACCACTGTACTCCAGCCTGGGGAGATCCTGTCTCTAAAAAAATAAGAAATAAAAATAAATCGTTTGATGAGCACTTGTGTGTCCTCAGAGATGTGGCATCAGGGTAGGATTAAGATGTGGTCCCTGCCTTCCCAAAGCCTCCCATGCTGCAGACTCTCCCTTGGTGTTTTTGTTTGTTTGTTTGTTTGTTTGTTTGTTTGTTTGTTTGTTTTGAGACAGAGTCTCACTCTCTTGTCTAGGCTAGAGTGCCGTGGCATCAGCCTAGCTCACAGCAACCTCAAATTCCCGGGCTCAAGTGATCCTCCTGCCTCAGCCTCCTGAGTATCTGGGACTACACTGGACACCATGCCCAGCTAATTTTTTCTATTTTTAGTAGAGACGGGGTCTCACTCTTGCTCAGGCTGGTCTCAAACTCCTGAGCTCAAGCTATCCTCCCACCTCGGCCTCCCAGAGTGCTAGGATTACAGGCGTGAGCCACTGAGCCCATCCTTCCTTGGTGGTCTTGTCCACTGTTCCCTTCCCACTGCAGCTGCAGTCAGGTCCTCACTGGCTCTTGTTTGGTCTTACTCAAAAACCTTCTGAAATACCCCCCACACACAACAAAAAGCATGATATAATTCTTATTAGATGAGTATTCCCAAATCACAGCTAGAATTAGGTCACTCTTTCACTCACGATTTTTCAGTTCCCCATTACCAACCGAATAACATCCAAGTTCCTTTAGCCTGATCCAACCATAATGCCCACTACTCTCCTTCTCACGCCCCACTCTCCAGCCAAATTTGACGAACTGTTTGTCTGTATACACTCCATAATATTGCCTATGTTCGTCATTCCACCTCCATTTAGAATGTCCTTCTCAACCTTATGACAGGGCCAGTTCAAAGACAGATGTCATAAAGCCTTCCCCAGTGTCCCACAACTAAAATAATTGTTCTCTGAATTTTTTTTTTTTTTTGACAGAGTCTCACTCTGTTGCCCGGGCTAGAGTGAGTGCCGTGGCGTCAGCCTAGTTCACAGCAACCTCAAACTCCTGAGCTCAAGCAAGTGGTCCTACTGCCTCAGCCTCCCGAGTAGCTGGGACTACAGGCATGTGCCACCATGCCCAGCTAACTTTATATATATATACACACACACACACATATATATATTTTTAATTGTCCGTATAATTTCTTTCTATTTTTAGTAGAGACGGGGTCTTGCTCTTGCTCAGGCTGGTCTCGAACTCCTGAGCTCAAACAATCTGCCGCCTCAGTCTCCCAGAGTGCTAGGATTACAGGCATGAGCCACCATGCCCAGCCTGTTCTCTGAATTCTTACAGCATTTTAGCCTCATTTATCTGAAGACATATACTATTCTACCTTGTATTAGATTCCCTCAGCAGCCTGTAAGTCCAAGATCTCTGATTACCCTTTTATCCCTCTATAGAATTTTGCCTATGGAGGCCGCTCAGATATTTGTGGGTGAACAAACTCTAAGGCTGAATGAAATACTGTGCTAGTCTAGGAAAGGGTTGTGCAAAGGTGAAATAGTGAAATAGAACTGATTTTGACAGGACATAAACTCAACTAGGACAAAGATATTCATTTCGTTCACTGATGTGTCCCAAGTTTTCAAAACAGTGCCCGATAAGATGCCTAATAGACGTGCATCTAAGCCAATGTTCCTGTGAACATTTGTCCAGTGAAAAATGAATAAGGGAAACTTTCACATAAGGGAATTATAAACCAAAACAGTGAAAAAGTGTTTGGTTCAGAAAAGGGCATTGCTGAAAGCACAGCTTATTCAATAAATGACAGGAAGCCCAATGTGGCAGCAGCAGTTTGGAGAGTGAAAAGAGAAAAATGGATGCATCAGGTTGCCAAAGTCTTGAGTTTTATACTAAAATGTTTGCTCTTTATTGGTAGCTGCTGAAAGCCATTGCAAAGTTGTGATGAAAGCCCATGTCCAGTTATGTTCAAAGACAGTAACTCTAGCAGGAAAAATGGATGTAATTAGGAGGAAGAGACCACTTAGGTTACTGAGAAGTTCAGGTGAGTGACAACTAGGACCTTAAGTGTGGGAATAGGAAGGAGATAAAAGACAGGACAGGTGAGTCTCTAATGTCAGGCATTTAATTCTTCCCTATGTGTTGACTTCACTCTCTAACTTGATCATACCTGTCCTTCAGATGGTCCACTTCCTGTTTTCTCCTCAGCACCCAGCAGAGCAGGCTCTCAGTGAAGGATAGTTAAAGCACGCAAGAGGCTATTTTTTGGAAGACTTAAGACAGTGCCTCTATGTGCAGAGAATCACCTGAAGATCTTGTTAAGATGCAGATTCTGATGCAGTGGGTCTGGGATGGGGCCTCAGAATCTGCATTTCCACCAAGCAGCTGGGGGCGCCGATGCCGCTGGTGCAGAGACCACACCCTGGGACTTAGAAACCAACTGTGACATCGGGGTACTTAATTGAGGAAGCAATAGCACCCCGTGGCCAAGTTTGTGGGCTCTGATGCAAGATGGGTTCCTACCACCTCTGCTTGTTACTTCACTTCTCAGGTCTCCACCCACATCTCATTTGTAAAATGAGGCAAAATCATGTTCACCACACAGGATCGTATGAGGATTTATTTTTATGTAAAGAAATTAAAACAGTACCTAGCACACAAGTGCTCAACAAATGTTAGCAGTAGTCCAAATGCTTGACACAATTACTTCCCTGCCTCAAGGAAAACTTAACTTTGCTAGAGAACAAGGACCATATCTTGTTCTTGGCCTTTTTCTCTACGATGTAAGGCACAAGGCTGGTCATATTAAAACACTCAACAATTGGGAGGTAAAAATAATCAAGGATGGGACAGAAGGGGTATCTATAGTATAATGCAAAGGCTTAGAGGTAAGAAAAGACTGTGAAAGAAACTTAGGAAAGAAGCTACGCACAACGAAGCTACACACCTTGCACAGCACCTGCCCCACGACTACTTCCGTGTTCAGTCTCTGTAACAAGATGATCCCATCCCTTACGGCAACCCAAGTTTCCTTGTATCTATTCATCTGTTCCTTTTATCTCCATACCTCACTCGTTCTCCCCACAGGCAATTGTAATGTCTTTAATGTTTATCTTTTGGTTTCTAAGTGTTCTTTGAAAATGTTTTGTGTGCATGCATTTTTAATTTACATAAATGGTATTATGTTATAGATCTCAATTTCTTACCTTCTCTACTGAGCATTGTATGTTTAAAATGGATCCAGGTGGCTACACGGGTGTCTAAGCCAATGTTCCTAACAGCTGCCTACTACTCCCCTGGGTACCCACCATATTTCATCTACCCTTTCTACCTCCCAACAGCCGACACCCAGATTGTCTCCAGCTCTCCCCCACCACGAGTAGGACCCGTGAATATTTCCATCATTGCTCTCTTCTTGTCTTCTGTCCTAGGTTTAAGTAAAAGTGCAGGTCAGGCTGTGCCGTCAGTTCTGTCACTGTTCCACGTGCACCTCTTCCACCCTGGGCCCCAGAGTGTTTTTGACAAATGGAGAAAAAATACATCTAATGTGAGCCTTTTTTGCTAGTAGCAAGTTTTATTCTAGGCAACTGCAAATCATCCAAGGGGACACTCACATATGACCCAGGAGCCCGCTCCCATCTCCCCAGACAACAGTGGGGCAGGTATTCACCACCACTGGGAGACAAGCATCTGTATGCTTTTTCTCTGCCATCCCTGGAATAGACAATCCCAGAATGAATTTGGAAAGTGTAATCTGAACAAACTCAAGTAAGGACTGGTGTAACAGGAACAAACTCCAATAACCACTGGTACAAGCTGAACGACCTTAAGTAACAAAGTACAGGGTGTCCCAAAAGTCTCCACACAAAGGAAAAATTCTGTCATGAATATTTTGTAAATAAAGGTACATTTGGCTACAATTTCCCATTTTCCCTATGTATGGAGACTTTGGGGACACCCTGTAGTTATCTCTACTCTAGGAGGCTGCAGCACTGCAGCAAGTAGGGGGTGGGAAGAGGAAGAGAGGGGTATGGTGACAGCTAAGCTCCCAAAGCTGGACTCGGCTCCTTTACCAGAATCTTTATTCTCAGCAGGGATGCGGGCAGGGATGCAGTCTACCCTACCACGCTCTTCCTCTTGGTCCTTTTGACACCATTAGCCCATTTAAGAGCACCAAGCACTCCCACAAGAGGGAGCCCTGTAGTCCCTTGCTCTCTGGCCTAAGTGTGGGTGGGCTAAAAGAGCCCCATATACTATTCCCTCCTAGAGGGTAGGCCCAGTCCCCATGTTAGGAACAACTTCTACAACTCTTGAAATTTAAAAAACAAGTGTTGGGATGTATTCTTTAAAAATCAACTAAAATCTAATTCTAAAAAAAGGTTCATCAGAGCAGGATAAGCAGTTTGTTTAAATTATTTCTTCTACTTGCTATTAACAGAGACTACAAAAGAAGAAGAAATAGAAGGTTATGCTTCCCAGAACTCTTCCACACACCTGCTTACCCACTGTGGCCTCACTCAACCCTTCAGGAAGCCGTGCAATGCTGGCGAGTCCTAGAACCAGCCACCAGACCCTGCGGGGTTAGATCTCCGACCCCAGCCCAACAGTATCAGCACGGATGGGAAAATTAGAGACCTGAAGGTGCCAAGAGACAAAACTCAGCAGCAGGGTAAAGACCTGGTCCCAGACTCGTCCTCTTCCACGTGATTTTCAGGACAGCCTTTGGGCTTGGCTAGGTACCTGGTCAAGTGAAGGCGAATGAGAAGCAACTTCCCTCAGGAAGAAGTCAGTCCCTGACTCTGCACAGTGTCTCTAGGGGGGGACCAATGCCACCCCCCCTCCGCCCCCCAGACGGGCGAGGGGCTGGCACTCTTAAAGCAGGCCATTGGGCCTTCCAGGCTCCAAGGCCAGCCCACCCCGCTCCCGCTGGTGGATCTTCTGGTGCTGCAGGAGGTGCTGCTTCTGGACAAAGCTCTTCTCACACTCAGTGCAGCTGTAGGGCCGCTCACCCGTGTGGATGCGCTGGTGCCGCACCAGGTCAGACGGGTGGCTGAAGCTCTTGCCACAGTAACCACAGATGAGGGAACTCCGGCTCTTCCGCCAAGGGATGTGGCCCGGCAAAGCAACCAGACTGTTGGGCGAGAATCTCTCCTGGATGCGTTGGCCAGCACTGGGCCCCTCCTGCAGGTGGCAGCGCTGGTGGGTCACCAGGCTCACCTTGCAGCTGAAGCTCCTCAGGCACACGTCACACTGATGCAGCTTGGCCCTCTTGGCCTGGGGCTTAAGCTGTGGCCTGGGCCTAAGGCTCTCCTCTGGCTCTTCGGGTGTAAAAGCCTCCCACCCTGAGTGGCTCCGCAGATGTGTGGCCAGCTGTTGCTTATAGCGGAAGTTGATCTCACATTCAGAACATTCATAGGGGCCAGAAGTGTCCGTTTTCAGCTTCAGGCCCTGCCCATGTTCCTGACTCAGCTGTATCTGCCTATGAGATTTCTGCTTTGGGCAGCCCAGAATTCTGCCACTGCTAACGTCTCTACTGCCCTCTACGGGCTCCTCTAGATTAGAGCCCCCAGGACCTGTTTCCAAGAGGACAGAACTGCCCTGACCATCCCAGAGTTCAGTGTGCTCCGGCGTCAGGAAAGCCTGCTCTTCAGTCATGACTGAGAACTCTCCAGGAAGATGTGAAGAGCCTTCTGGCTTGTACTGTAGCTCCTGTTTGATCATGACCCCATCTGCTGCAAAGAGGAAGAAAACCAACAAAAAGGATCACACTCTAGCACCTTCAGTTTCTTCTGAGCCAAACAAACATCTGTGAATTTCAGAAGCACCCTGGGAACAAGTGAATTAGGACACTTGTAGGAGAATGAGGCTGACTAGGTTCCAAAGATTTGTGAAAAACTAACCCTATATTCATGTATAAGCATGTTGACTGAAAATCTGAATATTACTCTTATAGAACAATGTTATAAATGATAGTTCTCCAAGCTTGTCTACAAATTTATATTCAATCCCTGTGAAAATGACAAAATATATTATAATAATTATACTCATTGAGAGTGTTTAAATAGCAAATTTGAGTGATTAAAGAGAAATAAACTAAATTTACAGCTAAAAATTCGTGTCCCCAGCTCTATTCTTCCTGCATAGTCTTCCCAAATGACCTGCTACCAAATGCTTCTCCTGCATTCCCTTCCCTCCTGAAGCTCTGGCCTGTCCACTCAACCTCCAGCAGATCTGGACTGCAGCCTATCACATACTCTATTCTGCGGGACAGGAGGAAGGGTGATACAGTCAATAGTCTTAAGGGCCCCACAGAGTAGGAGTTAAGAGACACATATAAAGGTGAACTAATGAGTCAAAAGGGGTCTAGAACAAGCAAATGCCACATGAGGTTGCCGACAGTCAGTGTTTGGCAGTTCAACAGTAGGAAAGCTCACTGCAGGCTGCAGGAGGGAGACTGAATATTCTGGAGCCACTCACCTGGGTGGGCACCAACAGGGCCTTCCTCCTCTAGGTCGCCCAGCATCTCTGTACCCAACTCTGCTTCTCCCTCTGGCTGGCCAAGGACCTCTGGGTTGGAACAGCATAGTGTAAGCCCAGGAGAGAGTGAAGCTCACTCCACACTGAGCAGCTGCCGATGAACAAAGTGACCAATAGCTGGGAGTAGAAACTAAAACTTCAAAAGATTCAAAGGCTACCGTTCTTGTCACTTTCCCCTAGCAGTGGAGGACAATTAGAAAATTCTGGCCAATCCTAATGATCAATTTGGCTACCTGCTGCTCCAGTGCCCTCCCCTGGAGCCCCTGTGGCTGAGGCGGTCGGGCTGCGGAGCCACTGCTGCCCTCCCCAGCACCAGCACTGCTTCCTCACAGGCACAGCTTCCATCTTGCCAGTGCTTCCTTTCAGGGGATCCAGTTTCACCCTTGCTAAGGCACCGCAATGTAAGGTAGGCAGTGTGACAGACAACAAAACAGCTATGAGGAGAGCTCCTGACCCAGCTGAGGTCACATGGTCACCTCGCTGGCCCATCTCCTATTTCCTTCCCCAATTACTCTGCTCCAGGCACAATGGCCTTCTTGACACCCCTCCATGGAGCTAGGTTTTAAAAGATTTTGTCTACCAAACAAAATGCATTTATTACGTAATAAGTAACATTTTACACATAAATATTTCTACCTGCTAAGCAGCACTTCCAATCAACATGAAATAAACATTAAGACCACAATGACTGGCTGTAATTCCAGCCAAATGCCAGAAAAAGCTTCTGGTTAGCCTGTGCTGCCTGCCTCGTCCCAGGTACTGCAGGGCTTCTTGTCAGTGAGGAACTCAAGTCATATCACACTAGAATGTATCTCTTAGAAAACATTATCAAGAACTATGTGACCACAGAGAAGAAATATAAGAGGCACAACACTGAGATCTTTCCAAAAGTCCCTATAAATGGGAGAACCTGTAGACTCCCATTTCTCAACCCAGCACAGGCCAACAGAGGATCCAAAACCAAGTTAGAGTCACAGGTGTAGCCTGAGTCACAAGCTACTGGCCAGAAATTGTAGGATTTCTGGGAGAGAATTCTAGGGATAAAACCACTACTCACTCAGAGAGACTAGCGTCTCATAGTTGCTCTCCATCACGTTTCTATAGAGCTCCTTCTGCCAGTCCTCCAGATTCTCCCACTCCTGCTCAGAGAAACAGACGCCATCATTCTCCAGTGACCTGGACACCTGAAATCACAAATGGCACACAATGAGCACCTCTACTCATAGCCATGAAGGAAAAGCCAGCATTCAGAACCTTAGATATCAAAGGGCTGGGCTCTCCCTCTTGCCTAAATTCTCAGTGGGTCTACCTTGGGGGCCTCCCCCTTGCTGCCCGGGGGCAGCCGCAGGACCCAGAAGTTCCTGTTGCGCAGCAGGTTCTCCACATTCTCCAGCCGCCTCTGCAGCAGCCCGTACTCCTGCAGCAGGGTCCCCAGCACAGCCCACTTGCCCTCCAGCTGGTTCCCAAACTCCACGGCCGTCTTCTCGCAGTCGGCCAGCTTCTTCTCAGCTGTCCCCGTGCGCCCCTCCAGACTCTGGAGTCGGGCAGCCTGAGACTCCATCTTCTTCTCCACAGCCTGAATGGCAGCCACCACCGTCCAGAGTGAGATCTCAGTGGTCTGAAAATATGAGCTTTTCTCTGTGGCTTGTGAAGGAAGTGCAGAAGAAGTTAAAGATGTGGGGCGCCGTTTTCTCCTGTGCTGAAAGATCAAGGATACAGGGTCAGTCAGACAATATCATGTCCAAACATCAAGAAGTGATGCTTGGACACATCTGTCCAAGTCCAGAAGATACCATAAACAAAGTCTAAAAACAAACACGGACAGAATATTTAACAAGATATGAAGTGGAAAGGAAAAAAACCCAAAAACTAAAACTGCAAACTATAAATCACTTATGGAAGTGGAAGTGCAAGCAATCAATAAACACATGAAAAGACAACCACCTGGCAATCAGGAATATAGATATAACCAAGTGAAATCACTTTTCACCCATCAGACTGACAAACATGAAAAAGAGAGACATGGCATAACATTCAGAGTGATCATGAGATGGTAAACTGACACTTTCATGACACTCCTGGAATGAAAAGTACTACAAACTCTTAGGGAAGGAAATCTCAAAAAGTCATTAAAAACCCTTTCACCTAGCAATCCCACTTAGAGAATCTATCTTACAAAAATAAATGGCATTAGTATTTAATGACATACATACAAAGATGACTACTGGTAATACTCTTTGGAATGGTCAAAACCTGGAGATAATTTAGATGTCTATTAAAAGGGAAGGGTTAAACTATGGCACAACTAAAAATGGTTTTATATAACTACTAGAAAGAATGAGGGTTGGACATGGCTCACAGGTGGCTCACGGTTGTAATCCCAGCACTCTGGAAGGCCGAGGTGGAGGTACTGCTTGAGGCTAGGAGTTCAAGACCAGCCTGGGCAACATAGCAAGACCTGATTTCTACAAAAAAATGTTAAAAATTAGCTGGGCATGGTGGCACATGCCAAGAATCCCAGCTACCCCAGAGGATGAAGCAGGAGGATCATTTGGGCCCAAGAATTTGAGGTTACAATGAGCTATTATCAGGGCACTGTACTCCAGCCTGGGTGACAGAATAAAAACTTGTCTCTTAAAAAACCAAAAAGAAAAAGAAAAGACTGAGTTAGATCTATACGTACAGTTTGGAAAAGTGTTCATCATACATTGATAGATTAAAAATCCAACTTTTAGGGAAATACATTTATTATGGTTCCATTTTCCTAAAGAAGAGAAAATATATGGGTATATGTTTATTTCAGCATAAAGAAAGGTTTGAGGCCGGGCGTGGTGGCTCACACCTGTAATCCTAGCACTCTGGGAGGCAGAGGTGGATGGATCGCGCAAGGTCAGGAGTTCGAGACCAGCCTGCGCAAGAGTGAGACTCTGTCTCTACTAAAAATAGAAAGAAATTATCTAGCCAACTAAAAATATATATACAAAAAATTAGCCGGGCATGGTGGCACATGCCTGTCGTCCCAGCTACTCGGGAGGCTGAGGCAGAAGGATCGCTTAAGCCCAGGAGTTTGAGGTTGCTGTGAGCGAGGCTGACGCCACAGCACTCTAGCCCGGGCAACAAAGCGAGACTCTGTCTCAAAAAAAAAAAAAAAAGAATAAAAAAAAAAGAAATGTTTGGAAAGATATTCACCAAACAAATGTAAACATGGGTTACCCTCAGGGAACTGTGAAGGAGGGTTTTTACTCTTTCATTAAAAACTATCACTTGTTCAACTTTTCAATAAACATGTATTCTTTCATGATTTTTTTTCTTAAATCCAATATTTAAGAGTATTCCTGAAGGTGATAAGAATACAAAAAGTACACTTATGCTGACCATATTTCTGGATTTTCTGGCACAGGCCTCTCTTTGAAAATATTGTCAGATCATGTATTAAACAATGGGTGTATCTTTATGGTCTGAAAATCCCATCACCATGAAGTACAAAATACTTCCCTATTGTTAAGGAAACCATAATCTGCTTGAGTAATCAAACTCAATCTACTATATCTAACTATAATCTGCTTTCTAATCTCCAAAACAAATATTATAAATAATACTTAAGTTAAGCTACATGATATTTAAGGTCATTTCCAACCCTGAGAAACTATTACTTTTTAATATTGAATAGTTTAAAAAGAAATACTTATATAACACATAAAATGTATAAAGTAGTAACAAATATTCATGTAACCACCAGCTTAAAATATATACACACGCACACAAATAACACCTTTGATGTCCGTTGTGTGACTCTCTGAAGTAACTGCTATTCTGAATTTGGTTTCTATTAATCACCTTTCTTCAGGTTTTTAGGTTTGTTTCTAAAACAATATGTTCTTTAGTTTTGCATGTTTTAGGACTTTATATAAAGGGAATCATTGCTCTACAACTCCTAGGAATATTCTATTGCACGTGGCTGTAACTAATTCTTTTTCACTGCTGTATAATATTCACTGTACGACTATACCACAATTTATTTTTCCATTCCATTATTGACGTTTCCACATTTTTGTCATTATAAACAGTGCTATAATGAACAGGATTGTACATGGTTCTTAGTACATACACAAACAAAAGTTTCCCTAGGATACAGTCCTAGGTAGGGAATTCTTTGGTCAAAGGGTATATAGACACCCTGAACTTAAGTACATAATACCAAATATTGCATCTTTCTGTTCATTGGCCGTTCAGATTTCCCCTTTGGTGAACTACTTGCTCAAGTAATTCATCCATTTAACCTTTGGGTTATCTAATTTTTCCTTACTGTCTCATAGAATTTCTCCACAAATTCTAGAAACTAATCTTTATCAGTTTTACGTATTGCAAATATCTTCTCCTTATTTGTGCCTTTTTAAACTCTTTATTATCTTCTGATAAAAAGTTCTTAACTTTAACATGGTTTTGTTTTACCAATGTTAATTCTTTTATGGTTTGAATTTTTGTGTTTAGTGTAAAAACCAAATCCTTGTATTACACCATACCATCTTCTAAGCACTTTATACATTTGCCTTTCATATTTGACTATTTACCTCAACTAGAACTGATATTCGTGTATAGGATAAGGCTCCAGTTCCATATGGGAAATCATCAATAGATCTAACACTATCTTATGAAAGATCCATCATTTAACCACTAATCTGTAATGTTATTCTCTGTCACAAATCAAGTTTTCATACCTATCAGTCGGTTTCTGGCATCTTTATTCTGTTCTACAGGTCAATTTTCATATCACTTTACCAATATTATAGTTTTAATTACCATATTTTTATGATAATTACTGACATCTGATAAGGCAAGTCCCACCTCATTTTGCAAGAGTATCACCTGGGCTAGAGTGCCGTGGCATCAGCCTAGCTCACAGCAACCCCAAACTCCTGGGCTCAAGTGATCCTCCTGTTTCAGCTTCCTAAGAAACTGGAACTACAGGTGCGTGCCACCACACCTAGTTAATTTTTTCTATTTTTAGTAGAGACCGGTATTCACTCTTGCTTAGGCTGGTCTTGAACTCCTGAGCTCAAGCAATCCTCCCACCTTGGCCTCCCAGAGTGCCAAGATTACAGGCATGAGCCACCACATCAGGCTAAGAATATCTTGACTATTTTTGGCCCACTGATATTCTACAAACTTGAAGAGTTTCACAAAAATATCTTCAGAGATTTTGTTTGGAACTGCATTGAATCCACAGAAAAACTGAAAATAAGTAACATCTTTAGGATAAAATGTTCCAATCCATGCACATAGTATGCCACTCCATTTTAATATCTTTCAATATTTTAACATATTCCATTAGGTACCTGTTCTGATCATTGCCTGTCATACAACAAATCATCCCAAAACTCAGTGGCTTAAGACAACAACATCTATTATGTTTTGCTCATGAATCTGTAATTAAAGGAGGACATGGCATGGACAGTTTTTCTCCGCTCCACTGTGTCAAGTAGGGCAAATCATAGGCAGACAAGTACTAGAATCACTTCAGGAATCTCAAGACACATGAAGAGAGTGCATGGAGGTGTTCTACTCAACAGCCTAAGGTTCCTCCACATGGCAGCGTCAACCAACAGACACGTGAGTGAATACACTTTTATTCCTAATAGGTTTCATTGTTTTTGCCTTCTCTCCTTTGTCTTCATTGTATCTCTATACATTGATATTATATGCTGATAGATACATGGGTAAAAAGTTAATCATATGTTCTGTACCTGTGCTGTCTAATACAATAGCTGCTAGTTACACATGCCTGGTTACATTTAAATTAATTAAAATTTAAAATTAAGTTCCTTGGCTGGGCGTGGTGGCTCATGCCTGTAATCCTACCACTCCAGAAGGCTGAAGCAGGAGGATCACTTGAGGTCAGGAGTTCAAGACCAGCCTGAGGAACATAGCAAGACCTCATCTCTACAAAAATAGAAAAACTATCTGGGCTTCGAGGAGCACGCCTATAGTCCCAGCTACATGGGAAGCTGAGGCAAGAGGATGGCTCAAGTCCAGAAGTTGGAGGTCGCAGTGAGCTATGAGGACACTACTGCAGTCTAGCCCAAGCAACACAGCAAGACCCTGTCTCAAAAAAAAAAAAAAAAAAAAAATTCAGTGTCTTGGTCATAATAGCTACATTTCAAGTGCTCAAAAGCCACACAGGACTAGTGGCTACTGTATTAAACAGTGTAGGCCGGGAGCGGTGGCTCACACCTGTAATCCTAGCACTCTGGGAGACCGAGGCAGGTGAATTGTTTGAGCTCGGGAGTTCGAGACCAGCCTGAGCAAGAGTGAGACTCCGTCTCTACTAAAAATAGAAAGAAATTATAGGGACAGGTAAAATATATATAGAAAAAATTGGCCGGGCATGGTGGTGCATGCCTGTAGTCCCAGCTACTTGGGAGGCTGAGGCAGAAGGATCACTTGACCCCAGGAGTTTGAGGTTGCTGTGAGCTATGCTGACGCCACGGCACTCTAGCCTGGGCAACAAAGTGAGACTCCTTCTCAAAAAATAAAATATAAAATAAAAATAAACAGTGTAGAGCATAACATTTCCATCATCTTGGAAAGCTCTACTGAATGCAGTATACCCTTACTAATTCTTTTCTGCTTGATAAAATACTAAAGTTCTGTTAACACCTCCTATTATGATGGTGACTTTTTGTTTTATATATTTTGAGACTATGTAATTAGGTGCATACAGGTTTAGAAACGTCACATCAAGATGGTCAACTGAGTCTTTTACCATTATAAAAGTAGTAGCCTTCTAGCTCTAGCAATATTAATATATTTAAGCCAACTTTCTTTTAATTAGTATTTATTTGGTATATTTTTTCATATTCCTTTATATTCAACTGTTTCTATAGCCTTGTCTTTTACTTGTATCTTTTATAAACCATATAGGTGGATTTTCCCTATCCTGACAATCTTTGCCTTTTAACTAGAACATTTAGTTCATTTACATTTATTGTAACTGTTGATTTGTTTTATTTTTACCTTTTTTGTGCTTTTGTTCTCTTCTTTCTTGCCTTCTTTTAGATCATTTCTTTCTTATTCTGTTATTTCCCTTTCCAATCTGTAGTTACACAATTTCTAGTCTTTTAGCAATTATCCTAGAAATTATGGGAACCATACTTACAAAGATATTTTAACACTTGAATTCTGATCATTTCTTCCTTTTACATCAATACCATCGCATATTTGAATTCTCTTTGTTTTTAATCCCACAAGAAATTGTAACTGTTTTAGTCAGTCAATATTTGCTTAGATTTACCCATTTTCATGGATCGTCACACTTTCTTACATTTTCAGACTTTCTATTTGGGATAATTTTCCTTTTACCTGAAATACATCCTTTAGAATTTCCTTTTTTTTTTTTTTTTTTCAATAGAGACAGAGTCTTACTCTGTCACCCAGGTTGGATTACAGTGGCATGATCATAGGTCACTGTAACCTCGAACTCCTAGGCTTAAGCAACCCTCCTGCGTCAGCCTCCCAAATAGCTAGGACTACAGGTGCAAGCCACGGCACCCAGCTAATTATTTTTATTTTTTATGGAGACGGGATCTTGCTCTGTTTCCCAGGCTGTACTCAAACTCCTAGCCTCAAGCAATCCTCCTGCCTTGGCCTTCCGAAGCACTGGGATTACAGGCATGAGCAACTGTGCCCAGCCTAGAACTTCCTTTGATGACAATGTATTGTTAGTAAACTGTCAGTTTTAATTTGTCTGAAAATGTCTTTATTGTATCCTTGTTTTTGAAAGATATTTTTGCTCAGTATAAAACTCTGGGATCACAGTTATTTTCTTTCAGCCTATTGACAATATCATTTAACTGTTGCCTGGCTTCCATTGTTGCTGTTGAGAAGTAGTTTTACTGTAGTTCATTGGAAGGTAATCTGACTTTGTTCTTTGGTTGCTTTTAAAAATTCTCTCTGCCTTGTATTCTGTAGTTTCACTACCATGTGCCTAAGTAGAAAGTTCTTTTTGTTTATCCTGATTGGAATCCACTGAGTTTCTATGTATTGGTATTTGCATGAGTTTGTGTGTTCCTTCTGGAATTCCAATTAAATGAATGTTAGATTTTCCCATTCATCTTCTATATCTCTTACCTTCTCATGTTTTCCCTCTCTCTTTCTCTAACTTTGTGCTGCTTTTGGGCTAATTTTTTTAGCTCTACATTCAGTTGACTATCTTGTCAGCACGTCTAATGTGCTAAGCAAAGGTTTCCATTGACTTTCCAATTTTAATTATATTTTCTGTTCTTAGAAGTTCTATTTGATTATTTTTCAAATCTGTTTGGTCATGTTTATAGTCTCTTGGCCTTTACTCATATTTTCCATCCTTCCTTTTATCTTTAAATATATTAAACACAGTTAATTCATATTCTGTGTCTGATAACTCCAACATATGAAATCTCTGAGGGTCTAATTTTGTTCTCCATTATTTTTACTGGCTTCTCTTGGTTTCTCCTTGTTTGGTAATTTTTTATTGTGAACTCATATTTCCTAGAACTTTATGTATGAGAATTAGTTGAAATCTGAGTTATATGTAGATTCCTTCAGAAAAAGATTTGTGTTTATTGTAAATTGCCAGCTGGGGGCTCGACTTTAAACGCTTGGCTTGAGGTTTCTTGGACCATCCAGGTAGTATTAATTCAGGGAACAAACTCACATGAGGGTCACCATAAATTCTCAGGGAGCACCTCATACTCATCTCTCAGTACCAAGGTTTGACACAATTTTCTTTGCAATCACCTGGGGGTAAGAACTTACTTTTAGTTCACCCTTACACAGAATGTTGCCCTTTGGAGATTCAGCTTTATGGGACTGAGGTAGGGAGCTTCTGATACACTCTACCTTAGGCCATGAGTTTTGTCTTCTATTTTCTAGGTTCCCTGAAGTCATAAACACCAAAGACGAATGTTCAGCTGGTGTCCTCATAGTTGGCTTCAGAAATCTGATTATCCTTTTAGAGTACTCTCTTTCACTCAGATTTTGGGCTCCAAGTATTATTTACTAGCACACATTTCAAATATATTTATGTGGTAATTTTCCCCAACATTTGTAGTTGTTTTCCTCAAAGGTACCTTGGTAACTTGGCCATACTGTCAAATGAGAGTCACAGAATCCTGAAGAGATGTCTGAGAATAAAAATATGCTGAAGAACAATTTAAATAGTCCTACACTGAAAAATCCGTAAGTTATTTAAAGGATAGTTTAGGACTCTGGTGGACCTTTGAGGCTTCGTTCTAACAAGGTCTGCAGAAGACATGTAGGTAACTGTGAACTGACCACTCAGGAAGAAGCACTCTGGCAGGGTCCTCTTGCCCCACTCTAATGCTAATTTGGTCTTGATGAAAATCCTGGTCTTTGACTGGATCAGCTTAGCTTACAGGGGACAGATGAGGTAAGTATTGTAAACATTTGTAACTTGTCTTCCCAATTCAACTGTTAACTTCCTTGAAAGCAAACACTTGTTCCCTAAGTCTTCCAATCTCTCCCTTCTTAGTTCTTACCTACATCCTACAAGAATCAAATATAAATATAGCACCCCCTGCTCATGGTAATAGTTTTCACCACAGAATCTCCTTAGATCTCCATTCTCACGAAGACTTCACATGACTCTCAAAGTGTTTCTGGACCAAAAAATGCTTCATTAAAAACCAATTCAGGCCGGGCGCGGTGGCTCACGCCTGTAATCCTAGCCCTCTGGGAGGCCGAGGCGGGTGGATTGCTCAAGGTCAGGAGTTCGAGACCAGCCTGAGCAAGAGCGAGACCCCGTCTCTACTAAAAACAGAAAGAAATTATCTGGCCAACTAAAAATATATACAGAAAAAATTAGCCGGGCATGGTGGCGCATGCCTGTAGTCCCAGCTACTCGGGAGGCTGAGGCAGGAGGATCGCTTAAGCCCAGGAGTTTGAAGTTGCTGTGAGCTAGGCTGACGCCACGGCACTCACTCTAGCCCGGGCAACAGAGCAAGACTCTGTATCAAAAAAAAAAAAAAAAAAACAATTCAATTCCATCTTTCCTTTGCATAGCAAATCCTCCTGTATTATTAGGGTAACCACTACTTTGGAATAGTGTGAGAATGTCAGAGATGGAAAAAATCTTAGAGTTCATCTAGCAACTAGTCCAACACTCTTAATTTACAGTTATAGTAACTGAAGCCCAGAGAGATAAACAAAGTTGCCTAAAATCAACCAACCGGACAACTAAGAACTGAGTTATGGCTGAACTCCAGTTTCTTGACTCCATACCCAAGATGTTCCTCGCACCAAGCTCCACATCTTTATAGTCCCTGAACGGGGATGGTTGGGGGAGAGGGAAGGGGAAACAGAAAGAGCTTGGACAGCTCCACAAGCAAAATCCAGTAACTACATTGTGGGTATCACCTGTTCCCAACCTGACTTCGACCTGTGGTTGCAACCCCAGCACAGAAATCTGTAGCAAGAGAGTGTGGCAGAAGAACAGGCAACACGTCAGACCAAGAATGAGCCAGCTGCAGAGAGGCAGTGCGTCCTGGGGTCTCCGGGGCACCGGGTAAGCTCACCGGCAGGGATGGAGACCCAGGGTTTCCGACCTGTGCCCCCGTTCCAACCTGGAAACAGGTTCTCTTTGGGCACAAATGATAAAATGTGTGGGCAGGGTCACAAATCCAAGAACATAAAACAAGCCTTGGAGAAGTTTCTAGGCGAAGGCGCGCAGCGCCGAGGCTCCGACCCCGACGCGAAGGAACCGGAGAGAAAAAAGGCAAAGCATTCGGGTCGCGAGGCAGAAGGTCGGCGTTCACCCGCGCCAGCTGGAGCCCCTGGAAACCAAGCCCCGACTGAGCCCCGACCGCGAAGGCCCGCCCGGGCCAGGGGCTCCGCCGTCCCGAACGCACCCGAGGCTGCGCGAGGCTGCTTCTTACCCGAGCAGGCGCCGACTCCGCCATGGCTGCAGCCGCCCCTTTACACCCGGGCCCCGCCTGATGGCCCTCGGGCTCCGTGCCAGTCCGCTAGGCGCCGCGGACCCTCCTGGAAGCCGCCACAGCCGCCGTGTTGATACAAGGTGCATTCTGGGAGCAGGGCCCTCCCGGGCCCAAGATTGGCTCCGGCTGCTCGTCCTCACCGCGCGGGATTCCCCTTGCGCCCCCGTGCGGCAGGAGGGTGAGCAGCAGCCGGGCGCCGCAGGCCATGGGGCGGTAAGAGGGCTCTATCCCTCAAAGTCAAGTGCGGATTCGGCATTAAGGCAAACCCATGGGCCTATGTTGTGTCTTCTGGGTGCCCATCACTCCGCTAAATGTTTTGAAGGATTAAAAAATGTATAAAACTCACTTTTTTTTTCTGAGTGAAGAACGTATAATCTAGCTGGGGAAAAGAGATATGGTCCCAAGTGATAAGTGGTTTTATTCCAAAAGTTCACCTGTGATTTATTTGCCTTTTCAGAATCTAGAAACACAGTTTCCACATCAACAGTGTGGGGTCAGGTGCCCAGGCCAACCCTCTGTAGCCTACTAATTATGGTAATCACATGCCTTGGAAAATCCAAGATAGCTCTGATTTCAAATGTTTCCAGTCCTCATGCTTCATGTTGGACTAGGTGTTTGGAGTTTTAGTTAGGAAAGCATGGCCATATTACCATTTAATCACGATGTACTTAATATCCAATACCAGCAACACTACTACAACCATACTTACCTAATTTATGCCTCGCTGTATCTCTGGAGACAGGCAATGAACTTCCACTTCATATGATAGGCATGAAGTGCTTCCTCTGAGAACTAAACTCTTAAGGTCAAAAGAAAATTATTTTCATGTGACTGGCTCTTTCTTTGCACACAGGTTCAGTTCAGATTCTACTTCCTCAGAGACTCATTCCCTTTCCACTCTGTCTACAGCTCAACACCCCCTTCCACCCTAACACTCAATTTCATTACCCTCCTGGAAATTTATCACTATCTCAAATAATCTCATTTTTTCATTAGTTTACATGTTAATTATCTGTATCTCTTCCACTAAAATGTCCTTCTACTGTATCCTCCATTTATTGTACACAGAAGTGCTCATAAATATTTCTGAATGATTGAATGGAGAATCAGAGAATAAGGCTAGGAAAAGTCATCTCAAAGAGAAGCCATGATTTCCAGGGCAACAAGATTGACATGAGCTTGATTGAATCATGCATAAATGTAAAGAAAGAATAGGCCAGCCTGAAGAAACTAGTCAGCCATGGAGATACTGCTCAGGGTCTGACCTACTCTCTCAGGCCAATAAACAGGTGCTCTCAGGAACAGAAAAAAAAATGTAGCACAACTGTGGAGACATACATATTAGGATATAGGATTCTGAGGTCATTAAACAGTTGAGTGATAGAGCTCACGCCCTCTATTCTGTGTCTGTGCTCACCAAGCAACCTCTGATGGTACACATTCCCATGTAGCTGCTGGGAGACAGCAAGTGGACCAGACTGATGGAAATGTCCAGTCTGCCCCTGGAAATTATTAAACTGATACTCTGGTTTATATATCAGTCTCTTGAGAGTCAGCATGATTCAGCATCCCTGACTCTGAGCCTGGAAGTCTGGGAAAGGATTTAGATCAAATTTCCAGCCTATAAGGGAGGCAGCACCAGGCCCTGGCTTGCAGTCTCCTGGGCTGGCAGAGATGGTGTAGCACAGTGATTTGCACAGTGGGGCTGAGGAGTGAGACCATCTGGGTCCCTAGCCCAGAACTGCCACTGACTAGATGTGGACCTTGGGCAAGTCTTTAACTTCGTAGTACCTTTGTTGCCTCATTGTTATTGATGAATAATAATAGTACTTAGCTCAGTTGTTGTGTGGGTTAAATGAGTCAATTCAAGTACTTAGAACAGTATCTGTCACAGAGTAGGAGCTCAAGGAGTGCTTGTAGTCATTATTAGTCTCTGAGTCACAGCTCCTTCACTTACTGAGAGGTTTGTGGCCTATGCTCATTCTGCCTCAGTGTCCTTGCCTTCCCATTGAGAGTTTGAACACCTCATTCTAGGGTGGTTGATACAACTAAAAGAACTAATTTATGTAAAGTGCTTATATAGCCATACAGCACACAGCACGCACTCAATAACAGGCAATTTCTTGTTTCTGCTTTGCTTTTGTTTTTGCAAGGTCCAAGCCTTGTATTGCAATGAATTCACCAAGATAAATGTCACTTTGTTGTGTCTCTTAAAAGCTACCCATTTGTCATTTCCTGCTGACTCTCATATCTTGACACATGCCTTTTAAAAAACTTTAAATGAGGTTCACAATTATTCCCATTGGTGGCAGTGGTATTAGAGAAATCAAGAAAACGGATGCCCTTAGTACTTTACCCTATCATCTCTACGTTGGTAGAATGCAACATACAAAGCTGAAAGTGACCTTACATATCATCTCACCCACACTCTCATTTTTAGTGAAAGAAAAAAGTATTTGGCCGAGTGTGGTAGCTCATGCCTGTAATTCTAGCACTCTGGGAGGCTGAGGCAGGAGGATTGCTTGAGGTCAGGAGTTTGAGATCAGCCTGAACAACAGTGAGACCCCTGTCTCTTCTAAAAATAGAAAAAATTAGCCAGGTGTGGTGGTACATGCCTATAGTCCAAGCTACTCAGGAGGTTTGGACTTGACCCAAGAGTTTGAGGTTGCAGTGGGCTACAATGACGCCACTGCGCTCTAGCCGGGGTGACAGAGCAAGAATCTGTCTCAAAAAAAAAAAAAAAAAAAGAAAGAAAGAAAAAGGAAAAAAAAATACTATTCTTAGGATATGATGATATACGTTAAGTTAAAATGATGGTTTTAAAATATTTATCTTATCCTTTAAACTTTCTATTGTGTGTATGATTTAGAGCATACATATTGGCACATATATGTACACATATGCGTGCGTAAACAGTTTTTACTCAAGGAAGTTTATAAATGATGGCTTTATTTTGCTCAGTTGAGATTCTGTCTGTTTTGTTACCCTTACTACCCTGCAAGTCCCTAGATGGCAGGGACCATGTCTCGTGTGTTCCTTCTGTCACATTAATAACCAGCTAAAGAAGATGTCCTCCTCAGCTTCCAGGTCAATGAGAATCCTAGGATGACCACACCGTGGCCCAAGGTGCCTCCCCTACTGTATGTATGTCTGTAGTGGACACCCATGAACTTCATCAGCCAAGCATGTCTCCCTTTCTCTGGGCATAGCACCTCCCTCCCATCAGGAAATGCTCCTCCCTGGACTCTAGCCATATAATTGAAATGTGTGCCGCCATCTTCCTATGTGGCAACTCCAGCCTGGTCTCGGTGACCTTTGAAGGGTGAGCACCTGACTCAAGCCAGCCCAATCATAACACCCTAGCTTCCTGGCCACAATGATGAAGGCAGGGTGGGCATGTGACCTGAGTTGGACCTGGAATTCTTTTCATTGAGCTGAGGGAAAAGGCTAATTTTCTCCCTAGTGAAACTATATGAGTCAAGAACAGTCTTGTCCTCCATTTTTTTTGGAGTAAGGTGGTTTGAAGGAATGATAAGCATGACCTCAACACAGAGAAAGGAGCAGAGGTGACAGGCACATTTTTGTCTGTGTTCAAGATTGGTTCTTAAACTGTTCTTTTGAGTCTGTAAATAATTCCAGGTTCCTTCCAGAAAGTTCTCCTTTCTCCTTGGTTGGCCAGTCAGCCTCTGTGGGTTGCAACCAGAAGCACGTTGACTAATAAGAGTATGGACAGCTCTCAGTAAACCCAAACCAAATGGAAGGTCCCAGAATGTAAGGAGTGCCTCCTGTCCCGTTTTTGCATCTTTCTCAGCCCCATAGTTCCTTGGATTTGAAGATACTTCTAAAGGCTCTGCGGGAAATCGGGAGAGGAGGTGACCTGGAGTGGAGGGACAGGGACAAGATGGAAGCAGAGCTGGGGCCTGAAAGACCAGGCCCAGTTCCCCTCAAGAGCCAAGGTGGGAATAAATGAGGGGAAGTAGTCAAGAGACAGGCCTGGTGTAGCACAGGGTGCGAGCATGGCAGTAGGAGATAGACTAGAGACGGCATCTGCCGAAAGGCTAAACATCTGTGCAGCCACCATACGTGCTGTGTAGAGAAAGAAACGCTCCTTTAAGCACTGAAGGTAATCAACAGGGAACTGCTAAAATAAATAAGGCCCATCCATTCAATGGAAACCATGCAGCTGCAAAAGAGAAGTTATGTACTAATCAGAATGATCTCCCACATACCTTAAAAAAGCAAGAAAGCAGAGCGAAGAACAAAGTATACAGTATTGTACCCTTTCTGCAAAAACAGGAGGGAGGATTAGAGTATATATGTATGTGTGTTTGTATATCCACAGATGTATTAATATATATGAAACCTGATAGCTTGAATGCTTCCACATCAGGGAACTGGGTGACTAGATGACAAGGAGGTTTTTTTAGTGTCTGTTTTTTTACACATTTTGAATTTTGAATGTATTAATGTAAAACATATTCAAAACTTCATTAATTAATTGATTGATTAAAAACTGGCACAGAATTCTTCCTAGGGAGAGAACAGTGTTTTGTTTAGCCAGAGTTTTATAGGCCATTTTAGTTGTTGGAAAAAAGAGGCCTGAGGGCACAGCCAGAAGCCAGAAGATGAGCAGAGGTAAAAGAAAGTTGCTCTCATTAAGAAGTGAGGATTTGGGGATTCCTCTGGGTAAACAATGGGGCAAGAGAGCTACTCTTTAGAGAGGCAGAGATCCAGCCAGGATGGTGGCAAATTTTAAGAAATTCCTTATGGTGAGATAGTTGAAGACGAAGATGAAGGTGAAGATGGTTTTAGTTTTAAAAAATCTTTTTTTAAAGAGACATTATCTCCCTCTGTCACCCAGGCTGGAGTGCAGTGGTGCAATCATGGCAACCCTCCAACTCGTGGGCTCAGCGGATCTTCCTGCCTCGGCCTCCTGGGTAGCAGGACTACAAGCACCCCACAACATGCCCAGCTAATTTTTTTTTGTTTTGTAGAGTTGTGCAGGGTGGGAGCGGGGAGGGGGGGGCTGTCTCCTGATGTTACCCAGGCTGCTCTTGAACTCCTGGCCTCAAGTGATCCATCCATCTCACCTTCCCAAAGTATTGGGATTACAAGCATGAGCCACAGCACCTGGCTAGTTAAAGGTCTTTTAAGAACAGAGATAACTAATATGGTAGGTCTAATTTCAGGTCTTTGCTGTCCTAGGCTGAGATAAGCCCCTTTCTGTAACCTCCAAAGTATAAAAGTGTATTACACAGAAGCATCTTGTGGGGAAATCAAACTCAGAAAACGTACTGAGCACCACAGTCAGGCTTAACGCAGAGCCGAGAGGAGCCCAACACCGTGAAGGGAGGTGCAGTGAATCTAAGAATCCAGAAAGCAGGACAGTGAAGGACAAGCTGACAAAGGAAAATGAACCTCTCTGTTCCACATCCTTGAGATGTGGGCGGCGGCTGCTACTTTGGGCTCTATTGTAGCACGGGGTCTCAAGCCACATCATGGTTAAAGGATACTGACCCCATAGGGGACACCCAGATAAGCAACACTGGCTTACACTTCACACTTCTAATATTGGATACAGGCTCTCCCTTGAATCTTGAACGGGAGAAAAACCAAAGGCAGTCTGTTACAATAGGAGATAGTAAACATATAGAAATTACTAGCTGAGGGGTGATACAGGTTTAAAATATATCTAAAGAGGTTTGAACAGAGGTTCTCAACCTTTGGGACAGGAATCTCGCCAGAGTTGGGGGTGCGTGTGACTCTGACACACACCTAGGACCCCTCCTCTCAAGCATTACTGGTTTAGAGATATCCCTCCCTCATGGCTGTCTAGGAGTCAGTGGGGGATGGAATGACAGCTGTGGCCTCCCCCAAACTGTCCCACAGTCCAACACAGACCAGGCCCTAGGCCAATAGGATGCTCCATTGCATGTTTTTATAACAATGACAATTGGATGAACCAATACTGTACAATTATAGGCACAGGCTGGTCAACCTTGGGCCTGGGGTGAAGTTCCCTCCGTTTCCCCTGCTCCTCACCTATAGCCAACACCCAGGGGTCAGATCCCAGAGAGCCAGTTATGGTGCCCGAATCCTTGATCATAAAATAACTTTGTTTGCCTGTGGTTTCTTTCATTTCCAATGGCATCTGGCTTAAACCTGCTTTCCCAAGACTTCCATTTCATCCTCTCTGACCTCCGTTGGGAGCTATGCACTCTGCTTCTAAGGGGATCTGAAGAGGCTGCAGCACAGTGGACCCCAGTGAACCCCAGGCTAATGGGCAGCCTGTCTATGGGACAGTCTGGGTGTTCAAGGACCTCCATGGCCTGGCTTTGCCTCACCATCCAGCTATACTACATACAATGTCTTCACTGCCTGCCCCCACTGACTGGCCACACAGTCTCCCACCTTACAATCCCAGCTCCTGTCTCCCTGCCTTGTTTCACCCTCACCCCACATTGCCTCCTCCCTCCTTTCCCTCTGCCCGCTCCAACTCAAGCTTCAAGCCCCTACTTTTCCACAGAGTTCATCTTATGGTGTCATGAACTCCTACTCCTCACAGCAACTCCGTTGTCAAGCAAACTACTGCCTTGGGCTGCCAGTTTCCTCTTCATGTGGGTCTGTCTTCCAGCTCCACTCTCGCACCCCTACGGCACCCACCCTGACTACACACGTGCTGAACACTACAGAGGCAATTTAATGAACAAAACACAGCAGCCAACATCTTGAGTGTCTCCCTCTCTGATCAGCTCCGGGAGTACAGCTCACTATGGGACTCTCCCAGGACCTGTGCTGGGAGTTGGGGTGACTCATGGTGCAGTGGGGTCCACAACCTAGGACCCAGGAAACCAGAGACTCAGTCTTGGCCAGTTACTAAACCTCTCTGGGAATCAGTGCCTTAGGGGTAAAATAAAGGGATCAGACTGAGCTGTGTGCTCAGATGTTTCAAACATGTCTGGGTGATTTCTCCCCTTCCTCAAACTCCCAACAGCCAAATCAAAATTTGATCTTATTTTCCCTGATTTAGATTATGAAAATATTTTGTGTTTGCTTTTGAAAAGTAGCATAATGTCCTCTCCCAACCAATCATTGAACTGGAGGGTTTCTTTCTGCTCTAATAAAAGCTCTACTAAACCTTGGCTGTGTTTAATTTCTCATCTCAACTTGCTTTCTTAAGATTTGCCTTCCTCAAAAAGCAGAATGAAGAAAAAAAATCCCAGTTAATTGGATTCCAGTTCATTGAGGCTTTACTGTAGGAAGCCAAGCTGGAGAACCCCCTGGCTTTGTGAACATGCAGTCTGCAATCTGGATACCTTTTATTTAATTTCAAGAATTCCCTTTGCACGGCAAAAATGGGTCTGAGGAAAGCAGAGCAGCGCGATGAGGGCAAGGGCGGAAGCAGAGAGCTCACACAAGTGGTGCCGAGTGCCGGCTGCCCACTGTGCCCTGGCTGGGAGAGAAGCGGGAAGAGCAGGAAAGTCATTTTTGACACAAACAGAACAGGGTCCTAGGGCATGCCACCCCACCCCGGTGCTTGGCCATGCAAGACGCTGAAATGGAGACTGTGGCTCCTCGGGACGTGGTGCCCGGAGCCACGAAGCAGATGCACCAACATGAAAGGGAGTCCTTTGGGCGCTTCCCAGGGCGCCTGCAGGGTCCGGAGCACAGTAGGGTCTGTGTCCATGTCCAGGAGCATGGTCAGTTAACAGATAGCACCAATTGGGAGGCCCAGGGCAGAGAGACTGAGGCTCACACTCTGGCACCCACTTGCCCAGCCCTCCAGGGAAGAGACTCACTTTCCTGGTAGCTGCTCTTGCAGCAAAAGCCTCTCCCTCACCCCTTTGCCCCGGGGAAACTGGAATAAATCACCAAGGTGAAGTCTGACCTAGGGCACTCTTGTGCAGTGAGAAGACCTGCTGCACAAGATTGAGGGGCTGGAGGTGGGAAGCAGAGGCTGGGGGTTCGGGGCTGCCACCCAGAAGCTCTTACCTAGAAAGAGCCTTCCAGAAGCATAACCTGGGGTGTTTCGTAGCCAGTCTGTCCCCCATTCCCAGCAACTCCCATGAGTTGCCCCCTCTTGCTTCTGGAGTTTTTTGTTTTGTGTTGGTGGGTCGAGGGGAGAACAGGGAGAGGAGACAGCCCAGGAAGGCCAGGCCAGAGCGGTCTCTCCGACCACCGAGGTAGGCAGCGTGTGTGGCGGGGACACTGCGCTGGGGCGGGCGCCTGGGCGGCTGCACCCTCTTCGTGCGTGATCTTGGGTAAACCATCTCACCTGTGTCTCAGTTTCCTCAGTCACCACGTCAAGAAAATCCTACCCCACCTATCTCAGAGGGATAGGCTAAGGGCGAAAATAGATAACGGATAGAAAACACTTTTAAAAAAGTATAAAGCGCTATTCAAACTCGAGGCAGTGTTGTCATCATAAAGATGTTACCCTTAGCGCATCCCTCAGCTTCACCGTCAGGCCTTCGCTTCCTTTTTCAGGGCATCCCCTAATCTTAGGACCTTATTTCCTTATCTCAGAAGGGTTTCCAGACTCCCTGGTCGCTTCCCCTGATCACAATCTGTGGCCCAGGTGGCCTGAGAGCGGTGCCTCCTTGCTGTCCCTGTGGCACCTCCCCAGCGGCTCGGTCCACCCCATGAGATGACCTGGGCTGTCCATTCCGACCAGACGGACCTGGGGTGCCCCTGCCCAGCCCTCGGGGACCCCGTCTGGAGTGCAATTCCTGTTCCCAATTTCCAGCAGGTGGCCGGGAGGGGGCGGGAGGGCCCGGCCCGGGACCCCGGCCGCCCCTCCCCCAGCCCAGCCCTAGTCTCGCTCGGGCGGCGGCTGCAGCGGCCGCGGGGCACCGGGGGCGCCGAGGCCGGGGCCGCCGCTGTGCACGCGCAGGTGGTCCTTGAGCGACTCCTTGTAGCGGAAGCTCTTGCCGCACTCGCCGCACGTGTAGGGCCGCTCGCCCGTGTGGATGCGCTGGTGCTTGAGCAGGTTCTGCTTGCGGATGAAGCTCTTGCCGCACAGCGCGCACTGGAAGGGCCGCTCGCCCGTGTGCAGCCGCTGGTGGTTCTGCAGGTGCTCCTTGCGGCTGTAGGTCTTCTCGCACTCCGAGCACTTGTACGGCCGCTCGCCGCGGTGCGTCATCTGGTGGCGGATGAGGCCCGAGTGGCAGTTGAAGCTCTTCTCGCACTCGGCGCACTCGTAGGGCCGCTCCTTAGTGTGGCTGCGGTGGTGGATGATGAGGCTCTTGCGCACCCCGAAGCTCTTGCCGCACTCGGGGCACGAGTAGGGCTTGCTGCGCGCGCCGTGCAGGAGCAGGCTCCGCCGCAGGCCGCCGGGACAGCAGCTGCCACAGGTGCCGCCCGCGCCCGCGCCGCCACCGCCCGTGCCGCCCTCCCCTCCCGGCGGCGCCTCGCCCGCACCGCGCTCCCCGGGCAGCGCCGGGAAGCCGTCGTCCAGCAGCCCGCGGCTCGGGGGCCCGCCCGCGTTCTCGGCCACTGCGAGCGGGGGCAGGCTCTGCGGCTGCGGCTGCGGCTGCGGCTGCGGCTGGGGCTGGGGCTGCGGCTGCGGCTGCGGCTGCGGCTGCGGCTGCGGTGGGGCCGGGGGCGGGTTCTTCACCATCAGCAGGCTGTCACCTGGGGGAGACACGAAGAAGTGACATGCTGACAGTGTTCTCGTCCAGGACCCCACACTGTCCCTGCGAGGGGGCCCAGGTCACGTACTCTCTGGGCCTCAGTTTCACTAAAAATGAGGGGACTGAACAAGAGCGATCACAATCTGCATGCCCTGCCCCCCCCACCTGCCCAAAGCCGCCCTGCTGTGGAGCCCCAGCAGCAGGTCCCCAGCAGGTAGCACACAGGAGGGGCAGGACACCCCTGCAGAATACTCAGGGCTAGGGAGTAGGGAGATATCCAGAAGTCACCTTGGAAGGTAGAACTGTCCAGACGTAGCAAGACTTAATTGTAGATGGACAATGCTAATTTATCTCGGGAGAACCTCTCACCTGGAGGGAAAAAACTTGCCAGGACTTACCCCAGGTGAATCCTGGCTAGAGGTGCACAAGAATGGAACGCAGGGAGCTGGGACCAGAAGCACCAGGCGGACTGGCAGCCATGTCTCCACTACGCAAGTGGCATCTGACTGGGGCAGGGTGGGCAGCTGGGGCCGTGTCAGTCCTTCCTCGGCCCTGATGGCACCTGGACCCTCCCAGCCCCTGTGTGGAAGTGGCTGCTCCGACTGCCACCCAGGGAAGTGTGGCTCCTTCCCCATGCCCCTTTTCCTTGCACCCTAGAGTCTCCAGGCCACGAGCACACAGCTCTCCACCACGTTGGGGGTCAGTGAGGGACAAAGTCCAGGCCCCCAGCATCAGAACAGTGCCCTTAGGCCCAGAACTCCACTGCTGACAGAGAAGCCATCCAGCGTGCTGACTTTATCTGGAAGTCTTCTCATGCCTCCACCCTCTGTCACCTTCCCCACCTCCAGTTTGAATTCCTTTCTCCCTGGAGGAGCTGGCTCCCACACCTAGGGGCAGCCTGCGGAAGAACTCTGAAGAAAGTGAAGTTTGCATCTGCCCCCACCTCTTCTTGGCATCCCATTTTCTCCTCTGCCCAGGGCCCACCTGCTCCCTGGAGGCCACTTCTCCAGCCACATCTGCCACGTTTCCACCAACCCATCGTGCTTACCGTTGTCTCACTGAGGCCTGTCCTCAAACAATTCCCTTAACAGACTGGGCCCAGCCTTCCCCCTCCATCCCAATCCAAACTGACCCGGCACAGAACCATCCACAGGACACTGGCCGGGGGTAGAGGCCAAAATAATTCTCACTTCAAGTCAGGTGTCTCAGGAGGGTCATCCCAGCTCCAGAGCGTCCTGTGAGATCTGTGTGGCCTCTGTGGCTACCGCACTGTGGGTCTTTGCTTCTCCCGCTACCCAGTCCTGCTAGTCTCGCTCCTTCATAGGCGTCATTCCCAAGAAGACTGACACGGCAACACATGCATGTAAACCTCCAGGGACTGTTTCCCAGGAAACCCAGCCTAAGACAATCTACTCTGATAATTTTTCCAACTCAGTGTGAGCCTCGACCCATTTTCTCACCGTCCCGCCATGCTCCACGCCCTTTTTCTGTCTTCCTGATGCAACTTGGCGCTGGATCCAGCATCACAATCACTCGCTGGCAAACACCCTTATTGCCTTTTCTCCCCTCTCCTCGGTCGTGCTGGCCTGGAGAACCCCAGTCCCGCAACTGCACCCAGGCAGCTGAATGATGCTGCAGAAAATTGCACAGACCCCACGAGGGCCCTCCACCTAGCCTGGCACCCTGGCCCAGGTCTCAGGTGTGTTCTAACTTTCCACTCTTCCAGGATTACCTCACACCTCCTCCTCTAGCCCCGCCCCCACAAGGCATTTCCTTTCCAGTCCTTGGCAGGTAATGGCTTCAGATACAAGCATGTGACCTAGCCCTAGCCAATCAGGTGTGAGGAGAAGTTTGCCGGGAGGCTCCTGGCAAGGTTTCCTCACTCCTTAGAGTGTGTAAAAAAAGACGGCTTTCCTTTTTCCTCTGGGTCTGGATATGAAGCTTGGAGCAGCCGCAGCCTTCATGCTGGCAGCCTGAGGATGAAGCCACACCAAGGATGGCCACGCAAAGAGTTGGAAAGAACCTGGGTCCTTGAAAACATAGCCGAGTCCTTGAACCAAATAAACCTGAACCTGACTACCTCAGGACTCCTAGTTACGTAAGAGAATACATTTCTTTACTCTTTGAGGCAGTTTGAATCAGGATTCTAAAGCAGTTGAGAGCATCCTACCAGCCACAATGGTCTAGTTATCTCTCGACTTAAAAAACACCCTCCCTAGACCCATGTGCCCCTCACCCCAGTTCATCTCATGTCATCTCTCTGTTCCCTTCCACAGCAAGATGCACCAAGAGTTACCTATTCTTGCTCTTACCACTTCTTCACCTCCTATTCTCTTTTCAGATGATTACAATAGGGCTTGTGTCCCCACCATTCTACCGAAACAACTTTTGTCAAGGTCACCAACAATCTCCAATGCCCCAAATCCAACGGCCTTTTCCCTGTCTTGCATACTCAACCCCTCGTTGGCAATTGACATGGTTAAACACTCCTTCCTTCCCTGCTGAGAGAGTCTCTTCTCCTGGCCTCTGTGAGGCCACACTCTTCTGGTCTCCGCCAGGCTCAGACCGGGGGTCTCTTTAGTTCTTTGTCCTTGGAGCTCACCCAGTCCTCAGCTTTAAAGCAATCTATGTGTAACAATTTGACTGGTCTTTGTCCCTGGTTCCTGGGAAGTAGTCTCTAAATCCTTGGAATCTCCTGAGTTATAGGAGTGTCTTTGTTATTCATGGTGGGCCCATAAATAGAGGGCTGAAGCTAACAAGATGACTCAGAATGGGGGCTAGCCATGCCAGAAACACCAACCATATGATTCAAGGGTTAGGGCCTGAAGCCCAGCCTCCAGGGAGGGAAGGAGGTGGAGATAGAGTTGACTCCCATGACCAGTGATTTGATCGATCATACCTATATAAAGAACCCCCACAAAAACTCTGGACACCAAAGCCCAGGTGAACTTCCTTGGTAGGCAACACTCTGCATATTGTCACACATCTACGTGCGGGGAGGGTGACACGTCCTGACTCCACAGGGAGAAGACAATAGAAGCTTTTTGTCTAGGACCTTCCCAGACCTAGCTTTATGGGTCTCCTTTTGGCTGGTTCTGATTTGAATACTTTTGCTATAATAAAACTATAATTATACATATAGCACTTTCCTGAGTTCTGTGAGTCATTCTAGCAAATTACTGAACCTAAAGGGGTAGTGGGAACTCCCAAACTTGTAGCCAGCTGATCAGAAGTAAGGGTGGCCTGGGACCCCCAAACCTGTGGCTGGTGTCTGAAGTGGGGGCCGTCTTGTGGAGGGCTGTCCCCCGACCTGGCCAGTCTGGCCAGCTCCAGGCAGCTGGTGTTGGAAGTTACTGCAGCCTGTGACTCCCAAATCAGTTGAGCCCCCAGCTCACTCTCTTGAACTTCAGACTCCTATATTCATCTACCTAACACTGCCACATGGAGTTAACTTCAAATTTTAATATCCAAAGCAGAACACCGATTGCCACAGCAACACTGGTGCTTTTCCAGGGCTCGGCACTTCAGCACATGGCACCACCATTCTCCCATTTCTTCAGGACCCAGACCTAGGAGTCACTCTTGACCCTCACCCACCGCATGCAATCCATCAGTCACACTCTCAACATGAGAATCGAATCCATCTACTTCCCTCCCGTGCGCGGCTGCTATCCCCGCTCTGACCATGCGGCATCCCTCCGCCTGGTCTGTAGCAAACACACTGGCCTCCCCAGTGGCTCCTGTGCTTCCGCTCTGGCTCCGCACACCAACCCCAAGCCCATCCTGAACTCATCCTACAAAAATGTAAACCAGACCATGTCACTGCCCTGTTTAAAACCCTTTATTAGTCTCCTCTTTTATCAGAATAAAATCCAAACTCTAACTTGGCTGTACGTGGAAGGCCCCTTCCTACCCACAGCTCCGGCCACACCCCAGAGCCCCATGGCCTGAGCCCTCGCTCCTCCTCCCTCAGTCTTCTCTTCCCCAAGTCCCATGGTTGGCTCCTTCTCTGCGCGGAGGCCCACTCAGGTGTGACGTCCCGGGGCGGCCTTTCCTGCCCCCTCTGCCCTCTCTCCTGCCTGGCTTCCACCTGCCTGTTGTCCCTAACGCATCATCCTCCGAGCAGTCACCACACCCAGACTTTGTCTTGTCTGCTTGTTGTCTTGCTTTTTGTCATCTCCGCCTACAGAAGGAAAGGTCTTTCTTCACTGCGTATTCGAAGTGCTTATAACATGGCACAGCACATAGCAGACACTAAGTAAGTATTTGCTAAATAAATAGTAACTAGAAAAGGTCAGAAACACTGTTTTCTGTGAATAATGTGGGCATTTCAGTGGGTGCTTTCAAATCACATTCTGGGTAGGGTGGCCCAGCTCCAGGGTCCTGACCACCACTCACTCCGGAAGCACCTGGTAGTCACTGGACTCCAACGTCCTATTCACGCTTCCTGCTTCGATGGAGCCTCAGACACATTAACTTTGGGTGACCTGGATGTTCTTCTTATTTTACACTAACTGAGAACAGAGACAGCAGAGACCCCACAATCATTAATATATAAATTCAGAATCCGTTTTCCAAAAATGCAATGTCCAATTAGGTTGAGGTCTGACCGTGAGTCAAGCAGGACACCGGTTCTCTCTCTCTTACGTACCCCAGGGCCAGAGGAGGCTGGCAGGAAGGGGTTTCATATATTTCTGCATTTTTCTCTCTACCCCACTACTCTCTTCCCTTCCATCCCCTTTTCAGAAGACTCTTCCACATAATACCATGTCTCACCCTCAGTTGTCCCTGGCAACACAACATGAAGTTGCTCTTAAGCTTCAAACCACAGATGAGATAGTAGTTTCAAATTCCAACATTAATAACTGGGAGGAAGGCTCACTGAGGGAGAAAGAACAGAGGCCCCGATACGAGGCTGCAGTGATTGGGCAGGCAAGAGAAGCATTTCAGACACTCCTGTCTCCCAAATTCTGGGCATTTCCTCCCAAACACTAGGGTTTGAAGGCCTTCCAAAGATAAAACAACATGAAGCAAGTTTCATGATCCATCACAGCCAGACTGAAGTAGGAAAATGGTTTGGTCATTTGCAAAGCCCTGCAAGTTCCTCCCGCACCTTCCTAGACTGGCTTCCACACTGCTCAGGTCCTCAGGAAAAGGCCCCTCCAGGCCTATGCACTCCAAGCTGACTGGGAAGAATTGGGAGGTAGCACTGCAGGGCAAGCAGGGCAGAACTTCCTGGCCCATGTCTGAAGGGCTGGCTCCTGAGCCTTCAGGGCAGAGCTAGCAGAGGTGGCCCAGGCACCCTGGAGGAAGAAGTGGTATCAGCTACTATCATTTCTTCCTGTGCTTCAGGGCAGTCCCCTGGCTTTCCCCCCACATCAGCCCACCATGCCAGCAGGTTACAAAGAAGATGGCTTCCAGTTCTCTCAAACAACGGCACATACTGTTCCTCTACCATCCCTGGCCAATTCCTCCAGGCCCACCCTGGCTCTTTCAGAAATGCACTAAATTTGTCTCACAGAGAGAATGATCTGCTCACCTGAGTTGGAAATGGCCATTCAGATTCAGAAATAACCTATGTCCTCAGCTCTTGCATGGATTTAAGCTCTCACGTGATATCAGGAGAACAGACAAGAACACGTGTTCAGCTATCCCTTTAATATTCTGATCAACCCCTGATGACACTAAGCCAGCCGCCTTGAGGCAAGGACATTGCACTGGGTCTAGCGAGGAATGTTAGCCTGATGCTAAGAGTGTTCATCTCTAAACATATGCCTGAGGTCATAGGTTAATAAGCGGAGCTTCAGAAAGACTCAAAAGACTCTAGTCTGGTGAGACATTTGGTTCCATACCTGTTAGGGGGAGAAAAAGTCCCCTCTCTCTATTTGAGCTTCAGTGTCTTCACCAGTTACTTGGGGATGTCAGTTCGGGGCTGCTTTGGCTGGTGCTTTCTAGTACATGGCCACCTATTGCCGCCAACCTGCCGCAGGCACCCTGGCTCATCTCTGCCCCAGCCCGCTCCCCTTTCCCTGCCATTAAGGGTTGAATTACGTCCTCCCCTACAATACATTGAAGTCCTAACCCCCAGTACCTCAGAATGGGACCTCATTTGGAAACAGGGTTGCTGCAGATGTAGTTAGTAAAGATGAGGTCATGCTAGAGTGGAGTGGGCCCCTGATCCAATACGACTGGTGTCCTTATGGGAAGACGGCCATGTGAGGACAGACACACAGAGGAATGCCAAGTGAAGACGGAGGACTGCAGCGAAGCATCTACAAGCCAAGGACACCAGAGGTTGCCAGCAGCCGCCAGGTGCTGGAAGAGGCAGGGAAGAACTCCCCTGCAGGTGTCAGAGGGAGCCCGGCTCTGCCAACACCTTGACTTTGGACTTCTGGCCTGTGGAACTGCGAGAGAATAAATTTCCATTTTTTAAGCCACCCAGTCGGTGGCACTTTGTTATGACAGCTCTTGGGAACTAATACACCTGTTCTCACACGCCAAAAAGAAAGGGGACAGTGCTTTGGTGCAGGCCTTAGAAAGGCTGCCATCGACAGAATGTCGCGCCAGAAGGGGCAGGCCGAGGAAAGCGACCGGCCCTCATCCCGGCCTCGGCCGCTCAGCTCGACAGGAGACACCCCGGGTCCAGGTGGGCACATTACTCACTGGGGCCAGAGTCTAATCCGAGCTCTCCTTCCACTGAGTCACGTGGGCCCCACGGGTACGGCTGCTCCTCCTGCTTGATCCATGACAAGATGTCATGTGCGGAGATGAGAGATTCTGTCACAGAAAGAAGGCAGTCTTAGATTGGTTCACTTCTGCTTGGCATCCCATCAAAGCTTCACAAACCACTGCATGTAAAGGCTCCAGCTCGCAGGGCACGTGACAGGTGCAAGATCTGTGCTGCATGGAGAGGCCATCCTTCTTACCCTGCAACCGCCTTCCTAAATGCGCTCTCACTTGCTGCTCCCTACATTTCAGGTTGCTCAGAGAGGAAGAGATTCATCCCAAAGTCTGTACACTGGCAGAGCCAAGATTAGAACCCAGGTCTTCGGAATCTGTCCACTGATCCTCAGAGGAACCAGTGGGGCCAGGACAGGCCAGAGGACAGCCTTAAGTCTAAGGCCCACAGGGCCACAGCTGATTGGTATGACTCAGAAATCAGCAACGGCAATCCCGAGGTCACTGGTGAGAACCACAGTGAAGCCTGACGACTCTTTCAGGAAGGCTCCGTGCTCCCCCGGCCCTGGGTGCCCTCAGTTTCTCTGTTGCAAAGTTGACAGACTACAAGGAATCCTAGATTCTACTTCTCATCTTCTCTCCCTGGCGTGGGGGTAGGATGAGACTTTGGCGTCCTGACTACCAGGCCAAAGACACTGCACTGCTCCATTCTGCAGACACACACACAGGCCCTGCAGGCGGAGCGTCCCTACCACTCTAGGTGTGTTTTCCTGAATGCCTGGACCCTCCCTAGAAGTTTCCTGGGAGACATCCAGCTAGTAATCACTCAAGAGAAATTCCAGAAAATTTAAATGACATTGTTCCCGTTTATTTTTTAAATATTTTATTTTTAATTATTATGGGTACGTAATAGTTGTAGTAAGTGATTTTCTGACAGAAATATACACAGATTTTAGAAGCTCTCTGGTTGTTTTTATTATTCAAAAATCAGCGCTGAAGTAATTTTAGTATCAGTTCCATTGGCACAATAAATCATCAACTGTGATTCCTTTTGAAAAACACTGTTTCCCTCAGTATTCATCCTGGCACCTTTCTCACCTGAGTTGGGGTCCGTGGGAATGTCTCTGTCTGCCAAATCCTGCTGGTCCCACACACATTGGTGCTCCTCCTGTTTGATCCGGGACAAGAGGTCCTGGGCAGAAATTGGGGAGTCTACTCGTGGGGACAAGAGCAGCAAAGGCATTAGAAGACAGGAAACCGCCTGCAAGTTTATGTTTTGCGTAAATCTCTGATTTCATGCAATTATCTCTTTCCTCTAAACATCAGGTATAATTAAATTAGCCTCATTAACTAAAGGTTTAAGTCAGCTTGGCCCCAACTAATGGAGCTTTTGCTGCAAATAAGTGGTGACTATAGGGAGTGACAAAACAGTGACTTTAAGATGAAGAGTCTCTCTGTGCTGCAGGAACTTAAATGTCCTCAGGATGAGGTTCCTGCCCTAGTGTTGAGACCACCATGCAAAGAGGTATTCCTCATGAGGGGATTTTCTAGGAAGATGACCTCTTCCAGGAAGCCTTTTAAAAAATTATATATGGACAAATTATACTTATATAGATTTATGGGTACAAAATAATGTTATAAGAAACCTTTTAATCCTTTGAATGGGATTTTTCCACAATGGAAGAAAGAGATCCTACATTTTCTTTCTTCTACAGTCTAATAAACCTAATTTACCCCTTATTGCCTTCTTATCTCGTAAACATCTCTTTAAAGATAGTAATCCCACGATGGTTTCAAGGAACATGGCTGATGAAAAGTGAACGGGCTTTCCTCTACCCCGACACTAGTAACACTTACCTATGGGTTTGAGGCTTTGACTAAGGGGGGGATGAGGTTTGTGGAGCTCTAACCTGTGGATAAGTAAAGAGCTGCAGTATGTTAATATATCTTCTGAGGATCAATTTTATGTGTCAACTTGGCGTGGCCACAGTACCCAGATATTTGGTCAAACATCATTTAGATGTTTCCATGAAGGCATTTTTCAGAAGACATGAACACTGAAATCAGTAGACTGAGTGAGGCAGAAGACTCCCGCTAATGTGGGTGGGCCTCACCCAACCAGCTGAAGGCCTGATAGGAGGAGACTGGCCTCTCCCCGGAAGAGGCAGTTCTGCCAGCAGACGGCCTTCAGACTCGAGCTGCGACGTCAGCTCTTCTCCAGGTCTCCAACCTGCCAGCCTACCCTGTCCACCCTGGACTTGCCGGCCTCTCCAATCACATGAGCCAATTCCTTACAGTGCAATAAATCTCCCTCTGTCTCTTTCTCTACATACACACACACCCCCTTATTGGTTCTCTTTCTCTGGAGAATTCTGACTCCTGCACACATCTGCTCCAACAGAGTTCTCACAGATGACCAGAGTCCAGCCAGAATACCACCTACCAGGAACTCCCCGCAGGACTGCAGACTGGTGGGTGCCTGGCATAGCGGCGGCAGCCCATAAATACTTGTTTAAAACAATGAAAGGTCTTCCTGGTCAGGGAACAGGTCTTATTGACCTGTTCCCCTACCCAGAAAGCCTAGTAGAGTGCCTTACACTTAGTACTTCTGCCAGGATATTGTCTCTAAAGGGGAAGGAGGAATAGCTAAAGACTGAAACTACAAATAGGAGGGGAAACAGAATAAGCCAAGCCCAGATGGACTGCCACATTGTCAGTGCCAGTGCCACGTATGTGTCCCCTGGAGGAATCCTGTCTCAGCCCAGTCCTGGACCCACGGCCCCTCCATTTCCAGCTCATCCCTGTGGCCCAGCACACGAGACAGACAATGCCAGGAGCCTGCAGACCGCGCTACGCCTCTGTGGTCTGGGCGGCCGTGCGGCTCACTCACCGGCGATGGATTCTGTGGGGACGGCTCTTTCCTCCAGGCCCCGCTGGCCCCGGCCACACAGGGCTTCCTCTCGCTTCACCTGGGAGGACACATCCTGTGCAGGCACCAGGGGCTCCGCTCCTAGGGACAAAGAATCACATTGTTTGGTGTCTTTTTTCTGCACGATGGTCACCAGGACGTTCTGGGGTCAGGAGCGTGACTGTCAGCACTTGCCAGGGGAGTGTCCGGGGGTCTCGTGTTCCTATTGGAGTCACGGGGACCCTGAGGAGCAGAAGGTCCCGGAGTAGAAAGGCAATGAACGTTCAAGAAAAGGGAACAGGCAGGCAGCAAAATGAGGTGCGATAAGGCCAGAGAAAGAGTTTGGAAACGACCCCATGCTGTGTAACCGGCTGCGTGCTCACCGGGACGGGCCGCAGGTCTGAGCTCTGTGAAGGCGCCATCAGACCCTGTTCTGCACCCGGCGAGGAAGGGCCGGCCGGGCTGCGGCCAGGCGCGCGCCCCCCGCGGGTGGTTCGGCCAGTAAGGGGCCGGGCTGGGCGAAGAGGCACAACCGAGCTCCGTCCCCAGGTGGAAAATGCACAACATCCTTTCATAGTCAGTCCTCACTGACGGACGTCAGCGGGTTCTTAGAAACTTTAAGCCATACAACATACGGAAGGTCCTCAAATAACATCATTTCCTTCAATGTTGTTTCCTTATAACATTGATGAGAAAAAAAATCTGTTGTGTTATACGTCATTTCTCTCAAAGTCGCAGTTTCCAAGAACCTATTGATGATGTTAAGTAACTCACTGTACATAAATGACACTGACATGTCCTCTACACAGAATCCCAATTCATGACAGACTGGACATCTCAAGGGGCTTCCCGGTGATGCGCCAGCCCTGGCAGGCGGCGGCTCAGACAGCAGGAGAGCGGGGGAGGAAGAGCCTGAAGATGAGGTTCCTGTTTCCAGCCCCCCACTGAGTCAGCGGACGAACCATGCGACCTCTCTGGGCTCTGGTCTGCCCTTCTCGTGTATGAAATAGGCGCGGTGATCCCTGCTCTGTCGCGTGCACGGTGACGGCTCCATAACCCACTGAAACTGGTGAGGTTACAGCGATTTCAATGTAAAAAGCTTCCACATAAGACTAGGTACTGTCACCACAGCCGCTGAACATAAGCACATGCAGTGTTTGACGAGGGCAGGGAAGGAGCCATTTAGACAAAATGTCCAGGCCAGGAACACCCAGGGACAGAAAGCAGGTGAGTGCTTGCGGGCCGTGGGGGAACAGGGAGTGGGCGTGACTGCTAATGGGTCTGGGGCTTCTGACGGTGGCCGTGTTCTGGAATTAGGTAGTGGTGACGGTTATAAACCTTTGTGAACCACTGAATTACAATACATACTTTAAAAGAGTTAAATTTTATGGTCTATAAATTAAATCCCAGTAAAAGAGAAAGATTGGTGAGGAGGAAGAAGAGGGAGGCCTTGAGCGCTGCCACCTAAACACAAGGAAGGACAAGGCCCAGACGCTGGAAGCTCATCCGCTCAGGCAGAGAAAGCGGCTTGGGCCACAGAGTTCCCCTCGCCCGGCACTGCCCGGAGGTGCGGAGGTCCCAATAAAGACTTCCGAGAACCCCAGACCCGCCCATCCCAGTGAAAGCTCATCGTGGGTGATGTCCTCAGGGAAGCGGATTTCTTCAGCACTTAAGCCTGCTTCTCGCGTGAGGCACAGCCTGCAGGCGAGTCTGCGTGGGATGCGTGTGTTTCTGCGTCAGAGTGAGGAGCTGACGCTGCAGATCAGAGCCGCGCAACGAACACGGTGCCAGGGCAAAACCCCAGTCTGCTGCAGACTCCCTTGACAGCTCCTGTCCCCCTGCCCAGGCCTGGGCCTGGGCCTGGGCCTGGGCCCTCGGTGCTCCCAGCCAGGGCCTCTCTCTGCAGTTCCCCAGGCCAGGAGGGATCACAAGCCCAGGCCCCTCCTCATCTCTCCAGGCGGCTTACCTGTAAGTCCAGAGCTACATGGCTTTTCCAAACCTAAAGACACGGAGCCATGATGCAATTTCAGGCCCTGAGATCTCTTCCTGTATGTGACCACAAAAATTCAACTACAGCCAAATGGGCCCTGGGGAGCAACTCAAGAGATGCTTCCCCTTGAACATGTGCAGGAGCGCCTCCCAGTGGCAGCTGCGGGCTGCCCAGCTCCCATCTGCTGCCCTTCCCTGCACCTGGCACTCCCTTCAGCTGCCATCACCTGTGTCCGGATCCATGGGGATTTCTCTCTCCTCGGGGTGACGTTGCTCCCACACACAAGGCTCTTCTCTGGGCTCAGCCTGGGCCGGGGCATCTGGCTTGGGCACTGGGCCCTCTGCATCTGGAAGTGAGTTGGAGGAGGGCTGAGTGAAGCCGGCCAGGGTCCAGGGCAAGGTGACAGGAGAGCTCTCTGCTACTGGGGCCCCCTCCACCCGTGTCCCTCCACGTGGTAGCAGGTATGCAAGTAAGGCAGGTAACCTCCTATGAGGAACCTTGAAAACAAGTCCGTAGAACCCCAGATGTCTAGTGTAGAAAGAGCTGGTCTCTGAAAGCCAACATCAGGCCACTTGTGGCCCACCCCAGGCTGCCGGGAGGCAGTGTGCAGTGAGGTGCAAAGGGTGCTATTTTACAATATTCCAAAGCAGCAGTGGTGTAATGCTGAATTCTAAGGCCACAGGCCTTGTTACTGGGTTTTTCATCTTTATCCTATTAGAAATTGTTCTATCTTACTAGCCTTATAAGTAAATAGTTTCTTGTGTTCCCATTAGGTATAAACATGAAACAACTTGCCCAGGTGGTGTTAACATGGCTTAGTAAGCATTTCACAACCCTCTCCAGAGACTGTGCACCAAAGAGGAGAGGTGTCCTTACCTAATGACATCAGGGTTTTGTAGTTCTCCTTCACAAGGTTGTTGTAAAGTTCCTTCTGCCATTCGTCCAAGTTCTTCCACTCGTCCTCAGAGAAGTAAACAGCGATGTCGACAAAAGTCACTGGAACCTGAGCCAATGAGAGCTTTAGTCCGGTGCTTCCTGCTGCTTCCTCCCCCCACATCACCTGCACTCGTGGGCCCCACCTCAGCCCTGAGCCTGGCCCCTGCCCCACGGCTCCCGCCTGCCCCAGCCTGCCCCACCTCGGAGTCCCAGCCCCCCAGCCCCCATTTCAGTGCAGCCAGCCCTCTGTCCCTAGCCTTCTCATGCTCCCAGTAACAATGACCATGGATGCTGCCCCACCTTTTTTTAAAAGCATTTAATCATATCCTTTGTTATTTCACTTTTAGGTCAACTGGATACCTGAAGGTAAAGTGCAGTCAATGTGCTTCTTTGGGCATTCAGGGTGACAGAGGGTGGCAGGTTCTCAGAGTGGGTATCAGTGAGCCAAGCACAGTAAAACTGTTATCAAACCTGTATTTCAGGTCAGGTCACCTCTGTGTACACAGTTGCATTTTTGTCAGTAAAACAAAAATCTAAAGGCATGAGCTAAAGCGCCAGGATCTTGGTCTGTTCCGTTCGCCGCTGTCCCTTAAGCTAGAGGAGCACACAGTAGGGGATCAACAGACACTTGTCCAGTGTGTTGAGCACCCACTGGGCGCCAGGGCTAGGAGGTTCGGTGGGAGCCTGACTCGTTGCCTGAGGTCACTGACTTGTCGTCAAGGTACCCTGATCTGTGACATAAAGCTGTTCTTTCAAGTTGACAAGGATCCTCCTCTGTCCTCACTTCAGCCACTCACCTTGGACTGAATTGTTCAAAATGATTTCACTTCCCGGACTTTAATAACTGAACTCCCTTCTGTGGCCACACAGGCTTCCCTCTTTCCACTCTCAGGACCCTACTGAGCCGGCCTTTCACTCTCACTCTGAAAAGTCCAGCCCCTCCATTCTCCCCCACCCCAATCCCAGTCCATTAGTCTTTGCACCTGCGTTCACAGGGCCAAAGCTGGACTGGGTGGCACCTTGGTGCGACTTAGAAAAAGACAGCGGAGTCAGGCGCACCACGTGGTGAGCAAGCAGCACGTTTACACGAAGTAGAAACGTCAGCCCTCGAGCCAGGTGCACGGGACTGAGGGTGCCCTGTGCATTTTCGAGGTGCACCCCGTGTGCTCACTGATAGCTCTTCCATCTCTAGAATCACAACTAGAACTCTGAACTCCTTGAACTTTCCACCAGACTCAGGTAAAGCCCCAACCTAGGAAAATTAATATAGATCCCTTTCTTCATTTAGATTCCCTGTTGCCGGATAAAATTCACAAAATTCTGCAGACAACATCCTGTCATGGTGTCTCACAGCCCTTCGTTGATCTGTTGACACCTCAGTATGTTCCCTGGGAGGCTTGTTCCAAACTTCTCGCTCTCCCACACCTCCACCTGGCCTTCCCTCAGCTTCTCCCATCCACCTTTGACCTCAGAGGGTGTTGATCCTTCCTCATCCTCCCCCTTCCTGACCGCCACCCCACCCCCCACCAACAGTGCCCTTCATTCCTCCTCCACCTCCCGCCTGTGACACCTAACCCAATCTCTTCTCTTTCACACCTTCAGCTTCTGCCTCCACCAACTTGTTCCCTCCAGGATCATCTCAATCTCAGAAAAGCCTCTCTCAGCTCTGCTTCCTCAGTTACTCTGCTCCGCTCTGCACCCGAAACACCCTCAGGTGTATTCTCTGTTCTCCTTCACAATCTGCACCCGCTTTAACCCTTTAAGACCTGCCGCTGTACCCTCCGCTATCTAAAGCCATACCCTACAAGACCATCAGCGCCCCCCTTCTATTGAAATCCTCGCCCTCTCTGACCTCTTTGGAAGATCAGACCACCTTTCTAGAATGTTCTCCTGCTTGGCTCCCATAACTGTGTTGCCTCTTGTCCATTTGGCTCATGTCTTCTTTACTTTTCCTCTTCCTCCTCCACGACCAAGACCCTGCCCTCACCCTTCCGTTTCGTCACTTTCCCCTTGGCAGTTTCACTCTCTGCCCTTCAGCTGTCACCACCTTGCAGAGAACACTTTCCTTACTCCCTTCAAGTTCAATGGCCTTCTGAGTAGCCCCGTTTAGTCACCTTTAAGTACCTCAAAGTAAATGTATCCAAAGCCAGGTTCGTTACCTTTCCACACCAACTCTGCTACCCCACTTCACCATTTCTGTGGAGGATCTAAACTCTGGAATCGTATTCTCACATTTGGAAACAGACATCACTGTTTAAAACTGTTACAGGAGGTGGCAGAAGCCTGAGACACGGTCTGGGACTGCAGGGAACCTATAGTCAGGCTGGAAGGAAAAGACTACCCATGAATTAGCTACGAATCATTTACAAATATGACAGCATCCAACAGGCACAAAGGATCTGGAGACAGTATCTTTCCTTGAATGGAACAGATGAAGAGAATTCATCTAGTATACCCAAGAGGATACAATGAGTTATAACTGTTGCTAGCAACATTAGTTAACATTTTCATGGTGCTCTATGGTTGGGGTGGTTTTAAAATATGTCCACAAATTATTTGACAGTCCTTTTAATAGGTGTTTCCTAATTCTTCCCCCCTCAAGCATGGGCAGGAGTTCGCAGATCACTTCTAACAAATCAATAAGTGACCGTGTAGAACTTCTGAGACAACATCACAAAAGACATGGCAGCTTCCATCCTGGTCTCTCGGTTCAGTCCCTCTGGGGGGAGCCAGCTGCCACACCATGAGGAAGCTCAAGCAGCCCTATGGGGAGGGCCACATGGTGAGGAACTGGGGCCTCCCGCCTACAGCACCGTGAGGGGGCCATCCTGGAAACAGACCCTCAGCCCCAGCTGAGCCCACAGATGGCTGCTGCCCCCGTCAATAGCTCGACTCTAACTTCATGGGACTCTGAGCCAGAACCACTCAGCTAAGCTGCTCCTGAATTCCTGACCCATAGAAACAGCAAGATGATAAATTACTTTTTTTTAGGCTGCTACGTTTTGTGGTAATTTGTGACACAGCAACAGGTAACTAACACAATGACCTGCATAGTGTTTTCCCATAAACAAAATCAATTCATCTCCACAACTGCATTAAGTAAGCATACTATCATCTTTGTTTTACAGACAATAATACCAAAACTCAGAGGAACCAGCTGGGAATTTACTTAATTATTTATACTTCACTTCTTTCAAAAGAGGAATTGAGGAGGCTCAGAGACAACAAAAAACATAGTGGACCAATGGTAGGAAAACCACTACGTGGCAAAGTCAAGATTCAAACCCAAGTCCTCTGAATCTGGACCCCAAAACTATTTCATTATTCTGTAAGGGCACATGTCAACTCAAGACTCCTCGAATGCCTAATCCAACGTACAGAACACACAGCACCATGTAAGGATACAGCGAGGAGATAAAGCACACAGTCCAGAGAGGAAGGCAGTATGTGTGCAGATGCTGATTGTGCTAGACAAGCAATATACGCAAAACCATACTAAAAACCAGTCTCTGTGGGTCCCAGTGCTAGGGAATGTTTTGTAGAGGAACCACAGCCACTGTTACAATTCAATTCTGTGAGGCCTCAATAACTAAATGTCAAATAACTACTCTGGCAAAGTCACTGGGGTTGGTTGCCCCAGCAGATACAGAGACATACAAGACCTGGTCCCTTCCATGGAGCTGTTAGCTCTCCAGATGGGGAGAGTCACTTCTTGCATCCAACTGTAAGCCAGGTACTGTTATAGGCCCAGGGACACCAGTGAACCAAGCAGAATTTACATTCTGGTTGGGGAAAACCAACCAAGAAAACAAAAAAAAGAATACTGTCTTTAAGAATCATATCTTAAATATTTAAGATGCCAATGGCATAAGTGCTTTGGAGAAAATAAGAGCAGGGCCTGGGAGAAGAGTGTGCTGGGGGACATGGTCCTTTTATAGAGGGTGGCCGTGGGAGGGCACCCTGATGAAGTGACAACGGAGCAGACCCCTGATGGATGCGGGGGTGCAGAGCTGTGCAGATATCCAGGAAAGGACCTCCCAGTGCAGAGTCCCTGAGGTGCGGCATGTGCAGAATCGCAGGCGGCCAGTGTGCGGGAGGGAGCGCACCAGGGAGGGGAGGGGAGACGACGTCAGAGAGGCAGGGAAGAGAGCACAAGCCATAGACAAACCTGGGCTTTTATTCCGAATCTGATGGGAAGCCACTGGGAGGTTTCAGGGGAGGTGTAATGGGACTGATTCACGTATTAAAAGGATCATCTGGCTGCTCTGTTGACACTAAATTGTACAAGTTGGGGGACAAGGACGGAGACAAGGAGACCCATCAGAGGCCATGGCAATCATCAGATGAGCGATGACAGCAGCTCAGACCAGATGATGGCGACAGCAGCAGAGGTGGCGAGGAGTGGTCAGATTGTGGATATATTCTGAATAAAAATCAGACGGTATTTACTAATATATTGGAAGCAGGGTGTGAGAAAGAAAGAAGACAAGTGTGACTCCAAGGCTTCGGCCTGAGCACCTGAAAGGGTGGACTATCATCAGCGGAGATGAGGATGACTTTGGGTAGAACAGGTTCGAGGCAGAAAATCTGGAGGACACTTGGGCCGCGTTAAATCTAAGATATTGACTGATACCCAAATGGAGATGCTGAATTAATAGGCATCTGGGCAAGACACAGAGAGAGGGAGAGTGGGAGGAAAAGAATCTGTTTGGAGTTGACAGCATGAAGACTGCACTCAGCACCGCCAGCCAGATCAGGCCTCAGGGAGTGAGTGTAAACAGAGAGGGGAGGCCGACACAGCCCTGGGCCACTCCACACATTAAGCAGTTGGCAAAGGAGGCAAAACCAGCAAAGAAGACTGAGACAGAACAGCTAGTGAGGCAGGAAAAGAGTCGAGAGAGAGCAGTGCCTTGGAAGCCACACGAGAGGGGTTTCGAGGAAGGAGTGGTCATCCGCACACAGTGCTGGGACGAAGACTGAGAGCCAGCCCCTGGCTGTGAGACCAGGGACAGCATGAGGGAGCAAAGGCCTGATCCTCGTGGGTTCCAGAGAAAACGAGCCAGTTACCAATTTCCTGGAACGCTGAGAAGAGAGGAACACGTTAAATGAGACCACGCGACGCAACCAGCAGAATTCAGACAGCCAGACACGTGACAAGACAGATGGCCCGATTCCGACCACAGACAAATTGTGAGGGAAAATAAGAGAGGGAGGAGGAGCCTATAGATTAAAAAAGTCTTAAGAGACATCTCAATCCCAATGTGTGGACCATATCTAAATCCTGATTCAAACAAAAAAAAAATGGAAACAATTGAAAATTTGAACACCGACTGGATATTTGAGTAGGTTCCTGTGGTGGTGGTAACATTTGAGGTCATTTTTTCAAAGAGTCCTTATCATTTAGAGCTAAGACTGAAATATTTACAAATGAAATGATTAATGTCTGGAATTTGCTTCAGAATAAAATGGGAGGGGAAAGTGGGTAGGGACTTGGATGACACAAGATTGGCCAAGAGTTGATTTCCGTTGAAGCTGGATGAGGGTTTGTGGGAGATCACAACACTATTCCATCTACTTTTTGTATATGTTCGAATACTCTATAATAAAAAGAGGGGGTAACAGAGAGAGGAGGGGAGAAGATAGGGAGGAAAGAATTGGAGATAACAAGTATAGACAACTCTTTTAAGGGATTCTCTCTAAAAAGGAGCAGAGAAGTGAGGCGCTGGGTGAAGGTTTTTGTTACGGAGATAAGCAGAGGGAGGGAGAGTTCACATGCTGTAGGCAAGGACCTGGCCTAGCAAGGAAAGCTCATGATGTGGAAGAGAAAGACAGGGATGCTAGGGAGACCCCCAGCAAAGGCGGAAGGGTGTAGATACCACGCCACAGCAATAAGGGAAGGCAGAGTCTGTGGGCACCAAGGCAGCAGGTGGATGAACAAACGCAGCATGTAGAAGCCCCTTCTGAGTGACTCCATTCTCTCGGAGAAACAGAAAGCAGTGAATGATCGGGGGAGAGTGGAAAAGCGAATGGAAGAGGAAATGGAGCGTGAATTCTGAACTTCCAGGAGGGCCCGCCTGAGGTCAGTGATAGTGACTTGAAAGCGATCTGGCCTGCGTGGTTTGGGGTCCATCTCCAGCCATGTTCAGATGAGGATAAACAAAGACAACCAATGACAAATGGTCACTGCTAGGTGCCAAGTGGACGAAGCAAGGAGAGAAGAACTGCAGGAATCTGCAGACAACCAGACGACTCAGGGAGGGTCTCGATCTAGCGACGGCAGAGGATCCAAGACACAAACATGCAGACTCTGTGGGGAACGAGTAGAGGCCAGCGTTGCTGGGCCAGAACATTCAAGACTAGATAAAGCAGAGACAGGCTTTAAGAAGACACTGAAATTAGTCAACAGGGAGCCAGAGAAGTTTGTGAGAAGGACTGACAAAATAAAATCAAGGGTTTTGTTCACCTGTGCTGTTCCTCACCTCCATCCCTGCCGCCCCCCTCCAGACCCCCACATACCTTGGGGGCCTCCCCCTTGCTGCCCGGGGGCAGCCGCAGGACCCAGAAGTTCCTGTTGCGCAGCAGGTTCTCCAAGTTCTCCAGCCGCCTCTGCAGCAGCCCGTACTCCTGCAGCAGGGTCCCCAGCACGGCCCACTTGCTCTCCATGTGGTTCCCAAACTCCACAGCCGTCTTCTCACAGTCGGCCAGCTTCTTCTCAGCTGTCCCCGTGCGCCCCTCCAGGTTCAGCAGTTGGCTGGCCTGGGCATCCACCTTCCGCTCCACAGCCTGAATGGCGGCCACCACGGTCCAGAGTGAGATCTCCGCTGTGGGCAACTGGGGCTCCCGCATCATGCGGTCAGGGAAGACGGGTGCCCTATCCGGGAAGGGTGGGAACTGAAAAGGCATCGGTCGCCGGGCATCCATGTCCCATTCTTGAGCCTGTGTATGAAGGGAGAAAGTGACAGCCCAGGATGATACCTTGTGTGAGGGGGAGAAGGCAGCTCAAGATTAGGGGACAACTAACCAAATGCTACAGATTGTCTTTCTTCTGCCAAGCACCTGCCCCTCAGGTTCTGGTGCTCATCAGTGCTCTCAGCAATAGCTAGAGTGCCAGCCACCCAGCCACCCAACTAACCGCTCACCCCCCTCCTGCCTGTGGGAGTCAGGCTTGTCACTGGTCCGCCCACCTCGACCCTTCGCAAGTGAAGGCCGTGACGCCTGCCTAAAATGTTGCAGACCACTTTCTTTGACTACAACAGCTGCTTTCTTCAAGGGCCAGACTTAAAGACACACTTCATATTTGCCTAGCGTTTTTTGTTTCAAAGTAAGAACCTGCACGAAAGTTATCTGACGCTAATCTTCCCAGCAATCTCTCAGCAGGTTAGGGCAAGAATGATGATCTCTGCTTTAAAGATGATGAAACCAAGGCACAGAGAAGCGACTGGTCATCCTACAGCGCCTCCCTGCACTGCCAGCTGGAGCAGCTCTAGGTGCTGCAGGGAACAAAAACGCCCTTCAGGTAGGTGTTGCCACCGCTGTTCCTACCAGGGCTGCGGTCAAGGGAGAGACCAGAGAGTCCCAGCTAGAGGGCAGACAAGCAACTTCCCCCCCAAATATTACTACAACTGTTGTTTCATAAATATTTTGCAAAATGAAAATAGGTGTACCAAAAAAAATCACTCATTACAAGGGAAGAGGGGACACCCCTCATCCCCAAGAAGACTAAGACAAAGGGAAAAATTCCTCTGGGCTCTCCCCTGCTTCCTGGGGAAGGGGTGCCCCAGGGCCTGCGGCCTCTGCCCATACCTTCCAGCACAGGGCCCTCACCCCAGAAGCTGAGGCCAAGAGGTGCAGCTTGGGAGCTGAGCCCTGGGGCAAAGAGAGAACAGTCAAGGTGGTCACAGCTCACTAGTCATCTGGAGAACTGGTGTCACACTGTGCCAGCACCCAGGGCTCACTGGACAACAGCACAGGCTGATAACCAACTCTCTTCCCCCCACCTGGGACAGGAGGAATCGTTTTCTGTTCTCCCTGTTGCTGATGAAGAGGCCTTCAAGTTGGGAAAAGCAGTGACCTGCTGCTCTGAGGTGGTGTGGGCAGGCCAATGGCAAGCACGCCCGCCACCCTCTCTAACTCAGCAGCTGCGACAGCCACAGAGGAGGACCCTACGGCCTTCTGAGAATGGCTGCAAGACAGGGAAGAGTGGAGAGCAGGGCCCTAGGAACGCAGGACCCTGCTAAGTCAGTGGCAGCATCTCCATCAAAGGCTCCATCTGGGCTCCTGGAGGTTTCACTCCAGCCCAGCGCACAGAGCGGACAGGGCTGACAGTGGAAGTTTAGGAAGTCACTGGCCCAGCTTAGTTTTCTCAGGACCTAAAGCTGAAAAATGATCAAACACAATAGAGCAGCTCCTGGCTGACCCGTGAGAGCCTTGCGCTGAGCAGAGGGGGCCTCTGAGGGGCGGCCAGGGCCCTCTGAGACCCTCCTCTGGGGAAGCCACCAGGGCAGTCTCAGGACCCCCTTGTCTCTGCCCAATTCTGGAGCACTGGTTCTCAGACCTTGCCCACGGAGATCACTGAGGGAGCCTTAAGCGACTGGTGCCTCCTCTGGCCCCAGAGGCTCTGTGTTAGGCTCTTGCGGACGAGGCCAGGGCGTGGGGACGAGCCCAGGCGACTCCAGGGTGCAGCCGTTTGCCAACGGACGGAAAGACGACACGGAAAGACGACAAAGTCACCCCTTCCCTGGCTCACACCCAGTGCAGAGGAAAAGTGTGTTACTCCCCACACTTGGTGAAAGATGGCAATAAAACATTTTGAAAAGCTTCTGGTCAAACTGGCTGCGGCGTAAACCTCGATGGAGCATTCACTCCCGCCGCCGGAGTGAGCAGTGCCAGCGAGCCCCTCCGCCCGCCGCGCGCAAAGGGGAGCCCGGCGGGGGTTCGGCGACGGGTCTCGGCTCCGCCGGGTCCCGGGAAGGGGGCGCCCGGGCCCGGCGCTAGGCCTCCGCGCCCCGGCGGGCACTCGGCCCGGCGATCGCGCTCGGCGGCCGGGCCCGCGCCCCGGGCCTGCGTCGGGCCCGCTCCGCCCTGCCCGCCGCGCAGCCGCCCGCGCGCCGCCCGCCTCGGGCCTGGTCCCGGCGCCGCACGCGGGGCAGCCGCGAGGCCTCCAGAGGACGCGCCGCCGGGTCCCCGCGGCCCCGGCCCGCGCCCCGCCCCCACGGCAGCGGCCATGGCGCCGGCGGGGCTGCTCCCACCTGCATGGGCGGCATTCCCTCGGCCATTTCCCCGCGCAGCGCCGGCTCCTGGTGGCAGACCTCCTCCGGGGGCAGAGCCTGGGCCCAGCTCCAGCTCCCGCTGTCCAGCCCCAGGCCCTGGATGCCCAGCTGCTGAGGCTGCGGCCGTGTTGACACAAACTGCATCCTGGGAGTGCTGTTCCCCGCTCGGGCCGGCCAGGGAGAAGAAGAACGTTTTCCAGGCGCCTTCCCCCTCGCCGGGGCCGGACAGCTCCATCTACAGCCCGTAGGAGCAAACAGTCCCCTTCGGCGGCGCTCCCCGCCCCTCCGCCGCCAGCGCGCCAGCCAATGGCCTCGGAGCTCCTGCCCGCCCGCGGGGACCGGCCGGGCCACTCCCGGGCGGGCCACCACCGCCCCAAAGCGGAGATGCGGCGGCTTGGCCAGAGCCCAGGGGCCCTTGGTCGGGGATGGCCTACCTTAAAGTCCCAAACCAGGCAGGCTCCTGGACAGTGGGCTTGATTTCTGTTAATTCTGCAAATGTGTTGGGCATCCCAGGAGAAAATGGTGCCTGACCCTTTCGAAATTTTCACAAAAGTAATTCCGTCTTAAAACACTTTATTCTGGCCTTTCCCCTTCCCTCACTCCTTTGAGTCTTCACCTCTCCTCCTCTTCCCAATCCAAATTTACCTGGACCAATCCCGGGCCTTTGCACTGGCCTAGATGATAGAGAAGCGATTTATGCTAAGGTGTCAAAAGAGGGCTGAGCTCTTCCTCCCAGGTAAGGTGCACTGCATTTTAATAGCTGCCTCTTCAAAAACCTTTAGATGCAGGTCAACGTCAATTTGAAAGGTCAGGCCAGGTCAGGGGAGGAATCAGGGAGAAGACAGTGTGGGCTGATGGAGAAGATGGGGGCAGAGGGGAATTCATTCATCTATTCCACAAATATTTATTGAGCACCTGATATGTGGCAGGTACTGTTTAGGCAGAGGGTGGTATCTGCAGTTGCATACACCTGAGTTTACATCCCAAAATCACCACTCACTAGCTGTGACTGAGCCTCATTCATTCACCTCTTACATAAATGAAGGGAATAATGCCTACTGTACTCTATTTTAGTGTTGTGAAATTAAATGAGATGAGAATAGTGCCTGGGATATGGTAGGCACTCAGCAAATATAGTTACCTGCCAAAGGTCAGTCCTTATAATTATCCTCAAAGTAGTGCCTACTTTGCCTTCCTAAATGACCAGTCCCTGTCAAGACAGAGATCTCTAAGGCTTATCATTCTGTGTAGAGGTGGACCTGCTGGTACCTTTGAGTTCCACTGCACTTAGTAAAATAAAGGACATTACTGGCCCAAGTGAGACATTTTCTTAGAGCACCATATTCAAAAGGACAATTATCAAGTACTTCCTCTGTTAGGCACACTCCCAGGATATGGAAGTGAGTATTTCACACGGACTTAGTACTATCCCCAAGGAGTTTACGGGCTAGTAGAGTTCATGCTCCCAGAAGTCAGTAATTTCCTTCCGTTTCCTGGCCACCAGCTGTCCTCATTATAAATATCAGATCCACAACTATTAGGGGAACTAAGCAAGTCTCGTCTGGAACGCTCTCGGCAAATTCATTTACACCAGCAAGGCACATTTCGGAACACACCTTCTGCCCTATAGATCTGCAGTCTCCAACCCCTGGGCTGTGGCCCAGTACCAGTCCGTGGCCTGTTAGGAAATGGGCCACGTGTCACTCACCGCCTGATATCATGGTTAATATACATTCCTTGTAAGGGAAGGACCCAGGCCTGACCCCTCAATCTCTGAGGTAGGAATTGACTGCTTTTCATCTCCTCCCTAAGGAATTCTATGGCTGTTGCTCTGGACAGGGTATTTGATAGATGCTGAACTAAAGGATATAGATGCTGGGCGCAATGGCTCACGCCTGTAATCCTAGCACTCTGGGAGGCTGAGGTGGGAGGATCACTCGAGGTCAGGAGTTCGAGACCAGCCTGAGCAAGAGCAAGACTCCATCTCTACTAAAAATAGAAAGAAATTAGCTGGACAACTAAAAATATATAGAAAAAATTAGCCAGGCATGGTGGCCCATGCCTGTAGTCCCAGCTACTAGGGAGGCTGAGGCAGAAGGATGGCTTGAGCCCAGGAGTTTGAGGTTGCTGTGAGCTAGGCTGACACCATGGCACTCAAGCATGGGCAACAGAGCGAGACTGTCTCAACAACAACAACAAAAAAGGATATAGGAGATGCCAAAGGAGAGGGGATTCATAAATACCAAACCATTTATGTCTAACATTTCCTAAAGATTTCTGGTGTTCCATGTCCTCTCAAAAACTACAGCAAAGCTTTATTTGAGGAAAAAAAACCTCTAGACTTAGTCTTAGCTAAGTAAAGAGGGTTACCAGCTTTGCGCTTCTATCTTGCTGTCGCCCCATACCTAATTTAGTGAGCAGGCTAAGGACTACCAATGTGGTCACCGAGATAGGGCGAGGAGGGCAGCCTCAGATCCTCAGGCCTTCCTCCCTCACTGGCGTGACCTGAGTTACCACTACCTTTGCCGCTTTAGGACACTGTGCCTGGTTACGCCAACCTCCAAGGCAGAGAAACTCCTTAGGTCACAGTGTCATTGACATCCTCTGCTTGACTAAAAATCAGAAGCAGGGCGTTATGGACAGGAGGAGTGCTGGGAACAAGGTGATAAAGCTCCAAGACCACTTGGAAGGGGCAGAAAGTGTTAATGTGGGGGTCACAGTCCAATTTTTTGTATTAAAAATTTTTAAGGGCAATTTGCTCTTGCTAATGGGTTTTCAACATCCCCTGCCTTTTACAGAACCACCTTTTGCCAGCATTTTAATTCAAACTTTCAATACCCAAACACACACACACACATTCTCCCTCTCCCTTTCTCCTCCTTTTGAAAATTTTGCCTTATACCTATGTAAGGTTTGGAGAAAATACTACTTTTACCCTATTGAGTTTATTCTTAGCCTACTTCAAGTAAGCATTTCATCACCTTCTTTACAAGTCTTGGCACTGTAGAGTGAAGTTCACTGGCTTCATTTCTTAATGACTCTATGGTGCCTTTCCTCAGTCTTGGTAAATGGGTAATTGTTTGGGTGACTAGGTGAGTGAGCTACTCAGTAGTTATAAACACAACAGACACCAAGGGCTCAGAAACCCTTCATGCAGAAGACATGTCTTATGTCGGTAATTGCGGTATATTCTCTTGAATCTTCTCAATGGGCAACTCTTCAACTTTTAAGTGCAGATTTGATTACTAAAAATGATCAAAATTCATTCAAATTAAAGTCTGGGGCTCATTCAGAAACATACCAGTTTCTCCAAATGTAAAAATAAGGTATTAGAACCATGTCTTATTATTAAATTCAAGCTGGTAAGAATGTCACCAGCCCCTTTTTGTCCAAGAAACTGCTCTTACAAGGAGACGCCAGCCTCACTGACAGAGGTTGGTTAGGTCCACAGCACAGGCACGGACCATGCTCTCATCCATGCTCTCCCAGGCCTGCCAGTATTTTCTATCCCAGGGTCTGGAGACAGTAGGCACAGCTGAGGTGGGTGCTGCTTTTCCCACTGCCTTTAGAGCTCCTAACTATTGAGATCAGTCTGAACTTTGCCAGCAACCATTCCGCAGCCTTATGTCCTTCTGAGTCCTGCCTCTAGAGTCAAATCATGACTTCCCACTGTGGATTCAAAGACCCTTCATCAATCTCCAATCCACAGCTCTCTGCTCCACTAAAGCAGGCTCACCATTTCCAGTCCAATAATTCACTTTCTCTTTCTATGATATTCTAAACCTCGCAGGCACACGAAAGTCACTTGGGGGAACTTTAAAAACCAAAGTAAACATCCGGGTCCCATCACAGTCCAATCAAATCATGCTGGGGTGGGCCCTGGCATAAATATTTTGTTAAGCTCCCCATGTTATTCTAATGTTCAGCCATGAACAAACCAGTGCAGAAGAATCTTCCTGGTGTTCCTCATCTCCTTGTCTCAACCCCACAAGACCATCTGGAGAAATGAACATCCTAAATTATTACCTACTGGCTAATAACATATTTAATCTTGTTTTTATCCTGTTCATTGAGGTTGTAGATATTTTCTTATATTAATACAATTTTTAAAAATTGTAAACTCAAGGCCAAGAACTGACTTAATATAGATTTATGTACATCCTTAATTTTGAATTCTGCTTGTTCAATCAAGTCTCTCCAGTAATGTTCCTACCACCTTGCTGATCTAATTCTTCCTATAAACTGATTATTTTACAAAAGTTGCTGGTAGAAGTCAACACATTATATAGGTCAACCTGATATTTTCTGCATTAAACTTCATTTTCAATCTCTGTCCACGCATAATTTTGCTTCTCCCACTGCTCCCCAAATTGCAATGTTGGGCTAGCTTCTCCCCAGCACAGGCAAGTAAGTTGGAAATGAATAAATGACTACAGCCCAGCCTTGAATGAAGGGAAGCATCAACATTATCCAGGAAATTGTTTAACTAGTCAACAAGTAATTCTCCTGAATTTACTATACCAACACCTTCTTCTTGTGCCTGCAGTAGAGGTTTCAAAGAACTTTTTACTCTTCCCTCATTTGACCCTCACACCACCTTTGTGCAGTAGGTATTATCCTCACAGTATGAATGCAGAAACTGAAAGGTTAAAACTCCGGCCTCCCGACTTCCTTCCCAGGATCTTTCTCATTACAATAATCTTCATTCTTACAAAAGCTTTAAAAATGTTTTACACAAAGTGCTGTCTTTACATTACACAAAATTTATAGGGAAAAGTAATCACTGAATGACCCCAGCACCCTAGCAAAAGAATTATTTTGGCGTTTTCATTCTCCTATGCTTTAAAATATGTAGTTAAATGTATACTTCATAAGTATTTAAAACAAAATTGTATACTTTTGCTAGAACTTTGTCAGTGTGTGTGGCTTTGAAGTAATTATAGTACGGTTAGAATGAGACTCTTTATTCTGTAATAATGCATCCCTCTCCAAGGTGTTTATTCTGCTGGGCTGAAGCAATCACTCAATAGGGCAAAACCTAAGTAGGAAGAAACCAAAGAAACAGGACCCAGAAGTACAATCTTAAATTCTATAATGTTGGAGTTGGAAGGGACTATACATAAGGTCCCTATACATAAAAATATATTACCATTTTGTTCAATCTTCATATTAGAACTAGGAAAAAGATCTTCATAGATTAAACAGTTTGTCCCATATCATGTAGAGAATGTTAAGGACCATAATCCAGTTAACTCCTACTCCAGTGGTCTTCCCACTATACAGTTAATCATGGTGCATCCATGTGCCTACAGCAAAAGGCACCACGCGAGATACAAAATAAGATATAGCCTCTGTTGCTGGGTAGCTTAACTTTAGACCAGTCTCAAGATTTTACAGTAAATACTGGCTTTGCTGATAAACACACACAAAGCCACATAGCTCAATGAGGTTTTATCAGATATTTTATCTGAAATGGAACCTGGCAATCTTCAAGAGCATTGCAGCATGCTACTTTTGAGGCTTCTCTGATTGGGCTGTGTCTATCTGCCTTCTTTGATGGGTGGTTGGGCTGAGGGGTGAAATAACTTGAGGAGGCAATTTAATTGACCAAGCTGACAAAAGTCATTGTGTGTGTGTGTGTGTGTATGATTGTGGCTAGAGTTACTTATCTAAAAAGAAACTGGAGCAGGTCCAGAAAGGGAGGAGGAATAAGACTCTAGGAAATGACAAATGACTCCTTCTTCATGATACATAAACACCACCTTCCAGGTCCTTTATGCAAGGGACAATATGCTCTGGCCTAAGATAACACTTAGGAAGTAGAAGCCTTTTAAGGAACCCTGCTACAGGTTAAACAGAGAGTCTCTCTATCCTGGTAGTACTAGAAATGCCAGACTATGTCACTGTTTGCCCATGCCCAAGTGAATCTATAGGCCCACAGATCCTGGTGCAGGGGCCACAGGACCTTCACACCTAACTCTAGTCAACCAAACCAGGATGAACATGTACAAATCCCAAGGGCAGCCAATCCAAGGGTTGGCAGGAAACTTCTGTGGCCTGGTACAGAAAGAGGAGCTGGGCCAGATTCCCCACTATAGAATCTGAACTAAGGAAAACCAAGAGAATCAGAGCCATATGGTATCATGGCACACAGAAACTTACAGAAGCCAAGAGGTACAGAAGAGATAGAAGAACAGGCTAAACAGAAGCAAAAGATGACGGCAGGCAACAAGCAGAGACATCCAGTGACCACGTGCTTCTGTAGAGCAGCCTCAGTTCTGACACTTTCCACTTAAAATTGAGCCTGGCTTTCTGGCCCCCTCCGGTTGGTCCTGTAAAGTCTTTCCTGATAGCTACCGTACTGAACCTCCTATGTGTCAGGTTCTATGCTAAACACTACTTTGCAGACTTTATTATAAATGATGAGGGAAGTTATCGAGACCACTGCTCTAGAGTCCAGCTAAGGTGTTTTCAATATCAAACGTTCAACAGAAAAGGATCAAGGTTATCTTCTTTCACTTTCTAGACAATCAACCAACTTCCTTTTAACATAGGTGGCTGAACCAGAGGATCATCCAATGGTGATGATGAAAAACCTAGTAAGCAAAGAGTAAGTCTGGTTACAGTCAACACCTGGATCCACGCCAAGGAGATGGTGCCTATGTGTGTTAGTGCAGACTTCTTAGTCCAGAGGGTGGACAGATGAAGAGCATGTTTCTGGGGTTTCCTCTTTCCTATCTTGTCTGCTCAGGAAAGCCAGTCCTCGGGTACTTCTTTAACTACAGAGTTAAATGCATGGTTTCTCTCAGTAGCACTTCATGGGCCAAGAGTTTCTCTTCCACATACTGAAACCTTCCTGTTAGACTTTACATTATCTTTTCCATTGACCCCTTTTATTTATCCACTTTTGAATCTTAAGCAAACATTCTTTATAGCTAGCCTGGAGTGCTACCTGGTAGGGGACTGATGGAGGAAAAGAACAGAATGTGCAATAGTTGTACTTTGTGCCAGGGCTGAGGAACAGGTTCGCACCTACTTCCATCTTTCTGGGATGACCTTACACATTCCCTTTCATTCAGCTTTATGGCTCTTGCTTCACTGGTATTTGAATTATGTCTACTACTTGCCACATTTAGGTCCCTGCTGGTTACAGTTCCTTACAGAAGGGGCTCTAGAATATATCTGCAGCATTCTAACCCACAGGTCTCTTTCATTAAAAAGCTGTGTCCTTGCCAAATCTTTGAGTAAAAAAGAATTTTAGGTGTTACCTACTCCCACATCTCACCTAGTATAAGAATCCTTTCTCCACCGTATCCTGGAAAATGCTTGAATCAACCCAGAAAAGGGAGCCCACCACCAAAGACTGTACTTTGACTCTTCTCCATTTTCACTGGGGGAAATCAAGGTGCAAACCCGAGCTGAATCTCACACTCAAGTTCCTAGTGGGTCACCAATGGAGCCAGAACCCCCCAAATTTCCCCAGGGTGTAGATCCAGATTCTGGCTAGAAAGCTGTTAATCCAGAATCCAGGGATTCTGTTCATCATTTGTCTTCTTCTAAACCAGTCATCTAGACTATAAGTTATGACAGCAGACTAGGTCTCACACACATTTCCTATGTCTCCCATGGTCCCTGGTATTGTGAATGTCACAGAGCAAATGTTTTATAAATGGGATTATCCTAAAAAGCAGCATGTTCAGACAGAGCCTTCCCAGAAGCAAAGCTAGTTGGGCTAACACCTTTTCCTAGTGTGGTTAAGCATAACTAGGCAGAGTGAAAGCTGGGCTAGGTGATAAGGAAAAAATGGGTCCCTTCCTTATCATTTCATCAAGAAAGTATCCTAAGTATTTCCAGACGTTGTTCCAGGCATCTTAGGAAGAATCAGGGGAAACGAGAGAGTGTAGGAACAAACAACTTTTCTGCCCAAGATGTAGGGCTTCTGTGTTCCCTGTCTTCTATCTCAGGCTTCCAAGCAGAAGTAAAACAACATATCAAATTCATTTCAGTCAAGTTTCAGCAAGAATTTCTCTGCTTTGATTTTGCTGTTTTTGGCTTTGCCTGGACAGAAGCCAAAGACAGAGACAGGATTTTGGCAGGGGAAGGAATGTATCACAAGATTTTTTAAAGAATAATTTTCCTTTTTTCCTTTCAACAGCCTCATTTCGCAGATGAAAATTTGAGATCTGTAAAGGGAAGGTGACTTATACCCAGTTGCAGGTCTCTCACTGAAGAGTGAGACCGCACTCAGATGCTCCCAGGTGATTAAATGACCTCAAGAAAAGAACACACAGTAGTCAAGGTCCCTAAAGGCAAAACAAGCAGGAACAGGCTGCTTTTTGTCTATGCAGGGCACTTAGCTCTCAGTGATCCAGGAAGTTCCTCAGTCTGTCTACTGCCAGTAGGGTAGAGCCAGAAGGGTGAACATACACTCTCTCTGATGGACCAAGAAAGCTGCATTACAACCCTGTTATCCTCTCACGACTGAAGAAATGAAAGTTGAGAATCTGCTGGCACTTTCTGAAACTCCGTAATGGTTCTGGAAAGTGCTATGATCTTTGTTGCTGATGACTGCCAAGAATACCAGACACCAGGAATGGAAAAGCCAGCTTTCTGGCTTGGAAAAGATAAGGAAGAATTTGATGTAAATGACTCTAGAAACATGGTGTAGGCACAAATTTTAGGCTGTCCTGTCACTGTTATGTCACCTATTTCTCTGGGATCCCCAGCTTTTAAAGTTGGGGCTGAGAACACTACAATCAATTTTTTAACCAGGATCACGGCAAAGGTTTCTAGTAGTTTAAATGCCAGTAAGAATGCTTCAAATCAAGCCAGTAAAGTGAGGAAATATTCTCCTTATAAGCTTTTAAAGTCAGATTTCTTGTTCACCCAATTAAACAAAATGTATTAGAAGAATTAATCTAGGAAGATAGTCGAGTTATCATGTTTCAGGGAAAGGCAGCCAAACAGGCGTGTGAACAGACTGTGGCTGGCTTTTAGAGAGGAGGCAGTTACATCGACAGTGGCTTAAGCTCCAACAACCATCTTACCTATCAAGGAATTAACGAAAGGCTTTAGTTAAACATTCTCATGCCTCACGATGGGCTTCAAGCTTTGGAGCCTCTTCCCATCCACCTGTCTCAACCTAGACACACAATCTATTATCAATCTGTTATCCTGTGATCATAGGATAACCAGAGGTCAAATCTTGCTTTCCAACCTCTCTGAAATATTCTTATAACTTTTGCAGCATCTTTGAAAAGATGGAGATGCTGGGTTCTTTTCCAGGTCTTTCTGGGTTTCAAAATGTGGTATTCTTGTAATGCTGTGAAGTTCCAAAGCACAAGCAATGTCTCTAGTCAAGCGTATAGGACCCCAAATTCACTGATGTCCCAGATAATAATTACTGTGGGTGGTGGAGGGGCTCATAGGCTTTCTCTTGGATTTTCTGCCCATGGATCACCATGAAGCCACAGAGATTTATGTTTACAAAACTCCCCCCCCACTCCCTTCCCCATACCACGGGTTGGCTCCTAGACCTTCAGTGTTAACACCTAGGCCAGATGCTCCGAGCCCAGTTAAGAGGGGACCTGGTGGGTCAGGCGGCTGTCCGGATGGGTCACTGTCACCCCCACAGCCTCCATTGTGGCCCGAACGCAGGTGGTCTTTGAGTGTCTGTTTGTAACGGAAGCTTCTGCCACAGTAGGAGCAGGGGTAGGGCCGCTCCCCAGTGTGGATGCGCTGGTGTTTCATGAGGTGATGCTTGCGGATGAAGCTCTTGCCGCAGTGAGGACAGCTAAAGGGCCGCTCGCCCGTGTGCAGCCGCCGGTGGTTGAGCAGGTGCTCCTTGCGCATAAAGCTCTTGCTGCAGTCAGTGCATGGGTAAGGACGCTCACCTGTGTGGATCATCTGGTGGCGGATCAAGGCTGAGTGGCCATTGAAGTCAATGCCACACTGAGGGCAGGAGAAAGGCCGCACTTGTGCATGACCTCGCTGGTGGAGCAGGAGGCTAATTTTCAAGCTGAAGCTCCTGCCACACTGGGCACAGCGGAAGGGCCTCTCACTTGCATGAGCTCGCCGGTGGCTGGTGAGTCGGGCCTGGTCAGCAAAGCGCTTGGGACAATCAGGACAGGGAAAAGGGCGCTCAGTGCTGTTATGAACCCTAAGATGGTAGGTGAGTCTTGATGGGTGAGTAAAAGTCCTGGCACAGTGTGGGCAGGTGGGGGGCGTCTCACTGGTGTGGTCCTGGGGGGTGCTGCTGAGGTTGGCCTGTGGAGGAAGGTGCTTAGGGCACTGAGCGCAGGGTAAGGGGTCCTCCCCGGTGTGGCTACACTGGTGGGTCAGCAACATGTCTTGGCTGAGACTCTTGCCACAGTGGTGGCATAAGAACACCTGCTCCCCATCTGGAGGTGGGAGGGGGTAGCTGCCCAACTGAGTAAAAGTCACTTGTCCCTCAGAGGCTTCAGGCAGGTCACTGGCTGGACGTCCAAAAGGTGCCAGGGATGCAGACTGCTGGCTTTTGAAAGCCACATCTGAAAAAGCATCCTTTGCTGCTGGTGGTGGTGAAGAGAAGGGGACTGGAACCTCGGGGCACAAGGACGCTGGAGCAAGGCCTTCAGCTTTGATGACAAGCTCTTCGTCTGAAAGAAAGGACTCAAGAGTTAGACCTGTCAACAACTGTCTCACCAGCTTCTCTCATGCATTCCTACCCAGCTCTAACAGATTGCCCTAAGCTCTTAACTGGCTCAGATAGGAAACTCAGCCGAGGGCTGCGATAATAATCAAGGCATCCGTAGTCCCTGTGGCAAATCACCAGAAAATCTAACATTATACCTCTTCGATGCTCCCTGTTTAGAAAAGGAAAAGCCTTGGCATCAATCTTCCCGACATTGCTGTCATTATGTTTCACTTCTGCTCAAGAACTTTCTGTTGCCTGTTGTGACAAGGCCTAAAATCACATGTTTACCTACTCCTATTCCTCTCTAGTTTATCAGATAAACCCTTCACTATAGTCAGCTGTCCTTACATTCCCTGAAAACAGAGCACACGTTTCTGTTCTGCCTCTTTGCTCATTCTGTCCTCCCTTTTGCAGAATGCTTCCCCCTCTGCCTCTTCCCAAATTATACTCAGCCGTACCATACCAATCTTCTAAGGCCCAATTCTGGCTTTACATCCTCCTTTAGGCCTTATCTAACTACCTAAACTAAAACGGATGCATGTTCTTGAAACTTCTCATTTCTTTTATATAAGCACCCATCCCACTCACCCTTGACATTTAACAACAAGCATGCTTAGTATTGATGTGTGTGTCCCCAGTGTAAGTTTTTCCAAGAACAGAAACTGTCTTATTTTTCATTTGCATTTCCCAGTTGAAAAAACACACAGGGCATAGACGATACTAAAAAAAAAAACTGGGTCCCTTCTGACCTTGAGAATCTCTTCTATAAATCAAATGGCAAAATATAGATGGCACTAAACATCTTAAAAGGAAGATAATTCTGTTTCTTCTCCGTCATCGTTTTTCCTTTCCCTGAGGGAGAGCTCTTCCGAACATCCCATGTGCACCTCTCTAATGGCATTTCTGTCTCCCTTGCTTGTCCCCCCCACCCACTCTCTATTTTTGTTCTACCCTTTCTACATTATCATCAAATGTTCTTCTGTCTTTCCCCACCCTCATACTTTTGGTCCATTTTGTTTGTACTTATTTTTCTTCCTCTGACAATTCTAATTTGTACGTAAGAGTGTATTTCCTCACTCAGAAGTTACCTTAGTGATCTTCTGGTTTCATATCTAGCTTTTTTGAGCATGTCATGCTTCTCTCACAACCTTGCCTCTACAACCTCATTTCATCTGCTGCTTCTTCAGTCAGTCCTGGCACGAGCTGGATCTGACGTGAACCTCTTTGACATCTTACTCACCAGGATAGGTGGTCTTGTATATGTCACACTCCTTGGACTCCTGTGGGGCCCCAACCTGAGGTTCTTCCTCTTGTTTAATCCAAGACAGAATATCTGATGTTGAAATACCAGGCTCTATTTGTAGGGGAAAAAAGAGAATGGTCTTTAGGAGCTTGAATAAGAAGGTGAAATAATCATGTTGGTTTACTGAACATTACATTTAGCCCAAATATATATATATGTATACACACACACACACACACACACACACACACACACACACACACACACATATATATATTTTTTAAATTTATTTGTTTGTTTATTTATTTATTTATTAAGTAGAGACAGGATCTCACTTATGTTGTCGAGGCTGGTCTTGAACTCTTGGCCTCAAGCTATCTTCCTGCCTTGGCCTCCTAAAATGCTGGGATTATAGGCGTGAGCCAACGTTCCTGGCACCAAATATTTATTTCTAACTAACAACAAATCTGAACCAGCATTTTTAAAAATGCATAAAAACTCTAAAGAACCAGTTCCATATAAAACCAAATTTATGTGTTTTTCTGTAATATAATCAGCTTGATTTTCTATTTTCAGTGTGCCCATTTAAAAACAAATCACTTTTTTTTTTTTTTTTTTTAAAAAAGAGATAGGGTCTCGCCCTGTCACCCAGGCTGGAGTGCAGTGACTTGACATATCACAATTTTAATTTTGGAGATGATACCCTGAAATAATCTAGAAGCAACAGTATCTTTAGTTTCATTTGCATTCTTACATTTAAAATATTTCCACTTTATTCTCTCACAGCTTGTTTATGAAATAATGAAGCAGGAAATATATTCTCTCAGTAGAGAGGCCTACAGAGGTTAAACATATTGTCAATAAGGAACTATTTACAGTGAAACCCTGTATTATCAAAGATTTGCTTTAAAATAATACACCAGAAAAAAGAAAAACAAGACTGACTAAAAAAAAACTTTTAATGTTAATTAAAAAGCACACAAACTTCCAGAATTACAAAGTTAGGTCAGAATAAACACAGAATCTGACTCCCTAGAAACATACTTTCAGATTCCCAATTCTGGGCTCTTTCCAAGAGATCATATTACCATTGACTATTAAACGATACAGGTCACTGTTTCTTGAATGCTGGGAGAGTGAAGAACAGTATGTGCAAGTTCTGCAGGTCTCAGGGATTCTTTCTGAATGAAAACACACAGTCTCCAGAGGCTTTGCACACAACATGCCTCATCTGGTCAGTACAGACACAGCTGTGCTTGCTATCCCAGCCTAGGCCCATCTGGCTTCTTTTGGTCTAAAAGGACAAGTTAGCAAGGTCTAGAGAGCAAATTCAACCATTCTATAGTTATTTCTCAAAAAGGGGCTTGCTGGCAGGTTACGGTTTTTATTCCTAGAAAATGAACAGAACTCACTGTTTTGTCCAATGCCTTTTAAGTCAGTTAGAGATCACTGAAATCTAAAGGTGTGCCCAAAGCACACTAAATGAAGTCCAAAAGACTGTCAGATTATGTGGAGAAACTGGGAAAAATACAGATTTTAGCAGATGTGACATTGCCTTTCAAACTTCCTACTTTGACCTATAAGCAAAGCTGAAGTACATTAAACATAGTCCAACCTTATCTTTGTTCTCTTCCACACACATATACACACACATACCTAAATGACTTTTAAAACACTTACATGCTTCTCTTTAACAATGTTCTGAATAATGAGTTAGTGCTCTAGAAACCTCCAAATGTGATTCAAGTGGTTTTGACTTTTTGTTGTCATTATCAATTCACAGAATGTCATAGTATTTAATTAGTTTCGATCCATTGCAGTCATTATTCATTTTAATGTTGAAATTGTCTCCTCTTTGTCCAGTGGGAACCCCTGCAGATTGGCTCTATGTCCTTTTTGCACAATCCCAAACATCTACTTTCCTCCATTTCTGGTATGACAAACCGTCCCACACACTTTGCACATTTCCTGCTCTAGGCTCACAATCAGTGATCTTTCTGAGAAATAAGATTTAAGACAAGGCTGCTAATTGCTAATCAGTTATCATTGCTTCTAGGTCTTTTCAATGGATAAAGCTGTAAAATACATAATTTGTAGAAAAAGAAAACTGTCAATATTTCTGACTCATATTTAAGATTATAGAGTTTAAATAAAATCCTTTTACTTTTTGTATCTTTTCTCTCTTATCCTGAAAATCTTGGTTACTAATGACATTAACATAATCTTTGCTTTATCTGAAAATATGTTTCAAAATGATACCAAATTATTTGCAAAATTAAGAAAGATTTTTCTCACGTTTTAGTCTTTAGGAACTATCCCTCTAGGAACATACAGTTAAAATATGTTTTCAGGTTATTTGAAATAAATCTTCTGTACATATTTGTCACCAACCTGATACACAGTTAGGTTTAATTGTTTCAGTACGTGTTTTTTAAAATGTTTTTTTAAAATTGTGCAAAATATTTACAGGGTTCTAAAATCAAAATTATAAAATAAGGTATATTCAGAGAGGTCTAGCTTACATCTCTATTCCCCCCTCCTTGTATAGGCAGCCATTCTTATTGGTTTTTGTTTTAATCTTCTACTGTTTCTTCGTAAATATATAAATAAATACATTAGTCCTCCCTTATCATGGGGATATGTTCTATGCCTCCCATTGAATGCCTGGAACCACAGACACTACTGAGCCCTATGTACCCGTGCATACCTCAATTTATTGTACTTTGCAGATATTGTGTTGTGTGTGTGTGTGTGTGTGTGTGTGTGTGTGTGTGTGTGTGTGTGTGTGTGTGTGTGTGTGTGTCTGTGTTTAACAAATTGAAGGTTTCCGGCAGCTTTGCGTCAAGTTGTTTTATTGATACCATTTTTCTAACAGCATGTGCTCACTTTGTGTTTCTGTGTCACATGTTGGTAATTCTTGCAATAATTCAAACTTTTTCATTATTATATATGTAATAGTGATCTGTGATCAGTGATCATTGATGTAACTACTGTAATTTATTGAGGCACCACTAAACACAGACATTTAAGACAGTGGACTTAATTAATAAACATTGTATGTGTCTTTCTGATTGGTCCACGGACCTGCCATTCCTTTGTTTCTCTCCCTCTCTTCAGCCCAATATTGAAATTAGGCCAATTAATAACTGTACAATGGCCTCTAAGTGTTCAAGTGAAAGAAAGAGTAGCAAATCTCTCACTTTTAATCAAAAGCTACAAATGATGAAGCTTAGTGAAGAAGGCACGTCAAAAGCTGAGAGGCCAAAAGCGAGACCTCTTGTACCAAAGTTAGCCAAGTTGTGAATGCAAAGGAAAAGTTCGTGAAGGAAATTAAAAGTGCTGTGCCAGTGAACACAGCAATTGTAAGAAATATAACAGCCTTACTGCTGATATGGAGAATGTTTTAGTAGTCTAGACAGAAGGTCAAACCAGACATAACACTTCCTAGAGCCAAAGTCTAAACTAGAACAAGGCCCCAACTCTCTTCAATTCTGTGAAGGCTGAGAGAGGTGAGGAAGCTATGGAAGTTTGAAGCTAGCAGAAGTTGGTTCATGAGGTTTAAGGAAAGAAGCCATCTTTATAACATAAAAGTGCAAGGTGAAGCCCCAAGTGCTCATGTAGAAGCTGCAGCAAGTGATCCAGAAGATCAGCTAAGATCACTGATGAAGGTGGCTGCGCTAAACAACAGATTTTCAACATTGATGACCCAGCTTTCTCTTAGAAGAAGATGCCATCTAGGACTTTCAAGCTAGAGAGGAGAAGCCTGGATTTAAAGCTTCAAAGGACAGACTGACTTTCTTGTTAGGGGCTGATGTAGCTGGTGACTAACTTGAGGCCAATGCTCATTTACCATTCTGAAAACCCTAGGGTTCTTAAGAATTATGCTGAATCTACTCTGCCTGTGCTCTATAAAGAAAACAAAGCAGGCCGGGTGTGGTGGCTCACGCCTGTAATCCTAGCACTCTGGGAGGCCGAGGCGGGAGGATCGCTCGAGGTCGGGAGTTCGAGACCAGCCTGAGCAAAAGCGAGACCCCATCTCTACTAAAAATAGAAACAAATTATCTGGCCAACTAAAAATATATATACAAAAAAAAAAAAATTAGCCAGGCATGGTGGCACATGCCTGTAGTCCCAGCTACTCGGGAGGCTGAGGCAGTAGGATCGCTTAAGCCCAGGAGTTTGAGGTTGCTGTGAGCTAGGCTGACACCACGGACTCACTGTAGCCCGGGCAACAGAGTGAGACTGTGTCTCAACAAAAAAAAAAAAAAAAGAAAAGAAAACAAAGCCTAATGACAGCACATTTGTTTACAGCATGGTTTACTGAATATTTTAAGCCTATTGTTGAGACCTGCTCAGAAAAAAATATTCCTTTCAAAATATTACTGCTCATTGACAATGCACCCGGTCACCCAAGAGCTCTGATGGAGATGTACAAGGAGATTAATGTTGTTTTCATGCCTGCTAACACAACATCCACCCTGTAGCCTAGGGATCAAGGAGTAATTTTGACTTTCAAGTCTTATTATTTAAGAAATTCATTTCGTAAGGCTGTAGCTGCCATAGACACTGATTCCTCTGATGGACCTGGACAAAGTAAATCGAAAACTTTCTGGACAGGATTCATTAAGAACTTTCATGATTCATGGGAGGAGGTCAAAATGGCAACATTAACAGAAGTTTGGAAAAAGTTGATTCCAACTCTCATGGAGGACTTTGAGAGGTTCAGTACTTTAGTGAAGGAAGTCCCTACAGATGTGGTGAAAATAGTAAAAGAACTAGAATTAGAAGTGGAGCCTGAAAATGTGACTGAATCTCATGATAAAACTTGAACAGATGAGGAGTTGCTTGTTATGGATGAGCAAAGAAAGTGGTTTCTTGAGATGGAATCTACTCCTGGTGAAGATGCTGTGAACACTGTTAAAATGACAGCAAAGATTTAGAATATCACATAAACCTAGTTGATATAGCAGCAGCAAGGTTTGAGAGGACTGATTCCAATTCTGACAGAAGTTCTATTGTGGGTAAAATGTAATCCAACAGCATCACATGCTATAAGGAAATCTTTTGTGAAAGAAAGAGTCAATCGATGTGGCAAACTTCATTGTTGTCTAATGTTAAGAATTTCCTTCTGGGAGCTTGACGCCATGGCACTCTAGCCCAGGCAACAGAGCAAGACTCTGTCTCAAAAAAAAAAAAAGAATTTCCATGGCCACTTTAACCTTCAGCAACTATCACCCTGATCAGTCAGCAGCCATTAATGTCAAGGCAGGAACCTCCACCAGCAAAAAGATTATGACTCACTGAAGGCTCAAGTGATCATTAGCATTTTTTAACAATAAAGTATTTTAATTAAGGTATGTACATTGTTTTTTTAGACATAATGCTATTGCACTTAATAGACTATTGTGTAAACATACATCTTATATGCACTGGGAAACAAAAAAAAATTGTGTAATTCACTTTATTGCAATACTCACTTTATTGTGGTAGTCTGGAACTGAACCCGAGTTATCCCTGAAGTATGCCTGCACCTGCCCTTTTTTTTTGGAGAGGCAGGGTCTCACTGTTACCCAGGCTGGTCTCAAACTCCTGGCCTCAAGCGATCCTCCCGCTTCAGCTTCCCCAGGTGTTGGGATTACAGGCGTGAGCCACAGTGCCTGGCTATACTGTCCTTTAATGCCAGTTCCATCTTAAGTACTTATCAAACACTGTGGCGTAACTTTTATAGTTTGAGGTGGGACAGCAAAACTAGCACAAATTTCTTTTTCTTTCTTCACAATTTCATAGACATAAGATTCATTCATTCTTATTGTAGATCTTAACAACCTCAGCATACAACTTTCCTTCCTTATTAAAACATTTCACCTTTTCACTTAAAGGAAGCACTTTATGGCTTCTCTTTGGCATATCCAAATTGCCACCATCACTACTCTTACACTTTGGAGACATTATTTAGTAAAATAGGGGTTTCTTGAACACAAGCACTGTTATACCACCACAGTAGAGATGGCTACTAGGTGACTAACAGGCAAGTAGGGTACACAGTGTGGATTCGCTGGACAAAGGGATGACTGAGTCCCAGGTGGGAAGAAGCAGGGTAGTGCAAGATTTCATCACACTGCTCAGAAAATGCAATTTAAAACTTATGAATTATTTCTGGAATTTCCCATTTAATATTTTAGTTTGTTTGTTTTTTTTTTGAGACAGAGTCTCGCTTTGTTGCCCAGGCTAGAGTGAGTGCCATGGCGTCAGCCTAGCTCACAGCAACCTCAAACTCCTGGGCTTAAGCGATCCTACTGCCTCAGCCTCCCCAGTAGCTGGGACTACAGGCATGCGCCACCATGCCCAGCTAATTTTTTTTTCTATATATATTTTAGTTGGCCAAATAATTTCTTTCTATTTTTAGTAGAGACGGGGTCTCGCTCAGGCTGGTCTCGTACTCCTGACCTTGAACGATCTACCCACCTTGGCCTCCCAGAGTGCTAGGATTACAGGTGTGAGACCCGGCCTTGTTTGCTTTTGTTTTTTGAGACAGGTCTCACTCTGTCGCGGGGCTAGACTGCAGTGGCATAATCTGCAACCTCAAACTCCCAGGCTTAAGTGATCCTCCTGCCTCAGCCTCCCAAGTAACTGGGACTGGCATGTGCCACCGTGTCTGGCTAATTTTTCTATTTTTTGTAGAGACAGGGTCTTGATATGTTACTCAGACTAGTTTCAAACTCCTGGCCTCAAACAATCCTCCTGTCTCTGTCTCCGAAGTGCTAGGATTACAGGCATGAGCCACCTCACTCAGCCTCCACTTAATATTTTTGGACCGCAGTTGACCATGGGTAATTGAAACCATGGAAAGGGCTTGTGTGTGTGTGTGTGTGTGTGTGTGTAAAGGGCTAGTGTGTGTGTGTGTGTGTGTTCATATTTCCCCTCTTTAACATACAAATTATTCTATACTTTGATTTTTCACTTAACAAGAATATTCTGGAGATCTTTCTCATTCTTTTTTATAGTTGTACTGTAACATTGTTTATTTAAGAGTTCTCAACTGATGGGCATTTGGAATTTTTCCAGTCTTTTGTTACACTATTAGTTAACCATAAAAGCTATGGAGAGCTAAAAAAGTAATAGGCTGGTTCTCCAGAAGTATAAGCAGTTGTTACTACAGTCCACTGGGTAAGTATATATTCACTGAACTTGAGAAACCCCAAGAAGCTAATCCTTCTTTTTTGAATGACAATGCTACAAGTCTAAAAGTTTCTCTGGCCATTTAAGAGCCATAGAACTAAGTAAATATTTATTTTATTAAATAACTGGTTCTCAGCAAGAGTGAGATCCCGTTTCTACTAAAAATAGAAAAAATGAGCCAGGTGTGATGGTGCATGCCTGTAGTCCCAGCTACTCGGGAGGCTGAGTCAGGAGGATGGCTTGAGCCCAGGAGCCAGAGATTGCAGTGAGCTATGATGATGCCACTGCACTCTAGCCCTGATGACAGAGCATGACTCTGTCTCAAAAAAAAGAAGAAAATAAAAAAGTCATGAATATATAATTAAACCTAAAAGGGGAAAATATAAAGGTACTAAAGGACAGACACATATAGTTTCGTTTTTTTTTTAAATGCTACATATTGATCAGCCCATGTTATATGAATCCCATTCTCAAGTTCTGGTAAATACCTAGATTGATAATCACCCAATGCAAGGTAAAACTATAACAAATAAAACCAGAGTATTAAATAAATCAAACACTTACATTGTTAATTTTCAGTAAAAATATATTTTTTAAGTATATTTAAGTATAATATATAGGTTGACTACCCAGAAATGGAGTTTTAAAACTTAAGGTAAAAATAAATTGATAAAATAGCAGCTAAATGAAAATCTGATGCATCATTATACAACCAAATTACTTATATCTTTTTTACCCATCCTAAAAAGAAAATGATATCGTCATTTATACTTGCTGAGGGGTATGTCAGGTAACTAATAATGTAAACCAATGAGATATTCCCCATAATAAATCATTCTGTAATCAAGTCACTCATCTTTATGGCGATATTTTAATCTCATTACTTATATCTATGATATACACATTAATCAAATTCAACCTGTTATATTGCTTAAATGCAATCATCCACATTCTTAAAAATAATACATGTGTGACAGATGTATGTATTGCTCAAAACTCAGAGAACGCACAATTAAGACTTAAGCATTTCATTGTATATAAAATTTATCTAAAAAAATATTGAACTCTAGGTTAATGATATTCATGCTGAACTATTTAGAGAGAAATGTACAGATACCTCTACTGATTTTGAAATGCATTGAAAACAGAGTAGGCTGATGGATGGATCCATGCATGATGAGGAAGGATGGTATAATGTCAGTGGTGGAATCTAGGTGCTGGATATCTAGGTGTTCAGTAAAAAAATATTAATATTTCAACTTTTCTAGTTGAAAATTTTCATAATAAAATGTTAGAAAAAAGGTAACAGTGTATATGGGACAGGGGGTGGGTTGTAAGAGAAGTTCATTTAGGAGAGATGTATGGAGGATAAGTCTTTTGTGAGCTTCTAGCCAACAGAGAAAAAAAGTGTATGAGAATTTTCAGACAACAAAGGTGGGACATGAGAGAAACAATACAACTGGACTTGGGCTAGCAGTCTTTCCCACACAATATCAAGCAGTTGCCAATCAAAAAGTTAGGAAGAGTCAGTGATGGCTGGCTCCCCAGACCTGGCAAAATCCACGATGCCCAGGTGGATGTCCTCAGAGTCCACTGGTTCCACACACCTTGGAAGAACTATGCAGATGCCTAGTCCCTTCAGCACTCCTGAAGGATCATGCGTATATTCCCTCAAGCCACTTCACTCCAGATGGGTGTGACTGCTTCCTTTACCATGTAAGGACATGTTTATTTTACTAAATAGCTAGGTCTCAGTACTTTTGTTGGGAAGTGCAATTAACCACCCTTAGATGTGTGGTATTGGCTGATGGGTGAAGGCATTGGACAAGGTATATCTTAGCTCCCTCATTCTTTTAGATGCCTAATGATCCAAAGTTTAGTTGCTTTAGCACCGAATCGCTCTAGAAGCCTCTGCTTCTCTGAGCCACCTTCTCTGACCAGGAAAGGGAGATGAGCAGTGGATAATCTCTTCTCCCACTTACCTTCACTGGGGTCTGTGGGAATCTCACTTTCCTCTGGCCCTGCCTGGTCCTCTGTATTTTGTTCTCCTTCTGGTTGAATCTGTGATAAGACATCAGGTTGATTCATAGCATAATCTAGGAAAAGAAAGAAAAAGGGAGAGTGTATATGACAAAGAAATAACTGAGGATGACAACTAATTGCCATCAAGGCTGACCTGAAGCTTTGAGGTCCACAGTCCCAGGGAATTTCTTTTAGATCCCATATCACTTCTTCCCATCCATCCACCTGCAACTACGGATATCTATTCAGGAAAGCAGGTAAGAGGAAATGTAATGTATGGGGAAAGCACATGTGCCAAGTGAGCACTGCCTACCCACTCCTTGAGTCACAGTGTGCCTCAAGGGGGAGAAGTCAAGCTCCTCTCAAAGTGAAGGATACCCATGGATGCCATCAGCTGACACACTCATAACCCTGAACTTCACTCTCTGTCCTATAATTTGACAAAAGGAGAGATGATGATTTCCATTTAGCAAGTGAGAATTGGTCATCTTTGCCTTGGAACCAGAATCTGAGCTGAGGACAGAGAAAATGAAGACACTGGAGGAAAAGGGACTGTTCTAAGCCCTCTTGGAGCAGCTGTCATCTCATTCAAAAGGTGCCAACACTCAGCCTCACCCATGGAGACGAGAGACTCGTAGTTGCCCTTCATGATATTCTTGTAAAGTTCCTTTTGCCATTCTTCTAATTTTTCCCACTCTGGAGTGGAAAAGTAGATGGAGACATCATCAAATGCCACAGGCACCTAAAATTACAATCACATGGATTAGTCCCTCCCATTGCAACTCAGTCATTCAATAAATCTTTTCCCCCTAACTAGTGCCTTTTATTATTTTTTTACATTTCAAAAGATTTTCAATGAGTATTCTAAATATCTCTAAAACTGTTATTTTAATGTTCCACTTGTCATTAGTATGATCCTAATATCACTCATGCAATACAGCATGTAGCTGGTACCTTTCCTTGAAGCACATTCAGGTGTTTTAGCAAACAGTAATAAAGTATCTAAATGCTACATATTTTAAAACTTTAAGCTTTATTGCGTCTCTGATTTCACCCCTTTGGAACTGCCTTTTCTTCAAGAACATCATTCCCTAGGAGATCCAATTTCCTCTATTTTTTTGCTTTGTATTGTTTCTAGTTCTTCTAGTCTTTTGCCAGGTAAAGAGTTGGTTCCCTTTGATGCTATTACTCCCGCATATGAGGAAAGGATAATTCCATGGTTGATGACTGAAAGCTAACAGAATTGATGTTGGACAAATGTTAGGAACCAAAATTAAACTTCAAAATTCATTATGTCTTCTCTGTACATCCTTTAGTCTTTTTTGAAGTTTTGCATATTCTTCAAATGGAACACTTTGTCTATTTAATAACTGGCTTTCTGTTGCCAATTCTCTATTTGCTTCTGAAATTTCCACTTTCTCCTGCAATCTCTTCAATTTGTTTTCATGATGACATCTTTAATTTTTTTTTGGCAATTGCAGCTCACTGCAGTTTCTGTCTAGCTTGATCATACATTTCTTCTCTGTGATACATTCATGAAATGTATACTTTTCTTCCAAACACTGGTCTGTTCCTCTTTCAATGTCTTCAACTTCTAGCTGCACTTTTCCAGCTTGACTTCCTAAAATTTGGCATTCCTGTTTCAACTTCTCCATCATTTCCTTGAGCATTTTGCTTGAATTGTGGAAGTCACTCTCTGACTCTGCAAGTTAGGTCACTTGAATCTGAAAACTACTGATTTACTGTTTCAAGTCAGATTTTTCATTTTGTATTTTGTTCTTTGCTTGATTGTAGCTCTTTTCCCAAGCATTTGGCCTACAGTTTAGCTGACTTTTTCAGCCTCCAGGGATCTGACTATGGCCTGTATCTCAGCGAGCTGTCACACCTGTATTCTTTTGACATTTTCTACCCGAGCACCAGAATTCTTTTTTAGCCCTTACATTTTGCTACTTCAGCCTCTGAATATTTTCATTTCTGAAAGAAATGGACTTTCTTGAACAAGTACCTCCACTCATTTGCTGTCTCTTGTGGGATCAACACTAAGCAACTGGCTATGTAGTTCATCTTTGTCCAGTACTGCAATCTCTAATTCATATTTTAAGTTTTCTTATAAAACATGTGCAAATTCTTCTTTTTGGTGAGCAAATTCTGATTTGAGAAATATGTTCACAATATAGCAAGGTGGAGGTGGGGTGAGGTACCAAAGGGGCCCCTTAGGCTTCCAACCCTGGGAAAACCTAAGGTCTCTGGTAGAGCTCCAAAGGCAGAGAGGGCAGTGTTGGAGAAAAGCCCATCTCCTCCTCCGTGGATGGGCTTCCTCAAGGGTGCAGGAACAAGACACTACCTCAGCCTACTGCCCACTCCCCTTAACCCCCTCATTCAATAAATCTTTACTAAGTGCCTACCAGTTACAAAGGTACAAATGCAACAGTCTTTACTTCACATAACAAAACATTCTGAGTCTCCAGTATGTACAAGGTTTTTGCTAAGCACCAAAGATGATCAAAATATTCTTTCTACCCAAAAGGGGTATATGACTATATGCAAATTAATGGCACGGACATTTTAGAAACAGAACTATGATGGGGCTTTGGCTAGTACTAAGAGGAATGAAAAAAACATTTAAGCAAGAAAAACTGAAGTGTGCATTCAGAGGACAAACTGTGTATTCTGCCTAGTTGGAGTCAAGGCTTCAGGTAGGGAATGGCCATATGTAAAAAAGAATTCTTCCCACTTCTTAGTACAGATTGGTCTAAAGCTAGGCAAAATTGGGAAAGTTCTGTAAAGAAATACAAGAATTATCTGTGAAAATCAAAGTACCCAGTATGAACACTATCACCTAATATAAAGCTGCCCTCATTCTGGAGTTCAGTTACTATAATGGCTGGCTCTTTCTCCTCCTACCTGGCAGCTTTCTACAGAGTTAATTTTTTCAAACTTTTAAAAAACTCTTTTTGTAGAGACAAGGTCTTACTGTGTTACCCAGGCTGGTCTCAACCTTCTGGCCTGAAGTGATCCTCCCACCTCTGTCTCCCAAAGTGCTGGCATTATAGTTTTACTCTTGAATATGAACTACTAAGTATCAATGACCATTTAGAGAAAGCCTGTGATATGAACATGAAAAGCTAAAATAAAAGGAGGGGAAAAAACGACCTTAAAAAAAAAAAAAACAGAAATAATTAGGGAACAGAATTTAAAAAGAAAATAAACTTATCTAATTACTATACCCATAAATACGTGAGATACACCCATATTTATGGCTAATATACCCATAAAATAAAAAACAGGATGCCATGGAAAAAGTACAATGAGAGAAGAGTCTCCTTGTAACTAATATACAGGCATTCATAGCATAACAACATTGGGGTCAAGGACAGAATGCATATACCACGATATTAACATAATATTGATTATTTGGACTATATGTAGGCCTAGGCTAATGTGTGCATTTGTGTCTTAGTTTTTAATAAAGTTTGTTTTGTTTTGATTTTTTTTGAGACAGGGTCTCACTAAATCATCCAGGCTGGTCTGGAACTCCTGGCCTCAAGCAATCCTCCCGCCTCAGTCTCCTGAGTAGCTGGGATTACAGGCATGCACCATAGTACTCAGCTCATCATAAAGTTTAAGAAGTTAAAAAAGAAATCTAAAAATAGCAAAAAGCATATTGAATAAGGATATCAATAAAGAAAATTTTTATAACGGTACAATGCATTTGTGTTATAAGATTATAATGCAGCTGAAAAATTCCTATTGCCTAGTGATGTCCTAGTGTGTTACTCACGTTTGTGGTGATGCTAGTGTAAACAAACATACTATACTGCCAGTAACGTAAAAGTATTGCACATACAATTATGTATGGTACATAATACCCGATAACGATAATATGTTACTGGTTTATATGTTTGCTGTAATTTTTATCATTATTTAGAATGTACTCCTACTTATTAAAAAAAATTAATTGTAAAACAGCTTCAGGCAAGTCCTTCAAGAGGTTATTCCAGAAGAAGGCATTGTTATTATAGGAGATGACAGCTCCATGCATGTTATTGCCTCTGAAGACCTTCCAGTGGGATGATATGAAGGTAGAAGACGGTGATGTTGATTATCTGGACCCTGTATAGGTCCTAGGCTAACATGTGCATTTGTTTTTAAGTTTTTAACAATAACATTTTTTTGGTTTTTTTGTTGTTGTTCTTAAGACAGGGTCTCACTACACCATCCAGGCTGGTCTTGAGCTCCTGGCAAACAATCCTCCTGTCTCAGTCCCCTGAGTAGCTAGGATTACAGGTGCAAGCCACTGTGCTCAGCTCACAATAAAGTTTAAAAAGTTAAAAATAAAATAAAAGTAGAAAAAAACTTATAGAATAAGAATTTAAATAAAATATTTTTTGTATAGCTGTATAATGTGTTTGTGTTTTAAGGTAAGTGTTGTTATAAAAAAGTTGAAAAGTTAAAAAAAATTTTTAAGTTAAAAAGTTACAGTAATTAAGGTTAATTTTTTACTGGAAAAAGAAAAAGATTTTCAATAAATTTAGTGTAGCCTAAATGCACAGTGTTTATAAAGTCTACGGTAGAATACAGTAATGTCTTAGGCCTTCACATTCATTCACCACCCACTGACTCACCCTGAGAGACTTCCAGTCCTGCAAGCTCCATTCATGATAAGTACCCTATACAAGTGTACCATTTTTGATCTTTTATATCATAATTTTACTGTACCTTTTCTTTGTTTAGATATATTTATATACACAAATACTTACCATTGTGTTACAATTGCCTATAGTATTCAGGATAGTAACATGCTGCACAGGTTTGTAGCCTAGGAGAAATAGACTATACCATACAGCCTAGGTAAGTAATAGACTATGCCATCTAGGTTTGTGTAAGTACACTATGATGTTTGCACAATGACAAAATTGCCTAATAATATATTTTTCAGAATGTATCCCCATTGTTAAGTGATGCATGACTATATACATATATATATGTATACATGTACTTTTTTTTTCAAGATTAAAATTTTCGATAAGTGGATTGCAGGATAAAGTCAGGATAATCTCTCAGAATACAGAAAAGACAGATGAAAAAAAGATAAGAGGAAAAAAAACCTAAAGACAAAGATTTGATCTAGGAGGTTCAACATCTAACTAGTAAGAATTCCAGAAAGTGAGAACAGAGGCTAGACACGGTGGCTCAGCTTGTAGCACTTTGGGAGACCGAGGCAGGAGGATCACTTGAGGTCAGGAGTTTGAGGCCAGCCTGAGTGAGATCCCACTTCTACAAAAAATAGAAAATTTAGCTGAGCATAGTCCCAGCTACTTGGGAGGCTGAGGCAGGAGGATCCCTTGAACCCAGGAGTTTGAGGTTGCAGTGAGCTATGATGACACCACCTCACTCTAGTGGTGACAAAGTGAGATTCTGTCTCAAAAAAAAAAAAAAAAAAAAAGTGAGAACAATGGAAATGAAAGAACAGAAGGTACTTTTAAAAATAAGAAACAAAAGAGAATTTTCCAGAATACACATCTCCAGGCACACTGAGCACCCAGCACAATAAATGAAAAAAAAGTCCATATCTAGACACATCATTATGACATTTCATATTACTAAGTAGAAAAAAAAAATTCCAGAAGCTTCCAGAAATTTCCCCACAAAGTAACAAAAATCAGACTATCATCAACAACACTGTATGCTAAAAGATAATACATTTCTAAGAAAGAAGTATTTTTATCAAATTTAAAACTAGCTAAAATATCAATCCTATGTAGAATTAAAGACATTTCAAACATGCAAAGACTCAAAAAGGTGCCTCCAATGCATCTTTTCTTAGGAAGTCTCTTGAGGATATACTTCAGCAAAACAAAGGAGTGAAAAAGAGGAATACCAGGCACTCAAGAAATAGTGGGTACAATAAAGGAATAAGTGAAGGGAAGTTTCAGGACAAGAGCTGGCAGTAAGCTAAGAAAGCAATCAATCCAGATTACAAATGGAGGAAGAACAGCGCTAGGAAGTCTTAGGGAAAAGAGAGACATTAGTAGGACAAATAGTGTAGCTCAGAGCTTAGAAAAGCTGGAGAATATAATAAAGGTAATTGGTAGAAAAGGAGAGTTATAAGGAATATCTTTACTGAAGGATACAGGGGCCATGACATTGGAGCATTAGAGGAAGAAATGTAATCCCACTGTAGCAGTTCTCCAACCTTTTGGTCTCAAAACACTTTTAGTCTCTTTATTATAGACAACCCCAAAGATTTATCATTTATATATCAATATTTACCATATTAGGCTGGGTGTGGTGGCTCACACCTGTAATCCTAGCACTCTGGTAGGCCAAGGCAGGAGGATCGCTCAAGGTCAGGAGTTCGAGACCAGCCTGAGCAAGAGCCAGACCCTGTCTGTACTAAAAAATAGAAAGAAATTACCTAGACAACTAAAAATATACATAGAAAAAATTAGCTGGGCATGGTGGCGCATGTCTGTAGGTAGTCCCAGCTACTCGGGAGGCTGAGGCAGAAGGATTGCTTAAGCCCAAGAGTTTGAGGTTGCTGTGAGCTAGGCTGACGTCACAGCACTCTAGCCAGGGCAAGAGAGCGAGACTCTGTCTCAAAAAAAAAAAAAATATTTACCATATTAGAAAAAAAGAACTTTAAAAGAGTACGCATTAATTCAAAAACATATTAACATAGTTATTTTTCATAGGAAATATTTTACAAAGCAAAAAAATTAGTGGCATTGTTTTACATTTTTGCAAATCTCTTTAATGTTTGGCTAAAAAGAAAACAGCTGGATTCTCATACCTGTTTCGGTATTTTATCTATTGTTACAGATAAAATTGTTTGGGTTGGAGTATATGAAGAAAAGCTTGCCTCACATAAACATGAAGCTAGAAAAAGGTAAATAATGTCTTGACATTATTATAAAAATAATTTTGTCTTTGCAGACACCTCAAGGTCTGTGGAACACACTTTAAGAACCTCTTTGATAGAAAAAATATTTGAGTACCTATCATGTACACAGTTCAATGGAGGGATACAAGGATAAATCAGAGGTCTTGCTCTTGGACTTACAGGCTGCTGAGGGAATCTAATACAAGGTAGAATAGTATATGTCTTCAGATAAGTGAGGCTAAAAGTCTGCAAGAATTCAGAGAACAATTATTTTAGATGTGGGACACTGGGGAAGCCTTTATGAGGGGCAACTATGAACTAGCCCTTTAAAATCGGGAAGACATTCTAAACGGAGGTCACGTGACCAACATAGGAAACAATATGGGGCGTGTACAAACAGCAATTCATCAAATTTGGCTGAAGAGTGGGGTGTGAGAAAGATAGTGGGCATTATGGTTGGGTCAGGCTAAAGGAGCTTGGATGTTATTCAGTTGGCAACGGGGAGCTGAAGAATTCTGAGCAAAAGAGTAATGTGATTCTAGCTGTGACTTGAGAATGCTGATCTAATAAGAATTATATCATGGTTTTTGTTGCTGGGGCAAGGGGTGGTAGAATATGTCAGAAGGCTTTTGAGTGAGACCAAGCAAGAGCCAGTGAGGACCTGACTGCAGCTGCAGTGGGAAGGGAGTGGTGGACAAGACCATCAAGGGAGAGTCCACAGGATGGGAGGCTTTGGGAAGGCTAATGCTACCCAGACACCACAACTCTGAGCGCACGTAGGCGCTCACCAAATGACAGCTGAATGAACAAGTATAATGGGTGTTCACAGAATAGGGAGCTCAGTGTTGTCTGAAACAGGAAAGGCAGCTCATGCCCGGAATCCCATCACTTTGAGAGGCTGAGGTAGGAGGAATGCTTGAGGCCAGGATTTCAACACCAGATTGGGCAACACAGCAAGACTCTGTTTCTATAAAAAAATAGAAAAATTAGCACAGCATGGTGGCATGTGCCTGTAGTCCCAGGTACCGGGGAGGCTGAGGCAGGAGGGTCACTTGAGCCCAGGAGTTTGAGGCTGCAGTGAGCTATGATCATGCTACTGCCACTCCAGCCTGAGCAACAGACAACTGAGTAAGACCCTGTCTCTTAAAAAAAAAAAAAAAAAAAAAAATCCTCCAGCTCTTCAGAGAGCGTCATCCAGAGTAGCCACTTTCTAATTACTCACTAATATTGGAAAAAAAAAAAGGAAAAAATTGCTTGACACTTGATTATGAAATTTAAAAAATGATACAGGAAAGGCTTCATGGAAGAAGAAGGGACTTGATTAAAGTCTTGTTTCCATCTACTAATGCTTTCGCTCTAGTGTCTTTATAATTCTGTGTGGGTCCAGCCCCTTATCTAAATTACATGCCTGGATTGTAAGATGAGCTGCCCCTATCTCTTGGCTGAGGACATTGTGGTGGGGACAATGGCACTTGAGTGTCTTGACCCAACTTTGAGTAACCCTGGGTGTCATTCTGGTGGCCCTCATTGTCTGAGGTCCCCACCTTCTGCAGCAGAGGCAGATGGCTGTGTCAGTGACCTGCACCCCAGTTACTCCAGGGGCTGGGCCTCCACTTTAGAAACCCAGTGCTGTCAGTTCACCCAGAGGTATCCAGGCCTTGGAGATTCAACCTGACAAGAGACAGTTTAATAATTAAAGATGAATGTAATTTTAATTTTTATTAGAGCTACACCTGGCCTGACACCAGGCTGATCTGCTCAGGAAACAAAGTTATGGTTATAGCGGTTATTTGATGTTTATAGAATCAGAGCAGGGGACCTGGCTGTTCTTAGCAATATCCATGCCTTGTTGCAGATGACAGATAAATTGCTGTTTACTCTAGAGAAACTTTATTCTAAAAAACTAAGACAAACTTGCACAAAGTTGAGTAAATACTTTCTTATTCTCCAATCCAGTTTCCAGACTCTGTGTGGTTTGCACCAGATATTAACTTATTTTATCAGATCACAGCTTACTGGTATTTTATAGCTCTTAACATACCTTCATAAATTTAACATATACTTTAAGGTTCTAAGGTCTATACAATACTATTAAGTGATTATTTTCCCTAATTCCTTCATTTGTGTCCCCAATTAAAAATTTTATTCCTTGCAGGCTAGAACCATAAATTACTCATCTTTACATCTTGCTCAGCACCTAAAATCAGGCTGAGTAGTGTAAATTTGTAAACTCAATAAGGGGTTTATTTTTATCTAACTTCACTACAAAAAAAGATCTGTAGTAGCTTACAACAAAAATTCATATGATAAAATAGTGACAAAAATAAAGGACCAGGATGGGCTTCCAGTTCAAAATTTGAAATTAGATACACATTTACTTCCCCCCCCAATTCCATTATAAATAAGATCGGGGAGACTATAACCATAACAGTACAAAGAATGAGGAGAGGCCATCACCAGATCAGAATTTGTGATGAGATTATTATTGGAAGACAGAGGATAAGAGTACGCTGAGGTCTAAAATAGGGTGAGGAAGCTGCATCTCTGCCTATGCACAGGAGAGGATTGAAGCCAAGAAATCCACAGAAATTCCAAGCTCAAAGCTGGCAGAGTAGGAGTAAAAAGTGGTTATAAACTGCAGTTTAAAGGCCTGTCCTTAGAATAACAGCCCTCTCCCATCAGCCCTGGCAGAGTGAGGTAGCAGTGGCACTTACTCTAAAACTGAAACAGGAACTTCATTTCTAAAGAAATTTAACCACCTGCTGGAGACAGGATGGAATCCCAGCAAAGGTGACAATTTAGAGTACCATCTTACTCCTTCTAGCCTCTGGGTGGTCCCTGCACTGCCTATATGCTCCCTGCCAGGACACCTTAACATAAAGCCCACCTATAATGAGCACCTATGGAGATGGCCCTCTCCCAAAAAGGAAAGATCCTTTGGTTAAATAGCCCTGTATAGTGGCAGAGGACATATGCCAGCTTCCTATAATTAACTATTAATCAATCTAATTCTTCACTTGTGAATGTGAACCAACCAAGGATTACACAATATTCGAAGAAAACTAATAGCACTAACATGAACAAACACTACAAATGATACTAGAGGGAAAAAAAAAAACCTAAAAATCAAACAAACCTCTAATATATACTCTTAGCAAAATTCAAGCAGATAATGCATCCAGAAAGAATTCAGGCTGCTTTGAAAAAGGAGCAGCTGGGTGTGATGGTTCATGCTGGTAATCCCAACAACTCAGGAAGCTAAGGCAGGAGGATCACTTGTGGCCAGGAGTTCAAGACCAGCCTGGGAAACACAGTGAGACCCCCCCCCATCTCTATAAAAAAAATTTTTTTAAAGATAGCCAGGCATGGTGGCATGCACTTGTAGTCCCAGCTACTCAGGAAGTTGAGGCAGGACGATTGCTTGAGACCAGGAGTTTGAGGCTGCAGTGAGCCATGAATATATCCCTGTACTCCAGCTGGGGTGATAGAGTGAGACATTGCCTCTTAAAAAAAAAGGAAAAAATCCTGCTATACATGTCATGGGGAAAAGAATTTTTAATTAAAAAGCAGAAAATAAATATTCTTAAAAATTAAATATATAATTATTAAAATAAAAATTAGCAAAAATAGACAAATGAGATTATATCAAACTAAAAGGCTTGTCCACAGCAAAGGAAACAATCAACAAGTGAAGAGACAACCTGAAGAATGGAAGAAAACATTTGCAAACTATTCATCCAACAAGGGATTAACACCCAGAATATACAAGAAACTCAACAGCAAAAAAACCACCCAATTAAAAAATGAGCAAATAGACATTTCTCAAAAGATGACATACAAATGGCCAACAAGCATATGAAAAAATGCTCAACATCACTAATCATCAAGACAATGCAAATCAAAACCACGATGAGGTATTATCTCACCCCAGTTAGAATGGTCGTCATTAAAAAGACAAAAAATAACAAATGCTGGAGAGGATGCAGAGAAAGGGAAACTCTGATATACTGTTGGTGGGAATATAAATCAATACAGCCTTTATGGAAAATAGTATGGAGTTTCCTTAAAAAAACTAATAATAGAACTACCATAGGTTCCAGCAATCCCACTACTGGATATATACCCAAAGGAAAGGAAATCAGTATTTTGAAGAGATATCTGTACTCCCATGTTTATAGCAGCACTATTCACAATACCCAAAATATGGAATAAACCTAAGTGTCCATCAACAGATGAATGGATAAAAAAAGTATGGTACATATACACAATGGAATAGTATTTAAATAAATAAAATCCTGCCATCCACAGCAACATGGACGAATCTGAAGGATATCATGTTTAATGAAATAAGCCAGGCACAGACAGCTAAACACTGTATGTTTTCACTGGTATATGGAAGCTAAAAAAGCTGATCTCATAGGCTGGGTCAGTGGCTCAGGCCTATAATCCCAGCACTTTGGGAGGCCAAGGAGGGAGGATTGTTTGAGGCCAGGAGTTTGTGACCAGCCTGAGCAACATAGTGAGACCTCATCTCAAAATTTAAAAAAAATGTTTTTTTGAGGGAAAAATTATTTTGGACCTGAAACTTGGCATTCAAATGTAAGGGCTGAAAAATAAGGTCAAGGACATAAAAGTTTATTCCCCATATTTCAATTCAGTCAATCTTCAATACATTTTGACTAGAATTAAAATGCACTTTAATCTCATTAGGAAATCTTTAAGAGAAATCACAACATATGATTTTGGAGTCTAAGATGGAGAATTTAAATATTATCCACTTATCCAGGTAAGACAATAACTTTAACTTACCTTTGCTGATTTTCTTATAATAAGAAATTTATTTACTTATTCATTTTTGGACATATAAATACAAAATTTAAATTATCCCAAAAAACGTATGGAAGGGCTCCAGATACACAAATAAAACACACCAGGGGGCCAGGCGTGGTGGCTCACGCCTGTAATCCTAGCACTCTGGGAGGCTGAGGCAGGAGGATTGCTTGAGGTCAGGAGTTCAAGACCAGCCTGAGCAAGAGCGAGACCCCATCTCTACTAAAAATGGAAAGAAATGATCTGGACAGCTAAAATTACATATATATATAGAAAAAAATTAGGTGGGCATGGTGGCGCATACCTGTAGTCCCAGCTACTTCGGATGCTGAGGCAGATTGCTTAAGCCCAGGAGTTTGAGGTTGCTGTGAGCTAGGATGATGCCACGGCATTCTAGCCCGGGCAACAGAGTGAGACTCTGTCTCAAAAAAAAAAAAAAAAAAACCACACCAGGGAACAGGTTCTCTACCAGAAGCTGACTCCAGTATCCCTCCCAGCTACTTCCTCATCCTCTGCCCTCTCAGAAAACCTGAAAGAGTTGTTTATCATCACACTCTCCACTGTCTCTCTTCCACCTGCTCCGCTCAGCCTTCTATCCCCACCACTCCAGGAAAACGATTCTTGTCAAGGTCACCAGTGATGTCTACGTTGCCAAATCATATTCACCGTCCTCACCTTTCTAGACCTCTTAGTAACATATTTAACTCAAACTCTCTCCTTGAGCCGCTTTTTTCTCCTTGGCCCCATGACACCAAAACTTTCCTGTTTGTTTTTTTCCCTACCTCATAGGCCTCTCCTTCTTAGTCTCCTCTGCTGACCCCTCCTGCCCTGGAGCTTGATCCTTGGACTCTTTCTCTTGCTTTTCCACTTTCTCTCCAGATAATCCCTTCCAGTCTCATGACTTATGATACCATCTCTCTGTCAATGACTCCCAAATATTTCCCTCTGCTCTTGAGCTTCAGGGTCGACTTAATATCTCTCCTGAATGTATCAGAGGCATGTCAAACCTAACACTGCCAAAGGAGAACTCCTCATTCTCCATCGCTAAGTCTGCATGAAACGAGCAGCCTTGAAAAACTTAACAAGAAAATATCTAATCCCACTATTTCCTAGTAACAGTTAAAGACCAATCCTATGCATCCTCTCATTAACAGGCACACCGTGGGAGTTCTGTTTTGTACAACTTCTGAAAAGAGCTGAACAGACGGAAAAGAGATGTAAATCTTTCTCTTTTAAAATTGCTTTTGAGGATCTGTTTTTACAATAATTCCTGAGTGAACAGCGGGGTGCAGGCTTCAGGCCTCAGCCATATCTCCTCGAGGGCAGAGTCACATCTCCTGCGATAATTCCTTCTCCAAGGAAAGGCAGGAGAGCCAACTCTTGGACTTGGACATCCTGCTGCCCCTTCTGTTATCATCTGGCTGCCAAGAAGAAAGGAGCAGATGCAGCAGTTTCACAGTGCTCTGTTAATTTGGCTACAGCTATAAACCTTCTTCACCCCCTAAAAAAAAAAGCCTGAGTATCTGATTCTCTCTGCCAACATTCTCTACCTCCTTTGCTTCTGTGTTGGCCCTTTTCTGCCTGGGAAAAGTAAAATAAACTTCTTTCTATCCTAATCTTTGTCTGGAGAAATCCTTCTCAAAACCCGTGTGCACCAGCTCACACCTGGACCTTGTACCCTTACATCACACTTCCCCAAGGTATTCCCCTGGAGGAAATGCCAGCACCGTCTATCCAGTTCCTCAAGCCAAAAGCCTAAGAGTCAGTAAACACAGGTGGTTAAGAGCGTATGCTTTGGAGCCAACTGGGTTCAAACACGGCTCATTTATTTTAAGTAACTAAATGATCCTAGGCAAGTTAGGGTTCTTATGACAATTATATACCTTAAAATAAGTAAAGCATCTAGAACAGTAAGTTCTAACTAAATTAATTGGTAACACTAAATTAATTATTATTGCTGTTCTTATTTCCTCATTTCCTAATTCCCATTAGTAAGTCCTGTTGTCAACTGTAGTATCAAAACATCCTACATCTGTCCACTTCTCTCCATCTCCACTGCTGTGACCCTTGTCCAAGCCACTCTCATCCCTCCTATTACAGCTGCCTCTTTATTTCCCCCCTGCTTCTGTTCTTGCCCCCATGATCCATTCTCCACAAAGCAGCCAAAGTGATTCTTTCATATATAAACCAAATATAATTCCTCTGCCTAAAACCCTCCAATTTCTTCTCATTGCATGTAAGTTAAAAATTCAAATTCCTTTTCTGAGTCTTTTTTTTTTTTTTTTGAGACAGAGTCTCACTCTGTTGCCCGGGCTAGAGTGCTGTGGCATCAGCCTAGCTCACAGCAACCTCAGACTCTTGGGCTCCACCAATCCTCCTGCCTCAGCCTCCCAAGTAGCTGGGACTACAGGCATGCGCCACCATACCCGGCTAATTTTTTCTATATATATTTTTAGTTGTCCAGATAATTTTTATTTCTATTTTTAGTAGAGATGGGGTCTCGCTCAGGCTGGTCTCGAACTCCTGACCTCGAGCGATCCACCCGCCTCGGCCTCCCAGAGTGCTAGGATTACAGGTATGAGCCACCGCGCCCAGCCTCTTTTCTGAGTCTTAAATGCCCTGCATCAGCGGTTCACAACCCTAGTCACATATTAGAATCATGTATGGAGCTTTAAAAATGATTCATGCTTACGTTCCATCCTAGACCTGTTAAGTCAGAATCTGTAGCTGTGATGCCCATCAAAATTTTAAAAGCTCATCACAGGGCAAAGGCAATCTATATAAGCTAAACATTTGCACCCCCAGAATACACTGGGAAAAAAAAAAGCCCACCAGGTGATTGTTATGTACAGACATGGCTGAAAAACACTGACCTAAATGATCTGACCCTTCACCCATTTCTCCAGTCATGCTCCTATTTACTCACACATAGGAACTAACCACCTTGTTTCCTTTTCCTCAGTGGTCCAAATCTGTTTCTGCCTCAGGCACTTTGCATTAGCTATTCTTTCTGCCTGGAGAGCTCTTCCTCAGATCTTATGACTGAGGAAGATCTATGACCTCAGATCTGTGACCTCCACCATCTTTCAGTCTCAGCTTAAATATTGCTCCTTTAGGAGACCTTCTCCGGCATCCAAATGAAAGTAGATCACTAGATGGCACTTTATAAAGAATTTAGATGTATTTTTTTGTATGTTTTTATTATCTTTCTTTCCCCACAAAAATTTAAGCTCCAGAGTAGCTTATGTGGTCGCTATGCTCTTAGGGTATAGCTCAAGCAAATAGTTAAGTATTTGAGAAATGATTGTTGAATGAATGAGTAAATAAACAGGCATGCTTGGAAATCAGCTGCCTCAAGGCTGTCTTCCACAGCTTTAGAACAATGTTTACTTCCTTTTGTTTTATGAGCTATTTCCTCCAGAAGGACAGGGCCCTAGCATCCCAGCACACTTCTTCTGTAAAGGATGTTAAAGGACAGGATTTACTTCAATCCCAAACCCTGATATTAACTACTAGACTGTACATCCCTTACCTCGTCCTCCCTCTAACTTTTTCACCAGAATTGCCAACAAACTCAAATCAACTACTTTATATGATATTTTGCTTATTTTTCTCACCAAGATTCTGGCAGACAGGTTAACAAAGAAGGGACTCATGGGCAATGGGTAGAAGAAACCAAAAGAGAAAAAAAACCCATACACCAGATAGCCAAGTTTAGTCTGGAATTTTCCAATCTGAAGCTTGACATTCTAAATGGGCACTAGACTGAACACAAAATTCTTCCCCAGTAAACATAAAACACCTTCATGGATCCTTCAGACTAAGACATTTTAAGAAATTTTAAAAGGAGATAAAATATCTAAGTAACGGACCAAAACTACCCCTCACTACTAGTGTAAGGTCTAGTGGTACCACTTTACATTTAGAAGTGAAGGTATTACCTTGGGGATATCTCCCTTAATACCTGGGGGCAGCCGCAGGATCCAAAAGTTCCTGTTGCGCAGCAGGTTCTCCAAGTTCTCCAGCCGCCTCTGCAGCAGCCCATACTCCTGCAGCAGGGTCCCCAGCACCGCCCACTTGCCCTCCAGCTGGTTCCCAAGTTCAGTCACTGTCTTTTCACAGCTGGCTAATTTCTTCTCCGCTGTCCCTGTCCGGCCTTCTAGGTGTAGGAGTCGCCGGCTGTGGACCTCCACCTTCCTCTCTATCGCCTGCACGGCGGCCACCACTGTCCACAGGGAGATGGCTGCTGTCTGCAGGTGCGCCTCATTTGCTGCTGGGGGCGTAGGAAGTGGCTGCAGGGATGTAAGGCACTCGGAGTCCCATTCAGAAGTCTGTGTGCAGTGGAGAGATGGAACAAGACATTGAGTGTTAGAAGGAACCCTAACTTATAATTATTGCTTAATTGGATTGCTTAACTGTCTAGCTGAGATTAATGTGAATATAATTTTAGTACTGGCTGCATATGCCTCATCTTTCTGGAGCTCATTGGCATCAACAGCCAAGAGAACTGCTTTGATGATTCTCAGATAGATTTGGTAAGACAGTGAATGAATGAAATTGGCTCTTGAAGAACTAGTCTGGTGTTATTTCCTCTGACATAAGGCCCAGAGGCTCAGGTTGCTGCTGCATCTTCTATCTTTGGAAAAGGCAAATGTGCACAAAGATCCTTTCCAGGTTTCACTGAAGTCAATGCCCTCCGATAAATCCCTTACAGACTTATGCTCTGGTCCTGCCCACACCCTGTTTACAAACCATAACCACAACACTCAGTCATGATTGAATAAGCTGAGAATCTTGAATCTGGAGCAATCATCACAGTTGTTTTCAAATATTTGAGGGTTATAAAACAGAAGGCAGAGCAGACTTATTTAACCTTATATTGTTTTATTCCAGAGGGCAGAACTAGAACCAACATATGGAAATTTTCAGGCGGCAAACTTTGGACTATAATATATACTTTTTCCCTAGAGATGGGGTGTTGCTATGTTCTCCAGGCTGGCCTCAAACTCTTGGGCTCAAGAGATCTTTCCACCTCAGCCTCCTGAGTAACTGGGATTACAGGCATGTGCCACCACACCCAGCTAATAAATAATTTTTGAACCAGATCTTTCCAAGAAAATAACAGGTTGCTCCATCACTGAATGTACTTTGAAACAAAGAATGGTATAAAAGGAAGAAATTCCTACAACAAATAGGAGGTTGGACTAGGATGACCTCTACAAAGCCTTCTAACTCTATGAACTTGATAAACAACTCTCTGGTCACACTTCATTCTCATTTCCTCTGGTCTGCCATCCCATTAATAACTCCAGTCCTTTCGCCATTCCATTTGCTCCTGGTCTATCTGTCCATCCCTGGCTTTGCTTTCTTTTCCAGTTGATCATTACAGCCACTTTCAACTCGCCACCCTCCCCACCTTCATGCAAGTCTTTCTGCCTCACCTGCTCAGCTAACCTCCAGCCTTGAATGAGTCCAAGTGTTCTCCTCCATTCCTGTAAGCAGTCTGGCAAGCCCGACTAGAGGAAATCACACAACCAGGTAAACTGCTGCCACCACATACCAATGGTCTCTAAGCTCGGTGGGGACCTCAACACTGCCTGGTGCCCTCTGTGCTTCTTTTCCCATTCTATAAAGTGGCTGAGACAAACCCTCAGCATGCTCCTTCAACCGTTAGTACAGCGATTCTCAAGCTAATGTGCATAAGAATCACCTGGACATCTTGTTAAAATGCAGATTTTCATTCACTTAAGTTGGGGAGGAAAATTGAGATTCTGCATTTTTAACGAGCTCCCAGGTGATGCTTCCACTGTTGACTCAGGGAGCCCAGAGTAGTAAGACTCCTGTCCATTGCAGCCCCCTCACTCTCAGGAGAGGCCATGGCTGGCTACTTTGAGAAGAAAATTAATTAGAACTAAACTCTCTCAATTTTCTCTTTCTTCATACCCCTTCCTACTTCGAACTTATAGTATTAATAACTTAAGCCATGCTTTCTTCTCTCCTTCCCCAGGGAAAATTTTTCATCCTATTTGAAGCTAATCCCTCCACTTATGCCCTGAATATCAACCCCTTCCACCTTTTTGGATACATCATTCTTTTCTTTTTCTATCATCAATATGTCAGTCTCTCCTGATTCTTCTCCATAAGATTGACTTGCACTGTTCAATATGGTAGCCACTACCCTAGAGTACCTGACATGTAGTTATTTCAATTAAGATGTGCTATGAGTATAAACTACATAGATTTTGAAGACTTAGTATAAAAAAAGTAAAATCTCATTATAATTTTTTAAGTTGATTACATGTTGAAATAATATTTTGCATATATTGGGTTAAGTAAAACATATCATTAAGATTAATTTCGTCTATTTCTTTTTACTCTAACTTTTATTTAAGAAATAGGTTCTGGCTGTGTTGCCCAAGCTGGAATTCCTGGGTCAAGCAATCCTTCCGCCTCCCAAGTAGCTAGGACTACAGGAGCTTACCCCTGCACCTGGCTTCTTTTTACTTTTTAAACATGGCTACTACAGAATTTAAAGTTATGTATATGGCTTCCCTTATATTTCTATTGGACAGGGCTGGCACAAACACATGATCAGCTCTACCACCTTACAAAATAAAATTAGAAAAAGGAAAAATAGGTCCAAGAATAGAGAAGGCAACCCCCTGCTCTATGCCACTGCTACTGCTCTCTCTTTCCTCCTCTTCCTTTTCTCACAGTGCAGTCACTCCTCAGTGGGCCAGTCTGGCTCCTGAGCACTAAAATGGCTCTCCCTGAGGTGACCAAAGGCTTCTCAGGTGGCAAATCCAAGGAATGCCTTTCTGTCTTTCACTTGACCGTTTCCTCCGCATTCTAAATGGTCGTGTGCAGCAACATCACGGTCGCCCTGGCAACTGACCACTGCTGAGCCCCTTGCGGGCCTTCCGTAAACGCTCGCTGAAAGGACGGACGCGCACCGCTGATCCCACCCTCGGAGTCCGCACCAGTCATTCATTCGGCACATAGTTGCGGAGGGCCTCCCGCGTGTCGTGCGCTGTCAGGCACCCGGCACTGGGGAGCCATTCGTCACGCAGTCTGGCGAGAGTACGCCTTAATGCACCTAAATTCCACCCCGCCAGCGCCCGGGTCGCTGCACTGAGGATTTGGTGACAGCTCCCACAGCCGGGAGAATGGCTTAGAGATTACAAAACCAACCCAGCCCCACTTCCCAGCTTCTGGCTGGCCGTCGTGGGCTGCCACGAGGCGGGGCAACCCTTCTTGGCTTAAACTCTCCCACTGCGGGGGAAGGGGGTCCCTGGACCTCATCCCCGGGGACGCAGGGGGTGAGCGCGTCCTCTCAGACCCGCGCTCTAGTCTGGTGTCCCCGGGTGGGAGGTTTCACACCCACCCGCTAGGTCCCCTCCCGGCAGGCTGCAGCCGCAAACCCGGGGCGACAGGAGACGTGGCCCGGGGACCCCGGATGAGGACGCCTGTGTCGGCCGCTCCCAGACGGCCTGCCGGCCCTTTCTCCCTCGGGGTCTGGGTCGCGGAGACCCTTCCGGGCTCACAGCACTCGCGCGTGGGCCGCCCTTACCGGAGCCGGGGTTGCCTCGGCCATGGCCCCGCGCTGTCCGACCCGGCCGGGGGAGAGTCGCCGCCGCCGCCGAGCGCTGAACCACGCAGGCCCGACCGCCCGGTCCTCTCAGCAGGAGGCGCCGGCCCAGCCCAGCCTTCCCGCACTGACGCGGCTCGCGCGGCCGTCGGGCTTCGGGACACAGCAGAGGCGCAGGGCGGACTGCCGGCCGGCGGGAGCTGGGGCGGTGAGCAAGTGCCGCAGCACTCGGCCCGCAGCGACCCCTCCGCTGGCGTTCCGTGGGCAGCGAGTGCACCCGGAACGGCGCCGGCCTAGACCCGCCGCAGGCTCGCGCCGCCCGCCCGCCCCGGCCAGCGCGCCCCCTGCCGGCCCTGGCGGCCAGCGCCGCCCGCGGTCCCTTCGCCCCTGCGGCTGGTGGGCGGCGGTGCCCGGAGGCTTGGCGGACTCGGCGCACGTGTGTTCTCTTTTCTCACCCCCGAGCAGCCTCGGCACAAGGTAGTTTAGGCCGGCTACAAAGCAGGGCGTGTGCTGCGAGTGATTTTCTTCCTGGAGGCCCAATTAGCAGGCACCGCCTGAAGGGAAGCACTTCTGCCGGATGGGCGGAGTGACCACCCGGCCCTGTGGGTTAGAATGAGCGACCAAGAAGCACAAATAAGTGATGAAGAAGATATGCGTCATTTGCAGAAATTATAAAAGTGGCGGCCAAGCTGAAGCGGCTCACATCCCCAGTGGCCAGCGTTGGGACCTACTACTGCTCTGCCTCTCCCTGACGGCTCAGATTATTGCCTCTCTGGGGCCTGGTCTAGACGTGGAATTCTTGAGGGCAGCATTAGTCAAGCTTGAAGTTATGGTTAACTGGGTCTGGACTAATGGAAAGGCGAGAAGAAAGTGTCATCTGTAGAGGTTCAGTGTTTCAGGTCAAGAGAGTGTTACAGTAAGATACCACATAGTCCTGGTTTTCCAGCACCCTCTTGATTTCAAGCATGTATGAGTCGACCCCTCCGAAACCTGTATTTCAACAAAGGAATCAAGTCAATGTCCACAACGGTAAAAATATCTGTAAATCACAAAAGTATGAGTATCATCCTGTTGGGACAACAGCTCTTGAGCGTGCTAATTTATTCTTAGACTGTAGCTACGTGTGCAGAATATAATTTGAGGTCTACCTGAATATACATTTTGGTCAAATGGTGAATGTTTGATAGTTAAAATTGCCATTCTCTGAGTCAGAATATGACCAATTATGAGGAAAAAAAAATCCAAATTTCCTTGGAATGAAAATTCAGGTTTTTTTTAGCCCTATGAATCCCAGTGAAGAACAAAAAAAAAAAAAGAAAATTCAGTTTTATAATTTTATTATTTAAAATGTAGTAGTTAAAATTTTAAAGTTTGACCTCATTGGGCTATTTAACAGGAATATTTTCATTACTGAATAAGACACTTTCAACTAAGCTCAATGGAGCAGCAAGGCCAGCACCACCTGTATAATATAAGTAATATTACCACAAATTTATTACATGTTCCTTCCTCTAATAGGAACTCATTAAGGTAAGTCTTTCCTCCTATTTAATTCCCGGCCTTAAAAATTTTTTTTAGATGGTGACAGCATTTCATGAAACAATTTCACTGACTGAAGGTTCATGTACTGTTTAAAGAAGAGGGACAATATCTTCAAAAGTAGATTTAAGACTGTTGTACTGACTTATATTTTTAATTTCTAATATTTTTTACTGCTCTTGCAGCAATCAAAATCACTAGAGAAAAAATTGTCCTTAAAGTTTGCCCTTAAAGAAATGTGACAATGGAACAATTTAATTGGTTTTTGAGTTAACAAAATAATTGCAGTTTCCAGCTGCATCTTAGCTTTCTTTAACCTACCCATTAATTTCAGCATCTTCCCTGGACTGGAATCAAAGGAAGATCTTTGCAGCGTGTATGATGTAAAAAATACTCTCGGCCAGGCGTGGTGTTTCACGCCTGTAATCCTAGCACTCTGGGAGGCTGAGGCGGGAGGATCGCTCAAGGTCAGGAGTTTGAGACCAGCCTCAGCAAGAGGGAGACCTCGTCTCTACTAAAAATAGAAAGAAATTAGCTGGACAACTAAAAATATATAGAAAAAATTAGCCGGGCATGGTGGCACATACCTGTAGTCCCAGCTACTCGGGAGGCTGAGGCAGGAGGATCGCTTGAGCCCAGGAGTTTGAGGTTGCTGTGAGCTAGGCTGATGCCACAGCACTCTAGCCTGGGCAACAGAGTGAGACTCTGTCTCAAAAAAAAAAAATCCTGTCAAGGAACATCAATTTATTCAGCAAGTTCTGACAAACAAACTGCTTTCTCTGCAAGCAGCCATTGGCTATTAGTAACTCTTGCTATGATGGTAATATCTGGAAACTACAAAATTAAAGCCTTTTTGTATCAGCCTTTGAAAGATATCATAACTGCTATTCCATCTTGTTTAAGTATCTTGTAAATGTACATGGCAAGATAATCTCAAAATCTCTTGTGCATCACATAATTTGTTGTTAGCTGTAGAAAAATTGTGGAAGTGGTGTAAAATGTTTCTGCTTACAGCCAGTAATTTTCTATTACATCATTTTAAGCTGTACCCATTTTCTGAATATAAAACTGAAGATGTGAATGAACTATACAGTATTGTAACAAGGAATGGCCTGGAAAGAGAAAGAAAAAAAGGATTTTCTCTCTTTAAAACTTCCCCCACTCTTTTTGGGAACTACATCCTGGCCGGCATCCCTCAGGCAGGTTAAGTCTTTTGTTAAAACTCCCAGGTGGCACCCTGAGGTGGGCAGCTGGCTGAGTTCACCAGCTTTGTCTTTGGCGGAGGTGGGACAATTACAATAGTTAACCACGGAAATTGCCTGAAGTTGAGAACTCTCCCTTTAAAAGCTCTGTATTTCTGCCTTTGTGCAGGAAAAATTTGGATTTTGAGATGGTAGTCTGCTTTTTGTTCCCTTTGTTGGCAAAGGTAATATGTCTCTTTCTCCATCCCCAAAAGACTTGTCCTCGTCCTCATTCTTCTGATTCAGCGTCCTGGACAAGTGCTGAGTTTTCAGTAATAGCATGATTGTGCTCATAGCCTATTCCATATTTGTTCCATGGGAAATGAGAAATTCATGCATTCTCTTTACTGATTTTACATTCCATAAATATATATATTTTTTGAAACAGAATCTCTGTTGTCCGAGCTAGAGTGCCGTGGCATTAGCCTAGCTCACAGCAACCTCAAACTCCTGGGCTCAAGCAATCCTCCTGCCTCAGCCTCCCGAGTAGCTGGGACTACAGGCATGTGCCACCATGCCCGGCTAATTTTTCCATATATTTTTAGTTGTCTAGCTAGTTTCTTTCTATTTTTAGTAGAGATGGGGTCTCGATCTTGCTCAGGCTGGTCTCGAACTCCTGACCTCAAGGATCCTCCCACCTCGGCCTCCCAGAGTGCTAGGATTACAGGCGTGAGCCACCGCGCCCAGCCTCCATAAATATTTCTCAAAGTCAGATTCACCGTGTGTGTGTGTGTGTGTGTGTGTGTGTGTGTGTGTGTGTGTGTGTGTGTGTGTGTGTGTGTAAGTCAGGAATCTTTCATTAAGTAAGGAAAGCTGAAGTACAGTTGAATTAATCATTGTTCTTCTGTGGCCAAACCTAAAAATTTAAAGTTGAGTCTTCATGTCCACATGTCTCATATACCCGATATTGTGGCAGTGTGTTTAACAATTTCAGTAACCTTTTTGTGCACAGCAGAATATAAATCAGGAAAAAGGTTTTAGGAATGTTTTGTAAAAGACACCAATATTTAGAATTAATAGCTTGGGAAAATATCAAAAATTCTCTTCAACTGCTGAAAGTGGTTATCAATCAGTATACAGCAATTATTTCTACAATCTTTAAAAAATATGAGCCTTCATGAATCCCAAATTATGAGGACCTGTCTTATGAAAAGCACTCATATGTAGTCCATGGTTTAGAGAGAACAAATATATTTGGGGTGCCTAATTTTTAATCAAAATTTTCTCCTTCAGACTCTATGAAGAAAATCTTTTAATTATGTCTCAAAGATGATTTAGCACATATATATTGCACATATGTTTTCCCTCCTTGTAAAATTTTGAGGTAGCCAAGTTGACATTCTGCTTATTTTTTTCAAGGCTTCTATGGAAAACCAGACATTGTGCTTTTAATTTATTTTCCTAACGTGTGAAAAATTATTAAGTAGGGATTTTTTTAAAGATTCATGGACTAAATAGAATCAAATCACTAAACATTAGTTTCTAAAGTTTTTTTACTGTTTATGAATGCAATTGTACCAAATAATTTTATAGTAATTAGAATTACTATATATAATCTTTATTATTTTCCCCTGTAAGCATTTATATTTTTACAGACATCTGCTGGCTCACAAAGGATATAATATTCTTTCTGTTATCTAAATAAGACTCTTAATATTCATATTGACTGTCAACGTATTTAACTATTTGAAAGTTCTTGTTTATTACGTAAAATTAACACCTTCTATAATCCTCAATTATTGTAGCCTTTTACTTTTTTTTTTTTTTGGAGACAGACTCTCACTCTTTTGCCCTGGCTAGACTGCTGTGGCGTCAGCCTAGCTCACAGCAACCTCAAACTCCTGGGCTTAAGGGATTCTCCTGCCTCAGCCTCCCGAGTAGCTGGGACTACAGGCATGCGCCACCATGCCCAGATAATTTTTTCTATATATATTTTTAGTTTTCCAGCTAATTTCTTTCTATTTTTAGTAGAGACAGGGCCTCGCTCTTGCTCAGGCTGGTCACAAACTCCTGACCTCGAGTGATCCACCCGCCTCAGCCTCCCAGAGTGCTAGGATTACAGGCGTGAGCCACCGTGTCCAGCCAAAAGACACTATTAAGAGAGTGAAAACACAAGCCACAGACCTGGAGAAAATATTTGCTAATCATACATCCAACAAAGGACTTGCATCCAGAATATATTAAGAACTCTCAAAACTCAACAATAAGAAAAAAACCCACTTTCAAATGCCTGCCTTCTGCCTTCTTTTTGCTTTTTCTTTTTTTAGAGACAGTCTCCCACTGTCACCAGGCACTGGATTATAGTAGCAGTATCATAGCTCACCTGTAACCTTGAACTCCTGAGCTCCTGCCTCAGCCCCTTGAATAGCTGGGACTACTGGCATGGGCCACCCTGCCTGGCAATTTTTTTTTAAATTTTTGGTAGGGACAGGGTCTTGCTGTGTTGCCCAGGCTAATCCCAAACTCCTGGTCTTAGGACATGCTACCCCCTCAGCCTCTCAAAATGCTGAGATCACACCTGTGAGCCACTGTGCCCACCCAGCATGCCTGACTTCTTAAACTAGGCTTTGTTAATGTGTTTATTGCAATCAGCATTATCTCTAAGAGTCTTTAACATAATATATTATTAGATGTTACTCTTTTACCTATTACCTAAAGTCTAGCTAATGTATTTTTAGAAGTGCTAATTCAGACTTAAGAAAATAAACTTTTTTTGTTGAGGGGACAGAATCTCACTCTGTTGCCCAGGCTAGAGTGCAGTGGTATCATTATAGCTCATGGCAATCTCAAACTCCTAGGTTCAAAATGTCCTCCTGCCTCAACCTCCCAAGTAGCTGGGACTACAGGCATATGCCATCATGCCCGACTAATTTTTCTATTTTTGGTAGAGATGTGGTCTCACTATGTTACTCAGGCTAGTCTCAAACCCCTGGCCTCAAGCAATCCTCCCACTAGAGAAAATAAACTTTACGTTGTACAGAAAGATCATTGAGAGTATAATAGAGTTGGCCGGGCACGGTGGCTCATGCCTGTAATCCTAACACTCTGGGAGGCTGAGGAGGGAGGATTGTTTGAGCTCAGGAGTTCGAGACCAGCGTGAGCAAGAGCGAGACCCTGTCTCTACTAAAAAAAAAAAAAAAGAAAGAAAGAAAGAAAGAAAGAAATTATATGAACAACTAAAATATATATATAGAAAAAATTAGCCAGGCATGGTGGTGCATACCTGTAGTCCCAGCTACTCCAGAGGCTGAGGCAGGAGGATTGCTTGAGCCCAGGAGTTTGAGGTTGCTGTGAGCTAGGCTGATGCCATGGCACTCTACCCTGGGCAACAGAGTAAGACTCTGTCTCAAAAAAAAAAAAAAAAGAATATAATAGAGTTGATGGAGGTGTACATTGGTATAACCTCTTTTGAACAACTTGGTAATGTTTCAGTTATAAATATATACGCCTTTGATTCAGCAATTCCTCTTCTAGGAATATATTCTGTAAATATGTCTGCATATACAAGATTTATTAAGGCAATATTTGTAGTAGAAAAAGACTATGACTCAAATGTCTAGTAAGGGATGAGATGAATGATAAACTATGGTACATTGGTATGCTGTGCAGCTGCTAAAGAACATGTGAATGAACCATCTTTTAAATGTCTTAAGTGTCAAAAGCAGAGAACTGTCCACTAGGATAGTTGACTGAGCTGAAACAGGAAACCCTCTGTCCTACTTCAAATTCAATAGCAATCCTATATCAAATATTTTATCCAAAAGTGTTCCCAAACTTGATTATGGATGAGACTTATTATATTCTGTATATGTTATAATAATTTTCTATAATAAAACCTAACCTTTTCATTAAAAATTCTGTATTTACCAACCTGGGGGAAAAAACTAAATGGGCAAAGGACAAGCACAAGCACTTTGGCCGGGTGTGGAGGCTCACGCCTATAATCCTAGCACTCTGGGAGGCCAAGGCAGGAGGATTGCTTTAGGCCCAGAGTTTGAGGTTGCAGTGAGCTATGATGACGTCACTGCACTCCAGTCTGGGCCCAGTGAGCTATGATGATGCCACTGCACTCTAGCCCAGGCAACAGAGTGAGACTCTTGTCTCAAACAAACAAACAAACAAAGCCACTTTGCCAAAGGATGGCCATTTAGCACATAAAAAAATTTTCAATATCATTAGAAATTAGAGAAATGCAAATGAAAACTACGTTGAGGCTGGGTGCGGTGGCTCACGCCTGTAATCCTAGCACTCTGGGAGGCCGAGGCGGGTGGATTGCTCAAGGTCAGGAGTTCGAGACCAGCCTGAGCGAGACCCCATCTCTACTAAAAAGTAGAAAGAAATTATCTGGCCAACTAAAATATATATACAGAAAAAAATTAGCCGGGCATGGTGGCGCATGCCTGTAGCCCCAGCTACTGGAGAGGCTGAGGCAGTAGGATCGCTTCAGCCCAGGAGTTTGAGGTTGCTGTGAGCTAGGCTGACGCCATGGCACTCACTCTAGCCCGGGCAACAAAGTGAGACTCTGCCTCAAAAAAAAAAAAAAAAAAAGAAACTACGTTGAGATATGTCGATGGAAAAGAAGCCAAACTGTGTAAAATACTTTAAAGAGGTTTATTCTAAGTCAAATTTGAGGACCATGACCTGGAGCCACACCCAGGAAGCCTTGAGCAAGTGGACTCCAGTGGTTGGGTTACAATTTGGTTTTTTTTTTTCTTTTTTTTTTTTTAGATTTTACCTAGATTTTAATTAGAGCCTATGCCAGATGTCTCCTACATCCTGGAAGATTCTGCTGCCTTCATCCAGGGCACCAGCAAAGGCCACAATTTGGTTTTATACATTTCAGGAAGACAGGGGTTACAAGTGAAGTCATAAATCAATACATGGAAGGCATACACTGGTTTGGCCCAAAAAGGTGGGCCAACCTAATGTGGGGGAGGGACTTACCAGTTATAGGTGGGTTTAAGGATTCCTTGACTTGTAATTGGTTAAAGACATGAAGCATTGTCTAAAGGCTTGGAAGGTTTTAAGATAAGGAGCTGCTTATCAGAGACAAGCCACTGACATATTTGTTGTGTAAATTGAGCACCTGCAGGCTTGTCTTGCATAGCCTTAGGCCTATTAATGAGTTAGGAAGGATGTCTTCAAGAAGGGAAGGGGGAATGATCTGGCATGTCTGACCTCCCTCCTCAGGGCAAGCAATTTAGTTTTAGGATATCCCCTTGGCCAGGAGGGGGGAGTCCATTCATTCAGCCAATGAGAGGGAGCCTTAAGATTTTATTTTAGTTCATAGATACAACTACACCATTGATTAAAATGTCTGAAATTTAAAAAAAAATGCCTGAAAATAGCGAGTGCTACAAGGATGTGGAGCAACTAGAACTCTTATGCATTCATAAGGGGAACGCATAATGGTACAGTCACTCTTAAAAGCAGTTTGGCCATTCCTTATAAAATTAAATATACATTCACAATATGACTCAGCAGTCCCACTCCTGCGTATCTGCCCTAAAGAAATAAAACTTTATGTTCACACAAAAACCTGTATACAAATGTTTGTAGCAGCTCTATTCAGAATTGCCAAAGCTTAGAAAAAATACAAATACCCTTTAATGGGTAAATGCATTTCAGTACATCCATACTGTGCAATACTAGTTGTAAGGTTTAAGACTGGAGTCTAGGGGAGGGGCGGTGCAGCTGAAAGTCAAACCACCCTCCCGGGTCTCGGCACCAAAGGTAAGGTTTTTTGGATTGGCCAGCACCAGAGAAAGAAAGACGAGCAGAGTTGAAAGGGATAAATAAAGAGGCTTTATTGGGGAACTCCTGGGTGAGGGTAACAGGTCCCAAGAGAGGGGCCCAGGTGAGATTCTCGGGTCCCTGGAGAGAGAGAGAGACCCGAGAAGTCGCATCTCCCAGAAGTTTGAGTGGGCTTATAGATGTTTTTAGGGTTGGGGGATGGGGGTTTCTTCGGCGGGAAGATTTTGGCACGAAGAGTGAGGAATTTCTTTGTTGCAGTTTTAGGGCCGGTATTGAGAAATAGGAGGGGCCAGTGGTATGTGTGGACTCCAGGAACCGAGACCCTTATAAGGGTAACCATCCAGGTGTGGTCGTCCTTTAATTTAGCTGGGCCTTGCAGGCATTGTCCTTGGCAGGTCTTATGGGCTTCTTCTTTTTCCCTTAGGGAGGGGAGGGGTGCCTGCCACCAGCCTTACACTATTCGACAATTAAATAAAATACTGTGACACACACATCCACATTGTTATGTGGATGAATCAAAAAAGCATTAAACTTTTGAAAAGCCAGTCACTAAAGGCTACATATTGCATGATTCCACTCATATGCCATTCTAGAAAGAACTAGGAACAGCCAGGCGTGGTGGTGCACTCCTAAAGTCCCAGCTACTCAGGAGGCTGAGGCAGGGGGGTCACTTGAGCCCAGGAATTTGAGGTTGCAGTGAGCTAGGACTTCACTGCACTCCAGCCTGGGCAACAGAGCATGACCCTGTCTCTAAAAATTAAAAATAACAATTAAAAAAAGAGAAGAAAACGAGGGACGAAGAGCAGATCAGTCCTTGTCCGGGGTACGCATGTGAGTACAGGCCTGGGAAGAGGAGAATGCAGGGAATTTCTGGAGTGTTAGAACTCTTTTGTACCCTGATAATGCTGGTTATTACACATATCCATACATGTGTGAAAATTCATAGAACTTTACACCACAAGAAGTTAATGTTACTGTATGGTATTTTAAGAATGAAAAATTTTGAACAGTAAGGTACACATACATTTTGTAACTGAGTCCAAGCTTGTACCACGTGCCACACATCAATAAGTCCAGAGACAAGGCGTTGGGTCAAGGAAAGTGACTTTTATCTGGAGAGCCAGCAGATGGAGAAGATGGCAGACTAGTGTCCTAAGAACCATCTTAAGTTACTATGAAGTTTAGGCTCTTTTTTATGTTAAGGGAAGGGGAAAGAGGAGGGGCATTACAAGAGGTGACTGAGGCCAGTGTAAGGATGGTGGTGGGCACCTCTCCCCTCCCTAATGGAAAAAGAAGAAGCCCATGAGACCTACCAAAAACAATGCCTGCAGGGCCCAGCTAAGTTAAAGAATAGCCACACCTGGATGGTTACCCTGATAAGGGTCTCAGTTCCTGGAATCCGTACATACCACCAGCCCCTCCTGTTTCTCAATACCCGCCCTAAAACTGCAACGAAAAATTCCTTGCTCTCCCCCACCATAAATCTTCCTGACAAAGAAACCCCTACCCCCAGCCCTAAAAACATATATAAACCCACTCAGACTTCTGGGCGGTGCGACTTCTCAGGTCTCTCTCTCTCTCCCGGGACCCAAAAATCTCGCCCGGGTCCCTCTCTTGGGACTCGTTACCCTCACCCAGGAGCGCCCCAATAAAGCCTCTTTACTTATCCCTTTCAACTCTGCTCGTCTTTCTTTCTCTGGCGCCGGCCAATCCAAAAAACCTTACAGCCAGTAGACATCTGGGCATCAGTGAGGGTCAGAGGAAGTGTGAAACGTCTTTGTTCTTAGTTAACTTTGGATGATTTAAGTCAGGTCAAGGTGTTCCTGTAATCTTTAACATAGCATTGTCATTTGTGTGCATACTTATTTCCCCAGGAGTTAGTTTTGGGAAAGGGACAGTTATCTTCTTTTTTCTAGAGTTTAACTGTAATACAAACGAAATTTTTCTTAAAATTAGCTGGCCTGTGTGCAGAGCTAAACAGAAGCTTTTAATCTAAAGGGTATTACTGCAGGGGGTCAGAAGCAAAATGCAGCTAGTTGTGCTAAGCCTCCCTTCACTGTTACAAGTTCCATAGGAAACACACTCATCCTAGCTACGCAGGGACTGTTTTCTTTCTCTTGGCGCCTCCTCTCCCCACAGGCTGCATGCCTTTCCTTTCTGTTCCTTTAGCCTAAATCCTAAACTATGATTAGGATAGACTCTGAGGTTGATTTTCTTAGAAACAAAGTCACCCCTCTAACTCACTCTCCTTTTTCTGTCTCTCCCTGTATCACCCCTTCCTGTGTCTTCCCATCTCTTTCCCTATTCCCGTCTCTTTCAGAGCTTCTCGATCTGGGTTTCATTCCCTCCGTCCATCTTTTCTTCCACCTCTGTCTCTCCGCCTCCCTGTAGAGGCCCTGGACACCTGGCCCCTTCCCTTTGGCCAACCTCCGTCCCAGCAGGCGGCCCCGGGAGGCCTCGTCTCTCTGCCCGAGGCTATTCCCTGGCCCAGAAGGGAGCGTGGCCTGGGCCCGGGTGAATCCACCGACGAGGGACAGGACGTGGTGGCCAGAGCCCGCCTGCCTGCCCGGGACGGGCTGGCGCTCCCGCACCCCGGCGCACGGCAGGCGGCGCGCTCCACGGTGACCCCTGGGGACCGGCCCACCGCCCTCGCGCGATTCCTGGGCTTCCCTCACGGGTGACTCGGGTCGGCTTTGCGAGACGGACCCAGACACTCCCTCTCTTGCCCGCTGCTGCTCTGTCTCGGCTTCTGGGGGGAACGTGTCTCCCGGTCCCTGACTCTCCACTTCCCCTCTGTCTTGCGTTCCTTCAGCTCCTCTCCAGCTGTTCGCTTCCCTCGGAGATCCCCACACAGTCCAGAGATCCGTCACACATGGGGGCTGCGGCCTGCGCGGCCTGGGCCAGGGGCTCTCCTAAGAGGGCTGTCCCTGAGCGGCGCCGGCTCCTCCCGGCCGCAGGGGGCGCCGTGGGGCTGGGCGTCCTGGGCCCCAGATCCCGCCTCTGAGGGTCGTCCCCGGGACTGCGTCGGCTCCTCCCGCCAGACGGGGGCGCTATGGGGAGCGCCCGTTCCTCCCGGGCGCAGGGGCGCTATGGGGCGGGGCGCCGTGTGTCCCGGGTCGCCGAGTCCCAGTATGCACTGCGCTCTGGCCGGCGCTGTGTTTTGGCGGCGGGGGCGGGGGGCGATGAGTGGGCTCTGCTGGGGTTCGGGGCGGTGCCGGGGCTGTGCGCTGCGGGGCCTGTTCCCGCGGAGCCGTCATGGCCCAGCCGGCTTCGGTAAGAGGGGCCGGTGGAGGCTGCAGGCAGGCTCTGCCGAAACTACAGTCCTGTCCCGGCCGGAGTTGGGTCCCGGGCTAGGGAGTGAGGCGGAAGAAACCCCGGCCTGGGGGGACTGTCTTTCGCCCCTGGACTGAGCTCGGAGCCGGGGCTGGAGAAGGCACAGTGTTGGTGCGCGCAGTGTTGTGGAATTGATCTGGGAATAAGTCGTTGTGGGGGGAGTGGGGTGTCGGCGCGGTGGCGTTCGCCTGTGGTCCCAGCTGCTCTGGAGGCTGAGGCGGGGACGTCGCTTGAGCCCAGCAGCTGTGCCCACGGCGTGTCCACGCTAAGTTGGGCATCTATGTGGTGACTTTTCGGGAGCGGGGCACCACCGGGATTACTAAGAAGGGGTGAACTGGCCTAGGTCGGAAACGAAGCAGGCAAAACTCCCGTGAATAGCCCCTGCACTCCGGCCTGAGCAGCATAGGGAGACCCTGTCTGTTTGGGAAAAAAAAAAAAAGATTAGTTTGGAAATAAGAGGCCGGGTGAGGTCTGGTGTGTGGGCCTATTGTCTACTCTGGTCAACCACTGTGCCCACCCTCAGGGCTCTGAAGTCTTGGGTTTTTCCTGGGCTCATGTGTAAGGGTAGTTAGTGGCTGTTCCATGCTCTGCTGCTGGAGGTAGCCTCAGAGAAGCACATCGGCCTAAGCAGGTGAGAAAAAGGGAGGGGAAAGAAAACGAGCTGAGAAATTGGAGACTGCTCCCTTTAGGAAAGGTCAGAAAACTTGAAACCGGTTTGGGTAGTTAAATTAAATTTACCGCCAGTGCTGTAGTATGGTAGTGGAAAATTTGGACACTGTTTTTAGAGTTTGGAAGGCATATCCTGAGGCTTAATCCAAGAAACCCCATTACATTCAGTTAAGTCTAACCTGCTTAAATATGCAAATTGTCCTTGTGCCCCCAATGAAATTTAATTATATTACTAATGTAATGTTCCCTATTAGCATTTTCTTCTTCCCTTCTGCCTCCCACTCCCTTTCCCCAGCCTCCCTTGGCAGGTACACATTCTTTCCCAAATTCTTAAAACTGTGTCCCTTCAGCCAGGCTTTCTTTTTTATTATTTTTTCCCCTCTAGGCAGTTGGAAACCTCCTGGAATATTCCTCTGTTCTGTGAAAGTTTGTGGTGCTGCTTCCTTGGCTATAAATTTGAGTCCATAGAACATGTGATGACAGCTTCTTGGCTATTGTGTTATTTGGGATAGGCAAGGAGAAATCTTTTTTTTTTTTTATTTTCCTTTACACTGGAGAGGCTCAGTGCTAATTGTAAATATGATCACAAATGAGTCTTTGTAGGTGGAAAACATGGGTGAGGTACAAGGAAACTGTAGAGGAATTTTGTTGAAATCTCATTATAAAAACATCAATCAGTTTGAACTTGTTTGTTATAGTACTTGGTACGTAAGCTTTCAGAGCCTGTGATACTTTTGATGATAGAGTTTTATCTCTGCAACTTTTCAGAATCTTGAGTGTCAAATGGCCTTGGCTATAAGGTCCCCTAGATTCTCTTATTGGGAGAATTTACTTTGTAGTACTTGTGACCATGATTTTTTATATACTTGGGAAGAGCCGTACCTATCTTTCTATTTCTAGATGACCAGCTTTTTGGGGGAGGTGCTCATCTATGTTTGTAGCATAGAATCTGAAAGGGGTGAGAACGGAATTTTCAATTTATTTATGTTCTATTGCTTCCCTACTCCCACAGTGTATCTGTCCTCCAAACACTCAGGAGAAACAGCCCCTGTTAGTCAGTCCATACCAGAGATTATAGATTAATGGTCCATGAGCCAATCATGGCTTGCAGACATATTTTGTTTGGAACACTCTTTGTTGTTAAAACTGTAAATTTTAATTGCCAGGATGAGGGTTCACATAATATGATGTACATTTCCTGTTTTTCTTTAAAAACTGACACATTCCGATGTAAAACATAAAACTGTAAAACCTGTAGAAGACGATATTGGAGAAAATATTTGGGATCTAGGGCATGGTGAAAGTTCTTAGATGTAGCACCAAAAAAAGCACAATCTGTAAAGGGAAACAAATGATCAGTTGTACATAATCAAAATTAACAACTTTTGCTTTGTGAGAGATACAAGAAAAGACAAGATACAGACTGGGGGAACATATTTGCAAACTGCATATCTGACAGAGGTCTTATATTTAGAGTATATAAAGAACTATCACTGAATAGTAAAAAAAGAAATCCAATTAGAAATTAGAAAAACTATAAAGAGACATTTTACCTAAGAGAATATATGCATAGGAAATAAGCACATGAAAAGATGTTCAGTAACTCATTAGGAAAATTTAAAATAAAACCACAGATATCACTATATACCTATTAGAACAGTTAAAATTTTTAAAAAGTGGCATTACCAAATGCTGGTGAGGGTGCTGAGAAGTTATCTCTTATACATTGCTGGTAGGAATATAAAATGGTTTGGCAGTTTCTTTAAACACTAAACATATACTTGCCTTACAGTGTAGTAGTTGTAGTCCTGGGCACTTATTCCAGAAAAATGAAAACATGTCCAATCAAAATATTCCTCAATAGCTGAATGGTTAATCAAATTGTACATCCATACCATGGAATACTACTCAGCAATAAAGATGAAATGTCATGTGTTACTTAATGACAGGCATACATTCTGAGAAATTCATTGTTTGATTTTTTTTTTCTTTTCTTTTCTTTTTTTTTTTTTTTTTTTTTTTTTGAGACAGAGTCTCGCTCTGTTGCCCAGGTTAGAGTGCCATGGCATCAGCCTTGCTCACAGCAACCTCAAACTCCTGGGCTCAAGCCATCCTCCTGCCTCAGCCTCCTGAGTATTTGGGACTACAGGCATGCACCACCATGCCCGGCTAATTTTTCTATATATATTTTTAGCTGTCCATATAATTTCTTTCTGTTTTTAGTAGAGATGGGGTCTCGCTCTTGCTTAGGCTCGTCTCAAACTCCTGAGCTCAAACAATCCACCCGCCTCAGCCTCCCAGAGTGCTAGGATTACAGGCGTGAGCTACCGCGCCTGCCCTTGTTTGGTGATTTTGTCATTGTGCAAACATCAGTGTGCTTACACGAACCTAGATGGTATAGCCTACTACACACCTAAGCTATATGGTATAGCTTCCTGCTCCTAGGCACAGACCTGTACAACATGTTACTGTACTGAATACTGTAGGCAATCGTAACAGTGATAAGCATTTGTGTATCTAAACAGAAAAGGTACAATAAAAATATGGTATTATAATCTCACGGGATCACTGTGGCATATGTGGTGCATCCTTGACCAAAGCATTGTTACGTGGCAAATGACTGTATTGCTAAACATGACAATGTGGATGGATCTCAAGGACGTCCTGAGTGAAAAAAGTCAATCTCAAAAGGTTGCATATTACAAGATTCCATATATAACATTCTAGAAATGACAAAATTGTGATGAATGATAGATTAGTGAGTGTGATTATAAAGGGTGGGAACATCCTCTTTGTGATGAAGGAACATAGTCGTTTCTCAGTATCTGAGAGGGATTGGGTCCAGGATGCCCCTCAGATACCAAAATCCACGGATGCTCTGGTCGTTTATGTAAAATGGCATAATATTTGCATATAACCTACATGCATCCTTTCATATGCTTTAAATCATCCCTGGATTACTTATAATACCTAATACAAGGAAATGCTGTGTAAATAGTTTATGCTGGATTATTTTTATTTGCATTTTTATTGTTTTTAATTGAGGTTAGTTGCATCCGTGGATGCAGAACTCAGGAATATGGAGGGCTGTTGTTTTGTTTCATTGCACTGTGGTTACATGAGTCAGCACAGGAGATGAAATCACATAGAATTATACACATACTTTATACCATTGTCAGTTTCCTGGTTTTGATATTGTACTATAGTAACATATAATATGACCTTTGAGGTAAACTAGGTGACGGGTGTGGAGCTTTTCTGCAGTATCTTTATGACTCCCTGTAAAATTGTAATTATTTCAAAATAATTTTTTTTAATTGACAGATCCAGCAACACTGGGCCTAGACTTGCAGAGCAGTAATTGGTTGCTGCTAAGTAAAGGATCCCTCTTTAGATGGTGCATGTGCTCAAAGGCCTACTCTTCCTTCATTCACTCTATTTGGTTCCCCTTTATTATGTTCATTATATTATGTGGCACCATCCAGACATAACTAATCTTTTCTTTCTGTCTCTTAATAAAGTCATGGACATTGAAAAACAAAGTAGTCTTAAAGTGAAAATGTATGTGTATATACTGTTTGTGGCTCCAGGTAACCATGACATTTGATGATGTGGCCTTATATTTTTCGGAGCAAGAGTGGGAGATCCTGGAGAAATGGCAGAAGGAAATGTATAAGCAAGAGATGAAGACCAATTATGAGACCCTTGATTCCCTGGGTAAGATGGGATTCTAAGGAATCACTTTTTGGGTACCAACCTAATACCAAGAGGCTTCCTTCCCTGTGTCAGCTATGGGCTGGTTGAATATGATGCTGTGCCCAGTTTACATTCATAGTATCTCTTTCCCTTCCTATAATGGCGTGGGAATATTTAACTTGTCCCTTTTTATCCAGTGGTATCTGTGCCTTCAGTATTATTAATAAAGGGTGTTCATTTATTTTTTTAACGAATAATTTAGTGCCTGCTTATATTGCCTGAGTAAGATGAATTTCCCATCTTATAAGAACTAGGGCTTTCCTGAAGGGGACATAGTTATTAAGTTAGAGTAAGCTGGGACACAACACAGTGCACAGTGTGGATACAACAGGCAAGAAGGGGGCAGTGGCTTGGGACACTTGGGTAACTCTAGGGAAATACTCAAGGAGTACATTAAAAAGAAATTTGGGGAAATTGTACCTTGCTGCTTATCCGAGTCACTCTAACTCATTCTCATGTCGTGAAAAACATTTCTAATAGTGAAGCTCCATCTCTACAAAAAAAAATGTTTTTTAAATTAGCTGGGCATGGTGGCAGGTGCCTGCCATCCTAGCTAATTGGGAGGCTAAGGCTGGAGGATCATTTGAGCCCAGGAGTTCGAGGATGCAGTGAGCTATGATTGCACTACTGCACACCAGCCTAGGTGACAGTGAAACCCCATCTCTTAAAAAAAATAAAAAAACCCATTTCTACTGGTACCAATGTAATAAATAATCTCAGTCTAGCCTGAGGGAGTCTTTCTCTGTTCAAGGGGGATATAACTTAGTCTAAGTGAGGTGTGAATGACAAGAAGGCGTCAACCATGTGAAATCAGGGGGAAGAGAATTCTAGGCAAAGGGAAAAGCTAGTGCAAAGGCCCAGAAGTCAGAATGAGTTCAAAATGTTGGGACCCACACTGAGTCTATTGTAGCACAAGCACAGAGGACTAGTGGGAAATGATGCCAAGATAAGGAGTTGGATTTTATTCTGCGTATGAGAGGGAATCATTTCTTGGCCTTTTGGCTAAGATCAAGTGTACATACAAGGGGAAGATGATGGGGGGATTTAAGCAGAGGCGAGTAATACACTTTATTTATTTTTTTGAGACAAGAGTCTCACTCTGTTGCCCTGGACAAAGTGCAGTGGTGTCATTCTAGTTCACTATGTTCTCACAGTCCTGGGCTCAAGTGATCCTCCTTCCTCAGCCTCCTGAGTAGCTGGGACTACAGGCCCATGCCATGATGCCCAGCTAATTTTTCTATTTTTAGTAGAGACAAGGTCTTGCTATTGCTCAGGCTGGTCTTGAACTCCTGAGCTAAAGTGATCCTCCCACCTTGGCCTCCCAGAGTGCTAGGGCGAGTAATATAGTTTTTAAATGATTGCTTGGGTTGTCGTGTGGAGAGTGGATCACAGTGGATAGCAATGAAAAGAGAGAGACCAGCCACGAGCCTTGGCAGTACTGGTGAGATTTACTAGATAGGTAGTAATTAAGACAGAGAAGTAGGTGGTCTCCAGGTATGTTTTGGAGGTAGAATCCCAGATTTTGCTGATGGATGGGTGTGGAGTAAAAGGGTGAAAGAAGAATCAAGTCCTCAATTTTCAGTTTGACTGTCTTGATGGTGAGTGGCTTTATTCACTGACAGGAGGAAGGGTTGGGGATGCAGCAGGTTTGGGGCACATTGAGTTTGAGATGCTCATAGACATTTGTTTGGAAATACAAAGTGATGACTGGCAATGGGAAACTGGAATTCCAAGGGAAGATCAGGACTGGATTTGCAGATTTGGGAGACATTACATGGATGGTGTTTTAAACCATGAGGCTAGTTGGGATCATCTAGAGAGAATATGTGGATGGGACAGAGAGAGCCCTGGGACACTCCAGCATTTAGAGGTTAAGAGGAGGAGACTGAGGCCTACTGGCCAGCAGGGTGGAGGAAAGTAGAGCCATGCGCTAATCTAGGATTACATTTTGAGCTGTCACAATTAGCATCTTTGAGCTTGGAAAAATAAGTTGGATTTTCTCAAATTTTAAACACTAAATGGTATAATTTGCCAATAATTTCTTTACAGAGCATCCAGATCCTAACTTCAGAGATTAAGATTTAGCAGGCCTGGGATCAGACCCAGGGACCTACATTTTTCACAAATACTTGAGGCACTGCTGTGCTGGTGATACACAGTTCCCTTTGAGAAGCGTTAATCTGAGAGCTGAGCCTTAGGTAACACCAGCAAAGGCTAGAGGAGGAGGAAGCTTCCTGCTGCGGCGTCTGAAGTCACTCTACAGATTGAAAACCCTTCTTCCCTCTAGTCTTATGCCATTAGACTACATTACTCTCAACCTCTTTTTTTTTTTTTTGGTTAATTTTTTAATTACTACCCGATGTTTGTGATGTTTGTACTTACTTACTGTCTACCTCTTAATCGCTGTAATTTAATAGCCTCCTGTTTCTTTCAGTTCATTGAGCAAACATCTTGGTACCTCAGTAGTTAGTTTCCTTGGATTTGAGGCCTCTAGTTAGAAAGGTGGCCCTTGTGATCAAGGCTTCCTCACTAACTCCCTCTGAGTGTCCCTTTTGTTTTGCCTCAGTTCTTTTTTTTTTTTAATATTTTTTAAAAAATCTTTTTTTTTTTTTCCTAAGCATTCAAGTGAAAGGAATCCAGTTGTTCTTATGATGTCTCATAATAATCACTTTTGGATGCTTTGTGCCTGGATGTCAGCTGTTTTAAAATCCTCATTATCCTTCTCTGCATCCTTTAATTTTGTAAACTATTGCAGAGAGTATTTAAGCTAAACAGTCTTTTCCTTGAGCTGTATTCCGTTGTCATTCATGTAATTTCAAGGACTTCCATTTTATTGACCAAACATTTGTCTCATGTCTCCAGGAATCAAGTCAACTGTGAAAATAATTTTTAGTTAAATGCTCAGTAAACCCAAACTGAGTCTGTGTGGATCATGTTTGCAGGCTGTGCTTTTTCCAAGCCAGATTTGATCACGTGGATGGAACAAGGGAGAATTCTATTAATCGGAGATCAGAAATGCTTAGATGAAAGAAGAATGACAATTAGCCCTTCTGATGAGCAGCTGGGCTTGAAGAACACTGGAACGTCATCATGTTTCGGTGAGTAAGATGGTTCTAAGGTCATGAATCATTAATTTTCCTAGCCTTGTTTCCTGAATCTTTCTTTTTGGACAGTTGGCTAGACCTAGTCAATGAGAAACATTGTTTTGATGGAGAATGTTGGTTTTCTTTACTCAAGTGAGTAGCAAATATGAGAATGTATTACTTTTATAGAAGGAAGTTATATATACATTATTAAAAAAAAAATCTGAAAAGACAGTGAGAATTTCTTGTAAAAGAGCACAGGATCCATTTGTCAAAGCACCAAGGAAAAAACCACGTCCCTGCCACACCATGGTGTCCATTTGAAAATAGAAATATTAAAAACCTTGTGATTGAATCATAATGGAAACCGTAGAAATACCTTAACACTTCTAATATTTAAGGGACTATTTCACCTTTATAGTATGTGAATGCTTTACTGAATCCCTGGGAGTCAAGGAACTCCTCTGAAAAAGAGGGGAATTTGAGCCCAGGGGATGGGTCCAAGCTCCATCAAGAAGATAAAAGAATTCCCAAGGGTTTCATTGCATTGCCACTGTCTATGTACTTATTAATTTAACAATACTGAGTACCTACCAGGCTCCCAGGACTATATTAGTATTATATTACTTAGGCTACAGCAAACAACTTTATAGAGAGTGTGTGTATATAAATAAATAAAACAACCCTTACACTGTAGATGTTGATTGTCTTAATGTCATGGCAATTAAGTCAGTCAACTATAAAGTAAGACTGCTTATAAGTTAAGATAATAAGTTTCATTGGTAGAAAGTGCTATGTATGTATGTAAATAGCTAAACCCCGGGCAGACTGGGTCAGGGAAAGAATTATCAGCTGGGCTAATACATGAGCGGAGGGACAAAGGTGGGAACAAATTCATTACGTTCAGAAAACAGGGAAGATACCAACCTGCCTGAAGCCGACTGTTCTTCCTGGGACATAATGGGAGATAGGAGGGGAAACATAAGTTGGTGTCAGATTATCTGAGGCCAGGAATGCCAAGGTGAAAAGTTTGACTTCATCCTATAGAAAAGGAGGAGCCTGGAAAGTTTTTTGAGTACCAAAGAATTAACAACTTTGGTGGCTATCCCTAAAAATCAGTGTTGTTCCCTTGGTACAAGGTGGTACTCAACCAATAAGTACAACTGCTCTTCTGCCAGGGTTAAATAGTAAAAGCATGTTTATAGGAAGATTAAACTTCCAGTGATGAGAAATAGGATTCCAGGAGATGGGTAAATGTGCTCTTGTCATGATCTAGGCAAAAGCCATTGAGTGCTGACTTAATAACATGATCCAGTTGCAAATATCACTTATGTTGTCCTTTTTTTTTTTTTTTTGAGACAGAGTCTCACTTTGTTGCCCTGAGTAGAGTGCTGTGGCGTCAGCCTAGCTCACAGCAACCTCCAACTCCTGGGCACAAGTGATCCTCCTGCCTCAGCCTCCTGAGTATCTGGGACTACAGGCGCCACCATGCCTGGTTAATTTTTCTATTTTTTGTAGAGATGAGGTCTCATTCTTGCTCAGGCTAATCTCGAACTCCTGAGCTCAAGGGATCCTTCTGCCTTGGTCTCCCAGAGTGCCAGGATTACAGGTGTGAGCCACACAGCGCCCGGCCTATGTTGTCCTTAAGATGAACACCAAGCATAATGAGAGTCCTCTGGGGGTAGTGCCACTCAGATTTCCTCCCAGGTTAAGAGCTAAAAAGAGAGAGCTCCATTATCTCATTCAACAGGACATTGGAGGAAAAGCAGTTCTGAAATACAGTGGCCGAGGTGAATGAAATTATCCTCTCCAGATCTAGTGGGTAATCATGTGATAACTCTGGCCCCTCTATGTTCTGTCATCATGGCTGTTACATTGGGAACAGTAGTGAGTGTGCTTATATAAATATATCTTTCTTATAATGCAGAGTTCTTTGGAAAAGGAAATAATTTCTACAGTGTTTGTGAATTCAGTAAATTGCTATTTGTACATTCCTGAGAAAGATACTTTCTATTAGCATTTCTTCAAGAAATTTTTTCTTGAAATCTATGGTAGAAGGGGGACAAAAATATGACCTAAGCCTTCCTACTTAAATATTGTGCTATTTATTTCACAGATCTAAGGAAGTATTATAATAGTACAATCAGATTCCCAGACTGTAACTCATTTTAATTATCTCCAACTTCTGTTTAACCCTCTAAGGGTCATTTGTAGTTCACAAGATATATCTGCTTGCAATTTTTTTTGCTAAGCTATTTCTTAACACATGGTGAAAGGAATATAAAAGCTAAATATAATTTATCTGTGGGAAGTAGAGTCACAAAGTCATTGAGATTAATGGGATTCCCTTTCCCTTTTTGTTAGTGACATGAAGACAGCCCTTGAATCCCACTGTAGACATCACCACTGATGAGAGTGGTATTTTTTTTGTTCTCCAGGTGACCAAGGAACTCTTGGGACAAAAGAAGAGGAATCCTATTTAAATGGTCTTCAAAAGCATGACTTGTGTGCTACCTTATCAGGGAAGGGTAGAAAGACTTTATTGGATCAAAGAACCACCTTCCAATCTCCAAGTCTCCACAAAACAGAGACTCTACATAAAAAATTCAGTGTCACAGCATCTAATCAGGACAAGAAAGATCCATCGCATAAACCTCCGGATACCCCAGGTCACCTGGAAATTCCAGCAGGGCCAAGATTTTATCCCTGCTGTGTCTGTGGGAAAGCCTTCCAGGGAAAGAGTGACTTGGTAAACCACAAAAGGAGCCACCCCAAGAACCAGCCCTATAAATATCCAAAGTACAAAAGCAAATCCAGAGGGAAATCTGAACTCAGGCGAAGCCAGAGATTGCCGTGTAAGAAGAAGCGGTTCCAGTGCAATGAGTGTGAGAAGAGCTACTATCTGAAGGGCAGCCTAGTCACTCACCAGGTTGTCCACACAGGACAGCGGCCCTACCCGTGCCCTGAATGTGACAAGACCTTCCGGTATAGAGCCAACTTGAAGAAGCACCTGTGTTTGCACAAAGAGGAGAGGCCGTTTCGCTGTGAGGAGTGCGGCAAGGGTTTCATCGAGCAGTGTGAGCTCACTGAGCACCTGCGGCTGCACAGTGGGGAGAAGCCTTTCCGGTGTCCAGTGTGTGACAGGAGCTTCCGCCTGAAGAGAGGGATGAAGGTCCATCTTTCCCAGCACAGCGGGAAGAAGCCCTTCCACTGTCCAGAGTGTGGCAGAAGCTTTTCTCGGGAGGCTACCTTGAAGACCCACCAAAGGACACATAGTGAAGAGAAGCCATTTTCTTGTGATGAATGTGGGAGGAAATTCATCTACAAGATTAAACTCGATGAGCATATCAGAGTGCATACAGGGGAAAAGCCCTTTTCGTGTCCCGAGTGTAATAAAAGTTTCCGCCTAAAGAGAAGCCTAAAAGCCCATCGATTGCAGCACAGTGGGAAGAAGCCCTTCCAGTGCCCAGAGTGTAATAAGAGCTTCTTCTGGAGGAATGCCATGAAGGCCCACCAGCGCCTACATAGTGAGGAGAAGCCGTTCTCCTGCGGGGAGTGTGGCAAGAGGTTTACCCGGCCCTCCAAGCTCGCCTGCCATAGCCGAGTCCACAGCAGGCCAAAGGAGTTCCCCTGTGGCGAGTGCAAAAAGACCTTTGCTCACCAGTCAGGGCTCACCCAGCACCTCAAGATCCACACCACAGAAAAGCCGTTCTGCGCTGAGTGCAGCCGGAGCTTCCGCCGACGCGCCCACCTCACCGAGCACATGAGGCTTCACAGCGGGGAGGAGCCTTTCCAGTGTCCTGAGTGTGACAAGAGCTTCTCTTGGAAGGCCTCCATGAAGTTCCACCAGCGGACACACAGGGACGAGAAGCCCTTCAGGTGTAGCGAGTGTGGCAGGACTTATACTCATCAGTCTCAGCTCACTGAACATCTGAGAGTCCACAGTGGAGAGAAACCCTACCAGTGTCCTGAATGCAATAAAAGTTTCCGTCTCAAAGGGAATTTGAAAAGCCACCTGCTCCAGCACAGTGGCAAAAAGCCATTCTCTTGTGCTATGTGTGGCAAAAGTTTCACCCAGCAGTACAGGCTCACAGAACACATGCGAGTCCACAGTGGTGAGAAGCCCTTCCAGTGTCCAGAGTGTGACAAGAGCTACTGCATAAGGGGGAGTCTGAAGGTCCATTTGTATACGCACAGTGGAGAGAGGCCCTTCCGGTGTACTGAGTGTGGCAAGGGCTTCCTGCAGAAGAGAAGTTTGAAGGCCCATTTGTACCATCACAGTGGGGAGAGGCCTTTTTCTTGTGATGAGTGTGGAAGGAGCTTCACGTATGTGGGGGCACTCAAGACCCACACTGCGCTGCATGCCAAGGAAAAGCCCTCCAGTGTCTAGGTCAAACCACACGGCAGTCACGCAGTGACATCTTTTAGGTGGAGCCAGCAGCTCTGTTAGCTTGAGGCAGGGTAAAGAATTCTCAGAACGCCGGCGACAGACACACTGGCCAGATACGGTCAGAGGCACCTGATGGCTCCTTGACAAAAGTTCCACGTGATCCAGGCAAAGACAGTTGAAGAGGAATTTTCCTTTGATAAGCTTCATAGACAAGGCCTGCCAGGCATGGAAGAAACATTATATACTGATGCGCTGGTCCAGCAGATCTTTCCAGGGCCATCCAAGAGCATAATAATCCCTTCATTAAATTCAGAAACCACAGCCTCAGCGAACAAATGTTAGGGACAGGAATGCTTACCCCATATACCTCAGTCGCCTTTTCTTTACCGGGCCTCCTTATTTAAATTTCTGTTGACAACCTTGAGTTTTCTCTCATAGTGGATTTTCATTTTCTCTCAGATGGTGAGAGGGCATCTGTTTCTTGGCAGAATTTCTCTATACTGTTAAAAATAAATGTTGTCTTCTACCATCTCACTTGTTAAAATGATCACCCACATAAATGTTATTTCCTTCTGGATTAATTTAGAAAACCACCATTGTGAATAACAAACAATGTTATTTATCTGTTTCTGCATTTTCAACAGTGATGTGTCAACTCTCAAAGAAATATTCTTTCCTTAATGTTAGGGTCTCTTGAGGAAAATACTGAAGAAAAAAATATTGCCAGTCTGTGGCATCACTCCATTTTTTTTTCTCTGTGGCTTAATCTATTGTTATAAGGCAGTTTTTCAGGCTATTCTAGCAAATTTGCATCTGCGTTTCAGACTGTCAATCTTTAACAATTACTCCCAAGAAAATTTATACAGCTTTCCTTAGGAAATTTTGAGGCCTTCATAAATTTTATGTCTGTAGCAGGAAATGTGGTTCCAAATTACCTGAATCAGAATCAGTTGGGATCAAGGGCATTAGAAGAATTAGTATCTATACAAAGAGGAAAAAAAGTGCCACCTGTGGTTGGTACAGTTCTGTGGGTGCCTGTTGGTGAGTCAGTGGTGCCGTAGTGCAAAGAAAAAAGCACTTTAGCTGTGCCAGGGCACATGTGAGCCAAACTTCAGCACTCGCTGGCCTCTTCAGCAGTGCACCTCAGGACAACTCTGTGTTTTTGCCTGGGATGCATGTTTAAAATGCAGACTCTTGGGGCCCTCCACAGATGAACTGAGTGAGAATCCTCCCAGGTGATGCTGTGTAAACTAAAGTTTCAAAACCTTGGATCTGGTGAATGAAGAAACTGGAGAAAGAACTGTTTTTGTCAGGCATTCTAGCCATTCTGGGGTGAGATTCAGGTTAGAACTCTTCCTTGTAGCCTTTTTCTCCTCCCTTTTGTAATAAAGCTTCTTGTGATAAAAGTTGCTTACCTTTATGGAGTGTATTAGTCTGCTATGGAACATGTTAGGCTGCCGTAACCAAGTACCACAGGCAGGTGGCTTACTACAGAAATCTATTTGCTCACATTTCTGGAGGCTGGAAGTCCAAGATTGAGGTGGCAGCAGGGTTGGTGTCTGGTGAGGCTGTTCCTGGTTTAAAAACTTTGCCTTGTGGCTGTGTCCTCACATGGCCTTTTCTTTGTGCATGGGGTAGGTGGGGCTATTGTATGAGACTGTACTCTCATGACCTCATTTAACCTTAGTTACCTCCTCAAAGGCTCTATCTCCAAATACAGGCAGTCACGTTGGGGGTCAGGGATTCAACCTATGAATTTGGCAAGGAGAGGAGACATGATTCGGTTCATAACACGAGGTTATGTCTGAGATTTATTGAACACTTATTCTTTACCAGACAATGCCATATATTTCACATTTGTAACCTCACTTTAAGCCTCACATTATAATGTCTGTTATTAACTTGGCCTTTATTCTCTCTGGAACCTGAGTACTGGTCCTGAAACCATTTATACTCCCTTACTTAGGTGACCGGATATGGGGCAAGGAAGACAGTTTAGATAGAAACTTCTGGTTGGCTGCTTTTGCCAGCCAATGGAGTCCCTGACAAGCATGAGCATCTGGAAAGCTCTAGTTAATATAGACCATAAAGTTCCTTTGTCAAGCCTCCCCTCCTTTCTTTTAGCTCCTCCTCATCTTCCACCTCCACTTAACGTTTTGCTCCCTGAACTCCTGCCTTCATTTGACCCTGGAAGCACTCCTTATTGCTGTTTCTGTGCCAGTCTCTCTATTTGCAGAAGACGAGTGATTCCATAGGTCACTCCATACTGTAGTCCTTCACCTAGTTCGCTCAAGTGAACTTGGGTGTTACCAGTAAGTCTAAAACAGCACTTTTTTGTAGATGTGGCTGATTTTCATAAAGGTATCCTCCCATCCCCCATTATATTAAATGGAGAAACTAAAACTTAAGGAGTTCTAGTATCTTGCCCAAGACCAGGGGTAGTAGATGGAACCAGGATCTAAATTCTGTGGGTTTTACTCCAAATCCTGTGCCTTTTGTACTGTGCCATATGACTGTGTCTCTTCTCTTCTGTCTTCTACTCAGCCCTCTGCTTTAGCTTCAACCAGTCAAGGGAATAGCTCTCACCGAGTAATGCAGCATTGGCATTGCTGATTGCTCATTACCTCTCCCAGACACCATTTTCTTTTTATTTCTTTATTTTCACATTGTTTTCTTTTTAGTTTTTCTGACTCTGTTAATCTTCTGTTGGGATTTCCCATAATTTTTTTTCTTATGCTTCACAAATTTATGTGTCATCCTTGTGCAGGGGCCATGCTAATCTTCTCTGTATTGTTCCAATTTTATTAGATGTGCTGCCGAATCAAGCATGTCCCATAATTTGATCACTGGCACTTTGGGTTTTGTTTTTTTGCGTTTTTTAGGACATAAATAGCACTCTGTTCCCTGCCTAAATTCTAAATTAAGAAATTAGCCAAGGAGACAGAAATGTAAGATCAAAACATCACCTTAACTAGTGATAAAGCTAATATTGGAGAACGCAATTATGGAGCACTGGACCTGAGCAAAGTGGATGAGGAGGCAGGACTAGGAGCGCTGTGCTACTGGGGCTTCCCCTAAACGGAAAGAAACACCTAGAATGAGGGAAAAGCGTGCCTCACCACCAAAACCAACAGCCAGCTATGTTTATTTGTCTGGGGACTATTTTGCTGTCCCGAGCCACATCTTGTGCAGCCACTTCTGTTATCACATATGTGCTGATGACTTTCAAATCTGTCAGTCCATCTATTTGACTTCCTGGAATTCCTTATTTCCATAGGCGTCTCCAATACAAAATGCCCAAATAAGATGTGTTGTCCATAGCAACCCTCCCTCCTCCCTTCTTCTGTACACCCTCCTGTATTTCCCACCTCTAAAATTTTAACTGCCATCTACCTACTCTCCAGAGTCATAGATCTGATGATGACCCTAGGTTTTCCCACACCAAATTTAGCTCCTGATTTCTCCCAAATCAGATATAAGACCCCTTCTCTCTATCTCTGTTGTCACTAATTTAAGCCCACTCTTTTTTAAAAAATAGTTTTACAGTTTTTTTTCTTAACAGTGCTCTGCCTCTGGCTTTTTCCTGCAGTGCATTCATCATACTTCTGCCAGATATCCTCCTCTTGCCAGACTGGTTTTTCTAAAATGCAATTCTAATGTTATTTCCTTTTAAGAAGTATTTAGAAGGTTCCCATTTTATTATAAATGTAGACTCTGTAACATGACATGTAAGAGCCTATAAGCTGACCCTGACCTGCCTTTGCAGCTTAATTTGTGAGATATTCACAGTATGAACTTTAGCCGTATCAAACTGCATTTGTTTTTCTCAAGTGTATTATGTTTCCTCATGACTGCTCCCTCTGTCTGGAATGCCTTTCTTCCATTACCCACCTAAGCCCTTCATATTCCGAGACTCAGTCCAGACACCAGGAGCGCTTTAGTCTCTTCTCATGGCACCTTTAAATACCTTTCTCTTCACATGAAACTGTGTGCCTCCCTCATAGACTGAATCCCTGGAGGGCAGCCATTGATCTTGTTTCGGCATTTTCTCCATTATTGTATTTTTGGCTAACACATGCCTGACACAGAAAACAGCCAGGCAGGGTGGCACACACCTATAGTTCCAGCTCCTTGGGAGGCTGAGGTGGGACAGTTACTTGAGCCCAGGAATGTGAGGCCAGCCTGGGCAAAATAGTGAGACCCTATCTCTTTGTTTAAAAAAAAAAAAAGAACCATTCTAGAAATTCTTGAATGGTCAGAAGAAGGGATGAATTTGATTTGGGGTACTGAGAAAAGAAAGGAAGGATGGATCTGAAAGAAAGACAAAGACAGAGCAGGGTTTGGTGACTGGGGTACAGGAAGGAGAAATCAAACATTCTTGAGACTCTGGTTCTGAGTCCTGTTAGATGGGTGAGGAATGTATGTACATTTCAAGGCTCTCACAGATGATCCTGATACACTAATATTGCATCATTGCTCTTCCCCTCCCATTTCTTCTCAAACACTGAGAGGAACTTCTCAAAAACATTTTTTTTGTGTGATGGGGATTGTTGGATGGCAAAGGATTCAAGATAAAAGAGTGTAGATGCCGCAGAGAGGGTAGTCTGAGGAGATGTCATGGAGGTAGTGTGTCTGGAAGGTGTTAGAGCTCTCTGGAAAAGAGTCTCGGTGAGGAGGGCTGCTGATCTATGGAGACAGTAAGGGCAATTAGAAAGCTGTGAGTATAGACAGGGACAAGAATGGAAGGGATGGGATGAGGGAGCTTAAGTCAGATGGGTCTTCATCTTCGCATGTAGGAACTGGAGTCATCTCCCAAGAATGGGAGGAAGAAAAGGATAATGCTGTGTGTACTGAAAGAGATGCTCACCCCACCCCTGATCCTTTTCATATTTCCTGTGCTACTGGTCAAGAAGCCACACAAGAAAGGAGGAAATGTTTCAACACTGATTAAAAGTAAAAACATTCTAACATTGAAGCACACATACCTTCAATCCATAAATGTCATTTCCCCTTGAAAATCAAAGAGAATGAGATGGCCCCTTCTTCTATTCATTCTCTCTCCAGCTGCATTTATTTATTTTTTCACAACTGTTTTTGATTCTTTAAATCTTAGTTCTTCTTTGCAAAACTGGTTCTTTTTTTGCATGTGAAAATGCTGTAATTAAAAAAAAAACAAGTCTTCATCTCTGTAGTAAATTTTAGAAGGGAGAAGAAAGGAATTGTGAAAGAATTTGGGAGGAGAATGTCCTGTTTGGTAAAATTTATGAGGAATCACTAAAATCATTAATAAGGTTTCTAATCAGCCACATGAATTCTGTTGAAGTAAAGACTGTTTCTCACTGTTTGGAAGAAGACATGAATTGAACCAGGGCTGGGGAACCTGCAGCCTCAATGTGGCCCTCCAGATCCCCAAGTGCAGCCCCTCGACTGAATCCAAACTTCACAGAACAAATCATTAATCTATTTCATCTCGAACATGGACCTCTAAGGGTGAGCTGGGAAAAAGCTATAAACAAAATTCAAATATGGGCAATAAAAGAGTAAGTTAATATCGGACAATTAGCTCCACCTAAGTAAGTTAGAAAATACTATTTTTCCATTAGTAAGTTAATAAAAATGAAGACATTACAATATTGCTAGTGAGGCTACAGGGAAATGTATAATCCTGGTTTCAATGCAAAAAGGAAAAAAGTTCATCCTTGGTTTTTTTTAAAAAAAGACAATTTCTAAAGCAGTTTTACGTTCACAGCAAAATTGAGAGGAAGGTACAGAGATTTCTCACATACCATCTCCCCACTATCAGCGTACCCCACCAGAGTGGTACATTTGTTACAACTGATGACCCTACAATAACACATCATTATCACACAGTCCATATGGAGTTTACATTTGGATTTACTTTCAGTGTTGCAGATTCTAGTTTACAGTTTACAGTAGGGTTCACTCTTGGTGTTGTGCATTCTATGGGCACTGTACATTCTATGGGATGCCATTCATGGTCAGGTAAGTTCCAATTTTAATGGCATGTATCCACCATTATAGTATCACACAGAGTAGTTTCATTGCCCTAAAATTCTCCTGTGCTCTGCCTTTGTGTTTTCCTTAGGATAACTGGCTCTCTCCCACGTGAGGTGCATGCTTCTTAATGGACAATCTGGAAATAAGTCTTTAAAATCAAATTTTTTTAAGCTCAATGGTTTTTCTTTTAGGAATTTGTCCTATAGCAGTAATTCAAAATAAGAAATACTGTATGGTTGAAAATTAATATCAATGCTACTTGTAATAATCAATTAGATGTAATGTTCTACAGCAATTAAAATGTTAAATATGGGCCAGGCGCCGTGGCTCACGCCTGTAATCCTAGCACTCTGGGAGGCTGAGGTGGGAGGATTGTTTGAGCTCAGGAGTTAAAGACCGGCCTGAGCAAGAGCGAGACCCCGTCTCTACTAAAAATAGAAGGAAATTATATGGACAACTAAAAATATATATAGAAAAATTAGCCAGGCATGGTGGCACATGCCTGTAGTCCCAGCTACTCGGGAGGCTGAGGCAGGAGGATGGCTTGAGCCCAGGAGTTTGAGGTTCCTGTGAGCTAGGCTGACGCCATGGCACTCACTCTAGCCCGGGTAACACAGTGAGACTCTGCCAAAAAAAAAAAAAATGTTAAATATGAAGACCATGTAGATTGTATGGAAAAGTATATGCAAAATAAAAGAATAAGAACATGATATTGCCATCATTAGAATTGTAAAACTACAATAGATAGAAAAATTAGGAGAGAACTTCTGAAATACAACATTTCCTCTAATAATAAAGCAATAATATAAGAAAAGAAATATTCTATAGTTAGATCAAAGACAAGAGAAACATTAACATGGTCAAGAAATATAACTGAAGCGCAGCCTGCTCCACGGTGACCCCTGGGGACCGGCCCCCCGCCCTCGCGCGATTCCTGGGCTTCCCTCACGGGTGACTCGGGTCGGCTTTGCGAGACGGACCCAGACGCTCCCTCTCTCGCCCGCTGCTGCTCTGTCTCGGCTTCTGGGGGGAACGTGTCTCCCGGTCCCTGACTCTCCACTTCCAGCTGCCGCACCGTCTCCCCCTCTCTCTTGCGTTCCTTCAGCTCCTCTCCAGCTGTTTCCCTGCTTTGGAAGTCCCAACTCATTCCGAGGATCCATCACACACGGGGGCTGTGGCCTGCGCGGCCCGGGCCACCCCTGGCTGTCCTACTGAGCGCCGTCCCCGAGCGGCGCCGGCTCCTCCCGGCCGCAGGGGACGCTGTGGGGCTCGGCGTCCTGGCCCTAGATCCTTCCGCCGAGGCTCGTCCTTGGGACTGCGCCGGCTCCTCCCGCCCGACGGGGGCGCTGTGGGCAGGGGCATCCGCAGCGTCCGGGCCCGCCGATTCCCAGGGCGCACGGCGCCCTGGCTTGCGCTGCGTCGCGGGGGGACCTGGGTGCAGGCCGGGGGCCGGGCGTAGAGGGGTGCCGTGCGCGGCCGGGCTGGTTCCTGCGGAGTCGCCAGGGACTGTTGGCGTCGTCGGGCCCGGGGGTTGCCGCGGGAGGCGATGGCCGAGCCGGCTCCGGTAAGAGGATACTCTACGCGGACGCCCACTTTCGGGGCTCCGGGTGGGTCCTCGGTTACCGGGCTGGGGTTTCCGTGGGCAGCGGCGGTGCACGGGGGGGACTCAGTCGGGAGGTCGCTTAGGTTGGGGGTGTGGGGTCCGGGCCCTAGAGGGAGCCGGTGGTCACCGCTCCAGGGGCTCGTCCGTGGCCAAACCCCGGAACAAAGCTGAGCGTGGACCGTGGCCGAGCCCGGGCGAGGGGGCCCAGCATGGCGACGAGCGGACGGGGGAAAGGGTGCAAATAGGTCTGGCGCCAGAGATGCGTGTTACAGCTCAGCCCAGTTTTGCATCATAGTCACTGAATTCAGAACAAATGTTTTTAAAGATTTAAGATTCTGAATGGTTGAAATGGTGTTTGACGGGGAGCTTAAATGTCAGAATTTAGCCGATAATGTGGTGTTGTGTTGAGGTTAAGAAGGATGTTAACGTTGGGAGGAGTAGAACAACCTAAATAGAGTACACGTTATTTGACTAGTGTTCTGCTAAAGTCAGGGTTTAATGGAGTAGCTAATTTTTAGTATGTTTTTGTTTTGTAAACTTATCAGCATTTTTCTGATTGTTAAACCGATTAATGAGCTAAGAGGGAGGCATGGAACAGATTCTCCCGTAGAGCTTTCAAGGATAGCATGGACCTACTGATACCTTAATTTCAGACTTTTAGCCACTAGAACTGGAGAGAATAAATTTCCACTGTGTTAAGCCACTCAGTTTGTGGTCCCTTAGTTATGGCAACCCTAGGAAATTAATGCATGGACCTTCAAAATCAGTTTTGGGACCACTGGTTTTCCATTTGGGGAAAAAAAAGGTGTTAGATCGCCACCTCATACCACACACACAAAAAGTACATTCTGGATAAATTAAAAATCAAAACATAAAACAAAACTTGAGGCTTTGGGAAGAAAATGTAGAGTATCTTTGTGATCTCAGCGTAGAAAAGAATTTCTTAAACAAGACCCAAAAAGTAAAGAGACTTAAGAAAAGATTGATATGTTTGCATCAAAATGAAAACTTACTATACAATATAAGACAGCATAAACAAAATTAAAAGCTCAGAGACAGACTATGATAAAGTATTTGTAACTTGTGTAGTCAGGAATCAACATGTAAATTACATAAAGAAATAGAAATGGAAGGATAAGTGACCCAATAAAAATGTGGGTAAAGGATATAAACAGGCAATTAACAGAACTGAAAAGAAATGGTCAATGAATAAAAGAATGGATTAAGAAACTGACATTCAGCCAAGGGAACACTGTACCAAATTAGTTGTATATATGTCAACATAAATCTCAAAATGTTGAGTGAAAAATGCAATTTGCAATACAATAAATCATTTATGTATAAAAGACACAAAGCAAAAGTATATATTATTTATGGATACATATGTATATTAAAAATTTTTAAGAAAAGAATGAAAAGTTACCGGTGTGCCTTTACAAAGGGAGGGGAATAGGACTGAATATAAAAACAAGATTGAAGAGAGGAACCAAGGGAACTTGAGTTTTAATCTGTCACATTCTATTTATTTCATTAAAAGGAACTCTGTCAGTGGTGAATACTAGGGTGCTTGTTATAATGTTCTCTGTAATTTTCTGAATCTTTTAAACTTCTGAAAATAAAAGTAATAAACAATGAAGGCTTTTGAGCATTTAAAAAACATGTTAAAAGTAAAGAATTTAATCAGAGGAGAGGCAAGTAAATATATTTAAAACAGTAATATAAACATACATTCAGTTCTGATACACAGCATATGCATTTCTAAAAATCATAGTGCAATGTGAAACTGATAAAAATCAGAGTTTATGGGAGAAATGTTAGGTACACAGCAGTCAAAAAACTTCCATCAGTGACTTGTTGAAAAGATTAGAACCTAATAAAAACAGCAGTTTTATGCATGTTCATAATTAATAAATTAAAAATCTTAATTGCTTTAAAAACTGCTTGAAATTTGCATGTGGAGGTGGGCATAACAAGGGTTGGAGTTTGTGAGTTAGTGTGAAGTGGTAAAAAGGAAGGTTATGTCAGAGCCGGTTCCCCTCAGCCTCGGGAACAGAAAGACAGAGTCACTGAGGCTGCAAAGGCAAAGGAGTTTTATTTTATTGACTAGCTCGAGCTAGGGTCCAAGTCCCAGAGCACCAACGCAGTGGTCTCTTTACGAACCAGGACCCTGCCCTGGGGTAAAAACAAAGCTTTTATACTTTTTTTTTTGCTGGAGTCTGTTGCTAGTTATTTCCGATAAGAGACTCTTTCCCAAGAGATTCCCTTCCAGGAGATTCTCTCCCCAAGGACATTCGCCCTGCACAGCCGGCCTCCCTATCAGGAAGCCACCTGCGGTGCGTTTTTTTTTTTTTTTTTTTTTTTTTTAACTGCATTTGAGCATGGTTTTAGCTCTTTATCGTAACCAAGCAATAAGCAAGCAAGCTTTGTGTACAGAAGCGGAATTTGGCTGTTAGCTAAGAGCAAAAAACAAGTCACCATCAAACAAACTAAAATATTGTTTTAGTCCTACTGTACATTCATCTGAAATGAGGTGGAAAGTTTTGACCCCAGATATCGATAAGTAGGACTTAAAGCATAGGGTAATCTGATGTTTGAAGGGTTTGCATTTTGTGTACAGATCACAGATCAGTTCTCTTTGTAGACCTAGTGCAAGCTTTCTCACCCTTGCTGCTACTAACATTTTGTACTGGCTATATTTTCTGTTGTGGTGGGTGTTATGCAGGATGCTTATTAGCATCCTTCGCCACTGCCCACTAGATGCCAGTAGCACCTCCCCCAATTATGAAAATCAAAAATGTCTCCTTCATTTCTGATAGCATTGAAAAAAAAGTCTCTAGACATTTCCAAATGGCCCTTGGGGCACAAAATTGCCTTAATTGAAAACCACTTATCTAGTGTTTTTTTACAGACAAAATTGCACATAAGCAAATGCAAAATTTTGTAATATACTGTTCCCTAATATTTTAATCATGTTGGAACAAATTCACGTTCAAAACAAGCATTATAGCAAAAATGACTATTTCATTACACTTAAAATAACGAATTTCTGATTTAAATGTTGCTATAGTTTGGGTGTTTGTCCTCCAAACCTTATGTTGAAATTTGATCCCCAGTGTTGGAGGTGGAGCCTAACGGTGGTGTTTGGGTCATGGGGGTGGTCCTTCATGAATGGCTTGGTGCCATCCTCTGTTTGATCCCAACAGAGCTAGTTAAAAAGAACCTGGCACCTCCCTCCTTTGTCTTGCTCCCCCCCCCCTCACCACGTGATCTCTGCACAAGCCTTTCACTTTCTGGGGTGAGTGGAAGCAGTCTGAGGCCCTCACCAGAAGCAGATGCTTACCCATGCTTCTTGTACACTCTGCAGAACCATGAACCTCTTTTCTTTATAAATTATCCTGCCTCTGGTATTCATTTATAGTAACACTAAACAGACTAAGACAAATGTAAAGGCATCATAAGAATTTTAAAACTCAACTCTAAATTTCAGACTGAATACAACAAAAATGAATAAAAATTAAAAATAAAAGTTGAAACAAAATACACTTTAATACCCATAGAAAATAAGCACACGTGAATAGTTGCAATTCAATAAAAGATGAGATGTCTATTTATATAGAGTATTTTAAACTAACATAATTTACATACTCCTAGTTATGAACCTTAACAAGTGTCAGTTAATCTAAGCCAACCATAATAAACACAAATATTAAACAATGCTAACACATTTACATGTATTACATTTTTGTAATGCAATTTTTAAAGAAGCAATGAGATTCAAAACCAATTGCTGATAACTGGAATCTTGGTTAATCAGTTAAAACCAATGAACATTACTTTTAAAGTTAACCATTAGAAGGATTTTTATTAAAGTAATGAATAAGACAGATGCATGCTACTGTCACTATTATTCAACATTATTCTAGCTAATGCAATAAGAAAAATAAGAAATGATAGAGTTAAATAGTTATAAGAAGTGTTAATTGCAGATTTAGTTTTCTACGCAGGAACTCCAAGACAATCAACTACAAAAGGTTTAGCCAACAAAGGAAGTTATTTACAAAATGAACATAAAAATCAGCCTTCCAAGCTTTCATAATTAGAAATTTTAGTGGAAAAAATAGTTCCCCAAGCACAGTAGCAACTAAAACTCTAAAATACCTAGGAATGAATCTATCAAGAATTATTTAAGGTCTATATGGAAAAAACTATAAATTTTACTAAAGCACATAAAAATAATTAAAGAGATATACCATGTTTCTGGGTGGGAAGATCCCATATTTTTAAAACCCAGTTCTCCCCAAGTTAATCCATATATTTAATGTAGTCCTATCAGATTCTAAATAGAATTTGTATTTAATTTGACAAAATATTTTTCCTGTTTATGTAGGAGAGATAATAGACAAAAAAGGTCAAAACAGTTTCCAGCAAAAAATTATGTGGATTGTGGTGGTGGATGGCCATGGTCTCTCAAATAACAAAACATTTGATAAAACTGTAAGAATTAAACAGTGCAGTATTGGGCCAGGAAGAGACAAGTTTACCAGTGGAATAAAAATATATCCGAGAATAAATTGGAATCTATCAAAAAAATCCCAAATCAGTGGTAAAAGAATAGACTATTCAATAAATGTGACAAATACCCATTTGGAAAAAGAAGAACAGTTGACCCTCAAACAATGCAGGGATTAGGGGTTCCAATTCCCCTGCCAACTGCATGCAGTCAAAAATCTGTATATAGGCCGGGCGCTGTGGCTCACGCCTGTAATCCTAGCCCTCTGGGAGGCCGAGGCGGGTGGATCGCTCGAGCTCAGGAGTTTAAGATCAGCCTTAGCAAGAGCAAGACCCCGTCTCTACTAGAAATAGAAATAAATTATCTGGCCAACTAAAAATATATATAGAAAAAATTAGCCGGGCATGGTGGCGCATGCCTGTAGTCCCAGCTATTCGGGAGGCTGAGGCAGTAGGATCGCTTAAGCCCAGGAGTTTGAGGTTGCTGTGAGCTAGGCTGACGCCACGGCACTCACTCTAGCCCAGGCAACAGAGTGAGACTCTGTCTCAAAAAAAAAAAAAAAATCTGTATATAACTTTTACTCCCCCAAAACTTAACTACTAATAGCCTACTTGTTGACCAGAAGGCTTACTGATTACATAAACAGACAATTAATAGATATTTTATATGTTATGTGTATTATATACTGTATTCTTATAATAAAGTAACCTAGAGAAAAAATGTTATCAAGAAAATCATAAGGAAGAGAAAATATATTCATAGTACTGTACTGTACTTACTGATACCTTAAATTTATGTCATCTGTTTGCAAGATGAATCATCTGCCTGAAATGGCGGGCAACCAGAGCTGCAGACTTTGGTCTGCATACATATCGAGCAATGCGGCTTTTTCTTATAATGTCATGACTTTTCTCTGCTTCTTCTCTTCTTCCAGCATCATTAGTGGCACTTCATATGGGTCCCATGGTGTTATTCAGGGTTTATGGTATTGCAGTAAACACAACGAGAAATATGTGGTAATGTGAAGAGATGACTTTTTACTACAATCCGCTAGTTACTGGAGAAACTGCTCACGTGGAGATGATTAGCATCACACAGTATTTCAGGAAGATGCTTGGGTGCTCCCACAGCAGCTCACCACAATAGCAGCAGGAGATGGTTTCAAAATTATTATAGTAGGACAGTATGTACTACAGTTAATATGCATTTATGATTTAATACTGCATATTAACATTTGTTTACATTTCTCTTAACTATGAATGGCTTGTACTGTTTGTGTAAATTTTAATAAATTTTATAATAGATTTGTGTATATTTTATGGAAGTGATAAAATAGACTAATATCTATGTCTTATTCATTCATGACATACCTAATTTTTTCTTAAATTTTTTTGATATTTCTAGGCTATGTGGTTCAATTTGTGAGTTTTTTCTAATTGTCGCAAATCTTCAAAAATTTTTTCTTTTTTTTTTTTTTTGAGACAAGCTCTTGCTCCGTTGCCCAGGCTAGAGGGCAGTAGCGTTATCATAGCACACTGCAACCTCAAAGCTGGTGAGGAACTGTCTAAATTAAAAGAACTGGCCAGGTGTGGTGGCTAATGCCTGTAATCCTAGCACTTTGGAAGGCCAAGGCAAGAGGGTCGCTGGAGGCCAGGAGTTCGAGACCAGCCTGAGCAACATAGTCAGACTTCATCTCTACAAAAAATTTAAAAATTAGCCGGGTGTGGTTGTGCACACTTGTAGTTTCAGCTATTCCAGAGGCTGAGGCAGGAGGATCACTTGAACCGAGGAGTTTGAGGTTGCTGTGAGCTATGATGATGCCACTGCACTCTAGCTTGGACAACAGAGCAAGACTGTCTCAAAAAAAAAGAAAAAATCCACATATAAGTAGACCTTTGCAGGTCAGACATGCGGTGTTAAGGACATGTTTCACTGCCTGTTCTGTAATATACAAAAATAAGTTCCAGATGGTAAAAGGTTTCATCCAGATAAACAGCTCTTAAAACATGAAAAATCCAGGAGAATATCTTTTATAATCTTAGAATGGGAAAAGCCTTCAAATCAAGATATTAAACCCTAAAGCCACAAAAGCAGTTTTAATAAAAGTAATAATACAAGAAAAAAGCAGTACACCTTGAGGGAAGATGGGGAAGTTATCCTTATTTGAAAATAGTATGATTTTATTCCACCAAAAACTTACAGTATTACTATTGACTAGGATTGATAAATATGGAACATTGGTTAGATACAAAATAAGTTTACAAAACTCAGTAACTTCAAAAAATACTAGTAATAATGATTGGAAGTGGCAGGGGTAGTCCCATTTACATTTATTAGAAAAACCAGAGAATATCATAAATAAAGTTAATAAAATGATTCAGAACATTTATAAAGAAAATCATTACATTTATTAAAAGATAACAAGCAAGACCTAAATAAATGGAAGGGCAGCCTGTGTTCCAAGGTGGTATCAATCTTTCCTAAATACATATTTACACATAACGTAATTCAAACCTAATCCTAATGTACTTTTTTTTTTTTGACTGGACAAAGTGATTTTGAAGTTTGTAAGGAAGAATAGATATTCCAGGAATTGACAACAGTAGCTTGAAATAGAATGGGGCAGGGGGTGGGAGCGGGGAGACTTACTCTCTGGGTATTACAAAGTTACATATAGATAGTTTATGAAAATAGAGAGTTTGGGATATACAGACTCGCATATATATATAAATCTGGATATATATGCAAAGGTTGAAGGTTGGCATTTTAATCTAAGAAAGAATGGTATATTTAATGGTGTTGCATGATTGGCTATCCATATGTGTGTAAATAAAAATGCCAATCTCATCTACAGAATTAAATTGCAAATGTAAAAAGACTTTAGTGGAATATTTGTATAACTTTGATGTGGGGAACACTTAAAAATATGGAAACAATATGATAAATATGTATTGATTTAACTAAATAAAAGGGTCCATTTTCTATTTGGCAGAAGACAAAAGACAAATAGAGAAGATGATTGTCAGTTAGTCAAAGGGTTATTAACCCTAATATAAGAAAGTTCATTTAAGTTATGAGAACCCACTGAGCAAAGGATGTGAATGGTCATTCACAAAAATATGCAGAGAGCCAAAAAGTATGAAAGTGATGCTAAGCCTCACAAATTCATGTAAATTAAGACAATAAAATATTATTTGCCACCTGTCACATTGGCAAAAAATAAGATTTAAGAACATCCTGTGCTGTCAAAGGTGTAAAGAAACAGGAAGTCTCATCTCAAAAGCAAAGGTAAAGGTACTAGGTTCTTTCTGGAAGGCAATCTAGTGATATCTATTAAAACTGAAGATATTTATACCATTCGATTTAGTAGTTCTCCTTTTCAGACTTTATCGTACAGAAGTAGAAGCACTAATACCTAAGGAAGCACATCAGAGCATTGTTGGTAACAATATATGTCCCATTAGTGGAGTATATCTACTCACGGAATGTAATGCAACTTACCGAAAAATGAGTTTTCCTCTACGTATTGACCTGGAAAGATGTCTATGATATTAAGTGAATGAAGTTACACAGTGATTTGCTCCTGTTTTTGTAAAGAAAAAAAGTTCCATACTCTACATATGTATATATACTTGGGACAAACATAAAGAAACTCCTGGAGGGCTTGTAGTTGTTCACAGCAGAACCACACGATTGGGGTAGGGAAGGAGCAGTTCCCCAGAAGAAGCTGCTGAACAAAAACAGGAGCTGGAGTCATTTGGGAGCAATCACGACTATATACATACTGTGTCTATAATTTCAGTTACCTCTGACTTTTGAGGATGTTGCCATTTATTTCTCGGAGCAAGAATGGCAGAACCTAGAGGCATGGCAGAAGGAGCTTTACAAGCATGTCATGAGAACCAATTATGAGACGCTCATCTCTCTAGGTAAGAAGTGTTCACGTTTGTGGGTTAGTCACGGAACTGGATCCTGGAGTTCTCAGTCACTTGATGCTTTTGATTGTCAAGTAGCAAGATTTCTCAGAAATTAACTCAGAAAGGCATTTTTACCCATATTTTGCTAATCTTTACTCGAGGGTAGACATAGTTACATAAGAATATTTGAGACAAGTAATGTAGGTGGTCAAAGATGACTAAATGTATGTTGGGGCTTTTTGTCACTACTTTCAGGTTGCTGTGACTTTACACATACCATGTGTGTGTGTATAAAATTTTTTTTCAGAGACAGGGTTTTGCTCTGTCACCCAGGCTGGAATGCTGTGGTGCAATCATAGCTCACTGTAACCTTGAACTGCTGGGTTCAAGTGAGCCTCCTGTCTCAGTCTTTCAAGTAGCTAGGAGTACAGGCATGTGCCACCACATCTGGCTAATTTTTAAATTTTTTGTAGAGGCTGGGCATGGTGTCTCAAGCCTATAATCCCAGCACTCTGGGAGGCTGAAGGCAAGGATCGTTTGAGGTCAGGAGTTTGAGACCATCCTGAGCAAGAACGAAACCCCATCTCTACAAAAAATAGAAAATATTAGCCAGGCTTGGTGGTATGTACCTATAGTCCCAGCTACTCAGGAGGCTGAGGCAGGAGGATTGCTTGAACCCAGGAATATGAGGCTGCATTGAGCTATCATGACACCACTGTACTCTAGCCTAGGCAACAGAGTGAGACCCTGTCTCAAAAAAAAATTTTTTTTTTTTTTTTTTTTTTGTAGAAATAGGGTCTCACTGTTGCCCAGGCTGATGTCAAACTCCTGGCCTCAAGCGATCCTCCTACTTCAGCCTCTCAAAATGCCAGAATTACCAGCGTGAGCCACTGTGCTAGGCCTTAAAAATAAGTCACTTCAGAGAAGCATCTAGTCAAAGCTAAAAGACTGCTGCTTCATTCTTACCCCCCCCACTCAACTAACTCCCCAAAGACCAGCACTTTTAACCATTTCTGTTTCAGTTCTCAAAGTGGTTTTCTCCAATCTAAATATGCTTACACTAACTTTGTTCCTTGATTTATCGAGTTCAGATAAGCATTAATTAATGGCTATGAAAAATGAGGCATTGGCTTACTTATGCAATCCCTCTTCTGTCTCCTTTTTCCCTTTCTCCCCAGTTTTTGATAGTTTTTGTGCCTCTATTGTTAGCTTTATAATTTAATATATTTAAACTTCTAGATTATGTTCCATCAACTTTATATTAGATCTCTTGTCTCTTTTAGTATTTAAAGATAAGTAATTCTGTAGTACTTCCCTTCATGTCTCCTGCCAGTTCATTTATATTGCAAGGTTTCTAATATTTACATTTTGTTCTGTTAAGTTTTCCAGGCTGGATCTGTAGATTGTTCTGAAACATGTAATCTAAGACATGTTATTTTCATTGTTACTGAAGAACCAGTTAAATTAATTGAATCTATAGAGAAATAAATATAATTCTATGTCATTAACCCTGTGCCACCCCAAAAAGTATATTCCAAGCATCAAATCAAATGGATTCTCTTTTTTTCTCATATTCATAAGTTCCAAATTATGCTACATTTTAATTTGTTTCACTGTTAGGCCATGATTTTTTTAGATTTGGATTTTTCTTGCGTTTTTAGTTACTTCTTTTAACACATGCTTTCATCACATCTCTATGATTATCCATCCTCTTAATCATACAGTCAGTGACATGGACCTTCCTGCCTTCTGTCTGTTCTCCCCGAACCTATACATTCAAAGCAATTCCAGTCAAATTCCCAATAGGGCTTTTCATGGAATCTGATAAGCTGATCCTAAAGAACATGGAAAAACAAAGACAAGGATAACCAAGACAAATTTTTGGAAAAAGATGGAAAGTGATTGTCCTATCTTACAGCAAGACTTACTATGTGGTACTATATTAGAGACAGAAAAACATCTGATAGCACCGCATGTTGTCAAGATGTGAAACAAAGCAAACACTCCTACTCTGCTGATGAGATTGTCAATCAGCACAGCCACTTTGGAGAGCAATTTGGTAAATACAGTAAGTTGGAGACATGCTTACCCAGGGATACAGCAGCTCACTTCGAGGACTGCCAATGCTTGTGTGTACACAGGGGCATGCCAGTGAACAGAAGAAAGAGAAGACTGATTGTGATATATTCATATAATCAAATACTGTCGAATGAACCCAAGTATTTCAAAATGGAGAAATTTTGAAAACATAATTTGTGGGGAGAAAAGAAAATTGCAGTGTAATATGGTATGGTTTATGTAAAGTTTAAAACCAGCATTATTTTATGTATTTACATGTATGTATTTAAAAACATACATAGGAATGATAAACACCAGATTCAGGGTAGCACTTACCTCTGTAGAGGGATATACTGGGGCTTAAACTGTGTAGTATCTCATATATTTAAAAAACCTAAAGTATGTCAATATGGAAAGATTTGACAAAGTTAGCACCTAGGTTTTTGTATATTTTTCTCCATGTGCTAGAAATATTTTTAATAAATTAAGGCATTGTTTTTAGAAATCCTTTTGACTAATTGAACCCCTGAGATTTGGCTGTTATTAAATTGTTATTAAAAATATTGAAGCATTTGCCATATTGTTTTTGGACAAAATACAGCATTGCTATTACAGATGTATGGGGACCATGATGAAATTTAAACACAACTGGTCTAATAGGTCCAGATAGATTAGGAAGCACTGTTATGATGTAGGGGCAGTTTTGTTCCTCTTTGTGTAAACCTATAACCTGGTTTTTGACATCTGTTCTCATATATTGTCCCAGGAGTGAATTTTGAGAAACTTAGAAATAACTTAAGTGTGCTTTAAATTTAGTGCTGAAGGAAGCCAAACTACCCTGTCTGACTTCTCTGTACAGATGATGGACTCCCCAAACCAGAACTAATATCCTGGATTGAACAGGGGGCAGAGCCCTTCAGGGACTGGAGAGAATCACAGAAATCAGGAAACATAATTTGCTCCTCTGCTGAGTTGCATTTTGATCCAGTAATTGAGGGACAGCTGTTTTGGGGTGAGTATTTAGAAATCAGGGCCCTGACCTTAAGACATCACATTCAGACTAATTAATTTCCCTTTTCTAATCTTGTCTTCCTGTTTGAGCTAAAGCTTGGTGCCTCTTATATTCTAGAGAAAGGCAGTAAAGCATAGTGGTTAGAAGTGTGGCTTCTGGACCTGAGTCTGGATCTTGCCCTTTCTGGGTGACCTTGAGCAAGTTATTGAACCTTTCAGTATTTCAATGCCTGATCTATAAAATGAAAAGAATGAAAGTACCTATGTTGTAGGATTAAATAGATTAATGTATGTCGTGTTAAAATGATCCCTAGCAAGAGTAAGAGCTCAGTAAATGTAAACTTCTTGGTATAAAAGGAACAAAAGCAGAGACTGGTTATAGATCTTTAGGACCAACATGGCTTTCTTCCTATGTAGAGACTGTTATCTATTTGAATACTTAAACCTTAGCTCTCCTCTTTCATTTCTTGTCATGATGGGAGAGTCAGATTTTTGGATTCTTAAAAGTCATTATTAAAGTACAGAATGAAAAAGTCAAATAGTTTTAGTATTTAGCTGCTTCTTTCCTGAGCACAAAGGAGGTTTTTCTCCACAAATTATTTTACTTTCTACTTTCTATTAATAATTCTTCCAAGAAACCTTCTTAAAACATTGGTAGGAATGGCAACAGGGAGGGAGGAATAGAGCTGAGCCTGGCCTGGCCTCAGGGACAGGACAGCTTGTGGATTACATGTGACTGTGGTATCAGTCAGGGCTCTGTTAGGAACTTACTGCCGTCATCACTCCAGGTGTGTCTGTAGTCATGGGTCATAATAGTGGCCAACACTTACAGAGTCTGTGCGCTCTGCCAGCACCATGCTAAGCATCTTGTGCTCAATACTCATTTAATTTTTACAATAATCTTCGGTACTGTTGTTTCCACAGAAGGACCTGAAGCCAAAAGAGATTAGCTTGACAAATGGGATTTGAACCCAGGCAGTCTGACTGCAGAGCTTAGACCCTGTGTTTGTGATCTGCCTTTTCCTCTTTTCAGTATTACTATCTTAATGTCTGTTAGGGTCAGCACTTACCAAACTCACTTTGGACGTGAAATAGAACCACACTATATGGTTGTGTAGCTCAGTGGAAGCTGGATTCCCAGGCCACCACAGGTCACCCTTATGGATCACTTTATTGGTGACAGTCTTTAGTCATGCCATAGACAAGAATACTGACTGAATTTTTGCTTTCCATTTCAGGAAGCCAGCAAGCTGTGAATTCAGGGGAAACCAAATGCCATTTCCAAGTAGATCCTCTTCAGAGCCAGTATCCCTTTGGCCCCTCTTTTGGAGAAAGGGAAGAGGTTTCCTTCAAGCCTGCCCAGGACATCACCGTCCTGAGCCCACAGAGACACGAAGTTCAGGCTCTAACGCCAGTAGTCCACAGCTGCAGCGAATCTACCCAAAGAGGAATCCCAAGTCCCAGAAATCTGGATCTCCCTGGTTTGCAGGAAGTCCCCTTCTGGAAGAGCGCCCAGCACCCCTGCCCTGTCTGCGGGGAAAGCTTTTGGAAGAAGAACCACTTAGTAAATCATCAGAGGAGCCACTCGAAGGACCTGTCTCGAGCCTGGAAGAAATTCAGCAGGCAAGCTGACGTGCAGCCGCAGCGGAGTGCCCCTCCGGCACACAGGCACTTCCCATGTCACCAGTGTGGGAAGAGCTTCCGCCTGAAGCAGTGTTTGCTGAGACATCTGGCTGCCCACCCAGGGAAGGGCCCATTCCAGTGCCCTGAGTGTAAAATGTACTTCCGGCAGGAGCGGACCCTTCTCAGCCACCACCTCGCGCATACGGGGGAGAAGCCTTCCCAGTCCCCGGAATACGACCAGAGCTTTCCCCCGGTGGACGGCACGCAGGCTCACCGGCGCCGGAGGGGCGGGGAGAGGCCAGCCTCCTGGAGAGAAGCCAGTGCACACTCAGGACAGAAGCCAGGCCCGTGCCTGGAGCGTGACACGCAGGCTCAGCCGCTCGGCCGTGGCGCGGAGAGGCCCTGCTCGTGCACGGAGTGTAGCAGGTGCTTCCCTCCGCGGTCCCTGCTCGCCAGCCACTTCAGGGCACGCTTGGGAGAAAAGCCCTTCCAGTGCCCAGAGTGCGACAAGCACTCCCGCATGGGCGGCCTGCTGAAGGTCCACCAGCGCGTGCACAGTGGAGAGAAACCCTTTTCTTGCGGGAAGTGTGGCCAGGGCTTCACCAAACAGTGTAGACTCACAGAGCACATCCGGGTCCACAGTGGGGAGAAGCCTTTCCGGTGTGCGGAGTGTGGCAGGAACTTCCGTCAAAGGGGACAATTGCTGAGGCACCGGCGGCTGCACACGGACGAGAAGCCCTTCCAGTGTCCGGAGTGTGAGCTGAGCTTCCGCCTGAAGAGCATGCTCGCGGCCCACCGGCTGCGGCACGGCGCCGAGAGGCCGTTCTCGTGCGGCGAGTGTGGCAGGGGCTTCAGCCACCAGTGTAAGCTCCGGGAGCACCTGAGAGTGCACAGCGGGGAGAGGCCCTTCCGGTGCCCGGAGTGTGACAAGAGCTTCCGCCTGAAGGGCATCCTGAAGGCCCACCAGCGCACCCACAGCAAGGAGAGGCCGTTCTCGTGCGGCGAGTGCGGCAAGGGCTTCACGCGACAGTCCAAGCTCACGGAGCACTTCCGCGTGCACAGTGGGGAGAGGCCCTTCCAGTGCCTGGAGTGCAGCAGGAGTTTCCGCCTCAAGGGGCAGCTGCTGAGCCACCAGCGCCTGCACACAGGGGAGAGGCCCTTCCAGTGCCCGGAGTGCGGCAAGAGCTACCGCGTGAAGGCCGACATGAAGGCCCACCAGCTGCTGCACGGCGGGGAGATGCCATTCTCTTGCGAGTGTGGCAAGGGCTTTGCCAAACAGTCTAAACTTGTCGAACACATCAGGACACACACGGGAGAGAAGCCTTTTCAGTGTCTGAAATGTGACAAGAGTTTCCGCTTGAAGGCACAGCTGCTCAGCCACCAAGGCCTGCACACAGGAGAGAGGCCTTTCCACTGCCCCGAGTGCGATAAAAACTTCCGCGAAAGGGGACACATGCTTAGGCACCAGCGCATACACAGGCCCGAGAGGCCCTTTGCCTGTGGCGACTGTGGGAAAGGCTTCATTTATAAGTCTAAACTTGCTGAGCACATCAGAGTACACACAAAGTCCTGTCGTGCTCCAAATGAGCCTGACGTTAAGAAAAGGCTTAGCCAACTGTTTGCAATGATAGAGGCTGACTGGAGTTGAGGCAGACCGGGATAGCCAAAGCACTGAGCAGAACTGATGTTGCCCTGGAATTCACAGCTGACAGTAGCCAAACCTAATAAACAGATTTTAGGAGCAGGGGTCCTTCTTAGAGCAAGAATGTAATACAAGTTAGGAATATTAAGAAACCACAAAGGATTTTCTGTGCTGAAAAATCACCAGTTATATTTCTTGTCTATTGATACAAAGAGAAATTTCTACCATCTTAGGTGATCGTTTTTGCCCAAATGTTAAGCCATCTTTAAAATCCCAGCTTGAATTAAGACAGAAGAAATCCCTCCAGTATCATTCTCAAAGCTGAAAGGATGCGGTTCAATTCTACTTTTTGTTTTTTTCCAGAGTATGATCCTAAACTGTGGATTAAATCAAATAAATCTTGTTGCAGGCCTGATATGCTGTTGGATTTGGATTGAGTTCATTTATTTTGAAACTGGTAGCAATAAAATGAATTGTCTGAATCTTTGTTTGTTTGTCTATGTGAATGCTGAAGTTTCTCAGCAGGTTCTGTCATGATTATGCGTAGTTCCCCCTAAGGAACTCAGCAAAATTTGGCTAATCTCAGTTGAAGAAACAAAACTGAAAGTGCTAAGAGGTATGGAACCAGACCTCAGATGAGACTTTGGAACTGGAGATACAGATTTAGAAGTTCTGTAATAGAGATACTACTCGAAGCTGAGAGAGTAAATGAGGTTCCCAAGTGAATATTTAAAGTAGATGACTAAAAGCTGACTTATGACAAAATAACAAAGTTAAACAGCTTAATCAGGAAGCATTACAGGCAACAACAGTTTATTGTGGAGGGTTTTGAAGCCAATGTTAAACATGATACAAGTGGAAGTCCAAGAAAAAGGCAAGGACTACCTCATTTGTTACTTCAGGTGAAGATGGTGTGAGCACCAAATGTGTACACTCTAGGGACAAAGTTGTACTCCACACAAAGAATTTCTGCTTTTCAGAGGGTTCATGTTTCGTGTAAAAGATGGCTGACCTGAAATTCTGAGGGATGACAAGAAATGAGATTATTAGTAAACTGTAGTAGATATTACTAGAAAACAACGTCTTACAAATGATTTTCTCTGGAACAACAGGCCAAAGATATTCTGCAAGAAAAGAATTACATGGCCAGTTACACAAAGATCCTAATTAAATTGTCTATTGCTGTTTTTTTTTTTTTTTTTTTTTTTGAGACAAGGTCTTGCTCTATCACCGAGGCTACAGTGCAGTGGTGTGATCATAGCTCACTGCAACCTCCAACTCCTGGGCTCAATCCATCCTCCTGTCTCCGCTTCCTGAGTAGCTGGGACTACAGGCACACACCACCACTCCCGGGTAATTTTTCTACTTTTTGTAAAGATGGGGTCTTGCTGGTTGCCCCGGCTGGTGTTGAACTCTTGAACCTCAAGCAATCCTCCTACCTTGGCCTCCCAAAGTGCTAGGATTACAGGTGTGAGCCACTGCACCCAACCTGCATTCTTAAATATGAATAGATAGGCAAACATTATCAAGCATTTGAAAAAAAACTTTTACATGAAAGAAAAAGACTGAGATAAGAAAAAAGTGTATCCCAGACAAATACAATTAACGGGAATAAAAGCTAAAATTTAAAAACACTAATATTGTTTTGAAAAATTAGAGAAGACACTATTATTATAAAACAAGGACATAATTTTATGAAATAGGAAGCATCTGCAAACAAAAACAAGTTCTGGAAACTTAAATGTGATTGTTAAAAAAAAATCTCATAGTAGGAATAGTCAAAGAAGCCTCCCAGAAAATAGAAGATCCAACAGTAGAAAATAAGAAAGTAAATGGAATAAGATAAGTTGTGCAAATACTAACATTTTGCCCATTTTTCTACCAAGCTTTTGATCCTTTTTTCCCTTCAGTCTTTAATGTTACATCCATGTATATCATAATCATATGTATGCATATATGATATGTGAATTAAATAAAATCCTGAGCCCCCTACTGACTGAACAGGCTTTCTCTCAGCCAAGGGGACCTCAGAGAAACCTTAAAACTGAGTGCCCAGCTGTGATGGGATGGGGGGGTCAGATGTGCCTCATTATAGCTCCCCTGTGGGCAGCGATCAGGCTTTTTTCCTTAAGAGCTAAACAGAAACCAGTCTCATGGTCTACTCCCTATTTCTGGTTTTTGCACAACTAACCAGCATTTTTTCCTGATAAGAGACCACAACCATGGAGTGGTTTTCTTCTTTTTTTACTCTTTTCTATTTTTGTATTTTTTTAACCCCTTAATTCAGAATGCACATGGAGTGGTTTTAACCAGTCCATGGAACATGCACAGAGTGGATTTTCATGTCTTCTGCTTCACCTTTTGACATCAGAGGGCCACCATTTTCTGAAATGGACCCCATAAAGGGGCATAAAGCTCGATTGCACATGCGCATGCTTCTCCTTTCATAAGTATTCATGACTTCTCCTATAGCTTATTAAAAATGTATATTTGGCCATCCCAATCAGTATAAATTCCTGTTCCCATTGTTCCTCCCTCCAACCATGTGTTTCTGGCTTCTGGCTGGAGTTCTGCTTCCCAGCCTGTCAGAATGGCCATCCACAGGCTGCAATCCTTTATGAGAAATAAAACTCTCCTTTCCAAATTATGAACCTTGTCATTTTCTTTAGTTAACAGATAGATATAAGTAGGGGGCAGGGGGAGTGGGAGAAAAATCAAGCTAATAAACAGGGATTCAGTGAAGCATCCACACAACACTGAAAGAATGTAACTGTGCAGTTATCCCCTCCCACCATCCTCTTAGATTTTCACGCAGGGTGAAAACTACCTGTAATTTTAGTATCTGAAAATCATGTCATAACTTCCTTATTCTATGAGAATGAAAAAGCCTCTTTCCTGCTGGATATGAAAGAGGAAGGATGCAGCTGTAAGAACTGCTGATCCAACCCCATGGAAGCAGAACTGAGACAGGGAAACCTTGTTGTGCTAACATCATTGGAGCCCTGGATTAAGCTATGCCCGCACTTTTCAGTTACATAAACCAATAAAATTTCTGTATTGTTTACAGTTGAGTTTTCACTTATGAAATAAAGAGTCCTAACTGACACAGAAATCATTAACCGAATGGGGGTTGCAAGTAAGAGAACCCAAAATATGGAATTGGCTGCATAGAGAAAGTGGGATGGGGGGAGGTGAGGACTGTCCTGGTCCAGGGAGTTAGGGAGTTGACGGTCTTTGTTGGGCTGTAACTATCACCTGCTGGATCTTAGGACTCAGACCACCTACATACTAATATGAAGCACTGGGGACTTGGTAGGGAAAAAAGTTCAAGTGTTAATAACACTAGCTTGTTTCAGCCATCAGTAAATTTCTAGAAAAAAAGAGACAGCCTCAGGCTGAAACTGGTCAGTCTGAAAACAAAAAAGGAAAATATATGGCTTTGCTAAGCAGGGTCTTTTCTAATCTTTAGCAATTTCTTCAAATTTCATTTCCATTTAAATTTCTTCAGGTAAAATTTAATTATTTTCTTAAGAATAATATAAACAGCATGCTTGCATTTAGTAAAATAATTCCCATCTATCTGTGTACTGACCTCTCAATTCTCATACTTGAAAGTACAATACAGGGAACTTTTTTTCTCAACCATTTGAGAGTAAATTGCCCAATGCCGAATTACCCTTCAAACAAGGACAGTCTCCTATATACACCATCAAAATCAGGAAACTGAAATTATACCTCTAATGCTCAAGGCCTATTCAAGTTTCGACAGTTGTTCCAATAATGTCCTTTTAGCACAAAGATCCAGTTCAGAGTTGCGTGTTGAATTCCATTGTCCCGTCTCTCTAGTCTCTTTCATTCTGGAACAGTCTCTCAGTCTGTCCTTGATTCCCGTGGCCATGATACTCTTCAGGATTACAGGGCAGTTATTAATATTTCATAGAACATCCTTCTATTTGGATGTGTCTGTTGTGTCTCCATGAATAGGAGGTGCAGGGTCTGTATCTTCAGGGAACAGCCAAAGAGTGAAGCTCTGTTCTTGTTACATCTCATGGGGTGGCACTTGCTTTCAGTTTGTTCCAAATCTGGTGAAATTCACTCTGATCACTTAATTTAGTGTCTGCCTAGCTTTTCCACTGTAACTGAGGAAGCTGCTTTTTTCCCCCTCCTTGTAATTAACAAGTTTTTTTGTGATTTTGTAGGGAGGTACTTGGAAATCATGTAAATATCCCATTCCTCATCAAATTTTCAATTTATTTCTCTGTATATTTTATACCTGTATGAACTCACAGTTTCCTATAGTCTTCCTATTTTACCCCATGGGTTATAATCCTCTTCTATCATTATTTATTTTGATGCTCTAATTGTCCCAATTTGGCCAGTGGGAGCCTCTCACAGACATCTATGTCCTTGTGCATGCCCGTGGCTTTCTTTCAGCAACTTCCTCACTCTCTCTGGCACAAGAATATGTTCCAGGCTCATTTTGTATTTTCCTTGTTCTGGCGCTAGAATCAGCCATTTCCCCAAGGTGCGTTGGCTCCTTTTAGTGAAGAATGGTCAGAAGCCAAGAACTGGATGCTGGGTGTGCTCATGGCGGCTCCTGGGTTCTCTCAGTGGGCAGAATTAGCACATGTGCCCCGCTCAGGCCCTGGCTCCCCAAAACTGCCTTACCAATAATGGCCTTCCTCACCCCATTCAAGTCCCCTCTGCCACCTGGAGTGAATGCCCTGCGCAGCACTTTGGGCTCTTGCTCCACGTGGCCTTCCTCACCCTGCTTGGGCTCTGACACACAGCTCTGGACCACCACGGCCCCACTCCCGCCACTGCTGTAGGGGATGTCTGCCTTCCTCGGCTCCACTTAATGATTTTAGAACTGAATTATTTGGGAAGAGAAGGGAATGGGAAAAGCAGAAGGGAAGGAAAGTGGTGACATTGTTTATGGGAATGGTTTAGTTGACAAAACATATCAGTGTACAAGAATGATTAAAAAGGGGCTGGTAATATAATATGCAAGTGGGTCTATGACTGAAATTAACCCCAAAGTAATTCTAGAGTTATAGATTTGGGAGTCATTTATGTAAAGGTGATTCCAAAGCTGCAAAATTAGGAGTAATTCCCTGAGCTCTGAAACAGTAACCACAAATTGCAGCCGATGCAGTCTGGGGTTTGGAAGGCACAGCCAAGTACAGGACAGCAGCAGGAGGAAGAGTATTCTAGCTCTATTCATGTTACAAATGCTGATGTGAGCCATGTGTCGTCCCTGCTCCCAGGAGGCTCACCAGCTAGTGGGGGAGAAAGACAAGTCAGCAGATGTGGTCAAGTGGAGTCGGTACTAGGCAGAGAGAAAGCATAGCAACAGGACAGCATGCAGAAAGGCCCGTTAACCCACAGTGGAGGGGACGAGGAAGCTGTCCCAGAGAAACAGACACCTAAACTCAGCCCCAACAGATGACTAGACGGCTCCTACCCGAGAAGCAGACTGGCATTGGGAAAAAAATGCGAGTTAGTATAACAGAAGCCAAGGAACAAAGTAATTAAGCTTTTAATGGAAGCAGTCTGTGTATGGTTCATGATAGAAGGCAGGGCCAAGTCATTGCAGGGAGGGACTTGAGACTAGTACGTTGGACACCTGTACTCCTCCTACCCCCCACACCCCATTCCGTACCCCAAGCTTCCCACCGCCTTCCAGCCTGTGCTTCCTCAGCAACAACCCGGTCAGCTCATCTCGTTTCTTTGACCTTGTTGTCCAACCTCTTAGAAACCAGCTGGGACAGCCATTCGACTCTGAGCAGCATGGCACTCTTATTGCACTGGATGCTGAGGAAAGCTGTTAGCTGCAGCATTCCTGACAGTGTTTCTCCTGGAGTAGTAATATTTCTGCTGGTACCATAAAATATATGCCATACTGGGCTTTTTAGTTGTGTGAAAGTGTGGCAAAATGGGCACCACAATTCCAAATAAAAGTTATAGTCTTGGAATACAGGTGGCTTTATTTTCCCTTCCTGGCATCACATGGTCCTCAGGATTTGGGGTCTTGTTTTGATTTTCTCTCTCCCGGTATCCTGTGCCTTTAGTAAAGCGTGGGAATTCCAGCACCCTCAAACATGCTTTCAGACATAAAGCTCTAGGAAACCAAAGCACCCACGGTGCCCTCTGTGCAGCTGCCATCCCTACCCCAGGTTTGATATCCCAGATTGAGATGATGGCAGAGCCGTTCTTCAGGGACTGGAGAACGGAGAAAACAGAGAAGGCAGTTTACCTCCGATGAGCATCTGGAACTGAAGGGCATGGAAGGCGGGCTGTTGGGGCAAGTCAGGACGTGCAGCACTGGCGTTTGAGGCTGTACACTGAGGGTAGCCAAAGTCGTCTTCTTAGTCTGCTTGTCACATCGGCAGGATTGGGGTTTGGAAAATGGAGATGGCTCAACTGGAAAGAGGCCTCGTTGTTCTTCTGGAGAGGGATAAGGGGTGTCGGCTTGTTCACCGATGGATTTATAAAGCTGATATCGAAACTAAAACAAAAACCTCAAATGTGACTAAGATGTCATCTCTAAAGATAAATGGAATGTATAGTTCCCTTTCAAAGAGAATCGATGCTTTTTCCAATATATGTATTATATATACATACACATATTATGTATTATATATGTGCGTACAAATAAAAGAGGTGCAACCCTGGGTGGATTTAGAGGGACAATGTACCCTGATGAGCCCAAGCTGAGTCACAGCTAAGACTTGGGAAGACACTGGAAAGATTCTACTGTTGCTCTGAGATGGAGGCTCTGAGATCCAGAGAAGCCGACCTCACCCTGGGACTAGAACCCAGATATTTTAACTCTGTCTTTCTAACTTGGCCACACTATTGAATTAAATTGGCTCTGAGTCCAAGAAGAAAGAAAAATTGTCATGTAGAAGCATTTCTTTCTTAGTTTGTGAGTTCATAATATTGGTTATCCTGGTTTTCTTGGTTTTAACACTGAAAGTCCCATGCCCTGGGAACCTCCTCGGTTCCAGGCCAACTGGGATGGTTAGTCACCTTATTATCCTCCTAGGCTCTTAGAAATTTTAAAAGTATTTATTGTTCTGGTTTCTTCCACAAGTTCGTGATGTGAAAATAAAAGTGGTGAGGCACTGCTCTAAATTAAAAGAACCCTCCCGGTGCAGTAGCTCATGCCTGTATTTCCCAGCACTTTGGGAGGCCAATGGAGGAGGATTGTTTGAGGCCAGGAGTTCATGACCAGCCTGGGCAACAGAGTGAGACCCCATCTCTACAAAAAGATTTAAAAAATAGCTGTGCATGGTGGCATGTGCCTGTAGTCCCAGCTACCCGGCAGGCTGAGGCAGGAGGATCGCTTAGAGCACAGGAGTTGGAGGTTGCAGTGAACTACAATGATGCCACTGCCCTCTACCCAGGGCGACAGAGTGTGACTCTGTCTCAACAAAAACAAACCAGGCAACTGAGTGAGCACCCTTCCTCACACCCCCACACCCCTTCATTTAAAAAAAGAAAAACCAAAGGGGCCTTAGTGAAACTGGTTGTATCTGTCTCACATTTGGGCAATTGGGGGACTCATTCCTCTCCATTTTGTAAAGATTTATAGGAAACTATGAAGGAAGATGAACATTCTGACTGGGCTCTACCTTTGACGATTTTTTTTTTGAGACTGAGTCTTGCTCTGTTGCAGGGGCTAACCAGAGTGCAGTGGCATCATCATAGCTCACAGCAGCCTCAAACTTCTGGGCTCAAGCAAACCCCTTGCCTCAGGCTTCTGAGTAGCTGGGATTACAGGTAGGTGTGCTATTTTTTTTTTTTTTCTTTTTCTGTAGAGACGCGTCTCACTATGTTGCTCAGGCTGATCTGGAACTTCTGGCCTACCAGGGAGCAGGGTGCTGTGATTACAGGCGTCAGAGAGAAAGAAAGAAAGTCCATTTTCTTTCTTCCTCACTTAACAATCTGCAAACAAAAAAATACTCCTGGACTTTTGGGTTTCATTGTTTTTATCTGCCCTATTTTATCTTCTACAACTTCTCAAGCATACCAATTCCCTGGTGTTAAAAAAATCTCAAACCCTAATACACACCACAGACGTTTCTTCTGACATACAAAAATCATGATATTAACTTCGTTTTCTTGTCCAAGGTGGTTAAGAGAGAATCTCAAGACTATATTTAGATCTATGTAAACCACCAGATTGGTTATCCGGTACTTCCCTTTTGCAGAAAATCACGAGAGGAATAAATAACATGACGCAAAGTTTAGACAAGAATGTTTTCTTGTTCACAGATGAAACCGTGGACAGAGGCTTCCCCAAACCTAGCGTCGTGGGTTCACTTCACTGCCTGTTCATCCCCGCTCCCTAGCCCACGTAGAGAAATGTGCTCAAATAGAAAAAAAAAAAATCAAGAAGCCCACGAACATAAAGCAGACTCGGGAGCCTCGTTCTCTCCTTTTCCCACCCGCAGACTGTCTCACGTTCCTTCGCGCGCTTTGGTCTCCAGCCTCCGGGCTGCCGGGAGCCCGTACAACCCCGCCCCCCACCGCGCCTCTAAAGACACGTGTTCTTCCTGCCAAGCTCCGCCGCAGGAAGTGGAGCTCGGCCCCGCCCCACATTTCCCAGGCATGCTCCGCCCACCGCGATGCCGACCAATAGAAAACCGATGCGTAGACAGGTCCCACCCCTCCGGGCCCCGCCCACCGGCTTTGTTCTCCCCCGCTCCCTCTCTCGGCCTGTGCGCTCCTCGCAAACCGAGTGGCAGCCTCTGATTGGTGGTCACGGCGCAGCCAATCAGAAGGGGGCACCTCACGTTAGGGCTCGGAGTTTTAAACGCGCAGCCCCGGGGCGCGCGGAGGGAGGAGCGGGGGGCGACTTCGGCGCCGAAGGAGGTTCGGACGCGCACGAGGCGCACGCGGCCCGCGCTCTCGCCGCGCTGGGATTGGCCGGCCCGCGGCGTCCTCCGCCCCCAGCCGCCGAGGCGGACTTCCTGAGGGTTTTTTTCCTTCTCTCCCGTGTCGCTCGCGGGGAGAGAGTCGGTCGCCAAGCTCGGAGGTCCGGGAGTGCCCAGCGGCCGCCGCGCGAGGAGGCCGCGCCCCGCACCTGGCGCCATGAGGCCCCGGAAAGCCTGCCTGCTGGTGCTGCTGCTGGCGCTGGCGCAGCTGCTGGCCGCGGCGGGCGCCCAGGGGGCGGACGAAGGTGAGCGGGCGAGCGCGCCGCTGGGCCGGGCCGGGGACTCAGCCTCCGCGGGCTGGAAACCGTGCGGGGGCCCGCGGGTGGTGCGGCCTCGGTGGCGGTCGGGCCTCGCGCGGAGCTGCTGCAGAACGAGCGACAGGCGCTGCGCCCGGTGCAAACTTGCTGGAGTTTAGGGCCAGGAGTGGCGGGCAGGACCGCAGTGTGGATGCCGTGGGCAGTGGGAGGCCGGGGCCTCCCGAGCTCCCACTCACTGGAAGTCCCCGGCCACTCGAGGCTTGGACGTGGAGAGGGGCGCAGAGCACCTTCTTTCCAGTTTGCTCAGATCACTTCAGGCTGTCTGCCCTCTCTGTTCTCCGGGGAAGGGGAGCGTGGGAACTGGTTAAAATTTCCAGGCTAACACGCCCAGGCAGTGTGGGGGAAAGGGAGCCACTGCTTTCAGAACAGGTTCTAGAGAAGGGGCGAGGGTGTGAGGCCCCAAGTGGGAACTCTCTGGAGCAGCCCCGGGCAGCAGGCATTTTATTTCTTAAAAAATGTGGTCTGTAGACTTGGAAATAATTAACCCAAGCTTTCTGGTTTGAGGGAGAAAGGGATGGCTTGGTTTGCGTCTTTTAGAAACTGGAGATGCCATTCCTTCTGTTAGCATTTATTCAGCACCTACTATGTACCGGTCACTGCGCGCGCTGGCTTCTGGGAGTAAAGGATGGGGAGTGTGGTACCTGCGCACGAAGCGCACACTCCAGGGGGAACGATAATACACCTAGTAGTCACCGTTCCTGCTTGTTTCTTCGAAATGAGCTAGCTGCAAACATAAGAGAACTTTGAAAATTAGGAAGTACTAGCCATAAAAGATTGTTATTCCTAGAGAACAGGACATCCCAGTTCTGGTGTTAACTTTCTTCTTCTCTGCTCTTGCCCCTAATCACTAGCCCTGTACCTATTGAGTTTGTTCCAGTATAAATAAACTCCCTTGCCTAACAATGTGTAGGAGAATTATGAACTTTGTACTCTTTCAAACAGATTGAGTAATTTCTGTTTGGGTCACTGATTCAAAAGAGTGTCCAAATAGAAAAGGAAGTAAAAATTAGCACTCAGCGAGAAAAACACCTGCCGAGAAAGGAACCAGATAGCGGTGCTGCCTACAGGTGTCTTGGGACCTTTATCCAAATCACCTGGGTGCTTATTTAAATGCAGATACCCGAAATATGCTGAAGCAGAATGCAGGGGTGGGCCCTGGAATCTGTGTTTTAAACAAGTTCTCCATTGATTCGGGCAGAATCAACTTTGGGAGGCACAGTAAAGTTTGAGGACCAGTGTGGGTGGGGGGTACTTTTTGGAATGTAGCTAAAAAGCACTACTACTTTGTCTTGGTTTTGATCCAGTGATTCTGTTTCTGGGGGATTCTTGAGAGACCTGGGAGAGCGGCAAACTCAGTGGACTTCAAGGGCCCTTAGGACCAGCGAGTTTATCCTTTGGGTCACAGGTCACTAATACGGTAAAGTCCTTGGGAAGCAGTTGCCTTTGGGGTCCCAGGAATCCCTGGGGTTGTCATGGCCAAAGGCAATCCTCCCTGGACCTATACTCTCTTGGGTGGGGCTTCTGGCTCTTACCTTGACTCTTTCTTATCCCTGAAGGTGCCCCTCAGCATGCTGTCACACACACATTTTCAAAGCCTTTAGCAGATAACTTGTCCAGCAGATTCGTTTCCAGGCTGCACTACTCCCTACCCTAGATGTTCCAAGTCTTTAGGTTTTTTGTTTTGTTTGCCTCTGTTACATCGTCTGGGCACCTAAATGCCCCCTCCCCAACACTTGGGTGCTAAATACATTTAAGCCCTGATGTTTAAGCCTCTGGTTGCAGGGCTTGTGTCTCAGATTAGAAGTTGGCCTGTGCTCTTCACATCCTTCCAGCTAAAAGAGGGAAGGAAAATATTTTGATCCTGTTTGTTTGCTTTTAGAATTGGTTTGTTTAGATTTAAAAATCAGTGGAAATTCATTTGTGTGTCTTGCTAAGGAACTGTTAAACTGCTCTGCTATTTTCATATCTTACAGGTAATTATTTTCAGAGCCTTTAAAATGTGGAAAATCTAAATGAGTCCACCACTGGGCATAATGGGAAGAAAATATATTTTGACAATTTGGCATAGCAGTTAAGTCGTCAGGACCCTCCACTAAGTTCTCTGTGCCTCAGTTTCTTCACCTGTAAAATACATGTAATATTCTTTCTTAAAGGGGTGAAATGTGTTTAAGAGCTCAGCACAGTGCCTGGCACGTAATAAACATCAGCTATGATGATACTATATCCGATAACACATTTCTCATTTTCTGTGTTTACTATAAACTTTTCAGTATTAACCTAATGGTAGAGTTTATCTAGCTTTTACAGGTACTTCTCTGGTGGGTATTAAAGAGTGACCAGAGGCCGGGCACGGTGGCTCATGCCTATAATCCTAGCTCTCTGGGAGGCCGAGGTGGGAGGATTGCTCGAGGTCGGGAGTTTGAGACCAGCTTGAACAAGAGCGAGACCCCATCTCTACTAAAAATAGAAAGAAATTATCTGGATAACTAAAAATATATAGAAAAAATTAGCTGGGCATGGTGGCACATGCCTGTAGTCCCAGCTACTCGGGAGGCTGAGGCAGAAGGATTGCTTGAGCCCAGGAGTTTGAGGTTGCTGTGAGCTAGGCTGACGCCACGGCACTCACTCTAGCCCAGGCAACAGAGTGAGACTCTGTCTCAAAAAAAAAAAAAAAAAAAAGAATGACTAGAGAGGACCAGCTTGTGTCCGGAATGCACAGGGGCCCCTTGTTGTCATCAGATGTGCTCAGTGGGAGTGGACAGGGATTGCAGCAACCTGGCCAGATGAAGGGCTACGCATTTCAGAAGTCACCTCACTATAGGCTAAGCAATGTGGAGATGAATGTGGGCGGCTTCATTTGCCTTGTGCTGAGGAAGAGTGCCCCCTTTCAGAAGATGCTAGAAGGTTTTGAATATATTTTCTATCCTAGAATGTCCAACTTTAAAAGTGAAACCCTGTGAAAAGTAGTCTTCCTATCAAAACGTGGGGTGTTTTGCTTGCAGAGATGTGATGAGAATAGAGCTAGCACCTTCTCAGATTGCAGAGGAATCGATCATGAGGTTGTCTGTGAGTTGAGGGGAAATGGGAAGTTAGGGGCCATGCCTTATTGCAGCTAAGAGTTCTTAATTATGTTATTTTGTTCTTTAAAAAGATAAATTTTTTTTTTTTTTTTGACAGAGTCTCGCCTGTAGCTGGGAGTACAGGCATGCGCCACCATGCCCAGCTAGTTTTTTCTATACATTTTTAGTTGTCCAGATAATTTCTTTCTATTTTTTTTTTTAGTAGAAACGGGGTCTCGCTCTTGCTCAGGCTGGTCTCAAACTCCTGAGCTCAAATGATCCACCCACCTCGGCCTCACAGAGTGCTAGGATTACAGGCGTGAGCCACCGCGCCCGGCCTGATAAATTCATTTTTTTAAAGTGTCAAGAAATAAGTTGCCTCTTAGGAGTGCTCTGTGTCATGGTAACTTGTCAACACCCATTTAATGGTGAGAGCTCCATCACTAGTAGTGATGAGAGTCTACTTCAGGCTGAGCCTAGGTAAGAAAACATCTTTGTTTCCTTTTTGTAAAACTCACTCTGGAATGGGCTTGCCTCTGTGGCTTTTAGACCTCTTCAGTGTAAACCTAAATCGTGTACCTGTGCATTGAGGTGATTGTTGAGGTTCCTAGGTAGATGAGTGGATTAGGTTCCCCGGTGCTTGCTTTCTGACTTTCCTCCAATCTTCTCATCTGCCCGCAAGTAAAGGACTCTTGCTGGGCGGAGCGGTGAGAGTGGGTATGACCCACTCTCCTACCTACCTGTGAACACACAGATGGGGTTAGGGAGTGTGGTACCCACTAGCCCCCAACTGGAGCAGAGAAACTGCAGAATATCCCAGCATCAAGCCCCCAGGGCGTTTAGGTGGGCTTTCAAGTGAAGAGTATTCAGACTAGCCTTTTGGAAAGCCTGTGACCGGAGTCTCCCCGGTCAGCATAGATCAGCTCAATACTCACAGTGCTTACAGGATAGTTGTTGGTGGGATTCCTGGAAGTGCCTGGGGCAGTGGCCCCTAAGGACCAGTGTGAAATCCAGAGGTTCCCAAGAGCATTAGGTCCTGATTCAAGAGGACGGGGCAGATAGCGCGGGCTGCCAGTGTCCAGTGGAAGGGGATCGGGTCTGATGTGAGTGTGAAGAAACCAGCCTAGGCTACCAGCCCTGGAAGAGGGCTAGTTATCCCTCGGGCTTAGTCTTAGTCAGTTAATGACATCAGAGCAAGATGTGTGTTTTAACCTCACAAGGTTCTTTCAGAGAAACATGTAAATAAAGCAGGCAAGATTTTCTGGGTACTACAGAGCAGAATTTCTTTCCTTTTTACCCCCTCTCCTCAGGAGTCTAGGAAGATTTGAAATAGGCAGACAGGAAAGCCTTGGGCACGTTGGGTTATTATTCTTCAGTGTGAGGAAGCTGCCCTTTCCTCCTTGGGAAGAAGTCAGAAAGCACTTGCTGGTGGGCCCAGCCCCTGCCTGTGCTGTCACACGCACTCCCCGCCCCCAGGTGGGGGTTGTCTTCCTCCAAGCCCTGCCCTCCTGCACCGGGGGTTGTGGGCTGGGGGCAGCTGGCTTTCCTGCAGCCTTCCAGCCCAGATGGTGGGTGGGGCAGGAGAGGCACAAGCCAGCTTTGTACTTCTCAGGTGGGTGGGTTTGCTTTTGGCATATAGAGCTTTTCTCCCTCCCCTGACAAAGAACTCAGGTTTTAAGTTAGAGTAATGTGCGAGTCAGGAAGAAGCAGTGAGTTGTTCAAAGGGAAAAGGGTGAGTGCAGGGTGACCAGTGTGCAGGTGGATTTTTAGTTGCCTTTTTTAATTAGTTTGCAGATTGGTAAATTTTAACCTTGATGAAAAAGCTGCCTGCTCCACCCATGTGGTAGGGCCATGTGGGGCCGTCGCAGGCTCCCTCCCTGGCCCGAGCAGCCGCAGAGCCAACACTGGGCTAGTTAGTGGAAGAACTCGAGTCCCAGGGGTTCCAGGGTCTGACCTCACCCATAGCCCCAAGTAGTAACTAGTAGGGTTGATTTCTTTCCTGGGATGTGTCTCTAGAAAAGAAGAATAATTGGCCCCTTGAAACATTCTGCCTTCAGAGTTAATGAAATTATCAAGCTTTCTGTGCTCAGTTCTGTTCACAGATGTCACAGTAGCTTGAGAACCTGGTTAATAAGAATGGTGGTTCTATACTTCTACGTATCTGTAATTTGGCAAAAAAATTAAAAATTGGGGCTGGATGTGGTGGCTTTTGCCTGTAATCCCAACACTTTGGGAGACTGAGGTGCGAGGATTGCTTGGGGCCAGGAGTTTGAGACCAGCCTGGGCAACAGAGTGAGACCTTGTGTCTGTTAAAAAAAATTTTTTTTTTAAATTAGCTGGGCTGTGGTAGCATGCCCCTATAGTCCTAGCTTCTTGGGAGGCTGAGGCAGGAGGATTGCTTGAGCCCAAGAATTCTAGGTTATAGTGAGCTATGTGATTGGGCCACTGCTTTCCAGCCTGGGCAACAGAGTGAGACCTTGTTTCATAAAAACCAAATTGAATTGAACCTTGACAATAAAATATATGCAGTTTCTTGAATTCTGGGAAGAAAACTTTCCAAGCAAAGGTGTAATGTGGGGGGGAATGAATATTCCAAAACAATATTTTGACGGATTCCTAAATTTGTCATCCCAAAATAACTTCCACTCGGGAGATTAATCAGTGGTGACTTCATAAGTGTAAAATGTGATTTCCTGCCGTCGTCTTCACACTTCAGCCTTTTCCTCAAGGATTATAAAACCTATAGGGCTGTTTTTTATGAGTATGAAGTAACATGCCATCCCCTTTCAGAGATGGAGTTAGTATTCTGTCCTCGAGAATGAGTACTTTTCTCCTGTTTGTACTCCTTTGGGGGCCAGGAAGGTCATTCATTCATGGGAGGTGTTACTGAGGCCCTCCATGTGGAAAGCATACAGGAGGAGGAAGAGGAGGAGGAGGAGAAAGAATATCAGTGAGAGACAACCTTGCCTGCTGGGGGAACCACAAAACGAGATGCTCCTGAAGTGCAAAGCATGGGGTGCGAGCCTGTGCTACAGGGGCGAGGCCTGGCAAGACTGCAGGGTGGGTAGAGGGGGAGGAGGCCAATGTCAGTGCTCTGTGTGCTCGGGGGCGGTGGGGGGAGGTACACAGAGCAGGGCAGAGGGCTGCGAGTGTGGAGAAGGGGCATCCTGCCCTCCAAGTCCTGCTGGGGCACTCGGACTTTAAGTTCTAGAGCGGTGGTTTTCACATATCATTTAGCTGTGATGTCTCTTTAAATGAAATCTGAAGTGGCTGCCCAGTATGCAAACTTAGAGCAGAATTGCTGGCAGGAGGGAGGCCTCATGTCACCAGTTCATTCCAGCGAGGGGGCCCCCAGAGACCACCCAGGACTCAACACTTTTTGGGCTTTTGGGTTCTAGGGAAATTTTAAGGAGAGTTGCCAGTTTCCTAACCAGTCTGGGTGTCTTCTGTTCAGAGTCTCATGGAGAAAATGCCATTGAGGATGAAGAGGAAGAGGAGGAGGAAGATGATGAAGAGGAAGACGACTTGGAAGTAAAGGAAGAAAATGGTGTGTTGGTCCTAAATGATGCAAACTTTGATAACTTCGTGGCTGACAAAGACACGGTGCTGCTGGAGTTTTACGCTCCGTGGTAAGGACCACGTTTCTAGTTCCTGCAGGCAGGCAAGCCTAGCACAAATGTTTTATATAAAACATCTAAATATTCTTTTAACAGGTCTGTGAGGTTATATTATTCCTGTTTTATAGATCATCAGTTCTCATACTTTTTGGTGCAAAGACCCCTTAATACTCTTAAAAATTGAGGACCCCAGAGAGCTTTATATGTAGGTCATGCTTATCAGCATTTACCATATTTGAAGTTAAAAATGAAAAATTTAAAAAATATTCCTTGGTTCATTTTTAGGTAACAACCCCATTATATGTTAACGTCAGAATACTGACATTCTTGTAAGTCAAGGAGCCTCTGGGAAACTCCACTATATGCCCAGAATGAGTGAGAAAGACAAATAACGTCTATGTAAAGAATTTTGACATCACAGGTGTCGTGGAAAGGGTCACTGGACCAAATTGTGAGAAACTTAATAGAAAAACCACTATTTAGAGATGTTGAAAGTATTTGCTCAGGACAGAGCTGGAATTAAAACTAGACTTGTTTGATCTCGGAACCCCTTTGGCCTTCCCTATGTGTGCCTCTCTGCAGATGTTTCCTCGAGCTCCTGTTTTTGTGCATCTTGGTCTATTTTGTGTTGCTGTAACAGAATATGTGAGGTTGGGTAACTTGAAAAGAGGTTTAGTTAGATCGTGGTTCTGCAGGGTGGGATCATGGTGCCGGCATCTGCTTGGCTTCTGGTGGGGCCTTGTGTTGCTTCCACTCATGGTGGGAGGTGGAAGGGGTGCAAGTGTGTGCGGAAATCACATGGTGAGGGAAGGAAGAAGCCAGACTTTCACCCGCTCCCACATTCCCAAGAGGTCACTGGCCCACTCATGAGGGCCAAACCTTGTGGCCCAAACCCCTCCCCCCAGGCCCTGCCTGCCAGCACTGCCACATTGGGGATCCAGTTTCAACATGAGTTTTGGTGGGGACAGACCACATCTAGACCAGAGCAGTGTGTATTGTTGGATTTAAATCTCCACAGATACAGTTAACAGTTTTTTCCTTCCCTAAATCTAATTCTTAGGTGTGGACATTGCAAGCAGTTTGCTCCGGAATATGAAAAAATTGCCAGTGTCTTAAAGGATAATGATCCTCCCATTGCCGTTGCCAAGATCGATGCGACCTCGGCATCCATGCTGGCCAGCAGGTTTGATGTGAGTGGGTATCCCACCATCAAGATCCTTAAGAAGGGGCAGGCTGTCGACTACGAGGGCTCCAGGACCCAGGAAGGTGAGCTGGTACCTGAGTTGCTGGAGCAAGCTGGGGACCAGGACTCCTTCCCCCAGGAACAGAAAGTGCAGGGAGTGGGATTTGGATAATGAAAAGGAAGAAAAGTTGAGTGGACCAGGGACTGACCCTCAGGAGCACCAGCTCTCTGCTGGAAAGTTTGGGGTAACTGAAATTAAAATTAAACTTGTTCTTGGATGGGAGGGGTGTCTTCACATTTCAGACCATGAAACTCAAGATCTGGAGCAGGAGCGTTAAGAAATGCCATCAGAGGCCAAGGTTCTTGGAGATGTTCTAGAACAGCGGTTCTTAATGGTTAGCGAGCATCAAGGTCACCTAGGGGGCTCATTCAAACAGACTGCGGGGCCCCAGCCCGAGTTTCTGATTCAGTAAGTTTCAGGTCAGACCAAATAATTTGCATCTCTTGCCGTGCTGCTGGTGCAGAGCCACATTCCAGGGAGTCTCGGGAGGGCGATGGCAGCCTGGCCAGAAGGGTCCCTGCCTGGCTTGCATTTGGCACTATTTTTTATTATTTATTATTAACGAATGAGCAAATAAAATTGTAGTGTCATTTATCAAGGGCATGTCTCTTTTAATCACTAAAAAAGAAAATGATGCTGCATTTTCTGTTCTCAGTGCGGAATAGTGGAAAGAACATTGACTAGGATTCAGATCTTTATAGTCATAAAATAGGCGTGTGTCCCGGACAAGTGCCTTCCCCTGGCTGGCCTCGGGCGCACACCTGCAGAACGTCAGGTAGTTGGGTGTGAGCTCACAGCTCCTTCACGTTGGTATGAGAGCCTCTCTTCTCCTGTAAGCAGTGAGACCCACTGTGTGGTGCACCAAGGAAATGTCCTCACTTCTTGTCAATTTTTAGTTTCACAGTGTATTTGTCTATTGACTGGGTAACATGTTTAAATGCTTCGTAATTCAAAGATGTGTATAAATGAATAGTCTTTCTACCCTGAACCTGGGTGATCCAGCTCCCCTCCAGAGCGACAGCTTAGTGTAACTAGTTTCTTCTCTATTCTTCAGAGATACTTTGTATATGAAAGCAAGTATGCGTGTGCTTTTTCGTTTTTACAGTTAGCACATCTTAAACAGCATCCTGCACCTTCATATTTTTATTTAACAAATGTGTCTTAGCCATATCAGTGCATAAGGAACTTAATCTAAAAAGAAGTTGAAAGTAGCATGCTTTTATTGTTTAAAAGTAAGTGTGCGTATATATTTGGAAACTTATGACCCATGCTTGCGAGGGAGGGACGTGGCCCATCTTGGAACCTTTAAACCGGAACATCCTGTGTGTCAGTAGTGGGCCTTCCCCGTGTTAACTGGCCCGGGACCTCCGGGTGAGGCGGGGCAGGCGCTTCATGCAGTGCCTGCGTGTGACGGTGCTGCTTGTGCTCACTTCGGTTTGAGGACTGCCGCTTTGCAGGAGCGCTTCTCATGCTTGGCCCCTTGATGGATTCTACAGTGAAAAACAGAAGAATTTGCAACCACTGGTTCCTAAGAACCGCCCAGCAACTTTTCTATGAGAATGTATCCTATATCTACTCCAGACATTGCATCTGTTTCTGGGTAATGAGGCCACAGATGGGCATTTTTTTTAAAAAAGCCTTGCCAGGCAATGCCACACAGCCAGGCAGTGGGACCTGCTGCTCCTGTTATGTTTCTCAACTTTGGCACACAACTTACAATGTGTGTAATATGCTGGTGCTAGGTGTATATGATGAAGTACATGTTTTGTATTTGTTGGGGAGGTGCCCCAAAATTGTATTAATGGGCGATGCTGGGTTGGGGTTCACCTGCAGTTAGTGCCGTAATCTGGTAGTGAAGGAAGTCTCGTTCCTCACCTGGTCGTAGGCCATCTAGCAAAGTCTGCAGGTCATGCACGTGGTGGTGGAAATACGACGGGTGGCTGCTGGGAAACAGTGGACTTTCTGACCCTTAGCTGTGCCCTTAAAGCTGTGGAGGTGGCCCAGGCTAGAGATGCCCTGGGTTTCAAGAAATCAGACATCCCTGTTGTCCTGGTGGGCCCTGCCACTCTCTCTCTTCCCACTCCCCACCTGCTTCTGGAGAGAGGTGAGGTACCTGCCGGCTCGGGGTCCCTGTGTGCTCATTCTTGTTTGGTTTCTTTCAGAAATTGTTGCCAAGGTCAGAGAGGTCTCCCAGCCCGACTGGACACCTCCACCAGAAGTCACACTTGTGTTGACCAAAGACAACTTTGACGAAGTTGTGAATGATGCAGATATCATTCTGGTGGAGTTTTATGCCCCTTGGTAAGATGGTGTTGGTTTCATATTACTAGGATATTGATCAAGCCCTTCCTGTATTCGGCACCCTGCTGGGCACTAGGTGCAGGTGGCAGACGCAGATGACAGGCCCTTGCCCATGCGGCAGAGGAGCACGTAGACGGATGTGGGTGAGGGTGAGGCCCGGGTCTCCCAGACGAGGGATGGATGGAAGGGGGCTGTTGAAGTGGGTGTGGGTGGAGCCAGCAGGAAGTCCTTTCTTTGGTGGGAGAAGGGACCCAAAGCAAAGAACATGCCAGAATGAAAGGTAGAGTGGGAGCCAGTGTAGGCTGATTTGCATGGTGCCCTACCTGGGAAGCCGAGGTGGCTGCTTTGCCGGGCAGGGAGAGAGGCCTGACAGTTTCGCGGATGAGCAGTGGCGGGGGAGTCAGAGTAGCTGGAGCAAAAGGCAAAAAAGACTTTTCAAGGGAGAGGTGCGGCTAGTTCCAGGAGGGCCGTGGCCCTTTCCAGGAAAGGCCTAAGGTGCCATTTATCTCGGTGACTTCCTTCTGATTCTTGAGTGTGCTTGGTATTTGTCAGCATGTGCTGTGTGGACCAGAATGGAAGCCAGTGAATTGGGAATATGACCATTGGGCCAAGAAGAGTGGCCTGAGGTCACTCTTGGTCCAGGTAGGACCTGGATGAGCCAGACCCCAGGCTCTTGGGATGCTGTAGCAGAAACCACCGCACCTGGTGACTGTTGAGTGTACAAGTGAAAAGAGAAGGCAGATGGGTGGCTAGAGAAGGAAAGAGCTGGGGGACAAGGAAGGAAACTTCTGGTGCATGTGGAGAGCAGGCAGGCATCCTGATGACCTCCTATGATGCTGGAGAAATGCCAGTCCTTGTTTTGCTGCCCGTGGGGCACTGGCCTGGTGGGAGGGAGACCAGTGCCACAGCACCTCTCTGGCTGCTCTGGGGTCGCTCTGGAGCTGGGTAGAGCAGACCACCATACGCCGCATGCTCAGGGAGTAAGGGTAGTGCACGTTCATCTCGTATATGACACCTCAGAGAACTACTGTCCTTTTCCTTGCAAGTAGTTTCCACGTTGCAGGATGTATCCTATAGTTCATATGGGTGTAAGACCTTTGACAAAACAATGTTTTATTTTAACTCAGTACTGAGAGCGCAGTGCGTGTGAGGCCCTGGCCAGGCGTGAGTCCTCAGTTCTTATTGTGCAGACGGGCTGTTTCAACTAGTCTTAATTCTGAGTTCCCCTGGCTCACTCATTTTCTGCCTGGGTTGGTTTGTTTAGTGAGGGTTTGTTAGACTCTTGAGTTCTCCACGCCACGTTCACGTTCCTACCTCGGCGCCCCCCTCACCCTTCCTCCTGGGGAGTCCTGTGTAAGTCTTTCTTGTCCCCCGGGTCCCAGCTCAGCCGTCACTGCCTCTATGCAGCGATCCCCTGACTTATATCTTGCCAGCCTCCAACTCCCCAACCAAGAAAATTCTCTCCCTCCTTAGGACATTGTCTGTCTTGGCCTGTCCCCCGTATGTGTGCATTCACACAGGCATGTCCCGCTCAGTGTGTGGATGCCACGCAAAGAAGCTCATGTCTGTCCTGCTGGCACCTCCTGAGGGCCCTGGCTCAGCGCCCTCATCTCGGTGGCATTCAGAGGTTTGCGGGTGTGGCCAAGTTGCTTGGGAACACAGGATGGGTTTCCCTTCTGCACCTCTTTTAGCCGGAAGGTGAGTCCACACTGGAACAGGCCCCCAACAAAACCAGCTTCCTCTTGGCAGGTGTGGACACTGCAAGAAACTTGCCCCCGAGTATGAGAAGGCCGCCAAGGAGCTCAGCAAGCGCTCACCTCCGATTCCCCTGGCAAAAGTCGACGCCACCGCAGAAACGGACCTGGCCAAGAGGTTCGATGTCTCTGGCTATCCCACCCTGAAAATTTTCCGCAAGGGGAGGCCTTTTGACTACAATGGCCCACGAGAAAAATACGGTATGGCTGCTTCCTTCCCTCTTGCCGCGGTGGGGGAAGGGAAGCTCCCTGGGAAGTGCTGGGTGCTGATGTGTATCAGCAAGACATGGGCATCGGGAGGCAGGCGGTCCTGGGGGCCCCTCCTCAGGCGTGTGCTCTGCTCCCAGGGATTGTTGACTACATGATCGAGCAGTCCGGACCTCCCTCCAAGGAGATTCTGGCCCTGAAGCAGGTCCAGGATTTCTTAAAGGATGGAGACGACGTCATCATCATTGGGGTCTTTGAGGGCGAGAGTGACCCAGCCTACCAGCAGTATCAGGATGCCGGTGAGTTGTGTCCCTTTTGGCTGAACAAAATGTGTGTACCCAGGCTGGCTGGCCGTGGTTGCTGGAAAGTTTGCTACTTTTGCATGAAGCTCCTGGGACATCCATTTAGGGGGTGGGTTGATGAAAACATTGAGATAGCAACTGTGGGAATAAGCTTCCTGCTGTGCAGTGGGGGCTGGGTTGTCCCTGTTGCCCTCCTTACCTGTGGGTTGTAGACCCACCCCAACTCGATGAGCCGGGCTGTGCTACCTCCCCCTGACCTCTGCGAGGACCTGTCTCGGCTCCTTGTCTGCCTTTCAGGAGCCCCTTCCCGGGGCCCCTCCTCTAGAGGGAAAGTCTTCCGGCCGTCACGTGCAGGTCTCTGGGTCAGACTTGGGTTTGAGTTGTGGCTCTGGCCGTTATTAGTGCTATGACCACAGGCAGTGACTCAGTCCAGTTTTCTTATCCCAGGGGGGGTGATCTTTTCTACTAAGTACATAGTAAGTGCTAGTCTTGCTAGTCTGAGAGTAAAATCATTATGAACAGCTGTCCGCGGCAGTGTTTGGGGGTTGGCAGTTGCTCCATCCATTGTCTGCCCATCTCTGGCTCCTGATGCCCGGGGACAGGTGTACTTGCCATCCCAAGTGGCCTCTCAGGGGTGAGCGAAAGACACTTAGGATCCTCTCCATCCTTATCAGTTTCTTCTCAGTGCCCCCGACACGCAAACCAAAAACAGCTTGGTTTTCTACTCCACAGTACTAATTATAATCTTTTAAATGCGCTGTTTGCCACTTAGTGCCAGTTGCATTCTGCACGGTAACTATTGTGCTAAATCAAATGCACAGTAATGTAATAAAACTTACAGTAGAGCCAAGTTCCCTTCGTGTTTCCTCAGTCTGTTGCTTAGGTAACCTTGTCATGTACTCCTAACTAGTCGGTTAGGAAGGAACTTGCAGAGGAAAACCCCAACCCACCCAGGACCGTGGGCAGCAGTAGAGTCCCAGCCCCAAGTCCAGCTTCAAGTCACACGCGTTTATGTGCTTGCAAATTCCCAGGGAATCTGTTAAGACTTGGATTCTGGTGCAGTGGGTCTCGGGCAGGCCTGGGCCCCCCACTGCAGGAGCTGGAGTCTGTGGTTTGACTCACACAGGGGCGGGGCTGCAGGTGGGGTGAGACCCCCGGGGCTGGTGTGTCTGCTCACTGTAGGAGCCTGGAAGGAGCCAGAGACAGCCCCAGGGATGCAAGGTGTTCTGTGGGGAGACCACAGGGGCAGAGCTGATGGGACGGCTGGCAGGGAGAAGTGGAGTTCTTGACGTGACTTTCTCCACCTGAAGCCACTGATGACAAATACCGGGGCACCTGGAGCCTTAGAACGGTTGGGAACCTAACATTTGGGTGCCTCCTGGATAGATGGGTTGCTTTATTTAATCCTCCCCATGTTCCTACAAGGTAGACATTAATGTCTCCGTTTTACAGAGATGGAACTTGAGGCTTAGGGACATTAATAACTAACACACCTAAAGTTACACAGTTAAGTAGGTTACAGAGTTATGATTTGAATCTAAGTCTGTCTGACTCTGAAAGGCATAAGCTTATCCAGGCTGTCCCCCAGCTCCTCTGCCTTCCCAAAAATGTGGTTTATCATCTCTACTGTCAAACCTCCAGCCCGAGATCCCTTCAAGGGTGGCTGACACCCAGTGTTTAAATCACAGCATCAGCTCAGGGTGGGTTCGGATGCCTCAGTGAGGGGGGAGAGGGGAGGGGCTCAAAGTGAGTTTACCTGTAGGGTCTAGGGCAGGGGTTGACAAACCAAAGCCCTCCGCCTGTCTTTGTAAGTGAAGTTCATTGGAGCACGGACACACTTGTATGTTCCCACGCTGTTGGCTGCATTCATACTGCAGTGGCAGGGTTAAGTGGTTGGGACGGACCATGTTGTCCTCAAAGCCAGTACTCTTCACTGTCGGGTCCTTCCCAGAAAGTTCTCCAAGCCCTACTGTAGAGCGTCCTCAGACAGTGGGGTTTCATCTTGGAGTTTTCACAACACTGAAATGAAAGCATATAGTTAGCCAAAGAACTACTTTCAGGGCTCCAGCCCACAGGCAGTAGCCCACTAACTAAAGGAAGAGATTTAAACCCCCATGAAAGGTGCTGGATGTAAAAGCTCAACCTAGGGCTGTAGGAATGTGTGACGCTCACGCGTTGTCTGAGAATCAGTGTGCTTCTGGTCGTCATGGCTGTCAGTCATCTGACAGTAGGTCCTGACAAATTAGCTCTCATGAACATTGAGTTTATTTTTGACAAATTTTAAGATACAGGATTTAGCTATTATACTGAGTTTTTAAAAACAAACTCCCTTAAGTGTTTAAGCTCTGGAAATGGTCCACACAGAATTTACTGTGGTAATGTCCAGGTCTTTTGCTCAGTTGTCTAAGCAATTTAATAACTTACATCTTATTGTTAACTTTTCAGCTAACAACCTAAGAGAAGATTACAAATTTCACCACAGTTTCAGCACTGAGTTAGCAAAGTTCTTGAAAGTCTCCCCAGGGAAGTTGGTTGTAATGCAGCCTGAGAAATTCCAGTCCAAGTATGAGCCCAGGAGCAACGTGATGGACATTCAGGTGAGCGGGGGCTCTCCCGGTCCGAGAAGGGCCCCAGCAGCGCCAGCCCCGCCCCCGCGGGCATGAGGAATCTGGGTGAGCCCCCTCTGAGGTTTTGCAGCATGGAGGCTTCATTCTGTCTGTGGGATCTGGGGCACCTTTCCCAGCCCCCTCTCCCCACCCCACAGGTCCCTTAAGTCACAGGGTGGGAGCACAGGCAGAGGTGGCTCCTGGTTTGCAGGAGGGAGGGACTGGGGGGCTCTCACACACCTGGCAGGTCATGGGGCCTGAGGCCGCTGGCAGACGAGTGCCAGTTTCGCTCGGGTGCCCATCCCACTGTGGGTCTGGCCTGGGTGGCTGGCGGCTCGGGGTGAGGGCTGCGGAGTGATGGCTCCCCTTTCTATTCATTCACCAGATGGAGCTGTTGAACTCGGCAGGTGGATTTTGCTTTTCTGTCCACTCCTGCACCCCTGCTTCATCTTCCTAAAGGGCGAGCAGAGGGAGCTTCCCGCCCTAGGGAAGCCCAGGTCCAGTTCAGTGTTTGAGTGCTGCGCGCCCGGTAGCGCTTCACGTGGCAAGTTTTGTACAGTTCAGTCCACGTGAGCTGCTGGCGTCCGGGAGCCCGGCCTTCCCGAGCAGTGCCTCCCTGGGCTTCGTGAACCTAGGCCCACAGGAAAGGGCACGAGGTGTCTGCCTTTGCCTGAGGAGCCCAGTTAGTGTTGGCTGGAGGAAAGGGAGCCCAAAGGACAGCAGGGCATTACTGGGGTGTGCTTGGAAGGGGCACGCCCAGAGTGTCAGTTCCTGAGACTGACCCTTCAGATGTCTCCGCTGCTGAATTCCTTCCCAGCACACATCTGTGCTGCACTCGTTGGCAGTGGCATTGAGGGGTGTGTGAGGTCCCTTTGCTGTTGGGGCCCACTCTCACCTGTGTCCTTTTTGAAGCAGGGTTCTACAGAGGGGGCGGCCATCAGGGACTACGTGGTGAAGCACGCCTTGCCCTTGGTGGGCCACCGCAAGACCTCCAATGATGCCAAGCGGTACAGCAAGCGCCCCCTGGTGGTCGTCTACTACAGCGTGGACTTCAGCTTTGATTACAGAGCTGGTGAGGGGCCCCCACTGTGGGGGGGAGGGGTAAGGGGACTGTCACTGGCCCTGGGCCTCTGGCAGATTGGTGGCTCAGGTGTATCTTTTTTTTAATTTTTTCACTTCAGGGTCATTTTTCCTTAAGTTCTATACAACCGTCCTTTTTCCCTTTTTAGCAAGAAGGGAGCTTAGAACCAAGTCCAGCACCCTCTTAAAGTTGAGGTAATGAGACTTGGAGGCCCGCAGAGGCCACACGGCGAGGCCTGGACCAGCCTCCGCTTCGGCACGTATGGCCGTGCCACCTGGGCACAGGTCTCACGGGGCTGCTGGCTCACAGCATGGCCCGCTGCTCACAAAGCGTGGCTTTTTCAAGAATGCTTTTCTCTTGGTTGAGGTAAATCTGGGCCTTGTGCCTTGACAGAACACCAGCGGCAGAATCTTAACCTTCCTGTCAGTGGAAGCTGGCACTGTGGCTCTCCTTAGCTGGCCAGCTCACAGCCCTCGGTCCGTTTCAGCTACTCAGTTTTGGCGGAACAAAGTCCTGGAGGTGGCCAAGGACTTCCCTGAGTACACCTTCGCCATTGCCGACGAGGAAGACTACGCCACGGAAGTGAAGGACCTGGGGCTCAGCGAGAGCGGGGAGGACGTCAACGCGGCCATCCTGGACGAGAGCGGGAGGAAGTTCGCCATGGAGCCAGAGGAGTTTGATTCCGACACACTCCGCGAGTTTGTCACGGCTTTCAAAAAAGGTGAGCTGGGGCCGTGGTCTCCCCTCAGTGGCTCTTGTCCTGGGCATGTGGCACTCTGGCCACAGGTACAGGGTCAGCCAGGAGTCCCCTCCCATCCTGGTGCACACGGGGCCTGACATCCGTGTCCAGGGAAGGGCCAAGTGTGGCTCCAAACTCCAAGCCACCAAGACAGCTTAGAAGAAGTTTGGGGACAATTGGGAATTGAGGCTTTAAATGGACTGTCTCTGTGGGTCTTGGTTGAGCAAGTGGCTGCAGTTGTGCAGTGCTGGCCAGATGACGGGCAGACCACGTTGCTCTGGTGCCTGTCTTCCGGGCTTCTCCCCACCCTGGCTCACAGGCCTTGGTGCCAGCTCTCAGGAACTCCTCCTCTGCACCGCGCAGCGTCTGCCTTGTGATGGCCTCCCTGGACAGGGCCCGTCAGGCCTGGGCGTGCTGCAGCCTCTCTGGCTTTTGCAGCAATGAGGAGAGTAGAAGATACCAGTTAATCAGAGAAGTAAACTGCGAATTGTTAGGGTGGGGCTGTTGGAGACAAGGACCTTCCTGGTCCTGGCAGCGGGTGCCTCGCCCTCTCTGGTGACCACCCATCCTCCTGTTTCACCGCCTGGTTCAGAGAGAGCCACCAGGGTCCAGGCTTTTTCAGCACTGACACCCCCTCCCCTGCTTGCTTTTCCTTGGCAGGAAAACTAAAGCCGGTCATCAAATCCCAGCCAGTGCCCAAGAACAACAAGGGGCCAGTTAAGGTCGTGGTGGGGAAGACCTTCGACTCCATCGTGATGGACCCCAAGAAGGACGTCCTCATCGAGTTGTACGCACCGTGGTGCGGGCACTGCAAGCAGCTGGAGCCCGTGTACACCAGCCTGGCCAAGAAGTACAAGGGCCAGAAGGGCCTGGTCATTGCCAAGATGGATGCCACCGCCAACGACGTCACCAGCGACCGCTACAAGGTGGAGGGCTTCCCCACCATCTATTTCGCCCCCAGTGGGGACAAAAAGAATCCAATTAAATTTGAGGGCGGAGAGAGAGATCTGGAGAATTTGAGCAAGTTTGTGGAAGAACATGCCACAAAACTGAGCAGGACCAAGGAAGAGCTTTGAAGGCCTTGAGGTCTGCAGAGGGTGGGAGGTACGGGACACATGGCATTCCAGCAGTGGCGGGCCAGGGCACCACGACAGCCTGCGGCTGAGGCCAGTGACGCAATGGCAGTATCACAATTCTTTTTTTATTTTTTTTTTATGCTTTGGTATTTCACCTCATGTTCTGAATCCTGAATAGCCACGAGTGACTCAATAGTTTAGTCCAGATTTTTACAGAGGATATGCCTATTTTTATCATGTGGGGGTTGGGTTGTTTTTTTTTTTTGTTTTGTTTTTTTGGCACCTTCTACTTTCTTTACTGTTTTCTCAGAACAGATAAGTTGAATCCCCTTTGTGTGAAAATGTTTTTTTTTTTTAAGTTTAAAAAACCTTTGCCAAATTGTGGATTTTGCCCATTTTTTTATCATTTTCTGAGGAATTGTTAGCGTAAGAAGATTCAGCTACTGTTATGTGTTAGTTTTTGGTTTGTTCCTGTCATGGCACAAAGTAAGAACTGTCACCAAGCACCCTGCCAAGGATGACATTTCCATCTGACCTGGGAGCCGCCTGCCCATCCAGGGAGAGGCAGCGTGCCCAGGCAGGACTGGGCGTCACTGTGCCAGCTCCCTGCAAACCAAGCGCCAGGGTGGAAGAACATTGCCCAGGGTCCCCCAGACCCTACTCAGCTCCAGGGAGAGGCCACCCACTGCGTCAGAGTCCCCGTCATTGGGGTAGAAATGACCTCAGACCCAGACATGGATACTTCAGGGTGGTGGAAAAAGAGGGTAGGCTGTCGTAATGGAATAAAAACATTATCACAATTGACTCGCAGTGACTATATTAGCAAATGTCCACTGTGTGCTGGGAGCCTTGAGGGGTGGGGCAGGAGCTGGGTGGAGCTGAGGTCGTGCAGGGGCCTGGCCTGGGCCTGCTGAGCCGGCTCCCTGTCCCACGGGACACAGATTGCCTCACCTGACCCCTGAAGATCCTAGGATGGGGGGCTTCAGAGGTCTCTCCCGAGCACGTCTGCTTTGGGCTGGGGCCAGGGGAGGGTGGCGGCTGGATCAGCCCTTCCGCAGAGGCGGCTCTGGGCCCTGCAGGTTCAGTGGCTTTTGTGTGTGATGGGAAATTTCATTGCAGGAGTTTACTCCTCTCATGGAGTTTAGCCGTCTTCATTGTTCTCACCCCACTGCTCTCCCACCATCCACTCGTTCCTAATTCTGATTGAAAAGTGGTGAGGGCAGAAATTCTTGCGTTGGTGGCAGCTCTTTTAGCGGTGACTGGTTTGATGCAGGGGTTGGTGTGTGGCAGGGAGCAGCAGGTGTCAGGAAGGCAGCCTAGGTGGGCTTTTCCCGATTACCTGCTGTTTGGGCAGGGCAGACCAGGAATTGTGGGTAGCCATGGTGTCTGTAAGTTGCAGAATCTCCAGTGCAACAAAAAGTCTTCCGTCAGGAGAGCAGGTGGCCCCCAGGCCTGGGCTGGGGCCTTCAAGGCCCTTCCCTCAGAGACTGCCAGAAAGCTCAGAGGAGTAAATATGGGGGCAGGGGGACAGTGCTAAAAAGCTTTTCCTTGAAGCAAAAGTCACATTCCTTTAACACTGTGCCAGGAGAACACAATGCTTCCTCTCCTTGCGGGGCTTCTAGTCCCGTCGGGGGAAACATTACACAGTGTAGAGTACAAAGGGCTGTGAGCAAGAGGGCTAGGCTAGTCTCCAGCAGAGAGCAGCAGTGTGGCCTCATTCCAGTTGAGGTGTCAGGGAAGCCCTTTCCAAAGGGATGTTTTAGCTGAGACCCTAAGGATGAGTTGGCTTGAGCTGGGCAAAGAACAGGAGTAAATCCTGAGACCTGCAGCCTCACTGTCACTGGAATGTCAGAAAGGCAGCACCTCAGGCTGGACCCTGGTCCTCTGAGTTAACCTTCATATAAGAAGATCCCTGCAGATTCACACACCCGTTGAAGTTTGAGAAACACCAGGAGTAAATTCCAGAGCCAGGACCAGCACTGCAAAGGCCCTGAGGCAGAAGTCAAAATGTATCATCTTCTGAAATACAGTCAGGAAACCATGTTGGCCGGGTGCGGTGGCTCACGGCTGTAATCCTAGCACTCTGGGAGGCCAAGGCAGGAGGATCGCTTTAGCTCGGGAGTTTGAGACCAGCCTGAGCAAGAACGAGATCCCCTTTCTACTAAAAAATAGAAAAAATTAGCTGGCCGGGGTGAGAAGCACCTTTAGTCCCAGCCACTTGGGAGGCTGAGGCAGGAGGATCATTTGAGCCTGGGAGTTTGAGGTTGCTGTGAGCTAGGCTGACGCCACAGCACTCTAGCCCAGGCAACTGAGTGAGACTGTCTCAAAAAAAAAAAAAAAAAAAAACCGTGTTGCCTGAGAAGTGCATATTCCTCTATATATTGACTGCAAAAGGCAGGACCCTTGTGAAGGAATCTATGCCAGACCAGGCAGGGAGCTTTAGATCTGTAGAGGAGACAAGTATGTCAATTACAGTCCAGTGCAATCAGGGCCACAATGAAGGTGTGTACAGGGGCTCAGAGAGAGGGTACTGTCTCCAGCAGGGAGGCTGACTCAAGCTGGGAAGAGGAGAAGTAAACGAACTTCCCAAGTTGGGAGCACAATGGGGGCAAAGGGACAGGCATCAAGCTGCAAGGTGAACATGGAGGGGCATGGACACGGCACTGAGTGGGGTGGAGGCGAAGAGGTAGGGCGGGTGAGGGGGGCCTGCGGTTGAGTCAGAAACTTGACTTTACAAGTAAGCAGGGTGGTGACATCAGTTTGAGATTCGACAATGAGAGGAACAGTCAGCATTTATTGGACACTTAGCAAAAGCCAGGCCCTGTGCTAAGCAGCTCACCAGATTGTCTCATTTAAGTGATCCGAGAGGTAGGTTCTATTGTGTTCACTTCACAGCTGAGGAAGGGAGGGGGGTGGGGCCGACCAGCCCCGGGGTGGGTCTGGCAGATGGAGAGCTGGACTGACTCTGGTGCTGCTGCATCTCGCTTGTGGGAAACCCAGTCTGCTAGCCAGGGAGCAGCGGGCGGGCAGCGTTTGGCGTAAGAAATGGGTGCTCTCGGGGCTGGGGGCGGGGGGAGGCGCAGGAGCTCCAGGACTCCGAGGCTGATCAGATGTTGAGGGGAGGGTGGTGAGTGGACCTGAGAAGGCTGATAGGTGTTGTCAGCGTGTGATGCAAAGTTTCATTCCAGGAGTTCACTCATCTCACTGTCTCCGTCTCCATTATTTCCGAATGGAGGATTTTTTGTTATTTAATTGTGAAACTTTCAAGCATGCACAAAAGAGAACAGTGTTAACCAACACCCTTTACTCATCAACCACCTAAACAATTGTCAACATTTTGCTGCATTTTCTTTATCTGTTCCTTCTTTTTTCTTTAATGACGTATCCAAGATATGTTTCACCCCTGCATACTTGAGAGTGCATTTTCTTACAGAGCCACGGTGCCTTAGCTACCAAGATAGATTATTCATCTAGTACCCAGTCCATAATCACATTTCTCCAATTGTCCCAAAAGGTCTGTTTACAATTGGTCGATGCCTACACTTCTGCCTCTGTCCCTTAAGTCTCCGTCCAGAGCATCCCCGACCTATTCTCTTTCCCCTACTGTAACTCATTGAAGACAGTGACAGATGTCCTGTTGTTCTGTGTGAGTTTGAGAAACATTACAGTGTCACTGTCCACTTGCAATATAGGAAGTATATAAACCTGGAGAGATCTGAGCATAGAAAACAATACCAGATCTTAGACTACTGATATTAATAGCCGCCATCGATTGCCTACTAAGTGTTAGAGACTCAGCATATATTATTAATTAAAGCCTTAATCCAGGCTGTTTCTACTGTTTTTTTTTTTTTTTTTTGAGACAGAGTCTCACTCTGTTGCCCGGCTAGAGTGAGTGCCGTGGCGTCAGCCTAGCTCCCAGCAACCTCAGACTCCTGGGCTTAAGCGATCCTCCTGCCTCAGCCTCCCGAGTAGCTGGGACTACAGACATGCGCCACCATGCCCGGTTAATTTTTTTTTTCTATATATATTTTTAGTTGTCCAGATAATTTCTTTCTATTTTTAGTAGAGATGGGGTCTCGCTCAGGCTGGTCTCGAACTCCTGACCTCGAGCGATCCACCCGCCTCAGCCTCCCAGAGGGCTAGGATTACAGGCGTGAGCCACCGCACCAGGCCTGTTTCTACTGTTTATAGCTGTGTGGCTTTGGGTGAGTTACCTAACCCCTATCTGAGTTTATTTTCCCATCTGTAAGATGAAGATAAAGCTTCTTGGCAGGGTATTTGTGAGGATTAAATGAGATAACGCGTGGGGGGCTTACAGCACTTCCTGGCATGTGTTAATCACAGGGGTAGAGGTGAGAGCAGCTGAGGCCAGGCTTGGAGCATTGGTTAAAGCACAGTTGCTCTTCTGAATGGGTTTCTTCTGCCCCAGTATGTGCTGAGTGAATGTGATTCCCAGAGAATGAAAGGAAATTGGTGCATAAGGCATCAGGCACCAACTCGAAGGTCTGCAGAGCCCTGAAATGCTCCCTCTGAAGGCCTTTTTCTTTGTGTCACAACTGCTCATCTCTTTGTCTCTCCTGCCTGTTGTAATGGGCAGTGGGCCACTGACGCAGCATTGTGTAGACACAAGGTAGCTCCCAAGCGGAGGGCATGGGGCTGTGTGTATAAAATGCAGATTCCTGGGTGCTGGACCTGGCCTACCGATTCAGCCAGCAGGGTTGGAGCCTGGCGTCTGTCTTCAGAAGCTCCCAAATTCCATCACATTTTCCCACTGTAATGCAGGCAGGATGGGTCTGGTCACTTCCATGACGTAGAAAAGGAAGTGGAGGTCAGAGGAGGTAGATGGTTTCCCCCAAAGCTGCAGGGCTGGTATGTGGGGCCAGAGCTGGAACTCGGAACCAGTGTTCGTCCATAGCACCAGCATCTCCCAAAATGTGTTGGGAACACTTCTGAAGGAGGATAAGAAGTGCTCCATTAATGCAGAATTCTGTGAGTTATTTGGCTGGGAAATAGTAGAGCTAACAAAATACTTCCGTGGGGCTCTTTGTTGAAGCTCTCAGAGCCTGTAGCATCAGCAGGCAGGGGACTCTCTGGGAGATGAGAGAACCTTTACCTGGTTTCTTTGACTGCAAACCTCCAAATCCATGAGCTCTGCAGTGACCGGCTCTCCTAATGCTAAGGGTTTTATGAGAGCACAGCTGCCCTTGGCCACTTCCCCAGGCCCTGAGAAAATACTGATGCCCCCACCCCCTGCAGTGTAGACCAGGAAGGGCTCCAGGAGCCCCAAGGACAAAGCTGACCCCCAAACCCGTCTCAGTGTACAACTTCAAATAGCAATAATGTGTGAAACTTACACTTTTCTGAAGATCCTATCAGCTGGGGCAAAGGGCTTATACCTTGAGAAGACATGGTTACTATAATTTTTTGATTCCCATTATAATGAATCAAAGAGATATTAGGTTGGTACAAAAGTAATTGTGGTTTCAGACTGAACTTTAAATCATAACTAGACTCAAACACATCTTTTTTAATCAAAATAGGAACCATTACAATCAACACATTTTTGCCAATGAGAAATAAGTGTGTTTATTCCTATAGTGTAAAAATCCATGCTTCAGGATTCCGCAAACTCTTGGAAAGCATTTTCTGCATCCTGCTGGTTGTGGAAGGCTTTTCCCTGCAAAAAGTTGTCGAGAGGCTTGAAGTAGTCAGTTGGCGAAAGGTCAGGTGAATATGGTGGATGAGGCAAAACTTCGTAGCCCAATTCGTTTAACTTTTGAAGCATTGGTTGTGTGACATGGGTCAGGCGTTGTGGAGAATTGGGCCCTCTCTGTTGACCAACGCTGGCTGCAGGTGTTGCAGCTTTTGGTGCATCTCATCGATTTGCTGAGCATACTTCTCAGATGTGATGGTTTCTCTGGGATTCAGAAAGCTGTAGTGGAGCAGACTGGCAGCAGATCACCAAACGGTGACCATGACCTTTTTTTGGTGCAAATTCGGCTTTGGGAAGTGCTTTGGAGGTTCTTCTCGGTCCAACCACTGAATGGGTTGTTGCCGGTTGTATAAAATCCACTTTTCGTTGCATGTCACAATCCAATCGAGAAATGGTTTGTTGTTGCTTACAATAAGAGAAGATGACACTTCAAAACGACGATTTTTTTGATTTTCGGTCAGCTCATGAGTCCCCACTTATCGAGCTTTTTCATCTTTCCAATTTGCTTCAAATGCCGAATGACCATAGAATGGTCGACATTGAGTTCTTTGATACCTTCTCCTGTAGTTGTAAGAGGATCAGCTTCGATGATTGCTCTCAATTGGTCGTCGTCAACTTCCGATGGCCGGCCACTGCGTTCCTCTTTTTCAAGGCTCCCATCTCCTTTGCAAAACTTCTTGACTCACCCCTGCACTGTACGTTCGTTAGCAGTTCCTGGGCCAAATGCGTTATCCATGTTGCTAGTTGTCTCCGCTGCTTTATGACCCATTTTGAACTCAAATAAGAAAATTGCTTGAATTTGCTTTTTGTCTAACATCATTTGCATAGTCTAAAATAAATACAAAATAAACAGCAAGTAATTAAGTCACTAGCAAAAAAACATAAAGCAAGAAATGTGCATTAAAATGATGTAGAACATAACCACATTTATTTAAGAATGTATTCCAGTATCAAAAGGCAAATTTCAACGATGCTAAAACCGCAATTACTTTTTCACCAACCTGATAGTTATTTGCCACAGGACATTTTGGTCCGCGATGGACTGCATATACAGTGGTCCCCTGAGCTCCACACCACAACCCCCCACCCACAGCACCCCACCGCCACCCCCCACCCCCGAGTCCATGGAAAAATTGTCTTCCATGAAACTCATCCCTGGTGCCAAAAGGATTGGGGACCGCTGGTCTCCAGTAATGTCCTAGGCCTTCACACATTCACTTCCCACTCAGGGACTCACCCACAGCAACTTCCAGTCCTGCAGCTCCGTTCACGGTAAGTGCCCTATACAAGTGTACTGTTTTATCCTTTATACCATATTTTTACCTTTTTTATGTTTAGATATGTTCAGACACACAAATACCTTAGCCGCGGTGTTACAGTTGCCTGCAGTATTCAGTACGGTGACGGGCTGTGCAGGTTTGTAGCGTCGGAGCAACAGGCTGTAACCACAGAGCCCAGGTGTGGAGAACGCTGTACCATCTGGGTTTGTGCAAGTGCAGTCTGTGATGTTCATGCAACAACAAAGTTGCCTCACGATGCATTTCTCAGAAGATATCCCTGTTATTAAGTGACATATGACTGTATTTGAAATCCATTCTGTGGGATCTGGGGTAAAGCATCCCTCCTTGAAGTCTTGTGGGGGGCTTGGGAAGCAACAGTAAGAGGCAGGACTCAGAGGCCACCCAGGCTGAGCACAGAGTGACTGAATGGATGGAGAACTCTAGATCCTTGGGGAGACCAGGCTCGAGGGGCCAGGCAGGGACAGTGCCCTCCTGCCTACCCAGAGTCTCCCCTCAGCTTCACAACCCATTCTGCACTCTCTCTCTTTCCAGTCGGCTCCGCATGAGACACAGCGAGCGCAGCTCTGGCTGGTGCTCCCGTCTTAGATTACAGAGATACTGTGGAAGAGAGAGGAGGACAAAGGACCACTTGTTAATACGTAAAGACTGAGAGGCGGTCTTTTAGAAAGCAGTGGCTGTGGCTTGGAGACAGAGTCACGCAGGAAAGGAGCCCTTCTGTCTATTCTTTCTGGATTTTCTCGTATGTGAAATGTAGAAAGAAAGTGTGGGCTCAGATCAGATTGAATTGAAAACTGTGAGGCCTTTGAATCCTCCCTCTCCCCGCCTGCTGCAAAAGTGTCCTACTCGGAAATCACAGATACTTGGGGATGGCTGGAGACTTTAGAGCCCTTCAAGGTCAGAGGTTGAAAACTGCAGTGTTCAAGGGACCTGGCAGGTAAGGTAAGTGCAGGTAGGAGCAATAGGGAGTGGTGGTGACCAGGGCACAGTTGAGGTCCCATGTCCCACCTGAAGGCGGCGCTGCTGCTTGGCCCCAGGCACTTGTTGCCTATAGGAATCTGGGCCTGCTGTCACTATTCTGGGTTTTCAAGAAAAGCCAGGCATTTTTTATGTGAAATCCTCCAATTTTGAAATGTCAGATGTAATTCTAATTGTTTTATCAGTACTATATGGGCCCCAAAAAACAGGCATTTAAGGGCTCGGTTCAGTTAGAAACTTCTGGCCTAAGTCAAACCCCCACTTTTTTTCTCGATAATTTTATAACCGCAAGAAACCAGCACAGAGGATGCTCCAGTATAATAAAGGCTTAAAAACATAGGAGTTCAATTAGAAAAGCTGAAAATTTCCTTCTGGGCTGGCATTTAGGCTATAGGTCAGGGTGGTTTGGATGGATTATTGAGTGCACGACATGGTCCATGCTAACGGCATGTGAATACAAGAATGGCCCCTTGGCCGGGCGGAAGTTCTCTACTTCATGGGTCACCTCAACACAGTGCCCAGTGGAACTGTCCTGGTCAAAATCCTTCCCATTGTCAGACCTCTCAGGAACATACTCCACAGAGACCTGCTACACCGCAGCCTTGGTGACTGGTTTTTTTTGTTTGTTTTTTTTTTTTGAGACAGAGGCTTGCTCTGCCGCCCAGGCTGGAGTGTAGTGGTGTCATCACACCTCACTGCAGCACTGAACTCCAGGGCTCAAGTGATCCTCCTGCCTTGGCCTCCCAAAGTGCTAGGATTACAGGCGTGAACCACCACACCCAGTGGTGACCACTTTTCTGTCACTGGCTTTTGGTCACCCCGAGACTAATTTGGGTCATGGAAACAGCATTAGTTCCCTGGGGGCGGGGCCACTGGGCTCAAGCCCACCTGAGTCTGCTGCTCCTTCCAAAGCCCTGACACACGGGACTCCCTCCTTTGTGGGAACCGAGGCCTGGGAAAGAGACAGGCTTGCCCGAAGCCGCGGGCGGAGCTGGCCAGGGTGGAAGCCCGTCAGGTATGTTCCAGGGCAGTGCCCTGAGACTCCGAGGCTCCTTCCTGTTGCTGAATTAGCACAGGGGATGGACTCTGCTCGTCTCCTTTGCTGCCACCAGCCCAGGTGCCCGATGCTGTGACTTCGTGGCTGCCGGGCTCCCAGCCCCCCCTCCCTCGTGGCCCTGCAATGGTCACTCTGGTCACAGGCCAAAGTTTTTCTACCTCCCTCTTGGCTCCTGCTTCCCGGCTCCCCTTCTCTGGGTGTGGAGACCAAAGGAGCAGAGAGGGGGCCTTTCACAGCACACTTGTCACACGGGAGGTCAGACACGGTGGGCCTGGCTCTCCAGAGAGGCTGTTTAGGCAGCTTCCCGAGGGAGGCACCATCCCGACCCACGGCCAGGCTGGAGGTGAGGGGAATGTCCCTGGAGCCTCTCAAGAGGGACCACAGGTGCCAGCTGGCCCTGTGAGGCTGTGTTTGTAAGGGAGACGTGTGGGGGCAAAGCAGGGGCTCCCGATGAGCAGGAGGATGAGATCTGCGAGGGGAAGACCGGGAAGCCGAGGCCGTGAAGAGAAGGTGGGGTGAGGCCCGGCCACGTCCGTTCAAATTCCAGAGAAGCCTGAGGAGGGATATTTTTTATAGGTTTTAAATTCTCTGTGAGTTAGGAAGTGCTGCCTGGGATGAAGTCAGTGTATTCTGTATTCAGGGGAACACCAGAAAGTCACCTTGAAATCATTGAAATTGCCCCACCAGAAGGCAGGTGGCAGCCCCGGGATGGGACAGTGGGGAGGGGATGTGAGCAGACCCTTCACGTTTTGAGAGATTAAAAGAAAAGCTGCCAACCCACCTGCCAATATCCTCGGGGAGGAAGGGGTCTCGGGCTTCTGCGTCCCTTGGGTGCTGGTGCCAGACCCAGGGCTCCAGGCCAGGCCTGGGGTGTCACTTACGTGAACTGGAGGCACTGAGAGCTACACTCTCTGGGGCCTAAGCAGGAGCATCTGAGCGTCCCCACCCTCCCTGCGCAGACCACTCTAGCCACGCAGTGATCAGGAAGCCACCACAAAAAGCAAATCAAGCAGGGACCAGCAGCAGCGCAGGTCTGACTGAGCAGGACAGAGTTTCAGCACCGTCCCTGGGAAGCCGTGGCTGCAGTGGGCCACTCAGACCCCAGGGCTCTCGCCAGCAGGGTGCGGAGGTCAGAGGGACCCCCACCTCCCCCACAGGACTGTGGAAGCCCTGGGGTGTCCTTTTATTTCATTTTATTTTTTATTGCTATTTAGTTTTATTTTTGATATTCACAGGCTAGGAGGGTCTCAAGCAGGGACATGCCTGATTTCTAGCGAACTCTTCAGATGGATGTTCAAGTGAGTCTCAAGGAAAAGCCGTGACTTCCTTGGACCCCAACTTTTGGTATTTATACAATTTTAAGTGTCATTTCCCCAAGGTCCTTTGTTTGTGTTTTGGTCTTCCGCCTATTTCCCTATGATCCAGGGCAGAAAAATATGAGGAGGCGAGAGCAGCTCAGACAGGGGAGGGGTCAAACCTGTGCCACCCCGGTACTCTAAGGTCCTGCGGGTGAGACCACCTTTCCACTGGCGCCCCAGGAGCCTCACCCTGGCACAGCCCCAGGAAAGCCCAGGTTTGGGACTTTGAAAAACCAGGGGGGGATTTGGGAAACCAGCCAGATGCCATAGGAACCTGGGGGAGTGTGCGGTGGCCATCACAGCCCCTGTTTCCATATCGGGACAAAGGATCCTCTCAGATTGGGAGGGCGCAGATCTGGCAAAAATAGGACCCACCGCAGGGGCATCTGTAACAAAGGCAGAGGGAGGATTGGGAAGGTTGAGAGAATGCCGCCAGGCTGGGAATGCACACAGACAGTGGGGTGGGGAGAACCTCATGATACACTTTGAGAGTGTTTCAGGAGGAGCTTTGATGATAAAATCAGGGAAAACTCCCTTTCCCTTGCCCTAAATTAATTAACAGGTTGCAATTTTAAGACAGAATAGTCAGAAAGGTTTTCAACAAACGTATCTGCGTTCAAGGAACAGCCAAACTGTTAGTTGAAAGCATTTTCAAAAAGTCAAGAATCATTCAAGTGTGAGGAAGTGTATGTCACTACCCTTCCCCTGGGTACCTCTAGTTTGTCAATATCTTTTTAAAATGTGGGGCTCCAAACTGACCCCTGGGCTCTGGGCAGCCCCCCCCCCCACAGCAGAACTCAGGGGGACACTTGCAGCCTTCTGTGTAATTACACAAGTATTTGCAGTTTTTTACTTTGTGGGATTCTCTTATCTGGTACCTGCTCACATTTTTTTGTTTTTGTTTTTAATTGAAAAGTGAAACTTCAGCTCTGATCATTTGTGTCTGTTATCTTGTCAGTTTGTATCAGCCAGGGAAAATGATTCTGAACCTTGAGAACTAACATTCTTACAGGATTTTTTAAAAAAATGTGCCAGTAAACTATGTAGCTTCTCATTTAATCTTCCCAGCACCCTACAGGGTAAATACTCTGATTGTGCCCATTGTACAGATGGAGGACCAGGCTCAAGCAAGGTATGCGACTTGACCAAAGACACATAGCTAGGAGGTGGTAAAAACCAGGACTCAAGCCCAGATGCTGTGACTTCAGCCCATGCTGTGAATCTCTAGTGCTTTTCTGATTCTCTATTGTGTCATCAATAAATTTGATTAGTCACCTTAGACGTCTTCATTCATATGGGTGACAAAAACAAGTGAGACAGGGTCTGGCCAAGGAACAGCTCTGTGCCACAGCCCCAGACAGCTCCTCTCTCAGGATGGCACCGAACTCCATCAGCTGCCTCTGAGCCTGGCTGTTGAGTTGACTTCCAGCCCATGGAACTAGACCACCTCCAGCCCCACAAAGGCAGAGTGAGAGATGGAAACAATTTAGTGAAATCAAGCTTTGCAATTAAAACAAAAATAAATTAAGCTATTTTAGTGTGTAACTCTTTCTCATTAATTTCCAGTTGGCTCCCAATATGTACCTGCCTTGTTCTGAATAATCCATTCTACAGTTTTGCTAAAGAGCAACATCAGTTTGGAGATTTCTGTAATTTATGAAACTTTTGCTCTCATTTTCCTCTCTTTTGAAAATTAGGACATTTACCCATGTCAGTTTTCTGGGGTCATTCGTTCTCCTTAGGCTCACTCATTCATTCATTCACTCACTCAACACATTTACTGAGCACCTGCTGTATCCCAAATACCATGCCAGGTACCAGGAGGAGTCAGACGTAGTCAGCGATTCTGCTTTCCCATCAGCTTAGGGGTACCCAGGGGCACAAACTTTTTCCAGCCCTAGAGGTTTGGACTCACGAAGGGACAGCTGCCTGCCTTCCCCCTCGCCTCGCCTGCACTCACTGCGGGAGGAAGATCCTGCATCAGAAGCAAAACAGAGCTGTGAACTCTGCTGTCCCAGGAACAGCTCTGTCCTTGTTGCTCCAAACATGTCCCTGCTGTCCTTTTGCTGTCGTTTGCATTCGGGGTGAGCTTCGGACAGAGCTTTGCCTGTCTGACACTTTTACAGAAACCTGTTCCACTCGTTGTTACTTGGTCATCTTTACTTCTGACCTTCTGCTTCTTCCTTTTGTCCCTTTACATTCTGAAGTCCTCAGAAGCATTGTGCATGCCTCCCCCTCGCATTCCCTTGGTGGTGGTTTCTGTTTTTATCAGTCGGGGTTTAGGGAAGAGGCAGGGATCTCGGGCACTGGGGAAGTACCCCCGTGCTTCTGAAGGGAGCAGACACTGCCAAGATGGGAAAGTGTCAGCTTCCAGGGTGTGGAGCTCTGCTGTGGTGCACAGATGCAGGAAGCACAAGACTTTGCCTGCAGGGCTCAGTTTCCTCCAGGTCCCGTAGAGCTGTCCTGCGAGTCACACCCTAAATAGACAAAGGAGGTCAGCCTGGATTGGCGACTGTCCTGGACCCTGTAGCAGCTGAGCAAGACAAACAGGACCGGAGGAGAGACGCCTACTGATGAGATGCTAATTTTGCATGTCTCTTTCCCAGGATGCTCAGCAGCACTCCTGATTCTTGCTGTTAAGTGCATTTATCCTATCTGTTGCCGACAGACACTCCGCGGAATTCTTAGAGAATGTATAACATTGATGCTGTAAATATAGTCATTGATAAAGCACAACTGAAATGTCACTGTAATGTAAAAATGAGCAAATATTTAGGCTTTAAATAGTTCAAGCAGTACCACACACCCTTGGCTGGTCCGAAGGTAGTGAGTTATCTCACTTGATTGTTCACAGTCAGTTACAGATTGAACTCCTTGTTCTACTACTTTCCCCCCTCCTCACTACTGCACTTGACTAGTCTTTTGCAGAGCTGCCTCTGCCAGGTATTCAGTGATTTGTGTTTTCATCTTAATTTTAAAATTTTGAAATAGTAGTACTGTGTTTGTATCACTGAGATAAGAGTTGGGAATACAGAAAAGGAAAAAAAAAATGCAGTCTTTTCCACCCAGGGACTAATAATGAATTTGGGGAAACTTATCACAGACAAAAAAAGACAAAAAAAAAAAAAAAAAGAAAGACATGGTAATAGATGCTAAGGACCAATGACTGGTAAAGATAATACAGGTCCTAAGAAATCAAAGAAAGGAAGTGAGGTGAGGGTAAACAGGGCTTTTATTTTTCCCACTTTTTAATATAGTGAGGGTTTAATTTCATTTCTACATTCTTTAAATCATATGCAAAAAGTAACAAAGAAAAAACACACAAAATGAAAAAGTCTTTGCAGCTATATAATGATTTTTAAATGCATAATATCAGTAGGATGAAAGACTGATATTTGACGATATAACACTCAATAGACAAAATTAGAAGACATTTCAAAGTTGACAATCCTGTTAAGTTTTGAAGCTGAAGATGTGAAAGTTCTCAGAGAGAAAGCATTTTGGTTGAAGAAAAACCAAATCCAAGAGTCTGAAAATAGAGAGGAAAGCAGGAGAGTGCAGAGTATATTGTGGGACACCCAAGTGAAGTACCAGAGCCACTGTCTAATCCTGGTTCTGCTCTTAGATTTTTGTGTAACTTGAGAAGCCACTCAGCTGCTCTGAAACTGGACCTCTGAAACTGGAGGTCCTAAGACTGATCTTCCTTCCCTGTTTGCTACATGGAAGTGTAAATTCCTAACAAGCTCAGAAGCAAGGTGTTGTTTGATAAGATTGTGGTGGTGTCTCAGTACAGGGCGACTGCCACAAAAACCCAAATGTGTATTTAGTACAAGAAAATATTTAGTTTGTTCTTGTAGGTGTAAGCAACCCAAGGCACTTGAGAGCACATTTGGGCTTCCTGAGAGCTTCCATATTTATCTTCTCATTTCAGTCTCAAGGTGACCCCACAGACAGGTAAAATGGTCACTGGGAACATCACATTCAGGAAGCCAAGACTGAGAGAGGCCGAGGCGCTCTGTGGGTCTGTTCAGTCTAAGTCCTGTGCCCCATCCTGTGCAGCTAGTTCACTGCTTCCTCGGGAAAGGAGAAGTCGTAATTACAATGGATTGTTTAAGCTGTTATCATGCACCAGCCATTAACACAGGACTACATTGTATCTCAGGAATAATGGCAATACATGATACTGCAAGAGAGTAACAGTGTATTGGTCATAGTTGCTCTTCTGTATTTGCCAAGGAAAAACCCTTACTGCATTTTATAAGATACAGAGTATTTTCATATTATTTATTTCATTTAACATTCTTTGCAACCCAGTTAGGTTAGTATGACAGACATTACCATTTTACAAATGAAGACACTAAGGTTCTGAGAGAGATCACCTAAACAGCACCAAGCCAGCCACTGAGTTCATTACCTGCAGAGCCAGAATAACCTTTCTTCTTCAAGAGTACTCTACTACACAACAATGAAAAACCTGCAACCAAGTACTGGCACCAAAGCAGTGACACCAACTGCTACAGTATTTCAGCATTGCTACAAACTAAAAAAATGGATGGATAGATAGATAAGGCGGGGGAGTAAGTATACAATTGTTATAATTGTTGGTGGAATAACTGTTAATATGGACACTAAGAAACACAAGAACAGTCAGTTTCTCTGACTTTAGGCAGATTTCATTCCACAGGTATGAGACTGCACAATCCCATCAGTCTTGATGACATATATATCCCATCTCCAGAATATACCTAACTAGATAACAATATTTACAAAGCAATAATGAATGGTCAATGCAACAATGAGGCCAGCCCAGAGTAATATGATAACTCTAGAAAGAAAAGAGTTTGGCATTAGATCTTTGCTAAGACTTAATTGACTAAGATAGAGTTATCAGATAAAATACAGGATGCCTAGTCAGATTTGAACAATACAGTGAATAGATTTTTAGTATAAGTATGTTCCAAATATTGCATGGTATATCCCGCTATCATTGCATACGCAGGAGTTTGAAGCCCAGATAATTTTTTTTCTCAAAAGCCTGGCATTTGAGAAGACAAAGGAGATTGTTTTACCCCAATACCCAATTTTTTAAGTTTGACAAGAAAAGCAAAGCTTGATGGAGTACCGTGAACCACGGAGACCGAGGTGAGCAGTGTGCCCACCACTCAGGACAGAGGAAAGCATCATTTTTGCGTCAACAGCTTGGGATTTTCTTCCTCATCTTTCACCTTGCTGATGCTGTGTGAACACAGACAAGCTTATGCACAGATATACAGAGTGTTCTGCTTTGTACAGGTCACCTAAACCTGTGGCTTTCCCTGTTCTCAAGGAACAGTTCAGAAACAAGGGGACCTCCCTTTTCAACGTGGTCCATGCCAGACTCCTAAACGCTCAATCTGCTCTGTCCCCTGGTCATCTACCCGGGCACATGATGATGCGCAGTGCGTTTTCTGGTGTGTTTAAGAAACCTTCAGGACTTAGCTGTCCCATAGAGGAAAAAAGAAAACAGTTCCCCTCCCAGCAAAAGGCTGGTCAAGTGGAGCAGTGGGAGTGGAGAAGGAACAAAGGAATCTGTAACTGGTTGTGATCAATTAGTTGTAAACACCACTGCACTCGGACCAACCGGGAGGAACAACCTCGCGCCTGTGTATATAAGTCTCCAAAATTTAACCTATTCCTCACTTATGGTGACTATAATGGGGTTTCTTTTATAGTGTACAAAAATATACCTCGAATATAAACCACGTATTAAAAAAAATGAAAACATTAAACACATTGACTTGGTTGAGAAAAAAGCCTTTTCCTCCTCAATCGAATGAAAGGCTCTCCAGGGCAACCCCGCTCAAGGCATTGTGGGTGATTTGTATGCAAACCGGCATCGGCCGCCGCAGACCCCAGACGGGGTCCCGGCGGGTGCCCGAGGCGTGAGGGGTCGCACGCTGTGTCCGCAGTGGCCAGGGCCAGGGCGCCCGGTCCCCCTCCCGCCCGGCGCCCACCGCTTGGCAACGAGCCCGGACCCTCGCCTCGCCACGACGCTTTTCTAGAGGCTTCAAGGTCGGTGTTTGTTTGTTTGTTTTGAGCTTTTTTTCAAGAAGCTTTTCTTGAGCTGGCGCCCAGCTGCTCGCCATAGTCACTCCGTCCTGTTCTTATCAGGCGTTCTTGTTTCACAGAGATCTGGGGACTTTGAGCTATTCTGCTGGGAGATTTTGTCCACGGGCTGTTTTGTCCTTGGAGGCTAAATTACATTGCATCAGTTCACTCTTTGTACATCCTTTGGGTTTTGACAAGTGTTTAATGACACGTATCCACCAGTATAGTATCCCACAGAATGGATTCACCACCCTAAAAATCCCCTGAGTTCTGTTCCTCCCTCCCTCTCCTCTCACCCCTGGCAACCACTGATCTTTTCACTGTCTCCATCGTTTTGCCTTTTCCAGAATGCCGTAGAATTGGAATCATAAGGTATGTACATAGCCTTTTCAGATTGGCTTCTTTAATTCAGTGACATGCACTTAAGTTTCCTCCCTGTCTTTCCGTGGCTTTGATAGCTCACTTCTTCTTAGGGCTGAATAATATTCCATTGTCTGGATGTCCCAAAGTTTGTTCATCCAGTCACCTACTGAAGGATACCTTGGTTGCTTCCAAGTTTTGACAATTGTGGTAAAGCTGCTATAAACATCCATGTACAACTTTTTGTGTAGACATAAGTTTTCAACTCATTTGGGTAAATACCAAGGAGTGCAATTGTATGGGAAGAATATGTTTAGTTTTGTAAGAAACGGCCAAACTGCCTTGTTACGATGGCCGTCCCATTTTGCATTCCCATCAGCAACGAATGAGTGTTCCTATTGCTCCATATTCTTACTGGCATTTGGTGGTGTCAGTGTTTTGTATTTGGACTATTCTAATAGGTATGCAGTGGTATCTTACTGTTATTTTAATCTGCAATTCTGTAATGACATATAATGTTGAGCACCCTTTTGTATGCTAACTTGCCATCTGTATATCTTCTTTGGTGAGGTGTCTGTTCAGGTCTATTGCCCATTCTTAAATTGGGTTGTTTATTTTCTTACTGTTGGGTTTTAGAGTTCTTTGCAGTTCTTTATAAGATATGTCTTCTGCAAATATTTTCTCTTAGTCTATGACTTGCTAATTCTCTTGACAGTATCTTTTACAGAGCAGAAGTTTTTAATTTAAATGAAGCCTAACTTATCACTTACTTCTTTCAGCAATGGTGCTTTGGTGTTTTATCTAAAAAGTGTCACCATACTCAGGGTCACCTAGATAGTCTTCTATGATATCTTCTAGGAGTTTTATAATTTTGTATTTTACATTTGGGTCTATGACCTATTTTGAGCTAACTTTTGTGAAGAGTGTAAAGTTTGTGTCAAGATTCATTTTTTTGCCTGTGGCTGTCCATGTGTGTCTTTTTCCAGCACGATGTTTTGAAAAGACTATCTTTTGCCATCGCTCTTTTGTCAGAGGTCAGTTGACTACACTTATGTGGGTGTATTTGTATCTCCATTACTGGTAAATCTCGAAGTTGAGTAGTGTCAGTCCTACAACTTCCGTATTACTGACTATTTTGGGTCTTTTGACTCTGTAGAATCAGCTTGTCCGTGGGATCTGTTTCATCTCATTTTTCTTTCTTGGTATTAGTGATTTATGTATTGTCTCTTTTTTCTCAATTAGCCTGGCTAGAGGCTGATCTTTTCAAAGAGTTGGCTTTTGATTTTTTTCCTACTGATTTCCTGTTTTCAATTTCATTGATTTCTGCTCTAATTTTTATTATTTCTTTCCTTCTGCTTACTTTAAATTTAGTTTTTTTTTTTTTCTGGTTTTGTAAGGTAGAAACTAAGAGTATTGATTTTAGATCTTTCTTCTTTCTCTCCTCCTCCTCCTCCCCTCCTTATTCTTATTCTTCTTCCTTTTTTCCCCTTTAGAGACAGGGTCTCACTCTGTCACCCAGGCTAGGGTGCGGTGGCCTGATTATAGCTCACTTCAGCTTTGAACTCCTAGGCTCAAGTGATCCTCCCACCTCCCAAATTGCTGGGACTACAGGTGGGAGCCACCTTCCGGACAGTCTTCTTTTCTAATATATGCATTTAGTGCTACCAATTTCCTTCTAAACATTCCTTTCACTACATCCCATGAATTTTTATAAGTTGTATTTTCATTTTCATTTAGTTCAAAATGTGTGTTGTTTAGAAGTGTATTGTTTAATTTCCAAGTATTTGAGGATTTTCCAGATATTGCCCTGTTATTGATTCCTAGTTTAGTTCCATTGTGGTTGGAGAGCAGACATTGTATGATTTCTATTGTTTTAAATTTGTTGAGTGAGTTCCTCACTCACAGGTGAGGGCAACATAGAGAGACCCTGTGTCTACAAAAATTAATTTAAAAATTAACTGGGTGTGGTGGTTTGTGCCAGTAGTCCTAGCTACTTAGGAGGCTGAGGCAGGAGGATCACTTGAGCCCAGGAGTTTGAGGCTGTAGTGAGCTATGGTTGTCCAGCTGCACTTCAGCCTGGGCGACAGAGAAAGACTGTCTCAAAAAGGAAGAAGAAGGAGGAGGAGGAGGAGGGGGAGGAGGAGGAGGAAGAAGAAGAAGAAGAAGAAAAGAAGAAGAGAAGATCTCAACAGACTTATAATAAGCAAAGAGATTGAATCAGATCAGTAATCAAAAAGTTCCAATGATGACTTCACTGGCAAGTATGTGGTGTTGGTGAATTCTACCAAATATTAAATAAGAATTAATACCAATCCTACTATCTAACCCATTTTATTAGAGCAGCATACCCTGCCTCAAAGCCAAAGAAACCACAAGAAAAGAAAACCACTGACTAATATCTTTCATGAATATAAACACAAAAATCCTCAGCAAAATACTAGCAAGCTAAATCCAACAGCATAGCAAAAGGATTATATACCATGACCAAGTGGGATTTGTCCCAGAAATGCAAGGGTGGTTCAACACAAGAAAATCAGTTTAAATAATACGCCACATTAATAGAAGGAAAAAACTTTACATCATCTCAGTTGATGCAGAAAGAGCATTTGACAAAATGTCAAACCTTTCCTGATAAAAACACTCAGCAAACTAGGAATAGAAAGGAATTTCCTTAATATGATAATGGACACTTATGAAAAATCCACAGCTAACATCATAATCAGTGATGAAACACTGAAAGGTTTCCGTCTACGGTGAGGAGCAAGATAAGAATGCCCACTTTCGCTACTGCAATTCAACACTGTATTGGAAGTCCTAGTCAGACCAGTTAGCTAAGAAAAAGAAATCAAAGGCATCCAAATTGGAAAGGAAGAAATAAAACTATCTCTATTTGCAGATAATATGATTCTATATACTGGAAATCTCAAAGAATACACACACATGAACCAAAAAAAACCCTAATAGAGTTAATAAAAAATTTCAGCACATTTGCAGGATACAAAATCAACACACAAAAATCAGTTGTGTTTCTTTATACCAGTAATGAACAATCTGAAAAGAAAATTGAGAGAACAATACCATTTACAATAGTATCCCAAAGAATAAAATACTTACGAATACATTTAACCAAGGAGGTGAAAGACTTGTACACTGAAAACTACAAAACATTGCTAAAAGAAATTAGAGAAAACTTAATTAAATAGAAAGGCATCCATGTTCACAGATTGGGATAATTAATATGGTTAAAATGGCAATCCCTCCCTCACATAATTTACATATTCAATGCAATCCCTATCAAAATTCCAACAGCTTGTCTTTGTACAAATTGGAAAGTTGATCTTCAAATTCACATGGAATCACAAAGGACCCCGAATAGCCAAGACACTATTGAAAAAGACAAAGTCTGAGGACTCACATGTCTTCATTTCAAAGCTTAGTACAAAACTATAGTAATCAAAACAGTGTAGTACTGGCATAAGGACACACAGACAGACCAATGGAATAGAATTCAGAGTTCAGAAATAAAAGTCATACATCTATGGTCAATTGATTTTCATCAAGGGTGCCAATATTACACAACAGGGAAAAGTTAGTCTTTTCAACAAAAGGTTCTGGGACAGTTGAATAGTCACAGGCAAAGGAATAAAGTTGGACCCTTTTCTCACACCACATACAAGAAGTAACTCAAAATGGATCAACAACCTAAATATAAGAGCTAAAACTATAAAACTCTTAGAAGAAGATAAACAGACAAATCTTCATGACCTTGAATTTGACAACAGATTATTAGCTTTGACACCAAAGCATGAGCAACAAAATAAAAAATAGATAAATTGAATTTTATCAAATTTAAAACTTTGTGCATCAAGGGACATTATTAACATAAAGACAACCTACAGAATAGGAAAAAATATTGGCAAATTATATATCTATTAAGGGTTTAATATCTAGAAAATATAAAGAACACTTACACCTCAGCAACAAAATAACCCAATTTTTAAAATGGCAAAGGAGCCGGGTGTCGGGGCTCACGCCTTCAACCCCATCACTTTGGGAGGCTGAGGCGGGAGGATCACTTGAGCCCAGGAGTTGGAGATTGCAGTGAGCTATGATTGTGCCACTGCACTCCAGCATGATTGACAGAGTAAGACTCTGTCTCCAAATAAATAAATAAGTAAAATGGCAAAGGACTTGAATAAAAATTTATCTAAAGAAAATATGCAAATGGCCAAGAAGCATATGAAAAGATGTTTGACATCATTGGTCATTAGGGAAATGCAAATCAAAACCAAAATGACCTATCACTGCGCACTCACTACGATGGTTATAATTTTAAAAAAGAAAAGAAAGAAAAAAATAGAAAATTTTGGTGAGGATGTGGAGAAATAGGAACCCTCATATATTGCTGCTGGGAACGTAGACTGGTGTAGCCACTGTAGAAAACAGTTTGGCAGTTCCTCCAAAAGTTAAACATAGAATTACCATATGACCCAGTAATTCTACTTCTGTGTACATACCCAAGAAAAATGAAAACATATGTTCATGCAGAAACTTGTACGCAAATGTTTATAGCAACATTATTCAAAATCGCCAAAAAGTGGAAACAACCCAAATGTCCATCAGTGGATGAATGATAAACAAACTGTGCTATATACATACTATGGCATAATATTCAGCCATATACGATATGAAGTACTGACATATGCTTCAACTTAGATGAAGCTCAAAAACATGCTAAGTGAAAGAAGCTAAATACAAAAGGTTACATATTGTATGATTCCTTTTTTTTTTTTTTTTTAATGTGAGACAGGGTCTTGCTCTGTTGCCCGGGCTAGAGTGCAGTGGTGCCATCATAGCTCACTGCAGCCTCCAACTCCTGGGCTCAAGCTAGTATGATTCCTTTTATGTGAACTGTCTGGAATAGGGCTGGGCATGGTGGCTTACACCTGTAATCGTAGCACTTTGGGAGGATTGCTTGAGGCCAGGAGTTCTAGACCAGCTTGGGTAACATAGCAAGACCTCATTTCTACAAAGAATAAAAAAATTAGTGGTGGTGCATCCCTGTAGTCCCAGCTACTGGGTAAACTGAGGCAGGAGGATCCTTTGAGCCTAGGAGTTTGCAGTAAGGAGGTTGCAGTAAGCTATGACGCCACTGGAGGGTGACAGAAAGTATTAATAGATTAGTGTTGCCAGGGAGTGGGAGAAGGGAGGAATGGGGAGTGAGGTTTAATGGGTACGAGGTGTTCTGGGGTGATGAAAAAGTTTTGAAACTGTAGAGGAGTGGTGATTATACAACATTGTGAATGCACTAAATGCCACTGAATTATATACTTGAAAATGGTTAGTTATATATCATGTGAATTTCACCTAAAAAGAAAGGTATATGCTTTAAGATGATGAAGAGAAAGACGAGAAGGGGAAGAAAACAGAGAGAGAAAAGGCAGAATAAGAGGTGGAGCAATGAGAAGAAAAGGGTCGGAGGCTGGAGGAGGGCAGGGGCTGGTGAGGAACACCTGCTGTGATGAATTTTGTTGGCTGGGTGGGCTTCTGCTTGGCCGAGTTTGATACTCCAGGGTTGGCAGTGACGATGGGTTGACTCTGGTGATACCGCGCAAGCGCTGCTTTGTTGGCTAAATGCCCATGATCCCGACAACTCTTGTCTATCCCTGGCTCTGAATGTGGGCAGGGCAGAGCGGGTCCTTGAATAAATATCCATATGACGCAAGAACTTGGCAGGCAGACGGGGGTTGCTAGAGCTCAGGACACAAACAGTTGCTGTGACCTCAGGTGATGAGGCCAGGGCTTGCAGGGGAAGTTTTTATTGTAACGCCATCAGCTGTGACACATGTAGCAGTTAATCAGCACATCAGCCCATCTATAGCATAATTATCATCTCAGTTAAAACATCAGAGCCTGCTGGCAAGTATCATTAAGTCTAAATTGGATCCCTGGGCAATGTTCTAAATTACAATATTTGAATTTTTGAAATGAACAGTTTCACACTGTCATTGATTTCTTCCTATTGGACAGGAATATGCCCAATGTACTCTTGAAGGAAATGATCATTCTCTCCTTATAGTACTAAGGTGGGCTTATTTGTATGATTAATTAAAGTAATTATAGCTTGCTTCTTATTAGAATACATATTAAAATATATTAGAGTCTAATTATGGTATACATTATAGAAAAATATAGTAATATATAATGTACAATATATAAATAGACATGTAGAATATATTTTATACAAACATATGTATTATACAATGTATAATATTCAATATTGTATTCTATATTATATAATATATTATACATTTTGATATTAGAATATATGTATATATAAAGTGTCATCTTGGTTGAAAATTTGGAAGTGGGAATGGTGACGCCATTGCGGAGTGAGTTTAGATTGCCCCATGCAAAGGAGCAAAGGCACATGGGATGTGAAAGAAATTAGGCTACAGGGAAGTCATGTTTTTAAAAATTAAAATAGAAACTCGAATCCTTGGTATGGGGCCTATGGTTTTTTAGGCTCCTGCTGTACAGATTTCGGAAGTGCTGGCAAATGGCGTGAGCCTGTTGAGAATGTGACCCTTTTGGCTCCTGTCCAAGAGTGACCTCCCCAGTGCCACAGTGGATGGCCAGCTGGGCTACGCACTGCACAACTCCAGGGGACACTGTCCCTCAGAGTCTAGAACATAGACTGTACTGAGAATCATGTGCCTGGAGTTGCACTATGGATCTCTGAATCTCCCATCAATTCTGTGGCAGGGAGGTTTTCCGAACACTGTTCTGATTTTTCTTTTCCTTTTTAAAAATACATAGTGTTGGCCGGGTGCAGTGGCTCACGCCTGTAATCCTAGCACTCTGGGAGGCCGAGGCGGGTGGATCGCTCGAGGTCAGGAGTTTGAGACCAGGAAGAGCAAGACCCCGTCTCTACTAAAAATAGAAATAAAAATTATCTGGCCAACTAAAATACATATAGAAAAATTAGCCGGGCATGGTGGCGCATGCCTGTAGTCCCAGCTACTCGGGAGGCTGAGGCAGGAGTAACGCTTGAGCCCAGGAGTTAGAGGTTACATGAGCTATGATCATACCACTGTACTCCAGCCTGGGTGACAGAGTGAGACCCTGTCTCAAAAAAAAAAAAAAGAAAAGGAAAAACAAAACAAAAAAAAGGAATGAACTACTGATACTGGCTACAACGTGGATTAGTCTTGAAAACATTATGCTAAGTGAAAGAAGCCAGACACAAAAAGCCATATATGATATGATTCCATTTACATGAAACACCCAGAATAGGCAAATCTCTAGAGACAGTGGGTGAGTGGTTGCTGGCCTTTGGGGGTAAGAAAGTGGGCAGTGATTGCTAGTGGCTATAAGGTTTCTTTTGGGGGTAATGAAAATGACCTAAAATTACATAGTGGTGATGGTTGTACAACTCTGTGAATATACTAAAAACCACTGAATTGTGCACTTCAGAAGGATGAATTTTATGGTGTGTGACTATATCAATAAAGCATAAAAAAGTTTTAAAAATTATACCAGAATCACTGAACTTTAGAGGTGCATCACTGAACCTTTAGCGGCCTCTAGACCAATTCCTCCCTCTTCATATAAGGAAAATAAGCTTCCAAGCAGTTTTTTGGTTGCCCACGATCACAACAGGCTGTTAACTGCAGCAGTGTGATTAAATTGATAGAGTTAAAGTGTTTTGAGGGGGTACAACTTACAAGTGTGGATGGTGGGTGTATCCAGGCGATGATACCTACAGCGAGTTACATTTCATAAATTAAATTGCAGTTTTAGTACACTCTTGAAGTCCTATCCCATTTATAGCAGTTATATACCCCCGTCTCCCAGGAAGTTAGGGTACTAAGTTGTCAGAATATTAAACCGGCTCCCTTCTGATACTCTCTCCAGTAACTACACTGTCTCCCTGATAGGAGCTACCTGGCTAGTAATACCCTCAGCTCTTACACCTTAAAAAGAATAACCTGCCAGAAACACAGAACTGTATAAAGTTAATCAATACAACAAACATTTTAAAGTACACTTTGATCCTATTTCTAGGCCAGTAAACAGTGGCAGAAAAAGGAGAGATGAAGAAGGAAAACGAGAGGACAGGAAAGAACCCCAGCGATGGGAAGAGGAACAGTAAGTATCTCCTGCCACTGGGAATCGCCTTCCCTCCTCTGCTGGTGTTGAAGGAACGACAGCTTAGAATCTCTTGCATTGGTCCTGCTTCCTCTTCCCTGGCGACCCTGAGATGGCTGGCAGAGGCCACCTTGACCAAACCCAGGGACCAGCACCTACACCTTTGGTGATTTCTCTACTGTAGCTGCCCAGAGCACAGGATGCTGAGCTGAGATGCAATGGGACTACCGCAGCAATGAACGCTGGAAACTGGGATCAATTGAGAGAATTCCCTTCCAGCTGACGCAGCACTGACTTTGTTGACCTTGGACTCAGTGTTCTCCAAGGTCTCCTCAATTCTAAAATTCCTCTCATCAGAATCTTGACAATGGAAAGAAAGAACAAAGCAACACTTCATTTAAGAGATAAAATGATGAGGCTCCCTAAGGACCGTGCGTCGGGGAGAGATGAGGGGAGGCGCAGGTGACTTGTTCGGATACTACAATACCGTGCCTTGCAGGAATGCACAGTCGCTATCTATTCAGAAAAGCAATTTACTATGACAAAGCTGTTAGGCAACTGTTGTGGGGCCCTTTGAATGACTGGACTTTAATAAAGCTCTGTCCTACATAAACTCCCTGCGACTGATTAAACTTATCACGCTTAGGCTCTTTCCTTGTTTCACCATTGGAACAACCTGATTTGATAAGGAAGGATCAGGGAATGTTAAAGGCTGCTGGCGGGAAGTCTGTAGATTTAGTTTGCTCTTTGCCAATACTGGCTGTGCTGACTGATTAAGCGAGGATTTTAGAAAACTAAAACTGTGAAATCTTCTAAAGTGGAGATTTGGCAATCATCGAATTCATGTAAACAACCAAACTGGATATTTCTCCTAAATTTTATTTCCTCAAGGGCATGAAATTTGAGTCAAATAATCAAGGAGTCTAATTTGGGCACCTGCTCTGGGTCAAGTATGAATTTGATTGTTTACATTGATTTCAAAGTATATGAATAAATGAAAGGCTGGCATAAGGACAGGGCGCAGGGAAGATGATGTTGCTAGGAAACATGAAGTCATCTGGGCATAGCTGGTTCTTATCAACTCCCCTCCCTTCTCCTCAATAGAAACATCATTCAGCTCCCCAAGCTCTTTCGCAGAGCCCACCCACTCAGGGAGAGCACCCCGTTCTCAGCTGCAGGGATGGGTGGTCCTGGGCAGACCACCCCGATGCAGCACCCCCCAACGCCCTTGCCAGGAACTGCTTCAGGATCCCAGCCCATCAGTGCGTGGCCTTGACCTGGCCTTGGGTGTTGATTGTGAGCTGGGTGCAGGATCACATCCTATTGATGTGGGAGACTTGTTCTACGGCTAAGGGAGGCACCTCTCTCCTGCTGGCCGTGCACACGTAAGCGTGTTGCCCCAGCTGCGGGAGAGGAAAGGGCGCCTGAGGCCCAGGCCCCACGTGAAGCAGGACTAAGAGAATCCCAGAGCCTGAGCCAGGGTCCTGACCAGACCAGACCTGGCGCCTAACCGTACTCTAGATGTCCTGTCACTCGCAGCATATGTTACTTTACTTTTTTTTTTTTTTTTTTTGAGACAGAGTCTCACTCTGTTGCCCAGGCTAGAGTGAGTGCCGTGGTGTCAGCCTAGCTCACAGCAACCTCACACTCCTGGGCTTAAGCGATCCTCCTGCCTCAGCCTCCCGAGTAGCTGGGACTACAGGCATGCGCCACCATGCCCGGCTGATTTTTTCTATGTATATTTATGTTTTTAGCTGTCCGTATAATTTCTTTTCTATTTTTAGTAGAGACGGGGTCTCGCTCTTGCTCAGGCTGGTCTCGAACTCCTGAGCTCAAACAATCCGCCTGCCTCGGCCTCCCAGAGTGCTAGGATTACAGGCGTGAGACACCGCGCCCGGCCTACTTTACCTTTTATTTTCTCTTTTAAAAAATTGTGGTAAAAAAATACATGTAACAGGCTGGGTGCGGTGGCTCACGCCCGTAATCCTAGCACTCTGGGAGGCCAGGGTGGGAGGATCGCTTGAGCTCAGGAATTCCAGACCAGCCTGTGCAAGAGCGAGACCCCGTCTCTATCTTTAAAACAGTAAATAAATAAATAAAAATATGTAACAAAATTTACCATCTTAATCATGTTAGATGTACAGTTCAGCAGTGTTGTCTGTATTCACATTGTCGTGCAACAAATCTCCAGAACATTTTCATCTCACAAAACTGAAAGTCTGTACCTATACACAATAACTTCCCATTGCAAGCCCTTCTCCCCCCCACCCAGCACCTGGCCACCACTGTCCTACTTTCTGTGTCTATGAGTTTGACGGCTCTCATATTCTATTGTAGGTATATAACACATCTTGTTTATCCATTCATCCCTCAAGGAACATTGGGGGGTTTCCACCCTTTGGCTGTTGTGAATGATGTTGCTATGAACATGGGAGTAACAAACATCTGTTCCATTATTCCTTTACTATGAAAAAATTTAAAGCTGGTTTGCATCTGATGAGAGCCCTTTGCTGTAAGCTGGGTCCTGGGTTGCTGGGTGTTGGATCTGCATCGTGCTGTAGTTCACCCTCCCCCTGCACCCAATCCTGGTCTCCCCCCAGCCCACTTTCCTTTATAAATACCTTGCATCCCGACTTCTTCAGAAATCTCCCCTGCATGCCTCTGGCTTTGGCACCTCCTAAACTTTAGCCTGACCCTCCTGACGCGGGCACCGCGCGCGCGGGGCTTTTTGTCCTTCCCTTGCGCGGCCTCCCAGGAAGCCACCACCCTCTCGGACTCTCCAGCGCCTCGGACAGACGCAGGTGTCAGCACGATCTGGCCAGGCCAGAGCCCCTCCCTCACCTCTGCTCCCACGGACTGTCCGTGTCAGAGCCCAGGCCTGTCACCTGTCCCCCTCCCGCAGGTGGCGTTAGCGGTCAGGCGGTCATTCCAACCTCATCTTTCGTTAGTTGACCACTGATTGCTGCAATTGCTCTTGTTTTCAATTATTTTAGGAACGCCTTCAGCCCCGCCTTGTCTGACTTGTGCAAAAGCAGAGAGAGGACTGAAAGTGCCGGTCAAGAGGGAAGCAGGAAAAATGACCAAAACCAACGGATCCGCGTGGAGAAACTGGAGCCCGCGTGCGCTGCCGGTGGGAACGGGCAGCGGTGCAGCCGCCGCGGAAACAGTCCGGCAGTTCCTCGAAAAAGTAAAAGTAGAACTACCTTTTGATCCAGCAGTTATGCTTCTGGCTGTATACCCAAAAGAATTGAAAGGAGGGACTGGAACAGACGTGTGCACTCATGTTCGCAGCGGCAGGGTTCGAAGTAGCCACAAGGCGGGTGCAACCACGTGTCCATGGAGGGACACGAATGGATAATCAAAATGTGGTTCCCTCAGTATCTCGGGGTGGGTTCCAGGACCCCCTCGCAGATACCCAAATCCACCGATGCTCAAGTCCCTGTTGTAAAATGGCCCAGTATTTGCGTATAACCTATGCACACCTCCCTTACACATGAAATTATCTCTAGGTTACAGGTAATGCCTAATACAATGGAAATGCTATTTAAATAGTTATTATATCGGATTGTTTACGGAATAATGACAAAGAAAAAGTCTGTACATGTTCAGCATAGATGCGACTCTCCATTTTTTTTTTGTCTTGGGATATTTTCCATCGGCGGATGCGGCACGGAGCACCCGGAGGGCCGCACGTGGAACGGCTGACCTCAGCTTCCCCGCCGCCCTGAACACACTGACCTCCCTGCCTGCTCCCCGGCCTCTCGTTTGATGGACTGTCATGGAGTCTCTCGTGCCTATTTTTTTTTTTCTTTACACAGAATCCCTCCCCTTTTGGAGTCTGCATTTTCTTGGACAATCAAACGTTCTTAAAGCTACTGTCTCAGCATCTATTTTGCAGGAAACAGTGTGACCATGACTGGGCTGCACCCGGATGCTGGGGGTGGCCCTGGCCCCCGAGGCCAGCCAGGGGTGAGAAGCCTGTGCCCAAGGCAGCCACCTAAGGGCCCCACACACCCAGCCCTTCCTCACCGACAGCACAGCACGAGGGGACACTGCTCAGGGCCCGAGAATTCAGCTTTCTGTGGCAGGATTAGCCCTTTCCCAGTGTTGTTAACCCTTTGGTGCATCAGGAAGTTGATAATTCCATTCTGCAGAGATGGAAGCAAAGAAGGAAAGGGGAAAAAACCCGATTCTGAAGCAAAGTCGATGAAAGCTGAATTGAGAAGCTTATTGGAGAGCATCCATGGAACAGCAGAGCAGAAAATTGAAACACACACACACAGACACACACACATATACGCACTGTCTACTTCTGAGTGGTTTTTATTCTGGAGATAAAGTGCAGCAAGTATTGTGATAAATTTGAGAGCTGGGGGACAAGGCTGTTAAGTTAACCCTTCCTTGGAAGGCACAGCTTGCAGTGAGAACAGGGACCTCCTTGTTTCCTCACAATGGCCCCTGACTGAGGCTCTGGGCTGAGAGGAAACAGTGCCAGGGCCTGCCTTTCACTTCTAGAAATAGGGAAGGACTTGTGAAGGTGCTTTTGAACTGCTTCGACCAGAACAAGATCAGGAGAAGCGCCTCATCCACGTACATCTGGTCCCCAAGCCAAGGCAGAGTGCAAGTCCTAATGTGTCTTGGAGATCTGTCTTCAGCAATGTCGTGTTTCCTTCTTTCTGTCTTTCCTCCCCATCCCATTAACCTCATTATTCACTGACATCCTCTGCCACCCACCCCAGCTCCCAGAAGGGCCCACTGGCTTAGCCCATTGATTAGAAATTAACTGACCTCTGGGCCAAGCCCTTGAAAAATTTGTATATTACAATCAATGAACTTCATTAAATGTTTATTCACTCAGTTGTTCATTCATTCTGAAAGCACTTATTGAGCACCTGTGAAGTGGGAGTTTGGGTGCTAGGCACGGAGAATGCATGGGTGAAAAGAATTTGGGAAACATTCGCTGTCTAGTTGGAGGGTCAGAAAAGTAGATAGACAAGGAAGACATGAGGCAATTGGCACAAGGGACTCTGTCTTCTGGGAGGGTGGGGTGATTCTTGCTGAAGGCAGCGGCTGCAGTGCTCAGAGATGGGGTGGAGGCCCTGGAAGCATGAGTCTCTCCAAAGGATTGATTTCCATTCTGCCCCCTGGAGAGCAAGACATTTGCTATCCAGATCAACACAATCATTAGTCCTTAAGGGACCATGCAGAGGAGACACAGCCCAGGCTGCTGTGATGACACTGCCCGTGTGACACTCTCAGCACAAACACCTGCTCGAGCTGTTTTGGAACATTCATCCTACAGTCACACATGGCAGCGGTGGCCGCAGTCCAGGCAACCGAGAAAACACTCTTCAGATATAAGAGGCAAGGGTGTCTGGGGAGTAGAGGAAAGCTGCCTAGATCATCCAGATGTTTGCTTTGATTCTTCATTTCCTGTAACTTTGTCTATCATTTGAAATCGTCATGTGATTTTAGACATCCTTTAATGTGGCATTTCGGGAGACTCAAACTATTTCTATTTCAGTGGCTCAGCCACCAACCATTGCCCTTCTTCCCCACTACAGGAAAAAAGAAAACAAAAAAGAAAGAAAGAGAGAAAGAGACAGAAAAGAAAAAGAAAGAAAAAAATAATTTTCTACCAAATCAGGAGCTTTTGGGAGTGGTGTCACCCTTGTTTTGTCTTTGCTTTGCTCTAAAGTCCAGTCTCATTCTCTAGGAAAAATGAATTGTGCTGGTTTTAGTATTTTTAAAATATCATTACTATTTTAAATGAAAGCAAATATAATAGAACAGGATCGAAGAAAGACCTGAGTGGTCTCCCCTTTTTACCCTGCACCATAACTCTCATCCCTAAACTCCTCTGAACAAAGATGCTGAAAGATGCTTCCAGAGATAGATAATTAACAAGTGTTTGCAGCTGAGAACAAGAGATAATAACCATGACCTCAAGGAGAGCTTATCCTCAGAAGAGACAATCATGCAAGATTGTACCTGGTCTCCTGAAAACTGCCCCTCCCTTCTGAGCAGATAAGCAAAAGCTACCCCTGCAGGCACCCTGGACAGCTCTTCTTTCTTCCTCCCACCCTGAGACTTAGCACTTCACATGATGCTACACTGGCTCCAGGGCAGAGACAGTACAGGGGGCTAATGAAGGGGGGTGTGCTCCAATCCCCCAAACCTAGGAAACTGCCTAGCATTTATGTTAAGTACAAATGAGAAGATCAAATCTGCAGAATACCATTTCTGGTATTAAAAAATATATATAATAATATACAGGCAGGGCACCATGGCTCACATCTGTAATCCCAATGCTTTGGGAGGCCAAAGCAGAATGATCATTTGAACCCAGGAGTTCAAGGTTACGATGAGCTATGTCGTGACACTGCACTCCAGCCTGGTTGACAGAGCAAGACCCTATCTTTAAATGAATGAATGAATAAATAAATAAATTACACAGTCATTAAAATTAGAAAAATGATGATGTTCTTAGTTGTCAAAAGTGCATTCATGTAAGAATGTTTTTCCCCCCAAAATGAGTATTTTGTAAAGTTAGCTTTCTAACTGATTACAAAATCAAAGGGTAAAAAGCCAGTCAAATTTAGCAGTGGGGGGTTGAATACCAACTTTAGTGACACTAATGTTAATAAGTTCTGATAACCCACTACCATCGGACCAGCCAAAGCAGCTGCTTTCACTTTCATTATATAAATCTCTGAAGCAGCTACTCTAAATAAGTTAGGATGAGTTATTTTAATAATTTTCAAAAAGTTTTGCTGTAATACGAACCCTACAACATAATGCTGTGAAAAGCAATATATTTCCTGATTATTTTCCTTGGATTTTAAATAGCTCAACACAAACTGATATTCAAAATGAATGTAGATGCATGCTGGGAAATAGAAACAGATTACCAAATGGAAGCCTCTTGCCCTTCACAGACACCTGAAGACATGCATGAGTTACAGAAAAAAACAATGAAAACGCTTGTGCCAAGCGTTCAGCAATAGAAATATTAAAAATTTAATGTCAACAAAACAAGCTCTGATTTTTTTTATCATCTCCTGGCCTATGACCGGCAAAATGCTTCCCTGGTGTAGAGCAGCAGCAGATGGCAGCAATACACTTTCCATCCACTTCCTACACGGAGCTCTCGCCAGAGAACTTCCCCCAGAACACACTCGGTGTTCATGCTCGTTTTCTGGACTTTTCCTTCTTTTCCTAATAATCTCTAATATACTCTGTGTCACCTGTCATGCCAAGCTTAATATGGCCATATCCTTCACCTTCCAGTCTGCTGATGATATATGGAAGTTGCCAAAAAAAAAATGCTGAAAATAGCCTTTTACCAATAGTTTTATTGTTGGAGGCCAAATCCCACTCAATGATTAGATATAAGCACCCTCACCAAATTCCAGATAAGAAATCTCACATTAACCAAGAAAAAAAAGGAACGAAAGGGATTGGAACGTGATCAGTAAGCCTTCATTATTATCTTCACCTGTCAAATCTTAATTTTCCTGTTTTAAGGCGTTCATATTTTAAAGTACCAAGCGTTAAAGTAAATTGAAGGTTTCAACTGACAGAAGAGAGTGTGTGTTCAAGATTATGATTAACTTGAATGCTTAGGAAATGCCACTTTCAAAGGCATAACATTCCTCACTTTCATATGCATTGGGCTTGGTGAGTCTTGGGAAGATTTTTTAAGTAATCAGAATGAGAATTATAATAGTTCTGGGATCTGAGCTTAGAGAAGTGAAGGGCTGAGCCTCCTGGCAAGAGAGTGAAGACTAGAGAGAAGACATCGTCCCTACTCTCAACTTGCTGGCCTCCTAGGCAGCGATTAGGACCACTTGCCAAAGCAGACTAGCTGGGATTTCCTGAGGGTTGGCCAGTCTCCCACATTTGTCAGGTTCTTTCATTCATTTGGAAGAAGGCCATTTTGGTCTCAGACATCTCTTATTAAAATGTAAATAATCAACTTCTGTTAAACATGGCAGGCTGAAAACATGCAGTTGTCCGAATTCCTTCTCAAACCCCACTAAAATTAGAGGGAAATAATAAAAAAGGAGGCAAAGAGAAGAAAAAGAAGACACACCTGCTTCCTGTCCTCCAGCCTGGAATGGGCTTTGGGGCCTGGGGCCTGGGACTGGAAAAGCCTGAGAGAACAGAAGCCTTCGCTAAGGATGGCCTAAGAGATAGAGAAGAGATCTTGGCGCACTGGTGACAAGTGGGGCATTGCTCCAGTCCTGGACACTGCCCATCTCCATACTTCTTGTGACTCAAGGACACTAAATCTGTATGGGTTTAAGCCACTGCTATTGAGTTTCCTGTTACATGCAGCTTAACACATTCCTCGCCAGCAGGAAGAGTGTAGGAGGTGTGGGATATGGAAGCTGGTGGGTGCGAGGAACTTTAGGCAGCACTGGATGTGGACTTGGCATTAAAAAACATGGACTCACATAACGAGAAAGGTAATTCCTTTCTAATGTCTCTTCAATCCTTGATTATAGCAAAGAAGAAAAGTCTTCGTTTGATGATGGTATGTCTGTAACACCTCCCCTTTCTTTGCTAAGCTGCTTTTTTTTTTTTTTTTTTTTTTTGAGACAGAGTCTTGCTTTGTTGCCCAGGCTAGAATGGGTGCTGTGGCGTCAGCCTAGCTCACAGCAACCTCAGACTCCTCGGCTTAAGCGATCCTACTGCCTCAGCCTCCTGAGTAGCTGGGACTACAGGCATGTGCCACCATGCCCGGCTAATTTTTTCTATATATATTTTTAGTTGGCCAGATAATTTCTTTCTATTTTTAGTAGAGACGGGGGTCTTACTCTTGCTCAGGCTGGTCTCGAACTCCTGACCTTGAGCAATCCACCCACCTCAGCCTCCCAGAGTGCTAGGATTACAGGCGTGAGCCACCGTGCCATGCCTAAGCTGCTTTTTAAGCAAAGGGAGTCTGCCTTGTGCCACAACAGTGTCTCACTAAAATTAACATTACTTTGTTTTCATAGGATCCATATTTATGGTCCCTTTTATTTATGGCAATTGACATTGATTTGCTAATTTTAGTAGAGATGTAAAGTTTTCTTTAAAAATAAATGAATTTATGGAATATTACTCAAGAATAAAAGGAACAAACTACTGATAAATAACAAACAAGATGAATGAATTCCAAGAATAATGAACAAAAGGAGCCAGATACAATGTGCACGGTATATGATTACATTTATGAGAAATCCTAGAAAAGCGAAAACTAATCTAGGATAATATTGATGGAAAGCAGATCTGTGGTTGCCTGGGATGGGAAGTGAGGATGGGGGCTGACCCCAAAGGGCCACGAAGGATCTTTTTTGTGGTGAAAAAACTGTTTTTGTGATCTCCTGTATGTATTAATAGGTTTGCCAAAATTTATCAAACTGCATAATTAAAACAGGCACATTTTATTGTATACAAATTATACTTTAATATAAAGATAAGAAATTAAAAAGAAGTATCTAAGTAAAACAGATTCATTTAAAGAAAATATTGTGTAAATAACCATTAAAGTGACACCTGGATTTCCCAGAGCCCATGAAGGCAAGTCTCCAATGGCCGAGGTTGACACCTGAACCTCAGGAGAAGCAGCTGAACAGATGCTGAGATCAAGGTCCTAGAAGGGATCCAGGAGAGGCTGCAGGCCGGAGGAAGATGATGCCGTGCGGGTGGACAGAAGGGAGGCTGGCAGAGGCAGTGGGTGGAAAGACGGCACAATTAACCGGCTTCTCAGGCTTGCTTTGGTCCACCTGGAAAAATAGTAATTTTTGAGGACGATGGGCCATTTGGCCATAGGGGTCATGGAGGCGAATACTTTCCATGTGCTAATTTGTGCTTTTCTCCAGAACATGCTGGAAACCGTCCGTGGCTCCTGCTGCCTTGGGTGACATTTAAATTCCCCAGTGTCTCGGGCTCCAGTCTCTCACAGGCTCGTCTCCACTCTGCTCCTGGCTCCGCAGCGAGTTTCTTTCTCTCTAGCCTGAGGGCCTTTCTCCGGATCTCTCCCCATCGGCCGGTGACGTCTAGAGCCGCCTGCTGGCAGGGCAGGGCAGGGCGGGGCGGGGCGGGGCGGGGCGGGGCAACGATTATTTAAGCGGAAGCTCTATGCGGACAAAACCATTCTCAGCCAGGTCAGGTGAGCAGTTGTCTGACAGGATTTCTCCCTTTACAAATCTCCGCGCATGGGATGTAAGCAGATGTCTCTTCTAAAATGCATGAGGAGGATATAACTCTAAACAACAGCAACAACAAAAACGTTGCCCTTGGACAAAGATCACAAAAGAAGATTTTAAAAGAATGACAACAGCTGTGCTATGGTGATAAACACCAGGTAGCTCTCTTTCTTTTAAAAATGTGCTTGTCTGAGGCATTTTGGGAGGTGGAGGTGATAGAAACGTTCTAAAACTGGATAGTGGTGATGGTTGTACAACTCTGTAAATTTATGAAACATCATTGAATTTTATGGCATGTTAATTGTACCTCATTAAAATTGCTTAAAGGCCAGGAGCGGTGGCTCACGCCTGTAATCCCAGCACTCTGGGAGGCAAGGGCAGGAGGATTGCTTGAGCTCAGGCATGGGAGACCAGCCTGAGCAAGAGTGAGACCCCGTCTCTACTAAAAATAGAAAAATTAGCCAGTCGTGGTGGCATGCACCTGTAGTCCCAGCTACTCAGGAGGCTGAGGCAGGAGGATCGCTTGAGCCCAGGAGTTGCAGGCTGCAGTGAGCTATGATGATGCCACTGCACTCCAGCCTGGGCGACAGAGCAAGACTTTGTCTTAAAAAAAAAAAAAAAAGTTTAAGATTTTTACTTTAGCTCTTATAATTATTCTAGAAATCAGTGAAACTTTAGGAATGAAAAAACTAATGGGATTCAGGTGCTTAATCATTTGAGTCAGTGTGTTTGTTGCTGGGCCCTCGTGGCACGTGCTTGGAAGATGTCAAAATGGTTAACACAGCCTAACCTTGGAGGATTCATTGCCTAATTCATGAACTCTGGGGTGTTTGACCACGCTCAGGCCCCAAGTGGTTCAAATTTCACCACTTTAATCCGGCATTTTCACACCATGCTCTTTTAGGTGAGCAATTGCTAAGGTCTGTGTCAGCAAGAAAGGAAGAAACCCAGTGCTAGGCCAGCTCTGGGAAGAAAGGGAGGCGACCACACAGCCTTTCAGCCCTGAAAGGGGCACAGAGCTGAATCGTGCTTGGGGAACAGGGGCAGACCCACCCAAGGCCCGCAGAGCTCTGACGGAAACCAGGAAAACAGGGTGAAAGAGTCATCTTGAGTCCGGCCACCTGGGTCACCCAGAAGGTGACCAAGCACAGGGTGAATCAAGGAAGGCAGCAGTTTTGTTCCTTGGGGTTTTGACTTTAAATGCTACATCTTAAACCACTAGCCCCCTGCTTTTCCCTCTCTATCCCATACTGCAGACACAACGCATCAAACCGGATCTTACTTGTTCCCTAAAGGTGTCTGTGCTCTCATCTCTCCCAGGAGGGGGCCCCCAGGGCAAATACCAGTGTGTGATTCCAAAAGCTCTCTATGGGGTGTACCTTCTGGGATGGCAGGAGCTTAGTGACTAGAGGGGATTGCCTCTCTGAAATGTTTCTCTCAAAACCAGTAGTTCTTAAAATCTCTCTTAAATCATGAAACTCTTGGGTATTCTGATGGAAGTTATACATCCATGTGCACAAAATTGCACATATTCACATACGTACAGACATTTTGTGTGTAATTTTAGGGTGTTGTTCATAGACCCCCCCCAAGTCTGATCACCAAGCCCAGGCTGAGAAGATCTGGTGTACATATGAGGAATATAGGTGGCTAATTGCAAAAATAGAACAAGTTTCTCCTCTTCTTTCATCCTTTTCCTTACCTTCTTCTCAGTTCCTTTGTCCCATTCAGAGCTGTCCTTGGGAAGCAGTGTCTTTGCCTCTAGAATTACCCCCAACCCAGTCATTAAAATCCATAGTCCCCAGATTAAATATCTGACAATAAGAAGCATATGAAGTATATTTTTATGTAGCTAGTTGAGGGATGGAAAGTTATGCAGATTTAAAATTCAGAATTAAGAGTGGATAGCATACAGAGGAAAATTCTTACATGTAAAGTTAAGTGGGAAAACAAAACAAAACAACATAATACTGTGGGAGAATTATATGGGAATAAGAGCAAAGAAAACTGAAAATCGAAAGCTTGATGTTTGGGATGGTGTCTGTTTTTTCTTTGTATGTATATATTCCAATACAAGATGGTGTCGTAGTGCTATTTGTGTCCTAATAAATCTCATTCCCTCACTGCAGCCAACTCAGCTAGTTAGAACAAAAGAAGCAGAGTGAACAAATTCCTACATAGTGTAAATAAATGACACCTATAAACACCTACATCTGATTTGAATGGAATTCCCAAACTATAAATGAAACTGAAAAGGGACTTTGTCTAAGCAACCAGTGTCACTGGCTTCACATGTCACTTCTGCAAAGCTGAACTGTGGGTTTTTTAACATTGTCTTCCAACTTGAAAAAGAAAAGAATCAGATTTAAACATTTTCCCAGTGTTTCCCCCCAAGTTAATGAACCCTCCTGTTGGAGAAGTTTGGTCTTTAACGATGGCACTTGTTCCTCACAGGCAAGGCGCCTCCAGCGTGTAGAAACCAGAGACATCCGCCTGGGAACTTGCACCAAGGGTGGCCTTGTGCCTGAGGTGGGCAGTGGGACCCTGCGGTGTCCAGTGCGGCGGGCTCAGCAGAGCTGGGGAAGGGCCGTGTCGCGAGTCTGGTGCTTAGACCAGCCCGTTCCCCGGGAAGGTGGGCATTGAGGGGTTCTTTGCCCACAGGGCTCCACCTGGAACTTGCCGGGCAGCGCTGGAGCCGCCCGAGGCCCCGGCGGGGGCCCAGGTAAAGAGGGCAGCGGTGCGGAGCCCGGCGCCACAAACCCCACGGCAACAGGCGGCCTCAGTGCCGGGCTTCGGGCTCCGCCGTCCCAAGGGGGTGGCCGGTCGCGCCCGCTCCGCAGCCCTCGGGCCTCCCGTGAGGCAGCGGCCCGCGGCCCGAAACAAGGGGGCTCTGTGTGCTTGGGCCCTGGCAGGTCGACCCGGCAGGGACGTCTTTCCTTTTCTAAGTCTAATTTCTTTCTCCCCTGTGCTTGGTTCTTTCTTTGTGCCCAAACCTGTCGCTTCAGTCCTCAGACACACCAGCGCCTCCGTCGGGCTCCCGCTTCCGGGCAGCGTGGGGCGGCGGGAAGGCCTCGGCCTGGCGTCTGGGCTCTGGTCGCGGTGCCTGCTGTGCCGTCGCTCGCTGTGAACGAGCCGCTTCGCCTCTCTGGGCCCCACTTTCCTCCTCCGTAAAACAGAAATGAGTCCCCTACGGGCACGACTGGGCCTGAGGAGCGAGCACGCGAGGGCCGGCGGTGTGAGCCGGGACCGCCACAGCTGTGCGCGCCCTCCGCACGCGCGCTTGGCCGCGATGCTTACTTTTCTCTCCATTACGCTTCAAAGTCGGCTCGAAAGTTATCGCGTTCAAAGACTGTCGCGTTCAAAGACCGTATTACTGAGTCTCCACTTGAAGTTTTATTGCCGTGTGTGTGTGTGTGCGCGCGCGCGCGCGCGCGCGCGCTAAGAACAGCCCTTTTCTGCCCACTCAAGACATCCGCCACATGGCTCGGAGCAAGGCCTCAGCACTAGATGGCGGGAGCATGAGGTTAAGCCCTAGTCCCAGGCCAGAGAGGAAAGGAAGTGAGGCTCCCAGAGCTCGGTGCAGGGACGGAGTTGGCAGATGAGACGCCAAGATTGGCCAGGGCTGCAGGAAGTGACCTAGGAATAGACGAGAATCCAGGGGCAAGCGGAGGTCTGCCTGGTGCCTTGGGCTCTCCGACTGGGTTCAAGTTCTATATCTGTCTCTAAAATCCTCACAAACAGAGTCAAACTATATGTTTAAAAGCATTTCATTTATACCAAAACACTATAGAAAATATCATGTCTGTGAAAGAAAGAATAGGTAATAATTATCATTGTAATAGCTAAGTAGCATTAATTGAGCTATCCCTGATCTCATTTTAATAAAGAGAAAACTGAGCCTCAAGAGTAACTTGGGCATGGTTGTGCTGCTAATAAGGGGCAGAATGGAAGCTGATGAGGTGTGCCTTATTCAGCTCCAGCTGCCACAACAGGTAACTATTGACAGGGTGATTTAGATAACAGACACTCATTTCTGGGAAGTCCAAGGTCAAGGTGCTGACTAATCTGACTCCTGGTGAGGGCTCTCTTTCTGGTTTGCAGACAGCCACCTTCTTATCATGTCCTCAAATGGCAGAGATCGTCTCTCTTGTGTCTCACTAATTTCATCATGAGGACCCCTAGTCACCTCCCAAAGACCCCACCTCCCAGTATCATCACACTGGGGATTAGGGTTTCAACGTAAATTTGGGGAGGATACAAACATTCAGTCCATAGCTAGGAGGCAACATATCAATCTTCCCTAGGCACTGAGGACTTTTCTCCTTTATCTACATATGCAACATTTGGACCAAGACCCCTGCCGTGAAGTCACTGAAACCTGACAGCACCTATACTGTGGACTGTATTTCTTATTTCGTCAAGAATAGCTGTTGAATATCTGCCGCACACAAGAAGCTACAGGCATGTGAGCCTCCCCTGCCTGGGTTGTCCTGTTTGTTACTCTCCTAGAGGAGGAAAATGGAAATGATACATTATTCCAGGGAAAGAAATACTAAAGCAGGGATTGTTGCCAGGTCAGCTGTCTCTGCCTCCTGGTGAAGCGACTGTGTGTGGCCGTACAGAGATCACTGCTCCCTGCTGTACAGGTCCCTCTAACCTCCCCACCTTGTCCAGGATTCCCACAATCACCCTCCCGACTGTGAGCACATCCTGCCAAGCCGAGACCAGCACGGGCCAGTGGCATGGATTTCCCATCCACAGTTGTCAGCCAGAAATTACATATGTTCTTTTCTTAGAAATATATTTTTTCACAATTCATACTCATTACCAAATATATACTATTATAATTTTTTTTTGAGACAACTTTTTGCTCTGTAACCCAGGCTGGAATACGGTGGCATCATCATAGCTCACTGCAACCTCCAACTCCTGGGCTCAAGCGAATCCTCCTGCCTCAGCCTCCTGAGTAGCTGGGACTACAGGCATGTGCCACCACACCTGGCTAGTTTTTTACATTTTTTTATAGAGATGGGGTCTCGCTATGTTGCTCAGTCTGGTCTAGAACTCCTGGCCTCAGGTGATCCTCCCGGCTCGGCCTCCCAAAGTGCTAGGATTACAGGAGTGAGCTGCCACACCTGGCCTTATTATAATTTTATGTGAGTTTTTTCATTAGTCATTTTTCATAAACTGAATAAACTACCCTTTTAATTAGATAGTACTTACAATTTTCTTTAAAATGTAATAAAAGCTATTAAAGCCATGAATTTTCTCTCATTCCTTGGAAATTCCTTAGACTGTATATTTCTATATATATTTCTAATGTATATTTCTAACCTTTATTTGCAAATTTTGGGATAGGGGCATTGGGCTTGGCATCAGAAAACCAAAGTGGTGTCCCGGTTGGGTCACTTCTAGCTGTGCATCTTTGGGTGGCCTTTGGATCCGGGGTGAGTTCCCCCAACCTCTCCAATCTGAAGTTCCTCATTTGTACGTTGTGCTACAGAGACCAACTCATAGGTTGGGGAAAGATTAAAATAGATAATATATGTATGATTATGTACCATAAAATGTTACATAAACAGGGTATTTTTAATTCCTTAAATTGATTTATTATCTCACAATCAATTTTATCCCACCTTCTGTACATCATTTTAAAGAAAATAATTTTTTTAACATGATTTTACATCATACCTTGGTGTTGCCTTGTGGTACTTTAGAGAGAAACGTGGTGGCAGGAAAATCACATCATTTACTTGGCTTCTTGAGGATAGAAGTTGTTTCTCTTGCATATTCCTTGCCAGAGTGCTTGCCCCATAGCAGCAGCCAGTGAATGTTCGTTGACAATCTCCTCGTTAGGCTGACTGCTGTTTTGCCCCCATGCAAAGGACAGAGAAGGGAGAAGAACTCAAGGGTTAGGACATGGATACCTGGAATCCTTTCTGAATTCAGGTTCTTAGGGATTAAAAGATGTGCACTTGAACCAAACAAGCCCCTGAGTACAATTATTTAATTGTTAAATTATGCACACATGTATACAAATCAAGTAACTATTTAAAAATAATAGTGTGTAATAACTAATAGTTTGAGAACTCATCAAAGTGGTCAAGTTCACTGCCGATCCTCAGTCCTGCTGAGTTTCACCAATATTCCTGGCAGTCTGGAATTTTTAAAAGATCGGCTATAGGTGCTTGAAGATAAGAGATTGAGCTCTGCTGCTCATGTGATTTCGAAGCCAACCTAGATCTTGCTTATAGTTGACAACACAGGTCCCTGGAGACGGAAACTAGTCATTCATTCTTAACCATTTTTAAAAATAAGCCCTATGTACAAGGCATTGTGAGGCTAATGAGATAGTACAATTGTGTACCCACCACTAAAGAGGTTATAATCTACCTGCGGACATGAGACACATTTGCAAATTATTAGGAAACCACAAAAGGTATGCTAAGTGCCTATATACAAAAAAGGTAAAAACAAGGATCCTTTGTGGTTTCCAGCAGGAAGGAGCAGGCCCAAGGGAGAGTATCCGGTCCGGCATAACTGTGGATCTATGAGGGCCTGTCTAGTGGCTGGAGCCAGAGGGGATATACCAGCTGGACATCCTTGCAGACAAAAGAAGAACATCAAAGGGGCAGGTTTAGCAGTCAAGCAACCCTCTGAAGTAACTCAATAGTTCTTTTGAGGTCTCTGACAGGGTATCAAAGTTGGTGGCTGCCATAAAGTCCTCTTCCCAGAAAATCCAGACTTCAAATCTGGCATGAGCTTTGATAGCATTGCTGTCTGGCACATCCACAGAAGCTTAGCTGAAGGAGTGGAACATTCTAGTCAAAGTATGGTATGTTACTAATTAAAAAAAAAACAAACACAGTCGTCAGGCTTTACATAAAGACCAAAATCTTAATTTGCTCCTTTGAGCTTGTGCCTTTCCTAGATTTGACCAAAGACAGTTGCTTTGATTAATTTTGTCTTCCCTTACAGGAGAATATATGAACAAACAACATTAATTTGATATTTTGCCATTTTCTAAACCTGTCAATTTGAAATATTATCTGAGCAGAGATGAAATTTTATTACAATGAATATTAGGAACTAACTCATTGTCATTGCCTTGAGTTTGTTATTGTGTGAGCTATCACTAGAAAACAAAGGGAATAAACATAGAAGCAAGATAGCTTTGTAGTAAAGCACAAAGTCCCAGGAACCAGGCTGCCTGGATTAGACCCCTGCTGGGCCACCTACTCGGCATGTGCCCTCGGGCCAGTCCTCTGTCTGCCTCAGTTTCCTCATTTATAAAGGAGGAATAACAGCACCTACTGCATAGAGTTATCATCAGTAGGAAGTGTCATATGTGTGTTAGATACTAAATAAACACAGCACAATCATTCATTAATTGTTGCATTAAATATCCAAAGTAAATACAGTAATATCCTTTACAAAACAATCATCTTGGAAGAATTATTCCAATCTTTAGAAGCTGTAGAATTCCTTTTAGTATCTCTTGTAGCAGTGAATCTTCCTCTTTTGAAAGTAGATTTGCTTTTTAAAACAGCCCAAGGTCCATCAAAGTCAAGGTTGTTGAATATGATGAGAACACACTGGGAAGCACACTCTTTGCAAAAATGAGGTGATTAAGGTAACTAGGCCCATTTTCTTGTGTGGCTCACACTTCGACTCTTAAGGAGACTTTCAAAACAGAAGGGTTCCAAATACACTTAACCAATGACAGTGCTTCTTAGTAAAGTGCTTGTATTAGTTATCAATGGCTGCATAACAAATTAACCTATCACTTAGCAACTTAAGACAACAAACATTTATTTTCTCACAATAGCTGCAGGTCAGGAATTTGGACAAGGTTAGCTGGGTGCTCAGGTTCAGGGCCTGCCACGGGTTGAAATGAAGGTGTTGTCCAGGGCTATGGTCATCTCAAGGCTCAGCTGGGGAAGGTCCGTGTCAGGCTTGTTCACACGGCTGTTGGCAGGCTCAGGGCCTCCCTAGCTGTTGGCTGCACACACAGTTCCTTGCCTCTCGGGAGGGCAGGAACTACGTGGCAGCTGGCTTCCCCTAGAGCAAAGGAGAGAGAGACTTTACTTTTGTCTTATTCTGTTCCTTAGAAATGAGTCAGTAAATTCAGACCACACTCAAGGAGAGGGGATTACACATGGGCGTGAATGATGAATGCCAGGAGGCAGGATCATTGCATAATTCCCTGAATGGACAAGGTGAGTGATAACATTTATTGCAACAAGATCTCTCTCTCTCTCTCTATGTATATATATGTATATATACACACACACATATATGATTGCTTTTTAAAATGTTCATTATTTTGCAAGGATACTACATTTTTTTCTATGAAATAGATATTTTTGTGAAAAAATTATTTGACACTAAAATATGGTCTTAATCATTGTCACTCTTGGGCTTGAGTCATAGGTTGAAATTACACATGCAAGGGCTAAGTTCTTGGCCATTTCTCACAATGGACTTCATTTCTGATGGATTATTTTGTCATCTGAAGCAGGTACTGAAGTGCTTATCATGTTTATAACATTAAACAAGATTCTGGTATTCTAACATTCTAGAATACTAGCTGTTCTAGAATTTGGGGACTTTGTCTCTCAATGCTTTTAAATTCAGGATTTAACTTGAGTATTAATAGTTCAACAAGGCTGATTGACACAAGTGCCCATTTTCAAGGAGCTCTCAGCAGCCTGTGAATGCTCCCTAGCTAAGAATAGTCCTTATTAACAAATGTTACTCTTTTCATCTACTAAGATTTAGTAAAGGTAGGGCCCTCGTTCCAACTTTTTCAAGGGTATTTTTTGGACCAAATTTAAATAAAGGGTGCATATTTCTCAACAATGCAGCCAAGTTTGCTAATGAAGTAAACCAGTGTGTTGGACCCTGTTGATAGAATCTGAGTGTCAACTCTTTCTTTCTTTTTTTTTGTTTCTTTCTTTCCTTTCTCTTTTTTTGGAAACAAGGTCTGCTCTGTCACCCAGGGTAGAGTACAGTGGCCCAATTATAGCTCCTTGCAGCCTTGACCTCCTGGGTTTGAACAATCCTGCTGCCTTCACCTCTAGAGTAGCTGGGACTACAGATGCATGCCCCCATGCCTCTCCAATTTTTCTTATTTTTTGTAGACAAGGGTCTTGCTTTCTTGCCCAGGCTGGTCTTGAACTCCTGGCCTCAAGCCATCCTTCCCTCTTGGCCTCCTGAGGCTTGAACCACCAGGCCAGGCCAACATCTTTTTTCTTACCTGGTTATAAATTGGATATTGATCCTGGTCTGTGAACTTCTATACTTTATATGAGAAACAAATGAACAAGATTATGCAAAAAATATACATTATGTACTCACTACAGACACCTACACAATTATTTAATTTAGAGCAACAAACTTTTTTATGTCTTTTTTTATTCTGAAAGTTTCTTTAAATGCCTTCCTCTGAAATGCTACTCCCCAGAGTTATGTAAACACCATTAATAATTTGGTGCATTATCTTTCAGATTTATTTTATCCATGTATAAGTACATGCATTTACATATACACGCAGGTATATAAGATCATGCTATATGTGTCTTTGTAAGGAGGCTTTTTCAATTCGTTTTCCTTTCCATCCTCTTGATTTACGATGAGAAATGAATGCATTGCTGTTTAATTGAAAATGAACAATCTTGATTACAAGATTTTTAAAAGCCAAATCACTCTTTAATAAATTCAAAGCTAATTAAAGCAAAATTATTCCTTTCACATGCTTCTTTCCAGCAGCATTTTGAAGGTTAAGACATAAATGCTGCTGGAAAGTTAATTTTACTAAAAAAAGCTTACAAGCAAGTAGGCTATTTTGAAAGTCTTCTATTCAAATCATCAACTAAAAATTACTTTGATACGCATTTTGAATAATTTATGTACACCTCGCCACCGCAAAACACAAAGCTAGTCAAGCATGGTTGTGGGGGGAGACAATGTTAAATCAGCTTAACAATAACCCACAACCCTCGGACCAACTGAGAAAGGTGGTGAATCTGTGTTTATTTATACTTCGTATTGAGATTCTTTTCTAGGTAAGGGGACTTTTCGTGACCTATGTCATAACCAGGAAAAATAAAATAAGTAAAATGTTCCGATTAAATACCATGGAAAAAAAAACAAAAATACTCTCTCTTAAGTAGTGTTTGTGAGAATTATGTTAATCACCGAGCTTATTTTGCATTTCATTTTTACAAATGCATTCTGGGTAGCGCCTAGCTAAATATGAAAGTAAACCGGGCGGGTGGTTCGCAGCCACGCGGGCTCCCGAGAGTCGCGCTTCAGCCTGGGGAAGGCAGCCGCGTCTGGGCTCGGAGGCCACCACCTGCCCGACTGGCGCTCGGCTGCGGGTAGACGAACGAGGAGGTCGCCTCCCCCGCCAGCCTGCAGTGTAGATGCGGAAGCTAGTGTGTCAGTTTCGTGTCAGTTTCAGGGCTGCGTAGCCCCTTCTGTACCCAGCGGACGCTGAGCGCCCGGAAGCCGGGCTCCGGGAGGGAGAGGGCGCCCTCCTGCCTGTCCCTCCCTGGGGACCTACAGGTACCACCTGTCTGCTTTGTTTCATCATTTGGAGCCCTTTCCCCAGGAATCCCGATGGTGTACACCCAAGTCTTTACTGGTTAGAGATTAAGAGTCAGAAGGAGTCAAGCAGGTGACCCGAGCAAGACTCCACTCTTTCCCCCCAGTGGTAGTAGATACCACGCAGGAAAACCCATGTGCGCTAAAAACTGTATTCAGAGAGTTCTTCAGCAGTTTAAATCGCCCATAAATTACTCATCTTTTCTCAACCCATCACGGGCCTGGGGTATTTCTTTTCAAGAACTGACTAGGAAAGTACAAACCATTGGTGACCTTTTGAAGTTTTAAATACTTATGATGAAAGTGTAAGGATAAACTGAGACATCACCCACACTTAAGTAGTTTGCACATAAAAAAAGTGCCGACAAAAACATGAAGTTATATGGATGTGGGCTGAACCTCCGTGTTCTATATGTCAATATGAATTATGCCCTGAAATTAAAATGTGGAATAAATTCAATAAATAAGCCCTTTGAAATATCAGCATCATCTGAATTCTTTTTAAGGATATTTTTGCTTTTTGTTTGTCTATTAAGAATTACTCTTGGGTAAACTTTGATAGATTTTCTGCACTTATTCAAAATAAAGTACTTTATTCAAAATATTTCTTAGGGTTTTCCTAGTAACTTTCTGTTCTTCCTGTAAAGACAAAACCAGGAAATTGTTCAGAAAAATGCCCAAGGTGACTTCCTAATTATCTATTGTGATTAATGAGAAAAACTTTGGACACTGGGGATATCGGGGTTTGGTTGAGAATTTCAGAAAAATGACAACCTCAAATTTAAGATATTAAAATATTAAAAGATTACCCCAGAGAAAATGGTGGTACTAAAAACTTAAGAGATTTCTAAAGATTAAGCTAGATGATAATGATTTTTTAAAAATACATGTAATCTAGGAAAGGCAGTAGATTAAGAAAGATATCGGGAATGCTGTCAAATGCTGTATTTTAAAGGTGGCTAATTGCTCTAGTTACATCCTTATTAAATTTTGGGATTTTGTCATTTGACTAAGGTGAGAATTTATGTAATTATAATCATTTTAGTTTGTGTAACTTACATTTTTACATTATCTCATTTATAATGCTAGTATCTTTTTCTTTAGAAATGGGTAGTATATATCAGCTTTCCCCCCTTTGTTTATTTAATCTAAAGGGGATCAGGATATGCCACTCCAAAACATGCCATTTTGGTGGCAGGATTATTTTGAGCTGAAGGCAAATGATACATGCAGAAAGAAGCAGTCTCAGAGTTTCCTTATCTGACTAAAAGCAATAACTTCTGGGAAACCAGGCTGTCACGAATTCCTCCTTGGGTTAGGTCTACTCATAAATGCTCTCTCCAGGGGAGTTTTATGGCTCTGAAGAAGTGAAAGGCCACTCATACCTGTACAGACAAACATTCTCACAAACTTTTATCTCCTGCTTATTCCCTTGAAAACCTGTTCATCATTCCTAAGGAAATGCATTTGTTTTTCCTGTAGCAGCGTTTCTCCCCCCCCTCCCTTTCCCCTACTAAATTAGGTGTGAAAGCCCCAAATTCTAACCATTCCTTTGAGTTACTCATTACTGAGCACTATTGTGTGTATGTTCATTACACACATAAATAAATTGTTTTTTCCTCTTGTGAATCTGTCTTTTGTCAGCTTAATTTGCAAGCCCCCAGACACTGAACATGACAGAGTAGAGGAAAAGTTTTCCCTTTCCCTACTGACCTAAAGGAAATAACATGAAATACTGGAGCAAGTACTGATCAAGAAGGTTAATGGGGTATTTGTGGGTAGGGGAGTTTAGCCCTAGATCTTTATAGAAATGGTTTTAGTCCTAGATCTGAGGCACCCAAATTAAGTCAGCTGTCTTTAATGTTTTAATGAGGTATACCTCCACACAAAACACCATGCTAAGAGCTTCACTAATACCTCATTTCACCCTCAAAACAGCTCCATCAGATAGTTAAATCAGAGAAAGTAAATAACTCCCCCCTCCACATACCCTGGAGCTACAGCTATAAAAAGTGGAGCAGTTTTCCTCTTTGAGCTTAAAAAGCTAAATACTAATGTGCCAAAATGCTCGTTCTTGGTCCATGCAACTTTCTCTCCCTCCAAGATACAACTGCATAGATTGAAGGCACCTAATCTAATACCTGGCACGTGCCACCCATACTCGTTAAGATTCATTTGAATTTATTAATTAATGACCCTTGAATTTGACTCTTCAAGTTTTAATTTTAAAACTGATCAATATTGCACGTGTCCTCTTTTCCTTTCCTGTTATCTAAAGCATTTAAGTTATCCTGAATTTATGCTTGTGATACCTTCTTTTCTTTTTGAGCCATCTAGTTGAACATAAGAAAGAAGTACAGCACCCTCTCTATCCATGGGTTCTGTATCTCTGGATCCAACCAACTATAGATCAAAAATACTTGGGGGGAAAATGGCTGGTTTCATCTGTCCTGAACATGTACATACTGTTTTTCCTTGTCATTAGTCCCTAAACAATACAGTATGAGAACTATTTACATAGCATTTACATTGTATTAGGTATTGTAAGTAATTTGGAGATGATTTAACATATAAGGGAGGACTTGAGTAGGTTATATGTAAAAATTACACCATTTTATATCAGGGACTTGAGCATCCATAGATTTTGGTATCCAAGGGGCTCCTGGAACCAGTCCCTCGTGGATACAGAGGGATGACTGTACTGTATCAGCCATGTCGGTCACATACAGGAATGAGACAACTCAGGTGTTGACACACTGTGTGGCTGGGAAGAGAGCAGCCTGTCTCAGCCCTGCTGTGGCTGTTCTGCTTCTGCTACCATCTTTTACAGCAATGAGTGGTGGCTGCAATTTAAATCTGATGTGGAAAATTCAACCAGGGAATAAGTACAGTAGGTGGTTTTGGCCCTGGTAGGCCTGGCGTGTCTTAGTGGCTCAACCTGACTCCCAGCTGCCTTCCTGTTGCTGGGGCTCCCAGAGCCAACATGCCAGCTCACGCGGGCATTTTGAAAAAGGTTTTTCTGATTATAACAGCAATATATGATTATTGATAAAATTTTAAAATGCAGAACAATAGCAAGAGGAAAATAAAAATCAGCTGATATGCCCATTACCTAGAGTAGTTATTTTCTTCTAATTAATTTTCTTTGCATTTTTCTTTGATTGCAATGACACTTAATACAATTTTCTTACCTTGTTACTTCTGCTTAACTTTCTATATGTATGAGGTTAAAGCATTTCCCTCACACCATTAAAAGCTCTTCAGGAGCATGGTTTTCCTCTCTGTGACCAGCCTGTCACTGACTTGGCCACGCTCCCACTGGGGAACACAACAGTTATTTCCAGTTTGCACTGTTTTGTTTATGCCAGCGTGCACATTGGAGTTCATGACTCTTTCAACTCCGGTTATTGCCCTGGTATTTTGGGAGTGAAGTTACCAGGTCTCAGAATATTCTTCAGGTTATTGTAACATCTTGCCAAGGACTTCTCAGAAAGACTGTGAGCGGCATGCACAGAGTGTACTTGTCCACAGCCTCTCCTTTGGTGCAGGGATTGGGAATGATTGTATTTTCTTTCAATTTTTGGTCATTTGAAAGATGACAATGGTTTCTTATGGCTTTAATTTGCATTTGTTTGATTTGCAATTAGCACAAACTTTTTCATATTTACTAAACATTTCCCCTTCCCTGATTGATTCACAGGCACTCTAATATCAATTTTTGAAAAATTAAACTGTAGCATAGGCTGAACACATTTCCCTCGTTGGTAGTTTGCCTTTAATTGTATGATGGTTTGATGTGGAAACATAATTTTTAGTAGTCACATTGTTTCCTCCATGGTTTCTTCCATTGTTTTTAAGTTTAAAATGTTCTTCCCATTGATAATTCAGTTACATATTCCCTTATCTTTTCTTCTAGATTGTGCTCTTATTTGTTGTTTAACTGTTTGAGAAATTAATTTTATTTCAGTGTGATGAGAAACCAGCTTCTCATCTTTGTTGCCTAGCCCTTTCCTCTTATCTTAATTAGGATATCTGATGTCTGTTGTATTTCTTGGCTCTAAAACACCTCCAGGTAGTGTTAAAAATTGTTACACTTTACTATACTCTAGGTTATTTTCTGAGAACAAGATATACTCTTTCAAGACCTAGTAGGCTACGTGACTTCAGTCAGTTCTTTTCACCTCTCTGGACTCAGAATCTTCTGTAAAATGAGAGACTTGGGATAGATTCTCTTTGCTAGCAAGTATTCTGAGGAGCCCTAGTTTGGTAGGGTTAAATGAGAAAAGAATTCTGTGGCCAAATTTGTTTGGGAAATTCTGATATTAAGTGTAAGAGGAGTTTAAAAAATTTTTACATTTAGTATTGTCATTTATTCAAAAGTGTTTATTAAGTGCCTGCTAAGCCAGGCATGGCTGGGGCTGGAGCCCAGGGCCTGGACACAGCCCCTGCCCACTGAGCAAGCCCAGGCCGACTCCAGGGGCGCTGTGAAAGGGGGAATTAGGAGCACATGGCAGGGGCACCCTCAGAGAAGCACTGAGACCAGCAGGTTGAGGAGGAGTTGCCCAGGTGACAGGTGAGAGTGGCAGAGAAAAGAACAAATGCCCCAGTGAGAGAGCATGGGAGCTGGAAAAACTGGGGCAAGTCCAGGCTGAAGCCAGATCAATAGAAAGCTCAGAGGCTGTTTTCCAGGTTTGGGACTTTGTTCTAAGGGAGACAAAAAGCCACTGAAGATTTTAACCATGGGAGAGATGGCTACATTTTGCCGAGATCCTTCTGGCTGCTTGTGAAGAAGAGGTTGATGGAGGCAGAACCGGTGGGAGGAGGCCTGTGGGGTTTTAGGGGAGGGATGCTGGTGGTGCCGGTGGTGCCAGGGGCATTGGTGGCACGTTGGTGGCCCTGGTGGTGCTGGGTAATGGCAGTGAAAATGGGACTGTGTGAGACACGGAAAAGTGGACAGATGTGAGACAAGTGAACAGAATTGAGAAAAGTTCTGGAGATGACATTGCAAGGAGTAAGGGAAAATGAGGAATCAGAAACAATTCCCAGATTTCTGGCTTGTAGTGTTGGGTGGATACCGCTTCCCGGAATATGGAAAAAGTGATATTGATATGGAGCATATTTATGAGTGAAGGGGGATGTGTGGAGACCAGTGAGCTGTTTTGGAGCTGATATTGTGAATACCTAAAATAAACAGTATGCAGCATTTGTCGTGTTTATTTAACCCACATGCATTTCTTTTTGAAGAACATCTCTCGGGGCCAGGGTTCCCTGGAACACACTTCGGTAAATGCTGGTCTAGCTGCTCTCAGAGATCCTTTCCAGCTCGGATATCATCTTTTCCCATAATGCTAATGATAACCAGAAAGTAAACTGCATTGACTGCTGTTTTAAATAAGCTTCAGATTGAATCCTGAGAAGACACAGAAGATGCGCCAATCCTTAATGCAGAGCTGGATGAATTTTTACCTAGTGTGCTCACTTGTGTCACCAGGACCTGGACCAGTGCAGAATACGTTATCGCAGATGCCTCCCAGAGTGCTGGATTTCTGTCTGTGAATCAAACATGAGGCGATCACGGGGAGGCCAGAGGGGTGAGCTCCTTGGCGGAACCATCCTTTCCATTCTGCCCTCGGCGATGGGCAGGAGAGCGGCTCAGACACCCGCCCACCCACCGCACCGCGCCCGGAGGGCGGCAGCAGTAAGAGCCTTGGCCTCTTCTTAATGAATTGGGTGAAGGACCTGCGTCCAGATTTGGCCTCACCAGAAGTGGCCCTCATGTGAAGATTTCAGGAAGGAAGGGAAGGGTCCTCATCCAATCGCCAAACAACTCCCAGCTGCTCTTGATGCCTGGGGTTAATAGTGGCTCAGCCTGGGGCCACTGACCATTTTTAGGGTTAATGGGTGCATGACTTTGAGAATCTAGTCTGCAGACGCCAACGCCTCTGAGAAAGCAGCATCACTGGCAGTTCAGCATCAAACCCCCAATGAAAGAAAAAATGAACAAACGAATGAATTCACTTCCTGGACTGAAAAGTTCCCTCCCACCTCTTGCTCTGGTGACTGTCCTATCTGCCTGGCCTTAATTTAAATGTTTCCCTCTCAGAGAAGCTATTCCAGACCCCAGACACCACTGCCAGCCACAGCTAGGCGGCTTCCAGGGGGGCCTGTGCCTGTGGGGAGGCAGGACAAGGTAGCCGCTAAGAGCACGGCCACTGAAGTTGGATTTCCTGGTCAAAGGTCAAATCTCTGCTCCCTCTGCTGCTTAGCAGCTTTGTGACTTTGGACAAGTGACTTAACCTCTCTGTGCCTCAGTTCCTTTATCAGCTGAATGGGGGTAGCCACAGGCCCCATCACGTTGTGGATGTTGAAGTATTGAGTGTCTATGCAAAGTGCTCAGTGCAGTGGCCGGCACGGGGCGGAGAGCAATGCTGATGACAGGGAGAGTGTCTGTGAGGCGGAGGGCTGTGCTGAGTCTCCGGCTGTCAGACTGCGGGGAGGTGGTCGGCCTCCGAGGTCCGAAAGAAGAGAGAGGTGGGAAGGTGGGAGGGCAGGAGGCGGGGGTGGCAATGAAAGGGAGACCAGGACTTCTAACACATGCTTTCGTTTTAGGATAGGGCCTGACTTGCTTTTCCCCAAATGCTTCTTAGCATTTGCCCGAGTTAGAATGAGTCTAGCCTTGGCAATAAGAAGCAGTTGTTTTAATATAAATGTCACAAAGTCTGTCTCTTCTTAATGCTAGCTCCTGCCATGGGAACTGGGGTGGGGGATCAGCTGGGCTGGACTAGATTTGACTCCTAGCGGCTACCCTGTGTGATAACTGGTGAGGAGGTGGGGGCCTGTCTCAGTGTTACCTGTGACTCCTGCAGGTGTTCGCAGTAAGGGAAGTAATCGTGGGCCACAACCCTGGAAAGTTCTTTCTCAATTCCCTTTTTTAAATTGAAATGTTTACGGATTTGTTGTCACTGGACATGAAAATGTTTTTCAGGTTTGGGAGGTGGGAGCAGGAAGGGTTTCGGAACTGATGCATTTGGTCATGTATTTTCTGGCCTAGTTAAGATGTGGTTTTGAAGACAGCAGGAGGCCTGTGATCTGGCAGCTCTGTAGATGGCTTCCAGCCCTGTGACTCTATGATCTAATAGAATTTGTAGCATTATATATTCCAGTGGTGACTTGCAAAGATTGCTTTGAAGGGATTACGGATGGTTCTTTAAGTATATACTTTTAGAAGAACATAATACAATTTGCTTTCTAGCCCAAAGCCCTAAAAATAATTAGGCAGGAGTTCAGACAAGTGTTAAAAGGTGGTTGTTTCTGGTGAATCCAAATGGCTTTAAAAAATCAATTTCATTTCTCATCAGAGGAGGGCTGGCGTTTTTGATTTCTTATGGTTTGTTGAATAGTAAAGCACAATGACCGTGCTAGCATTAAAAAAGTAAGCAATGAGAAAAATTAGTGCAACATTCCAAGCTCAAATTAAATATAATAGGGTGAGGAGAAAGAATTTCAAAATGCTGGAGTGAGTAATGTAACTGAGACCTCGAGCCTTTGCTTTCGGGGATTCTTACGCGGTCAGATTGTGCCTCTGACATATGTCTTCCATCTGACTCTGTCGCCCTCATGCCTTGGAACAGCTCCAGCCCGTCTGATTTCCTTTCATGGCGTCTGAGGAGGGGGGACCTTCCCGGTGAGGCGCAGTCTGAGTTCAGCTCTGTCTGCACACAGGCATGGGGGGCTAAGGACCTGCCCGCAGCAGGGGCCCGGCCGCCCAGGGCCTTCGGGGCCAGACCCACCAGGATATTTGGTCGGCAAGAGGGAAGCAATCGGGAGTTTTCTCTTCCATAACTTTTTATGATAAAAAGAGCAAAACTTTAATATAGAAAAATTAGAAAAACCAGAAAAGTATAAAGAGGAAGATAAACATCACTCACGCTCTCACCTCTCAGAGCCATTGTGGGTTTTTCTCTTTTTCTTTTTGGTTGGGGGGAGATATTAAAGTGACATTCTTAGGAGCTGTCACAGTGGATGGGAGTGTTATGGGGGACACTCACAGGGAGGCAGAGAGGGAGCTGGCGGAGCTCAGTGGGAAACAGGTGACCAGGGAATTGCTCACGGGGAAGGGTTTTAATCGAGAACTGAAGGGGGGAGGAAGGGAGCCCGGTTACCTGGAGGTAGGAGGAGCCCTGTGGAGGAGGAGAGGGCGAGGGGGAGGGTCCCAGGAGAGGAGGGAGGCCCTTCGTGGTTTTCAGCCCTAGAACAGACGATGTCTGGCTGTTACGGGAGAAGGGGAGCATGGGCTGAGGAGGGCGGCAGTGGCAGTGGGCAGAATGAAGGTCCGTCCGCAGGAATGGGCAGGTGTGCTTGTTCCCCAGCACAAGTGAGCACTGACAGAAATGTTCGCCCTCCCAGCGAGGCCAGCAGTCTGAATCAGGGTGTTGGCGGGGTTGGTTCCTTCCGGAGGCTCTGAGGTCTCTCTCCCAGCTTCTGGGATGGCCAGCAACCCTGGCTGTCCCTAGGCTCTGACTCTGTCCTCATGTCTACTCTCTTAGAAGAATACTTGTCATTGGATTTGGGGCTTATCCTAATCCAGGGTGATCTCATCTCAAGATCCATAATTATATCTGTAAAGACTCTTTTTCCAAATAAAGGTACATCCACAGGCTCTGAGTGGACATGTCATCATTTAACCCATTCCCAGAGGTCAAGAGGAGGGGCCGGTTTTTGGAGAAAGGTGCTATGTCGGTGATTCCCCACAGTTTCCCAGGCAGGTACTGGCTCTTTCTCATAAACATGTATGAGTCAACTGTGCTTCTCTCAGCAATGTTGCCCTAAAAACAACCAGACAATAAAAAGCCAAGTTCATCACCTTGGACCCGTAGTTTAACCAAGACATTGCCTCAAGGAGCCACAGCCCTTGGGTGTGCTCGAATGTTGTGATCTACCCTGTTAAATGACGGATCCTGTGGGACAGTTCGTGGCCCTGTCGCTGGTCTCTCTAAGACAGCCTTTTTTTGAATGAATGAATGAATGAATGAATAGCCAATTGAAATCTGACCTCTGGTCAGTGTTGAAATTCGAGAGATTCCAATATTTAAAGTCATTTGTTCTGAGGCTTTTTTGTGAAGTCAAGGATGCCCTTGAGAATAGAGTGGAAAATAATGGATCTTTCTTCCCATAAAAAAGTACTTATTCTCATTGCATATAATTCCCAGGATTCACTGATATACAGGCAAACGGCTCATGAGGTGGCGGCCACAGAGCGTCTGAAAGGCATAGCTACATTTTTCTTATGAGAACTGGGTGGACCGTAAATCTTCACCCTATAAAATTTCCCACCCCACCTAGCCCATGTGGCATGACAGAGAAGATTGGGCCTGGAAGTTTTCCAGGTCACCGGGGCGGCAGAGGGCGTGGAGCGGGGGAGGCGAGCGGAGGCCCGGGCAGGAGGTCAGAGTAACCCAAAGGGGAGCCACGAGGGCTCCGCTGGCTCTGCAAGGTCAGCACCAGCACACTTTTGGGGAGTTTACCGGGAGATGAGCTGCCTACAGAGAGCAAAGGAAAGAGAACTTCAAGACGACTGCGGGCTCACAAGCCTCCGAGACACGCAAGACATGCACGGGAACCTCAGGGAAGAAGGGAACTGTAATAGTTTGATGACACGTTTAATTTGTAGCTTACTGAATCTTCATAAAGTTCATATTCAGTTTGGAATCTTTTCATTCTCATCACTGAGCTTATAGACATGATAGAAATGATTAGCATTTGTAAGCATTTGGGACTTTCTTTCCACAGCAAATACAGAGTTTACTTGCTGTTGGCTTTAGGTTACGGCTTCCCTTTTTCTGTCCTAGCCACTTCCATTTGTCATAGGATCTATATTACATTACATATCACTGTGTCCTACTATATTACATATGTTATGTCAATGAAAGTGTCCTAAACCTCAATAAAATAGCTTTTAAATGGCACTTACAAATAGTTTCTAATGAACGAACCCCCAACCTAAATCATAAAAGCTCAAAACTCAGCCAGGCGAGGTGGGTCACGCCTGTAATCCTAGCACTCCGGGAGGCCGAGGCGGGCAGATCGTTTGAGCTCAGGAGTTCAAGACCAGCCTGAGCAAGAGCGAGACCCCCGTCTCTACTAAAAATAGAAAGAAATTATCTGGCCAACTAAAATATATATATGGAAAAAATTAGCCGGGCATGGTGGCGCATGCCTGTAGTCCCAGCTACTCGGGAGGCTGAGGCAGGAGGATCGCTTAAGCCCAGGAGTTTGAGGTTGCTGTGAGCTAGGCTGATGCCACGGCACTCACTCTAGCCCGGGCAACAAAGCGACACTCTGTCTCAAAAAAACAAACAAACAAAAAAAAAGCTCAAAACTCTAAGAGCACCATGTGAAGGTATTGTAAAAAATTTCAGATTGTATAGGACGTGTCTAAGAGGAAAAGGAAGGCCTATGCACTTATGGAGGTTTAGGGCTAGAAAGAGAATGATATTTATTTTTTAAAATTTTCTCTGTGTGCTTATGTACATGTCTATGTACGGAAACGCATAGAAAAAGCGGTAGACAGGGCAGGAGTGCCAGTTGCATTTCACCTTTTCTTCTATATACTCCAGTGTTGTTTGCATCTTTTAGAGGGAATATATTCACAAATTACTTGTGCTGTTTTAAAAATTAAAGAAGGATGGAGGTGAAACATCGAGGCCAACACAATTGGCATAAACAGACTGACCCAGGATGGACCGACACCCACACCTTCTAGAAAACAATAAAGGTCAACTCATCTCAGGAACACAGAAGATGGGCTTTATTTTTGGTTATTTTAAATAAACTTCGTCTTCATTTCATCTGCTGTTTTGCGGAGTGAAATATGTGCCGCCATCGGTGTTTCTTCTCAAGTGCCGAGCTTGGCCCCTGGGTGGGGCCCAGTGCCAAGGACGTGCGGGGCCAGCTGGCTGGACTTTGTCCCAGGCCGGCCCGGAGTTTTCCGCAGTGGAGTGAGGAACGGGCACTTTCCATTTGTTGCTGTGTGGGAACTTGTCTCAAGAGCAAAATGCTAAATGCCAAATGACACAGCTAATTACTGCCTTGCTCTTCCTTAGCTTGTTTTATAATAAAATTGAGCAGACACAGAATATAACCAGGCTTTTATAGTTTTTTCCTACAAAAATTGTCTCATCAGCCCTCCCCGTGGTCCTGTGACGCCTTCCTCAATGTTTGTTTTGTACAGTGGAGAAAGTCTCGGCAAGGCGAGAGGGCACATACAATGTCACCTGGCGTCTACGCGTGGCTCAGTCTCCTGGGGCTGCCAGAACAAAGCACCACAAACTGAGGAGCTTAAAACAATAGAGATTTATGGTCTCACAGTTTTGGAGGCCAGAAGTCCAAAATCAAAGTGTCAGCAGAACCTTGCTCCCTCAGACTCCAGAGAGAATCCTTGTTTCTTCTCAGCTCCGGGTATTGCCGGCACCCCTGGGCTTGCAGCTGCAGCACCCCAGTCTCTGCCTGTGTCCTCATGGGCCCACTCCCTCTTCCTGTAAGGACACTCACCACACTTGGATCAGGGGCGCATCATATTCCAGCATGACCTTATCATAACTAGGTCACACTCACAGGTGCTGGGGGTTAGGACTTCACCGTATCTTTTTGGGGGATGCAATTCAACCTATATCAACATGCCAGAGCTGGAACTTGAGTTCTCATCTTTCCTTCCCACCAAATCAACTGTATAATGGTTCACCTCCTATCCCTCCTCCACTTAAAAAATATCAAATATAGACATTGGTAAGTAATAGTATTAGGTGCACCAGGAAAGTTCTGAGAAGTATTGATCTGGTGGGAAGATCTAGGAACCTGCTGGGGATCGATCTGGACAATTACACAGGAGAGAAGTCCCAAGGGATTTACCAGCAGGGTGACTCCCGGGAGGAAGTGGCAGTACCAACCTACTGGCTATTGTTAAAACAAATGTATACTCTTCATCTGCAGATGTTGCCAGCCCATAAAATTGTAGTAGCCATAGCTAACATCATTTGAAATTCTATAGGCTTGAAATCTCATAAATTGAATGTGTGTCGATGTTTGTGTGTGTGTTGAGAGTGTGTGCAGAGTGTATGTATGTGAGATCAAGATTTAGGTGTGATGATGACATTAGTTGACTTTTTCAGGACTAAAATTGAACCAAGGTTGCTACAGATATCCCTTGCTAAGGGAAACCTTATGACCTGAAACCTGTACATTTGAAGATTATGGATAATTCTAACAAGGAGTTATATGGCAGTGGTTTAAGTGAGTTTCTTTTCTTTTTTTTCTTTGGAAATGAGGTCTTGCTCTGTCACCCAGGTGGGAATGCAGTGGCGTCCTCATAGCTCACTGTAACCTCAAACTCCTGGGCTCGAGTGATCTTCCTGCGTCAGCCTCCTGAATTGCTGGGACTACAGGTTCATGCCACCATGCCTGGCTAATTTTTTTATTTTTTGTAGAGACAGGGTCTCGCTATGTTGCCCAGACTGATCTCGAACTCTGGGCCTCAAGTGATCCTCCCATCTTGGCCTCCTAAAGTGCTGGGGTTCCAGATGTGAGTCACTGTGCCAGCTTGAGTTTCTTCTTTTAGTAACTAGTAGAACTCAGGACTTCTTTCCCCATAGGCCTCTAATGTACCCACTGGACACAGGCTTTTGACTATAAAATTTGAGTGCAGGCCGGGCGCGGTGGCTCACGCCTGTAATCCTAGCACTCTGGGAGGCCGAGGCGGGTGGATCTCTCGAGGTCAGGAGTTCGAGACCAGCCTGAGCAAGAGTGAGACCCTGTCTCTACCAAAAATAGAAAGAAATGATTTGGACAGCTAAAAATCTATATAGAAAAAATTAGCCGGGCGTGGTGGCGCATGCCTGTAGTCCCAGCTACTTGGGAGGCTGAGGCAGGAGGATCGTTTAAGCCCAGGAGTTTGAGGTTGCTGTGAGCTAGGCTGATGCCTCAGCACTCACTCTAGCCCGGGCGGCAAAGCGAGACTCTGTCTCAAAAAAAAAAAAAAAAAATTGAGTGCAGCAAGAAAAAACAGAGAAAGCTAGAGAAATCCTGAGCTATCACAGCCATTGGGAGTTTGGGAGTACGAGGAAGAGACTTTTTAAGACTTTTTAAGAAAAGGGGAGGGAGTGAGAAGAGATGAGGGAGAGAGAGACAGAGAGAAGAGGAGAGAGAAAGAGAGACATACGCCAGCCTGGATCTAGTGTTCCCCAGGGGTCTGACGTCAAAAATAGAGTTTGGGTGAATTACAAAGATTATCTTTTTTTTTTTTTTGGAGGCAGAGTCTGACTCTGTTGCCCAGGCTAGAGTGAGTGCTGTGGTGTCAGCCTAGCTCACAGCAACCTCAAACTCCTGGGCTCAAGTGATCCTCCTGCCTCAGCCTCCTGACTAGCTGGGACTACAGGCATGAGCCACCATGCCCGGCTAATTTTTTCTGTATATATTTTTAGTTGTCCAGATAATTTCTATTTTTTTTTAGTAGAGATGGGGGTCTCGCTCTTGCTCAGGCTGGTCTCGAACTCCTGAGCCCAAACGATCCTCCTGCCTCAGCCTCCCAGAGTGCTAGGATTACAGGCGTGAGCTGCCGCGCCCGGCCTTGCAGTGGTCTTAAATGTATTTGTGCACAGAAAGATGTGTTTGCCACCAGCCTGTGGGGACTTGTGATGTCTCTGACTACCTGGGGACAACATCATCAGAGCAATGGCGGTGTTTGTTGGGTCAGATTCACCACATTACTCAGAAGAGTGTATTCTTATCTTTTTTTAAATTTTTAATTTTTTCAAAGTGCATTCAAACTTTAATTGTTTTTAAATTGCGAAGAAAAAGAAAATTGTGTTTTTAGAAATCAGATTACTGTTCTCAGATTAAGGCTTGGACGTTAGATTCTCTAGTCCCAGAAAACTAATAAACTATTCTCTCTCTCTTTACTTGATAAATGGGTAAGACGGAAGTAAGTTCTAGAAGTAGAACTAAAGCAAAACCCATAAAGAAATTCCTTGAGAGTTACAGCTAGACATGTATAGAGGTCTGAGGCTGAAGTAGAATTTAACCAAATCCCAAAGCTCGGGAAACTATGCTGTCTACAGTGGGCCTGGGACACGAAACGTGGGACACACAATTACACTCTCAGGCCTGCAGGACAAATTTAGAAATGTTTTCTTTTGCAGTGATGGTTATGGTGGCGTTTCTGCATCAGATTTAGTGAGTGGATAGGCCCTTTGTGGATGAAGGGGGATTTTGAAAATATGGCCAATATTATTATCATTAATACACTAATTTAATAATGCAAATTTATCGAGGACTTGCTAAATGCTATACTGTTAAGCATGTATGCATTTTCAGTACCTGTGATTTTTAGATGCTTGCTTTTTTAATTATAATTTTCCTACATTCAAAGACAAAAATCTTTTTTTCAGAAAGCTTATCTGATTTTACAATGGAAGATTCATTTAGCAGAAATTCATATTAAGGAAACTTTAAAAAATTCTATTCTGTTAGGTGAGAGATGTCTATACTCAGAAGGAGATATTAATATGTATGTAAGCAGCAAAATGCTTGCTTGAAAGCAAATAATTTTCTTGATAACCAATACATAAGCTTAAATCACCAAATAGTAAAATGTTTTAAAGTTCATTCTTTCTTAAAGAGAGAAACTACCTCTTAAGAAATCTTTGCAAGAAAGAGACTCTATTTTAATTGTCTTTGTATGAACCACAGCACCCGGCTCAGAGCGTAGAATACAAAATATGCTCAAAAATATTCTTAAAAGAAATGTTTGGTTTGGGTACCCAAATATGAAGTACCGTCTTTTTACCTATAGTCATCAATGCTTGCTTTTTGTAAGTGACATTTTTTTCCTGCCCTCAGTGATTATTAATGTTCGGCTCAGACTGCAGGGTTTGAATGAAGAAATCTGAACAATAGCTAGACAAGACAAAGCCTGTTAAATCTTATGCAGGCTTCTCTGTCTATTAATGTGGTTTAGAATGATATGTTAGGAGCATTGTATACTAGAAGAATATTGATTGCATTTCAGATAATGCAATTTACAGTTAATAAGATGGTTAGGCTGGTCCAGGGAAATATTTGTTTTCTTCAATAATGTTAGACAGAAAACATACATTTCAATAAATACTGCATGAGAACAATCCTTTTGGGTGAACTTCAAGGAAATAAACATACTACCATATGGCTACACAACAGTGAATTTTAACATTTCTAAAATCTGGAAAAATGTATATTCTCAGTAATACTTTTCTTTATAAATAAATTCTTTTGAATTATTCTTGCTTTAAGATCAGAAGCCTTTGTCTGGAATTCTGTATGTAATCTTTAATATCTAAGGATGATAATTGTAGGACAGAATATATAATATGATCCCATTTTTTAAAAAAAATACAGGAAAAACTCTGGAAGATGAAACCCTAGATTTCACGGTGGTTACAGTAAGGAGCAGAGCAGAGTGAGATCGTAGGCTGTTTTTACTTTGAGAGTTACATATTTCTGTGATATTTGAATTTTTGCAATAAACATATTGCTTTATAATCAGAAAAAGATATATTAATATATAGGGCTGAAGCTGATAACATCAACAATAAAAATAGTATTGTAAAGAGCTTGAAAGTAATCTAGCTGCAGGATCATGTATCAAAACACTGCTGTTTGTGCATACAAGGGTGTATACGGCAGCCTTGCTTGAAATGGCCAAAGATCTGCTACCATCAGAGGGAGAGAAAGAAGCTGTATGAAGTTGTGTCCGTCTGCAAAGACTAGGAAAATCTTGCAAAGGATGCACAACAAGCAGTTGGTAACCCTAACGTCACCGTGCAGTGGGGGCTGTGCTTTTTAAATTTGGTACCATGTGCCTGGACCACATGCAAAAAATATTTAAAAATGTTAAAAGGTTATATTTAGGTTCACAAACCATGACTACCAGTAAAGATAGGAAAAGAACCTGCTGGAATAATTTCTCCTTCCTCTCAATGCTCTTCTTACACGTGGGTGTTTGTTAATATTCTTCCCCCAACAGGGCTTCTAAAACCATCCATGGTGAAAGACCAGTTTGTTTTGCTTTTTATTTCCCCAATGCCTTGCAGACTGATACTTTAATAAAATCAATAAAAATGAATTACTGGAAAAATGAAATTAAAAAACAAAGACATACAAAATTCAAGATCTGATTTTTTTTTATTAGATGGAACAGACATAACATTCCTCTGTCAAATTACTTTTAAACAGTGGCTCTTAACTGGGAGGGGACAGGGAGGGCTCTTGATTGCCCCCTTCCTCCTCTGGACATGTGACAATGTCTAGAGACATTTTTGGTTGTCTCAGCTAGGGAGAGGATGCTGCCCCCATTTAGTGGGTAGAGGCCAGAGATGTCATGAAGCATTGTATGATGCACAGGACAGCCCCGCAGCAAAGAATTATCAGGCTCAAAATGTCACTGGTGCCGAGGTTGAAAAATCTTGCCTTAAAAGTTTCTAAAAGTGGCCAGGTGTGGTGGCTCACGCCTGTACTCCTAGCACTTTGGGAAGCCGAGGCGGGAGGATCGCTTTAGGTCAGGAGTTCGAGATCAGCCTGAGCAAGAGCGAGACCCCATCTCTACAAAAAATAGGAAAGTTAGCAGGGTGTGGTGGTGCATGCCTGTAGTCCCAGCTACTCTGGAGGCTGAGGCAGGAGGATTGCTTTAGCCCAGAATTTGGAGGTTGCAGTGAGCTACGATGATGCCATTGCACTCTAGCTTGAGTGAGAGTGAGACCCTGTCTCAAAAAAAAAAAGTTTCTAAATAGCTAACCTCAGTTTTTGTATTTATCTCTTAGCAAATTGGTAACATTTTTGGACTCTGGTCCACAGACCACACTTCGAGGAGACCACCCTAACATACTGACTTGAACTTGGACCCAGTACGGTTGCCAAGCAAAACACAACCAGACTCTCTAATCCTTCAAATCTGTGAGGCTTCTGCATAAACAATATACTAGAATGAGCACAGGGGAATGAAGCTAGTGATGTAATCAAATGAAACATAAACAAATTATTCTCTGCAGACAGCAAGACCAGGGCTTGAAGCCTAGTGTCGTTACTTCCTGGCCCTGTGAGCTTGGGAAAGCTATTTCGTATCTCCAGTCCACCCTTTCCCCTCTGTGGAATGGGGATAAGGCCCTCTTCACACAGCTGTTGCGAGGGTTAAGTGTGAATAATTGGTATGGACAGTGCCTAACCTGCGGAGGCACTTGTGCTCAAGTTAGCTGGCGCTGGTTGACCTTCTCCATCAAAGGTCACTGAGGAGAACCCTAGAGCATTCTTCTCAGTCTTTTCATTTCTGTGCTGGGGCTTGAGGCGACACTCACATTTTCTCCTCCTTCTCAGAAGAGTGGGGCTGACCAGAAACTTTCAACTGTCAGACACGCAGAAGAGTGAAGGGCGTGTCCTAACTCTCCGGAGAAAGTTCTAGGAAACTACTTTGTGAAGTGGAAAGTGCTATGCAAATGTTAGGAATCTCTCACTGGCTCAGCCAATATTTACTGGGCCCCCACTAGACACCCTCAGTATAAAGCAGTGGAAAGGGCAACTAGAATTAAAACATAAAGAGGCCCCCACGGCCGGGCGCGGTGGCTCACGCCTGTAATCCTAGCTCTGGGAGGCCGAGGCGGGTGGATCGCTCGAGGTCAGGAGTTCGAGACCAGCCTGAGCAAGAGTGAGACCCCGTCTCTACTAAAAATAGAAAGAAATTATCTGGCCAACTAAAAATATATATACAAAAAAAAAAAAATTAGCCGGGCATGGTGGCTCATGCCTGTAGTCCCAGCTACTCAGGAGGCTGAGGCAGTAGGATCGCTTAAGCCCAGGAGTTTGAGGTTGCTGTGAGCTAGGCTGATGCCACGGCACTCACTCTAGCCCGGGTAACAAAGTGAGACTCTGTCTCAAAAAAAAAAAAAGAGGCCCCCACAAAACTTGACGTTGTAGGAGTTACCACCTGGCAGCAAACCGTGAATTTTGTGAGACCCAAAGCTATTTGAAAAAGCAGAACCAGGTTCCCATTTGTTCACTGGTAAAAATGATCAGGAAGGAAGAGAAAAAACAATTTGCAAAGAAGCCTCTACTACAACTTAAAAGGTAGCCCCAGTGTGACCAGCTCGGGCTTTGGCAGTAAATACTGGGAGGGATGTGAAGCAACGAGTTCCAGTTCTGCCTTAAAAAGTAACTTCCAGCCGGCCCCTGCCCTCCCGTCCACACCGCCTGGCACCACAGAGCAGACCCTGGCGTGTTCCTGCTCTAGGAATGGGAGGGGTGACGGGTGGCTGTGGGCCCGCTGAGATGCTGTCCTGGGTGGGCAACTGCAGGTGGTGGAGGAGGTGCAGTGAAGCTGGGGCAGAGCCCTCCCGTCAGGGGAAAGAGGCCCTCGGCAGGTGGCCCCTGCGGGGAGGGGGCAGGTGGGTATTATGCCCGGTGAAGTCTGTCTTCTCACACTCTCTTTTTGAGACTGCTTCCCTCTCTTTCACATTGGGGTGTGTGAGTCATGCCCTGGGTCCTGCGGAAGCGGCTCTGCACAGGGCTCTGTCGGCTGCTCTCACTTTGCATCTGAGTCATGGCAGGTGCTGCAGGGGACAGCTGCAGTTGAGGCTGAGGACCAGGCAGCGATTTGAGACAAAAGCCTCACTGGACAGTACAGAGGCGGGAAAGTTACTGCGCCCGAGACAGGGATGGCTGGGGAAAGGTGTGGATAAATAACACATTTGTTAACAGCTGGTACCTGCCTGGAAGGAAGGCTCTGTCTGTTGCAAGTCCCCTTGATTTCAGCTCCACGGCCACACCACCCACCAGGTCTTTCCTGCTGCCAGCCGAGAGGCTGAAGAAAGATCGTCACTCCTTGTCACCCTCAGTACATGAGGACGGGCAGACCCGACAAAATGAAGAGAATTGAGACAGTTTCTTTCCCACAGACACAGCCTAGACGGGGAGATAAACTATAAACAAATAATCACCACACATGAGATAAAGTGCTAAAAAGGCATTTAACAAGGATTTGGGGACAGAGAGGAAGAAGCGATGCCTCTGCCCAGGAACAAAGAAGCGCGGCTTTATGTTTCCCTGTAGGCTGCTGACACAAGACACTCAGCATGCAGAGCCGACAATGATTGATACTGGGCCCCGATTATGTAGCAAATACGTTTTCATTTTAGGACTTGTTCATTTTAATTCATATTATCAGGTTTCGCTGTGGTGGCAGAACATACGGTCTTAAACCGTGCATGTTAATCCCAGTTACTCAAGTCTCCTCATGACACGCCATAAAAATATCTTTTTACCCCACACATGCTTTGTATCACTATCTAACTTATGTATACAATGTGCCTTTCATTTGCAAAGGCAATTCACTCACATAAATGTTCCTGCAGATTGTTAAAGCCTTGGACTCTGGTCCCAGGCATAATTGGAGGGTGAATTAGTTACATGTTTCAAACATACAGTCCCAACACATGTCCATACAACATTCGAGATTTCTTCCTATTTCCAAAGAAAATGTTATACGAGTAACACTCACCTTTTTTTTTTTGCACGTTAGTCTCCTATTACTTTTTTCTGTTAAATCAGGTCAAGAGTATACTTTCCAGGGCTAAGCTCTTTGCAAATCAGCCCTGTGACTCAACTTTGCCATAACCAGGTATTTTGGGGGCTTTTAAAAGTATGGAGACATTATTAAGATTAGTAAAAACAGGATCTTCTAAGTCATGCAAACTGATAGTACAAAAAAATCATTTTAGCTTTCGATGGTTTGATGAAACTTTCTATTCACTGGCTTCATAATTCGTAAGCATCAAAGTAAAGGAAATTGTGGTGACATGATTTTGCAGTCATAATTTCTGACTCTCCCAAATGCATTCATCTGAGTCTAATGTAGTATTTCTCTTTTAATTTGATATGGGTAAAATATAGATTTTAGGAGCAGAATCAGCTTAACAACTGGAAAGACCCTTTGAGGAAATTTGTTCCAAACACATCATTTTACAGACACATACTATTAGAATTCAATCAGTTTATGACTGGCCAGATCCCGTAACCACCCAGGGCTCAGTTTCCTGATTTGTAAAATGAGCATCTGGGCCATAGGAGCCCTTGAATCCCCTCCCACCTCAGACGTGTGGCAGGGTTCTAGCAAAGGGTTGTTGAGTGGATGAAGCTAACGCCCAGAGAAGCTGCTGGATCTGCCTGAGATCATACAGTGAGGGACAGACACAAGTCCTTTGACTCCCAGCCATTGCTCTTCATATGGAAAAGGCATAAAATAAGATCTCAAATTAAAAAAAAATACATAGAGATTAATGAACAAAACACCTTAAGAGAGAGAGAGAAAAAAAACCCCACCCAACTCTATAGTACAACCAGGCCTGAGGGGTGGCTCATACCTGTAATCCTAGCACTCTGGGAGGCCAACGGGGGAAGATCGCTTGAGGTCAGGAGTTCAAGACCAGCCTGAGCAAGAGTGAGACCTCGTCTCTCCTAAAAATAGAAAAATTAGCCAGGCATGGTGGCACCCACCTGTAATCCCACCTACACGGGAGGCTGAGGCAGGAGGATCGCTTGAGCCCAGGAGTTTGAGGTTGCTGTGAGCTAGGCTGACACCATGGCGCTCTAGCCCAGGTGACAGAGCAAGATTCCGTCTCAAAAAATATGTATATATAGTACAATCAAGTCAAGCAAACTTCTAAGCAGTATATTTCAATGATCTGCACTTTTAAATCACAGACTGGCTTCCCTCAGACACCCAGCTTATGTCCCTGGCATAACCGGGTGTGCACCAAAGGAGCCAGCCAGTGTCCTGGTGTCCACTGCTACCTCACAAACTTCTCCAACGTGGGGAGAAAACAATTTATTATTTTCTCTCATTATGGATTGAATTGTATCCCCGAAACAATATGTCGAGGCGCTAACCTCTGGTAATGTATCTGTGAATGTGATCTTATTTGGAAATAGGATCTTTACAGATGTAACCAAGTTAAGACAAGGTCATCAGGGTGGGCTCTAATCCAATATGACTAGTGTCCTTGTAAGGAGGGGGAAATTTGGACACGGAGAAGACCACATGAAGACTGAGGCAGAGATTGGAGCCCAGGAACTCATGGGGGCCCCAGAAGCTGGGACAGACAAGGGAGGATCCGCCCCACAGCCTTCAGAGGGAACATGGTCCCCTCCAACACCTTGATTTCCTTGATATCTAGAACTATGATAAAATGAAATTCTGTTGTTTTAAGCCACGCAGTTTGTGGTACTTGGTTACAGCAGCTGTAGGAAACTAACACACCTGTCATGCTTTTGTGGGTTGATTGGGCTCACTTGAGTCCTCACCCGCGATCTCACAGAGGGTGGCTGGGGCTGGAGGCACCTGAAGGCTCCACTGGGCTGGATTCAAGATGGCTACTCACATGGCTGCAGGTGATGCTGTCGCTTGCTGGGGACTCAGGTAGGGGTGTGGACAGCCATGTGGCCTCCCCATATGGCATGGGTTTCTGGAAGCATGGCGGTGCCATTCCAGAGAGGCAGGAGGTAGAGACTGCTATGCCAGGAAGGCCGTGGTGGGACAGGTGTCGCATCCACGTGCTGTAGTCCCCCAGTCAGACCTGCTGAGGGGGCGTGGCAAGGTCACGCTGCAGAGAAGCACCTGGGTTGGGAGGTGGAGCTGGGACCATGGCGGGAACATACAACCCAGGAAAACACTTTATAATGGTTACCTACTAAAAGGAATGTAATTCACTGTAAAGCCAAATAGTAGTGATTTAGGGATGGTTCTTTGAGCTGTTCTGAGCCATTGCTGCCCTCTGTGGATACCGATTAACAAGATTAGATTGTAGAAAACATTATTCCTTAAGATGGTTAGTGATACGTTGGGACCCAGAAGAGCTACTGTAGCCCACAAGGGTTCTAAATTACATGGAGGGCTTCATCAGAACAGTTTTCCCCCCAGAACCTCATCACCCCTGGTCACAACTCAGGAGACCGGAGGGCGCTGCCTCTCCTTGCTAGGGGTCATTTGCTGCAGCTGTCACACTCTGTTCCGCCAGTCCCAGATGATGGGGAAGGAGCTCCCTGCAGGTTCTCCCTGAAGCACACTCCTTTAGTCAGCTTGCCTTTGGGAAATGCCTTCTGGGCGTCAGCATCGTGCTGGCTGCTGAGACAGGAGGTAAGTGAGGAATTTTAGAAGTTCAAAAGAAAAAAAATGCAGCGGTCTAGAGAGGTGGAGCTGAGGAGCTCCTTAGCCTCCTTTTTCTCTCTCCTTTCGGTGCTGGAGGAGGAGGGGGGACATCTGGGTCTCCGGCCATCGGCCACATCTCGTCTTTACATGCTTTTCCTTTTCCCACAAGGCAGGGGGGTGGGCTGAAGTTCTGCCTGGGCCTGAGGAGGCCCCTGGAGGCAGTGACAGCGGGGCCATCGCATTCTTGCTCTCTGGTTCCCTTCCCTCTGACCGGGAAGGAGGAAGGTGAGCTCTTTACGGCCTGGGAGGTTTTAGGTGGGGCCGGCACTGCAGGGGCCACCCTCTGCGAGAGCGGGCCTCCTGCTCTCTGTTTGGGGAGCAGACGCAAGAGCAGGATGCCTAGAAGAAGGAAAGGCGCGCCACCCACCCGAAGACGGCCGCTTCGGGCCACTGTTCTGGGGGGCAGACAGTGCTTTCCTACTGCGCTGGGTGGAGCCCTTGCAGGGCCTCGCAGGGACCCGCAAAGGGTGGAGCGAGGTGGGAGGAGAAGGAGACTCTGGGCCCTCACTCTTTTATTTTTTTAAAATAGATTTCATATTAATATTTTTAGAGCAGTTTTAGGTTCATAGTGGAATTCAGGAAAAAAGTATAAGAGAGTTCCTGCATGCCTCCAGCCCCCACACACGCACGGCCTCCTCCACTGTCAACACCCCACACCAGAGTGGGACATTTGTTACAAAAGATGAACCTGCATTGACACATCCTAATTGCCCAAAGTCCATAGTTTCTGTTAGGGCTCACTGTTGGGTTATATATTTGTGGGTTTTGACAAATGTATAGTGACACATCTGCACCATTATAGCATCATGCACAGCAGTTTCCCGGCCCTAAAAATCCTGTGTGCTCCACCCTCTCACCTCTCCCTCCCCCAACCCACTGATCTTACTGTTTCCATAGTTTTGCCTTTTCCCTCACCCCTTTTTAACCAGAGCTGATCTGTTTTACATATTGGTCTTTTGTTTAAAATTTCATTTAAAGACTAGGTAATTCCGCTTCAAAAGAAGACAAAAAAGGGGTATAAGTTAACAGGAGCCTCCTGGCCATTACTCTTGCTATGTGACCCTGGGCAAGTCACTTCACCTCTCTGAAAGTCAATTTATAATCCATAAAACGGGAATGATGGTGACTGTCTCACATAAATGCTGTTGTACAAAGCACCTGACAGGCACCTGCCAAATAGCAGAGGCTCAACAGCATAAGTTCCCTTTCTCTGCTTGGTCTGCTCACATTCAGTCACCGAGTCCGGCCTGTTTTGCCTGCAGAGTTCTAGAATTTCTCTCTTCTCCCTATCCCTACCACAACTCCTTTCTAGTTCAGACTTGATCTGGTTCAGAGTATTTAAAAACAATGATTATCCTATATACCTGTGCCAGATGCTCACCTTTAATACAAAAAATGTAGAGATATGAGTTAGCGATGGGGTGGGAGGCTTAGGTGGAGTCCTGGGAGTCGGCAGGCAGGTGCTGCTGGCTGTGCAGCGCTCTGGGGGCCTTTCCCTCACTCTGACAAACCGCCAGGGGACTTGGGTGGTCCCTCTGAGTCCGAGGGGCTTTTGTGGTGGTGGCAGGCTGCCCATGTAGAGCCCTACTTCCAAAGTTTCTTGCACACCAAGCTATCTTGTACTCTTGCCAGCACCAATCTCACAAGATGCAACGTAGCAGGAACCGAGCACACCACAGAAACACCCGAGACTCCAGCTGGGCAGCTTCCTGGGTGGCGTCGCCTTAAATATCCATCCCAGGGATCTTCTGAGTAAGACCCTCTAAACATCGGCCCTCATGGCATCTCACCTGGACTACGCTGTCGATCTGGGTGGTCTCCACACTCCCATCTGAGATTTGAGAAATAGGTAGTGAGATGAGTAGAACTTGGTGACTTATTAGAAGCTAGAAATGAAAGAAACTGTAAGGACAAGTCCCAAGCCCCAGAAATGATGGCGGTGTTACAGAGTAGAACAGGGAACTCGGGGGACCTGCAAATGTAAGCCCTTCCGTGTTGGCCCGCTCAGCGAGCAGCGCCGTGGGACCCACAGGCATGGACGCTGGGCATGCAGCAAGTGCTGGGGGGAGGTTGTTTTGTTCCACCCCCAACTGATTTTCCCAGTCTGTCTCTTTGGAGCAATCTCTTCCCTCTTATTTCCAAGTTCTGGGGAGAGAGTAAATCATTCTTACCCCATGTCTGGTCTACAAGACAATTCTTATGTGGCTTGTAATCTAGTGTGATACTTTACTGTGGAAGTACCAAGTGTTGGCTTATTGTTTGGCTGAATTGATTAGTTATTTGTGTTTTAATGCTGTGTATGAATACAGATTACAAATATTTTTTAACAATTTTACTTTACATACATGTGATAGAAACACAAAATTTTTTAGAAAAGGAAAATTAGAGATCATGTAATCCAATGCCCTCAAAATGCAAAGTAATTTAGCGTGCATGACTTGAGCATCTTCTGTGTGCGTATATCCTATGATTCCTTCCTTTAGGGAGCGCTTATTCTAACTGGGGGGAAGTCACCTCACTGGCCATTGCCACGACTTCCCTAGTTAAGTGGCCAGGGCAAAGGGTGTGGCTGGGAGGAGTTGAGGATACAGCCACCATGATTGCTTTTTGCTAGAGCACTGGAAAAGCTGAAAGGTATAAAACATGAGCTGTTTTAAAAAAAGTCTTGGATCCAGCATGGAGAGCAAATAGTAGTGGGAGGAAATGGAGATAGAGAATTCAATGTAGAATTCTGCCTGACCTATCAGGACAGAAAAGCAACTGTAGGTCCTACCTCTGATATATTACTGTCCAGTTACTACTATCCTCACAGAGGTTGGTGAGAAATCTTTAAATCAACTAAATTTAAATGTATGTAGAAGGTATCAGTTTTAATTCACAGACTCAAATTTATAAGAAGTATCATATTCTTTTTTTCCCAGACATATTTTAGGCTACTTTATTTATTTTCCAAGCCACGTGAAACATATTTTTGTTTTGATTATATAGATAATACAATTTCACTGGAAAATATAGACCATGGAGTCCCCTAAGAGCTGGCTGGCCCTGCCGACTCTGTTTCAGGCATCTGTGACATGGCTGGGCCCAGGCCTGTTATCTTTAGGGAGCCAACCTTTCAGGAAAAGTAGGAAGAGCCATTGATACCAGGAACTTCTATCTCTCAACTGTTCAAAAATTCCTGAGTCCAAAAGCTGCTGACAGCTCTACTAGCTGCCCAAAATTATGGAAAGAAAAAACACAGGAAGACTAAATGTAGGACAATATTTCATTGAGTATCTTGCCATAGTTGCCCTTATTTGAAAAAGTAAGTTAATGTGGTACAACATGAATTTTGTAAAGTGGGCAATGTATCAATAATTTGCTGATTTTGTAATCATATCACAGTTGTGTAAGGAAAAGTCCTTTTTTAAACGAAAAGTATACTCAATTATTTAAGGAGCATGAGGTCTGCAAACATTTACTAGCAAATGTTTACTTTCGATGTTTGTTTCAGGGGGAAAATATATATGCATATATACAGAGAGAGAGAGAGGGAGAGAGAGGCACACGTACACACACACACACACACACACACACACACACACTCACACACATGCACAGAATCAGAGACGGAGAGAGGAAGAATGGCAAAGCCAGTGTGGTATAGTATTACCACCGAGGAATCTAGATAAAGGATAATACGGGAATTCTTTGTACTATTTTGTCAATTTTTTCCTCAGTCTGTAATTTTTTTCAAAATTGAAAAGTAAAACAAAAATTTAGTTTAGTACATGCTGTATAACACTTTAAGGACTGAGGAGGAGTGGCGGTGGTGGTAGTGTGTGTGTTGGAGGTCGGGAGGGAATAATAAAAACTCAATAGCTTTAGCTTCAAAGAACTTGGTAATCATACAACCGGATTCTGTACGGTTGCCTCAACTTCTCAAATGTTTTGAGAAACAATCTTTTTGCTCTTTCTAGGTGCAAAGAGGTATAATGGAATAAATCAGAACACAGAATGAAAGGATTGTCTGTTTTCTGTGACAGCAATTGTGAAATACATATAAATATCAGCCCAGGAGGAATTAATTTGACTAACATAGATGTAAAATCAAAATTAATAGGAATATAATCCTTTTGGTGATCTGCATGTGTTCTGAATGCTTTTATCAAATGTTCCTGGGGACACAGGACACAATAGTATTGTTAAGATACCTGGAGGGGAGAGGGCAGTTGTCTGATGGAGGAAAGATACTAGCCGTCATGTGCTTGCCTTGCTTGGAGAACACTGATGAAGAAAGATCAAGATACCAACTGCAGGGCTTGGACTGCAGAACCAGAAACCTGACCCCAGGAGCCTCTTCCGGACGTGAATACACGGACTGAGACTCAGACGTGGCCGCAGCATGTGGTCCTGATTTGTATCAGGAACTGGAGGCTTATGGATAACCCTTGCCTCAAAGGAAACACAGCACCCTTGATTAGTTAAGGTCTTACTGAAGTCCAACACCATCTGCTCCAACTCGGGGCCTCACCAGGAAGGCAGACTTCGGGGAGGTAATTTACTAAGTGCCTTCTATGTATGAGGCACAGGGCAGAGTGATGGAAATAAAATGGAATAAGGCACAGGAACTAGGCCATCAGGTGACTTAGAGGCCAGAGACCAAGGACTTCCCATAAAACTCAGTTTCTCCATCTATAAAAGGGAAAACATCCCTCCCTCATATACTAAACATGACATTAGATGGACTGATATATATAAAGCATGAAGTAAACACTTGGCTTGCATTAGGTGCTCAGTAGTTTCTGGTTCTCCCCTCTCTCTTCTGCAGGCACCTCTCCTGCCGGAGCTGTCTTTGGTTCCTCTGAATCTTGCCCACTCTGGTCTGTCCTGCCATTGAAGGTTCCATGGACCCAACTCTTGACCTTCTGCTGTTGTGTCCACCCAGATGCCCTAAGAACGTCTGAATTTGCCTTTACAGCACACCCCACCCCGCACCCCACACTGAGACCACTGACTACAGGGCAAACATTTATTTGGTTGGGAAAGCCATCTGGCTTTAAAATGTGAATATATTTGGGCTGCAACAGTGATTTCAGTTTGTAGATTTCACCATGGTTGTGCTACAAAGCAGTGTTTGGGTTTATTAATTTTATATGTATGAGGAGTCTTTGAAATTGTTAGTTCGTATGGATGGAAGTAAATGTTCATGAAATGAACTACAAGTTCTGTTATACAGGACATCTTTAATACTAGAGTAAAATAGCTTTTAAATTACTAGAATGTCAGGTTTTTGCTATAAATTTGTGTAGAAAAAGGGAAAAAAGCATAGATGGAACAAAAAAAGAAAAAGAAAGAAAATAGATGTGAAGTCACTGTACTTTTGATTATGTTCAGGCGGCAATTTTCATCCTGTTTCTCTGGGATCCAAACTTTTGTCCAACCTGTGAAGCCCTGGAAAGGATGGGGTTATTTATTTCAACTCCACTAGTGCTCAGGAGCAACTTAGGACAGCTGGAGTTTGGCTGGAGTCTGAGCCAGGAGGAAACCGGAAGGGGCCAGAGCGAGGGCTGCAATCGCAGGCGGCCTGCAAGGAGCACATGTGTTAGGTCACTGGGCTCAGACCAGGAGGAAATAGGATATCGAGGCCACTGGGCTGAAACCTTAGCCCAGACCCTCCCACGATGGAACCCGGGCTCCGTTCACTGAGGGGCCTGGCTGACTGGTGGCCCAAGGGTGGAGGAGTAGGGATGTTTCAGCTTGATGGTTTTCACTGAAATCACACGAATGGCTGTCTGCCTGAGAAAAGGCTGTTTAGGGTGCACTTTTCTCCTTTGAGTTAATTCTCCCATCTGCCCCAGGCCACAATGCTATGGGAGACGTTTCATAACTGCTTACAGAATGGTTGAGGTCTTCACAAAACCAAACTTAGTAGAAAGTACAGAATCCTGAGAGACCAAGAGAAGGAGCTATGGAGAATGTATTGAACCAGAAGCTTAGATTTTTTTAAAAAAGCATACAGTTGCAAATGATACTGCTTTACTAGACTTGACAAGGAAGGAAATAAAATTGAAAAGCAAATTCTCCTAACCCAGTCAGAAGAAAGAAAAAAATTATATTTACATTTTCTGCACAATTTTTGTTCTATTCCCTTTCTATGCTTTTTTTCTCTGCCTAAGAATGAGTTTTGAATTATCATTCTGCTGCCAGAAATTTGTCTCACATTATTACCAAATGTAACTACAAAGTAAGGACACTGATCTCTGCAAATCATGCACGAGAATCAATGTCATTATTTCATAATCAAAGCACATACAGATGTGATTTGAGACACCGGAAATCTGATTTTACTTGTTAGTAAATGGAGTTTGGACTTAACTGATTTCAGAACTTTGCATTTTCAAAATAGTTTATACTTCTGAAATTAATCATATATTAGTTAATAACTTAATAACATTAACTGCTTCCTTACCCTCCATTTGATGACTCAAGCGAGATTATCACTAGATTGTGTCATATTATAAATTCTTAGTCAGCAGGAGTTAGATCTATGCAGTTTCCTGCATAAAATATTTTGCAATTAGATGCTTGACATTGATAATGTTTTGAAATAGGAACTCAGTTTTTAAATTTTGATCTTTTTATTTTCAACATAATGAACCATGAAAATAGTGAAAATTCCATTTTTCTTGTAATACCATTTTAGACATTGTCAAATTTCCTCAGTTGCAAGCTCAGGTACAGAGAGAAGGAAAGACACTGCCACATACAGAATCAGCAACAGACAGATCCACAACATAACCAATTTGAAAAAGCAGAATAGAACCCAGAAGCTATATACTGTGGGACGCCAGGCTGAAAGACTGGGCTGACTTTAGGTAGGCCTTCTTAATGTAGTCACCATAGATGGGTTTCAGGGGCTCTGACACTCCCCCAAATTCCCTGGTTGGAAATTTTGGGGGTGGGGCAGTATCTGCTTACTCAGATGCTCAAAGAAGGTCAGATTATCCCCAACCCCTCCGCCACTCCCAAAAAAGGTAAAATCACAATTCCATGTTCCTATTTTCCTGCATCCATTAGGTTGAGAAGACAAGGTATTTAAGGGCACCTAAGGCAATGTGCAGATGATGTTTGGCTACCCTAGGGTCACTTTCTCTCTTCTTTCTGCTAAAAGAACCCTGATTTTGCTCAGGGTGACAATGTGCCTGGCCTGAGGAGATGATTCATGATATTTCAAAACCAATTGTGACCACTTCATCCTCTTTCATTGAATAGTCGGTTTCCCAGCTGCCCTTTCAGCTAGGAGTGTCCATGGATGTGTGTTGCATTTCTCGCCAGTGAGATGCAAGAGAAAGTCTGCAAGGAGACTTCTGGAGAACCTTTGCTTTCTTGTTACATGTTAAAGTAGTGGCTGACTTGGCCCTTCCGTTTCTTCCTGCCTTGAACTTTCATGTGACACTTGGAACAACAGCAGCCAACTTGCAACCATGAGGTGATGTGGATGGGGATGACAAGCCAATATGCAAAATGAAAAGACAGAGCGTGAGTCCTTAATGACATCACAGCTGGCAGACCAATCCCGATATGGAGTCTCTCCGAGTTTCTTTGTAAGTGAACAGTAAATGTCCTTATGACTTAAGCTATAGTTAGTAGAGGGTTTCTTCTACTTCCAGCCAAATGAACCTTAATGGATACAATGAATAATCCTTTACAGCTTAAAGTATAATCAATTGATTCTGTCAGTTCAAAATGTACCACTAGTAGTTAGATGATGTCTTCAATGGATAACCCGTAACTCTTATTTTGCTGGCCTTCTATATATACCTGTAGGAAATGCATGGAAAAACCCCGCAGTGAAAGGAGTAATCGTCTGCTTTTAAATAGTGTTCTTCCTGATATAAAAGATACTCGGGCTTTACCTTGTTTTTGGTTAATAATACTTAACACAATGAAAAGAAATGATTATGTAGGCAGAGACCACAGCTTTACTTCCAACTGAAGTGAACATTAAGTTTCCATGCTTTTCTTCTCCAAACATTGCTATCTTGACACATTTTTGTGCTATGTCATCATTATTGCGTACATACTGACATAAAAGAGCAATCCATTAAGGTTTATATTTTTTTGTTTGTGTTATAATTTTTGTTCACTGTAAAAAAGCCCATTTTGACATTTTGAAATTTTTTAAGCAACTTTTATTGTATTCAAAGATAAACCACTTGAAAATTTTGAGGAAGGAAAAAGCTGCTAACTTAAGTTAGCATATTCTCCAATAAATTTAATCACATGTATTTCTATGCTATTTATAGAAATGTATATATTACTTGTATGTATGTTTATATATGTATTTGTAGATTATTATTAGATTTTTCAGGACAGCTTTATCTATAGCACACCAAAGGGGGCAGGGTTGGACATCTATCAGTTAGCCTTCGCTGTGTCACAAACCCCTCTGAAACTGCAGGGCGTAAACAGCACAGGTGCGGTCCCTCCTGCGTCTGCAGGTCCGCCGGTCTAGCCTGGGCCTGACTGGGTGTGGCTCCCCACTGAGAGTTGGCTCTGGGTCTGCTTCACTCTTCTGGGACCAGCGGGCTGGCTGGGATATGTTTTTCTCATGGCAATGGCAGAACTGCTGGAGAGGCACGAGGACAAGCCAAATGCACAGCCGCATTTCAAGCCTTTGCTTGTGTCATTGGCCAAACTGAGTCATACGGCCGAGCCCACGTTCACGGTGTGAGGAAATAGACCTCACTGCCGGGTGGGAGGGACTGCAAAGTCACTTGGCCAAGTTCACAGGAGGATTGAAGGGAGACAAAGTGAAAACAATGATGCAGTGTGAAGGAAGAGACTTGGCAACAAAAGCCGAGCTTTTCTGACATTGTTCTGACTCAATTCTTAGAAGCTGACACAGCGAAGAATTAAAGAAACTATCTTAGGAAAGAGAGATGCCTGGTACTCCTACCACGAAAGATAAAATTCTTCACACTGAACAGCTTTAGGCGATGCTTAGAAGAATTCTCTTGACAATGCTTTTAAAAGGATCATCATCCACGACTGTTGCATTCATGTCCCCTTCTAGAGTGAGCTTAGTATTTCCATGGAATAAAGACAACTTGCTTTTTCACTGTGATTGCCTCTCTGTAATCGGGACTTGTACAGAGATTGTCTAAGAGCCATAACATGTTAATGACCAATATTTTCAACAATAATAACTGAAATAATAGCCATGTTCCTCACATGCATTATTTCATGTTAATCTTCACAGCAACTTTATGAAGTAGGATTTATTATTCCTATTTTCCAGATGAAAAAATTGAGTCCTAGGTTAAGTAACCTACTAAAGGTCACAGCTAACAGAGCCAGGATTTGGATGCAGTTAATCTCATGTACGAGCCACATGTATAACAGGACACACGCTGCTTCTTGTATCCCCTCTGTGAAAACAGTGCTCATGTTATTGTTGTTCCAACTCAATTTGGCACATGAAACCCCACAGCCAAACTGATACCATGAAATATACATGCTATAAAATAAATTATGCATCTATTATATATTACAGTTTTTTTCAGTATTGTAATAGAGAAGCTGGCCTATCTAGATTGCTTTTGAGCACTATATTCTGAGGATCTAGGTTGATTGTTAGTAGACAAGTGCATTTTACAAAACACACTAATTTTCTAATATTCTGAGCTCTCTCATTTAGCAGGGCCAGGCAATACCATTGGCCTCATTGGCCTCTCAAACCAGTATGGCTTGTGCTAGCCATGACCACAGCAGACTAGAAGCCTAAAGTCTTGCTTCCAGTGACCTGCCACCCTGTTTTGGCAGATCCCAGCCCCAGGGTTTCCCTTGTTGCTCAGAACCACTGGGGAGTGTGTAGGCAGCTCCGCTGGGTCCCCACTGCTGCTTAAAAACATTTTTTTCCCTCTCTCATTCTCCATCATGGTCTGTGTCCTTTTCTAAAACTTGGTGTTAACTCAGCACATGGAGTAACATTTGAAGAAACTCCCAGAACTCAAACCCAGCAGGGCCTGAATTTAACCCTCAGCCTTCCATCTCACCCTTTCTTGCTCATGGAGCTGAACAAAAGTAATCTCTGGGCTTTTAAATGTTTTTAACAGTCATGTGAATGACTGTCTTTTTCATTTGTGTTAAGCTATAAAAATTAATTACTTTAAAAGGGTATTCTATGAGTGGATTAATAAAATGTGGTATCTATCTATCTATCTATCTATATATATATATACTATGGAGTACTACTGAGCCCTAAAAAGGATGAATTAATGCCTTTTGCAACAATTTGGATGGAACTGGAGACCATTCCCCTGAGTCCATTCTCAAGAATGGAAAAACAAACACCACATGTACTCACTATGAGATTGAAACTAACCAATGAGCACACATGTGCACAGACGGAAGTAAAACTCAGTGGAAATCAAGCAGCGGGGAGGGGTGTAGGGGAGGGGCAAAAACCTACCTGGTGAGTGCAATGAACACTGTTTGCATGATGGGCACACCTATAGCCATGACTCCAGCAATACAAAAGCCATCCATGTAACCAGAAACATTTGTACTCCCTTAATATTTTGAAATAAAAAATATATATTAAATTAAAAAAGGGTATTCTTAAGAAAAATGCTTTTGGTATGAACTGGAAACAGAACACATTCCTTTAACCTAAGAGAGATTTCATGTGAACCACAAGTCAACACAGTTATTCATTTAACTAGTGTGTGGTTTTTGCTTCTTTAACAAGAGTGGCATAATTTGGGAGGTGCTTTGGGAATGGCTAATAGAAACAGGAGGGTGGTCAAGCCCCCTTGGGGGTGAAATTCAAATTATTTTTATAACTGATATGGCACAAACACCACTTATAATGGGCACGGGTCATAACTGGCCTGTGTGGCCATTGGTGTCACCTCCACATCGGACCAGACCAACCTCCCTTTGGCACCAGCACTGGTTCCCAGCTCAATTACCCCATCTCTGGCTCCAAACTTCTGTTAGGTGCTTTTGTAAACAAATTCTACTGTGGAAAGGAAAGGATTTGTCACCATTTAGGAGATTCAGTTTCTGAGGCAATTTCCAAAGGTTTTCAAAGGGATCTCGAGCACTTACTAGAATAAGTTACCTCTACTTAAAGTGTGCTGCTGATTGAGAACATAGAAATTATGGCATATTTATTCGAGGACAAGCATTGTTATTTGGTCATACTTCCTGGGAACTGGCATACTTAGTGGTGGCTTTCATTAAATGACTATCATTTTAATGAAATGTCAAGTCAGGTGACAGTTGTCTGACTTAGTTGGAGAACCTTTAGCCTCTGGAGAAAAGGAGGTTATTGTTAGATTGGAGCAGTAGGTGGAGAAGTATCTATCACATTGTGGATTTGGAAAGAGGAACCAGATAGCCCAGTCTGACAGCCAGCAGCGAGGGAACAGCCTGTGCTGTTTGCTTTCAGCGTTTGGGTTGCAGGATCGATGGAGTCCGCAGGAACAGAAACAAGTGCCCCAAACAGAAATTGTGACGAGCTCAGCTCTGTGTCAGTGCTTCGTTTGCTCTCCATGCTCGCAATGTTTTCTTTCATAGCGGGTTTGCAAGCTAGAAGTTCTCCGGAAAGAGAGCTGAATGAACAGGACATGGGAAATGTGGGATTGGCTCTGGGGCTCGTGAATATTACAGAGTAATTCCACCAAGGGGAGAGAGGCTCTCTCTGGTGATTTTTCTTTTCTTAATTATACTTTCCTGTATTATGTAAATGTTTTACAATAAATATATTTTTATAATCTACAAAGTATTATTTAAAAATGTTATGGTCTATAACAATTAGGGAAGAAGTACACAGTGTAGTTTTAGTTTTCAAAATTATAGAAGTAATACATGAATACATTCTTATTGTAAAAGCACCAGGGCAAGCCATAATGACATAGCCAAACGGTTAGCTCCCTGCTCACTGTCTTCCCTATGCTTTCCTGCCCGGAGGGACACAGTTTTGTGTGTATCCTTCTAGTCCCTTCCTATGTATTCTTCTCTTTACAGGTGCATATATCTCTCTTATATTGACATAAATGTGATCACACTATACATGCTGTTTTATAATTTACCTTTTTCATTTTATACCACATGTTGGAGATCTTTTAATATCAGTATATATAGGTTTACCTCATACTTTTTATTCAAAAATTTAAAAAACAAATATAACTTTATCCATTTAATTTCATCCATTTTAATAGCTGCTTATTGTTTATTAATATATAAAATATATACATACATATTTATAACATAGCTGTACCCTAATTCATTTAACTATATCTAGAATAATGGACATGAAGCTGTTGCAGTGACTATTCTTATCCTTATGTGCATGTGCAAGAATTGTTGTAGGAAAGATTCCTAGAAATGGAGTCTCTGGGTCAGAGAGTATACGCATACTCATAATGGCAAATACTGCTGAACTGCCTTCCTAAAAGACACTGTCATTTTATACTCCCCACATGGGTAAGTCCTGTTTCCTCAGATCCTAGCATTTTACTGACATTGTATCTTGAAAAATAAAGCAAATTTATCAAGAATCTTTGGTAAATTTCTGTCTTTTATAATAAGAAAACATATTGTAAAATTACATTGAAATGTCGCTTTTCAAGACTAGAAGCAAAGACACCAAAATGGTAAAAGTGGTTCTCTTTGGGAGATGGGCTGTCAGCAATTTTCATTTCTTTTGGAATCTGAAAAAAAAGACAATTAAAAAGGAGAATGTTAACATTCAAACATAAATATTATAGAAAAAATAGTTGTTATAGAAAGAAAGAGAAAGACACCATACATAAGTCCTTGTCTATTTAGCCATTGGATGGAATAGAATTGGAGAGCTGGTTTATTTATACTGCAAAGCAATGCTAGCTTGGGCTTTCAGGACACAAAAACACTTATTCAGAATAGACATTAGAGTAGATTCTTTAAAATGTTATTAAAACACATATAATTATTACAATCTGAGAGTAGAAATGATTTAACACCTTGGAAAAACTTTAATAATCTCATTATTTTATGCTAGAATCCAGTCTACTTTAAAAGAACATTGGTTTATAAAATAAGGTGTGACATAATAAAATTAGTGACAAAAATGAATGTTTTTACTGAGAAGGTTCTGTCAGTGTTCATTAACTATTACCCATTATTTTCTTTTTTAGTCATAAGATATAAAATATTGAGCAACTGATAATTTTTTAAGATTATCCTAGGATAAGCTTTGAATGAGATTATTCAAAAGTGAGTTTATGAGGTCAATTTCCTGCACAATAATCTAAGTTCAGTGATTTTTAAAAAAAAAATGTTCACAGGTGAGATATATGTGCCAACATTGCAGAGATCAGCTCTATCACTTGATATGTTGCCCTTAGTTTAAAATGACTGTTCTTTAAAACATATGGCTCCCACCTGAAGTTTTATCACTGCTACTGTTTTTCTTCCCAAAAGATCATATACCAGTTTGATAAATTTTATCAGTGGGAAAATATTTTCTCAAGTTACGAATGAATTTCTGCAATTGGAAACATTTCTTACATTTAAAATATTGAATCATAACATGCTCTTCTTTTAATAGTAGGAGTAAGTCTTTAGCCAGTAGTCATTAGAACACTGAGAATGGTGAAGCAACGTCTCAAGAGATTGTTATGGACCTTGTACAAAGCTGGAGTTGCCTTACTCATCTTTGCAGCCTGGTGTCCTGTGCCAACAGGCCATAGATGTCAGCAGTGAGTACATGTGCATTCTGCCCACAGGTCTGGGAGGACACAAGGTGACACAGAACCTTGTAGCTCAAAGCCACTAAGGATGTGCAAGAGTTTGAGGAAGGCACTACCCTGAACTTGGAACAGTGGATAAGATCATGTTCAGGATCTTGTTGACAGATCATCCACAGAGTTAGAGCTCCCAGCTCACCCACCCTACACTGTAACTCAGGAATTCCTCCATCAGAAATCCCACTGAGGCTGGTCCTGGTTTCAGGGTAATGGTCACACACACTGCTTCTGAGATCCTAGACAATGATGACTCCGGAGGGGTAAGGAAATCAACTGTCCCCAGCAGTCATGGGAATGGGCTGCTGAAGGGAGCCAGCTCACTCCGGTCTTGGGAGCTGGTCTAGGTTGTCTCATCGCTGACCTGGCCACCTTCTTACCTTGGCATACCTAACTACTCCTTGCTCCAAACCCCACATCCCTTCCTCCCTCCCTTCCTTGCTTCCTCTTGCCTTCTTTCTTGAGGAATCCTTCTCTGTGGCCCTAAACCCGCCCCTCCTGCCAACCTATATTCCTGATCTGGTATTAGCAGGCCATGGACCAACACAAGTACTAAGTAAATGTCTTTTGATTGAGTAAATGAAGGGTCATGTATGGCTCAGACTTCTCAACATTTATGCAAACTCTTTTATGTTTGTCTAATTATACTGCATTTTTGGGTAATGAGTTCTTTAAGCTAGTTACTTACCAAGTGAAGTCATTCTTAATTGTTCTCAACAGACATTAACAGGGAATGCAAGCAGTGCTTTTTAATTGAAACATCTTGGGATTCATTTGAAAAAACTGAGTTCATTTTATCCAGATTGTATGTGTTTTCAGAAAATCTGAACTCTCGATTCACTTCATAACCTTTGTGTTTTTGGCATTTTCTGTCTTCATTTAGCAGAATCTCTTCTCTTTTCCCTGCTTAAGCCCTACCCCACTCTCTCCCTCTCTTAATCCTTTTTGGCATAGTGGTAAAAAATGCTTGTAGTATTTCCTTTCGTGGCTATCTCAAAAACATTTAAAAAAAGAGTTTGATGGTAACATTTGTTGCCTTTTGGGGCCTTAAAACCTTATTTTCAAGCAACTAATTTGCGAAGCCCTAAGGCTTGGTCTGATGGTTCAGAGATATTTTTTATGTAAAGAGGATTTATTTTATCCCTAAATAAGTTGTCTTGAACTTTCCTTATGAGCAAATATCATTTCTCTGGAAGAAGAACTTTTTGGTGAGAAGAATGTCTAAACAAGTTCCTCTATTTTTGTCCCCAGGCGTGATCACCCTTTCCTTTTTTTTACTTTTTATTTTTACCTATTTTTTTGAGACAGGGTCTTGCTCTATTGCCCAGGCTAGAGTGCAGTGTTATCATCATAGTTCACTTCAGCCTCAAATTCCTGGGCTCAAGTGATCCTCCTGCTTTAGGCTCTGAGTAGCTGGGACTATAGGCACCAAGCCCAGCTAATTTTTCTACTTTTTATAGAGACAGGGGTTGTTGCTATGTTGCTCAGGCAACCCTTATACACTTAGACACAGTGGAACCCTTATACACAGCTGGTGAAATGTAAAGTGGTGCAGTGGTACAGCCACTTTGAAAAACAGTCTGGCAGTTCTGCAAAATGTTAAGCATAAAGAGTTACCATATGAACTAGCAATTACACTCCTATGTATACATCCAGGAGAACTGAAAACATATAGCAATACAAATTGATATACGTGGATGTTCTTGGCAACATTCGTAATAGCCCCAAAGTGAAAATAACTCAGATGTCCCTCAACTGGTGAATGGATAAACAAAATGTGGTGTATCCATATAATAGAATATTATTTGGCAGTAAAAAGGAATGAAGTACTGATACATGTCACAACACAGGACAAACCTCAGAAACATTATATTATGGGAAAGAAAATAGTCAAAAAAGATCACATATTGTACGGTCCCATTTATATGGAATGTCTTGAAAATACAAATCTATAGAGACAGAAAGTAGATTAGTGATTGTATGAGGGGGCTGGGGGGGGAAGGAAGAGCGACTACTAAATCATATAAGGTTGCTTTTGGGGATATGAAAATGTTCTTGGATTATAGTGTCAGTTTTACAGCTCTGTAAATATACTAAAAGCACTGAATTGTATAGTTAAAAAAGGGTGAGCTTGGGGATATGTAAATTAAATCTCAGGAAAGTGCTCTAGCCAGGGCAAAAGAGCGAGACTCTGTTTCCAAAAAAAAAAAAAAAAAAAAAAAAAGAGAGAGAGATGGGGTCTTGCTGTTATCCAGGCTGGAGGATGGTCGCTATTCACAGGTGCAATACCACTAGTGATCATGGAGTTTTGACCTGTTCTGTTTCTGACCTGGGCTGGTTCACCCTTTTCTTAGGCAACCTGGTGGTCCCCTCACTCCTGGGAGGTCACTATATGGATGCCAAATTTAGTGCAGACACCTGACAGGTGTAGCCCACTACAGCCCAGAACTCCTGGGCTCAAGCAATCCTCCATGTTCTCTCTTATACAATATTGTTTAGTCTCTATTGATCCTCTCCTTTGTTATAGCCCAGAATAATGGTAAGATTCATCAGTTCTCAGCTTCCCTGAATCTTTAATCGTTCTTTATAACACAGGTGTCACATTTGGAAAATGATATTTTGCTAAGCACTCCTCAGTTTCATACTTGAATTCCTTCAAAAAAGCTTGGTAATTTCTAGATTGTCTAAATGTTTAAATCTATCTTAGTCTACTTATTTGATCAAATTACTTTCTTAAGAGTCTTAAAGTAACATGGTAACATCTTGATCAATTTAGCTTAATTTGTGTTTGGGAAAGTGAATAGTACAATATGGCTAGAACTTAGGGTGGCGGAAGTATGAGCTAAAGCTGAAATAACAGCTTGTTACATCCAGAGCAAGGGATATAAGAGGGAGGGGAGGGGAGAGAGGTCACAATTGTCATTCCTTTTGTGGCCATATTCTATTAGAAGTGAGTCACTAGGTCCAGTCCACACGCAAGACAGAGGATTACACAAGGCTGTGAGTACTAGGAGGTGGTAATACATGGGAGCATTTTAGAGGCTGCCTGCCACATTTCCCTTGAGCTTTCTAGAGGTGAGACTATTTTAACCTGATTCTGAAAAGGACCAGGCTAATTTAAATCACAACCAAATTATGTTATTATTTGTTTATTAAGGTTTCTCGACATGCCATCCATCTGCTGGCCCTACCTAGGGTGTTTTCTAGCCTGCAGTATAATGCCACTCTTATTCTTTATGACAGATCATTCCTTCTCAGGCCTGTATTGAATCTCTCTTTTGAATCTGATATCCAATCTGTCAGCAAATTGTATTGTCTATACCTTCAAAATAAATCCAGAATCTGACTACTTCTCACCAGCTCCCTGCTTCTACTTTGGTCCTAGCCACAGTCATTTCTTGCCTGGATCATTACAACAGACTCATCACTGTCTTTGATTTGGCCCTTGCTCCACCTCAGGACCCTCTCAACATAGCCACTAGAATGATCTTATTTAAGCGACCAAATCACCTTTCTGCTTGAAATCCTCTCACTTAAGTAAAAGATAAAATACTAACTATAGCCTACAAGTCCCTGAAAGATCTGCCTGTGCCCCTCATCTCTTCGACATCCTCTCCTACCAGCTGCCCCTTCCTGTCCTGGAGCACATCAGCCACACTGCCACCTCAGGCCGAGGGACTGGCCATTCCCTCTGCCTAGAATGCCCTTCTTTCAGTAAGTGCTCCTTCACCTCCTTCAAGTTTTTCTTCAAATGTCTCCTTCAAAATGAGGACTTCCGTAACAGAGCTGTTTTAAAATTGCAGTATTTGCACCCAATGCTTCCCTCCTTCCACGCTTTATTTTTCTCCATTTTATTTATCACTACCTCATGTGCTGTATCATTGTCTATTGTTTGCTTCTCTCCACTGGAAGGTGGGGGTTTCCGTTTTGCTCACATTGTATTCCTAGCACCTAAACAGTGTCATTCACAGAGTAAACACTCCATATATACTTGTTGAATGCTGCATGAATACACGAATGTGTGAGAAGTAAATCCCATTCATGGTGTTGAAGGGAGTTTCTGTGAAGTGAAGGGATAGAAAGGGAAATTCTGTGATGCTAACAGCCTTACCCTTGCACCGAACCTTTTCTAGTTCCTCCAAGACAACCCCGAGGATATAGTGGGTGCCAGCAGTGCTAGGCCCTGGGGGTCCAACAGTGAATAAGGTAGAGCTAAGGCCTATCTTCCAGGTTTAACTCTCCATTTTTGGTTTCATCTCATAACTGTAATGGTGAATCTTTGTCTTTAACAAAGGACAGATAATGTGCCACTATCCTAGTAATTGTAATGTGAGCATCTTCACACAGAAATAAAAAAGCTTTGTGACTCTCACCCTCCACAACTACCTTTGTGTGTAGCCTGGCTCTCTGCTGCATCAAGGCCCCTTTAGTAACCAGCATTCTCATACACACACTCACACATGCACATAAATTTTTTTTTTCCCACTGAAATGATCACAAAGGTATGCACAATAGGCCTGCATATTTCCTTGGCTGGACATCTTCAGATAGTTTTTCTTTGTAGCAAAAACATTTCTTTTTTCTCCTAACTTTCCTGTATTAGTCAATATATATACAAATAATTGCAAGACATTGTATACTGTATATATACAATGAAGTCCTTCTGCAATCTTGTCAAATTATCCCTTTTTCCTGCCATCACTGTGACCTAAATTATCTTAACTGGATGTCATCACTGAATTAAGAGAATATTGTGATCCCTTTTTCCTGTTCCAACCTAGCCTTTATATTTATACTTAAATATGTCTAAGTATAAATATTATATTTAATATAGTCCCATTTAGCACTCTAATCTACTCTCTTTCCAGTGGGAACTCCAGCTCTGGTTATATAACATTCTATACCATCACTGGGAGGAGATGTTCACGTCCATCTCGAGGGCCCTGACTGCCCCCCCAGTGGAGTTCTTGTGCTGTTTTCAGGAGCGAGCTAAAATTTCCTTTTCTGAGATTTTTTTTGGGAACATTTTCATTCCACATCATTCTTTGATTCTAAACACCCTAACAATTCATATAACTTCTCACACTATGCTGCATTTGTTTATATATATTACTTTGATTTGGTGATAGTCTCTAATGTAATTTCCTTGACTTTCCTCTAAAAGAATGTCCCCATTGTTTTAATATTTAATATTAAAGGAGAGATAAAATCAGTAATTTGATAAGCAACTTACGGATAGTCAATTTTTGAGGTTTAAATTGCTGGTTGAAAAAGCAATTGTAAATTGCTCATCTAGATGGAAGCATCTTCCTAACTGAAAACCAGTATATTGGTAACTGTTATGTATGACAGTTGGAATTTGTTACATTATTTTATAGTTACATTTCAGTTATATAATGTATCTATTGTTGCACACTTTTTATCATTTATTTACAAGATAATTTTGTTTTTATTTGGGATTCGCTTTTTCCTTTGTATCGTTCAGTTTCCCTTCACATACATTTTCCAACACTGAATTAGTTCAAAATATATTCGAGGAATGGCATGGAGATTTAGGAAAGGTGGGAAAATTATGGGCTAATTCATCACAGGAAGAATTACGGTCATTAAAAATCGTAGTCATTCAAAAATCAACATTAAAAATATAAAAAACATTTCTTTAGACTTTTAACCCAACATTTCATAGCTAACTATTTTTCACTTTCCAGTCTGAACTCTCAATATGGAATCTCAGTTCACACGGGTGAGTGATATTTCGCCCTGTAGATAGAATCCTTTTAAAAATAAATTCGGAATATCCTTAACTTCATTGCCAGATAAAGCAACAGGGCAGACTGTATCCCAAACACAATATCCCTAATTCCTCTGGGTTGAGACAGGTTGCAAGATCATTTTTTAATCACTGAAAAATGTTGCAATTATCCTAACACTTTGCAGAGGTGATAGACGAGGCAAGTGAACCGCACTCATCCTTGATAAACGATATTTAACGTTGACACGTGCTTGGAACCACAAACACTGGAAGGGGCTGAGGCGCTTTCAACCCGAAATCTGACAGGGCTGTAATGTCGCCCTTTCACAGGCTGCCAGGGCGACGGGCACTGCGGGCTCCGCCAGCCAACAACGTCCGTCGGCCGACGGGCAGCCTCAGACACAAGCGACGGTGACCGTTCCGTCTGCGCGCGAAGTCGCGCCGGCCACCCCAGGTGAGGGGTCCGGGACGCGTCTCGCAGGCAGAACTGGTCGCGCCGAGCCCCGCGCCCCCTGCTCTCCCCGGCGCCACCCCGAGCGCCGGCCGGCCGAGCCTCGGCTCCGCGCGCGGGGAAAAGAGAGCAGCGGTTAAAACCGTTACTACCCCCTTGAGTTTTGAACTGGTTCAAACTTGGCTTCCAGCCCCCGCCCCGCCCCTCCCCCGCCCGGGAACTCCGCGGCGCCGGTTCCCGCCAAGAGCCGCGAGCTCGTTGTCCCGCCCTTCGGCCGGTTCCCGCCGCCCCACCCTTCCCGCCTCCCGCCCGTGCCGGGCTTCAGGCCCCCTCAGAGCCCCCGGTCCCCGCCTGCCTGCCCACCACCTTCTTGAGAGGCGCCGTGTGTTCAGCCAAAGAACAAAGAGACGGCTACGGCTGCGCTTCCACACGGCGGGCAGCTTCCTCAGAGCGAGCCCCGCCGCCCGCGCGCCCGCGCGCCCGCCCACGCGCACGCGCCGCTCGCCCGCGAGCCCCGAGCGCACTCTGCGTGGGGCTCACTCGGCGCCTCCGAGCCCTGCGGGCCCTGTGATTGGGTGGGCGCCCGCCTCGCGTCCCGCCAATCGGGGCGGCGCTTCATTGGATGGGGGGGGCCAAATAAAAGCGATGGCGATTGGGCTGCCGCGTTTGGCGCTCGGTCCGGTCGCGTCCGACACACGGTGGGACACAGAAGGCAGTGGAGCCCCGGCGGCGGCGGCGGCGGTGGCGCGCGGGGGCGGTGCGCGGGAGCGGCGCGGGCTGGCGCGCGGGACGGAGGTAACGCGCCGCTGTTGGCGGCCCGAGTGGCGGGGCTCCGGGAGTGCGAGGCGGGCGGCGGCGGCGCCAGGACCTCCCCGCCGCTGCTTTGCCGGTCCCCGGTGTCGCCCAAGCGGGGCTCACCGGGGGCCGCTTTTGTAGACGCACGGTGGGAGGTGAGGGCAGACCCCTTGGAAGGGGCCATTGAGATCCGCACTGGCCCGCGCGACCCTGCGAGTGGAAGAGCGCGGATCCCCCAGAGATGCGGGGCGGGAGCCGGGGCGGGCGCGAGGCGGGGGGCGTGCGGGAGATTCCTCTCCGGTGCCCGCCCCGCCGGGGCGCCGGGGCTGGGGCCGGGGGCGTTCCGGTGCCCGGTCGGGGTGGCAGCCCGGAGCTTCAAGTCTCCTTTGTGTGGCACGGCCGCGGCGGGAGCGCCCGGGTGGGACGGGACAGACTCAAGTTGGTGGGACCGAGCCGCCGAGTCCGCACTCAGACAAAGGACGGACTGTGTCTCGGGAGGGCTCGGCGTGAGGGAAGGGCATGACACTCCGGCCGACCGCGGGCGGGAGAGGGGCGTGGAGGCGCGGGCCGCGGCCGGGGGTGGGCAGGGCTCGGCCCCCGCCCCGCGCACGCCGCGAGCCCTCGGGGCGCGCAAATTCCGGGCAGGGGCCGCGGCTGCTGCGGGACGGCGTGCGCGCCGGGGAACTCGGAGTAGCTTCGTCTCTGACATTTCCCCCCAGCAACCCGAAAGCCCCTTCGTTTCCAGCAGTCTTCGCATCTGGCTTTATGTTAAGTTTGAGGGACGAGTCGAGCTGTTCGCCTCTTTTTTGATTTTGTTCTTTTGGAGGGTTTTCTGTTGAGTTCCCACTTCATTGTGTATCCTCCACCCGCCAAAAAAATCTGTGCCACGGGGTTACTTTTTGAAAATGGGAGGAATCTAGAGGAAGCACGATCTTTTGGAAAACTTGATGAACGCCTAGTGAGTTCTCACTTTCTAAAGAATCGCAATTAAAAAGAAAATTACAAGCTGTTTTGGCCAACTTGTGTGATCCATCTGAGAATGGCGACAGGTGCTAACGAAATCAACTGTCATTTAGACAGCGATTATTTCCCCAATCCCGAGAGTTGAATGAGGATGAGGTGGTAGAAATAAGTAATCAAAATGTCTATGACAAATGTGTATTTAGATTATATTGTTAGCTATTTCTTATTAATTGGTCTTGTTTTCCATGAACAATAGCTTTGGTGAGTCAGAAAAGACTGGATACAGAAATGTTTGTTGCTTGAGAAATTGAATGTTTGCTGCCCACAGTTAAACTACACTTCTTTTTATCACATAGGATCTGTAAAATTTAAATTCATTTGGAAATAAAAATCTGTCTTTGGTATTAAAAATATTTTACTACAAAGCGTACTAGGTTTCAAGCAAGTCCTTATCAGTTTAATTTTATGGCATTTTAATGTCACGTAAAACATCTGAAAAATAAACCTTTAAAAAATACGAATGCTGTCACAGTTGAATGCAGTTTATACTTCTAGGGATTTTGGAGTTTATTTTCTATTACTGTTTTCATCAGCATTAGCAACTAATTCATTTTTAGGAAAAAAATGCAGGACAAGTGTGTAATACTAGTTTATTCATAATTTTATTTGCAAGAAAATGAAAGTATTTAAGATATATTTTAATTTCCTGTTCATGATCTCTAAAGTTAAGAATAGATAGGAGACTAGTCATAGATGTAAAGAATCTTATTCTTTCTTTTTGGACATGTTTTGGGGAATGTAATGCTTGTCCTGGAAACACTTAGGAAGATTGCATCTTAAATACTGATATTTGTGCAAAGTGAATATATTCCAAAAAAAGAAGTTAGAAAAACATAGGCACTCATCTGATTTCATCATTCTAACGAAGATCTAATACGCATCTGCTAATGATTTCATAAAAAGGGAGACAAAGAAAAGCCGTGTAAAAAACCTTTATTACATATATTATGCAGTGTTGGACACCATTCAACAGACATTCCAGGTGCTGCTCTAAGTGTTGAGATTATAAAATGTTTGTATTACTGATAATTATGTATTTGAGAATCCTGATAATCTTGTCCATTGTTATTATTTGATAAGCTGGTTATGCAAATTTTTGGCAGAAATTTGGATATTTTAGGATAAAAACTTCTAACTTTGCCCCTCTTGGGTATTCTGTGTTTAATAATTACTATCTTTGTACTGGCCAAAAGGTATTTTTTAAAAAGTCTCTTAGGAGAATTGGTTTAAAATTTTGCTTTAAATTATTTTCCGGTAGAATTGAGACTGTGTTTAGTCAGTTTAAGTAACAATGATTAAAAAAAACACTTGTTGATTTAGTATAGTCAGATAAAGTCCTAATACTTAGATACTGGCTTTACCTTGCCGGTATACATATAAGTGATTGTGTTGGCCATTTAAAAGTTTTAGGCAGATTTCTCCAGGTCACATTGGAATTTTTCCAAGATATATTCCATCCTTTGAGGTGACATGCTCAAGGACTGTGAATTTATTTCAATATTAGCCTTTAAATAAACAGTAATTAAGAAAGTTGATCTGCTTTTTAAAAACCAACAGCAAGGACAACTCCTCTCATGATATAATGTATTTTGGGATCGATTAGAAATGATTTATGTGTTAACGTTGAAGTCTTTATGTCAGTATAGATGATGAAAATTGTTTCTGTAAATTTTGAAGGATTCTATATAGGTAGGTGAAACTTTTAGTTTGGGGGAGAGCATAGGGAGGAACGATTTGTTAAATTCGGGGAAAGGTTCATAGTCAGATGATACACTTTACTTTCTAGAGGTCTTCCCTGAATTCCTAGGCACTCTCCGGTTCCCACAGGGATTTGTTCATATTTTATTATAGCATGTATCAAATTATATCGTAATTACTTGTTTATGCATCCATCTCCTTCACTACACTCTAAGTGCCTTGAGGCAGAGGCTCTGTCTTATTTTTCTTTGTATACCTAGCACCTGTGTAGGTAGTTTCTAGAGAATAGGGGTTTTAATAGTTGAATGAATCAAGGAAATATGAAAAATGTAGGGAAATAACTTGACAAAGGAATTTGTAAAGCCAACAATATATATTAATATTCATGGCATGAGAAACTTTGAAAGGTGTTTTTCTCCCTCTTTGAGAGGCACTGATTAGAGAGAAAAATAAGACAGTTGTCAAGGTGAATAAGTTCCAAGGTTTTTCCTGGTTATATTCTATGATATTGAAAATTGGATATCCTTTAGGTGCAACTATTGGTATTCTTGTTTGCTATTTCAGGCAGCTATAGAGAAGCTTGATGAATGATCTGGATATCTAGCAGATACTATCTGCTTAATTTGATTTGATGTATTGATGATCCCTTTACAAAAATATAAGGAAGGGAAAGGGCAAGAGAGGATAGCAAATCTTTTAATTGCAAGATGGCTTGTTACAATTAATGAGTTCTTTATTGGAATAATTTGAAGGAGGTTTTGAAGCTAAAACTGAAGGAAGTAGGGACGAGAGTATAATTATGACTCATATGTTGGGATGCTCTCTTCACCATTCTTTTAAAATGATTTAAGTATAGATTAGCAAATCCAGTGATATCTCAAAAGTTACAGATGTTAAATTTCTATGATGGTTGCACTGTTCCATATCTTGCCACTGCAACACTACTTTGTGCAACAATATGACAAAAATGACACGAAAAAGGGAATTAATATTAAAGTGCCTATTATTTGCCAGATGCCTTTTTGTTTGTATTTTACTGTGATAACATTCACATTACATGTTTTATTTCTTGTAAAAACCACCCTGCATCTATCAACAGATGAATGAACATTTGGTATATATTAATACATACAATGATATATTATTCAGACATGGAAGGAATGAAATTCTGGTACATGCTATACAACATGGATAGATCTTTAGAACATACTAAGTGAAATAAGCTAGACACAACCTTTTGTACAAAAATCATACAAAATCATGTGATCCCGTTTATATGAGATGGCTAGAATAGGGAACTTCATAGAGACAGAAAGTAAAATTGAGGTTCCCAGGGGCTGAGGGGAGAAGCAAATGGGGAGTTATTGCTTAATGAGTACAGAGTTTTTGTTTGGAATGATGAAAAAATTGTGGAGAGGGATGGTGGTGATGGTTGAACAATATTTTGAATATACTTAATGCCACTGAATTGTACAGTTAAAAGTGTTTAAAATGGTAAATTTTATGTTACGTATATTTTACCAGAATACAAAACTTAACACACCCTGCAGAGGTTTATAGATAAGGAAATTGGTCTAGAGGGTTAGGAATTTGCCCAGGATTATCCAGCTGTGAATCTGCAGTCAGGATCCAAACTTAGTTGTTTGACTCCATATTTTCAACTCCGTATTATCTACTCCACTTACCTGCTGGCTTCCTGGGTGATTACATATATATCAGTTCCTAGAAGAGTGAGTTTGAGTCATTCAGAGAGTTACATTTAAAAGTAAATAATTGTAGTTTGATGGGAAGTACAATCTGATACCCTAGACAGACTAAAAGATGTCTTTGAGGATTCATTTCTCAGCCAGAGCTATAAAAGTATGCATTTGAAGGGGGAATGGAGTAGAGTTTTAAGGGTGTGGTCCTTGGAGGCACAGTTCCTGGATTCCAGTCCCTGAGCTGTCAGTTTGTGCCTGAGGCGTTATCCTCTTGATGTCTGAGCTTCCGTATCTGTAAATTGGTGAAGATAATGATAACATCCACTAAGGTGGTTGTGAGGATTAAAGGAATTAATACATGTGAAACCCTTAGAACTATACCTGGCGTAATGTGTTTGATAAATGATTTTTAGTTATTGTGCCAGTATTTTTAAGAGTTGATGATGTACTTTCTCATTAATAGAACCAAACATTTATCAAGTTGAACGTATGTGCTTAGGGGACTGCTAAGTAAAGAAAATAGTGCTATATGTTTCATCTAATTCTATTTAGAAATGTCTTTCAGTTAAATAAAAGTAATATGTGTTCAGTTTAAAATACTGAAACAATTTAGACACTTATGAAATAGGGCCTTCTTGATCCCTGTGTTCTTGTTTCTTACTTTTTGAGACAGGGTCTTGCTCTATTGCCTGGGCTAGAGTGCACTGGCGTTGTCACAGCTCACGGCAACCTCAAACTCCTGGGCTCAAGTGATCCTCCTGCCTCAGCCTCCCAAGTAGCTGGGACTACAGGCATGTATCACCATGCCCAGCTAATTTTTTAATTTTGTAGAGATGGGGTCTCGTTATTGCCCAGGCTGGTCTCCAACTCCTGGCCTCAAGCAATCCTCCTGCCTTGGGCTCCCAAAGTGCTGAGATTACAGGAATGAGCCACCTTGCCTGGCCCCATCCCTTACCTTTAATAGTTTGGTGTATATTCTTCCTAAACTTTGCCCAATGAATTCATATATGAATGCGTATTTTTACATATATTTTATAAAGATGGGACCAAGTTATTTAGTTCTAACACAACTTTTTTTTAGGTCAATACAGAGATATCTATTTCATTAAAAAAAGCTGATGTTTCCTTAGGGCTCAATATGTCCTTGGAGCTAAGTGCCTTATGTTCATTATTTTATATAGATACTGTAACATTGTGGTCCCCAACCCCTGGGCCATGGCTGGGTACCGGTTTTGTGGCCTATTAGGAAACGGGCTGGCATCACTGCCTGAGCTGCCCACAACCCCATGACACCCCACTCCCCCACCGTCGGTCTGTGGAAAAATTGTCTTCCATGAGACTTGGTCCCTGGTGCCAAAAAGGTTGGGGACTGGTGCATAACAAAAGATGGAGAGATTAGGTAACAAGTAGTTAGTGGTAGAGGAAGGATTTGAATTTGGGCACTTTAGTTTCAGAGCCCTGATCTCTCAGCCAGGGTTCATTTTTTTGTGCGGCCCACAAGCTAAGAATGTTAACATTTTTAAAAGAGTTGTAAAACAACAAACCCCTCCAAGAGACTATGTAAGGGAGACTAGATGTGGCCTGCCAAGCCTAAAATACTTACCATGTGGCCCTTTACAGAAAAAGCTCACTGCTTCCTGCTCTATCAGGCTGTACCTCCTTTGTGAGTAGAATGCACAGTATTTCAGTTTGTGAATGTGTCAGTATACAGTAAATCAGTCCACTATGGTGGATGTTGGTTTTTCTCTCCTCAAAAGAAGTGAACATCCTTATGTGTCTGTGAACACTTGTGTGGCAGCTTTCCATAAGGACAGTTGCTGTTTCAATATTATGTATATTTCTAGTTTTAATAAGTGTTGTCAAATTGCTTTCTAGAAAAGTATTAATTTTTTAGTTAAAACTTCATGGAAATATAATTTACACACAAAATGCACACATGTGAAGGGAATAATTGGAATAGTTTTGACAAGTGTATGGACCTGCACTACCACCTCAATCAAGATAAATAAGATTTCCATCATCTCAAAGTTCTTTCATGCTCCTTTACAAACCATTCCTTCTCAACTACTGATCAGATTTCTCTTGTTCAAGAATCCCATATAAATGGAATTATACAGTATAATAAATATTCTTTTGTGACAGGCTCTTTCATCTAACATGTTTTTGAGATTTATCTGTGTTGCAGGTATCAGTAATTTCATTTGAGTAGTACTCCATTGTATGAATGTACTACAGTTTTTAAAATTCATTTACCTGTTGATGGATACGTTGGGCTGTTTCCAGTTTCGGCTATTAATAAAGCTGCTATGGCCATTTGTGAAAGTCTTTTCTGGACATATGTTTTCGTTTCTCTTGGGTATATACCTTGGATTTGGATTGCTGGGTCATGTGGTAAATATTTATTTCACTATATAAGAAACTGCCAAACTGTTTTCCAAAGTGGTTGTGCCATTTTACATTGTAACTGTACAGGAGTTACAGTTTCTTTGTTATTGCCAACCTTTTAAAATTTTGGCCATGAAACGAGTGTTAAGTATGTCATTGTGGTTTTTATTTGTATTTCCAAGGTGATCAGTGATATTGAATACTTTTTTGTATGTTTATTGGCCATTTATATACTTTTTTTGTTCAAGCCTTTTTTTGCCCATTTTAAAAATTGAGTTGTCTCATTGAGTTGTAAGAGGTCTTTTTATATTCTGGGTACACATTCACATTCTCAGATTGTATTGCAAATATTTTATCCTTAATTTTTAGTTGATTTTATGTATTTTTGGCATACAGATCAAGTTAATGTTAATCCTGGAAGCATAATTATTCAAATTCAGTTAAATTATGTGAAAAATTTATTCCTGATTCACAAGTCATTTAATTCTTAGTGTAAAAAATTGTGTATTTGTCGAAACATGTAAACTAAAAGGATATTATTTATATAAGTACTGTTAGATGTGTGGCATTAGGAATGATTAAATTAAGCTAACTAGTTTTGAGCATGATTATATTTAGTAATTCTTTAAGTTTTCATTTTGCATAATTCATACCTTTTCATTAATTAGTGAGTTAAACTTTAAATATTTTCCTTAAAGGATAAATGAGAATATTAAAAGTAAATTAAAAGTAACCTTGATCTTAGAATGTGGTATATAGAAATGGTGATAAGATTGTATAAAATATACCTATTCTGACAGTTAAGTAAATTTTTTATTATAGAAATTGATGGCTTTTCGGAGTATATATGCTTGATTTCTGCATACTGTTTTATTTCTGTAAAGAACCAGTTTTTTGCTCAACACCTAGTTTGTTTTTACAGTTTTTAGTTTTTTGTTATTATACATAACCTTTCCTTCTCCTTGTTTAATAAAGGGAGGGAAAAAAGCAAGCCTTTAGGCTTCTATTGGGTGTCATATACCACTTTTAGGTGATCATGCCATTGCTCAGCTCAGTCTTCCCATGACTGGATTCAAGTAAGAAATTCCGGAAGCTAGCATTCCAGGTAGTCTATAGAACAGCCCAAACTCTCTTAACTAGTCTTGTCTCTGGTTTTCTTATACCTTTCCCCTGTTGATCTCAATTGGTTTTTTTACTTGTCTGCAGAAAGTTTTACATAGAGATTCTGTGCTCTGTCTTCTTTTTGGAATATCTTCCTTATCATTTTAGCATCTCAAAGATGGCATTTAGCCTATGGCTCAAAACAATTCCCCCCTCACCCCAACCAAACTAGACAGCTTCTCTCCTGCTTGGAAAGAAGTACCATAACATGTGTATTCATTTGTGTTTCTCTCTCTCTCTCACCTTCATTTTAAGCTCTTTTTACTCATCTATGTGGCAGAACTTAGGAAAGCATTTTGTACATTGTGGGTACTAATAAAATATTTGTGAAATTGATTTGGATCAAAGCCCTGAAAACTTGGGAGACCTCTTTTGTAACAATAACTCAGCAAATATGTAAACACCACTCTTATCCCTTAAAGTAGAGCCACCCAGTGAATTTTGTTAGCTGCTGTCATGATATTATTATAAAATTTTAATTTATATCCTTAATAGACTGTTGAAAGAAGTGTTGAGAAACTCCGATGATGTAAAAAAGTGAATGAGGAACATGAAGTAATGATTCTGAAAATTTATCTTATGGTGATCTTTATCACTTGCACTTGTACAAGCTAAATTCATATATATCATATCAAGATGTCTCCAGTAAGTTAAAAAAAAAAGTGTCAAAAAGGCAAAACATCTTCACAGTTTTGTTAATTTTTAGTGCCTTGGGTTTTTTTTTTTTTTTTTTTTTTTCTGGAGACGGTCTTGCTCTGTTGCCCAGCATAGAGTGCAGTGGCATCATCATAGCTCATTGCAACGTCAAACTCCTGGGCTTACGTGATTCTCCTGCCTCCGCCTCCCAAGTAGCTGGGAATAAAGGTGTATGCCACCATGCCTGGCTACTTTTTCTATTTTTAGTAGAGACCGGGTCTCTTGGTAGGCTGGTCTCGAACTCCTGAGCTCAAGCAATCCTCCTGCCTCGGCCTCCCAGAGTGCTAGGATTACAGGTGTGAGCCACTACACCTCACCCAGTGCCTTAGTTTTTGGTACTAAAGACCACCTGAGAAGTGCTCTTAGGCAAAACAGAAAAATCTAACAAAATTAGACTGTAGATTTTCTTTAAACAGTGGAAGAATTTCCATCACTAAAGTGGCTTTTGGATTTTTGGATGTCACAGTCTCTAGTGAAATTTCAGTATATGCTGTTTGTAGGCATATGGGTACCTACCATGTATATAACTTTTGTTATGTTACAAATAATAGAAGTGATTACTTTTTATTGAGAACCTGCCCTGTGCCTAATATACATGCAGTCCCTATATCAAACATTTTACTTTTTTTATTTCGGTAAAAACCACATAACATTAAATTTACCATCTTTACCATTTTAAAACATGCAGTTTAGTAATGTTAAGTATATTCACATTGTTGTGCATCAGATCTCTAAAACTTTTTCATCTTGCAAAACTGAAATTCTATACCCAGTAAACACTAATTCCTACTTTCCCCTCCCCCCAACCCTTGGCAACAACCTTTCTACTTTCTGTTTCTATGATTTTGACTGCTTTAGATACTTCATATGAGTGGAATCATACAGTATTTGCCCTTTTGTGACTGGCTTATTTCACTTAGTACAATGTCCTTAGGGTTCCTCTATGTTGTAGCATGTGACAGGATTTTCTTTTTTTAAGGCTGTATACACTTTTACATCCATTCATCTGTTGATGGACATTGGGTTGGTTGCTTCTGTCTCTTGGCTATTGTCAATAGTGCTGCAGTAAATGTTGACATACAAATATCTCTTCTACATCCTGCCTTGAATTCTTTTGGATATACAGTTGACCGTCAAAGAACACAGGTTTGAACTGTGAGGGTCCACTTATACACACATTTTTTTTTTCAACCAAATGCAGGTGCAAAATATAGTATTCGTGGGATGTGAAACCCATGTAGATGGAGGGCCGACTTGAGTGTGAGTGGATTTGGGTATACAAGGGCAGTCCTGGAACAAATACCCTGAGTATACTAAGGAATGACTGTACATCTAGAAGTGAGATTGCTGGATCACATGGTAGTTCTATTTTTAACTTTTTGAGGAACTTCTATATTATTTTTTATAATGGCTGCACTATTTTACAATCCCATGAATAATGCACAGTGCTTCCAATTTCTTTATATCTTTGCCAGCACTTGTTGTTTTCTGGTTTTTTTAATAGGTGTGAGGTGCTATCTCATTGTGGTTTTGATTTGTAGTAGCGATACTGAACATTGAACATCTTTTCATGCTTAGTGGTCCCAAACATTTTATGTTTGAATTTGTTGAAAATAATGCATTTTAATTGTTTTAAAAGTAAATAACCATGCATTGTTTGTAAAATGGGAAAAATAGAATCTGCCCTTATGAATATTATAAAAGATTCTATTAAGATGAACTTTATAATTTTTTAACAGTATGCTCGATCTATCATTAATTAGGAAAAAATTGCAGTATCCTTATGCATAAAATTCTGATCTAAAGTGTGTCATGTTCAAATTGTTTAGTAGTGCATGCAAAATTGGCAAATATATTATTAAATCCTCTCCCTAAAGGATACTATGAGTATGCTACCATGAAAATTATTTATGTGTCAGGAAAGGCTGGGAAATATCCTTCTGAATAACCAGTGAGGACTTGTAGATGGCAGAAATGTTGCTTGAACAGGCATAGAGGAAGAAAGTGTTGAGTTATTGTCCCATTTACCCATTTAAATAATTTTGCCTCTTTGGACAATATTTGCCTGCCTGAAATAGGGAGCTCAAGTTGTGCTATAAAGAAGATATTTTTGAAGGGCTACTTCCCACCAGCAGCTTGATGTTGTGCAAAGAATGGTAGCCTGTGCTATTACACTAGTTACATTTCCTTGGCAAGTCACTTTTGTGGATCTTACCATCATTGTAAAATGAATGAGATGAATAAATAGTGGAACAACTTGTGTTACTGAGTATCTACCATGTGCATGCAGAGAGGATATCTTTATTTTGCAGATGAAGAAATTGAGGCTTGGTGAAAAAGTAACTTGGCTAGGTTTCCACAGCTAGTAGGACCAAGGTCCCTCAAAGAACCAGCTTTTGAGCCGAGTATGGTGGCTTGTGCCTGTAGTCCCAGCTACTTGGGAGGCAGAGGTGAGACGATTGCTTGAGGCCAGGAGTTTGAGACCAGCCTGGGCCATACAGTAAGACCCCATTTCTTGGGGGGGGGGGGAAAAGGCATTTACTGCCTCTGGGTCCATTTTAGCTCAAATACTGGCATTGTGTGAGCACTTGATTTCTGTTATCCACTTAGAACTTTGTCTGGAGAGTTTGAGAAATAGGGGGCTTAAGTTCACATTAACATCACAGGTGAATGTGTGATTCTCCCTAGCTGGCATTTAATTGAGTAATTATATTATTATATTTCTCCCAAATTCTTTATCAGTTAATCAATTCACAAAATACCTAATGCTAATTGTCAGCTTCTTTTGTCTTCAGTTTCTCTGCATTGCGGGTGTAATAGCACCTAAAAGCTTTTTCCATAATGGAATATGATGTATCTGACTAGCTTTGTAAACAATTCTAAATTGGGAAGTTCAAACTTACTAGTTCCAGTTTTTCTTATAGAATTTATCCTTGTAGTTAAAGAAATAATTTTTCTTTACCATTTGTCCGGTGTTGCTTGTTATTCACTAATAGTATATAACTGGCCAGCTGTACTATACACATTTTCTAGAAAAGAATTTCTTCAAACTATTTTATTGGGTGCCTCAGTCTTTGTCCATTAGGGCTATTGAAATAAAGGGTTGAATACTTTCTTCCTTACCCTCTAGAAAGAGACATTCTGTACTAGTGAAATTACCAACTTTTAGATCTAGACTACCATACAGAAAGTCATGTTTTTCTCCCTTAGAATCTATAGGGCCTTAATGTTAGCCACTCTCCCTAGCCCTCTCACTTCTTTTCCCATAAGTGCAGGGGTATAAGTCTTTTTTCTCTCCTAAAAACCTTAGTATTAATTTGGAAGTTGCAAGAAATTGAAGGTAACTGTAGGAATTATATAACTGGTTTCCCTGTGGTTGGTCATTTCTTTACAGCATTTCCATAGGTTTTTGGAGACTCAAAAACATAGTTTATCTGGGCTTAATTATTTTTGATAAATAATGTTATAGTAATAAAATAATTTAGTAGATATATATGGTTAAATTATTTTCATTTGTTTTGTGCTGCTATAACAGAATACCTGAGAATTGAGTAATTTATAAAGAACAGAAATTTATTTCTCATGGTTCTGGAGGCTGGGAAATCCGAGATCAAGACACTGGCATCTGGTGAGGACCTTCTTGTCCTCATGTGGCAGAAGGTGGAAGGGCAAGTGGGGAAACAACTCCCTCTGTCACACCCCTATGTAAGGGCACCTAATCTCACCAGTCTCTTAAAGTCTCCACCTCTTATTACTGTCACATTGGAAACACCTGAATTTTGGAGGGGACATGTTCAAACCATAGCATGAATACTGACAAATCTCATCAATTGTTAAGTAAATATTTGAAGAGTTTGAAGTTTTCTAGTGCTTCAGCAGTATATTTGTATTTGTGATAAACAAATATAAGGAAATCATGGAAAGGCTTATAGCTCATAACTGTGCCTACCTCCTTTACTTGTATCTTATGCTTAAACTACTACTTTCTTAGCAAGATCATGAACTTCAGGGCCAAGAAGAGCCAAAGGAATTTCTGAAGGGTCTCTGCTTCAGTGAGGGGTTCTGTTGGTAATCCAGAGACTAAAGAAATGGCACTTGCAAGTGTTCATACTTCTGTGAAAGAGCTGTCTGTGGTATGCATCGAACTCATTGAAACCACTAGATAACGGTTACTTGGTTTAGGATAACTGGAAATTCTGAGAGGTTCTGTAAATGCTTTGGGATTAGTATAATAGTTTGAACCACTTAGTCCATTTTATGATTCTGTCTTCAGAATATTGAAGGAATTGCATCTTATTTGGGGATTAGAATATAAGGCCAGTGTACAAGGCACAAATAGTATGCAGACAGAATTACCCGTGAAAAGTTTGTAGGAAGATAGATGCCTTATCACAAATACCTTCTCTTTTGGTCAAGACCAGCGCATTTTTCCTCTAGAATGAGAACAGATCATTGTTCTGTTGAGCACAAAGTTTTTGGTTTATGCTTAGGGTCAATGCTATGTGAAACATTCTTATCTTTGAACACGAGAATCACTCTGAGCGGCTATATACTCTCAGTTTGAGAGATGTGCAGAGCAGGTTGTAGAAACAGCAGATTCATGACACTTCTCTCATGCTCACTTAGGCACACACTTATTGTCTGGAATGGTGGGTAGATCCTTTGTATTTATCTAAATTGAACTTTCTTTAAAATATTGGTCAGTCAATGTAGATTGTTAGATTTGTGTAAGTTAAATTAGATGTTGCTGCTTATGTGAGGTATAAGATTTAAAATAGACTAGCAGAAAGAACATCTGGTATTAGACTTATCTACCTTTTCATTCTGTTTGCGTTTATTCAGTGGAGTGTTGAAATAACAGGTATCGCATGTCGTATCTTTGAGTTATAATGAATTGTATATCATAGCTTTAATTTCAGGTACTTAATTTTTTGTTATATTTTCCCTCCAGTAGTGTCTCAGTAAACTGAGAACATACCCAACAAAATGAGAGGATTTTACTTATAAAACTGATTTTTAGTATAGTTTTCAAGGAAAACTTTAACCTTTAGATGTCTGTTCAGTGAATCTGTTTTATCTGTTCAAATTCTTTAAAACATTTACTATAAGGCAGGAGTCTGTGGTCTTCATGTTGAACTCATGAGTTTACTCTTGTTGAAAAGAGTGATCTGATTTTTGTGGAAAATACATTACTGCTAATCTACTCACTTTTGCTGTAAGAATCAAGTTAATGTTTTCTATCATTCAGCTAAGATTGTTGCTAAATTACTGTAATTTTCCTTTGCCTTTTAACATTTTAGTACTGCTGAAACCAGGCCTACAAATATGATCTTTATTTCTTCTCTTATTTTCCCCTATCATTAGTCACTGTCATATCTTTTTCCTAAAGATTTCTTCAACACAAATGCTGTTGATTATACTTTCTCATCCGTAGTTGCATGTACAAATAATCCACTAAAGTGCAGGCACTGAAACCTGTTGTATTTTCCACATTTGGATGGATCTCCCAGGATTTAGCACTTTCAGAATGTTCAATAAGTTATTATTGACTGGTTGATAATACCTCTATTCCTGCCTTTCCCCCAGGTCCTCCAACAGCCATTTCTTTTAGCATTTTGCAAGTCATTTGGGTGGAATGTTTGGGTCCCACAGTAATTAGCTTGTGTGTTTTTATCATTCTTCTTTTTTCTTTTTTTTTTTTGAGACAGAGTCTCACTTTGTTGCCTGGGCTAGAGTGAGTGCCGTGGCATCAGCCTAGCTCACAGCAACCTCAGACTCCTGGGCTTGAGAGATCCTACTGCCTCAGCCTCCCGAGTAGCTGGGACTACAGGCATGCACCACCATGCCTGGCTAATTTTTTCTCTATATATATTTTTAGTTGTCCAGATAATTTATTTCTATTTTTTAGTAGAGATGGGGTCTCGCTCAGGCTGGTCTCAAACTCCTGACCTCGAGCGATCCACCCGCCTCGGCCTCCCAGAGGGCTAGGATTACAGGCATGAGCCACCGCGCCTGGCCCATTCTTCTTTTTTTTAAACAATAGAGGCATTCAAGAAGCAGAACGGTCCCTGGAACAAGATTTTTATTTTATCTTTCTTTTATGGGTGTAGGGTAAGGTGAGAGTATATAGGGAGTTGGTTGGTAGCATGAGGTTGTTTTAGGGTGTTGCAGAGGGTCAGCAGGGTGACCAAGACCATTGATGGTATGTTCTTACAGTGGTGATGGGTAGGGGTAGGAGAAGATGAGTGAAAACAGAAGCATTTTGTTTAAAACAAATTGTTAGGTATTAGTCTCTTAATTTGGCACAGATGTATGACAGACTTTCATTTGAATTCTATAGATTGACAAAGTTCCCTTCATTAAATATTCCTCATGATTTTTATTTGCTTTTCTTTTTAGTTGCAAGAGTGGTAATTTCTAAATTTCATTCTTATAAGTCTTTTAGAAATATATAATTTGAATATATTGCCTGTTCTAGGTTCTCTGCTAGGCAAATGAAAAGGCAGGGTATTAATGGTTTCTGATTGATACGGTATCTGGGTGTACTTATGGCAGCTTTTCTCCAAATGTGGTCCTAGACCCTAGGGGATCTGTGAGGTCAAAACTGTTTTCATAATTATACTAAGATGTTATTTGCCTCTTTTTTTTTTTTAAACTGTTGACATTTGTACCCATGGTGCACAAACAATGATTGGTAAAGGCTGTTGGCACCTTAGTACTTGTAACAAAAAAGGCCACATTTGTTTGAGAATTTTTTTTTTTTTTTTTGAGAGAGAGTTTCACTCTGTTGCCCCGAGTAGAGTGCCGTGGTGTCAGCCTAGCTCACGGCAACCTCAATCTCCTGGGCTCAAGCAATCCTCCTGCCTCAGCCTCCCGAGTAGCTGGGACTACAGGCATGCACCACCATGCCCTGCTCATTTTTTCTGTATATATTTTTAGTTGTCCATATAATTTCTTTCTATTTTTTAGTAGATTCAGGGTCTCTTGCTCAGGCTGGTGTCGAACTCCTGAGCTCAAACGATCTGCCTGCCTCGGCCTCCCAGAGTGCTAGGATTACAGGTGTGAGCCACCTGGCCTGACAATGTTCTTGATGAAGTAGTAAAAATGATTAATTTTATTAAATCTTGATCCTTGAATGCATGCATTTTTAACATTTTGTGCAACAAGATGGGCATGTGCATGAAGTGCTTTTGTTGCATATTGGAATAAGTTGGATTTCAAGAAAAAGCACTTATGTGATTAAGTTGCAAACTACAGTAGCTACTATTTTAGTAGAAAACTCCACTTTTACTTAAAAGAGGGGATGAAAAACCATGGTTTTTTAGTCTTGGGTATTTGGTAGACATTTTCTAAGATTAATGAAGTGAACCTACCACTCCAAGGGAAACAACTGACCATACTTGTTGGCAATGAGAACATTTGAGCTTTCAAGCAAAAGTTAGAATTTTTGGAGAACTTGTATCTGTAACTGTGAGCCTGACAGTTTCCAAGTACTTAAAGATTTTTCTGATGAGATTAGTGGGTTTAACAAATATGATTTTTTGAAATATGTCAATTTCTGGAAAATCTGCAGTGGACTGATTTTTCCAATGAGGAATGATGATGTTATAACATCATGCATGGATTAAAGATTCCTTAAAAGTGAATAGACCAGTGAATGCTAATGTAGCAGAATAGGAAAAGTTCATTGGTACAATTTCAGATTCCATGTTGCATCTAATCTTGTAAGAAACTACCACTGTTTAATGAAGTATGGTGGTTGTCTTTAAGAAAAGCACGTATGAGATTGAATTGTAAGCTGAACTAGCCACTTTTTTCATAGAACAGTTTTGGTGTAATATCAAAGCATGAGATCTACAACTACCTCAAAAGGCTATTCAAACATTCTTCCCTTTTCTGGATAAATATCTGTTTGACATAGAGTTTTCTGCATACCAAAACAACATATTAGCATAAATAGGATGTAGAAGCAGATATGAGAATCCAGCTGTCTTCTGTTAGATATTAAAGAAATTGGCAAAAATGTAAAACAATGCCACTCACTACTTTTTAAAAGGAAAATTATTTTTAAAAATAAAATGTGTTATTTATATTAACATGACAGTTGGCCCTCCATATCTGCAGGTTCCGCATCTGCAAATTCAACAATCTTGCATCAAAAATATTCACGGAAAAAACCCAATAAAATAACAATACAACAATAAAAAATATAAATAATACAGTCTAACAGCTATTTACTTACATTGCATGAGGTGTTATAAGTAATATAGAGATGATTTACAGCGTACAGGAGGATGTGCTTAGTAGGCTTTATGCAAATATGCCATTTTATATAAGGGACTTGAAAATCCATGGACTTTGGTATTCATGGAATTCCTGGAACCAATCTCATGTCGATAGCCTAGAGATGACTGTAATAAGCATGCTATTAAACTATTTTTAATACAATGAAAAAGTAAATTGTAAAAATTTGTTGTTTTTCATTTCTATCATGTTAAATATTGATAGCTATAACACATAAAAACTAAACAAGTCATGAGACCAGAATACTCAAGAATGACATTATGGTTTTCTTCCTTTGAATTTTCTGCCTTGTTTTTCTATGCTAACTAGCTACTACACAAACAATTAATGTCTTAGTCTGTATTATAATTTCCAAATTCTCTGTCATAGTAGTGGCTCATTTAGGACTCCATTATCTTTTGATCTGTTTTTCCTTCTCCTCATATGACTGTATCTGGATTTTTAATTTTAGAATGTCTCTTGCCATCTTTTTTCTCTATTTCCACTGCTGTCCACCCAGTTAGGGCCCTTAATTCCCGAAATACTTCAGTATTCCAGTTTTTCCTCATACGGTGATTTTCCAGACTTGAGTGTTGAATGGAATCTCAGGGTTGACTTGACGTTAATTTTACCAGTATGATTTCTAAAAATGTACTGATATAAACTCCTTGTGGTAAAACCAAAACAAATTTACAAATTAAATATAGGCCATCAAATTAGCTACACATATTTAATGATGCTATTTTGTTAAAACTGTATACCCAACATTAGAGCTTGTCATAGAATGACATAGCCTCAGGACCAGTTTGTAATCAATTTCTTTAATTTGACTTAATAATACTAACTTGGAGAATGGCTATTTGCATAAACGTATTATATAAAATGGTATAACTTTTAGTCTTTATTTGTTTAGGATGATTAGACCCACTAGTTAACCAGAAAAGGGCCAGCTATCAACCCTTGAATGCCAGTTTTGATGCCTGTTGAAAATTCTGTAAAGCTGTGATCACTGAGGCATTGTGGAGTTACTGAAATCTGCCTTCAGTGGATATTTAATGTAATTATTCTTGAAATCTTTATCAGAAAAAAAAGTATTGCCTGTTTTACTACTGGGTTTGCTGTTAGTGAATTGTTGGTTGGTGGGATCTCCACATTGCCTTGGCTTCGCAACACAGCTAGGCCCCCAGGTGTTTCAGCACAGCTTCCTCTGTTTGCCAGCCTTGCTTTACCTCACTTACCTGTTTTGTTTCCTGTAGCACTCAACACCATCTTATATGCTAAACATTTTACTTTGTTTTTGATTGTTTCCATCCAACTAGATTTTAAGTTCTATGAGGTCACAGATTTTTGTCTGTTCGTTAATTGCTAAATCTTCAGTTTCTATTGTAGGGCCTGGCATGTATTAGATGCTCAGTAAATATTTGTTAAATGTATATTAACACTTCTCTTTATTCAACTGCAAACTCAAATGTTCTTTTCTGTGTTATGTGCTTCCAGCTGGGGACAGAGGCCACGTTTGTCTTTAAACATAACTAAACTGGCCCTGAATTGTATAGAATCTTTTTGATTGATCAGTACATGTTTAATCAGTGGAACAATTACCCCCCTTGATTCAGATTCTGTATTTCTATTAATGCAGCCTAAAAGTGCAGTATCTCTTTAAATAGATGTATCATTATATAGGCCCCTATGGAGATGGTTTTTTTTCCTTTTAAATTACCCCAGTTTTAAAATAGTTACATGATATGTGGGAATTTTTTTCCTCAAATTCCTTTGAAGTTAAAATTTATAAAAATACCAGGTATCTTAATTACTACCTGTTTTCTTCAACCACATACTTTTTTTTTTTTATAATTTTTTTTTTTTTTTTTGAGACAGAGTCTCACTCTGTTGCCCAGGCTAGAGTGCTGTGGCGTCAGCCTAGCTCACAGCAACCTCAAACTCCTGGGCTCAAGCAATCCTCCTGCCTCAGCCGCCCAAGTAGCTGGGACTACAGGCATGCGCCACCATGCCCGACTAATTTTTTCTATATATTTTTAGCTGTCCATATAATTTCTTTCTGTTTTTAGTAGAGATGGGGGTCTCGCTCTTGCTCAGGCTGGTCTCGAACTCCTGAGCTCAAACGATCCACCTGCCTTGGCCTCGCAGAGTGCTAGGATTACAGGCGTGAGCCACCGTGCCTGGGCAACCCCATACTTTTTAAAATAATTCTAATTATCTGTTTGAATTTTTTTGTTTTTTTCCTATTTAACATTTTATATAGCATTTTCACATTTTTTATGTATTTCTGGTTATCATTTTTAAAAGTGAATGCCATTTTTAAAAATGAATGTCTTTACATTGGGTTGTTACAACCTAATTCTCTTTTTTAAAAAAATTTATTTTGGAATAATTTGAGACTTACATAACCATGGTATTTTTGTCAAAACTAAGAAGCCAGTATTAGTATGTCATTATTAACTTGAGACTTTATTTGAATTTTACCAGTTTTTCCACTAATGCCTTTTTTGTTTGTTTCAGGATCCAATCCAGGATCTCACTTGGTTTTCATGTCTCCTTAGCCTCTTCAGATCTGTGGTTGTTTCTCAGCCTTTTTCTTTTGTTTGTTTTTCATGACTTATTGAGAGTATTAAAGAGTATTGATCAGGTATTTTGTAGGAATGTACTTCGATTTTGGTTTACCAGATGTTTTCTTGTGATTAGACTGAGGTTATAGGTTGTGAGGTTTGGGGGAAGGAGACCGCAGTGAAATGCACTTCCCATTACATCATGCAAGGGTGTACATCATAGCAACATGACTTGTCACTGGTGATGTTAACCATGATCACTTGGTTATGGTGGTGTTTTCCAGGTTTCTCCTCTGAAACATTACTATTTCCCTTTTCAGACTTTCTTCTTTGAGAGTGAGTCACTTACTCTGGCTCACACTCAAGGGGAAGGGAATTGAATTCTGCCTCCTACAGTGGGGCAGTATATACATATATTAGTTGGAATTCTCTATAAGGAAGGTCCCTTCTCCTTTATGTATGTATTTATGTATGTAGTCACTTACTTATATCATAGACTCACAGATATTTTATTAAGTATAATACTGTTATGATTTATTTTGCTGTTCAAATTTACAGCTTTGGCCATTGGAAATTCCATCATTTTGGTTCCTATCTTTGACATATCCCTGACCTTTCATCTTTTGAGCATTACCTTTCTGCTACAGGCTTGTCTTGTATTTTCCCTGTCTCAGCCCTAGAATTAACCATTTCTACAGAGCCCTGCTTCCTTGTATTGGAGGATGGTATTTAGAAACAAAGGTTATGGGTGCCCTGTATGCTTATCGCTCCTGAGGTGTTACTGCTTCTAGACACTCTGTTGGACAGAGCTTGGAAATACACGTATGTCAGCTAATCCACATTTGGGTACATATATATGTTTCCTTATTTTACTGCATATATTTTAAAATAAATATGAGTTTATACTGTATCTGTGACTCTAATTCATCACCACTCCTTGCTTATTTGTAACTACTTTTTCTGACATTGAGAAACCTTGCTCAATTATATATGATTTATTTGCTTGTTCAACTCTAGTATACACGTAGAGTCCTTTCAGAATTACAAACTATAATAGTACCTTGTGAGAAACAAATTTACCAGCTAGCATAGTGTTTACGTACAGTGCTTTTTGTTGTTATCCTTCCGGTATCTAGTCAAAACAGATTGTCCAGAGTTATGTAGGCTAGCTCCTCCCCTCAACCCTCTTCGCCTTTCATGAGGCTGTCATAAGATTGTAATATAGTTAGACTCATTGTAGAGTCCGCATTCCATCCTGAGATCCACTGATAGCCTGTTTTGTTTTTATTTGTATAGTTTATCATTTTAAAAAATGATTGTCTTTACATCAGGTTGTTGTCTAACTTAACTTTTTCATGAATGTTGTAATTCCTGATCTCACTCATCTGCAGTTTTTTTAGTTGATAGCCAGTACTTATTGTCTCCCTGGCACTGTCTATGCACCTTACACAAATTTATTTCTGGTGACGACTCCATGAGGTACTCTTGAATTAACCTCTTTTTTGTGAGGAGAGTGAGGGACAGAGATGTTAATTGCCCGTGTTCACACACAGCTGGGAAGTGGGAGAACTGGGATATGAACCCAGGTAGTCTGGCTTTGGAGTCCAAGCGTTTGCCTTTTGTTTAAGACTGTTTATAGGACTTAGACTAAATGCTGCCTTATTAATTGAGCTTATTGTTTGAACTTAGTTTGGAATGGAGAGTGCTGCTGCCCCCTCTTTGCCTGGCATCCATAGCAGGCCTTGTTAATCGTGATAACACTCTTTCCTGCTACGCTAGGACATCGCCTGGCCTGCGAATCCTTTAGAAATAACCCTTAAAGTGGTTATATGAGATGAAACCTATTTATCATCTTTGATCTTGTCTTTCTTGAATCCTGATCCTAGTATCCAGTGCATAGCACTGTGCACCTCCTTCTCTTGGATTCCTCTCTCATGTTTTTTCACAGGGTCCATGTTTTCTGTATTTCTCCTCAGCCATAAGATCTGCTTTTCTTAGGTAATTTTTATCACTTACCAATAGTTTAACATCAATATGTCTAAGTTCTCTTTATATTGTTTTCCTTATCCTTACCTGCAAAATCTTATTTACCATTAATTTACTATTCAGTGTATCGAAACAATGGACTTTAACTTAATTGAAATTGTTAAATGAGACTAACAGCTGCCTTCAAAGCATTTAAATATAAAAGCACTATTGAAACTGGAGATTTTTCGTAATAGGCAATTTTATGGCAATCTTGCTGTGAAGTAAACATTTCTTAAGGAAAGGACATCAAGAATGTTGTAATCATATTACTGACATTTTGTTGGGTTCGGGTTTGATTTTATTTAGCCTGGTGTTCAGTTAAGAGTCAAAGTTAATGCTATTAATTTAGTTAGGAAGGATAAGTAGTACATGTTGTTTATTTTGTTTTCTTCACACAAGTAGAAACAGGAACATCTATTTGGCCAGGCCAAATAGATGGCTATTCCGCTGATTAAGCAGATCCTTTAGGAAGAAGAAAGGCATCAAGAACACTGGTGGTGCCTGGGTTCCTTTTTATTTATTTATTTTTGGATTCTTCAGTCATTGAAAGCTGAGTAAGGAGGGGCAGGAATGTCTTTTGTAATGGCCTTTCACAGGTGGGGTAGGGTTGCACGTGAATGAATGCTGATTCCTTGGGCTTGTGTCTTGGACATTCCCTGGGGGCCTCTGTAAACCTGAGAGGTTGGAGGCAGCCCTCCTCTTTCTGGTGATGCTTTTGATGATAATGAAATAAGCTATGAGAACCCATCTTCCATTAATTCAGACATTTCTTGTACAGTTGGTCTTCTGTATCTGTGGGATTCCACATTTGTGGGTTCAACCAACTGTGGATCAAAAGTATTTGGAAAAAAACCAAAAGAGTCTGTACTGGACATGTACATACTTTGTTTCCTTGTCATTGTTCCCTAAACAATATAGTATAACAACTATTTACATAACAGTTATGTTGTATTAGGTATTATAAGTGATCTAGAGATGATTTAAAGTATATGGGAGGATATTCATGGGTTATATTCAAAGACTATGCCATTTTATATCAGGGACTTGAACATCCATGGATTTTGGTGTCTGCGAGGGGATCTTGGAACCCGTCCCCCATGGATACCAAGGGACGGCTGTATTTATAGTCTCAGTGGTAAGTATGTATTTCAGATGCCTTCTATATTTCATGTGGCAGAAAACCTAATCCAGACAGGTTTAAGAAGAAAAAGTTGGGGAGATTTCTTGGCTCCGTAACAGAAAACTTCTGGAATTGATTTGGCAAGTTATACCTGATTTAGGGCTCAAGTGATGTGACGAGGGCCCATTTTTGGCTTTGAGTTTTGGTTTTTTGTTGTTGCTGACTTTCTTCTTTGCGGGGTCTTTTTTTTTTTTTTTTTATGGTTGTAAGATGGCTTCCAGCAAGTCCTTGGACAAAATTTTCCAGGTTTAAGTCTAAGGGAAGAAGAGTGAGCATTCTTGTCCTAGTATTGCAAGGAAACCTTCTGAGATTTTCACTGTGACTGGACTGATTCTGGTCATGTATCCAACCCTGTACCGGTCATTGTCTCCAGGGAGGTGTGGTACCTTGGTCAGGCCAGGGTCACAAGCAACTTGAGTCAGCTTCCTCTGATATACTTGAGTTCTCAGAGAAGAAGTGTGAAGTTCCCACAAAAGGTGAATTGATGCTGGGTGGCAGAAACAACATAGTGTCTACTCCAATGGGACAAAGTAAGATTATAAGGGCATGGTGTTCAGGGTATTTGTGAGTTTGGTTTGATTCATAAAATAGACTCTCTGCACAATGTAATTTTCCTTTATTTTACTTAACCTATATAAATGTAATTTTATAAGGTGTTACTATATTCTGTTAAGACTTTGATAGTCCCCTGCCATATTCTGCTTTGGCTTTTGCATTAAAGAATAGATGTTGTTTTGGTTTTACTGTATACATGTGGAATCTTGTTTTAAAGACTAGAGTTATAATTTTTTTTTTTTTTTGAATAAGAGAAGCTATTTTCATATCCTGGATAAAATTCATATTAGTGTGATTTCTTTCACCTATGAAACTAAACATATGTTTTGAAAGAAAAATTTAAAAACCAGATGTATTCACAAGGTCCTCATCCATTTAGTATTAATAGCAAGTAATTTTAATAAAGTTTCCCTTCTGCAAATATATTAAATATGAATATTTGGAATTGTATTTTAATACTGTACTTGGTTCCAGTATTATGGAAAGATCACTGACAAGGGAATCAGAAGACCTGATTTGAATCTGTCATTTGTTGTGGGAGGGAGGCAAGGGGAGTTAATATCTGAAGGCTCACTCTATGCCAGGTGTAGGTAGAGCTGGGTGTGTTGCATGCATATTTGGTGTTTGTAACCAAACTATGATCTAGATGTATGGATAAGGACTTTAAGGCAATATCAGCTTCCTTAACAGGAAGTCTCAGAAGCTCTGGGTTTTATGCTCAGGATTTCTGGTTGGTCCCCGAGATTCATCTCTTCTTGGGGGTTTCTTGGTAAGAGCAGACATTTCCTCATTTTTCTGGCTCAAGTGGGGATAGTCCACCCTTCCTTTTCATACCTCTAGGTAAACTTTTCAAATGATGTGCTGATAAAAGTTACTCATTATCAGTGTAGGTTAATAGACCTGGTTTTTTGCTTTTGTTTGTTTTTAAGTCTATAGTAATCCTCTTTATCAGTAGTTTTGCTTGGAATGGTTTTAGTTACCCTCGGCCAACTGTAGTCCAAAAATATTAAGATATTTTGAGAGAGAACACAGTCACATAACTTTTATTATAATGTTATAATTGCTCTATTTTATTAGTTATTACTGTTAATCTCTTACTGTGCCTAATTTATAAATTAAACTTTATCATAGGTATGTACGTGTAGGAAAAAACACATAGATTTTACAAATGAATAAAGATGGTTCTTGCTATTGAAGCACTTACAGTGGGGGTGGAGTGGAGTGAAAAACATGAAAATGTTATTTTAATATGTTGTGAATGCTATGATAGTGGGTGGGAGTTTGTTTAACGTAAAACATCCTTTTAATTGTTGCCTTAAACTTCATCTTTTTAAAAAAAAATAGATCTGTCTGTTTAGCCCCATACTTACAAAGAACAGTCTGAATACTCAGATTTTTGTCGTGATATACTTTATTAGAAATGTTGTTATTAATGGTAGAGACAGCATGGAAGGTATTCTAGAATATTAGACAAGGAGGGTTCTAGTACTAAAACATAAACTGCTAACTCATGTAGTATCTCTTTACCAAGACATAAAAATGTACATCCTAAAAAATGAATTGTAATAATACCCACATTGCACATCCATGAAAACTAAACTCGTTTCTGTGGTAGGCTTTATTGCACAGGGTTGCTACCTCTAAGGACCAAGAATTTGTCGAGGCAGCAGATGGACTGGTTTGATTAGCCTATGAGCTACTGAGGCTACAGATAATCCCTTTTCTTTTCAGTTCCTAGGCCTTTGAAGTGCTAAGTGGTCTGAAAATAATTTGCATAGGATTACTTAAGCTCATCTACTAATTGATTAGCAGATATGGAAGAAAATAGTTGCCTCAAAGTTATTTTTTTAAAAATAAAGCTCCATTTCTTCCTAAGTTTGTTGTCCTTTGGTCCCACTTCACTGCCTTCCTAACACCATTTCTACTTTACCTCAAAGAGAAGGGGTCATCTTGAGTTTAGTCTTCCGGTTTCTAACGACTGTCTCAGCTTTGCTCCGCTGTAGCCGCCCACAGACAAAGTCACACTTCGAACCCTTTTACTTGGAATAGTTCTGTCTTGATAATTTCATTTTACCTTATTTCAAGTTCTGAAATTCCTGCGCATTCATATCTCTTCATTCTTCTCGTGTCCTCAGTCCTTTTAATTTGTGACTTTCACCTCTAGGTTCATCCTTGTTGAAGGTGTGCCAGCCAGACTTCTGTCACTGCCATCCAGCTTTCTCTTGTTGAAAGCTTGGATTCCCTTTGGTTCTTTCTTTGCCTTTTGAAACACAGCTCACCTTTTAAGGTTGACTTCAGTTGTCATCTTTCCTGCCATTCTTCCCCAGTTCCTAATATTCTCTTCTCTCCAAAATATTTTTGCATATACAATCAGCCCCCCCCCACCATATCTGTGAATTCCAAATCCATGGATTCAACCAACCAAAGATCAAAAATATTCAGGAAAAAAAAGGATGGTTGTGTCTCGACTGACCACGTGCAGACTTTCCCCCTTGTCATTATTCCCTAAACAATACAACAACTATTTACACAGCAGTTACATTGCATTAGATATCATAAGTAATCTACAGATGATTTAAAGTATACAGGAGATGTGGAATACTGCATCATTTTATATCAGGGAATTGAGCATCCCTGGATTTTGGTATCTGAATGAGAGTCCTGGAACCAGTCCTTTGCAAATACTGAGGGATGATTGTATATCTCATACTGAAATGTATTTTTTCTTCCTTCTTAGGTAACATCAGCTCTATAAGGGCAAGGATTTATTCATGTTTGTATATTCATTTTATTCAACTTGGTATACACTGCCTGGTTCATAATATTTATTACATGCTTGAGAATAGGGATTTTTTTGCCCATCTTTCAGCTCTGAATAAACTACCATCTGCTTTCTCCGTCACCTGGTGGTTGAGTATTCCTGTAGAAGGTTACCCCCTGGCCTCAGGACTCTTTTTCTTCCTGTAAATCTTCTCCTTAGGCAGTTTTCTCTGCCTGAGGGTGTTATGTAAACAGGAAGATAAAGCCCTACTCAGTTATTCAAGCCAGAAAGTCACCTTTTCCCTCACTTTCCATATTTAAATTATCACTTGGTAGAAGTTATCTCCTAAGTAACTGTAGAATTCATTTATTTCTTTCACTCCCCCAACCCCCATGGTCTAAGAGGCTCTTGTCTAGGGATGGTATTGTGGTGGCATCTAACCTGGCTGCGCAGTTCTTTACTCTCCACCCCTGCACCTCTCCTGTTCTTGTACTGCTGTCAGCTTCGTCTTTTCAAAATGTGTATCACCCCTTTCCCCTTTTACTTAAAACACTCTGTGGCTTCCCATTGCTCTTCAGATAAAGCACAAATCCTTAGTATGGCCTGTAAAGCTTTGTGTGGCCTGACAGAAATGTCCTTCTAATCATCATGATTTTAATACTTTTAGAAGAAAATGTTTTAGAAAAGGACGCTTGTTTAGACTTAAGGTGGGGACTCTGCAGTATGAATTAGACATCTGGTGAACTATAGGCTGTCCCCACATTTAAACATAATTGGTTCTTAGAGCCTGCAACTAAAGATAAGGCAGAAAAATTTACTTTGCATTTCCTACATTCGTCTTTTCTCTTGCCAGCAGAAACCCCTCATGTGAATAAAGGTGGCACAAGAGGTTAAAATACAGACTTTATGACAGTGTTTAAGTTGGGAAGCATGATTAAAAGTGTATGGGGAGAGAGTGCTTTAATTTGTACATTATTATATGTCATGCTGAATGTTTTCCATTTTTAGTGCTATTTGTAAATTTTACTTCCTTTTTGGATTTATCTTTTTCAATTATGTTATTCAGTTATGCCTTGCTTCTGTAACAGCTAGTTTAGTGATGAAAAACTTGGAGTATGTTTTACATTTTCTTCCCTCCACAAATGTGGATCTCATTGAGTGAAAACAAGCTTGGGGTATAGTATACTTATTCCTGTAATGGGATCACACTTCTGTAAGATGGCTGCTATTTAGGAGTGAAGAATTTTTGTAAATAAAAATATCTTTTAAAAGTTGTATTAAATAAAAACTTTTCAATGAAATGTTTTAAGGATTTAATGATACAGAGCAAATGAGCACCCTTCTGCAAATACTGACAGGGTAATATGTGTTATTTCCTTTTGATTGTTAGGTTGCTGGGGATTAAAACACAGATGATCATATTCAGGCTGGTTAGATTAGTGATTTTAATATGAAACCATTGCTTTTAGAATAATCATGGGCCAGACTGGGAAGAAATCTGAGAAGGGACCAGTTTGTTGGCGGAAGCGTGTAAAATCAGAGTACATGCGGCTGAGACAGCTCAAGAGGTTCAGACGAGCTGATGAAGTAAAGGTACAATTTTATCTTTTGTGAAAATGTACATACAATTGAGGATACTTTTTTCCCTCCTAAAGTTAAATAAGTTTTAATTTGAAATAGTGCAATTTCAGCCAGGGTCATATTTACAGTAAGATAAATGAAGACTTGGAAGCTTAGGTCCTTGATGTGTCTTAATTAACATTGTACCCTGCACATTAATGATAATGGAAAGGTTTTAACCTAATAGTTATTCAACTTACCTGGAAATCAGTCTTTTTTATATACCTTTATATTGCATGTGTAGACTCGGTCTAAATATAACATCATTTTATGTTTCTAAAGTCATTGTGATTTTTCTTTTTGTACACAAAGTAACAAAGAAAGGATGGAAATAATTTCCTGTTCCCTTCCTATTCTCAGTAAAATAATAAATATGATGTTTTTGTATTATTTGAATGTGGGAAACTACAGTCTAGTGTAAAATCTGTATGCATTTTAGAAAACATTCCTGTTATTTTTGAGAAATCACTAGATTTTAACCTGTTTTAGAGATGTTCACATTTTCTAACAATGAACAATTTCTCCTCTCCTCTCCTCTCCCTCATTTTTTTAAAGAGTATGTTTAGTTCCAATCGTCAGAAAATTTTGGAAAGAACGGAAATCTTAAACCAAGAATGGAAACAGCGAAGGATACAGCCTGTGCACATCATGACTTCTGTGAGCTCATTGCGCGGGACTAGGGAGGTTGGTTAACATAACGTGTTGTAGTAATTATCAACACATTTTGGTTTTTGCTGTTGGAACATTTGGTTGGTATTGGGAGGAAGTTATTGACCTCAGGATGTCCATCTTTATATTGCTATTTCTTTTTAATGTGCAACTATTAATGGCTGCCTATATAGATCACAGTACTAGCTATTCCTATAACAGTTCTACGTGTTTAGAATATGCTTTGACTGTTAGGTAGAGTCCAAGATTATAAGACTAATTTAAAAAAACTTTTAAATCAAATACTCTTTAATGTCCTCATCAGATCACTATTTAGAACAAGGCTTTCTGACTCACCTTTGTCCCCGCCAATATGAATTAGCCATGTGGTAAGAAGTGTTTTTTTTTTCATATTCATGGACTAAGAAAACTCTTTTTATTTTATGTTTTGTTCTCCATAAGAATTTTTAAATTCAGTGTTGAGAGATTGGAATTTCCTTTTCTATAGCATTTTCTGAATGAGGTAGATCTTAATTACTCCAAGAGTTTCCTGTTTTCAAAGAATGGCAATAAATCTATGGTAGAATCTATAATTAAATATCCAATTAAAACACGCTTGCAGCAAGATGAGAAAAAAATGGCAGAAGCTGAACCATTTAGGCATTTCTGTTTAAGTGCCCATGTTGTATAGAAAGACACGGCATAGGATATTTAAATGGGAGTTGAAGCAAAAAGAGGGGAGACAGTGATTTGGAATTAAGATTACACTATGTAGTGGATTGTTTGAGTTTCTAAACATGGGGAGCATCTAAACAATGGAATTTGTTCTCAAATAATTTTTTCAATGAGTAGCCACTTTTATATAGCATTATTGGAATAGTCAAGCAATAATTTGCAGTTGTATGAGCCCTGGTGAGGTTGTATGATGTACAGGCTTCAAAGACTTGTCAGTGATACCAGAATAGCTACAGACATGATCCCAGTGATGATTTCAGTGATGTTCTGGTGTCTTGATGTTGACACATGGTTTAGAGTGATTCTTAGTCATTTATGCATTTTGTTAGGTGACAACTCTTTATAGCTCTGATTTAGGATTATATGAATATGTATTACATGCTGACACTTTCCTCCTCATCGCAGGTTGGAGCCTAGCTATTAGAGGTAAATGGTTTTTATTAATACATTAAGGGTGAAAAGGATTCTTTGCCCATCAGAATATTCTCAAAGGGGATAAGGATGGGGCTTTTAAGTACTTCTTTTGAAAGTTTTGGTTTGGTGATCTTTTGGAAATGTTGAGGTGAAGGGAAAAAATCCTCAATTTTTTTCCTCCCTGGAGGAATAATCTTAAAAATTTGGAGAAATAAGATAGAAATACATGAAGTACTTATTTTTGCCACCCATTACAAATCTAAAAATGCTACCAAAAGTCCAACTTAGATTTACAATAAAAAGTTAAGAGGAATAATGACTTTTGTCACTGTGCTAGGTACTTTGTACACAATACCTCGTTTAATTTTTATGATGGTTATGTTACATCACTAGCTTTTAGAAGCTGAAAGTTTATACAGACGAGGAAACTGAGCTTTAGAGGAGTCAGTTTGCTTGCTCTAATGATCTGATGTGGGCCCAGAAGAGTACAATTTGCTCAGACACATTATGGGATAATAAAGTACATTATTTATGTACAACTTGAATTGCTCATAATGTAATATTTGGCATTAAAGAGTACAGTTTATTCAAGTGGATATTTACTAATTGAATTTTTCTTTTAATTTTGTCAAATGGAGATGTCATTGAATGTAAAGATCCTTGATTTTTTTTTTTTTTAGTTTATGTGAGAAGTTGTGGGAAGAAACTAGCATTTTAATAAAATGGAATTATTTTCTGAACTTAGTGCTTCCACAATACTCCATGCAGGTTGAGAAAAAACATTTTCACAAAATATTGGGGAGAAAAGGAGGAAAATAATCCCCAGCCTTAGGAATTTAATTTTTGTTGCATAGAACTCTGACCTGATCAAGGTCATTGATTTTTTTGAGCCACTGTTGATAACTGATTCTGCTTCAAATGATTCATCTTTTATTTCCCCTTCCCCCTTTAAAACTATCATCACTAACTTTTAAAAGCTGAAGTTTGTGATAACCTTCTTGATATTATTATAATAGATCTTAAAGTTTTAGGGTTGAAAAGGACTTTAGTAGTGATCTCATAGTCCAATCTCCTGACTTTTCAGATGAGAATATCCCTGTTTATTTTTTCTTTGGTTTGAGCATTTCCATCTATATATTAATTTCTTTTGTATGCTTTAAAAATTAGAATCTGAAGTAGGTCAAGCAGGAGGAGAAAATAAATGTGAGCCTGTTTTGCAAAGACTTTCCTAGTAGTTGGCGTGGCAGAATTTCAGACTGCAGTGTTGATCCAAACATGTAAAGACCATAGCATTCAACATTTGAAGTGCCATTATAGGATTGTTGTAACTAACTGCTTATTTTTATAAGCTAATTGTGTATAAGTGCTGATGTCTTCAGCTTAAATCCTCTGTAGCATGATGAATCAATGACAATTTTTAGTTCTTCAGTCAAGTCTTATACTTTACTTCCTTCTATAGTTGTAGAAGTAGATACATTGTTTTTAAAATGACTGATTTTCTCCAGTCTATTTTGGTAAAGAATGTCTGACAAAAGTTTACTTTCTGATCTAATGAAGTGACTGCTTGTAGGTGGTGACTTCAAATCAAGGAGCTCTGCAGTTGAACCTTAGGATAACATCTTTAATATATTGTTTTCTTAATGCATTTTTAAGATACTTCGGCATACCTGTTTTTTGTTATTACAATTACAGAGCCTGAGCAGTGTTGTCCATAGAATTCTAATACAGAATATGTTTCTATTTTATCTTTTTAGAAATATTTCTGACTTCTCGAAGGCAATGACTTGACTTCTTGAAGGCAGCGACTGTGTATTATTTACATTTATTTCCTTTCTTCTTCAATTAATCTTTTTAAGGAGCATCTAGCTTCAAGGTGTCATTATGCATTATATATAGGCCAAGGAATTATACTTTATTCCCACAATATATCACCTATCAAAAGAGTGTTTCTAGGTGATTACTTTGTCCTATCAAGCAGTAAAAACTATCTTCTGGAAAATAGTTTCTGGAAGACTTTACATTGGTTGTCATATTCAGTCTGTCTGTTTTTCCAGTTTTAATGAAGGGACTGGTTTAGGAATTACTCTTGAAGTTCTCATTAGTGTATTTCTTTTTGTGCATTTGTCTATTTCCTGCTAAAAACCACAAGACACTTTCTTCTTCACTGATTCTTCATATCAACATTTATCCTACTTTACATGTATTATGACTGTGAAAGAGGGGCTTGCTCAGATAATGCCTGTCTTCTGGGCAAGTGGTACGATTAGTTTAGTAATTTAATAAAATTATCCTGCCAATATGCATTTCTTGATCCCAGGAAAATATATTCTTGTAAGAGTTCTGTGTCTTGTTTACTATGAAAAGAGTGAGAATTTTTGGTTTATGTTTAGTCATGGAGCTGCAGAATGTCTAACCTGGAAGCAGCATCAGAAGGACATCATGATCCTCATATTCATAAAGAATTTAAAACCTTTTGAACTTTTCAGTTTACATAGGTTTGCTCTTCCTAGTAGTATTTGAAATGATTGTAAGTTCATTTCTTATCATTTGATATTTGCAAAAGATTGTTTTTGGGAGAGGATTCTATCAAAATAATGTGTAAGGCCTTTCATATGTTGGCAGTTTGGCCTTTTTGTCGGAGAAGAAAAGCATTGTCTGGTTTACGGGAAAACACTTGATTGCATTATTTATTGACTTGGTAATATGGTTTCCTCAGACATTGTAAGTAGAAACCTAGTTACTATTTACAAAGAATAAATAATATCCTAGTATAGCCAATGTATAATTTAGTGTACTTCACTCAGTTAACATTCTTAACTTTCAATACAGTAACAGCCTTTCTTTATATATTTTAGGATCATACGACCTATAGGTTTAGATTCTCATGAGCCTTTTGAGCAAGTATAGCAGGGACCTAGGTAATTTTCTCATGTCTTTGAAATAAATGGATGGCTCTCACAAGTGTCTGTCTTACTCTCAGTCTGAACTTGGTGCCATGGATTCTTGGTGCCTCAAGTCTCTCAGTTGCTTTCTGTGGCTCCTTGCCTCTCTTACATTGGTTGGTTTTACTTAGAGACTTGAGTCAGTCCTTTCCACCTGTATAACTTGTAAATTGCTGCAGCCTTTGCTTTCTTTAGGCTGAAATAGATGTAACATTTCTTAAATGATCATGAAAAGGGGTGTTTTCCTTTTCTTTTGAAGGGGAACTAATATAAGCATTTTATGCTTTTCCAAAAGATAAGTTTAAAAAAAAAGAAAGGCCATTTATGGTGCTTGAGTTTATGTCATTATATATTAAAATGTATATCATTTATAATTGAGTGTATAAATTTAAATTTAAGATTATGTATCTCAAGTTTAATAAGTAAATTTTTAAAAAATGTCAAATGTTTATATTTTGGGCAACTACTAAACTAACAGAAGTTGCTAGAACGCTGTATATGTAGTTTATATATTAACAGTTATTAAGTTGACTATTATATAAAGATCATGTCTCTTCCCCACATGCAAATTCAAATTTAGACAACTTATTTAATAAACAAAACAAACCCAAACGGAAAGAAATGCTTTCGTAGTCTTTAATGTTAAAAATTGTTTTAGTCTCTGAAGAAATAAGCAAATTTTATTAGACCTAGGACTTTTGTCATAATTTAGCTTGATTATGTGGATTGACTTAAATTCAATCCTTAGGATTCTGTTTTATCTTCTTATTATAAATTTTGTAAAAGAAATTACTTGAATAATATTTTGGGAAAGTTGGGCAGGTTTCACAACCTATCCTGGGAACTGATGAGGCAGTTTTATGCTAGCTAATGTGACTGTCTATTGGGTTAATAAAACTTGTTTAAAAGTTTTATCTTTTTCTCTCCAATTAAGAAGTCATTGTAAAGTGATTATTGTAAAAATTCAAATAACATAGAAATATATAAAACAGAAGTTAAAAATCCCTGTAGTCCAACCCATCTGGATTTTATCCTTTCAGATTTCTTTATCTATATATACTAGCATGTCAATAGTATTTATTTTATTTTAAAATTTACTGGCCAGATAATACATACCTGCCATTTTAGGCCATCACTTTACAACCTCTGTTCACATTTTCTTCATTCTCTTTAAAAATGTGTAATATTTGATACTATGGATATACTGTAATTTATTGCCCTATTCTTAATTGATGGACAGCTAGGTTTTTATTTTTTAGTTTTGCAGTTAGTGGTGAAGTGAGCATCTTTCACATACATCTTTGCATGTTTTGAGTAATTCTGTAGGATAGGTTCCTAAGAATAGAATTGTTAGATGAAGATGTTATGCGTATTTAAAATTTTAGATGCCCCCTAAAAGTTTTGTATTACCCCCCCACCAGCTATTTATGGTAATGTCTATTTACCTATATTCCCAACACAATATATTATCAGCCTTTTTTTTTTTTTTTTTTTGAGACAGAGTCTCGCTCTGTTGCCCTGGGTAGTGTGCAGTGGCATGATCATAGCTCACAGCAACCTCAAACTCTTGGGCTCAAGCCATTCTCTGGCCTCAGCCTCCCAAGTAGCTGGGACTACAGGTGTGTGCCACGATGCCCGGGTAATTTTTCTGTGTTGAATAGAGATGGAGTCTTGCTCTTGCTCAGGCTAGTCTTGAAATTTTGTGTTCAAGCAGTCATCCCGCTTCCCAAAGTGCTACGATTACAGACGTGAGCCACTGTACTTGGCTTATCAGTCTTTTTAATCTTCATTTGCAGTGTCATAGGTAAAAATTGTTGTAATTTGTTACAGTTTGCCTTCAATTATTCAGTGGAGTTGAGTATCAATTGTTTCTTTATATTTCTTTTCTGAATTGGCTGTTATGGTGTTGAATCTTTTAAATTAGGTTGGGCTTTTTCTTACGATTTGTAAGGACTTTTTGTATCTTATATCAGTTTTTAATCATCTGTTTTGCATGGTTTTTTCCTTCGTTTTGATGTTATTTTTGGTATATTTTGATTACGGTTTTTTTCCTTTTGACTTTTGTGTTTCTTAAAGGCTTAGAAAGTCTTTCTCCACCTCAAGATTATAAATTATCTACCTGTCATTCTTTAGTTTTGTTTTTATTTTTATATTCCAGTATCATTTAAACCATTGGGAATTTCCTTTGGTGTAAACAGTGAGTGGGGCATTTGGTTTTTAATTTTTTTCTATTTAGCTTTCTAGTTGTTTCAACGCTATTGAATAAGCAGGGAACAGTTGAGGAATTATAACCTATTTGCGAAGATGAACAGAATCAGCCTACTTGATTGGTGATTTCCTCAGCAAGACTACACTTGAGCAAGGACTTGAGCATGTCCCCTCAGACACTACAGCCTTGTGACACTCTTGCCTATTTGTTTTTAATTGGTACCTCTACTACTCTATAGTATTAAGTTCCAAATTCACTGTCATTTAAACAAGGCTTCAAAACAGTTTACTGCCATAGCTTATGGAAACCATAGACTTATATAATACTCTATTCCATTTCTTGTGATTTTTTTCCCCCAGTGATAGAAATTGTTTTATTTTCTACTCACAGGACTGTTTTTGAATCAGATTCTTGAGTTTACATGCAGAGCCATGATTATGGCTTTATTTACCTGCTTTATGTGCTCTTTTGAGTGCTTTGTGATTTTACCAGATTATGTCCTATTTCTGTTCTGTTTCTGATCTTTCCAGCATTTTAGCAAAACTGGAAATTTTAGGAAAGCTATAGATGATGAAGGTATGATTTCCCTAACAGCCCCTTTCAAACCCAGACTGCGTTGAGTTTTAACCTAGGATTAACTAGGTTTGTATGTTTATGATCTCTTTAATTCAAGGCCAGATTTCTGAAGCTGGGATGCAGGGAAGAACTTCCAGGGTCTAAACTTCCTGAAATTGTATTCCAAATATTACATGTTCTAATGTTAAATGCTACTTATGCCTCCCCTACTGGGAAGAAGTATAAGAACTGACACAGGATAAAAGTGAACTCAGAAGCAAATATCCTTATGTTGTTAGGTAGAGGTTCTTCTAATCTGGAATGGATCTGTAACATAAATATATAACAAAGCAAATTGAAATAATTTACAATCTCGTATGAACCACTCCTTTTCTTCCCTTATCTCCAACACTCTTGATTAGTTGCTTTCATTAGATACATTTATGTCAAGATCTTAACTGGATTTTTTTCTTCCCATTTTTATTTCTGCCCCTCTCCTGTTTGAGCCACTCATTTTTTTCATGAATATCTTCTTCAATCACCCTTCTCCTCTTTTGTCTTCTAAACCTGGTTATGAAGTCACTTCGGTTATTGAGCTTTTAAAACTTTATCCAAACAATATTTATCTCATTCCAGTATTTCTTCAGTACTTCCTTCACATAAAAGTAGTCTGAATTTAAATTATGTACATTGACATTTTCGCCAGAAGGCTAGCAAATTTAAAACTTGGGTGTGTTATCTTTTCTTTCTCAAATTCCTGAGGCGTATAATAAGGTGTTTCAGAAATCATCTTCAGCTTTTCTCTAGGATTGGTGGCAGCTGATGCTTTCTCCTGACCCTTCCTCTCCGGGGTGACAACCTTCCTGTACCTTCCTCATTGTTCTCATACAGAAAGGCTAAAGAATGTCAGATAATGTCAGCAGTTCACTGTGCCTCAGGCATGAGTTAAATGGACTAACCAGTATCCTAGAGTATTTTTTACTTGACTGACTTGTATATTTCCCCCTACTATACGGAAGTTGGATTTAACCCTTTTCATGTTAAAGATTATTCTGAGGCAAGATGGCTGTGGCTATTATCCTTTGGGATGTCCTGCTATAAAATGGGGAGTCATACTTACCTCACAGGGCAGTTGTGAATTTTAAAGAAATTAACTTTGCTAAAAAGTCTCTAGCACAGTGCTTGGCACATTAGTAGGGTGTGTTAATTTCTTTCCCTTCCCTGCAGGCCATTCACCTGCTCTTCCCTCTACGATTTTCCATAACACAGTTTTTACTTGGAACCAGCCTTCTGCCAAGAGTCTCAGTTTGGTTGTGTACTCCTACAACTACTATTTTTGGCTTGACTTCCCTCTCCAGCTCCCAGTGGTCCAGCCACACAGTCGCCTATTGTACCAGCTGGTTGATGTAAGTTTATCCATCCTAAGAGGAACCTGGTTACTTACCAGTAAGCTGCATTTCTCTGAAAATGTAGCATCCTTGATAACTAGTCTAGTTTTTTTTCTTTCTTTATCATTGATGATGAATTATCTCTAAGTTTCTTGTGTGACCCTTAAGTCGGATCTAGAATTAGAAAATTCAGTCTGTTGATACAGGTCTCCTAGTGAGTCGCTGAATCCAGGACACATGTCTCTGATTAGGCAAAATGCTGTGGAGGCCCATGAGGTCAAAATTCTTTTCACTACTGTGAATGACATGAGACTTAATTATATAAATTGTCAAGGATGATACATTTTGAAAGAAAAAAAAAGTTGCTGGTAAGTAACTGGGATTTTTGAGTATTTTTCCCAAACTTGTTTTAGCAACAAATGCTTTTGCATTTGAATATTTCATAAATGAAAGGAATATGGTTATTAGTTAAGATTAATAGTTAAAGAATGGGATAGGTTTCTAGATATACTGAGGTGTGGGGGGGAGACCGTTAGTTTTCTAAATAGGTGCTCTCTCAGCTTTAAACAGAAATTGAAGTCTCCATTAGAGAAAATCGGGAAATGCAGTTGGTTCATTCCAGAAACATTTTTTGAGTGCCTACTTTTTTTTGAGACACTGTGCTGAGTATTGTTTCAAGACAGGGAGGTAAAAACCACATTTTGACTCAGCTGCTTTTGCCCTCAGAGAGCTTATTTCCTGTCCCTTTGGTGACTCTTGTGTGACTCAGAACTGAGATGATGGGGTATTGGAGTATGACTGAGGTATGGGATTGGAAGCAGAACTCAGTGCTGCAGCCTATGCCTTCGTATTTTCTGTGCTTCTGTAAGTTCTTCTGTTCATGGGAAAAATCAGCTGACTTCATTCAGTATACTCAGAACATTTTCTACATCACCAGAGCAAACAAATGAAGCAAAGCCAAATGTCCCTTCTGTCTAGTAGTTGAAAAGGATATTCAACTGTCTAACCTTATGTGAGACCTTGGACTTAGATGTCAAAGCAGGTGAGTAAGTCAGAATTGCAGGGGCAGCCCACTCCCCCTTAAACTTTCAAGATGGCTCAGCTTCAGAATTAAAGCCACAGAAAACTAATTTATTCCCATCGAATGTAAAACAAAAACCAAAACTTTTTTTTAAGAAATAAAATTATTTTGTATTTTTAAAACCATTGGTTGGTATATAATATTTTATTTGTTAATAGAACCACCCCCACCCCCACATTTACCCAGGTAAGAAGAAAGGAGGAAAAAAAACTTGGAAGTAATAGAATAAGAGGAGAAAGGTGGCAGAGGAGATGCTCTTGTAGCATTTGTCATGTCTCTATTTTATATAGCAGATACTGCATGGCTATAGTTATTATTTTACCCTTTGAGCATCTCAAGGGCAAGAACTACAGTGCAGTAATTAAGCTGTTGGGTGTTAGTCAAACTTAGGTTTTAATCCTGGTTTGGTAATTTACAACCTTTCTGACTAGTCAAATTATTTAACTTCTCTGAACCTCAGTGCCCTCATTTATGAAGTTGTGATGCTAAAACTATGTCATAAGATCGTAATGAAGAATAATTAAGATAATGTATATAAGCACTTAGCACAGTGCCTGCAACATAGTACGTGCTCAATAAATGTTAACTGCTGTTCTTATTGGATTAGTGGATGGATGGATGAAGGATTGTCTTAGAGGCCAAATAGTGGGAAAAGGAAAGATTGTGGGTGCTGGAGTGTTAGTAAGCCATTCATACCTTCTTATTTACTTGAGTTACAAGCTTTGTAGTATTATTATAGTCTTTGTCTTTGCCTTTTTGGAAAGCAAATTAATAGATTAATCACTGTCACAGTTCTTCCTAACTACTCTATTCTTAAACCTTTACTTCCACTAAGGAAGGAATTATTTTTGTGGTGCAGTGACTGTGATGATTGTGAGATTATCCCACTGGCCTGATGCGATGCTGAGGGTTAGTTAGGTGTGGTCTGTATGCAAAGATTTCTACTCTGATTTCACCAGACCTAGTTCTGCTATTTTTAAGACATTTTAAATAAAAATTAGACATTTAATATGTATGTGTGTATATATGTATGATTTTTTGGTTTCATTTTACTACTTCAATTCTTTTTGCTCTATTTTCATTGATTGTAGATTATGAATGCATGTCTTGGGTAGTTTTAGAAGGCTCTTGGAGACCTGATGCTTGGGTAATAGTATGCTATAAGTAAAGCTGGATTCCCAGACAGCATGGAAAATGCTGTGGTTTTTTACCATGTTTCACAGAGTCAAAGATGCAAAATTTTTAATACTTTAACATCTGAAGCCAATGTGCATCTTAGAATCACTGTGATAAGAAAGCATTATATCACAGTTTATCCACCAACCTTTTTTCTTTAGTGATACAGAAGATAATGGCATGCCTTGAAGTTGATATCTTCATAGATTGCATGAAATACAGTATTTCAAGGGACTGTGTATATTTATATATTATAGAAATATGGCATCATGGCAATGTGTGTAGTGGGTGGTAAGAGCAGGTGCTCCAGAGTCAGACTTTTGGGGTTTCAGCTCTAGCTCTGTATGTTGTATGACTGTGGGCAAGTTACTTATCCTTTCTTTACCTTAATTTTCTCACCTGTAAAATAGGGGTTAAGAATAGTATCCAGCTTACAGTGTTGTAATGAGGACTAAATATAATAAGACACGTAATGTGTTTAAAATAGTGCCTAGCACATTTGAAGTACTTAATAATATTAGCTGTTATTCAGAGATTACAGTTTTATAGAATTGATTTGAATTCATTTTGTTTTGATTGAGACTCAGCTCTATTATCCTTAATATCTGTGTATCATCTGATAATATCAGCAAATGATACTTGGTTTCTTAAAAGGAAAGATAAAGATAAGAAAGGTTAACCCAACAAGTTTTCTTTTTAAGTAAGATTTAAGTGGCATATTTGGTATATATGGTACTATTCTGTGTGGTTAAGATGTAGGAGAAGTTAACATGAGCTAGGAAATTTTCTAGTGAAAGCACGGAGCAGTTTATGAGATTACTGAGGCTGACATAAACATAATTTTTGATTCTTGTTGATATGGGTAAGTATGGGAAGGGTTGAAGACTTGAACATTTGCAAAACCTGAAGAATTTTTTACCCTAAGTAAAAAAGAGAGAGAGAAGAGAGAATCCTTTTTGGTTTTTATGAACTTTATTGTCTTAGGTAAAGAAATGATTTTTTTTTTTCAAAATTATTTAAGTAGGCAGCATCTCTTTACATATGATGGCTACAGCTTAAGCTTGTCCTTTTATTCTTAAGAGTCAATTTTATTTTTTCTGTTTTAGTGTTCGGTGACCAGTGACTTGGATTTTCCAACACAAGTCATCCCATTAAAGACTCTGAATGCAGTTGCTTCAGTACCCATAATGTATTCTTGGTCTCCCCTACAGCAGAATTTTATGGTATGTAAATAAGGTATCTTCTGCTTACTTGATAACTTATTTTAAATAAAAAAGTATAGATCATTCTCTAGTCATGGTGAATCAAGATAGTATAAATAAAAACAGCTATCAAAATGATAGCAGTTAGAGTGATTTTTAAAAATTAATATAGTGTTTTTTTAAATGCCTTTGCAGTGTTGCTTTTTTCCTATACTTTTCAAAGGAAAAGTGTTAAGCAAAAACCACAGGAAACCATAACCTAGGATTAAAAACACTTAAAAGGTGAAGCTTATATTTAATAGATGTTATACTTGAAGAAGTTAGTATCCTGTAATCTGTCTGACTTTGAGTTTTTGTTAATTGAGGATGTACTATTTAAAATAATTTTAGACAGCATGTTATTAAGCGATAACGTACACTGTGACATATTCTGAGGGCTTATAAAACAAAAAAACATATTTCCACAGGTCTAATAATTTTGTAATGAACTGCTAGTATTTAACTCTTTATAGAAGTAAAATTAAGGAGGGTGGGACAAAAGAGAAATTCAAGTATGCATTCTTGACTTGTGTTGTTAAAAATTAAACATTTATGACTGGACACAGTGGCTCGTGCCCATAATCCCAGCACTTTGGGAGGCCAAGGTAGCAGGATCCCTTGAGCCCAGGAATTCGAGACTAGCCTGGGCAACAAAGTGAGACCCTGTCTCTACAAAAAAATAAATTAGCTGGGCATGGTTGTGTGCACCTGTAGTCCTCCCTATCAGGAGGCTGAGGTGGGAGGATCACTTGAGCCCAGGAGTTAAAGACAATAGTGAGCTATGATTGAGGCTGCAGTGGGCTATGATCGTGCCACTGTACTCCAGCCTGGGTGACAGAGTGAGACCCCATCTCTTTAAGGAAAAAAAAAAAGAGAAAATTTTATTATTTGATATATAAAGCAGGAAGGCAAATAAAATGTTGATGGAAGTCCTTGGTGAAACCTACTTTAGAGAATTGCTGACTAGGTTAAAAAAATAGATGTTTCTAATATCTTTAGAAACAGTAACTTTTCTCTTAACACTTTTTACAGTGGAGAGTTAAAAGTAAACCAGTTACTCTTCTGCAGTTTCATACATTTGCATGTTGAAGACTTTATTTAAAAACATTTAGCTTGAGAATTATATTGTAAGACTTTGAGGTTTCATATTTTCACTGACTGAAATTCTGAATGAATTTAGTGTTTAAATTTTTCAATAAATATTATTTATGAATCACGTGGGTTTTGTTGGTCATTGACCAAAGTAAATTAGGCAGACTATCTTCTTATTATGGTGAGGATATGTTTTGGGGAGCAAAGATTATGTGGATACAGTTGGGAAGAGAAAATAACCAAATGTCACTTAATTTCTTTGGACATAAGCCAAAATTAACTCCTATTTTAAATGGGATTAGTGCGAGTGAGATGAGATTAAAACAGGATTCTACTGTTTACATAAGCTTGGATCTGAGTAGATTAATACATGAAAGTCTAAATTTTCATTTTATATCCTATCCCTTTTCCTTGTTTGTCTAAGATTGTATTATGAAGTTCTTTATGAATTCTCCAGTTGTCCTAAATTTGTTATTTGGGGATTACTTGAGATTATTTTTCCTTTTCTTCTAATTTCCTGCTTGCTACTGCTGAACCGTCTTGTGTGTTTTATGGCCTTTCCCTGTGTCTTCTTCCGTATTGAGCTTGGTCACAATTCTGGTCCCAGCCTATGCCATCATGTCCTCCAGTCAGCCTTAGCCAGTCCATTCTGTTTATCAGAATTATCTTTCTAAAATTGTTATTAACCAATACACTGTTCAAAGACCTCTTAAGACTTAGACCTATCTTCACTTTGAATTAGTCTCTTTAAACATGTACTTCAGAACTATCCAGTCTTCATTCACAGTTAGTGTCATTTTTATTCTTTATTGAAAATTCCCTTCCTCCCATAATTGTCAGCTTTCTTTCCTTTGTATTCTTAAGTACTCCATTCTCTCTGAACTTTTCTTTGATTGGCTCTTTTCCTGCAAATTAGCACCCTTTTTCTTCCCTGTTGTCTTCCAAACCTTGATATGAACTCATCTATCATCTTTACTAGCACTGTCAACTTTGATATACATCCTGTTCATCTAAGTATTGAAATATTTTATATTTTTGTAGAATATTCTTATTTTATATAAGTATAAATCCTTTAGGCATAAACTTTAATAGATTATTGATACTCTATTTTACATCCCTAGAATTTTATTATATTGAATATTTTGAATTGACATGATTGAATAACTAGATCATTGAGTGAAGTTTAGAAATCTTATCATGATAGCTTTTTGGTATGGATATTTATAGTTGATCTTGATAAACTATATTTCATCAGTTCTAAGACACATTCCCCCCCATTTTAACATTTGAAATAGGAATGTGTCTTAATTGATGATGCCTCATGGTAATCTGGAACACTTTTCTTTCTTAGAGGAACAAAAAATAATGGTAAATTTTAGCCGTACCAAGAGTGAGATCCAATCTCTACAAAAAACAGAAACATTAGCCAGGTGTAGGGGGTGCACACCTATAGACCCAGCTACTCGGAAGGCAGGAGGATCGCTTGAGCCCAGGAATGGGAGGTTGTAGTGAGCTATGAAGACGCCACTGCACTCTAGCCCGAGCAACAGAGACCTTGTCTCAAAAAAAAAAAAGTTTTTAATTATTGATAACATGTTAGATTAAGTATAGTGTTTTTTCTTAAATTTATTTTTTTCCTGTCAACAGTTTTTCTCAGGTATGCTTACTGGTGAGAGGAGTCTTTTATTCCTTGATAGATTTTTGAGTCTGCTGACTAGTATCTTAAATCTGGAGAACTAGTAAAGACATCCACTTATGAAAAAAAAAGTTAATATTTTAGTTATCTCACATTGACTTTTTAAAAATATTTTGATACTTAGCTTTTTAAATATTTGTTTTACTTTATAGGTGGAAGATGAAACTGTTTTGCATAACATTCCTTATATGGGGGATGAAGTTTTAGACCAGGATGGCACTTTCATTGAAGAACTAATAAAAAATTATGATGGGAAAGTCCATGGGGATAGAGGTGAGCTATTTGTTTATTCTCTGGGAAAATCACTAAAGAATGGAGATGTACTTTGGTTTATTAAGCAAAGGTGTGAAAATAATTTTTTAATATTGAAATTAAGTTTTTCACTGGACTAAAAAGGACTAGCCTGGGCTCACAAGTCTGTAATTTTCATTGTTTTCCCTAAGGCTTTTTACATTAGAGGATCATGTTTGCCACCTGGTAATTATCCATAGTAGTTTATAACATAAGTTACAGTGGCAGTAACATGTAAGTTAAATAGAAATTGTTTGAGTGTATGTAGATTTTAAGATTCTTTAGTATTAATAGTAAAACTAAGATTAGAGCCCTGCTTTTGTGGCATATGGGCTCCAAAAGGCCCTACTGCTCAAAAATACCTTCCACATAGGCTATTGCAGTTCCTGAAGTTCAATCATTAAGAGTGATAGCTTCAAGTTTTTTTTATTTTTAGGAGGCCCTGTTAAAGTGTCTGAAAGGAGGGTAATATTTATAGTATCATCATCATCCATTGTCTTTATTAGGGGAAAGCAGAGTCTGAAGTGACCAGTTAAAGGACAGATCCATTGCTTGGGAGGAGACTAACTCCACAATTATAGTAATTCCTGGAGGACTGGGTCAGTACTAGGCACTGGAACATTTTGGGGAGGGATGATTCAAGAGAAAGTGGCAGGTATTGAAGGTAAAATCTGCATCCTAACTTTGCTTAAGGCCAGTTCTGGAAATGATTTTATCTTTTCCTCCCCTCATTGTAATAATGTGCTAATTGATAGTCTATGGCTATTTCTTCCAAGTTAGAAAAAGCATACATAAACTTCCATCATTACCACTTTTCCCTGTGTATTGCTGACATTTGACTTGATGAATTTCAGAATGTGGGTTTATAAATGATGAAATTTTTGTGGAGTTGGTGAATGCTCTTGGTCAATATAATGATGATGATGATGATGACGACGGAGATGATCCTGATGAAAGAGAAGAAAAACAGAAAGATATTGAGGATCACCGAGATGGTATGTCTGATTATTAGGTTTCTGTGTAGCCATTATAGCATTCTTACAAAAACAACAGATCAAAAGCAGAACTTAGTTCCTTTTCTTTTTCTTTCATTGTTGAGTATAACATCGATAGTAGCATGATCAAAATTAGAATATTATTTGCAACATTTCATGATCCACTTGAACGTTTTTGTTTCCTTTGGCTAGTAAAAGAACGTAATCTTTTTTGGGGGGAGCTTCACTTGGGCAATCATCATAATCATCATTATAATATATAACATATTGATCATTTAGTACTACGTACAAGTTGTATGTTTATCACTTCATATGCACCAGCTTACTTAATCCGCAAAACAGCTTCATGAGCTAGATATTATTATCAGATCCATTTTATATTCAAGGAGACAGATTTAGAAAGGTTAAGTAACATATGTAAGATTACACTATTGGGAAGAACCAGGATCTCGAACACTGTGATGATAACCTGGGCCTAACTGACTCCAGGGCCCATGCTTTTAACCCCTATACTAACTATGACTTACCAGCAAAATAGTCGATCCTAAGAGCTGATAGGTGGTGTTCTCTACTTGCAAAGCTTATAGTAAAGCAGCACAGAAGAATATGGGGAAAAATTGTAATTACAAAAAAGTATACTGTTTAAAAAAACAAACAGCAAGGTACCTTAATGATCATCTAGTTCAGCTCCATTTTATGGATGAGGAAACAGACCCAAGTGGTTAAGTGATCAGCCCTGGTCCAGTTAGTAGCAGAGCTGGGATTAGAACTTAGGTTTCTGCCTCTTAGTGCCTTTTTTTTTTTTTTCCCCTCTTTTTTTGGAGATGGTCTTGCTTGTTGTCCAGGCTGGAGAGCAGTGGTGTGATCATAGCTCACTGCAGCCTCCAACTCCTAGGCTAAAGTGATCCTCCTGCCTCTGTCTCCCAAATTGCTACGATGACAAGAGCAGCCACCACGCCTGTCCTTCCCCATGCTCTTAAAATCTTTCAAATTTGAATTTGAATTTTGTGTTTGACCTATGGGCATACCAGACATATGTGAAATATCATAGAAGTAAGTGAGACATAAAGTTGATGATTTCTTAGAAAATCACCTTTGTTACAGAGATACAGTTGGGTGAAGAAAACAAAAAGATTGAAAACTTGTTTACTTCCATTCTTTTTTTTCTCTTTCGTAATTTTCCTGTTTAGATAAGGAAAGCCGCCCACCTCGGAAATTTCCTTCTGATAAAATTTTTGAAGCCATTTCCTCAATGTTTCCAGATAAGGGCACAGCAGAAGAACTAAAGGAAAAGTAAGATTTGTTCTTTTGAGGCAAACTTGCCTTGTGTGGTATGTACCTCACCACTTTGGTTTATTACAAGTGAAATAAATACAGCTGGTGAGCCGCCCCACTTCATTGGTTCATAGTGTTTGTGGGATACTGGAAGCAGTATCTTTATATATGAGTGCTACTTTGTACTCCGAAACATTTCCTGTAGATAGAATACATACATATAAAAATTATGTGTGTATACACATATACATAAATGTATTTATATGCACATACATGTAATTTACAGTGGTACATTTAGAGGAAAATTTCCCAGGATACTGGTAAAAATTTTAGTACAGTTGATATTTAATTAAAACTATATAATATCCTTTTTAATGATATACCTGGATCATATCAATGAATTTGATTCTTGATACCAGGCATAGATTTAATTGGCTTTTTATCTAAATAAAAATTATTGTAGGTTAGAACCATTCCTTTGTGTTTTAATCAAGATAAACATAAAAAATGATACATGGAAACCATTTCGAAACTTTATTTTCAAAAAAATGATTTTTGTTTCATGTTTACTTACATTTTTCTTGGTTAATGTCAGATATAAAGAACTCACCGAACAGCAGCTCCCAGGCGCACTTCCTCCTGAATGTACCCCCAACATAGATGGACCAAATGCTAAATCTGTTCAGAGGGAGCAAAGCTTACATTCATTTCATACGCTTTTCTGTAGGCGATGTTTTAAATATGACTGCTTCCTACATCGTAAGTGCAATTATTGTACGTTTTCATTTTTTATCTTTGTTGTGGAATTATGTCTTAAAGCAGCTTAGAATGTGCTATCATTTATTACAACTAGAATGTATCATTTAATCTTGTAGTTAATATTGGAAAGTATATTAAGATCCCAGTATTGATTTTACTTTGTTGCTTGAGGATTGCTGTGAAATCTTTTGCATGCATTTAATTTGGACTACTGTTCCCCACTAATTCAGAATACAGGTCAGTGATTTTTCCATAAATGCTAACTAAGCAGTTGTTTTATAATAAAACTATTATTATGAATTAGCTGGTAGCCCAGAGCAGCACTACTGATATCGATGAATAAATTGTGTTGAATACGAAATTGGCTAAAAAGATGTCTTATAAATTCTCATCTGTTTAGAGTCAAATCTTTTTTTTGTCCTCTGAGTAAGTTGCATTTTAAAATACCTGCATTTGAATACAAGTAAAGCATAAAATGTTCTTAATGAAATTTAAGTATGGTACATACAATAATAGTTTTTTTCCCCTGATATTTCTAAGGAATGAAATTTCTTAGTAACTTTTCCTGGTAATTGGAACTTAAATTATTTAAATGCAGTTTAAAAAGCATCAGCTACTTTTGAGGTACATTTTGAAAATGTATTTCATACCTCCTAATTTTCCTAAATAGAATAGTTTAATAAGTTTAGCTTTTCCCTTTTACCTATGGCATTGTAATACCTTTAGGGGCTTTTGACCCTATTATGTAAAGTTGTTTTCCGCTATACTAAATGGCCACACATTGCTGTCCTGCCTTTTACAGATTATTATCCACTGGTGTAGCTTAATGTTAATAAGCTTGCTCAAGCAGTTATGTCTCACCTCCTTTTAAGTTTTTGCTCTATCTACTTATATTTGCTGCAGCTCATAATTTGTTGAGTGTGTATATTGGTCTGGAAGGGTTAAGTTTTGTTTTTGTGTTAGTTAGACATGTTAGTGTTTTAGTTATCTTAAATTAGAAAAACTTGTAGTTTTAGAATAATCATTATATCTCCATCTCAATACTGCTGTTGTCTGCACTCCTAATCTAGTTTAAATTGATGATTTGGTGGTTTTAATAATCGGTAGTAAGTCATCCATTTGTTGGTTCAGCTGTTGGACCATTAAGCCCTTGAAATAGTTGTGTTGAATTGTCTTTTAATTCTCCTTTACACACCGTCATTTTATAAAATACGTCTAATTTTTATTAAGAATATTGTAAATTGTGTCCAGATATCACTATAGCAAAAGAATTGGGTGGAAGCTCTATTTTGAAATCATTGAAAGAGTCCTTCCAATTTGTTATTTATAGATATAGCATTTAATATACCCCCCCCTTTTTTTTTGAGACAGAGTCTCGCTCTGTTGCCCAGGCTAGAGTGAGTGCTGTGGTGTCAGCCTAGCTCATAGCAACCTCAAACTCCTGGGCTTAAGCGATCCTACTGCCTCAGCCTCCTGAGTAGCTGGGACTACAGGCATGCGCCTCCATGCCTGGCTAATTTTTTCTATATATATATTTTAGTTGTCCAGATAATTTCTTTCTATTTTTAGTAGAGATGGGGTCTCGCTCTTCCTCAGGCTGGTCATGAACTCCTGACCTCGAGTGATCCACCCACCTTGGCCTCCCAGAGTGCTAGGATTACAGGCGTGAGCCACCGTGCCAGGCCTAATATACCTTTTTTGTTGTCCAAATGAACCATAGACATAGGATACTACTTTTAAGCATTATTTACAAGAGTTATTTTATTGTGCTATTTAGAGATGAGTAATTTTGATGAACCTTGAACCTGTTATATCTTACTGAACCCTGAACCTGTTAATTATCTCATTTTTAAGCTGGAAGAAGAGGGAAATATTTTACTTTAATAAAGTTGCCTTCCATGGGACTAGTAAGCTGCCCACTTGCAGCATTTGGTAGCAGTGGGTCCAGCACTGCTAGGCCCATCTTTCCTTCTTTTTACACTAGAGCAATGTCTTCATAATTTAGCCTTAACAAAATCTACAGGTATTTCCTTGTTTTGTGCTAACTTTGATAAAATACCACACACTGTATATTTTTCTTAGGTAAAGCACGTTATTAATAAATCATTAACTATATACAGTCATGCATTGCTTAACAATGGGGATATGTCCTAAGAAATCCATCTTTAGGCAGTTTCGGCATTGTGCAAACATCACGGAGTGTACTCACACAAACCTCAATGGTACAGCCTATTACACACCTAGGCTGTATGGGATAGCCTATTGCTCCAAGGCTACAAACCTGTAGAGCATGGCACTGTGCTGAATACCATAGGTAAGTGGAACACGATAGTAAGCACCTAAACGTAGAAAAGGTACAGGGCAAATATGATATCATAATCTTATGGGACCACCGTCTTATGTGCTGTCATTGACTGAGATGTTGTTATGCATTGCATGACTGTATGTTAAGCATAGCATTTTGCACTTTAGCTTTTTTTTTTTTTTTTTTGATCTCTACATTGAGAAATCTATATTGCTTCCTCATAGAGTTGTTGTAAGGATTAAATGAATTAGTGTGTGTGAAATACTTAAAATAGTTCTTGGGTCTGACTAGCTATTGTGGTTTTTTTTTTTTTTTTTGAGACAGAGTCTCAGTCTGTCACCCTGGCTAGATTGCAGTGGTGTCATCACAGCTCACTTCAACCTCAAATTCCTGGGCTCAAGCAATCCTCCTGCCTCAGCCTCCCAAGTAACGGGGACTACAGGTGCACACCACAACACCTGGCTAATTTTTCTGTTTTTCTGTAGAGATGGGTTCTCACTCTTGCACAGGCTGGTCTTTAACTCCTGGGCTCAAGCGATCCTCTTGCCTTGGCCTCCCAAAGTGTTAGGATTACAGGCGTGATATTATTATTTTTTAAATAGATCATCATCTACATGTTTTACATTTCAAAAAAATACTAAAATGTGTCCAGAGAAGTCTCCCTACAGCCTTTGTTCCCCAATCCATTGAGTTTTCACCTCATTCTCCTTATATCTTTTACAGTTTCCTTGAAGAAATATATTCTTCTCTTTCCCACCATCTTATTCAAATAGTACCATAGTGGTCAGCCTTTTCCCTTTTTTGACTTACTATTGTGGGTATTAGTCAAATCTGTACAGTGGCATAGTGACTTCAGTAGGCTCTGTAACTTACACAACTGGTTGCTAAAAGCAAACATTTGGGTTGTTTTTGAGCCTTTTGCTATAATGTTGCCACAGTGTAATAACCTTGCACATACCTGTACCCATTTCCCACAAGTTCAAGTTTCCTGGTAAGACTTTATTTAAATATTGCTAAATGACCTACCATATATATATAGATCCATCAGCAAAGTAAGAGTGCCTGTTTTTTTCAGAATCCTGTCTATAGAGTGTGTTACCAAACTGATTTTGATTTTGTTTTACTGATTTTATAAGTGAAAGATGGTTTTTAGTGTAGTTTTGTGTTTTTCTTCCAAATGAGGGTATCTTCCTATATTATGTTCAAGAGATTTATATTTTATTTTCTGTGAACTATTTTTCTTTGTTTGCTCATTGGTCTTTTTGTTTCTTTTTTAGCTATCAGTCTTACTGAAGGTCTTTTTGATATCTAGGGGCTCTTTATAATCAGGATTAGGTTTTTGGAGATGAGTTGCAGTTTTTTTCTAGTATATTGTTTGGTAAAAGTTCCATAAACAAAGTTAAAAAATTTTTTTAAAGTAGTCGAATTATCAATGGCTTTCTCCATTCCAAAATTATAAAAGAGTTTTCCACCTTTTTTTTCTAGCACTTTTCTTAGGCTTTATTTTTTTTACCTCCTCACCTTCAGAGTTGCCTAATTGTTTTAATACTATTTATTGAAAAGTTTATCTTTCAGTGCTTTGAGATACTTCCTTCATTGCCTGTTGCCATGTGTATAATATTTGGGTCTGTTTCTCAATTTTGTGTTCCTTTAGTCTGTGTATCCATGAGGCTTTATGCAGAGATCTCCTGGCTATTCTTGTTTTTCTGTGTAAATTTCAGAATCAGTCTGTCTAGTTAAAAAAGAAAATTGGTGGTGGGTTTATTGGAATCCCATTAAATTTATAAATTACCTAAGGGTTAAGTTTAACCATACTAGTCTGTTTTTGCATCCTTTGATAACTTCTCAAGTTTTCTTCATGTAGCTCTTGGACATTTTTTGTTGAGATTATTTTCAGCTATTAATTTGTTGTTGCAGTTGTTGGGCTTTTTCCTATTATATCTTAAATATTTTGTGCCCTGCTTCTTTACTGATTTGTCTTCATATTTATAATAGTTTCTTGGTAGATTCTTTTGAGTTTTCCAGTTATGAAATTATACTCTGCAGCTATCAATGGTTTTGCCTTCTTTCTAATCTTTGTAACTTGAATTTCTTTCTCCTTTTAAACTACATTAACATGTATATTCAGTACAGTGTTAAAAATTAGTGATGTTAGTAGATACAGATAAATTTTCTTTTTCTTCTGGGTGAGTTTTGGAAAATTATCCCTTATATCCAAGTTTTGAAATTTATATTGGCCAGACATGGTGGCTCACGCCTGTAATCCCAGCACTTTGGGAGGCTGAGGTGGAAGGATTGCTTGAGGCCAGGGGTTTGAGACCAGCCTGAGCAAGAGCGAGATCCCATCTCTACAAAAAAAAGAAAAATTAGCTAGGCATGGTGTTGTGTACCTGTAGTCCCAGCTACTTGGGAGGCTGAGGCTGGAGGATCGCTTGAGCCCAGGAGTTGGAGGCTGCAGTGAGCAATGATGATTCCACTGCACTCCAGCCTTGATAACAGAGTGAGACTCTGTCTCAAAAGAAAAAAAAGTTACATAGTTGATCTATGTGTTCTTTAATGATTGTTTCAGTTGCTTTTATTTTTGTGAATATTTTCTTATTTTTATGTATTTCATTCTCCCTTTTTTGATGAGAATAAGTGGTTTATATATTTTATTTTTAAAATCTATTTTATGTATTTTTTTTTTCCTCAGAACTAGCTGTGATACTAGTTTTTCCACTTTTCTGTTTATGAGTTAATGTTTACATTTTCATGCTTTCTTTTGGGGATGTATGTTGGAATTGTAATCCCAGTGAATTGTCTGTAGAGCACTATTTCAGCTTAGGTTCTGATATTTGGTGTTTTTTCTATTTTAAGTTAAAATTTTGTTTTATATTTTTTCTTTAACTCATGTGTAAGGGGGAATTTTTAAACTTCCAGGTGAAAGAACCTTTTTGGATATTAACTACTTTTATTATTTCTGTGTTGATAGCCTTACTGGTATTAGGCCTTGTTTGTTATTTAGATGTTAGGAGTGTTTTTCTTTCTTTCTTTTTTAATGTAAGGAAATGGTTTGATGGTAGGAGATTTGTAATTCCTCTGGGCTAGAGGCCCAGTACCCCTCAGACCATGAAACATTTCTATTAGAGGGACTTGAATGTTCTGTTGAACCTTGAAGGATAAATGGTTTTGGTTAGAACTAATCACACTTCATATTCCTGATAACTTTTACGCCACAATCCATTTTGTAAATTAGAGGCTGGGTTTTCTGCAAACTTGGGATCCTGGTAATTCTTTATCAAGTCTTCAGCCAAAAATTGACTGTCTGGTCTGTCTTTGACTGTCTAGTCCCTGTGTTTGAGGAACCACGGTCAGGTACTAAATTGACTTTGGGTATTATAAAGAGTTGGGTCACAGAACATTTCTAATAGGGAGTAAGCAGGAAGGGAAGCCTGAAGAGAATTAAGCATGGAAAAGTAAGCTTGGGTCGTCCATGTGTGCTTAAACAGGACCACAGGTAGAATTTTCAATGGAAAAAATGTTTTACATGTGTTATTATCTGAATATCCAAGGAATCCATTTTAAATATAAAACCCTTGGCTGCATGTGATAGCTCACACCTGTAATCCCAGCACTTTGGGAGGCTGAAGTGGGAGGATTGCTTGATACCAGCCTGGGCAACATCACAAAATCCTGTCTCAGGTTGGTGGGAGGATTAAAAAATTAGCTGGGTATGGTGGCACATGCCTGTAGTCCCAGCTACTTGGGAGGCTGAGGTTGGAGGATCATTTAAGCCCAAGAGTTTAAGTTTGCAGTGAGCTGTGATCTTGCCACTGCGCTCCAGCTTGGGTTCATTTGAGACTGTGTCTCCAAAATACAAATAAGTAAGTGTACACACAGATACACACAAACCCAATTATGTCCATTTGTCCTTTTTGATGATATGTGAAAACCTGTTTTGAATATTTTTCCTAGAATGTGTATTGGGTTGATTGGAGAAATTTTAATATGTTAAAGGGTTAGAATTTCAAAGAGGATATTTCAAAGTTTGTAATTGACTTTTTAAAAAAAATTTTGGAATGTGTGATGGTTAGAAGTTCAGATGTATTTGAATTTGTATTTGTCATGTAATTAACAAAGTGACTAGCCCCCTTTAAACCTGTTTTCCTCATCTATAAAATGCAGATGATGATTCTAATGCCTGGAGAATTTTTGTGAGCATTCAGTGAGATACTAGCTATAAACCTCTTAGTGTGTGTTTCACTAGCATTTATTGTTAGATGCTTCCACTGTTGTTGCTGTTACTACTGTTATACTATGTGCTAATATTGACAGTTTTTATTTTGTGAGGTACTCCTTGATATCTGTGACACACATGAAATACTTTATGTAACTCCAACTCTAAGTACATTCAGTAAGAATTTATTCTTAACAAGTTCTAATCAGAGTAGATAAGATCAGTACCTTAAGCAGAAGTTAATGTATGAAACTGACATTTTTGTACTGATCTTTGATCATTTATTTTTATCACAACAAGCTTAAAGAAGTTTTTAAGAGAACTGGTGTATGGTAATGTTAACGATGCAAAGACTGAATATAAAGATGTGAAGTTTTCTTTATTCATATAGTGAAAAGGAGTACTGAAAGAGGTACACTTAGGCAAATTATTCTTTGTGCCCTTGTCTTCTAGTTTGTAAAATCACCATTGGAAATAGGTGATTGTTAAGGTTTGTTCCAACTCTATAATTTTTTTTTTTTTTTTTGAGATAGGATTTCATTTGCCCAGGCTGAAGTGTAGTGGTGCGATTATAGCTCATGCAGCCTTGAACTCCTGGGCTCTAGCAGTCTTCCCGATTCAGCCTCCAGAGTAGCTGGGACTACAAGCATGCGCCACCGTACCCAGCTAATTGTTAAATTTTTTTGTGGGGACAGAGTCTTGCTATGTTGCCCAGGCTGGTCTTGAACTCCTGGGCTCTCAAGTGATCCTCCCGCCTTGGCCTCCCAAAATGCTGGGATTCCAGGCATGAGCCAACACACCCAGCCTCTGTAATTCTTTGATTCCACAGTTATGTATTTGAGGTGTCACTAATTTGGTGAAATATTACAAGATTCTAAGTGGCTACTCAGTATATTTTAGCCATTTTTTAGAACTGCCAATTTAATCTTATATATAGGTATAAAGAACAACTGAAATTGTACATTATAATTTGTAAGTCTTTTACCTTTGTTTGGAGATGTTTAGGTAAGATTTCTCATCAAGATTTTATAGGTTGCTTTTGATATTTAAAAAATAAGTGCCCTCCATATCCATGTTCTCTCCGTTTTGTGAAATTTAAAATGTATCTTACCTTAATTTCCTAATAATTTTTCTGATCAGGGAATTTTATGTAATCTTTCTCCCCTCGTTACATTTAGTTTGAAATACATTTTAGTAACTTCTTTGAATACTAAAAGCCCATTTGAAAGGATTATGTTTAATATTCTGGAATCTAAAACAGGCAAGACATTTCTAGAAGAGGGAATTCTTTATATGAATATTTTTCCCTAAGAATTGAAGTTTGAAATTCTTCTGAAGGAAACCTAGTCATAAGAATAGTTCTCTTTCAAGTTTTAGGTAAATACAATGTGAAATTAAGAATGACACTTTTTAATTTTTAAAGTACCTTGTGACTATTAGTATGTTAATTTTACAATTGTTCTTGTTTTGACTATAATCTGGGTTAATGAGCATCTAGTTCTGATTAACAGCTATCTCCTAGTTCAGGGCCAGCAGAGGCCGCTCTCCCCATTTGTACACAAGCATGTTTGTGTGCTTTCTCAGGAGTGTTTGTGTGTACAGGTGTATTTGTTTGTGTGCCTGTGTATTTCACTCAGAGGGGACAAGATAAGTCTATACATACAGAACATGCTAGAGGAGGCATCCAAACAAAAACAAATTTTACCAGAAATTTGTAGCTAAGTATATGTTGACTAGGTGACAAAGATTTTGTTTATTAATAGATTGATGTAATTCCTTGCTGCTGATGTGACCTTAAGCTTCTATATATGCTCAGTCTTGGTATTAGGGGTCTTCAGCTGGTCAAAATGTAATCCAGTGCCAGATTAATCATATGGTATTTAGGCTCTTGTTCTGGAAGAAACTAGCTCACACACTTGACAAACTTTGAACTTTGATTTCTACTTTAAACATAACTTTGTCCTCTTCCTAGAATCTTCCCTTATCAACCTGTCTTTATTTCCTCTTTATATTCTGTTGAACTTAAGTGTGGCTTTTTACAAATATTTTTCAAAAATGCTTTGTGAATATGCCACTTGTTTTTATCCAAATTAAAATGATTTTCATTTGTGTGATTCTGAGTTAGCCATTTCTAGCATTTGTCTTTGTATAATACATGAAGAAGCAAGCTTTCACAAATAATTCTCTCAAGTTCACACTGGTATGTTTTCATCCTGCTTCCATGTACCAGTGTATCATCATTTGAATCTTTGCTATCACATTATTTGGGAGTTTGAAGTGTCAAACAGTGTTATCTTTCTAAAACCTGTTATATCTGACCATTTTGTTTTCCTATGGAAAGGCACTGGTGTGTAAGCTCTCAGTATGTTCTTGAATTGGGTGTAATTTGGGGGATTTGAATGTTAGTAATCTCTCCTTTATCTTTAAAAATGAGTTTTAAAAAGTAATATGGTGTCTCATTCTTCTCCCCACTTAACAAGTTGATGACCTTTTTTAAGAAATCAAGAAATATAGATGTCAGAATTCTTTTGATTAAAAATAGGAAATCTGATTTCACTATAGAGGGACTATCAACTGCTTATATGGAGATATTAAAGACTCAATTTATAAATTATCAGTTATACTTGCAAGGAGAAAATAAAAAATCACTAATCATTCCAGAATTTACTGCTTTTCCTTCCTGCTTAGGAATTAGAGGAATAGGAGTGGAGACTACATTGTGATAGCTCAGTAAGAGCTTGAAAGAAAGTTGTATAAAGTAATGTAAACTACTTATTAGCAAGATTGTAATCTATGAATTGACTTTTCTAGTGGAATTGGGAAAGTAAATATTTTATAGTTATATTTGGATTCTTTGTTTTATTTTGCAGCTTTTCACGCAACACCTAACACTTACAAGCGGAAGAACACGGAAACAGCTCTAGACAACAAACCTTGTGGACCACAGTGTTACCAGCATTTGGTAAGATTTAGTGCTTTATTGTTCCAGAGGGTATTTGAGAAGTCTTAATTGTGCACTTTGTCTGGTTAGTACTTGGATGGGAGACCGCCTGGGAATACCGGGTGCTGTAGGCTTTTCAATGGTAGGCTGTCATGACCAAGAAAAAAAAAATTTTTTTTTACACTTTGGTAGAGCTGATGCAGTCAGCATTAACCTTGTCTACACCTATGCCTTTATGGGCCATATAACAGGTAGAGTTTTCTTACCCATGCTGTTTCTTCCATAGCACATATGCTGCACATTTTAGTCCTTCATTAATCTTATGTTATTATTTTTCTTTTTTCACATGTGTTATCTCTTCAGCAACATTTCAAGGTCTTTAGGATCAAGGACTTTTATACGTTCCACAAAGTTTGTGAGCGTGTGAAACAGAGATAGCCCACTTAGAAACCAGAAACTTGGTAATAATATGCAGTAGCTCCTAAGCCTTTCTCATAGCCATGTGCCCTTTAGCGGTTTTAGACTCACTGTCATTTTAGCTATATTTATAGGTCCCACGTATTTTTTTTTTTAATGATGGAGAAAAGGTAAGGGGTTAGGAAAATATGAGATAGAAAAGTTGTTTTTTTACGGGTACTATCTTATTTTTACCATTTCCCCTCTTTGAACCAAGCCACTCCTACCTAGGAACTAAATGGGTATATATTGCCTGTTGGATTTTGGACAGAAGATTCATTGAATGGCACCTGCAGAAGGTATCCTATTTTTAAGCAATTTGGTTTTTGTAGAATGAAGTATAAAACTGTTGGCTGCTCTCAAACTTCTCCCTTCTATTTCCACTAAAAAATGGAATTCTTAAGTACTGTTTTATAATATTCTTTACAAGGCAGAATTTTATTTGGCTCATCTAAAATATTTCTGTGGTCTTTCTATAAACCATGCTCTTACCATTGTTTTATACTTTCTGAGATTGGATTATTGTACTTCATAATGCAAAATGTAACTCTTACAGTCTTGTTCTGGAAGTCCTGTGGCTATGTATCCCTCACAGGAAAAAATTCTGAATCTTTTAACAGTAAGACAGGAAGTGACAAAGTCAAGCACGTGTATATGTTTTATATTTTTCTTATATACTTTAAATATTACCATGAAGAGGTATGCATTATCTTAAACCCTGAATAGGAAGTCTAACTCAATGCATATTAGGTATATGATTCTTCTTAAGATTCACTTTTAAATAGATTGTGTATATATAGAACTACTTTTATTATATAAAGTATATTTTATATCTTATTATATTTTAACTTAATTATAATCAGTTAACATGTTTCACAAATTCACTATGTAGAACTGTCTTTCCTGATTTTGTACCACTCTAGGAATATATAGAATTCATGTTTATGTTTCCGAAATCTTCAAACTGTCAAAAGCAGATTGAAAACAAGTATATTTAGATATGCAAATGATTTGTGATGAATGGTTATTGTGATAAATTTCTTGACTAACTTGCCTTATGTAATCTTTTCTTCCACCAAAATGAGTCTTAGAACTTGGTCCTGATGTCTACATTTTTCATTTCATAGGAGGGAGCAAAGGAGTTTGCTGCTGCTCTCACCGCCGAGCGGATAAAGACCCCACCGAAGCGCCCAGGAGGCCGCAGAAGAGGACGGCTTCCCAATAACAGCAGCAGACCCAGCACCCCCACCATTAATGTGCTGGAGTCCAAGGATACAGACAGTGATAGGGAAGCAGGGACTGAAACAGGGGGCGAGAACAATGATAAAGAAGAAGAAGAGAAAAAAGATGAAACTTCGAGCTCCTCTGGTAAGACACATCTCATAACTGAGTCTTACGGTTGCTTTGAAAGTTTCATATCGTGAAGATTAAGGATGTGCAATACATTGAATAATTTTCTCAGTTGGTTAGTTTTCAGTATAATGAGAAATCTTAAGACCAGAGAGTTCGCTCAAGATGTGTAGCTGAATTGTTACTGCTATTTTATTGCCCCATCCCTACCCTAGCTTGTGGTGTTTGTCCTTCTGTGTGATTGGAAGTTGATGATCCAGTTTATTCTCACTCTTTGTCCCATTTTCCATTTTTTGACTTTCTCAGACAGGGCATAGTAAAATTCAGATCATTTGGGTTAATATTCTTGATTTTCTATGAGCAGTTTTGGTTAGAAAATGAGTTGGTATTTACTGATTGGATTTTAGTTGTCCTTTCAGCCCTATGAATTATACCACGAATAATCAATCACAGGCTAAGCCCATTGGCCTTCATTTTAGAAAGTGTATTAAAGGGAGCCAATCTCATGGTTTCCATGGGGGAATGATATTGTTTCTAGCCTTAGTTTATTCTAAAATGAGTAAACTTTTGCTTATTTCTTAAGCATACCCTAAATTTTCTTCCCTTTTTAAGTAATTGATTTTTAAAATTGGTACATAATGTACATATATTCTCAGTCCATGTGATAATTGTTACACATTTACATAATCAAATCAGGGTAATTGGTATATCCATCACCTTAAATCTTTGTCTTAATACTGTTGCTAAGTAGCATTTCTTGACCTGGGCTTACATTTCGTTTTGTAGAAGCAAATTCTCGGTGTCAAACACCAATAAAGATGAAGCCAAATATTGAGCCTCCTGAGAATGTGGAGTGGAGTGGTGCTGAAGCTTCGATGTTTAGAGTCCTCATTGGCACTTATTATGACAATTTCTGTGCCATTGCTAGGCTGATTGGGACCAAAACATGTAGACAGGTAAGCATATCTGATAAAAATATTGTTAAAAAGGCTTCAAATATAAGGATCCATTGTCCAAACATAAGAATATTCTTGGTTATTATTAAGCTCCTATTCATCTCCTGAAAAGAATTAAATTTTTTTTTTCCTAAGAGGGAACTGAAAGAAGATCGTTCTTCAGTGTGTTACAGAATTTCCCTACTTTAGGTAGCAATAGATTTAAAAAGCTAGTAAGAATTTAAACTTAGTATCACAACTCTTGACCAGAATAAAATTGCAGCTACTCTCCCCAACGTCAGGGTAGGGACAATGATTTCTGCTGTGTTCCCAGCACCTAGCAGTGTCACAGAAGAGACAAATCTTTCTGGTATGAATGAGTATAAGAATGGTTTGCTTAAATAAAACTTCCTCTTGTCAGGTGTATGAGTTTAGAGTGAAAGAGTCTAGCATCATCGCTCCAGCTCCTGCTGAGGATGTTGATACTCCTCCGCGAAAGAAGAAAAGGAAACACCGGTAAGTCTGTTGTAAAGGTGTTATAGCTAGATGCTGCAGGCAAGACCCTCAGGGCAGTCAGCGGTCAGTTACCACTTGGTCTACTAAAGAAAAAAAACTCTGTTATCAAAAGTAGACCCGTGGAATCTGGCAATTGCTAGTATAAGAATAGAGAGACTTCAGTAAATTTGGCATGTTAAGGGTCATAAAAATTATGGTTACCATATTGCATTTTGATTAAGAACAACACATTTACTAGCTTTTGCAGTAAAGGCTATATAAACAATTACTTTAGCATTTGTTATGAAATGTTCTAATGTGTTCCTGATGTGAGCTCTGGGTCAGTTCTTAGAAGTGTATGTTTTATTCCAGGAGCCTGAATTTTCAAAGCGTTGCATTGCGTTTTGATGTTCTTACATTCACCCTGCTCTAATCGTGTGTGAATGTTACCTTCATGAGTGATGAAGTGTAATAAATGTTTTCAGGCCAATCTGATTTGTAAATGTAGAGCCAGAAACTCATGAATGGACTATCTTTAGTCCATTTAATCTCCCCCACCCCCACCCCCCCTGCCTTTTTTTTTTTTTTTTTTTTTAAATAAGAAGCATAGTTGGGTCTGTAAGGGAGCAATTAAATTATGCTTCAAAAGTTGTGTACAGGCAGGCATATGTTATATTTTGTTACATTTTAAAAATAAATGTAGGGTCACCGTAATTTAGAACTTAAAGAAGTGAGTTTTCCTATAGGAATTTAGGCTTTAGTAGATGCTTCTGACTTTTTGGTTGAATTATTTCTGACCATGTAGCTCAATTGGATGGTTAATGATGCCTGAAATGAAAGTACCAATAAAATCCCCATCAGAATAATCAATAGGGAGACACACCTGCTGCTCCTGGACATGTGGGTGCTCATGAGCCCTGACCCAAGAGCCGTGGATGAGCAGGACGTGACATCACTTCTAGGCTTTTCGGCACACCTGGGGCAGCCTGAGTGATTTGAGCTGTTTCTGGGTAGCTCCAAACTGATGGCAAATGTAAGCTGTGTAATGTGTGATTCTTGGCTTTAAAGCACTGCTCTATGCATCGCACAGACAGATCTAGTTAAGCAGCTCTCTGTTGGATTTGTAGCTGTGATTATACTCCGGTTTCCCACAAGTTTGTCTTTTATTTTCTGTTTCTGCAGGTTGTGGGCTGCACACTGTAGAAAGATACAACTGAAAAAGGGTTAGTGTCATTCCATTCAACTTCATTATTAGCTTTAAAATGTCTACCTTGTTCTCATTTGTTTTATAATAGTAACTGGATTAGAGTTTCGGTTATTCTGGTATCATTGACTTATGTATACTAAACCAATATAAATGGAGGGCGTCTGATGAATATTCAGCCATTTTAGCAGAAGCTGACTGGATGGGGGAGTCAGTTAAGGGAGTAGTGCTGTGGGATGCGGCTGAGACACGGAGGTAGGGCTCATGAGCATTTGGGGGTGGGGCTTATATTTGCCATTATTTAGTAAACAGGAATATTTGTAACATTGTAAAATCAGTAAAGGAAACCCAGCTAAGCTCCAGAGGTAGCAGGGAAGAATGTACTCTTGTAAACTGTGTGTGATCATTTCTCATCTCCCTGGATTCATTGGCCTGCTGTGCTGTTTTCTTTACACAGACGGCTCCTCTAACCATGTTTACAACTATCAACCCTGTGATCATCCACGGCAGCCTTGTGACAGTTCGTGCCCTTGTGTGATAGCACAAAATTTTTGTGAGAAGTTTTGTCAGTGTAGTTCAGAGTGTAAGTATTTGTTGCTTTGATGCAACTGCATGAGAACTACATAGGTATTTGGTCAGCAATTTAAAATAGTAACTTAAATCAGAATATAACATGGGAGCGTTCCCTTGTTTACTTTAGGAAATCCTGCAATCCATTTATCCTACACATATTTATCCAGCCTATACTGGCACTGTGCTAGTGTCCTGCCAGTCTCCTGGATAATATGTGTGTAAGATAGGCAAGATTGTATTAAAGGAATTCGATTATTCTTTTTTTCTTCTTTGATCATTTAGAGTAAATCATAGTAAAGCTGGCACAGGTTATGAGGGGGAGGTGGAAGTAGCCACCTAAATAATTTTTGGGCACCAGAAATTGTCAAAGTTAGGATGGTTTCAGTCTTCAGAATAAATAATTAGGGTAGGATTTTTATAATTATTCAATGAAGCTGGACACTAAAGAAGTGTTTAGACCTGTGGGCTACCAGAATGCCCAAGGACCATGGATGGCTATTATCCAAAGCCTCCCTTAATACCTACTTTATAAATCATAGAACTTTAAATACTTCTACCATTTAACAAAAGTTACTAGGTAAAAAAAGAACTCAATGGTGTTCTTTTTCAGTATTAGCAGCTTTAACTTTGCTGTGGCTTCCATTTCCTTATCTATACAATGACATAATAGGGTGGTTGTGAAGGTCAAGGAGGTCAGTCAAATGCTCAGGACTTGCCGTGAACCTTTCTGCCTGTTTTTGCATATGATGATGATTGTGATATTGATGATGGTGATAAAGTTTAACATCTCTCTGAAGGTCAAAACCGCTTTCCCGGATGCCGTTGCAAAGCACAGTGCAACACCAAGCAGTGCCCATGCTATCTGGCTGTCCGAGAGTGTGACCCTGACCTCTGTCTAACTTGTGGAGCCGCTGACCATTGGGACAGTAAAAACGTGTCCTGCAAGAACTGCAGTATTCAGCGGGGCTCCAAAAAGGTGAGTGACAGCTGCTTCTGGAAAATTGTTTGTGTTTGGCTATTCCATGATGTAAATGTCAGGGTAGCCTTCAATGAAAGTGATTCTTGAATGGTGCAGCTGAGAGAGAAAATGGTCAGTTTCCTTCCGCTTTGGGTAGTCTTTTCAGATTTCTATAGAACACCTTACTCTGGTGGTAAGGAAAACCAGTAAATTCTGAGAAGTAGCCTTTAATGATATTAGATTTTGAATAAAAGGTATTTTTCTAGTTGTTTAATAGATGATTTATCTAGTCTCCTTGATGCAGATAGTGATTTCTATCAGAATATAGAGACCTATTCTTATCAAATAGTATTTTTAGATTCCTTTCTTTGTAGAGGAAAAGATGAAATTTCCCATGGCAAATTTTTAGTTCATGTTTCTTTAATAACCTTGAAAACAACTCAGCTAGGAATTATATATTTGAAGTCTGAGAATTGCATGTAGGCGATTTGGGGAGGTCAAAGTGTTGCAGTCTGAACTGGAGGGGACCACACTACCAACGGTTATTTTTTCTGTGAGATAGAGAAATATAGCCAGCCGTACTCCTCAGCGTTCACACTGACTGAATCTACCTGTGTGAATTACTGCTTTAGAACAGGTTTGAGGATTCAGAACAATAACTAACTAGTGGCTGCACTCTGTCAACAGTCCACCTTCGCTCTCCTGTTTTGATAACTGGATTATGCTTTATTCTCTAGCATTTATTGCTGGCACCATCTGATGTGGCAGGCTGGGGGATTTTTATCAAAGACCCCGTACAGAAAAATGAATTCATCTCAGAATACTGTGGAGAGGTAAGGCACACTCATCACTGTACTCGGGATATTGTGTATAATCACTTTTGTTTTGCATTGGTTTCACTGGGCAAGTCCCTGGGTTTGATTAGAAATGAATTACCATAAAATGCCTTTCAGTCTGGACTGAATGCGGGTGGATTTGGTTTGGTTCAGTTCTAGCCACATTTAGCTCTTCTCACGTGAGGACAATGGGGAGAAAAAGAGCTTCTCCACAGAGGATCGGTCCTGTGTAATCCACAGCCTGGCTGAGAAGGACCTAGAAAGGACAGTGTCACTAATTATCTGCCTTTTTGGTTGTAGGGTTAGAGAAAAATCATAGGGCTACCTTGAATTTGGAACGCACCCACCCAGTTTGTTTTTGGGGATGTGGAAATTGTTCTAAGTTGGAATCCTTAAAATACCATTGTTCTTCAATGTGCATGGACTAAATGGAAAAGGGAAATTGGCCATCGTGACCTTTGATGAGTATTCTCAGAAAGGCCCCAAATTCTCTTGAGCTTTTGTGTGTTCTGCCAGACTTGACCACCTAGTCTCAATCTTCTCCTGTGTCTTTCTTTTTAGATTATTTCTCAAGATGAAGCCGACAGAAGAGGGAAAGTGTATGATAAATACATGTGCAGCTTTTTGTTCAACTTGAACAATGGTATGTTTCTGAGCTAGAAGGTATTTAAGTTCTTTTGAGTTACATTTGGCAGCCTTCTGCTGGCTGAGGGTTTGGAAGTGAGGTCAGTGAGGTGACCTCCACAGGAAGAACCGCTGTTTCTCAGAAGCATGGGGGTGGGCTGCTTGCTGGGGTTGGGAGAGGCTGGAGCAGGGGGATGAGGTCGGTGTGCAGGAAAATGATCTCTCTGCAGTCCCAGCCCTCTGCCGGTGGGGCTGCACCAGACTCTGGCTGGGATGGGGACATTCTTCATGTTCTCTGCTGTGCTCACCTTTTTGGGGTATTGAGTAAGCCAGTAATTGCCTCTGACCGGGAAGGATGGGGAGCACTGCATTTGACAGCCTCTTCCAGACATTCCCTGGATGTTATCAAAGGACCGTGAGAATAAGGCAGCATTTTTCATGGCGCTGTTCTTGGGTAGAATATAAGGCTGTAGTGAATATCTCTGGTGGGAGATTCCATATTTTTGCCATGTTTTGCTCAGTAGTATGTATATTTATAGTTGGTGAGTAATAGCATTTGAGGCAGACAACCCTCTTGAATTCCCAATGATTAATTTTAACCTAGAATAGCATTGTCTTCCAAACATTGTCATTTCTTAATGAAGTTGGTTGGATGATTTATTTGCTTTTGAAGGCAAACCCTGAGGTACTATAATTAGTTGTATTTCCAGAATCATAATACCATTATGTTTATTGATCTGTAACTGAAATTACTCACTAGAGTGTACTTATTTTTTTCTTTAGATTTTGTGGTGGATGCAACACGCAAGGGTAACAAAATTCGTTTTGCAAATCATTCAGTAAATCCAAACTGCTATGCAAAAGGTAGGTACTTACGAAGTCAGAATTATCACAGTCTGGCAACAGACTTGAATAATTCTAGGAGAGTTGTTCACGTCCATGTGACTCTGCATTCATGTAACTGCTTACTTAAATACCAACGTGTCTTGTGCATCTCTCTTTCCAGTTATGATGGTTAATGGCGATCACAGGATAGGTATTTTTGCCAAGAGAGCCATCCAGACTGGTGAAGAGCTGTTTTTTGATTACAGGTTGGTGAAGTACATTTCTAACATGATCTAAGGACTGTGAGCTGTGGACAAAGGCTCTTTTTTATAGTTCCTTGATAGATCTGCTGTCACGGGGGGGGGGGGGGGGGTCTTTCCTGCTATATTATTTATTATCCATTTATTAATTATATAAGTAATACTTATTTTTAAAACATAATAAAACCCACATAGAAAGCCCATTTCTGACCCTGCTGTTGTGAGTTCTGGACCTTTTCATTAACATTGTGCTGCACACATGCTTGCAGTGATTTTTTTAAAGTAAATGTGATCACACTAATATAGATTGTTCTGCTCCATACTTGACAATATACTATGTATATCTTTACTGTTACTATAATTACATCTACTTCATTTTGTTTATTGCTAGAGTACTTCACACATCATTTAATATTTTAAAAGTCAGGCACTGTTAGCAGGTAACTGCCTGGTCACCCTGTGGGCACTTTCTGGGAGAGAAACTGTTGGTGTGCTGGGGACACAGGGCCTATTGACTTAGGCTGGTGGTTTACACTGTTCAAGCTCTGTAGGATAAATTTGACAAGTCATACATTTCATACTTACTTAAATGCAGTCAGTCTGGGTGTGGTGGCTCGTGCCTGTAGTCCCAGCTACGCAGGAGGATCGCCTAAGCCCATGAACTTGATGCCACTGCACTCTAGCCCAGGAGACAGAGCAAGCTCCTGTCTCAAAAAAATGCAATCAGAATGACTATTGTTAAAGAAATCCTGTGGCTGAATATACATCCCATCCAGAAGCTGGTTTCGAGCATCAAGTTGCTGCAATACAGGGCCTGTGTTGAACGGCGGACTGCTGCGCTCCTGAAGGAGAGCTCTCAAGGGTGCCAGACGGGGGCTGAGAAAGGGCCTCTCAGGGTGGAGTCCGCTGCCAGTGCCTCCGTTCCAGCCTCGCTGGGGCTGCTCTGCGGCCCTGTTTGCTAGGTCTCCAGATCATGTTCTGTGTATTTGGCCTTCCCGGGGGTAGTTTGCTTCTGAGGCACAGGGCAGAAAGCTCTGGGAATGCTCCTAGGAACAGGTTTGTCTGGTCCAGAAGTTGGCAGTTACCCATAACACAGATGGATGCAGTGCCTTTGTGCACGCAGCGGGGTAACTGGGTGTGTGTGGTGGTGTTTTAGACATTTTAATGCACCCACCTATATCAGCAGGCTTGGTTGTGTTCAATCTCCCTGCATGTTGGGTAAGTGGTCCTTCCTTTTCATGTTGTTTCAGATACAGCCAGGCTGATGCCCTGAAGTATGTCGGCATCGAAAGAGAAATGGAAATCCCTTGACATCTGCTACCTCCTCTCCTCTCGGAAACAGCTGCCTTAGATTCAGGAACCTCGAGTACTGTGGGCAATTTAGGAAAAGAAAAATGCAGTTTGAAATTCTGAATTTGCAAAGTACTGTAAGAATAATTTATAGTAATGAGTTTAAAAATCAACTTTTTATTGCCTTCTCACCAGCTGCAAAGTGTTTTGTACCAGTGAATTTTTGCAATAATGCAGTATGGTACATTTTTCAACTTTGAATAAAGAATACTTGAACTTCTCCTAGTTACTGAGTCATCTCTCATAAAACTTCATTAACTGATTTTAGAAAAGGACAGGAAACCAAACTCAAATTTAACTCCATTAGTTTTTTAGTTGTCTTGTCTTGTGTGAATCTTCATTTAACTAATATTGCCCATTAGTATTAATTTGCCTAGTTATAATCATATAAATAATGTAATTTAATACAGAATTTACCTAATAAGTAGAAGATATATCCATATGTGAATAACACTACCACACAGTCTGGGGGTTTACCGAGTAAGGTGCTTGATCTTGCAGACAGGGGACAAGGGTGGGATATGTTACAATTAGCTGTATGACCTGGAGAAAGTAGTTTAACCTTTAAGTCTCTGTTCTCCATACATAAAATGACAGTGTGAACTAGGTTTACTTTTAAGAACCTATCATCTATCTAGGCCAGGCGCGGTGGCTCACGCCTGCAATCCTAGTCCTCTGGGAGGCCGAGGCGGGTGGATCGCTCGAGCTCAGGAGCTTGAGACCAGCCTGAGCAAGAGTGAGACCCCCCGTCTCTACTAAAAATAGAAAGAAATTATATGGACAGCTAAACATATATATAGAAAAATTAGCCGGGCATGGTGGCACATGCCTGTCCAGCTACTCAGGAGGCTGAGGCAGGAGAATTGCTCGAGCCCAGGAGTTTGAGGTTGCTGTGAGCTAGGCTGACGCCAACGGCTCTCTAGCCCGGGCAGCAGAGTGAGACTGTCTCAAAACAAAAAACTATCTAGCTCTAAACTCCATTAGTCTAGATGTAGTTCTTCAGCAATACGACAGTGTACATTGGGATTCCTTATTTACCTACAAAAGCTCACCGGTACAACCATACTATAGTTTTATATCTTCTCAAAGAAGGGGTTAAAGAAATAAAACCCTGTCAAGATATTCGAGAAATGGGGTTCCTACACATTGTACTCTTCGTGGTAACGTGCGGTCTGTCTCGGGGGCAACTTTACAGCACCCTCCCAGGTCCCCCCCCCCCTCCCCCCAACAGCTATAAATCAGTCCATGATGTGTAGTTACTTGGTAGTTGTCTTTTCTATAGTTAGATACACTTTTTACTTATAAGTGATGATAGTTTTAATTTTCACATTAAATAACTCACCTTGTTTTCCAATTCCATTAAGTTTTATAAGATTTTCTCTGGTTTCTATCACATCAGTGCAACTTGAGTTCTAAAGTTAATTTGCCACTTACTTTTGGCACTGAGGAGATCTTGCTCTAGAATCTACTTCATGTGTTGTTCTTGTAGTCCAATCCACAGTTTAGTGACAGTGCTAATATGATTTGTGTCTCTCAATAACTATCCCCAATCTCCATACACTTAGCAGGTTGTTGCTGACTGGTTCAAGTGGAACAGCAACTCCAGGGCTTGCCCTTGGTTACCTTGTGTCCACCTTGGCACTCAGCATGGCCCTGCGCAGAGTGGGCAGCCATTGAAGAGGACTTTGGTTGTTCGGGTCATTTCTCCTTTAGGTAGCCTAATGTCCTTGTTTAGACAGGCACATGGAGCCTGTTCATTATCGCCTGTGGGCCTGTTCAGGAAACCCCAAGGGTTACACCGGCCAATACTATCTGGGGACATGGCTCGTTCCAGCCACAGCTCCTTCCCCTTCCCCAGAGGCGAACAGCTGGGAGGTAGGTCCTTGAGTCCAGTGAGCTGCTCAATATGCCAGAGCCCTAGCTGCAACAGGATGACAAAGTACAAGGTGCATTGATGGAAAGCAGTGATGCTGAGCACCATCTGGTATGTTCTTAATGCACAGCGAACTTTTTATTCCATGATTTGAAATGTCCTTTTCTAAATGTCCTATTTGATGACTTCCATGAACACAGGTTTTCTGACCAGAAATACCTGACATATACCCATTTGATAAATCCTACATGATAAAGGTCATCTTTAAATCAGATCTGGTCAGCTTTAGTTTTTATTTTTTAGGAGGTTCCTGCTCTTGTCACCCAGGCTGGAGTGCAGTGGCCTGATTATAGCTCACTGTATCCTCAAACTCCTGGGCCCTAGTGATCCTCCTGAGTAGCTAGGACTATAGACATGCACCACCATGTCTAGCTAATTTTTAATTTTGTTGCAGAGACAGGAGTCTCGCTATGTTGCCCAGGCTGGTCTTGAACTCTTGGGCTCAAGCAATCCTGCCTTGGCCTCCCAAAGTGCTGAGATTATAGGTGTGAGCCACCGAGCCTAGCCTTAGATTTTTCTTTATTCACATCAGGAAAATAAAGCAGAGCTTAACACTGGCACATAGGTAGCACCTCGCCCACAAACTAACGTATGCAGGCAAAGTTAAAGGCACCATAAAAATAACATTCTGCTTGTCAAGATTCTTTTCAATCAAGAATGTTTTATATAGTAATTTATAAAAAAAAATCAATTATAATCACTTACCTGGAAGCTGCTCTTATTTTCCAATACCGGCTGCCTTGTCCAGTCTCTGGCCTTCGTTATAGCCACTCAGAGTCCTGACTTTCCACCTCTGCTGAAGGTGTTCAGCAACTGCCACCAAAAGTCAATCGTATGTAAACAAATCATGTCATTTAAGCTTGTAGATTGATTGAGACAAGGATCTGAATGAACATTTTGAAAGGACCTAAGTATTCTATTAAGTCAATGCTGCTGGAATTAGTTGCACTAAACGCTCAGTCCCGCAGCCCTCAGAAACAGTTCCAGTGAGGGCCATCCCTGGATACCTGGTACGCACCGGTTGCGATGAAGTCATTGTTTGGTCTGCCACTGGACAGGTGCGTGAACTGGAAAGATGAGATTAAGGTGTAAAAAAATGAACCCAGATGGCCAAGCTGCTGTGATTCCTGAAAAACAAGTTGTCTTCATCAGAAGGGGATTTAATTCAAATATAAACAAAAGAAACGAAGCATGTTTTCCACGTAGGTGTGGTAAATCTAGATTTCTTTCAAACGAAAATTAGGTACCAATGTTCAGCAAGGGGCAAGTATCTCGAAATGCTGTCAGTAAAGATATCTTCAATTGCAGGTACCTGTGGGTCCTGTAGCTGTCGTTCCCTTAGCCGTTACCTGGGGATCTTACATCCCCGTATTCTAGTGCTCCTGGCTGCCGTCTCACAAAGGCAATGACAGGGACTGGCTGGCAGTCCAGGTCCTCGCCAGCATCCTGTTTGACAAGAGTCCAAACCAAGGGAATCTTCTACCCTTCTAGCTGTTGAGCCCAAGGTCCTGTCTGGCCTCGTCTCCTCCCTAGGTAAGAACGCTTCCCTCGGGCCGCAGTACCCAGTGGTACATACTCAGCCTGTTCATCTTAGTGCAAAGCCCAGCTCTGATAAGACCACATCGAATTTTTCTACAGCCCAGAGGGCAGAGTATTTATTTTATAAAAGAGGCAGTTTAAAGTCATTGACAGATGAAAGGGTAAACTTTTGTTGCTGTGATACTTTGTTTCCAACCTTTGCAACCTCCTTGGCCATGATTCCAAGGTAAGCATTGTCAGAGTGGGTGACAAGCAGATTGCAAACTCTGCCGGAGAATTCAGCAAGTATCACTGCCCAAGATGTTTGGTGGCTTTACAAAGAGGCTGCCCTATAGTCTCAAACATGGGTAAAGGCAAGAGTGATAATCTGGGCACTTCTGAGATTTGATTAGTTCAGCGATACTTGGGCTTAGATAATTCTATGTAAAAGTATAGCTGGTAATAATAACAAAAAGCCAAACTGCGTCTGCAATATAATTTACAAGTATCTTGTCCAAGGAGAAGTAGTAAGAGGGGTTGAGGATGGGGGGACTCCTGGGTTGCAACAGTGCTGCTGTCCTCAGGGCTCAGACTCCCATAGGGGCTACACAGCAGGGGGTTACTAAGCTGGCCTGAAAACTCACAGGATGTCCCTTTTCCCATTTCTTAAAAGAGAAAAGCAGTTAATCTGCACGTAAGGGACATTTGGGCCTAAATATGACTCAACGAAACTCAATTCTCTTGGGCTGCTTCAGGAACATCTTTGTCAGGACATGATACGGTTGGAGGAATAAAGGCAAAAGGTCTGGAGTTGCCTTCTTCTCACACCCATCAACAGTCCATTTATCTGCCGCGAAGGGGGCGGGCACAAGGTAGCAAATTTGCAGATGGGGGTGAACTGCCCGACTGGCCTGTCCCTCGGTGCACCTGTGTCCCACTGTGAATTTCCAGTCCCAAGGGCATGCTTGATCCTGGAGGAACTGAAGGGAGACCAGCAAAACCTTGTCAAAATAGTTCCTATCCACGGGACTCACACACGCAAGTCTGAAAGAGGGCACGTGGTGTTTCTCCGTAGCATACTCTTCCCAGGGGCAGAAAAATGCAAGCAGGGAGCTTCACTCCCAGATGGGCAGTTTTGCAGCCGACCTGTGGTACCCGGGGCCCTGAGGGCCGAACTCCGCCTGCTTTTCATGCTGGCAATCTTCACTGGATCATCTGAAAAGGGGGATACACTAAAAAAAAAAGTGTGGGAACCATTAAGTGCTGAGTCTATTACTGTTACTTTTTGACCTATGAAACTTTTTAAACTCACCTGTTGAGCACCAGATTGTGCTGAGAAACCCCCAGGGCGCCCGCTGCTGTCGTCAGCGACGCCTTCCACTTTGCCCACGTGGACTTGGGCGCAGCTGTAGTTGGCCAAGATGTTCAAGTGTCTATCATGCAAGAAACCTGCGAGGAACTTTAAGCTTCCAATGAAGAAAACGGAAGCTAGCAGGAGCACCCCAGTGCTGTGAGGGGAAATTTCTCTGCCACCAGCTCCGGTCTCCTGCCCTTTGAACAGGAAATGACCACACAAGGGGGCCCAGCTGTGAGTGGCAAGGGACTGAGAACAAAGCAGCCAGGCGGAGGCACAGATGCACACGAATGGTGCCCAGGGGGCTGCTCCCAGGGCCCCCAGCACCAGGTGGGATGTGACTCCCACGACTTCGGGCCTCCCCTACTGGGGACCAACTGGGCACACACTCCATTCTCCCAGGAGGAACAACTTTTCTAACAGCCAAGAACACAGGCCAGTCTACCAGTAGGAGCCTGAAAAGCCAGAGATCCTCGGCTCTGTCTGGCACAGGGCTGGGGAGACGGCCACTGTCCCCTAGTCCAGGGAGCTTTACCAGTAAAAGTTGTTTTAAACTGTTGGCTCCTTTTCACAACCAGCTAGAACCAGAGGGCGTGGGACGAGGCACCACGTCATCTCCTCTGTGCACACACTAGGCCGTGCAGACCTGCTGGATGTGGGCAGCAGAGCACGGTAGAGACCAGGGGTCCCAGAGCCCGGCCGCCCACCTTCAACCCTAGCTCCACTCCTTACTACGGACATCTCCCATCTTGCCTCAGTTTCCCCACCTGTAAAAAAGAGGGGGGCTACTAGTTGAGTTGTCCGAGGATTAACTCATTCAGTCCTTACAAGTGTTAAACAGAAATCCAAATGTGGTCTCTGAACCTCATACTGCATTCTAGTCACTGGAGTAAGTCTCCGAAATAAGTATAAATGTTTTTAAAAAGAGTACAAGGGGGCTTAAGATTGCAAACATTTTTCAATCAAAAGAATGCAGCCCTTTTGAACTACAGGAAGACACTGGGAATATAAATTTGCACAATCATTATATCTTTTATTTACATATAGAAATTAGTAAAACTTAAAACAAAACCAAATGCGACTTGTACAGAAATCCTTTAATTTTCTTTATTTTCACACATTAAAAAATGAAACGCACTATACAAATGGTTTTTCATAGCAGATTACACGTGGGTCCGTTCAGACTCGCTCTCAAAGTGCTGCCAACATTGCACGCGCTGCCTGAGACGGCAGCTGCTAATCAGGCAGCCAATGTATTGATTTAATGCAGTAGCATGCAGCCCTCAGCGTGGAAGGTCAACTGCCCTCTGTTCTTAAGTTAGGTTAAATGGCGTTGGTGTCCATATTTACAGACTTGAAATGTATCGATCCTGAGCAGTTCCGATGCAAATCTGAGACCACGCGATGGGAATCTTGGTCTCAGTTTTAAAAAGGGAGGTCCAAATGGCGGCAGGCTGGCTGCTATGAACTTGAGTTGTTTTTCATTCTTTACATCATGAACTATTTGCTGCGGGTCACACAGTCAGACCCTTCTAGAAGGGTTAAGCCAAGTAACTGTAGGTGTCCTTTTCACCATCCACTCGCTCCAAATATTCTTTCTCAATTAGAATGTCAATGCATTTCTGGGTGTGATTTTAAAACAGGAAAAGGCAGTGAAAGGGGAAGAAAAACACAGATTAGCATCCAAACAGAGACAGGCCACTCTCCCCCTAGACATCCCCCCACTCTTGAGTGCTCAGGGGGCCAGATTCCCCCGAGACACGTGCTGAGCATGTAGTTTTACTTCTCGGGCACCCAGCCTGGCAACTGGGCTGCGGGCTGGAGAAGCCCTTTGGGCCAGAACCTCTGTCTGCCAGTCGACTGCCCCCTCTTACCAGAGGCGCCACTAGCAGGGAAACAAGGTCGTGGACAACCCCGGGGCAGACATTAGTGAACTGGCCCTGTGCTGTGTGTGACCCCAGAAGCCAAACTGCAGCCTCCTAACTCCTCTGGGGAGTCACCCGTCAGCCTCCGCCCTGGGGCTCCCCACCGGCTGCGACTGACCCGAGTGCTTTCGGACAGGAGGGAGCTGCTTAGTTACTGTTCTAAACAACTCCAATTAGAAACAAGCCAAATGCCAATTAACAATAGACTAGGTATGTTGTATGTTCATACAGCAGAATGCCTATACAGCAATAAAAAGGAACCGATGACTGCTAGATTCTAAAACACGGACTAATCTCCCAAATATAATGTTGAAAAAATTCTTATCACACACGGGAGGGCATGTACTGTCTAATCCATCTATACATCGTTCAAAGCAGGCAAACTGCTTCCTGGTGCCAGAAGCCCTGGGAGTGGTTTTCCGCAGGAGCACAGGGCTGCCTGCAGGGCGGGGGTGCCGGCAACGTCTCAGTCCTCGTCTGGGTGTTGATTACGCGAGTGTACTGAGGCTCTGTGCACTACCTCTGTGTGCATATTTCAATAAAAAGCTAAACTTAAGCCTATTTTCTGTTGTAGAAATCTACTACATACGCACAAGCCAGTTCCCTTTCTTCATGACACAGTCATCAATCCACTTTTTGTCTTTTCTCCTCTAAAATAAGAATGGAATGCGACTGCTACGTAAGCCTGGTACCTTGATCACCGGGACCCGGGGTTTGAACCTGGACGACAGCTGAGTGAGGACTTCTCCAAGTAACTGCTGGTGTTTCAGAACCTTCCGCATCTTCATGATCCTCACGATGGCCGCCTACACAACCAGGCAGAGAAACGCAGGTGTGCTCAGAGCTGTAGCAACTGGCGTTAACAGTCAGGGCCAATCTACACAAAGGCCACTGATGTTCTATTTCTACGCAGAGGACTACACTTCCGTAGCAGGGAACAAGCATCCTGCAGGTGACAGAGTGGGCGGGGAGCCAATTCTCCCTACCTGTGTCTCAGCTCCAATGTGGCAAGTATTAAAATGTTTGGTCTTATGAGCAATTTTAATAATGAGCATTAAAAAGATGAGAAAAAACTGAATCTTCAAGGCCATGGAAGCTCCCATCCTCTCCATTACACAACTCTCCTTCTCTCTCATTTTAGTTTAACTTGCCATTTGCTTCCAACATTTAGAGCAAGAGGGACTACTCTATTTTGCCTGGCAACATAAAGGACTAATCCCTTCAGACAAGAGGCTCCAGGCCACGCCTCTTCTGCCACCACTCAGCAGTCCCCCCGCCACGGCCGCCCTCCAGGAGGAAGGACACACGACACACAGCACAGGCACACATTTAAAGTCACCTGAATCAGTAGTTTGCGGTCCTCCTCGATATTTTTGTGTGTGGTTTCTTGTTCCTGCTTCTGTTCAGTTTTCATTGGCACGTTGATGTTAACCCTCAATTTCTTACTGTCAAAAAAGTTGAGGAAACCGATCAGTATTGTTTTAAAAGGTAGGCAGTAACGGCTGCTTTTCTGGTTTTCAACCTTTAAGAAGGGCTCTGCATCCCTAGACAGATGGTAGAGAACACAGCGCATCTTTCACCTCTGCTGAATGATTTCGACCGACTTCTGTGAAAATGCCCCCTACCAAACACTGGGCAGTTTTATCACAGGGTGGGGTTTCCCATTTTGCCATTAACAGCAACATCCGTATTCCAGGAAATCCAGGTCCTTAATCTGCTCCCCCAAATTTTGTCAAGTGAAATAAAATCAAGACACCTGGACATAAAGGTCCAAACTTTCCAGGTGAGCCATTTAAGGAGACTTGTTTGTCAAATAAAGAAAAAAACCATAAACTCACAGTCCACTGGAGAAACGCCCAGGATCACCAAATGGAACCAAAAGCCAACCTCAAACCCCGAGCCAGCACCCGTCCAGCCTGCACTGAGTTCCCAACTGCCCTCAGTTTGTAATGACACGACAAACTCACTGGAGGTCCCAGGGGATATGTCTATGGTCTATGACCATCTATTTATTAAATTTTGCTTACTTTTTATAACCAAGATATAATTTTATTAAGGTATCTGGCTTCAATTCCACCTCATCAACATTTGCATTTTCATCCTCCAAGACCTGTAAGAAAACAACTGTTACTACGCTATCTCAGGAAAAGGCTTTCTTTTAGTACGACATAAAAAGTACGCAAACCTACCAACAACTTTGACTTCAATAAAATCTGTAGGACTTGTGCCAAAATGTCCTGCAATTAAAGAGAAAAAAAGAATAAGTTAATGGGAAAATGCATTTTTCTTTGCAGTAAGAACCACAGGCAACCCCATAGTCCATTTTTCCATGGAAAAACCATAATCGCCCAAAACAAGAGGAAAATGAAACATGTGCTTCCTAGCGGTTCTCTAAATTCACTTCATCCCACCCTGACTTCTAACAGTAGAATCAACCCCTTCCTGGCCCGGATCACCCAGTAATAAAAATGGACAATTCTGTTACACTTAAATGCAGGCTGAATATCCATTATCTAAAATGCTTGGGGCCAGAAGTATTTTGGATTTCAGATTTTCGAATATTTGCATTATACTTACCAGTTCAGCATCCCTAATCTGAAAATCTGAAATCTGAATGCTCCAATGAGCATTTCCTTCCACTGTCATGTTGGCACTTTAGAAAGTTTCAGATTTTGGAGCATTTCAGATTTTGAATTTCCAGATTAGGGATGCTGAACCTTTATTAGAAACCATGCACAACTGATTTCTTCAATTAAACCTATAGGAACCTATTCACTTCTTAAATGCCCGACAGCTCATGTTGGACACTGATCATTGCAGAAGAAATGTTAAAGAGCTTCAGCAGGCCCGGAAATAATGTTCTGTTCTTGAACTCAATGGAGCTTGGTTGCAGGTACTTTGTCCACTTGGCTCTGGTGCACTAGAGCAACCGTGCAGCACCTCATCTGCGAACAGCGGGTGGTGGTCTGAGCACTTTTCAGCCCCCCTGCTTCAGAGCTCTATCATCCCACGAACTCCAAGGGCACCATCAGTCAGCCGAAGGGCACTCAAAGTCTTGTGGGCTCTTACCAACAATGGACAGGAAGGTCCTGCCTTTGTTTTAACGGGTACCCACTCTGGTCCAAGGGTATGTGGTTAAAGCTGGCAGAGTGGGAAGCCTCTACTCTAGTAACTGGCTCAGAACTCCACAGCGGCAATTTGAATGCTGCCAGCTGTGTCTAGGGAAGGAGCACGAGGTGGGGAGGGCCTCACTTCATGAGCCAGATCTGACTGGGCAGTGTATACCACAGGCAGGGAAGAGAGAGCAGCCGCAGCCCCACAAGGGAGTTCTAACACTGAGAGCTAGTCGAGAGGCTGGTGTAGAGAAGCCAAGCAAAGCCCAGACAGACACACCCGTCAGCCTCCTGTCCTGCAGGGACCAGAGTGCAAAGCCCTCCCCACAGTCTGAGAGGCAACTAAGCCTTCAGGCAAATTTTGGTCTCCTTATTCTGAAGTGGGGTAAGGAGGAAAGAGAAAAGATGCCTACATACAAAGGAGCAAACTCACTGTTATTAGAATTTGAAAATATATTTGGGACTAACTTCAAGACTGATTACAAAATAAATGACTTTCCTAACTCACATTCTGACAACAAAACCAGACAAGCATCACAAGAAAACAGTAGCTTAATATCCCTTTTGCACATAAATGCAAGACACCTCAAGAAAATACCAAACTCAGCAAGCATATAAAAAGGATTACATACCATGACCAAGTGGGATTCACCCCAAGAATGCAAAGGTAGTTCAACATAGGAAAAAAATCAATGTAGTATACTGTATTAGCAGACAAAAAGCAGTTATCTCAACAGAACAGAAAAAGCATTTTGACCAAAAAAGAGTACCTTTTCATGATGGAAAAAAAAAAAAAATTCAACAAACCAGGAATAAGAGGGAACCTCTTCTATCTGACAAAGGGCATCTAGGAAAACCTCACAGCTGACATCGTACTTGACAGGGAAGGACCGAGAGCTTCTCTCTAAGAGCAGGAGGACAAGGACGCCAGTTCCCACCACTTCTATGCTTCTACTCAATGTTGCACCACAAGTTATAGCCAAAGGAATCCGAAAGAAAGAAAGAAAAGGCGTCCCAAATAGGAAAAGAAGTAAAACTATCTGTATTTGTAGATGATATAATTGTATATTTAAAAAAAAAACCCTAAAAAAACATTAGAGTTAATAAATGAGTTTAGCAAGGTAACACGAACACAAAATCAAAATACAATAATCAGTTGTATTTCTACAGAGTAGTAATCAGCAACCAGAAAGCGAAATTAATAATTCCATTTATAACAGCATCAAAAATAATAAAATACTAAGTAATAACATTTAGCCAAAGAAGTTCAAGACTCATACAACACTGAAAACTATAAAACAAAGTTGAAAGAAATTAAAGACAACCCAAATAAATGGGAAGACATCCCATGGTTCATGGATTGGAAGACTTAACATTATTGCTGGCTACGTGAATGAGAGGAAAGCATGTCATGGTGTGTGTGTCACACTGAGTTTTTAAGTTTTTGGTAACATGTATTGAAATCCTGGAGTAACAGCATGTTCATATTCACGAGGCAAATATCTATTTCAAATCAAGGAAACCCACATCCTCTTCCCGTATCTTCCCTACAATATCCACAAGAACAAGAAAACGGCAACTTACTATAATAAAGAAGTCATGAAACGACACACATACCATTTTAATTTGCGTGCTGTCCGTCAACTGCTGCACAGTGTAGGCATCTTCCGTGTTGTACTGAAGCAGGATTGCCATCTGGAACGTAGACGCCTTTGAGACCCCCCCATATAAAAGAAAGAGAAGAAAAATTTAAATGCACAGAAAAACCTTCAAAAATATACAGCCCATGTTTAAAGAACTTATTTATGAAACACATTCTTCAAACAGATGCAAGAATGAAGCAGATCTATAGAAAAGGGAACACAAAGTCTTGCAATGCCATTATGACGAAACACTTTCCCAAAAGACAAGTCATTTTCCACCTTTTCAAACATTAAAATAATTTGGGATTTTATTCTAAAATGTATTGTCCATGTAAACATACACTATATACTCATCCACACTCATTTATATAAACACATACACACACACCTGGTATATACAGGCACATTAAGCATCAAACTTCAAATTTGTTTTTGCACACACATTAAGGGAAATGATCTTTTTGGTAAATTATTGACAGAAAACAGCCTGCCTACTGAATTATATTATTAATATATTTGGTTTTTTAACCCTAAGTACTTTACTATGAAAGTATGAAAAAGTAAATTATTACATGGTTTACAGTAAACCACAACTGCTCTAAGGCATCTTTTATTTTTAATACTAGAGAGTGCACCAGGTACCAGGTAGCATGGGCTGGTTCCTAACCTCCCCCCCCCTTTTTTTGAGACAGGGTCTTGCTCTGTCACCCGGGCTAGAATGCAGTGGTGTCATCATAGCTCACTGCAGCCTTAAACATCTGGTCTCAAGTGATCCTCCTTATCTTAGCCTCCGGAGTAGCTGGGACTACAGGAGTGAGCCACCACACCTGGCTAATTTTTAAACTTTCTGTAGACATGTGGTCTCACTATGTACCTCAGGCTGCTGCTCTTGAACTCCTGGCCTCAAGCAATCTTCTCACCTCAGCCTCCCAAAGTGCTGGGATTACAGGCGGAACCACCACGCCCGGCCTGGTTCAAATTTCTGAGTGTGTGCAGCAACTGAACACCCCCTGAGGACTCCCTCCTCACTTCTCCCCTCTTCTCTTACATAATCCACAGGAATGAGCTGTGAACAAGACCATCACTGTTTGCCTAGGCCAGATCTTGGTTAATGACAAGAGAATGACATGTGTGCCTGTTTTAGGGCAGACCACAGACAATAGTGATTCTGGGCCTTGAGTAAAAACACCAGGGCAGGCAGAGCACGATGCCAGGGTTTTACCCTGTGCACTGACACAGCAGACATAGCCCACGCTAGGCCTCTGCCTGGTCAAAAGTGCCGCACGGAAATTTTAGGTACCACAGTATAGGCAAATGGATTCCTCTGTGTGTGTCTGGGGATAAATAAAACAAAATTTCAACTGTGCAGTAATACACATGCAAGTTGATGAAGGTATCTGGACCCAGCATAACAGAATATTATACATTTTAACTATTTTATCAGAGTAGAATCACTGAAAGTTTAAATTAACATGCAACTTGTGTCTGCAGGACCCATTCTCAAGTTTCTTAACCCTTAAACACAGACTTGCAATTGTTCTTACAAGCTCACTAGTGAAATCTCCTCAGAGATTAAAATAAGCAATTACTTGTGAGGCCCACCCTCTACAAAAGTTGAGGTAGAAAGAGCCTGGTCTTTTTTTGTTTGTTTGTTTTAATTGGACAGAGTAGGTTCAGAGAGACTCCTGCGCCTGGACTTTTTAAAGAGAAAAGATCTTCACTGACATTTTGGGTTGGTCACAGATGAGCTAGGATCCAGAAAGAGTCACTTAAATTAACCTGAGCCTCAGTTTTATCAGTTACAAAATGGAAATATGTCTGGTTACACAGTCATTGCTATTTAACACTCACTATTGTTGTAAGCATTGTTATTAATGTGAAACTGCTTTGTCAAAGAGTAAGAGCTGTTATCAGAATTCAATATGTGCAACTCCAGCTTTTTAAGCCGCCACCTGAACACTTTATGTGCGTGAGGCAGGAGCTGTGCCAAACACTTACTAAATTTCTACAATTTGTCTTATCTTCATTTAGAATTTAAAAAATATTTTAAGATTAAGAGGTGATCTTACCTGCAAAGTATACCTGTTTTTGAAGCAGTTAGTTACCAGCTCTCCTTTAGACAACTGATACAACCACGTCAGTTTCCTGCCGCTGTGCCGGCTGGCGTAGAAGGCTGTGAACCGCTGGTAACTGCGCTCCAGCTGCGGACGAGGACAGCGTTAGGGGACACGTGAACCCGACCGCGTTCCGCAGTCCGCGCTCTTCCAGCCACAGCACAAAGTCAGCGCTCACGCAAAGGACAGAGACAAACGCCAGGCGTCCGCGTCTCGTCAAGTGCTCGTAGGCGCCATCCAGACAGACGTCACGGAACTAACCAGGCTCTGCTCACACGAGCGCGCGCGCACGCACACACACACACACACACTCTCTCTCTCTCTCTCTCTCTCTCTCTGCTGCGCTGGGACAGGGACGCCCACCGTCGGACATGCGGGGCGGCCCCGGGCCACACGGCCGGACGTCCACCGCGACGGCCCCTCCCCGGCCGCGCAGCACGGGCAGGGCAGCAGGCAGCCCCGGCTCACCTCGGACGGCAGCGCGAACGTGCACGACTGCTGGAACGGCCAGGACCCCGAACTCAGCACCTGAATGCTGAAATCCACTGCGGAGTGAGAAGGCAGGGAGACTTTTAATCAGTCTCATAAACTGAAAAGTTCTATCATTTCGAATCAATATGGACTGCTCTTTATTAAAAGAAAATACATTAAATGAAAAATCCTGCCTGAATATAACATTAAGAATCGAACATAGCTTCGACCCATTTTACTCAATTAAAATTAGTAAAAGGTGGAAGAGCCAGAAATTCTTTCCCTCCAAGAATGACAGTTTTCCATTTAACTTCCAGCACAGAATCATGTTGTCACGTGCCTGGCCTGCTTCATCTGCTTCTCGTGTCTGCCACAAATGACTTCAGCCCACTCACGCCACACCACGCCCACCACACACAGCACCACGGCCCAAACCCACGGAGACTGAAAACCCGGCAGTAATCAACTGTCTTCATTACGGTTTGACTATCCCTTAGTACTGTGAAAAAACACGCACTATATACGTGCAAAATCTACTAATTATAGTAACTTCATTTTCACAGATAGCTGAAAAGTCCATGGGCAAAACTGTCAAGTTTAACAATGGAGTAGTACTTTTTTTTTTTTTTTTTTGAGACAGAGTCTCACTCTGTTGCCCGGGCTAGAGTGCCGTGGCATCAGCCTAGCTCACAGCAACCTCAAACTCCTGGGCTCAAGTGATCCTCCTGCTTTAGTCTCCCAAGTAGCTGGGACTACAGGCGCTCGCCACCATGCCCAGCTAATTTTTTGTTTCTATTGTTATTTGGCCAGCTAATTTTTTCTATTTTTAGTAGAGATGGGGTCTCGCTCTTGCTCAGGCTGGTCTCCAACTCCTGAGCTCAAGTGATCCTCCCGCCTCGGCCTCCCAGAGTGCTAGGATTACAGGCGTGAGCCACCGCACCTGGCCTGGAGTAGTACTTTTGACTTAGGAAAAATAAAATTAGTCACTTTTCATTTAAAAAGACAAACATTATCATATGATGCTGTAGCATAAGTCTGCTATCCTACTGCTACAGCAACACCTTAAAATGAGCCCAGCCGCCTCTCCTGGGGAAATGAATTACCTGAACCAGCCTGTACTAATCCCTAATGCAAATCTGAAGCCACAGTCTTTAGTTTGACTCTGTTATCTACATAGGCCAAGTGAGTTTCTTATAATTAAAAAAAAAAAAATGCTAGAATGGATCGTCTAAACCAAGGTTTAAAACAAGATAAAACAAGCCCTTGAGTCCTTGGCCTATGTGTAGGGTGAACAACTCAGCAAGTAGAAGAGGTGGGACTTGGGACCTGGATACAGGTCAGCTAGACCCCCGGAGCTCTTAGCCAGCAGCAGCGCTGACAACACTTCAGTAGCTGCCATCTCCTAATGTCACATGGGAGTTAGGAGGAAGAGGGTAGGACATTTGGGAGAAACTTCCTGCTTCTAAGTCCCTAAATTTCTAACAAAGTATCTACCATCCTTACTTAACATTGTCATTTCTCTCATTTGCGACAAGAACACTGCCTGTAAAAGCAGCTTATAAACATACAAATACTCACAGTCCAGTGGTTCTGAATTCGTCAGGTGCTTTTTGAACTGCTCATTCAAATCTTTGCTTACACCAATGTCTTGAAACATCCGCTGAAGTTTAGAGGTATACTCAAAACCACAAGCTTGCTGAAATGAACCCAGATAACTGTCTTATTAATTTGCATAAAAATATAAATGTATGCAAGGAAATTTGGAGAAATTGCAGAACATGACATATGCTTAATTTTATAAAACTACCAGTAAAGCTAGTAACATTTAGTTATATTTTATGGCTTAACTATGCATAGATTAAAATTAATACACTGTCAAAAATAACACAACTATAATTAAGTCTTCATACACACAATAACCATTATTTGACCATCTAAGGGTAAGATATTGCTGACACCGTGGTAGAATACAAAGATGAAATAACTGTCTCTTATCCTGCTACTATGAACTAAACCGTGTCTCCTCCCTCTAAAATTCATATGTTGAAGCATGAACCTCCAATGTGATGGTGTTTGGAGACGGTGCCTCTGGCAGGTTTAGATGAGGGCTTGAGGGTGGGCCCTCACAAAGGGATTGGTGTCCTCATAAGAAGAGACACAAGAGAGCTCAGCACTCCCTCCCTCTGCCAGGTGAGGACACAGCAAGAGGGCAGCTGTTTGCAAACCAGGAAGAGAGCCCTCACCAGGAACCAAATCAGCTGGCATGATCTTGGAACTCTCAGCCTCCAGAACAGTGAGAATTGATTTCGGTTATTTAAGCCGCCTGGTCTATGGTATTTTGTCATCGCAGCGCAAGCACACAAAAATACCCATATAACTAAAATTTGATGTCAAAGTAAAATATGTTCTAAAATGTGTAACAGCAGCCTGGCAAGTACTGAAACTGCAAAGGAGGCAGAATAAGGAAGAACTGCTTGATAGCAAAGTAACACTGATACCTCTTGTCTTTCTGTAGCTACAGGGTTACAGACAGTTAACCAAGCCCAGAGCCAAACAAAACATCCAGTCAACTCAAAGCCAACAACATGTGAATATGGTCTAAGGCCAAAGGTGCGGGGAGCAGGAGACCCAGAGTGGGGAAGGGTCGGGAGAGCAGAACACTAGCTGTGATAGGTTTTCAGCGGCGGAACAGCAGAGCTCACACTTTACAAAGTGCTGCACAAACTCCTTCACCGGCTGGGTAACTGGAAGAGACCAAGAACTATTTTAATAATAACCCCAAAGCTGGGATTTTAAGGAGGAGCTGAAACCCACCTTCAGCTTGGATATCATGCTCGCTTCAGCATCATCACTTGCACTGTTCTGATGGACGAGCCTCTTGGCCAGCATCTTCGCGTAGAACTTTTGAAACACGTCCTTGTCCTCTATGTACTTGAAGACGACCATCTGGCAAAGCCGCCAAGAGAACACACTTAATGAAGAACACTCACAAGCTGCGTGTGCAAAGCCAACTATCGCCAGCCACTTCCCAGGAGCCAAGACTTGTGCTTGGTTTTGGCTGGGCCCATATGCCAACATCTGTGACGGCAAAAAAACCTGCCCTGGAGTCTAACGTACACATTTTCGTCGATCTCTTTCAATCACATTAAGGTGTACGAGATTTAGTACTAATGAGAAAGCACAAATGCTAAAAGTAATGACTCATTTAGGGAGTAAAACCATAGATCTGAAATAAAAATCAACGATTATTACTTTTTACATCCCAGATGCCCTATACAAATAGCCTTAGAAACAACTTGTGAAATAAATAGCTATTGAGAATGGATGTGATTGTGCAGCACCTTACCACTTGATTGAGTGTGTCTTCCAGCTCTGCCTCTTCTGGGTTCTTGGAACTGAAATTTTTAAAAAGGCATTATGTTTTCAACAAATCAGAAACATTTAAACAAGCACCACTCAGCCAAACTGCCTCATCAGTATGTGGTTCCAAGCATTCAAATGATCAGTTCTCTTCAGATCAGTACATGGGGAGAGGGGCAGTTAACTTTCCTTACCTACAGCAATTTAGCAATCTCATACTATAACCCCACCATGGAAGAACAGGAAACAATCACTTAGAACATCCATGATGAAAATCTACAGAAGATATTTATTAAAAGTTTCCGAGAATATCGTGAATAAAGTTTTCCTTTCAGATAATCCACTTAAATCTAAGTAAAGGAGCTTTTACTTTTGCAATTTCTTTCTACACTGCTGTAATTTAACTTTAGAACAAAACAAAAAGACAGTTTCCTTTTAATGGCCTAATAATTTAAGATAATGAAAGGGTTTAAATTACTACCAAAGTGATGCTTTCCATTTGTAGTTATGTCTATAAAGTAGATGAGTGTTTTTTTAACAACTGATTCATCCATTTTACGAACTAATTCAAAAAGTAATTTAAGAATAAATGAATTTTTAAAAGGTTTTTCTACATGAGTCCTTAATAAACAAGACCTCTAATTCATATAATATGAACCAGCCACCAAGCAAACTCTGAAGAGGTATCTCTAACTTAAGGACAGTTGGCTCAGAAAATCCAATCCTATTCTTCCCACTGTAGGTCACAGCTGTTTCTCTTTCCTGGGAACAGTTTAACTTAGTGCCTACTAGACTCTGTTCGCTAATACATTTAAACAAGCTTGTTAAAAGAGCAGCTTTGGAAATGTCTCTGCCAGTCTGTCTGCTTCAGTAGCCTTAACTAATAACATATCAATAGACTTGATGAGGGCCATTTACAAAAAGACAATGGATAAAAAGGACACTAAGTGTTTTTTGAAACCAAACTGAAGACCTAACAGAGGACCTCCATATTTAAATTACTTAAATTGGTCATATTACATAGCTTAAAAACAAATGAAATCAACTCATAAGAGGCATTCCAATTTAAAGTCCCTTTTTATTCCTGCAGAGGATGCACTGGAGGATGTGACTAGAATTGCCAAATTATACATTAGAACAGTATCGCAATAAACAGGGAAAAAAATCAAAAGCTCAATTTCTCACTGGCCTCCAGCAAATGGCTTTCTGGCAAAGTTAAAAGTGACAGTTATTGACCTTTATGAAATGTTTTCCCACCATCTACCAAGAAGACCACACAAGTTTTTCACATAGTTGTCTGTTCACAAAGTACATTAGATTTGCTACTGTTAAGCCATCCTTACGTTCCTAGAAAGTGATGCTATGTTTTGAAGAATTATTCTTTAGTTCACTGATTAATTTGGTTTGATAATATTTTAATTAAGATTTCTGCACCTCTATTCTTAAGTGAGTCTTATTTGTAGTCTGTTTATTCTCGTACGTGTAGGTATTCTCAGTCTTTTTTATATTGGGGTTATGCTAGCCTTAGAGAGCTACTTAAAATATAACTTGTTAATGTTAAAATCAGTATAGGCCGGGCGCAGTGGCTCACGCCTGTAATCCTAGCACTCTGGGAGGCCGTGGTGGGAGGATTGCTTGAACTCAGGAGTTCAAGCCCAGCCTGAGCAAGAGCGCGACCCCATCTCTACTAAAAATACAAAAATTAGCCGGACGTGGTAGCATGTGCCTCTAGTCCCAGCTACTCAGGAGGCTGAGGTTGGAGGAACACTTGAGCCCAGGAGTTTGAGGTTGCAGTGAGCTATGATGACGCCACTGTACTCTACCCAGGGCCATAGAATGAGATGCTGCCTCAAACGAAACCAAAAAACTCCCCCCAAAACCAGTATAATTTGGGGGCATGGGAAACTATTGCCACAGAAAGCCAGAAGGGGATTATCTTCCTTCATTAAAATCTTTAATGTTTGCTCCTGTGATACTTGAAATAGTGAAATAAAACTTGAGCATTTCTAAAGTGAAAGAAACTTACAATGAAAGAGAAGCTGAGAAAAACCAAAGCAAACACACAAACAGAAAAATCAGTGAGGACTTAAAAACACAAGAGGAAAGAACCGTATTATAATATATAGCCTCCAGCTCTTAATACACATAAACTGATTAGGAAAAACACTAGTTGAGAAATAAGATGATTAAAAAGTAAAGAATATGAAATAACAAAACAAACTTGTCAAACAAAAATAACTTTTAAAAGTACATGGAATAACGAAAGCACTACAGTACATGTAGGGTCTTCTATTTTAGAAACAGCCAGTGGGAGCTAATACAGATTTTCAACTGGAAAGGTGCGTTCTGTTTAAAAATTTTTCTCAAAAGGCACAAAATTTACAATTTAAGGTATATAAAATGTAATATAAATTTTAATTCCTTATGTAAAAGCTGAGATTTTAAACAGGCTAAAAAAACCACAGTTATTTAATACCTTTTCTTCAACAAGGAGTCACAGTACCGGGCCAGCAGCTCAGGGGACTTGCTGGACGACTGGGCCATCTTGGTGACCGCGTTATTGTTGATGAAGCGCCCACAGGCCTGCGTTGCACAGAACACGGTTAGAGGAAAGCGCCCAGCCGCACACACGCAGGGACGTTAACGACAGTCATGTGCCTACCTTATCAAGAGCAGCCACAAAGCCGGCATCGTTGTTGAATGCAGACATCACCAGGGCATTGTATTTTTTATGAACATCTAGCACTGTCTGTACATACATTTTGGGGTCCTTAAGTAGGGGAAAAACAGAAACAAAAGTTGGTTACTTGGGATTCAATTGTATATTAATGTATACATTAATTTATAAAATATTCTAAGAACTATAGATAGATACTTCTCCAAAGAAGTTAATAAATAAGATCAAGAAATACTTTTGGTTCTATCACTAAAACACACAGGACATTTTGTTCATGTATATAATAAAAGACAATATATTAGCCACACTCAAGATTACTGATTTCTTTTCTTTTTTTTTTTTTTTTTGAGACAGAGTCTTGCTCTGTTGCCCAGGCTGGAGTGTAGTGGTTCGATCATAGCTCACCTCGGGCTCAAATGATCCCCCCCGGCCTCAGCCACCTGAGCAGCTGGGACTTCAGGCACACACCACCACGACTGGCTAATTTTTCTATATTTTGGTAGAGACAGGTCTCGCTATCTTGCTTAGGCTGGTCCTTGAACTCCTAGCCTCCAGCAATCCTTCCACCTTGGTCTCCCAAAGTGCGGGGATTACAGGCGTGAGTCACTGCATCTGACCAAAATTACTGACTTCAAGCTTGTATTACAAGCAGTAAAAACTCAAAGGGATCACGGGAACAAACTTTTCAATGTGACAGCTTTGCTTAACCAATTTTTTGTTGTTAAAAGTTTGCTTTTTGGACTTTGTTTCAGCCGGAGAAACCAATCAGCCAGGGAAATCAATGATCAGCCAATACCCTAGAACTCGGCCGGGCAGATGACTACACAAGAACCACACAGAGCTCAGGTCCAAGGAACAGCAGGGGCTAGGGAGGGGGTTCACACGCAGACAGCAAACCGGAAGGCTCGTGTGGACACCAACAGGGAGCGAGGTGGCGAGGCCAGGCCTGATCACAAGCGGCCACTGCCAGGGCAGGCAACAGGGAGTTCCCAGACAAAGGCACATGCTGGAAATGAAATGGGAAGAGCAGCCCTGCGAGGCTCAGGTAGCAAAAGACAACAGCAATGATAGGAGGCAACGGAGACAGAGCCTGGTAATAAAAAATAGATCTTGGTTGCTGCTGCGTACTCCGCAGGCAAGACACTGCCAAGCCCTTCACGGGGACTGTCACAATCACACGGCGAGGTGGTACTATTTTAATCCCCATTTGACAGATGAAGACACTGAGCCAGAGTGAAGCGTCTGGCTGAGGGTAAGTGGCCGCAGGGTCAGGCTGGGCCCCAGGCAGCCCGACCCCAAGCTCGGCATCTCCTCACAGCTCTGAAAAGGGAAGTGCAGGGTGCCAGGTCAGAAGGACACGCAGAGGCAGCCGAGGCTGAGCCTGGGCACGATGGCCTGGCGCACAGACAGCGGGCGAGGGGAGAGGAAGGTGGTCCAGGAGGAGGGTGCTGCACGTGAGCCAGGAGAGCTCCTGACTGTCCTCTGGCCCAGAAAGACTGAGGTTCAGAGGGCTTAAGATGTTTGCCAGTGTTTCCAAATCCCTGACATGTTAACCTGTGGGATTCAGGCATGAAAAACCAGAATCCTCCAAATTCTAATTATTCTGTATTTTTTTAACATTTGATTTACTTGTTTTTAAATAATGAGTAACCAGTAAAAATAAATAATTTTTCTGTAATAGGGTTATACTAAGAGTTTAAGAGGCTTCCAATACAAAATAAATAAATGCAAGGTTTATTATTATGAACAAATATATTGTGATAAGATTATAATTTCAATAAGACATAAATATGGTCTCTACCTGATATAAACATTTGATAAATTAAACAGGAACTTAATGCAACATAATTGCCAAATAAAAGTTACTTAAAATATTGAAAGGTAACACCAGAGATACTTAATATTTTAAAGTTACCATCTTCAAATGTTCAAATACACAGAGCGTTAACTGCCCTATCAGACAATCTTCTCTTTGTTTCGAGACAACCACTCCAGGCGCAGAGAAGTGGCTTCTGCTGGCTTTAACGGTCTTGCTCTAAGAGCGCATCGAAAGCACCTTCAGACTGGCACGTGTCTCACACCGTGTAAGCTGCTTCTTTTTAAACAACGAAAATACTTTCTGTTTGACCTAATTTTGGTTTTGCCATTCAAATCAACATTGCTTCTGCTGATTTAGACTGCAGATTGCTTTTTGATTTCATGTGAGATTACTCCACAACATTCGTATTTTTCTCTCATATTTCTTTTGTTACAGTATTAGAACTCGAGCCTACAGTGAGGATCCGAACACTGGAAAATGCCAGCAAATTTTATTCAAATAAGGTAGCATTCAGACCTCCTAGTAAGGTTATCAGTATTACAAAGAATTGCATGTCAAAAGTGCCAATTTGGACGGGCGCGGTGGCTCACGCCTATAATCCTAGCACTCTGGGAGGCCGAGGCAGGTGGATCGTTTGAGCTCAGGAGTTCAAGACCAGCCTGAGCAAGAGCGAGACCCCGTCTCTACTAAAAATAGAAAGAAATTATATGGATAGCTAAAAATATATATAGAAAAATTAGCCAGGCATAGTGGCGCTTGCCTGTAGTCCCAGCCACTCGGGAGGCTGAGGCAGAAGGATTGCTTGAGCCCAGAAGTCTGAGGTTGGTGTGAGCGGGGCTGACGCCACGGCACTCTAGCCCGAGCAACAGAGCCAGACTTTGTCTCAAAAAAAAAAAAAAAAAAGTGCCAATTCAAGGACTTATTTTGCTTCCAAAACTTGCAATTTTTGTAACACCAGAAGATTTAGAGAAAGTATACTACATATATAAACATATTAATACTTATTTTAGTTGCAGGAATGATCCGCCTTTAGCAGCAGAGGAGCCTCAGACCCACACGTGTGGCAAGGCCTCACCCACCTGGCAGCCAGCACGGCTTCCCTGCCACTTGTTCCCGTCCTGGTTCCCGAGAAGGCCACCCTTGCCCTTGAACTCCACGCATCAGTGTGCCCTGCACTTGCTTGTGACTTGTCATGGATGGATTCCTTTGAACCAGTAATGTCTCTATGTTGACTATAATGTTTCAGAATCATAATACTTTTTCTCTGTTTTCTTGACTTTTTGGACCAATTTTTCTCAGATACAGAATTTGGAAAAATACAAATTTCTCAAGGAATGCCAGGAAGGAAGTTCTATTTGGAAAGACAAATCTTCAAGAGCAAGGAAGTCTTCAGACTCCAATTCCAAGATTCCTTCTACTACAGAAGACCCAGCCTGGAGGGAGTCTGGCTAGTGCGAAGGGAGGGTTTGAACAGAACCCACTAAGGGCAGAGTGTACCAAAACACTGGGCCTGGGAAATTTGAATTTAGCATCTGAGGTCCAGAGAAAAGCCGTTTAGAAACCTGGCAAGGGGCAGACAGAGAGGCACACACACTGGAATAATACAGAAAGAATTTTAAGGGAGGAGGAGTCAGCAGTGTCAAACAGAGAAAAGACATTCAAAAGGTGAGTGGACTTAGCAAGCAGAAGGCAAAGGACTATCTTTAAGGGGGCAGGGCGAGGCCAGGTTATAAAGGCAACAGACGTAAGGAGAGAAAAGATCAGCTGGATCAACTGCATGCTTATTCAAGAAAATGACGAAGGGATTTTTGAGGTTTAAAAAAGGGAACAAAGTAGTAACTTGTCTGATTCCTGAATGTCTGTTTACTCAATGGTACGTGAGAGCTTTCTGCATATAAGAAATACGGCATCTCTCAGGTCTTGTCCCCGAGGGATCTCATACAGCTCCTACACAATTTCAATCATTGTGCTTTTGCCAATGACCAACACATTTATATCTCTAGACCCAACTTCCCCACTGAGCTCACACAACCTGCCCTTGGATGTCTCATGGGATTCCCAAATTCCATGACAGAAATGACCTGATCCCCTGCCCCACCGCCTGCGTCTTCTGGAGTTCTCCCTCTAAGTGCCGCCACTCGGCCCCGTGGGGCCAGCCGGGCACCCAGGAAGCACAGCTCCTCCTTTCCAACATCTATGCCATCAACACACCCTGTCCATTTTTCTTACAATGTTCCATTGTATAAAAATTCAAATACATTCAAAATTAGAAATAATTATAAAATCTGCCCCATGCACACGTCCAGCCAGCCTCAATAATGATCAAAGTACAAAACCTGTCCACTGTAAAGTCTGTCTCATTTTTCTCTCTGTCCGCACCATAACCACCCAGTGTCTAGCAGGCCACTACCATTATGGTTTTGTCTGAACCACTATAACAACTCTTCTTCCTTTTAATCCACTTTCCACTTGGTAGCAAGAAATTTTTTCAAATAAAAATTCTGATCTTATCAATTCCATGCTTATTGTAACCCCTTTGACTGGTTTCCTCTTGCCCTTAGGATTAAGCCAATAAACAACATGGCTTTCAAGGGGCCTCCTCCCAGTTTCTCCATCACACCAGACTTCCCAGTTAGCAGAAGGGCTATGTTTACATTCACTGAGGGGCGGCGTTCTGTCTGGGATCCCCCTTTGCTAGGCTAGCTCTAACTCTTCTCTTAGTCTCAAACACTTTTTTCAGGGAAGCTTTCTCTAAACTTCCAAGACAGGTGAAGCCTTCCCTGTTAGAAACTGCCCTGATCTCACCAGAATGCCTCGCATGCTCGCCATCTGCTGCTGGGGGCTGCCCTTCCTGCTGGGGCACAGCTCAGTGACGCCTGCCAGGACCATGTCCACCTGCCTCACCACTGCTGTACCTGAGAGCACCTAGCAAAGTGGCAGTCACAGATGATAGTCACAACGGAATTATTGCCTTTAATTCTATACATTTCCCCTAAAGGATAATTCTTAAGGTCAACTTCACAAAGAGAAAATATGCTTTAAGAGTCTCCCATTACTTCTCTTTTATCTTACCCTTTCTCACATAAAAAGGTAAACAAAACATAGCACACAAAGGGGTTTGAGGGCATTATCTTACAGAGAGCTAGTATACATTTAGATAGGGTCAGCTGTGATCCCAAGTAAGACTGTAACACTTGACTACTTCCTAATGACCTAGGAACATTCAAGAATACTGCCTGAAGAGGTACATCAGGCTGCTACAGCCTTTGGGGCGGACGGTGGGGGGGGGGTGGCACACATCCTTTACTATTTCACATATATAATTGGTGCTTTCCAGGCCAGTAACAGATCTGAACAGTCCTTGGAAACCTGCTCTTATCTAGAGCTACTTCTCAGGGTACATTTGGCATCTACATCTTGCACCCAGCCAGGTCTAAAGAGACCACATCAATTACAAGAGCTTTAAATGAGTTCTCTGAGGACGGGCAGTCAATAACACAACAGTGTTCACAGTACTAGCCTCTAACTTGTCTTTAAGAAGGAAGGGGAAAGAAACGAAGCCTCATTAAGTAACAATAATACAGCATAGAATTATTTAGGGACAGTGTAATTCTTCCCCTAAACATTAGCACTTGGTCTTTGGAGTAACATCTCCATACAAAACAGAGAAGCAAAAGTTTCAGGGGGAAAAAAATTGTAAACCATTAACTCAAGAGAAAAACAGATAATTTGTCTGCATGCAGATTATCCACTTTGACAATTACCTGTGAAAATGTTTAACCCCAGAATGGCTTTCCCTAACACCCAGCATGTTTCTGAGGTTCCCCCTCCACTGGCATTTTGTGTGCGCTCAGGGAATAAAATTAATTTTGACATTAACTAATACAAAAAAATTGGGAGATAAATGTGAGATCTCAAAAATCATTTAGTAATAAAACAGTCTTGCACTTTCTTAACAGGCTTTTTCTATTCCATCATCTAAGCTCTTTCAATAAGCAGACATCAACAGTTCTTCAGATGAGCGTGGTTTAAAGTTTAAAATATTAAGACAAAACCATTAGCATTTAACAAGTGCTCTCTAGTCTCATTATTTTAAGCTGTCTACCTACTACTTTTTGCTCCAACCATTTATATCTGTCTTGTGATCATGGCTCCTAGTCTTAGACCACAATAAATCTTCAATCTGATCATTATCTCTGCTCTGATCAACTACCTACAAAGTCCTGGTCCCAGGTACGTGGCCCTGTGGGCTTGTGCTCTGACCCTGGTCCTCCTCATTCCCCAGGTCTTCTCCTAGTTCCGGCTCAGGCCTTCGTCTTGCCTTTGGTCCAAGGTAAGGCTCACGCCCTTGTCTGAGACCTTTGGGAATTACCATGTAAATGCCGAGGCTCTGAGTTGACTAGATTTAGGGGCGGAGGGACCAGAGATGAAAATATTAAATTTTGAGAGCAGAACTAAGTTAGACTTGCCAGAAAGAACTGACCTCTCTGAAGAGGAATGACTAAGATTCACCAAAGAGAAGAATGTCTCAGCAAGGAGTAAATTAGTTCAGAACTAGGAACAGTGTGTAGGAAGATAAGGAATGGGGCTATCTCAACAAGGAGAGATGGGGATAGTGAAATTCTTGGGCGGGGTCTCTAACTGGCCTTGAACCAATCAGGGGTCACTTCAGAACTTATAAATATACAGTAAGGTTTAAACTAGAATTTCGTCTGGAGTATAAAGTCAGATTGTGATAGGGACATGTTTCCATAAAGGGTTTGCCTGTGAAATGATTAAAGTCTTCCCCGCAGGTGAAAGAAAGAAGGGTGCAGCCTGGGTCTAACAATGATAGCCTGGTTATCCTAGAGTCGAAAAGGACAACTGTGTATTTTTTCTTTTAGAGAAAAATGATGATTTTCTTTATCCCATGGCCAACAAAATAAATCCAAACCAGCCTTGTGTCCCTGAAGTTATATACCTATAATTCACAAATTTAGCTATATGCTATCTGAACCACTTTATATTTTAAGCATATATCAGTTCTTTGTAATTTTAACTAATACAAACAACCTCTTTTTCTCCTGCTTTTTTTGTTAATGGTGGGTTTTAGAAAATATGTTTTCCAACTTAGTGGCTTGAGTTACAATCTCTTTTACATTTACCACATACGTGATAAAAACTAATACCTATTTAAAATTTACTTTTAGAACCTGTATTTTTTTTTCTTACAAATACTTAACCACCTACTGTGTGCCAGGCTGCACAGTGGGTAATATGCTCTTCCTTGAGCTTCTCCAAGTTCTGTGGACTTTCCCATCATTGGCAAATAGAGGTGGCAGGTATGAACCTCAACCAGGGACGGTTGTGTGAGAAACCCACGTGCCAGTTAGATGGCACTGCAAACTTAGCAGTCAACTGAACTTTACAAAGAGAATAAACTAAATTTCAGGAAAAACTCCTTTTGCAGAAAATAGGAAAAGTATATCTGCTTTCCTAAACATTTTTCTTCACAACAGCTATTCTGAAAATCACGGTTTAGTGAGTTTAATATAAAAATAGTTCTTATGAAAATATTAATTATAATCAATAACAAAAAAATGTCTGACTTTTGAAAGTGCAGGCAGATGTAACACAGATTTCCTAAGCTGTAACTCTTTTTCATAGGGGAAAATTGTGTTTTGATTTTATAATTCAGGCTAATCACTGCCTTACATTGAAGTAACACAAATACTTAAAAGCTTAATTTCTAGTAAAATATAACTGCTGGATATATATTTTTGCTTTGACTGCCCAGGAATAAGTAAATGTCAGATTCAAGACTCACTGACAAAGTCAGTCGGGCAGCATTATTCAGCGCCCAAAACCTCAGGCAGCTGATTGTACCCAAAAGAAAGATAAAACAAAGGGATTTGAGAATTACAGTTAGTTATTTCTCCAATTAAGAACTTTACTTTGTTTTGGAAAAGATGGACGTTAGAAATATTATTCCCATTATCTCTAAGAAAATGAAAAAAACAACTTATAATGTTTGTTTATTTTTTTAGAAGATGGGGTCTCCACTATGATACCCAGGCTGGGCTTAAGTGATCCTCCTGCCTCTGCCTCCCAAGTAGCTGGGACTACGGCACACACCACCACACCCGGCTATAATGTTTATTTTTAATTTAACTATATTTACATAGAACACAAGTCCCCTAAGGCCAATCTCACATCTAATACATATATCTACTACTCTAATCTACATCTGGTAAAGAAACAGACTTCTCACTTAACTCGTTTCAAGGGGAGTCAAGTCATTTGGTTGGCTCGGCTGTCCATAAAGCTGAACTGAGTTTTGAATTAAGAACTGTGAAAACACCTCATATTATTGAAAAGATGTCTTCACCAAGTTGGTCTCTTGTGAATCACAGGTATGTGCACATGCGTGTGTGTGTGTCTAGTATGTGTCTATCAGGCCTTTTTAAAAAGGAACATTTAGTTTGGAAATCAGAGACGTCATCAAAATGTAAAGATAATTTTTAATGAGTTTTTTAAATTAAAAACATTGTGTATACTCCTGAGAACAGCAGTCATCACTGCTGAGCACCCATGTGCCCTGATTTAAGCACTTTACATGCATTATTTATTCACACAAACCCTATGAGGTAGGCACTATCATTATTTTATTTTTTTTACCCCAAAATAAACGACATAGACCGGAGAAGCAGATCCCAAAGGTCAGACAGCTATAAATGGTGGCGCTGGGATCTGAACCTGAACAGAGGGGTCCAGGGTTTGCAATCAATCACTGCACTGTAATGACATTGTATGTCCCAACACTGGGACTTCATACTTAAGCTTATTATACTAAAACCTGGAGCTCTTTTTCAAAAAACGCTCTACTAAGCCAGTTCCCTCCCATCCTGTGAGCATATATCAATCATTTTATAAACTCAAAGGAAAGGCTTTTCTTCATCCCTCTAATAATTCAGATGTGGCAGAGTGTGAGGCAGCAACCCCCATAATTAAACATGGAAAAGAAACCTTCCAAACATAGTAGGGAAATAAGGATTTTAAAAACATACTGAAGATGGTATTGTCAAAACTTCTTAACATTAGGCACGGTAAGATCAGAAATAAATTATCACCTGACGTATAGACAACCTAGCAGGACTATTCTATGCAGCTCCTGGGGAGGGGGAGTAGGACAAACAGTGAACGGCAGGGCCCGCCAGCGCCCGCAGCCCATGGCTTCAGCCAAACGGTGCTGGCTCAGATCGAAGTCCTGAGAGGCAAACCTGTGGACTGTAGGTGGCGGAGCAAAAGCTTCTAGGAGCCTTTTCCTTCTAAAGAAGCACCTTTTCTCTTTTAGTGCAAGGAATATAACAGTGAGAAGGAAAAAAACTGTAACATCCTTAATGCCTACAAAGTACCAGAAAATAATTTATAGAGTTATTTACTAAACAAAGACATTTGTGAACTTTCTACTTCCGAAGGCCAAAGCCTGGTGAGATGGCACCTGTCTGTAATCCCAGCTACTTGGGAGGCTGAGACAGGAGGATTGTTGGAGTTTGAGATTAACCTGGGCAACAAAGTAAGACACTGTCTCTTTAAAAAAAAAAAAAATGCCAAAGCAAGGGAGAATTCTAGTGAAAATCTTACCATATGGATTTGTCAATGGAGATGTACAACACATGCCTGCAGTTCACATGTGAAAATTAGGCCTGTCAATTAAATATTACTTACATTCAAAGCAGCTTCTCCACACTTTTCAATGGCTGCAAGACCCTGATTATGAATGTGTGTCTCCAGCAGTTTTTTCAATTCTCCTAGGCCATCCTGGATTCTAGATACAAGATTATACATGCGCCCCAAGTCTGAAAGAAGAAGGAGCCACCTTTATGCACGGAAGAAACTTTTCATAACCATTCCACTAATTATGTATTTATATTGAGATAAAAGATATTCTGAAATAACCATGTTTTAGGCCTTATTAATTAAAAGCACTTAATTATCACCAAATATTTTCTATTTGGTATATGTAAATTTTGCTTAAAAAAATGAAGTTATGCTATTGTAAAAGTATATTTTCCCCCTTACTATGAGAACCACTAACATAAGCACAGAGAAAAAAAATTTATCAGAAACTGTATCTAATGATTCCTAAAATTCTTAAGATTGAGATAGTATTTATGCCTGACACATAATAAGCACTCAAATATTTATTTTTAAAAAATGAATACATTTCCATCAAATTGATACTAATTGATCAACACTTATGTACATATAGGGTAGTAACATTCATCGGGTGTTGGGCAGGTGGTGAGGGGAGGAGGGGATGGGGATATTCACACCTAATGTGTGCGTGCACACCGTCTGGGGGACGGACACGCTTGTAGCTCTGACTCAGGTGGGGCAAAGGCAATATATGTAACCTAAACATTTGTACCCCCATAGTGTGCTGAAGAAGGAAAAAAATGAATACATTTAAAGGAGAATACAGATATCTATCTCAATTATACAAACAAATGAGCCACAAAAGGATCCCCCCATTCTTCACTTCCTGTATGTATGGCATATAAGTTAATTTATGAGGGCCAAAGAAGAAAAATCCTAAATCCAAACATTAATCTTTCACTGAGCCCCTAATATGCACCAGTAAAACATGAAAGTGGTTGAGGGAAATGTAAAATAATATTCTTCTCATCTCAGAGAATTTCCAAAGGAAGAATAGCCAAAACATTAGGGGTAGTATCATTTAATGCTGACATGTACAGAACAAGTCATATTCCAAATTAAACTGAAAAGATGCACTTCTAAGTCACAATGAAATGCTCTGCAGAGGTCTGACATCAATACACAACAATATACAGTGAGCATCTTTTAAAAAATGACTGACGTGGGTAAGTAATGCTGTTGATGCAGAGTCCAGAATTTGAACCAATTTCAAAACTGAGGATAATAAGTACCTACATTTCATGAGAGTTAGTGGCTCACCTTCATTTTTGTCAGCATCCAATAAATTCTGAAATTCTGTGTGGAAAATTTCCAAGTGTTTTTCAATGAGGACTTGCTCACATTTCCTTGCTAATTCATCTTGTGTGCTTTCGTGAAGATAAACCTGAACTCTTCGTTGTTCCTCAAGCAGACGAGCCTCTGCCTGGAAAGAATTCATTCAGGTGAATGGTTTTGATTCATGCGTAAAGAATTATGTGAATAATAGCAAATTAAATTCACAAACCTACTCTAATAAAATATGATTAAGGAAAAAAGGGAAGAAGTGTTTTGATTTTAGGGTAAATGACAACCATATTTAAACCACTAATATTTTCCATTTTCTCTGCAATATATATCTCCATTTCAAATTCCTCTTTAAGTGTGCTAACAATAACAGTTCAAATGTCTATGCATCAGTTTTTTTCTTTGGGTAAGTAGTATTTCATCTTTTCAAGATAGTATTCCTATCTGACATCCTAATAAACCTATGGGTCCTCTCCTGGATGTGGCTACCAAGTTAAGAGGCCCACTTTTGATTGAAACCTACTTACATAGTCATACAAATATAATATCTGAAATGACCACATGGAAATAATCACTAGCAATTAGACTTTTAAAAAAATTAAAGAAAAACATTATAGCCTTCTCTTGCTGATCACTGAATATGTACCTCTGAAATCTACTAGGTTACTTACGCATCTCAATTTTTTGCATTTCCCTCTAAGGAAAAGAGGAAAACAAACATGCAATGTAACAGGGCAGCAAAATTAGTAAAAGTCAGTATATTTTACAATCCACCACCAGAAATAAATGTGGTGTGAAGTATCACTGAGGAACCACTAAATTATCAAAATGAGGAAGAAATTTCACCAATAATCTCAAATTATTCATGTTATATGAATAAAGAGAAACAAAAACTATACTTTTTGTAAATATTGTAAAAATGCCAATATTTTCCAAAATGATTTACAAATTTGGTATACTTTTAAAGAAATCTGGAAAAATTTCAACTGGAAATGAATAAACACTCAAGAGCCAAGAAAACATAAAATGAAAAAATGACTGGGCAGGACTTGTACTATCAAGAATTAACAACAATGAGACAACTGTTAGAACACAGCACAGAAGTTAAAACCTTACTACAAGTTCGTCTAAATAGCTAAATGTGAAAAATAAATTTGGAAATATCTATATGTATATCACAAGGTCAATATCCATGCTATATAATGATCTCCGACAAATCAGTATATATATCCAAATAAAAATATGAGAAAGGAAAAGGAACAAACAATTCACAAATGAATAGAAAATATTTGAAGTTATCAAATTTCCAATAAGAAATAGTGAAATTATAGCATATTCAGTTAATGAAATACCATTAGCCACTAAAATAAACATAAAATGTTAGTATAATAATAATTAATGAACAAGTTACAAAAAACCTGAAGCATTATTCCAATTTGGTTTATATGTGTAATCAGTAACAGTGCCCCAGGCTTGTAGGTTTATGTTATTTGTATTTTCCAAAGAGTCTACAACTAATGTGTAGTTTTGTTTTGCTGATTACAAGGCTCTTTTAAAACAATAAGAGACTTATATGCTTTAACTCAAAAAGTTCTAAGTTAAGATCCTGCTACTTCATATCCAGTGTTTTGTTAAGCTGATAACTCCAGGACTAAAGCTGGTGAAATACAGAATATGCAAACCAAACAGCACCACTCTTTCTGATTTGTTTAACCTGTTATTGAAAGAAGATAATCATCTTAGGTGGCAAAACAGACTATTACTCCTTCCCAGGTGGAAGACTAATCTTTGACGCCACTGCTGATTGATCCTCTGAGGAGCCGACTTTCTACCTCTTAGCATTCTACAGACCGTTCCTGCAGGGCTGAGTGGGCAGGAAGGGTGGACGGGCACCTACCCTTCTAGAGAAACAGCCACAGCCAGAGGGGCTGCAATAGCTTATTTTATATATTGGTAAAGAAATCAAGGTCCTAGGTATTGAGCGTCATTTGGTTTTAGAAAGAATGGCCATTTACATTCTTCCTCGATTCCAAGTCAAATAAGCTCTTGGTCATCACTGCACTTGGCAGATAATTGTATTAGAACATCATGATTGAATTCAGATGACTAAATGAAATTAAGCAATTAAAGACTGCCCCATTAATTCTATTAGGATCAGTTCCCAGTCAAAACAAAAAAGGTAAGCAAATTAATGAAGGTATGTTTTATTTTTAAAGTTCTTAAAAAAATGATATTAGAAACCTTAATAGCCACACAAACTTTTTGTAACCCAGATTAGTCTCAATCACATGAGATGGTAAGATATTAAAAACACTAACACGGCTTATAGTTGTTCACTCTTCAAAGCCATCCTTAGAAAGACAAGCCAAAATTCTCAAATGCTTCCACTAAAATACTCCCGACAACAGAGAAAAGTGAGCGCAGACCCCCAAGGAATTTGGTGTCTAGCCTTAATTGGCTAAAGAAAGCAGAATATTTCTTGAAGGTTCATGCTTTATCTCAATATTGTTCATGAGTTTTGCATTCTATTTCCTGACAGAATGTTTGTTTTATTATAAACATAATTTCTCCCTAAATTATTGAATAAGGTTCACCACCTTTAATCTTGTGGTTTTGCACCCCCTCAGGCACCTACTGGAGGTTCTGTGGGATGTATATTTGTGGTACCAAACACATCAGGCTTGCTGTTTGCCACACACTATTATAAGCACCTTTTTATAAATAAACAAGTAAATTTTAATCTCATTTTAAATTTTTTAAATAAATTAAAGCTCACTTAATCCCCAATATTACCTATTATTATTATTCTCATTTTACAGATGAGGAAATTGAGGAACAGAAAGGTTATGGTTATCCCCCTAGTAAATGGTAGAGTGGGGACTTAAAACTAGATTAATAACCCAGTTTGGACACAAAACAATAGGATAAAAGCAAAATATTCACACGGTTAAATTTCAATTTTATGCTTATTGACTCTCTGCATTATGGACTTTCAGAATGTGGTGGAAGTCATGTTTGGTATGATCCAAGCAGATTCAGGTCAAACTTTTTAAGTCCTCTAGAAAAGAATCCCAAGGATGTAAGAAGCAGATTGCTTCCTTAAAAGCAGGGACCATGCTGGATTGGAAATATCCAGGACATTGGAAATCTTTGCTCCTCAAGTTGCCTTTGGTTTCAGACCTGATCTTAAAAACAGATTTCCCTATTTGGGAGTGCTTATGTAGCTCTGTCCTAAAAAGCTGTGTTCCTTGCGCCAGAGTACTCCTACCTTCATCAGTGTGGATAAATGAAATGACCACAACTCACTAAGAAGTCCACAACAAGAACAGGCTCCTACCACTACTATGGTAAGAGGATCCTGGTAAGAGGATCCACTTTCATGATGCATGGTTTCAAAAGAATCACCATATATAGCAGAGTTCAATAATAGATGTGTTTATGAAAACTACATTGTCAAACTGAAAAATGAAATAACAGGCAATGCTAAGATTCATAACAGATCATGTTTCAAAAGTTCGTTTGTCAGGCAGCTGTTTGAAACTCTAAGTGAGCTAGTTAGGTTCCAGATCAGCAAACAAAAGTAAATTTAACCCACAAAAGTAGACACAAAGAACTATTACTATTCCAAGTAGAAAACTTCTGCACAGTTCCATTTTTGTTAGATTTTGAGATATTAGAAATTTGTTGAAGACTTTCAACTTCAAACTTCTAAGCCCCACTTATAACCACTACCTCCTACAGGCAAATGCATTCAGGATATCACACACTGGGTAGGACTTTCTCCATGTGGTTACTACAGCAGAGCTGTTGCTCTTACGAACTTTCTAAGTTGACTAACTTCCTATCCTCAGCATATGGAAAAAGGGATTCCGCAGTCCATCCACTCGCCACGTGAGTAGGGAATAAAGGGCAAAGCAAACATCAGACTCAATGAGACCCAGAATCCCTGGAAATCTCCTACTACATCTAGTTCAAGGATCACACCTGCTGCCTTTTTTTTGTAAATAAAGTTTACTAGAACTCAACCACACTCTTTTGTTTATATAAAGCTCCTTGGAGAATCAGAAGCACTTGTACTCACTAAAGACACTATAGGACAACAATGTACAACCTACAATTTGTGAAGAAAGCTGCATATGCTAAAAAGAACAACTTGAGTAGCAATGACTGTTTAACTTAAGTCTACTTTAAATACTATATTTAAGCTTACCTTTTTCATATATTCAGTAACTGGGTTCTGCTGCAAGAATTCAGTACTCTCTCTGGTATAAAATCTCTCTGTGTCAGCCAAAAATTGAGACTCAAAGGATTCTTTATACACTGTTAACGTAGGGCCCTTTGCAAATGCATCATCTTCATTCAGCCCCAATTCCACTAGAAATAAATATGAACTATATTTCAATTACCCTATTTTTTGTGATATTTCACAGAATATACTTAGGTGTAGCATTCAGTTTAACCTATGCTTAACAGTTAAATGCGAAATAGCAGGACATAAGGCAACTCTGTTATTCACTAGTACTAAAGTCCACTCTTTACATAAAATAAAAAAGAAAAATAATCCAAGATGCATAAAAAGTAATTCTGACCCATGGCCAGGTATGCCTCAAAATTATCATGAAGTTCGTTTAGAGAACTTTTATATTTCTAAAAACAATGACTAATTTTAAATTTTCAAAGAAATACAATGCTATCCAAATTTTTAAGATACTGTATTACTTTACCAATTTCTCAATCTCCATTTTTTCAAGCTGATAGAGATTTCTGGTTATCATTCAGCTCAAGTAATGACACTATCATATTGTATATCCAGTAATTCAGTATGAGACCAGGAAAAAAAAAAAGAAGCAAATGTCTATTTAATCAAAATTTCCTTAAGGCACAAGGATCAAACAACTTTTATGATGGTTAAAATAAAATCACATTGACTTAGAATTTTAAGTATCTTTATAAATGCTAACAATATTCTTAATAATATTAAAATATTTAAAAAATGAATTCGTTAAATGAAGCGGTCCCCAGTCTTTCTGGCACCAGGGACCAGTTTCATGGAAGACAATTTTCCACTGGTGGGGGAGATGGTGAGTGAGCAATGCGGAGTAGCTGTGAGTACAGACGGAGCTTCACACGCTTTCTCCTGCTGTGGGGAGCCTGGTTCCCAAAAGGCCATTGACTGGTACCATTCCGCGGCCTGGGGGACTGCAGTGTTAGAGTACTGTTTTAACTGCCATTTGATATGAAGACTCCGAAAAAATTAAACGGAAATTATTTACCGTAAGACTGTACAACTCCACTAATCAGCCTTGTATTGATGGTTTCACCATTTCTTTCCTTTTCAATCAGTTTTAAAACAGCATTTGTTACCTTTAGAAATGATATAGAAAAACATTTAAGATATATAAATCAAGAATGCAATATATCTACACATCTGTTAAACATTCAAAGCCATTAAACAACGCAAGATGAAAGATACCCTGAGATACTCCAAAGGAGTGAGGAAGGCAAAGACTAAGAAATGAAATTGGTAAGGGATTTTAAAAGGAACGAACACAGACACACACACACACACATACACACTCACTCACACACTCTCTCTCTCTCTCTCTCTCTCCCTCTCTCTCCCTCTCTCTCTCACACAAGTAGATACCTGTTTATTCAATGGCCTGAACAGACAATCTCTCCAAGTCACCAATGCAAGCTGGATAAAAAAGAAAAAAGGAAAGTATAAAATGTCTATACTTTTCCAAAGTACGGAAGTCATAAGAAATAACCTAAATCCCAAATTATTTTATCAAAATTTCTGTATAAATTGGTCAAAATCTATTAATATTATCATGATGAAATCAAGAGCTACTCTATTAACAACTTTCAAGAGGTATCAAGTACAGACATTTATCAGCTCACATTTTAACAGTTAAGATAAAAAGAAAATTCAGATTTGAGGAGAATATTCATATCATCTTAAAGGGTAACAGCAGATTCAATCTATAAATTTGTTCACTGGATCAAACAAATTTAATCTTTCATCTAACACACTTACTAAAAATAATTCCATTTATTACCCTAGTTTCCTAATGCTCAGTAAAACAAATTATAGACTATAAAAAATCTACCAAGTTCTATGTCTTGACTAAATACACTTTAAATGGATGCAGTTTATTGTACATAAGTTACTCAGATTTCCTATTTTACATGTGTGTGTATGAAAGAGATGCATTTTTACAGTGAATGTACAAACATCATATGGCTTATTTTTCTATTTGTCTAAACTTCCCATAGGAGTTATATCAGAAAATTAATTACTATAAAATACTCCCAGAAAGAGAAATGTTAGAATTCATACATTAAACTGTTAGGAAAAATGTTCTAGTTAAAATAAAATTCAAATTTACAACCATTTAATACACAAATACAAACAGTGGAGAAATTCATTTAAACATAAATGCCACCAGTATTCTTTTTCCCAAATGTAACTATAAACACAACTGGGTTTATGTAACATATGTATTTCTGAAAAAATTATATGTAAATTTAATCTGTAGAAAAAACTTTCAAAATGGTATTTCTTTTAAGAAAAAAGAAGAAATCGAAGGAAAGCAATATTTAAGAGAAAAATATTTTTAATCAAGCATGAACAATGTACACTCAAAGTTTAATATCAGAATAAAACTTAAGCTTTCATTAGGAACTATGATGTCCAAAAGGTGCTGGAAGGGAAGAGCCTCATTTTCCAGGAGAAATGTAACCCTGGGGGAACTGTTTTGAAAATAACTTTTCCCTGCACAAATTCTTTGTTGCTATTCTTCTCGGACTCTTCAGACCTCTTCAGTGCAGGAGAGAAGCAGTAGTAAAAATGTAAAGCAGGTAGCTATGAACTTCTAACAAAGATATACTACACTTTTTAAAAATAACTTTGTTTCAAACTTTTTTCTAAATTAAGATACCCTTGGACAGACCTAATTTGACTCTAGATGGATTTGTTATTTCAAAGGAATAAAAAAAGAAAAGCCAGGCAAGATGAGGAAGCAGGAACAAAGGTAAGCCAGATATTTTTAGAACAGATTTGGGGGGAAAAAATCGTGCTGAATCACTTTAATATATTATAATAATAATGAAGTTAATTCCTGTCCTCTGGTTGACTTGAAAAGAAACCAACAACTTTCTATAATTTGCAAAAAAGTAAAAGTTCATAATTTGTCATGAAATAATTTTGTGACAAACCATTACCATTTACTGGAAATTCTGGAAAATACGATCAGGATCATCTGTAAGAACTGTTCCACTGTGTCAACTGATACCCAAGCTTCTAAATGAATCCAACAGGCTCACTGGCATTGCACATACTCCCTCTGTGCGCTGCTCCAGGGTATCTAGGCAGGTACTGATTGGTCTGAAATTTATGGCTGTACGTTGTATCTCAAAATAGTGCACTTAAGGATTTAGAAACTATGGGTTTTGAGAACAGATTTGTTTTAAAAAAAGGAGTTGAATCTTGACAAACACACTCTATAAAGTATCCTTGTACTTCTTTATTTATGTTTTCTTTAACTGTTGTTGAAACAGTACAGAAAAAGTTAAAAAACTGTAATGATTTTTAGGAGCATGTGATATTATCATACGGTACACATGGTACTTCAGATCACGCAGGTTTCTAAAAGGAAATCAACCAAGATCATGATGATTCCTACACTGACAACTTTATGTCTCAGGGAAAGCATTTGTACATGAAAAAGAAAAGGGGAAATACATTAGCCATTCCATACCATGTGCATACTTCAAAACATGTTGTACATTATATGTATACATACAATATTTGTCAACTAAAATAAATAAAATGTTGAAAAAAAAAGCGGATGTACAAAAACCTCAAATCAAAAAGCTAAGAAAGTTTCGTCGGAACTGTGTAATTACGTAACAAAGTATCATTATGAAGCAATAACTGTTTTGGTTCAGAAACTGTGCTACATAAATGATAAAAACTAGTCATGCATCTGAGATACATTTTGTTTTTCTTTTAATTAAATTTGTCAAAAGCAAAGCAAAAATATTGCTATACAGCAACACTCTTGGATTTGGAAATAAACTCATTACATAGAATTTGACATTTTAACAACACTGGTTCAAAAAGGGTACCGTGTGTTTATCTGACAGACTGTTCTGTTGTTCTCACCGAGTCCTCTCGTAATTGTTCTAGAATGCTGGGTCTCAAACCGGAGTGTGCATCAGAATCACCTGGAGAGCTTGTTAACAAGTTGCGGGGCCCCATCTCCAGAGTTTCCAATTACATAAATTTAGGATGAGGCCAGAGAATTTGCATTTCTAACAAGTTCCCAGGTGACACTGATGCTGTAGGGTAGGGGACCACGCTCTGAAAACCAGTGGGCCTAAAAAACCTTGGATGACAGAAGAAACATAACAATGAGGGTGATTTTCCAAAGCAGGGTTTCCCAGACCACAAAGATACACGAGGCCCAATCATTAGGGCTTGAGTCTCAGGTAAGGTACATGATTTGCCTGGGACTGCCGGGACTCAGGACTTCCAGTGCTAAAACTCAGGCAGTTCCAGGTAAAACATGATGGGTGGGGTTGAATAATTAAAGAAACTTCTAAAAAGTAAATGCAGAAGTGTGCAAGTTGTATCTTAAAACTCCAACTTACCTACACTTCTACTTTATTGCCACAAAATAATTAAGGGTCACTTACTGATGACACAAACGAAATTAGCCTACTATTCTGAAAATAGCTTAGTATTTGCCTAGATCCCCTCATTAAAAATACACATTTAAAAGGTTTTTTTAAAAATCTTACCGAGTAGATCTCATATATTCCTTTTCGTCCTTCGTCACATTCACGGCGAACCCAATGTCTATTGAGGTAGGCACAAATTCCATTCAGCACTTTGCTTGAAAATCTATAATCTTCCCATTGTTGAGTGTAGAATTTCAGTACACTCTCATCCATCAAATCTTCTCCATCCTAAAAACAAGTTAACTAAAACTTTAAGATGACTAATTTGTCACATAATAAATTAAAAATAAACGTTAATAAAAACAAATCCATTGCATCAGAATATATTGATGCATATGGTTTTAGAATGGTTCTTTAAATTACTCTGTACACAAAAACATGCTAATTAATATAAATTCTCACAAGAACATAGTAAAAATATTTTATCTCAAACCAAGCTGGAACTTTTTCATAGTATTAAGTATGCATATATATACTCAAAAAGTACCCTGAATTTTTAGAATATGAGGGTAATTCCCTCTCATTAAGAAATTCACCTCAAAATCTTTTTGATATTCTCCCTGTTAAAAAAATTAACATGCCCTAATAACAATTTAGAGCATGAGGCCAATACTTTTTCATTTTTAAACATATCTTCTTCCTTCTTTAAATTTACTTAAAAATTATACAAATTAATAGCTTTTTGTGCTAATCTGTTGCATTTTTATAAAAATTAGTACAATGGTATATTTCTGCTTTAACAAGACTGCATGAAGAAAATGTGCATTTACCAAAATTATTTTTACTGAATTTGCACAACTGAAACCACAAATTTTTATTTGAAGGAAACTAACTTGAAATTTTTTCTTAGGTATTAATGGTATCTACAAAGTCAGTCTTACCCTTTAAAAACCGAGCACTGCGTGGCACCACTTCCATGTGCTGCAGCAGAGGGCACTGAGGGGAAGGCAAGAGAGGAGGGGCTGCCCCGTGCAGGGGGCCTGGGCGAGCCCGGGGGCCTTCTCTCCACCTCGGTGTCTTCAAGTGCAAACTAAAAGGTCTTGATAGACCCGAAGCTCCACAAATACAGGGTACACGATGATCCAACAATCCATGCAAAAACCTCATCGTATCTTGACACAACCAAATTTTGGTTCATTTAAATTTAAATAATATGAAAGGAACTTAAAAATTAAAGCTATTCTGGATGATGCTATATGACCTTTTGAAAATGCAAAACTATGATTGATGGCATAGCTATGGATACTTTTATACAACACAAACATACTGTTTCTCACTTTAGTACTAAAGATTAATCACAACATTCACTTTAAAGTGTTGTGAATAAAAATACAAAGGGCACACAGACTGACCCCATTTGGGGAACATAAAAATGATACTACATTAGTCACAGTTTGTGGTCACCCAACTACAGTCTGTTAGACTAATGTTTAAGTTTCCAGTTAGCTTGCAAAATATATTAAGAAAAACAATTTTACAGCATGCTGAAATTTTTTTGCATATTATTTGTGTGAATCAAAAATCTTTAAGATATATACACAGAAGAGTCCCTGTAAATTTCCCAGGGCAAGAGTAGAGATGTCTTCACTCACTCTATGTAGTATGTGTAGAGCCCCTTGCCCATCCTGTGGCTGGATGTAAGGCCTTACACTGCCTTGCTACAACAGAGGATGAAGACTGAGGAAGAAAAAGGCAGAAGATGAAGGGGAAAAGACTCCTTCGCTGCCCAAGTGAAGGGCTGGAGCAGAACGAACCCATGCTCCAAGGAAAAGGATGTTCACAGTGAAACCCATCCTAGTCAAGGGCACAACTTCACAGCAGTTTGAAACCTACTTCATGGCCACGTGTAAAAAGCAAGATCACATTTGAAAAATGTGATTACCAAAGACTAAGTAACCTTATAATTGTTTATACATTTTGATAGGAAATACCACATTGGGTTCAAAATAAAATATAGGTAATTTGAATATATAATTATTTGCTTTAAATGAAAAGTTTCATCCATTTCTAACAACCAATTACAAATGGTTAATAATTTAAGGAAAGTACTATTATGGTATAAAGTTATCAAAAATTTCTATTAATAATTTTATTTAAAAAATTGAATACGGTTTATGAAGGTTTTATTTTTGTAATAGGTAAAAGACTAAGCAATACCAAAACATCTTCACACACATTAGTGCCTAAAGCAATGAACAAATAACAGTGAAGGATTATTTAGCGTTTAAGTTAGACCCATTACTTCATTACTTTTTTTTTTACATTATAAATGCTTAGTATATATGTAAAACATCTTACCTTTAGAAGATTTGTCAAGTAATTTTTCAAAAATTCCTTAAGCCGTTTGTACAATTCCAGGCCAACAAACTGAGCTCCTCCAGGTGTCTGGCCCTTTTTGGATTTAGAAGGAGGGACTCCAGCTCCTCGTGCTTGGTTTGACTGGTGTACGCTAGTACAGTAGTTATAAACGTGGCTTGGAGAAAAGTTAAGGAAATCAACATGCATCATAGGTGTTAACAGTGATTAATATGAACATACTATATTTCATTATCAGTACAATCCCCAATATACCAACCAAAACCTGTTAAAAACTAGAGAGAAAAAAAGGTACCATTCATACTATCAACAAAGCTAACCATCAACAAGCCCCATTCACAAGGTGTTCCCTATGCCTAGAGAGCAAAAGAGCTAACTAAGAAGGGGAATGGAATGTTCCAGAGGAAGGTTGCCAAGAAAAAGTTCAGACCTTTTAGATTACCTAATGTGATTGACCTTGTGCAAAATTGTCCCAAAAGTGTGTTTTCAGAAGGCATGAAAATAATTGGCAATTGGTACAATGGAAAGGTTGCAAATGAAAAAGAAAAATGCAATTATTTACTCCAGGAAAAACAAAAAGCTAAAAATAATTATCATCTATTATGATGCTCAGCTAGAAATAACATTTTCAGAAGCACACATTCTAAATACTGAAATAATCAAAACCTTATTTTGAAATTATTTAGAAATGGATTTAAATAAAACTACATTTTGCGGATGAAGGATGAAAAGCAGAAATGGCAAGAGAACCAAGTCCTCCTGTGACTATAAAGAGCCACAGACATCTGAAACCGACCAGTCAACAGCAGCAGCGTCCACACACTACTGAGAAACACGGAGATGCATACACGACAGCAGAGACTGCCACAGTCCAACACAGCTGCAGCAGCGGGGGGAGTGGAAAGGGAATGGGGAAAGCAGAGAACCCTGTGTTGTTATAACCTTCAAATATGATAAGCTTATCTGCATGTATTATTACTTGAATAAGATTAATAGAAAGACACTTACACTGACTCAGAGAAAGAAAGATCAGTAAAACAGAGCACACAATATTCTGGTATATTTAAGAATTTACCGTATAAAGATACTTCAGTGGGTAAAGATTATTTAATAAATGGCATTTGGTTAAGATATTTCTAAATATTTCATATTCCAAAATATATTACAAATGGATTAAGAATCAAAATATACAAACCAAAACCATAAAACAAAGAAGATATGAATAAATGCTTACCTGTTCTCAGGTTGGAGAGGCCCTTTCTAAGCAAGGTCATACAAATACTTAATCTGAAAATTTGAATATATTTAAGTAAAAAAACCCTTAAAGAGTTACTATCTTTAAAAAATTAAGGCAATTTAAAACAATATGAACAGTGAATCTCTATGGAAATGTGGGCAAACTATATCGACAGAAAATTCAAAAAGTAAAGGAAATATATATTGATGGCCAAAAACTTAATAAGATACTCAACTTCAGTAGTAATCAAAGAACTTTATCTTAAAACAATGAATTTTATTAAATGTTTTGATTGCACAGAGAATCACAGATTACAATAAACTATCGTATGCTCATGACTCAATTTTGATAAATCTTACTATATTCCCAACGCTTGTCTCATATTCCACCCCATGCCCCAACTTTTAAGGAAATGAAACATTACGGATTATAACTGAAACACGATGCTCTCCTCTCTAATCCCACGCCTCCTTCCTTTCACCCTAGAAGCAAACGCCCCCATGTTTTGGTATATATCATCCCTATGAATGATTTTATATTTCATTGGATAACTATACAAAATATATTTTGCATGTTTTACATTTTTAGATTACACGAATTAGAATATGTACATGTGCTTCTGCCATTTGTTTTTGGTAACATTTGAGACAGCTACAGGTGTATATAATATACCGTATAGTATATATTTACAATAATTTATCAATTCTTTGTTGGATGGACCTTACTAAGGATCATTTTAGCAGGTACCAATTTTTGATATTTACAAAGGTGCAAAGAATAGAACTAGCACGTCCCCTTGCATACATGTTACATGTACAGGTTTCTTGAGGCATAGAATTACCAAATGACAGGAGAGGTACATTTTATTACATGTTGCCACACTTGCTCTATAAAGGCTGCACAGCCCCCGGCAGTGCATCAGTTTTTACCACCCACAACCTCACTGTACGTATATTGTGGCTTACCATGGTCTTAATATGCAGATCTCTGATTACGGCGAGACTAAGCACCTTAGAGGTTTATCATTTTCATTATCTCTTCTGTACATTGCCTGCTCATATCCTCAGTTTTTTAAAAAATAAGTTTGCTCAGACATTAATGATGGGAATGCCAAATGGTACAACCACTTTGGAGAACAGGTTGGCAGTTCCTTATGCAAATTGTGGTATAGTCACAGAATAGAACATTACCCAGCAGTTTAAAAAACAAACTGATACAAAAATCATGAATGAATCTCCAAGCATGTTGAATGCAAAAAAAGCAAGACATATATAATTCCATTTATATGAAGTTCTCAAACAGGCAAAACCTAATCTATGATGACAGAAATCAGAAGAGTAATTTCTTCTGCTTCTTTGAAGGGTGAAGACTGACCAAAGGAGACTTGAGGGAACTTTCTGTATCTTGATTAGGGTGTTGTTTACATGAATGTACACATCTGTCAAAAAAAAATTCAAACCATACACTTAAGATACGTACATTTTGCAGTATATAATTTCTGCTTTAGAAACCCCCATGTTTTAAAAAGGCAAGTATATAATAAGTGTTTCTGCTACAAACTGAAAAAAATAAGAGTTCTCTTAGACTTGTAGTTTTTTGTTTATTGTGAAAGCCATCCTTTATCAATGATATATACTGCAACTATCTTCTTGTTTGGAGCATACTTTTTCTTTACGGATATCACTGGATGAAGAGAAATTCTTAATTTGTCATCAAGTTTATCCAAATTTTCTTTTATGGCTTGTGTTTTGTTTACAAAATCCTCCCCTCCCAAAATAATACTTCTGCTGTACTTTCTTTTAAAGGTGATTCTCTCATTAAGGTTTTTAATCTTCCTAAACTTGAATACAGTAAGAGAAGGAAAATTTTATTTTTCTCTGCATGGTTCAAAAACCACATAATGAATGGTCCACCCTTTCCTCACTACGTGTACTGCTACTTCCAGAAAACTGTCCATTTCAACTATATTTTCTAGTTCAGTCATCTTTTAAAAAATTTCTGCTTTTTCTGTAATATCCCTTTATTTACTTCTAATACAGGCATACTTCAGAGACATCGTGGGTTCAGTTCCAGAGCACTGAACACCACAATAAGGCACGTCACAAATTTCTTTTCTTTCCCAGTGCATATAAAAGTAATGTTTATGTTATGGTATAGTTTATTATGTAATTCCATTATGTTTTAAAAAGTATATGCTTTAATTAGTAAAACAATTTATTGCTAAAAAGTGCTATTAATCATCTAAGCCTTCAGTGAATCCTAACCTTTTTGCTAGTGGAGGGTCTTAGCCTCAATGTTGACAGCTGCTGGCTGATCAGGGTGGTGGCTGATGAAGGCTGGGGTGGCCGTGGCAATTTCTTAAAATAAGACAACAATGAAATTTGTGTCATCAATTGACCCTTCCTTTCACAAAAAGTTTCCCTGTAGCAAGCAATGCTGTTGGATAGTATTTTACCCACAGGAGAACTTCTCTCAAAAAAATTAGAGTCAATCTTCTCAAACTCTGCCACGGCTTTATTAACCTAGTTTATAGAATATTCTAAATCCTTTGTCGTCATGTCAACAACACTCACAGCATCTTCATCAGGAATATATTCCGTCTCCACTCTTTGCTTATCCATAAGAAGCAACCCCTCATTTGTTCAAGTGGTATCATGAGATCACAGTGATTCAGTCACATCTTCAGGCTCCACTTCTAATTCTAGTTCTCTTGCTGTTTCTACCACATCTGCAGTTAGTTCCTTCCTCCACAGAGGTTTTGAGCCCCTGAAAGCCCTCAAAGTCATTCATGAGGGTTGGAATCAACTTCTTCCAAAATCCTGTTTATGTTGATGTTTTGACCTCCTCCCACGTACCACGCATGTTCTTAATGGCATCTAGAAGGGTAAATCCTTTTCAGAAGGTTTTCAATTTGCTTTGACCAGATCCATCAGAATATTCACTACCTGTGGCAGCTATAGCTTTATAAAACATAGTTCTTAAATCATAAGACCTGAAAGTTGAAATTACTCCTTGATCTATGGGCTACAGAATGAATGTTGTGTTGGCAGGCATGAAAACATTAATCTCCCTTGTACAGCTCCATTAGAGTTCTTGGGTGGTTAGATGCATTGACAATGAGCAGTAATACTTTCAAAGGAATCTTTTTTCTGAGCAGCACGTCTCAATAGCAGGCTTAGAATATTCAGTAAACCATGCTGTAAACAGATGTGTTGTCATCCAGACTTTGTCATTCCACTTATAGAGCACAGGTAGAGTAGACTTAGCATAATTCTGAAGGGCCTTGGGGTTTTCAGAATGGTAAATGAGCACTGACTTCAATTTAAAGTCACCAGCTGCATCAGCCCCTAACAAGAGAGTCACCCTGTCCTTTGAAGATTTGAGGCCAGGCATTAACTTCTCCCCTTCTAGCTATGAAAGTCCTAGATGGCATTTTCTACCAATAGAAGGCTCTTTTGTCTACATTGAAAATCTGTTGTTTATTGTAGCCACCTTCATCAATGATCTTAGCTAGATCTTCTGGATAACTTGCTACTTTACCTCATACTTTAATGTGGAGATGGTTTCTTTCCTTAAACCTTATAAACCAACCTGTGCTAGCTTCAAATTTTTCTCTGCAACTTCCTCACCTCTCTCAGCCTTCATAAAATTGAAGAGAGTTAGGGCCTTGCTCTGGATTAGGCTTTAGCTTAAGGGAATGATGTGGCTGGTTTGATCTTCCATCCAAACCACTAAGACTTTCTCCATGTAAGCAACAAGGCTGTTTCATCACTTTATCATTCATGGTTCACTTTTAATTTCCTTCAAGAACTTTTATTTTATTTGCATTCACAACTTGGCTAATTGTTTAGTAAAAGGGGCCTAGTTTTTGGCCTATCTCAGTGTTTGACATACTTTCCTCACCAACCTGAATTTTGATTTAAAGTAAGAGATGTGCAACTCTTCCTTTCACTTGAACACTTTGAGGCCATTGTAGGGCTGTTTTGTTTTGAGACAGAGTCTCACTCTGTTGCCCGGGCTAGAGTGCGGTGACGTCAGCCTAGCTCACAGCAACCTCAAACTCCTGGGCTCAAGTGATCCTCCTGCCTCAGCCTCCCGAGTAGCTGGGGCTACAGGCATGCACCACCATGCCCGGCTAATTTTTTCTATATATTTTTAGTTGTCCAGCTAATTTCTATTTTTTTTTTTTTTTTTTAGTAGAGACGGGGTCTCGCTCTTGCTCAGGCTGGTCTTGAACTCCTGAGCTCACATGATCAGCCCACCTTGGCTTCCCAAGTGCTAGGATTACAGGTGTGAGCCACCGTGCCCGGCCCCATTGTAGAGTTGTTAACTGCCTAATTTCGATATTGTTGTGTGACTCAGGGAACAGGGAGGCCCAAGGAGAGGGAGAAAGACAGGAGAAGGGCCAGATGATGTTCCAGCCCTTCATGTCAACCTTTATGTTTCTATGTCTTGATGTGTCTACTGTAAACCAACACAGCATAATTCACTCTTTAAAAAAATTGAGTCTGATGAGCAAGTTTGGTTTTACAATTAAGCTGTTTCAGAGTGCTATTTGGATTCGTTTCTACCACCCTATTTTGCATTTTCTATTTTAATTCTTTTTCTGTGCTTCTTGCTTTCTTCTCCCTTTGTCCCGTCTATTGTTCCATTGTAGTTCTTGTATTATTTTTGAGTTGCACATTCTATATTCTTGCAATGGTTACCTTAACAGTAGACACACACATATGGCCTTTTGCCAATTCTGGAAAATTCTCAGCTATTATCTCTTCAAATATTTCTGCTCCCCTTTCTATTTTCTCCTAGTTCTTCCATTACATGTATGTTGGACACTTTCATGTTATCTTCCATGCCATAAAGTCTTCAATTATTTTCCACCACTTTATCTTTGTTCAAACTCTAATTTTTCCTGATCTACCATATCATTAAGTTATTCTTTTAGCTGTGTCGAATTTACAGTTTAATGAGTTCATTTTACATTTACAGAATTTTTCTTTTTAAAATGTCTTATTTCCCATATTGTTTTGTTCCTTTATATTTTTGATTCTTGTATGTCACTTATCATTTTGTTTCTCTAAGGATCCTTTTATTTGAAGCTCTTGGGAGTCTAATTCAGCTGTTTGTTATATGTCCTAGACTTCTTCCACAGTGGACTCTCTCCTGTGCTTTGTAACTTTAACTCATTCTCAGTGGGGTTTTCATGTTAAATTCCCAGCCTGGGGAAATTCGAAATAAACTGGTAATACAAACTCAAACACACCTAAGGTTACAAATTCTCAAGACAGACTTTCTCCATCCTTCTTACATCCAGAGCTCAGCTTAAATACTTTACTAGTTGCCTCCATGGAAGAGTAGGTCCATTATTATTATTATTTTTTTCAGCTCACCTTTCCACTAGCAGGTATTTAGGGTTTTCAGTGTTCCAGATTTCCACGGAGACATCAGCCTCCAGTCCCCCTCCCACCAAGCACGAAGCTTTGTCTCCTGTCCAAAGTGAGGCCCCACCTGCCAGCCTACCTGGCCCAAATCCTCATGCTGTCACACAGAAGCTCGTGACGCTTAGTGCCTTGTCTTTAGCTCTCTCCATTTTTTCAGATGCCTGGAGAGTCCTCTGACTTTTGTGTGAAGCCAGCTCTCCATTACACTTTGCTATGTTTTACCCAGCACCCAGTTCCAGGTGCTTGGTTCCAGGATTTTTTAGGTTATCTATTTCAGCCTCACTTCTGTGAGGCACTATGTTACTTTCCAGCTATTAAGTTAACAAAGGTGTTTAAAAAACAATTAAACTCAGCAATAGCTAAGGTGCAGGAAAATGGGAGCTTCCACACACTGGAGCTCAGAGCATATACCATTACATTTCTGGAGCCAAATCTGAAAATATTTAAAAGCCTTCAAGTGTATTCCTTTTGAAACAACAATTATGTTCATAAGCATTTATCATAGGGAAAACATGGTAGTACACAAACACTTGGCCAGCAAACTAACACAGCACTGCTCATAATGACAAAAAACTTATAATAACCTATTTGTCAAATACAGGGAATTAGTTAAATCCATTGTTGGATCTATATGAGGATACAGTACGCAGCTTTTAACAAAGTCACAGGGTACAGAGTGGTTAAAAAGACTGCAATATATTTACCAAATTTTAGCTAAGATATCACAGTATTTATGACTTTTAAGTATCACTAAGAAAAGAAAATGCTGCCAATTGAAATGACACAATGCACTCTTAGCAGATGGAATTTTTACTTTTACTTACTAAAAGATTACCTGCTTTAGACTTAAACAGATTTAGCGTAACAGTTTTATAAGTAAAGAAAAGCTAAATAAACTGGCTAAGCTACTGCTGAAATGTTTTTTTTACATAGAGTCTAACTATGCTGAATCATTATGCCTCTTGCTAAGGATGTTTTTGTTCTTCCACATAATACCACCCTCTCTGAGCCACCGTGTTAGCACTTCTAAATAGCAGTACAAAACTGATTCCAGGATTTTCTTCTAAAATGATGTTCCTATCCATTTTATAAGTTTGATCCTACACTTTCTTGATAGCAAAAGGCTTTTTTCATTAGGGCAGATCCCTCAAATGGTCCTTAAATGGTTTGCTGACAGAAAGAACAAGGCTGCAATCAAGTGTGCACAGGTGTAGATAATGACAACTGTGTCATCACTGCCACCTGACCAACTATTGTACCATGCACGAACTTTGGGACGCACTTGAATCAACAAACTGTGGCGTATGCACAGAGCTATATGGAAAGATGTTAAAAAGACATCAATCAGTGAAAAGAGCAACCTAGAAAATATCATTTCAGTATGGTCCCTTTGCACATGCAGATAAAAGATTGTATGTGTGTCCAGACATTAATAGTAGTTACTTCGGGAGTGCAAGGGTGTTACTTTTAGCCACAGAATTCTTTCTTTCTCAACAAATGTTCTCTGTGGAGGAAAGTACAGGGCACAGAACACTGCTCTCCTCCCCACCATTACTTCCTCCTCCGGACAAGCTCACATGCAAGATGCCTAACAGAATAGATTGAAAGGCACTATTTTAATGGAAAGGAGACCCTTAAAAGCTGTTTAAGAGTTTCTACCCAGAGTTTAACTCCACATTCATTCCCAAATTAGTATCACTCCTCACCATTATCCAGTCAGGCATGGAAAGTATTAGATGGTTAGGAGATTTCCTGTTTATGAAAATTTAGGTTTCTTCCAACAACTTATATCTAAGTTAAAGAGGTGAAATAGTGCAAAAGAACTGATAATTACAAGCCATAGTGCTATGAATCCAACCCCTAGGGGTAACCATTTTTAACTGTTTCTAGACTTAGTTCTCATTTCTCAAGTGGAAATGTACATGTCTTTAAATCATATGCTTGTACTGTTCTTTGACTCCACCTTTAAGTTACTGATTTCCTGCAAATAGAAAATATATCTCATTTCCCCACCCCCTACACCTCCAGTCCATCTTCAATCTAATAGTTACTGAGAGCCTGCACTGGTCACCTTAGAAACTTTGTTATAATTAAACCATGGTTCCAATTCTAGTACCAAAACATCTGACCACATTTTTAGCAAATAACTATAAACTCTGGAAAAAATACAGAAACAACTATCTGAAGGTTCCAGAGAACCAAAAGAAGGCTTACACTGAAGGGTAGCCTAGTCTTAGAATAAGTTAATGAATGGCACGGCACAATCTAACATTGTCAATGTAGGAAGAAACAGAAAAATGAAAAACACTCTCAAAAGAGAAGACAATCAACAGAGACCACTTGGAGACGATCCAAATGTTGGAATCAAGAGACAAGAATTTTTTTTTTTTTTTGAGACAGAGTCTCACTTTGTTGCCCGGGCTAGAGTGAGTGCCGTGGCATCAGCCTAGCTCACAGCAACCTCAGACTCCTGGGCTTAAGCGATCCTACTGCCTCAGCCTCCCGAGTAGCTGGGACTACAGGCATGAGCCACCATGCCCGGCTAATTTTTTTTGTATATATATTTTTAGTTGGCCAGATAATTTCTTTCTATTTTTTTTGGTAGAGACGGGGTCTCACTCTTGCTCAGGCTGGTCTCGAACTCCTGACCTCGAGCGATCCACCCGCCTCGGCCTCCCAGAGCTAGGATTACAGTCGTGAGCCACCGCGCCCGGCCGAGACAAGAATTTTAAAGTGACTATCATAGTTATTACACTCAAAGCTATAAAGGAAAGTATGTTCATAACAAATGAAAATTAATTGCAGCAAAAAAGGAAATCATGAAAAAGAACCAAATAAAATTCTAGAGCCGGGCCAGGCACAGTGGCTCACGACTGTAATCCTAGCACTCTGGGAGGCTGAGGTGGGAGGATCATTTGAGCTCAGGAGTTCGAGATCAGCCTGAGCAAGAGCGAGACTCCCATCTCTACTAAAAATAGAAAGAAATTAGCTGGACAACTAAAAATATATAGGAAAAAAAAAAATTAGCCAGGCATGGTGTCGCATGCCTATAGTCCCAGCTACTCAGGAGGCTGAGGCAGGAGGACTGCTTGAGCCCAGGAGTTTGAGGTTGCTGTGAGCTAGGCTGAGGCCATGGCATTCTAAGCCTAGGCAACAGAGTGAGACTCTGTCTCCAAAAAGAAAAAAAAATTCTAGAGCTGAAATATACAATCTCTAGAATAAATTTTATTATGTAGCCTTGACAGCAAAATGCAGACAACAGTCATGGGTCTAAAGACAGATCAACAGAAAAAGATAAAAAACTGCCAGAAAACCAAAGAGGCAAAACTCTTAAAAGCAGAGAAGGAAAAATTATTATACATGTAACATAGGAAAAGACCACTGACTTCTCATCAAAAACTACAAAAGCCAGGAGACAGTGGATTAACATGTTTAAGTGCTGAAAGAAAGAAGAAATCTATCAATCTAAAATTCTATATCCATTGAAAATATCCTTGAAAAATGAAGGCAAAATAAAGATTTTTCAGATGAAACTAAGGGAATTCACATAGTATGACACATGCATTTCAGGCTGAAGTGAACTGACACTACATGGAATCTTGGATATTTAGGAAGGGATGAAGAGCATTAGAAATTGTAAATATCTAGGTAAATATAAAAGTTTTTTCTTAATTCTTTAAAATACAAAGGATGGCTTAAAGCAAAAATTTATAATATTGTCTTGTGGGTTTTAGTATATATGTAGATGTAATATAATATAGAGGAGGAGGATATGGGTAGTAAATGGAATTATGCAATTACGATGTTTCTACATCTGTGATTTCATACAATATTAACTCTAAGTAGCATGCTAAGAAAGCAAAAAAAAGATGTATATTACATCCCTAGAGCAATCTCTCTCTCACACACACACACACACACACACACACACACACACACACACACACTGCAGAGGTATAGCTAAAAAGTTAATCAATACATTAAAATGGAATTCTAAAAAATTTCAAATAATCTAAAAGAAGGGAGGAAAGCAGGACAAAGAAACTTTTTTAAAGGGGAGAAAAAATACTAAAATGGTAGGCCTAAAATCAACCTATTAATAATTATAATAAATGTTAATGGGCTAAAACTGTAATCAAAAGGCAGAGATGGTCAGAAGGGACAAACAGCAAAACCACTTGGTATGCTGACAAAAGAGATAATTTAAATACAAAAAACCACACAGGCTGAAAGCAAATGGATGGAAAAGACTATCATGCAAACATCGACATAAGAAGGCTGAAAAGGCTATAACTATCAGACAAAATATTAACAGATATAAAGAGGGATATTTCATAATAATGAATGTCAATTTACTAAAAAGACAATCATAAATGTTTATTTTGCTAATAACAGAGCTACAAAAGACATGAAACAAATTTGACAGAATTAAAGGGAGGAGATAATGTCACAATCATAGGATAAGATTTTAACATCCCTGTCTAGCAACTAGACCAAAGGAAAACAATCAAGACATAGATGATCTGATAAGAATCAATCACCTTCACTTAACAGACAGTTATAATATTCTACACACAGTTGTATACTTGTAAACTGGCTCTCTGGAAAAAAAAAAAGAGAGAGAGAGAAAGAAAGAAAAAGTTCAATCTGCAGCCTTTGCAGATATCTGTGTTATAATATTTCTACCATGGAAGACTGCAAGATACCAACAGGCCATCACTAAATGGGGAGTTGGGGAGAGATGTGCACAATCATCTCTCGCAACCTGATACAATCCAGACCCAACATTCCAGTGTCTACAGCCAACAACTACAGAATCCACATTCTTTTCAAGAGTACATGGTATATTTGCCAAGATAGGCTATTTTCTAGGCCATTAAACAAGTCTGAAAACATTTAAAAGGACTGAAATCATGCAGATTGTTCTTTGATCAAAATGGAATCATAATTAGGAATCAGCAATAATAAGCTACCCAGGAAAACCTAGTATTTCTAAACTAAACAACACATTTATATATAACCCAAGGGTCAAAGAAGAAATAAGTTATAAAATATTCTGAACTAAGTAATAATGAAGATACAGCATATCAAACTTTGTGAAATGAAGCTAAAAATCCTTATAAGGAAATTTAAACTTTCAAATACTTACAATGGAAGACAACTTAGAACTGTTAAAATGGTAATACTCTCCAAACTGATGTACACATTCAATGCAATAATCCCTACCAGAATCCCAATTAGCTTCTTTGCAGAAAATGACAAGCTGATTCCAAAATTTGTATGGAATTTCAAGAGACCCAAAAGAGCCAAAACAGTTTTCAAAAAGAACAAAGTTGGAGGACTCATACATCACAATTTCAAAACTTAATCTAAAACTATAGTAATTAAGACAGTGAGGTACTGGCATAGGATAAATCAATGCAATAGAATTGAGAATCCAGAAATAAACTGATGTTTATGTTTGACAAGGGTTTTAAGACCGTGCAATGGAGGAAAAATGGTCTTTTTAACAAATGATGCTAGGAAAACTGGATAGCCACATGCAAAAAAACTTAAGTTGGACCCTTATCTCATATACAAAAATTAACTCCAAATGGATCAAAGACTTAAGTATTTAAGAGCTAAAACTATAAAATTCTTAGAAGAAAATACAGGAGTAAATCTTTGTAATCTCAAAGTTGGCAAAGGAGTCTTAGATGACACCAAAAGTACAAAAAAAAAAATGAATTAGACTTTATCAAAATTTAAAACTTTTTTCTGTCAAAGAATACCATCAAGAAAGTGAAAACCCACAGAATAGGAAAAACATATTTGTAACTCATATATCTATCTAATAAGGGATTTATAACTAGAATCTAAAAAGAACTCTGACAACTCAATGATAAAAAGCTAACCAAACTAAAAAATGAGCAGAAGAATCTAAATAGACATCTCTCCAAGGAAGATATACTAATGGCCAATAAGCACATGAAAAGATGACTGACATCCTTAGTTACCAGGGAATTACAAATCAAAACCACAATGAGATAATACTTGATACTCACTAGGATGGTTAGAATCAAAAAGTCAGAAAATAACAAGTGTTTGCCAGAAAGTGAAGAAATTAGAACCCTCATACATCGCTGGTGGGAAAGTAAAATGAGGCAGCCAGTTTGGAAAATAGTCTGGCAGTCAGTTCTGTAAATGATTAAACACAGAGTTGCCACCTGACCAGAAATTACATTCCTAGGTGTCCAAGAGAAATGCAAACGTGTCCACATAGAAATTTATACACAAATGTTTACAGCAGCACTACTCATAATTGCCAAAAGGTAGAAATAACTCAAATGTCCACCAACTGATGAACGGATAAACAAAATGAGGCATATCCATAAAATGGAATATTATTTTACCATAAAAATGAATTATTGATATATACTACAACATGGATGAAATCTGAAAACATAATACCAAGTGGAAGAAAACTAATCACAAAAGACCACATGTATTAGTCTGTTTAGGCTGCTGTAACAAAATATCATAGACTAGATGGCTTGAACAACAGGAATTTATTTTCTCACAGTTCTGAAGGCTAGAAGTCCAAGATCAAGATGCCATCGGGGTTGGTTTCTGGTAAGGACTCTCTTCCTGGCTTGCAGACAGCTGCCTTCTCGCTGTGTCCTCACATGGCCTTTCCTCTGCATGCATGTGGAGAGAGAGCTCTCTGGTGTCTCTTCCTCTTCTTATAAGGACCTCAATTCTATCAGAGTAAGGCCCCACCCTCATAAGCTCATTTAACCTTAATTATTCTCCCAAGAACCCCACCTCCAAATATTATCCAAATACACTGGGGTTTAGGGCTTGAAGATATGAATTGCAGAGGGGGACACAATTCAGTCTATACCATCACATTTATAAAAAATGTTCAGAATAAGCAAGTTTATAGGGACAGAAAGTAGATTAGTAGAGGGCAGGAGGAAGATGAGAGTGATAGGTGATAGCTAAAGGGCACGGGTTTCTTTTTGAGATCATGAAAATGTTCTAAAATTGAGAGTTGTGATGGTAGAACATATCTGTGCATATAGTACAACTATTAATATGTACATTTTAAATGAGTGTATGCCATGTGAATTATATCTCAAGAAAGCCATTTTAAAAAAACAATTCAATGCAATTTCAATCATAATCAATTTTTATGGCAGAAATTGACAAGCAGAATACAAAATGTATGAAGAAATACAAAGGACCTAGAATAGTCAAAACAATACTGGGAAAAAGAACAAAGGTGGAAGACTCAGACTACTTGACTTTAAGAGTTTTCATAATGCTACAATAATCAAGACATTATGAAAAATAAAAACACTATTTTCCCACATGAACATAGATGCTAGAAATACTTAGCAAATCAAGTAATATACCATTCCTTACGGTTCAACCTATCAGTGAAACAGAATCCCAGAAACAGAACCATACTTCTGTTATCATTTAATTTTAACAAAGGCACCAAAGCAACCCACTGAGGAACTCTTTTCAACAATGACACTAGAACAATTGGCTATCCACATGAGGGAAAAATTAACCTCAAGCTCTACCAGACACCATATAAAAAAGTTAACTCCAGATGGATCATAGGTCTAAATGTAAAAGCCCAAACCATGAAGCCATAAGAGGAAAACACAAAGTAATGTTGTAAACTAGGCAAACATTTCTTAGGTCACAGAAGCAGTAACCGTAAAGGAAAAATAAAACCAATACATTAAGTTTCCTCAAAATAAAAAAATGTTTCCCCAAAGACACCATTAAGGAAACAATTAGCAAAGCCTCAGACTTAGAGAAAATATGAGCAAAATATATCTGCCAAAACAGTGGTATCCCAGATATATACAGAACTACAACTAAATAATAAAAAGTAAAATATCCCCAAAATGGAAAAAAGGCAGGCAACAGACTGGACACTTTACAAAAGACAACATACAAAACTAGCATATGAAAAGGAGCTTAATGGAGACAAAGCTTACATGACAATCCCGACAGGTGTATACCTTTCAGGGAGTAACAAAGCACCTTTGAAGAATGGGATGGACTGTTTTGAATGCAGGCTGCATCAGCAGACAGACAAGAGTCAAAGCACATCGTGCATAGCTCTGATGACACACAATCTTCACTTCATATTATTTTTATCTTGGCTTTAAATCAACTAAACTCTATGGGGGAAAAGTTATCAGAAAAGGAAAAAGCAGATTCTTTATGTGTATCAGAAGCTGCCTGAGAAGTGCAGCCAAGGGCTCCCTCACATCTCACTGTAGTAAACGCACCACGTGAATAACTCAAGTGCGTCCCCTGGTAGGGGAGAATCCTCCACGTCCAAGGAGGGACTTTTAAATGGATGTATTTCTGAATTACGAGGGTGCCTTTTTCCTGAAGAGCGAGTCCTGAGGGGCCCTGTGAGGAAGCTACAGGACATGAGTCTTCCACCTGCTTGCTCTCCATGATCCGGGCTCGTTCTGCTGCTCCCTCATGGGGACCACACTTGTCACCTGCTGTCCCAACATGTGTGCACAAATTAAGTGTTAATAATCACTTACTTTAGATGAGTATAAAAACTAAATATGACTAATATTTAAAAGATTAAAATGGTCACATCTAAAGTTATTCTTACAGCAAAAAAATTAGAATATGAGAAAAAATTAAATATAGGAATTCAGATGAAATAAGGAAAAGAAAAAACAACAAAAATCAAAAAAGGCAATAAAGTGGAGTTTCATTCAGCAGACAATGAGTTAGTAGCTTTAAGATTATACCAAGGCAGCCACAGAGTCCAACAAACCCACACATTTGACTTTTAAAACTCTGGGAATCTTCGGACAGTTTCTTTAGCAAAAAAGGAGATGAGACTCTAAGCAGACATCTGGGGTCTTTCATTCAGATGTCTGTCTGGGGTGGAGGGAAATGGTATAAGGTGTAGGGTTGTTTATGTTAAAGAACTGAGCCTGGTTCAGCCTCCAAAATAGGCCCTACAACTCCTCTGTTGTCGTCCTAGAAACACGGACCCGTGTGCCAAGGCTTGCTTCTTTCCTGGCTGGCAGGCACGAGTTGCTGTGACAGGGCCCTGTCAGATGTGAAGCCGTCTAAGGCAGGGCCACAGACTCTCATCTCTCAGCACACGCTCACGGGGCACCTGCCCGCACCAGGCCTGCAGGCCAGGTCTAGTGACAGGCCGCCTCGCGGAGCCCAGCAGGTGCTGCCAGGGTGGGCTGCACACCACTACTGTGAAGCAACGCGAGCGCGGGGTGATGCAGCCAGGTTTCTCAACATACTGCAAATGCTGCAGGGACAGAGGATGGCTCAAAAGTCTTTGTCAGCCTGCAGTACCACACCTTATTTCTGAAGTAAACTCATCTGAGGGATCAATTCTTGGCTTTTAGTTATTACCAAATTCCAACCATTTTCATTTTCTAAAAGAAAAGCCAATTCAATTAAAGAAGTAAAACCAAACAGAACAGAACCATTTTCTACTGCCACTTCTTTCCCAACTACAACTTAAAAAGTGGAAATTTAAAGAACTTCTATTAAAATCATTTGGAAAGACTCTGAACTAAAAGAGGTCTTAAAAATACAATACTTCCTCCTATCTTTACATGACAACAAAAGTACCAGCTGTTCAAAATGGCAAAAGTAGCAGGCCCACATCCAACGCTGTATAATCAGTCTGCAGTTAAAAAGAATAAAGTCCTCTCCAGTCTGTGGTTAGGTGCATTTCTGAAAAGAAATATCCCATACAAAGCAAATAAATTCACATCTAATAGCATAGTTCAAAAAAGAAAATACTACTTGCCACTGATTGTAATGAACTATAAAATTTGTTTTAAAATGTTTGAAATGTTCTGAGTATTCATACAATGAATCAAATTTAGAAGAATAGTATGTTTATACTAATTTTAAAAATCACCTATTGAGACAATTATGTAATATAATAATTTCTGTGGGTCCTCGCTCTAAGACAAACATACAACTTTTCAATCCCAAAAACTATTTTAATAGTACCAGGTCAGTAGTGAAAGGCAGAGAGAATTTTGCAAACTAGGAATTATGTCTGCATAAGGAAAACTAATAAACTGTATTTTTAAGTATCTGCTCTACACTGAAAATCTAGAAAGCACATAATTTTTAAGAAATAATCTATAAGCCCACTGCCTAGAGATAGCCACTTTCAATAGGGTGTGTATAAACTTTTTCAAAAGCAGGCAGTGCACCAGTGGCTCACAGTTCACATGCCGCTTTATATCTTGGCTTCTCTCAGCAATACATTATGAGCACTATTACATGTCAATGAATAGTCTTCACTGCATTTTTAATCACTATTTATAGTTACACATCGAATCCTTAGTGTTGAAGATTGAGGTTGTTTCCCATTGTTTACTATTATTAAAATATGCTGAAGAGCCTTGTAAGTACAGTTTTGAATTATTTCCTTAGGACAGAGTTATGTTTAAAAAAAATTGCTGGGCCAAAGTATACTTTTGTGTCTTTTAGAAATATATTTCTAAATTTCTTTCCAGAAAGATCATAGTAACTTAACACTTCTGCCTGCACTGTGGGAGTTCAGTCTCCCTCGCTCTTGCCAACACTGGCCATAATCGTTTCTTTAAAACTGTTTTCAACATGATCAATTACAAAAAACTCATTTTAACTCTTCATTTTTTTAAGTTATAAGGTTTGACATTTTCCCATATGCTTACTATTTGCATTTCTTCTTTCTGTGAACCAGTTGTCCTTTACAGCCCTATTCTAAAAATACGGATAAATATATATGTATATAAATGGTAGTTTACATTTGAAAAATATGAAAAACTGTCATGTTTAGGTTCATTTGATGTAAGCCAGGCTTACTAGGTGAGCAAAGGCAGACTCATGTAAGACTCCTAGATAGCGTGCAATGTGAAAAGTGTGCAAACCCATTTGTTGAACTAGATGGGTGGTTACTCCAAAATGGACATGCATCATTATTGATCTATTTTGAAAACAATTTGTTACGCCTTCTGTTTGATCTGCTTTCGTATGAGATTTTGGTTTTCTATAGAGGACAGAATTTTGCAGCAGGCAGGTGAAGTAGGAAGGCTGCCACCTTGAACATGGCCCCCTGCACCCCCAGCTCCTGTGGAATAAAAGGGGCAGAACGTGCAGACCTGAGCAGAGTGATGGTGGCAGCCGTGACAGGACTGCACAACTGGCAAATGCTGAGCGGCAGCAGGGACCAACGTGTCCTGGCATGCTGTCCCTGTAAAGCATATGCTGCAGGCTGCCAAGAGCTCAGCAGATTGACTCTGGGTGAAAAAGTGCCCCTACCCTCAGCAATCATGAATCGTAGCACAGAACATCAGAACAGAGGGATAAATGTTAATTATGAATATGCTCATGTTATGACTTACTGAGAGACAAGCAGCCAAGACTAGGAAACATGAATGAGATCCTTATGGTACGGCACTGGTGGGGAAAAAGACGACTTTGGAAACAACAGGCTACGAAAACAGAATGAACTAATTCAGTTCACAGCACCACAGGGAGAAAACCAGAAACTTCAACGTTTATGAGAATTCAGGTAGAAAGAAATAAAAGAGAAAGACATCACCACAAAAGTTTAAAGTGATTCCAAGGGAAGCTAAAATTATGGATCTGAGGTGCATGACAACTGCAGAAAAAAAAATTTTGACCTGGAACCAAGGGACATGTAGGTCTGGGGCCCAGCAAAACAAATAGAAGCCTCCAACAGACGACCTGACACCTTAACTTGCCGGGCTGGATCCCTACACTTCGCTGCATCCCCTTAAATGCCTTGCCACTAGTCAGAACCCATGTTTGTTTTCTGAGCCAAGCACAGCACCTGAAATATAATGCTGTCAATAAGTTGAGTAAGAAATTTCAATACCTATTTCTAGTTCAAAAGGAAGGACATCTACTATTATTTACCTGCCTACATTGAATGTACTATATCTTACAGCAAAAAAAAAAAAAGTTGTTGCATTTTAACATACATATGTAAAACATCACAGAAAACTAGAAGTGAATAGTTGAAAGTGCTGAATTAACAGACAGTGGGGAGCAACGGCTTAAGGCTAAAACTTTAGAAGAAAAAAAAACAGAAACCTTTGAGAAGTGACTGAAAACAAAGTTAATTTGAACTAGATCTTCCTGTTGGCAGATGCTCTGGGCCTTTTTATTCTTTTCCCCAAATTACCTTCTCACTTTTGCCATTTTGAATTGAAAAATCAAGAAAAATGTTTATGCTATATAATAACACATCTTCCTGTTACAGCAACCACAAATGCCAGAGGTTCCTAAAGGCTCTAAGAATATTTATTTTACATCCAGAATTAGGTTGCTTTCTCTAGAAAACACATATGCTTCTCCAGGATAGCCAAGGGGTAAAATTGTAGCTGTCAGCTACTAGCCGGAGTCATGGGAAGGAAAAGGATTCCTCCTTTTTCTCTCACCCAGCTTTCCTTTCCAATCCATTTCCTTCACCAGCTGCTGATGAGGCATGTCTAATTCTGCGGTGATACTGGAGCAGGGAGAAGCACTGCCAGCTCCTTCTTCCCTGGACCTAAAGTACCTCCTAACCTGAAACATAACCTCACAACAGCAAATGTTAGATGTCACAGTAAACAAGCCATTAGGGGATTGTTTTAAAACGGAATACAATAAGCAGTTAGGTAGGAGATCCAATATACACCAGTAAGAGAACACTTCTTGAAAAACTGCTCCGTTATGCAACCTGGGGCTAGGGTAAAACTAAAGTAATGGCAACATATATGTAGGTTCAAAAAGTCCTCTATCTTAAATGGCTTAAACACAGTGAAGAAGGTTCCAGAAAAATGTGACAGATGACTCAAAGTTCTTCTATACAATAACACTGATATTGGAAATGCTCATGAAAAGTGAGGGGGCATAATTTTATGATTTTTAATAATTAAATTAATGAACACAAGTATACATTCTACTGTTCTGTCTCTATCCTAAGATATTGAAGAATTGATCAAAATACTTTCTTTGGAACTTCATAAGGAAAATACAGAAATTTAATACTTTGAGGAATGTGATTCCTCAAAGATATAATAGCTAAAGGCTGTATAGTGACTAAAGGCAGCTTCTACATTCAGACTGCTAAGAATTTTAGCACCAGCATCATCACTTACTCCTGGTTGCTATAACAGTAAGGCGAATTCCTCAAGCTTTTGGACACCTTGTTCTCGACATTAATAGAGGAGTTCCTACCACCAACTGTCAGGGCTGGGATAAGCCTTAAAAGATGGGGATGGTTCTCAGCACAATGCCTGACACACAGGACTCAAACTGTAAATAATATCTAAAGTATTAAAGATATATTTTAGATTCAGTTTAGAGTCTCCAATTTTAATATATGAATCTGTTACCTTTTCAGACAAAAGTGGAAGGAAAAAAATACCCAATTTAAGAGAGGCAGTCCTAAAAAAATCAAAGTTGTAGGTTCCAGAACTATAAACTATAAGAATTTATTTATAGAATTAAAAAAATCAGTAATTTCTGCAAGCATACAGAGTCTCTACTTTCTCATAGTCCTACAAGCAAAAACATGTATCAAAGGACTAATCTGATTTTGTCAAAAATGACTTATTAAGAAATTCTCTAGAAACAGATTGGCAATGATATTTCCTTGGTCTCTATGGTAGTGCTCTCCTGTTTTTCTGCATACCAGAAATCCAACTAAGTGTCTTGTCTTACCACTGGATTCACCATCTTCAGCTCTATTACTTATAAGAATTTAAAAAAATGTCATACCCAGCAAGCCATAACCTTGTTGGGTAGAACATTCTGCTCCTAGGTATATACCCTAGAGAAGTGAAAACATATAGCCACATAAAAACTCATACATAGTGTTCTAACAGTATTCACAGTAGCCAAAAGTGGAAATAACCCAAATGTCCACCACCCATGAATGGATAAACAAAATGTAGAATATCTATACAATTCAGTCACAAAAAGGAATCAAATAAATATTGATACATGCTACAAAGAGGATAAAATTTGAGAACGTTATGCTCAGTGAAAGAAGCCAGACCTGAAGGCCATGTTGCATGATTCTATTTGTACAAAATGTCCAGAATAGGCAAATTCATAGAGACAGAAAGTAGATTAGTGGTTGAAAGGGACTAGGGGAAGGGGGAGTGATTGCTAATGGATATAAGGTATCTTTTGGGGATGATGAAATGTTCTAAAATTAATGGTGGTGTTTGCAAAACTCTAAATATTCCAAAAACTGCTGCATTGTATACTTTACAAAAGGGTGAATTATATCTCAATTAAGCTGTTAATTTTTTTTTTAAATGTTCTGTAGGCTAGGTGAGGTAGCTCATCCCTATAATCCCAGCACTTTGGGAGGCCAAGGTGGGAGGACCGCTTGAGGCCAAAAGTTCCAAGACCAGCCTGGGCAACATAGTGGGACCCCATCTCCACAAAAAAATAAAACAAATTAGCCAGGCATGGTGGCATGCACTTATAGTCCAAGCTACTCAGGAGGCTGAGGCAGGAGGATTGCTTGAGTCCAAGAGTACAAGGTTACAATGAGCTATGATGGAGCCACGATATTCCATCCTGGATGAAAGCTTGTCTCTTAAAAAAAAAAGTGTTCTACATGTAAGTGTATGTATATATCAATACATACAATAAATTTTAAGTTAATTTATATAGTTTCATACCTATTTATGTTAATTTTTTTAGGATCCTAAAATATTAACATATTTGACAACATGCTTGAATAACATAACCTAGTTTGATAATCACTAATACATACTAAAGATTTAAACCTAAAGCTCCATTGAAATAGCAGCAACTTTAAAGTCCTATAGTCAGTGGCAATCTGCTCTGAGTTAGCTTAGCTCTAATTTCAGTCTTACATTTGTATGGAATAAAGAAACTACAAATTGAACCGTACATCTCTGAGTATATGAATAGCAAGAGCGACACCTTATACTCTCATGACCTCTGCAGCACACAGCATAGTCCCTTATAACATCACGGACCTGAGTGAAATAAACGAGTGAAATGCTTTTTTGATACCATATCTGTAAAACAGGGCCATAACAGTAAAACTTTTGCTCCATGTGCTATCAACCAGGTCAACAAACTTCTCCTATAAAGGGGCAGATAAGAAATATTTTAGGCTTTGTGGGCCAGACTACTTCTAATACAACTACTCAACTCTGTTCCCATGACACAAAGACAGCCTTAGACTATATATAAATGAAAGGACAATAAACAAATAATTCCCTGCTTTAGACCAGCAGCACTGTCCAACAGAACTTTCCACAATTGACAGAAATATCCTATTATCTGAATATTGAGTACTTGGCAATATAGCTATTGCAATTAAGGAACTGAATTTTTGTCCAAAAGAATTTCTTTCTGCAATGATACAAATATTCTATTATCTGACTTCCGAGCACTTGCAATACGGCTACCTACTAAGGAACTGAACTTTTAGATTACTGTAAATGTAAATAGCCACATGTGACTAGTGGCTGTATTGTCCAGTGCTGCATTAGACCATTAATGAGGCAATTTTACTATGTTCAAAAAACTTAAAGCTAAAAGTGAACTCTGATTACATCGCAGGAAGAACTGGGAAGAAAAAACATGATGGAAAATTTCTAATAATTCATAGATCATACTAGTAAATAATCAAAATTCTAAGCAAATCAACCTGCACTCAGGCAGGAGGATACGTGTAGAGCTCCATGTATCTGGACTTCGCCATGCTCTGTCGGGTGTACACCTGCTGAATGCCAGCTCTGAGGTCGTCCCAGATCTGGTCCAGACCAATCTGCTTCAGGCCATGCGGGTTCTGGCTCCTGGTTGACGACATTGTGAAGGATGTTCTAAAGTCGTCCGGCGCAGCAATCCTTATTCAAAATACAGCTAGTTCTCCATTAGATGAAAATATACAGTACCATTCCAAATTTATTCACAGCAGCTCAGAAAGGATGTCCTTTAAATGTAGAGAATGAAATCTCATTGCAGGCAAACCTAAAGAAGAAATAAAGGGAATTAATGAATTCTCTCTACCATCCTGGGGTAGGCAATAGGGTGACACACACTGATAGAAACAGTCAGTCTGCAGGCATGTGCAGGGGACCCGCTAATCCAGAGATCATTTCTCTGTGTGAGATACACATTAATTATACGGTCTGTGTATAAAAATATCCTTATTTAGACATTTTGTTCAAAATCATTATGACTATTAGAACTTTATGAGAAAAGCTGCGTAAAACTTTGCACAAGCACAGCTAACTGTTGCCTTTCTTTGTCTTCTAAAGTAATCATAACTTACCACTTTACCTATATGACAATTAGAAGATAAACTCAAAGAAAAATGGGCATAATTCTCAGAAACACAAACAGCTAATAAATAGGAAAAATCATTCAATCTCACTAGTAATCTGTGACTTTTGGTAACTTTTCACTAAGTACTTAGCAAGAATGCAAATTCTGGTGAGGCTGAAGATGAAGGGAAATGGGCACTCCCCTTTGTAGAAGGGAATTTGGCAAGAATTATCAAAATTTAAAATGTAATCTGAATTTAGAAAGACCTGGGTTTGAAGCTCAGCACCATACCTACTAGGGAGGTATATGGTCTTGGGTAAATTACTCAACCTCTCTAAGACTCAATTTCCTAGTCTGCAAAATGGGGGCAAATCACTTTCCTCAAATGATTGTTGTAGGGTTTAAATAAGATAATGTATATAAAATATTTAACACATAGTAAATGCTTAACAGATAATAGTGGCTATTATTTTTAAGTATATGAAGCTACTGTAAAATTCAATTTATAATGCTTCAGGATCTTGGACCCATAAAGGATCTTAGGTATTCAATACTGAATTAAATCAGTACTTCTGAATGTACAGTATTATAGGCATACTTTAAGGACTATGTACACTGCACCAAATGTAAACATTTTAAACAAGTATTTCTGATGCAAACCAAGAAACACTGAATTATTTTAATGGCTTCATAAAACCAGTTTTCTTGAGAAGTAAATGAGATCTGGAACACTAAGGATAGGTAGTTAAAGCCTGCAAATCCAAGTCTGAGTTACCCATCAATCAATTCAGTGCATCCCATATCCTCAATGGCATTATAGAGTTCTGTGTAACCTAAGGCACATTTAAAGACTTTACTGTAAGGTCATATTTACAGATTAAGTCTGAACTACTGAAACCTACATCATCTCTAATATTTATATTCTGAGCTCTGGGACTTCATATTTTATAAAGCCACAACACCATTCCTGATCCTGAAAGTATTTTATTTCATACATTCAAATAGATACATTCAAATGTGAATTATAAAAACATCTAACATAAGGATTCTCTCAAGTTTTAAGATCTAACAACTCAGCAACCACTCTGCAAATGTTCCCTATGTAAAGCTTCAATCTGCCCTTCCTTTCACCAACCTTATGAGGATCACACCAACACCCTGCTTGACAGCAGTGTTCTGGACTGACAGTTTCACCGGACAGCATCAACCAATTCAACCTACCCTCCTTTTCCCCATCACTTATTTAATTTCTCCTTAAGGAGAAATTATCACTTAAATTCCCCAAACTCACAGTTCAATTAATTCTATCTTGGATAAGCTTTCTCATACCCCTCTAACATGTTCTTTACTCCTTTTTCTTTTTCCTCTTTTCTGATTTCTACCAGCAACTGAAAAAAAAGTCCCCCAAATGCCATTCTCTATCAGTGCTCTCCATCTTAGCAAGAGGCAACGCAACGCCACATGTATCCCTGTGTCAGAAACCGAGCAATCATTCTGATGCCTCATCTTTCACATTCAATGCTACTGATTTTAACTTTCAAGGTCATTTCAAATCTATTCACTCACCGCCACTTCCTCCTCTAGTAGTCATCATGTCTTACCTGAACCACTGTTTTAGTCGTCTGAACTAGACCTCCAGACCTCCCAGCCGTGTGTACCATCCCCACATCCATTCTTGACAGTCCAGTCTAAACTTCTCATCCTAAGATGTTGTCATCCTGAGAGCAATGAGGAGCCGAGGTCGAGTCTGAATCAGGGAAATCCTTAATACAGCATGATCAGACCCTTCTCTCTCTCTCTCTCCATTTGCCTCCTACAAAACTGTCCCCCTAATCCCCACACAGACTCCTCACCCACTTCTCCTTTCCACTCCTGGGGATCTTTGCATTTGCTGCTGTTTCTGCCTGAAATGCTCCTCCCCTTCTTCACCAAGTTGCCTTCCAGTCATACTTCAGAAGAGACTTACTACAAGTCCCAGAAGAGGTTCAGGTTCACCCATTGCATGGGACTTTCCCTTCTTAACACTTATTCTAGGTCATTATCCCGTGCTTGGTGATTTACTGTAACTCTCTCACTTCACTGATGTGAAAGATCCACAGGCACAGAGGCCATCTCGTTTGCTCTCCATTTTATCTTGAGAGTCTAGTGCAGAGCCTCGTACACAGCTCAACAAATGTTTTACAAGAACAAATGAAAGAATAAATTAAGGAATTAAAAAGCTGTAAGTTTTTAAAGTATTTAAAAATAATAAAATACCAGTATCATCAAGCATCTGAACTTGTTCAAAATTCCCCTTTAGAATCTCAATGAAATTCTATCTTGTTTTTTCTAAACTTTTTCCTTCAAACACTAGACTTTAGGCTAAAATTTATGTCTTGCCATTTCATTTAGTAATGTTTTATATATATGTCTGATCATTGCAAATGTATATATATCTTAACATAGTGTTTAAACAGGCTCATGAGAATTACAGAACTTTAGTGACCATTTATATTTATTTAACAAATATTCAGTAGGAAACTACTGTATATACCAGGCACTATCCTAGGCCCTGTTTATGCATGATTAATAGTGAATCAAAACAGACATGGTATACTTATAATACTACAATTACGCAATAAAGTGAACTTTCTAAGAAGCTAACACATAAAAACTTGTAGTAAATAATCTACTTGTAAACTGGAAACTTTATGTGCCATGCATTTGTATACCAAAAGCATTTGTTCATAAGAGTCAAATACAGTCACAGAGGATTAGAGGTTAACCTTAAAGATAGTTCTGGCCCTTTCTTTTTCAGATGAAGAAACTGATTCAAAGAAGAAATCAAACTTGACAGGATTATAATGCTATGAAGTAGCAGGAGCACAAGCCAGGTCTCTGGGTTCTCAAGCGGGTACACCCTAGTCTCAACTTTAGGTTATTTTTAAGGTGTTAATAAACAGTGAAACCCTGTAAAAGTCATAAGAAAAAAACAGATTTACCAATTACCTATTTATTGAACTAAGAAACCCAAACAGCTCCAATTAAGAGCTGACAGTTTTAAAGAATTAATAAGTCAGTTGTAATGGTATCAGTATTGAATCTATTTGAATATTTCAAAATTTAAGAAAGCCCAATTTTGTTTAAAAGCCTGACTTTTTAAAAACTAAGATAAACACTGAAAATATCAGAATATAAAGAATAAAGTCAAGATGCCACTTATCCTATAGCCAAGTTAAAATATACCAAATAAAATAGTCAATGTGTATTTTTCTCTACAATACCTCCATTCCCCTGTGCATAAGTACACCAAATATGTTCTTTACATAGTCTCTTTTCTTCTTTGTATTATACTTCTGATTCCAATTATGAATCTTATTCTATCAAGACTCACAGATAATCTATGAGATCAAATACAACCTTTTCATGTTAAAATGTTAAGTTTATTTAATTACACACTTTTGGTGTCCACTTCTACATGTGGCAATTTTGTGCCACAACAGACCTCAGCTTATATTCAGAAGATGCTGAAAAATTAGCAAAATCATCTATTCCTGTTATGTGCTTTGTTCTTTCTTCTCTGCCCATTTCCTTTTTCCAATTGTGCCTACTGAGTACCCAAAATTCATACATAGTTGAGAATCTGAGATTCTCAAAAATTCACACATCCATATCTACTTAACTGGCCAAGTTTAAAGAGGATGACCTTATATTTTTAATATGCCCTAGAGAGACTCACGCCTATGTACTTAAAACATTTATAACTAATACAGCAAAAGAACCTAACACTAAGTTTAAAAGGAAATGTTAAAAGCAAGCACATCATGCAGATTTCTTTTTTTTTTTTTTTTTTTTTTGAGACAGAGTCTCGCTCTGTTGCCCGGGCTAGAGTGAGTGCCGTGGCATCAGCCTAGCTCACAGCAACCTCAAACTCCTGGGCTTAAGCGATTCTCCTGCCTCAGCCTCCCGAGTAGCTGGGACTACAGGCATGAGCCACCATGCCCGGCTAATTTTTTCTATATGTACATATATATATATATTAGTTGGCCGGATAATTTCTTTCTATTTTTAGTAGAGACGGGGTCTCGCTCTTGCTGAGGCTGGTCTTGAACTCCTGACCTTGAGCAATCCACCCGCCTCGGCCTCCCAGAGCGCTAGGATTATAGGCGTGAGCCACCGCGCCCGGCCTCATGCAAATGTCTTAAAGGCTAGGTCACATGCTGACCAGCAACAGCGGACATGCTGGGCCCACTCAGGGCCCTCTAGAGCAGATGCTAAGACCCAGCATGGGCACCTGCGAAGAGGAAGAGGAGGAAGCAGGACTAGGCAGAAAGGCAGTGAACTGTGAGCAGACCCTGTGAGGCCAGCACCAATCTGGCAGAGAACTGTACAAGTACTGCCAGAGGGTCTCACAGGGGCCTGCAGGCCAGGCCTTTACACTGACTGGGAAGGACACAACCAGGGCCAGCCAGCTCTGCGCAGAGGCACGAAGGAGCTAATACCCCGGATCAAGTCCTTCCTTGAAGGGCAGCTGAGTGGGGGCCCCTCTGCATCTACCAGACGGCTCCAATGGATACAAGAGGCTTGGATGATGGAGTTTTCCAGTTTGGGCACAGGGTATGTGGGTGAGTGTTGAGTGTGCACGCTTAATCTACTGATGCATCACTCAAGTGTTTGGTGAACTGAACTGTCTGTCAAAGTGCCTGGAGGGATAAAATAGCATAGAGGTGCCCACAAAGGACTAGCTTATCTGTCAATGTCAAATTTTCAGAAATATACCACTTTACAAACTATATGCCCTCCATCTCATAATCAGGCCATCAAAAAATATCAATAATCTTAAGCAGATTTCATAAAAGCTGGACAGTGGTTCAAATGGTTTTTTAGGCAAGGAGTAAAACTACTTTCCTAATAAGTCACATCACATAGCTAGAAAGCTTAAGAGGTCCCCAAAACCTACAGATACTAAAAATAAAAGAACCAAAAATATACTTAGGAAATGAGGTAGTTTTCAAAAGTACTCTGATTTACAGGCCCCTGGCATTACAGGATTTACCAACTGTGGTCATGAACGTCCACGAGGCTCAGGACGTGTAACCTGCAGGTTTGCTGCTGCACAACTTGCAGGCACAGGTCCAAGCAGCCAGCAGATAAGCGGGTGGCCAGGGAGTGAAGCGGCTGACAGCTAGGGCAGACACAAGTCCCTCACAGCTCAGTGTTCTCTAGGTGGCCCAAACCACACTCACAAGCCCCTCTAGTCCCCAGGAGATGGACAGACTTCATCTTCTTGATGGGAAACCAAGGCACCAAAGGCAAGGAACCAAGGTAAAGAGCCAAGGACAGAACCAGCTGGACCTTCACACACAAGCCACTGGCTCAAGAGCCCATACAAGTTATCACAACCCATACACTCCCCTACATTATACTTCACTTTCATTTCACCCTGGGAAGATAAGATAATGGAATGGAACACAATAGTCAAAATAAACAGGTCTAACTGAAGAAGGGAGGTTGTATATTTAAGAACCTGTCTCACAGAAAACATTGTTATTCCAAAAGGAAATGAAAGCCAACAGAATCAATATTAAGCTTTCTAACAATTCGAACTGTGAACTAATCAAACAGCCTATTTCTCAAGATTAATGGTGCATAAGACTCTTTCATTGAGTAGAAGTGTGAACTAACTAAATGACCTCTAAGAATTCTGAAAATATATCTTCTTTGACATTAGTAATTCAGTTTTATCCAGGCATACTGAAAGGGCTTTTGAAAAAGAACACTTCCAACACTCTTCCACTAATTGGAACATCTACTGAACTGAACATCGAGGGAATCTGGGAATTACTAGCTTTAGTGAAGTTAAATACTTTACTTTGTTTGCTACAAGACTTCAGAGGCCTTGATAAGTACACGTCTTATGAATTTCCATCAGAAAAACACAGTACAAAGCATCTCTCCCTCAAGCTTAGTTGGCCATAGAATATTTTTTCCTGAACATATCGGACTGGATTGTCAAGAAAATGCTAGTATTTCAAGGAACATGACTTTTAAAAAATGCCCCTGCGCTGCCCCCACTGTGCTGCCCATCTCCTGACCCCACATTCTTCTGGGGTCAGCCACTCACTGTTCTGCAACTTTTTCACTTAAGAATGATACACTTCACTTCATTTAATGAAATACACCTGTTGTTTTGCGAGCTATCTAATCTCCTGTTACATTCATCAAACTAATCCCCTACAAAAAGCTTTCAGGTATTTACTTTTTAACAATTATAAGTAACACTGCAGCCGTATAAATATTTATTTTTTGCTTGAGTATATATGATAAATACCTGTATGCATCTGATAAATACGACACGGACTATGATACCATCTACAGACAGGAAACATTAGGGAGGAACAGATTTGTGGGAGGGAAGTTTCCTGTCAGACGTGATGAACCTGGGGTCCTTGTGCGTCACCCAGGCAGCTGGACACACGGGAGCACAGCACAACAGAGAGGGCAGCCCCGGAGCGCTGACTTCTGACACCCACCACGTGATGCTGGAGACCACGGTTCCTCGGGGGAATACAGCAAAGAGCTGGGCCCAAACTGAGTTCTGAGTGACATTTAAAAGCAGACCAGATGATGCGGAACCCACAGAGTTTGTAACCACAAAGTTCAAGCCCAAGACAATGAGAAGGAAGAACCCAAGCCTGGAAACCAAGGGAAGAAAAGGTCGTCTGGGCCTAATGAGGTCACATCAAACTGTATGATCTTGGGTAAATCCTCGGGTTTGTGGTGAGCATTAAGCGAGGCAATATAGTGTCTGATAAATGCTGTTTTCATCATCATCATCATCATCATCATCACGGTATCTGAAATTAATCCTCTGGATGTAGTTTCACATAAGTCACTGGTGACCTTCGCAAATGCAGACTGTCCTTAAGAATTCTGGCTGTGCAGGAGTAGGAAAGCTGGGATGGGACGCCCCAAAAGGCTCATGCCCTCATTTCCTTTTGGCCTCTAGAACAGGAGCCGTGGCTGGGAAGGGCTGTCTGCACCAGCTGCTTCGCAGCACAACAGTCTGGATGGGAGGGCTCGGTAGGGCCCCCTGTGACTGACTGGGACAAAACAGAGCTCAGGCAAACGAGAGGCCAAGGCACTGGGTGGCCTGCCCCACAGAAGTCGGGTCCTCTCAGAGAATGGGTGTCGGGTGAACAGGAAGACTGAGGGCAGTGCCAGAATGTCCAGTTACTTTCTGGTGGTTGGTAGATGACCACTGCAGCAGGCAGTACGCAGACGGCCTCCCACGAGCCTACGGCCGCAGGCGCATGCAGGAAAGGAGGACGCTGCCCACCTCCAGCCTGCAGGATCCGGGAGTGGACAGCAGCAACAGCCACCCCCTGAGACGGCTTTAAGGAGTCCTGGTCTTTACACAAGAGCAAGGAGGTTGAAGGAGCATGAAAAGAGGCCACAGAGGAGCTCCCCATTCATGGATGAGGACCCCAAAGGGCTCCGGGAAGAACTGAGGTGGGGGGGTGGTGCACAGGGCCAAGCATTTCTTCACATCTCTAACCAGAACCTTTGTGTTTTCCCCCAATGTATCACTCCCCTGATAATTTCTAAATATACAGCAGAGAAGAATATAAATTCCTAAGACTTTAATGAATATAACTGAATCTCTACTCCAAGGGGGGGACCCATAAACTTTAAGGTAACAAAAGAATGGCGTCCTTTCCTCAATTTTACCTCAAATACTCCAAAAATCCAGACACCTGGATTTTTGCCTATTAATGCAATCCTGATATTTGCCTCTATTTCTACAAATTAAGACAAAACGCACTTAGCAAATGCTGTTGCGGCAGCCAATGCTGACGAGTATTAAAGCAAGGTAATTCCAGTAACAGAAATGCAAGAGACAGGAGCATCAAGAAAAGACTATAGCTGCTTTGGTAAGGCTGACTGCTTTTGGAAAATGTAAAAAGATAAAAACAAAGCACCAACTTAAAATATTGTAGTATCTTCTAAAAATAAAGTCTATATTAGAGTTAATGAAAATACAGTTAAAATTCACTGTTAAAAATAAAACTAAATTTAGCTTTTCTAATTTAGTAATATTTAAAATCTGATTAAAATTTAAATGATCCTGGGTATTACTCAATAAAGTAATTACTTATTTTGTGACATTTGGTTAAAAGTATGCACAGCATTCTGGCTCTTACTTCTGTGAGGCACATAAGTGAAATGTAAAGTAAAACAAGCTAGACCTAGAGAAACTCTTGCATACATGTACCAGAAAATATGCAAACACAAGCATTCACTGCACTGTTTACGAGAGCAAACAACAAAACCCTGGAAACAATCCACATGTCTACCACCAGGAGAACTCACAAATAAGCAGGACAGTTGCACAATAGACCACACAAAAGGAGCCAACTTCAGCTACACACTTAAATGTGGATGAATTTCAGGGAGAGTCCTGAGTGAAAAAGGTGAGAGGAATACATATAGTGTATCATTTTTATATATAAGAATACCTTCTCTGAAAGGACAGAAGGTCAGCACTCCCCCTCACATGAATGGGAGACACCCTAATGAACCACAACACATACCTGGTTAAGGCACCAGCCACCATGATTTTACAATACTTATGTTTAAAAAACAAAAACAAAATAACCCATGCTTGCTAGAGATACATACTTTTGTAGGTGAAATATGATGGCTGGGATTTACTTTAAAATATCACAAGAAAAAAACAGCTGAGAGACAGGTACGTTGCAGTTTCTATTTTCCATACTAAGTAGCTAACAAAAAAACGTGGCAAACCTATAGAACACATACAGTAAAAACAGAAAGCAAAGCAAAAGAGTGCAGGAGGTGGGCAATTCAAGATACCACTGGGGGCAGGAATGGAAGACACTCGCAGGGAGCTCCCACAGCACTGGTACGGGGAACACTCCGTCTCACGCTGGGGAAGTGGGTTCACTAGTGCTTACTGTAGCAGTGAGCTTGCTCAACTTTCACGTGGAACATGTTGTGTTTTATTACCATCTATTTGATACATACACAAGAAAACAATTTAGCAGCTTAAAGCCTTCTCAGTGCCACTCAGAACTGAGATTGGAAAGTTCCCAACCAGAGAAATTCTTAAATTCCATTAAAAAATTCTTAAATTTCAGTTTTAAATGAATGCAACGCCTGAAACAGGCAGATGCAGACAACCTGGGTTTGAGGTACACAGCAAAGATGAGGTAAAACTGCTTAGCAAGAAAACTAAAGCTTCGAGCTGTAAACTTTATAAAAAGCTCTATTAAGGATTTTAATAATATACTTCTACAGTTTCATTTTAATAATTTCAGGAGTTAGAAAAACAGGGACAAGCAACAGGATTTCTTGAGGCACCTTCTACTTCACTTGCACCAGCGCAGCTGCAAGACCGTCTGTATACCTGAAACTCCAAACTGCTCCTTCCTCAGGCTCTTCCTCCCTCCTTGCCCCAGAATCTTCTACAGTCCACAAACTCTTGTTCCAAACGGAATTCTCCCTCTGCCTTTCTTCCCACCTTAGTCAACAGAGGCCTCAGTTGCCCTACTCTGAATCCCAGGAGTTACGAAAGCACTACCTTCTCCTCAACCGCCCATACACCTGATCCCATTATGTTCCTCATTATCACATGTTATCTCACTCTTCCTCCCCGTTCCCTCTAGGGACACTTTAAACGAAGGGTCATGCTTAGCCTCCTCACTGGCCTACTTGCAGACTAACTCCCCCTTCTGCATTTCCCAGCCTGGTAAGAGAAGTTGACTTTCATTCCTCCCTAGCCTTACCGCTGATGTAAGATCAGCCCTATCAATGCTGTCTCCTCCTTACCCCACTTCTCTTTATGCCCACGCAGCCACTGACGTCCAGGCATTATTACCACTCACCTACTAAAGAGTCTTCACTGGTCTCATTTTTACCAGTCTCAACCCTCCAATCCTTCCTCCTTAATGCAACCCCAGTAAATTTCTAAAATACAAACAGGCATTCATTCTGTTAGATGAATGAGCCCAGTGACCTCCTATGCTCTACTTTTTGTTTACTCCACACCCATGGTCACCCGCAGACTGCGTACATCAGGTAAAACAGTTCCATGTCAGTTTATAAGCTATATAAGGAAGGGAACCAATATTTACTATAGGCTGCTATATTGGACTCTGTGCCAATAGGAACTTTAATACTTTAACTGATTTAATCCTTACAATAACTATATTCTCTGCAGGGTACTATCTACATCTCACAAAGGAAGACACCCAGGCTCAGAGATGTTATCCATCCTGTTTCCTTAGGAAGGTGGGAATTTCTCGTTCCACTAACCTAAGAAGTGTGCTACCTACCTAGAGTCATCTTCAATTTGAGACTATAACCTGGCTTCTGAAAGAACCATGCAAAAAGACAGGTAAAAGCTTCATGATATAAATATATAATAATTCCAAACTGCTGCAAATGAACAGGTCGAGGAAGAGCTACCAAATTCATAAACTTGACCTTTATTTACACTTACATTCCCAAAACTATTTAAAACTTTCTATTTTATTTGAATCTTCATTAATATTTGAATTTTAATCATTTTTAATTTTCACCTTTTAATTCAGAAGAAATTTTAATTTAAAGATGCCAGGACAGAGGCTAATGTCTTATAAATACAGACCAACAATTTGTGCATCCAGTAATTAGGGTTCTATCTGTATATCTACCAAGAAGGACATTTACAACTTTAGATAAGACTACATGACTTCATTACTGAAATTCAAGGCTTGCAAAATTTGCACTTACTTATGAGGCTTAAATTTATTATCCCCTGTCTATATAAAAACTAAGGGAACTCCCAATTCAAACAACTACAATTGACAAGCAGCATAAAAAATTTTAATAAACAGCCTAAAAAATGGCTTTCTAGAGATACTAGCTAAGTTTTCCCTCTACTTAAAGAAAGCCATTCAAAATTTTTAAGTCCATTGCTATAAAGTCAGAAGTAAAATAAACACATGCCAAAGGGGAAATGGGTTCTGCTTCTAAAACAACTAAATCAAAGACAAATTCTCAAGACCTGATGTATCATAAATGTTTGCATTACCTTGCTTGTGTCTTTACTTAAAGCTTATAATTAAACATTAGGAGCATTAAAATACCAGGTTCTGTCAACATAAATTTACCATATGACCCATCAATTCCACTACTAAGTATCTACCCAAAAAACAATATACATCCAAAGACTTATACATGAATGTCTATAGCACATTATTTATAATAGCCAAAAAGTGGAACAATCCAAATGTCCATCAACAGGTGAAGGGATAAGCAAACGTGATGCAGCCATGTAACAGAATACTATGTGCAGTAAAAAATGAAGTACTAATGCAGCATGGATGAACCTCAAAAACATTACACTAAGTGAATGCCAGATGCAAAGACCATATATTTTAGGATTCCATTTATTATACAAAATGTTCAGAATAGGCAACTCTATAGAGACAGAAAGTAGATTACTGGTTGCCTGAGGGTGGTGGTGAGAATGGGGAATGACGGCAGACAGGCAAAAGGGATCTCTTTGGGGTGATAGAATGTTCTAAAATTGGATTACGGCGATGGCTCTACAACTCTAACTTTACTAAAAATCACTGAATTATACATTTTAAATGAATGCATTTTACAGTGTGTGAATTATACCTCAATAAAGCTGTTAAGAAAAAAAGAGACTAAAAGCATACTAGCTATAAATCTTGTGAGTCAAATTCAGTTCATTCCCAGAAAGGAATGCATCTCTGCAAGATGACCATATTCTATGTACATAGGGGTCTTGGCATCAGCACTAAAAGCCAGTATTACTGAGTATTGTACCAGAAAGAAAGTTTTGTTTGTTTGCTTTTTTAAGAGACAAGGTCTTGCTTTTTCACCCAGGCTGGAGTGCAGTGGTGTGACCACAGCTCACCACAGCCTGGGGCTACAGGCACACATCACCACCCCTGGCTGATTTTCTCAGTTTTTGTAGAGATGGGGGTCTCACTATGTTGCCCAGGCTGGTCTTGAACTCCTGGCCTCAAGTGATCCTCCTGCCTTGGCCTCCCAAAGTGCTGGGATTACAGGTGTAAACCAGTGCACCCAACCAGAAAGAAAGTTTTAAGCAGTGTTTACAAAGGTAAGACAGTTCCAAGAGGGGGTTATATTCTCCCGCAACAATATATAAACAGATGAAGGTATAAGTAAAAGTACCTGAAGGTACCAGAACAGATGTCATATGGCATGCATTATTTGCCACCATACTGGAGATACAGACAAAAATGGCAATACAAGTTCAGAAAGGAAAGAAGTCATTCTAGCATACATGACCAAGAAGGCTTTACAAAATGTGTGCTTTGGACCATTTCTCAAAGGGTGGATAGGATTTGAACAATAGTAGAGGAACAGGGAGGATGTTGTATAAGGAAAAATGAGCATGAACCAGAAAAACAAATAGCAAGAGGCTCAGCAAAGGGCCTGTACAAGAAGTTCTGAGAGGTGGGTGTGTGGGTTTGTGGAAGAGGATGCAAGGCCTTTCTTCTGTGTGGGTAGCAGAGTTATGGGAGGTTTCAGAGAAGCGAAGTGACACAACCACGTGATTTTAGAAACATCCGTCTAACAGCGCTCTGCGGTTTGCAGATGAGAGGACACCAGGCAGTGTAAGTAAATGGAGACCCTATCAGAACTGAGATAATGGCTCAACTTAGACCAACACCAATGGAAAATGAAAGGCCAGACGGGTAAGACAACACAAAGGAGAAATCATGGTAACGGACCTGACTGGATATGGGTGGCACAGGTGAGGAGAGAACTCAGGATGACAAAGGCTGTCTCCCTAATCTATACTCCAACAACTTATCTCTGGATTCCAGAACTTGACACACACTACATTAAAAATTCAAAACAACTTAGCTATTGTTGATAGTAATGTTCAATGACACAAATAGGAATTTGCTGTACCTTTGACCTAGCAATCCACTTCTAGGAATCTATCCCCAAAATAAACCAGCCAAAACCATAATAAGTCATAAAGTCAAGTTTAGTCACTGCAAAAGACTGGAAATCAACCTAAAATCCATCCACAGGGGACAGGACGACTAAATTATGGCATATCCACAATGGAGCATTGTACAAATGTAAAACGAAATAAGAAGGACCTCCAAATACTGATAAAAACAGTGATTTCTTAGAGGAAAAAGATACCTTTTGTGTAAGGGGGAGGGTAGGAAGTACTAACACATATAGATATTTTTTCTTTTCAAAAAGAAAAATTGGGAAGATAAACTGAAAATTAATAAAAATGGTTACCCTGGGGGGAGAGAAAAAACATTGTTCGAGATGGGTGGAAGTGACATTTCAGTGGGGTCTATGCACAGAACTCAGTGGGACTGTGAACACAGATGGGGGAAAAATGCATCTTTGTTTTCACTAACCTCTGACCGAAATTTGGCAATTCCTTCAATTATGAATGTGGGCAACAGACCACAGTAGTTTTAGCAGTTTCTCTGACTTTGTCAGCAAGAAGTCAGAGATTTCCATCATCCCATGAGAGTTACTGCCATTTATGCTCATCAATACCTTGGAATTACAGTAGTTATAAAACCCACTCACTAGATCGTAAATAGAAAGTAAGTATGTTAGCATGTGTAATTCTCAGAGGTGGACATGTCTGCTGCACTTGGACACTTTTCATGATTAAAAAAAGCAAAAAATTACACTGAAAAGCTATGAAAAACATCTTAGAGCCATATTTGGCCTACAGGATCTCGAACAATTGTACCCTTTGCTTTAGGTAATTATCTGGCAACAACAGATAAAAATATGAACTCTTAAGTACAAAATCTCATGGCAGTTCTAGGTTAAATCATGATCATCCAGAAATAATATAAATCTGTTTATATGAAATTCTTTACATCATTAAGTTGAACACTCAATTTAAAAATTCTCATGCTGGCAAAACTCCTGGGTTAAAGGCAGCTACAGAAACAACTCTACTTAAGAAAGCTGGGGGCCGGGCGCGGTGGCTCACGCCTGTAATCCTAGCACTCTGGGAGGCCGAGGCGGGCAGATCGCTCAAGGTCAGGAGTTCAAGACCAGCCTCAGCAAGAGCGAGACCTCGTCTCTACTAAAAATAGAAAGAAATTATCTGGCCAACTAAAATATATATAGAAAAAATTAGCCGGGCATGGTGGCACATGCCTGTAGTCCCAGCTACCCGGGAGGCCGAGGCAGAAGGATCGCTTGAGCCCAGGAGTTTGAGGTTGCTGTGAGCTAGGCTGACGCCATGGCACTCACTCTAGCCCAGGCAACAAAGCGAGACTCTGTCTCCAAAAACAAAAAAAAAAAAAGAAAGCTGGGATTATTAAGAAAAATAGGTAAGTTATGTGAAGAAGCCAGAAACTGGAAAGAAGATGAAGAACTTAATTATAGATATGTTTAATGTGATTTTTTTTAAAAGCCACCAAAATGAAAATATCCAAGTAGGCAGTTTAAAAATACAGAATTATAGCCCAAAGGAAATCACATCTGAAGAAATAAATTCAGAAACTGGCAAAAAGGTAAAAGTGTTGGTATCAGCGCAGATAAAATTGTCAAATCATGAGGAACTAATGGAGATGAGAACCGAAGCTTGTATTTAAAGTACTTGGGGAAAGAAGAGTCCCCTACCTCTCATCCCCCACAAAAAGGAGAGAGAATGCTTGCAGGAGATAGAGAATGTTTAAGTAGGAGAACCAGAAGGCCAGAAAACAGAAGCCAAAGCAGTACAGTTCATGAAACTTCTAGTCTGACAGTGCCAAAGAGCAATCAAGGAAAAAGTCTATTATGAAAAAGCTACTGACTGTAATATTAGGTTATTAAGTATGAAATGTCCAATTTCCTTAAGTACTAAGTTTGAGAGTCATGGTTTGGCTTGTGATTATCTTTCAAATTTTCTTTAGAGAAATTTTTGTGAAACCATGGATAAGTTAAAAATTTATGTTATTTTCAAATATGAGTTCTGTCATGGAACCAATACAGAGCAGACAGCTCAAAATATCAAGAAAGTGTTTGGGAAGGATGTAGCCAATGAACATACAGTACGTCGATGGTTTGAGAAGTTCTGTTCTGGTGATTTTAATCTTGAAAATGAGCCACATGGGCGACCAAGACCAAGGTGGGTTAACAATGAGCTGAAAGCTATAGTGGAAGCGGATCCATCTCAACCTACATGTGAATTAGCAACAAAGTCTGGCATTACTATTTCAACAATATTGGACCATTTGAAACAAATCAGCAAGGTAAAGAAACTGGATAGATGGGTTCTACATGAATTAAATGAGCATCAGAAGAGAAATTGTCTCAAAGCCGGCCTTTCTTTGCTGGCACAACATAAAGGCGAACCATTTCTATATTGCATAGTTACGTGTGATGAAAAATGGGCTCTTTTGACAACTACAAGTGTATGGCACAATGGCTGGATAAAGATGAAGTGCCGAAACATAGTTCAAAACCAAATATTCATCAAAAAAAGCTAATGGTGTCTGTTTGGTGGTCCAGCACTGGTACTATCCACTACAGCTTCATGATACCTGGTCAACTGATTACAGCAGATGTCTACTGAAACCAGCTGGATGAAGTGATGAGGATGCTTGCAGTTAAGCAGCCAAGACTGGTCAACACAGACAGGTCAATCCTCTTGCAAGACAAAGCTCAACCACAGGTCGCACAAACAATGCTGCTCAAACTATAGAAGCTGGACTTGGAAACTGTCATCCACTGTATTCCCCAGAGCTTGCACCAACTGACTACCACTTCTTACAGGCTTTGGACAACTTCTTGCAAGGAAAAATATTCAATTCCCAGCAAGCTGTGGGAAACACCTTTCACAATTTCATCGCCACTCACTCTCCAGGCTTCTTTGTTGCTGACATAAACAAGCTACCATTAGGATGGCAAAACAGTGTCAATAGTTAGGCACATACTTTGATTAATTGTACTGTTTCTTGTTTGAGATATAATAAAGTTTTGATTCAAAATCGGACATTTCATATTTAATGACCTAATATGTGCCAGGAGATGTGGCTTTCAAGAATGAGGCTCCAACAAAATAGAATGCGACAAAACCATGCTGCAGCCAAGTGGAAATGGAAATGTCCCACTCAAAACAATGGTGAGAAGAGGATGGTAACTCTGTGTTGCTAACTGATATCTGTTGTCACACAAGGATCTTTCAAGACCAGCTCAGAGAATGGTGATGACTTATTACCCCCATTCACCATTATACAATGACAGTAGCTGTGAGACAGGAATGTTCCCTTTAAATGCTACAGCCGGTATACAAACATAACTATTATAAACTTACAAATGAACAGACAACTATCATTATCTTCCAAAACTTCTAAAACCATATATCTTATTCAAAAATAGTGTACAACCGATGATAATTATTTACAACAGCAGTTTCACCATAAAACATTTGTGCACGTCTCACAGTAGAACATATGCAAGCGTAAATTCAAAGTCTGGTATAAAACTGACCATATTCTGCCTCCATGTGTTCGTGCTTCCCACTGCCCTCTAAAATGAGTCCTTCCCACAACTTCATCAAGATGACCCCTAACTCAGATCACCACCAGATGGCACTGAGAAAAAACGCCAATCCTACAGAGAAGAGACAAATACAGAGAATCCCAAACCAGTGAACACTGCTATTCAGATTCACTCGGAAGGTGACATGTGATTCCTTCTGTAACGCCAAATCTAATTCTGTTCACTCATATTTAAACTCTCCTTAAAAATTAACACCAAGGGAGGCAGTGGGGCTAGGGAGATGTTGGTCAAAGGGTATAACGTTTCAGTTAGACAGGATGAATAAGCTCCGAGATCTACTGTACAGCATAGTGACTATAGTTGATAATAATGTACTGATTATTAGAAAGTTGCTTAAAAACCAAAACAAAAAAAACAAATTGCTAAGAGTACATCATAAAAGTTCTTACCACAAAAAATAAGTATGTGAGGTGACATATAACAATAAAGTTGATTTACACAACTTTGCAATGTGCAGTATATATATATATATCAAAACATGTTGTATACTATAAATATATACAAGTTTTATTTGTCAATTATACCTTAATAAAACTAAGGCGGGAATTAAACACTAAAATATCAACTTCTCAGAATTGCTATAAATTTTAAATGACACACCATATGTATTAACAAAAATACCTAGTTTCCTGCCTGTACATAGTAGGAATTTCCTAAATGATACCTTTCTTCTTTCTAAAAAAATAGCACAGTAGGCGGATCCCTAAAGACCCATCTAATTCACATGACTTTACTCAGAAAATTATTAAAACCCATTAAATACAAGGTCATTTTTAGTATTGATATATCAACTATTAGTCATGTAATATTTGCAAAGCCTTCTTTAAAAAGAGGCTCAGTTTTGACTCTTGTATCTCACTCATGAAATACACTTGTATTTTATAAAGTAGAAGACATGAGTAAACAAGAAGCTACTATCTAATATCAAATACTATATTTACTTATTTTCCTGAATACAAAATTAGACTCCTTTGCTAATTATTGCTGTTTGAATAATGAATATTTTAGTAAGTGGGTTTTACATTTATAACTGTTACTATAAAAATAGAAAATGTATCAATAAAGGCTATTCTTTGTAAACAAAGAATCTGGCTCTCTGCCCTGAGATTTGATGGGTGTGATCCTTCTGACCCCTGGCCCTGTCCTGCACCTGGAGGGCGGGCACTCACTCATTCACAGTCAAATCCCCAGCACTGAACACAGTGCCCTCCCACAACAGGTGCTCCAGAAATATTGGTGAATTAACTACTCCAAATAGTTTGGGAACACATCTGAATCTATGATGATACTTCAAAGAAAACCTCAAAAACGAAACACACACACCAAAAATCCTCATCTCATCAGCAAATGGAATCACTACAAAGGAAGGAATAGGCTGGAAAAAGGTGAATTATTAAATAATGCCATTTTATTTTCTATTGGCCTAGTAACAGACTGAGGAAAATGGGGGAAGGGGTAACAACATTTACATTACATATAAAATTTAAGAGAAATACAATTATTCAAACAAACCATAAAAACCATAAAACTGATGGTTTTAAAGATTTAAGAAACAAGGCCAAGACCCATCATTCTGCGACTGGATAAAAGCAAATATATTTCAAGCATCACAGCTCAGTTATCCCCATGTCTTTTCCCTCTTTCTAAAAACTAGCAGAGCTTTGAAATTAGCAGACCCTCAAATTTTTACTAAATAGATATAGCAGCCTTCATGTGATCAATCTTTGTCCTAATCATATAATATATACAAGCTAATTTGATTAATTCCCCCAAACACACACATGCAATTTTATAATTATGAGAAATCTAAGACATTAAGTATGGAACTTTCTCCTATGAACATCTGAAGAAATAGTAAACAATTTTTGTTCTCTTAGACTTGGTACCTGAATAGAAGTCCTTTTAAATCCTACAAATCCATACACAAGCACTGAAAGCCTTTTACTCAATTCATAAATGAATCTTAATTCGTAAACATCTATATTCTTCCTACTTTAATTACTATGTGACTTCCAAATAGGGTGCCCCAAGCATCCCTTGCATAAACTGCTTTGGAAAACTTGAAAACTTGCAGAAAGCCATAATCACATTATATTTAATAGGTGCTATACACAGACTGGTTTGTCCAAGTAAACTTGCTTTAACTGCTGAGAAATGAATTTCAGTTCTCAGTTTCAGCACAATGCTTTATTTGATGACCTTGACTGAACCACACTTATTCAATGGTCTAGACGGGTACTTGCATGTATTTTATTTCCAAGCATTTTCATTCACTTTAAGATAAGGAAAAATGCAGGGTGGGGAACCTGAGGCCTTCTGATTTCAAGATTCTTCTTTTTTAAGCACCAAAGGAGGCAAGAAAAGCTTCATCTTTCTCTGCTGCACCCCTTTTAATAAAGGATTTGTTCTGTAAAATTTGGATTCAGTCAAAAGGCGGCACTTAAGGACCTAGAATGCCATATGTGGCCTTAGAGCTGCATGTTCCCCACCCAGAATAGTAAATGGTAACTGGAACTTTTTTTAAAAAGTGAAATAGAAAAAAAGAGCTCACGGGACACAAGAATAAGTATTACTCAGCACATCTTCTTTTCCCAGTTATGTCTGTGTGGGGGCTGGGTTATCCCACAGGAAGGATTTCACTACAGAAACAATTCAGGAGGCACTGGTCAACTCACACAGTGACAAGACTATTTCAAATAGCTAATATGTAAATGCACATGGATGTTTGTGGAACTTCAAAATTCTGGCTTCACAACTAAGGCAGATTCCTTAACTTCTGTGCCTGTATTTCATTATCTGCACTGGGGATGATAGTAATACCGCAGTTAGTACCTGTTGCACAGGGTGGTTGTGAGGAATAAATGAGTTATGGAGGTAAAATGCTTAGAAGGATCCCTGACACATAGTAGGCATTTGCTACTATTCTTGTTAATGTTACCGTAAAGGTTTCCAATATCCTTGAAATTCCTAACGTAGTACTTAAATGTTAAACCAGGCATACTTATTGAAGTCAAAATAAAGCAAATTAACATTGCTTGGAAAATTCCACAATACTTTTGATAACTAATGACACCAGAGGTGGAACTTCTCCAAAATTTCCACCAAAATGTAACTATCAAGCAGAAGTGGGGCAGAGGGTCTTTGCATTCCAACACGCAGGGATCCAGCCTAAACAGCTGACAAAGTTCAAGTTTTCTCTGAAATAGCATTCTACCTTAAAATTCACTTGAATCTTTCATTATACCATGAAACATTTAACAGAATGCTTTAAAATACCAGCTTGAAAAGTGTTTCCTACCTCTCTCACCAGTGAAAGGACGAGCTGCAGTGATGTCAAAGTTCATGAATTCTGGAAAAGCCACTACAAGAGCTTTCGCTGCCCCTCAGCATCCAAGAAGCTTCCCTCTCTGCACCACACAGTATTTCCGGAATCCAGACTAACACAAATACGCAGATACAAACAGCAAGCCACTGTGCCCTCCCTTTGAGATGCCAGCGACATGTCTTCGGGCCACTGAGGGTGGAGACCCTGACGTGCACCTCCTGGCGGAGGACTCACAAAGGCACATCAGGGGCATGTGCGGGTGGCAAGTCCCCCCCCCCCCAGTGAGATGCGTACTTGTCCTCCAGGACTGAATGTTTTAGTAAAGGGAGTTCCTGTTCCACCACAAATGCTGTAACTCTCATTTAAATGAACTATTTCAATTCATAGTTTCCACGGTCCTATTCAACTAATTTCCAGATTTCCCTCCTGTGTGGCGAACAGTTTGCCCTGTGGCTGGCTGAGTGCTGGGCCTTGAGAAACTGCTCAGCGAGCAGCCTTTGAAAGCCAGCACACCACCAAGTGAACATGAAGCTATTCATCACGTTATCGGGTTTTCAAAAGGAAAACCCCTTTTCATTACTTTTCTTTCCACTATCTAAATAATTTAACCCTGAGTTCAAAAATTCTGATCAGCAACTTTCCCTAGCTGAGCAAAACTTTCAAACACACTTCCTATTTCATGAAAAATTGCTTCAAAAGGATAAACAGCCCTACCACTCTATTTGATTTGGAGCTTTTATGTTTTTTGTTTGTTTTGAAGGCAATTTACCACTTTATTCACCCTCCTGGAGGAAGTGAGCAAAGTCAAGCGGCACCCTCTTTAGGTGAGATGTTCCTGGCTCACGGGCAACGGTCCCTGACACACGCACAGTTCACAGCCAGCTGGCTGTCACCTACAGCACCAGGGGTTCCACCTGTCAGATTTGCACCCCTCATTCTATGCACATTTCATGCCGCATTTGCTAAAAAGTATTTTGTTGAAAATTTCCTTCTTAGCTACAACATCAAGTACTTAGAAATGTAGTATCTTCAGACATTATAAATACTGGGGAAACGGTGTGAGGCGACAGATATATGCACGAAAGTGTATATTTAAAGTCAAGGATGAGTAATTAGGAAAAACGGCCCCTCAATTATTTGAGTATGTCTTCTGAGCTCATAAAAATCTGTCATTTGATTAATGATAATCTTCAATAAGAGGGGGTATTCTTTTGGGGGCGGTACTTTTTTTTTTTTAATGTCACTTCTACTCTGACTCAATCTGGTCATATCTGTAACAAAGGAGAAAACTTGGTAAAACCTGTAACATCAGCTTCATCTTAGATGATTCTGAAACAGAGGTGATGTAAGCCTCTAGTGTTTTTTGTACTTGTATTTTTGTTTTTTATTTGTGTGGGGTTTTTTTTTTTGTTATTTGTTTTTTGAGACAGGGTCGCACTCTGTCATCCAGGCTAGAGTGCTGTGGCATCATCATAGCTCACCACAACCTCAAACTCCTGGCCTCAAGCAATCCTCCTGCCTCAGCCTCCTAAGTAGCTGGGACTACAGGCACACACGCCACCCCACCTGATAATTTTTTTGTAGAGACAGGGTCTCGCTTTTGCTCATCTGGTCTTGAACTCCTGACCTCAAGCAATCCTCCCACCTCAGCCTCCCAAAGTGCTAGGATTACAGATGTGCTAGGATTACAGATGTGAGCTGTGAAGCCACACCATGCTTGTGTTTTTTATTGAAATGCCCCTAGTCAAGATATGCCTTTCTTTTCAGTTGCAAAATTTTCTAGTGAATTTCCTGCATGGTCTATACAACTTGTTTTTGTCACACTGAGAATGGTAAGTTTTTTTAGGTTACTGTTTAAGGATGGAAGAGACACAAAAGCATCTCTGTAATACCATGTGCCATCTCTATAATAGTTAAAATCCACATATTAAATAAGCATAAAGAACGTCCTACATGTTAAGATTGCTACTACTTTCTGTCACCACACTAGTTGTGAGTGACTGGAGCAGTACCACAGTCTTCACTGTTGAGCTCAAGTGTAGTGTGGGAAGTATCAAAAAAAGTATCACTATTCTTGATTTCACACAATTTACTTCATTAACTTTTGTATTTTCTCAAGCAAGGCTTTCAGACTGATGCTTCAAGTAGCTTATCTTGAAACCAGTAATCCATGTTCCCCACTGAAAATACATTTAACATTTTTAAAAATGTAAAGAACACTAAAATCACAAAATCCAGATTTTCCCCATAGTTTTGTATCATCAAGAACTCATATATAAGGACTTAGACTTCACAAATGTGATTCAATTTTCTAAAATAAAATTTCCACAAAGCTCTGCAAATAAATCAACTTCTAAAGAATATAAATGCAATGGAATAAAGAGAAGCACATTTTAGGACTAATTATCTTCAGATCACATATACACAACACAGAGTATGTGCTTAAACTCACTTTAGTTTGCACTGAATTATCAATAAAACAAACAAGTCATCCTCTGCATTTTGGGGGGAAAATCATCTTTTTAATGTGAAACTATAATTTTATTCACTGTTACAAGAGAGCTATCAGAATGGTTTTGAAATCACTTTTCCTACAACTATTAGGAGAATAACTTAACTAGTTATACATACACACACTCACCTATATATTTACCATAAAAAACAATGTGGACATTTCTCTTACTCAATATCCATCCATACTTTCAAAATGAAACTTTAGTGTAATATATGGTTTGTTGGTTATAATCTGTGAATTCTTTAATCATAGTTTTCCATAAATCAACCTTATCAATATTAAATTTCAACATTTATAATTTATTATGGTAAAAATCTCAAAGTTAACAGAACTTAAACAAACTGGTTGCTTTATTGAAATTTTGTTACGTTTTATTATTAGAAATCATATTCCCAGTTTGATGAGCTGGGATAGAGACAAACAGTCAGAACCAACACTCAGCTACGTTCACGTGAGAAGTGCAGCAGAGCCAGGTTAAAGGTAAGTTGGTATTACACACATAGCTAGACCTTCAAGCTAGCTTGAAGTTTTGTCAAGCTTATGGAGATGAGATAGGATGTTTACGTTAAAAGGTTAATAAAGACAGAGAGCAGAGCCCACTCCACCAAATCACGGTGACTCAAATGCCTGCCCTGGAGGGACTGTGGTCAGGGAGCTGGGACAAATCCCGCCAGGCGCCACCACAGAAGTGCAACCTGAAGCTGGTAACAGCAGGGCCAAAAGGGGAGGAATGAGTAAGAGCATTCTGAAGGAAAAACTAGTAAGATGTGGTAGATCACTAAATAAGGACAAGAGAGAAAACCAAAGTTTTAAGCCTGTGTCTCAGAAGAAATAAAGAAGTGGGCTATAGCAGAAAGAGATCAGCTGGGGTCTGCTGAATTGGAAGTAAGGGCAGGTCAGCCAAGTGGAACAGCCCTGAAGGTGGTCAGCAGGCCCGACAGGACCACAGCTGGAAGCTGCTGAAGACTGATCAGCCCAAATAAAACCGAAAACCCCAAAGCAAAACAAACTGGAACAGAGGATCAAGTCATACTCTTCTGAACGCTCAAGAAAGTAAGAAAAGCAGGTACGTAAGATATAACTAGAACAGCAAGTGCTCTCCACAGAACCCTAGCGCCAAGAGACCAGCTAACAACAAAGAATGGTAACCTGGTCCCAGTCTGGAAAATGGGTATGTGTTACACCCCCTCTTTAGAGGGGACAAAATGCTCTAGAGAACAGACCTGTTTACATTTCCCAAACTAACCTGACCTGAGGCATCAAGAGAGCAGTGTTGACACTCTGGAAACCACTGAACTAGAAATGCAGGAGGTCCACTCTAATAAATTAGGAAAGAATTAAGAGAACCTTAAAGAGAAGTAAAGAAGTACTGAGATGCTTTTAAAACTCAGGAAGTTTTAGACTTTTAAAAGAAAAAAAGGAATTTGAAATCTCTTTGTAGTTAATGTTACAAACCACTATATTCTAAGTTTAGAAAAAGTCAATATATGACACCATTTCTCAAATGTGAATGGCACAAACTCTGATTTTTTTATTTCTAAATAGTAATTATGGATTAATGCTGTTCCATATAAGCTTTTAGCAAAATTTTTAGATACTTCCTGTAATAGGATTTAGGATTTAGAAAAGGGCTAAAGTGAAACAAAAATTACTTGTCAACAACTAAACCTATATCCATATTTACCAGAATCCTGGCCTCTATGGCACTTCCCGCATTGTGCTACCAGATGCTAATCAGTGCTCCACCAAAGACAGAAAAAAACATTGATTTACTACACACCAAATCTCTTCTAAGGCACAAAATTTTCCATATTCTATGATTTTAAAATCAGCATATGTTCTACAAAATATGTTCTTTAGTATGTTGGGGTGTTTCCTTCCTTCAAAGGCTATTATTAAATTAAGGATGCACCTACATATATATGTGTATACTCTATAAGAGATATCTCCCTATAAGAGAAGCAATGCACATTAACATTTTAAAGGCCCTTCAATATGCAACCCAGCATTTCCCAAATTTATTTATTTATTCACAGATCTTCCCCCCATTCCTATATTTTACAGGTTACAGGACAAAGATGGACAAATAAATAAATAAAAGTCCTGAAAATGCAGTAACAGGTAGAGTGGTAAAGCAGAGCTCCTTTATTATACAAACCATAGTGACCAAAACAAACAGAAGTTTTATAATGTCAAAAGTGATCACACATGATATGCTTCACCAGAAAAGCCCCAGCTAAACTGTAGAGATAAACAAACAAACAAACAAAAGTGCAATTCTGTTGCAGGGCAAAGTCTCCTATTGCACAGAACGTGTACAAAGGTATCACTGAAGAGTTAACTCTGGGCAAAATTGCTCCATTGGCAACTCGTGTCTTCAGCACCCCTAAGCCACTTTCCCTTCTGTGTCCTCTGGGTCCCTTGCTGGTAGCACCTACTCTCTATATCAGGTGCCCATGTGGCCTCTCATCAACATATCAAACAGAAGACACCCTAACTGCAGCAGTCTCTACTTGATGACTGACGTAATGCATTCACTCCTGCACTGTGTCAAAGTTTACCTTCAATCAGGATGGCATAAGACAGACTTCTGTCCAATATGAGGCACTCGCAAGCAGCAGACAGCTGAGGGCAAGCAGCTACTAAGCCATAAAACGTGTTCAGCCCAGTCTTCAGCATGTGCTAAGTGCTGAAAATGAGTTGAGTATCCCTCGTCTGAAATACGGGTCCAGAAGTGTTTCAGATTTGGGATTTCTTTTAGATTTTGGAATATGTGAGATACCTTGGAGATGGGACCCAAGTCTAAATACAAAATTCATGTGTTTCAAATACACCTTAAACACATAGCCTCAGCGTAATTTTATTTTTCCCTTGAGGACACTAACTAGGGTTGTATGCCTGTGTTTTAACTTTGCAACCTGTCACATGAGGTGAGGTGTGGAATTTTCCACTTGTGGCGTCATGGTGATGATCAAAAAGTTTTGGATTTTGGAGCACACCGGATTTTCAAATTAGGGATCTTCTGCCTGTACTAAGTATAATTACTGCATGTATGATGAAACTGCAAGTAAATCTTTTAAATCTTTAAGATGGGAGAAGTCAGAAGAAATCACTCTAGACCTTTTCCTTCTCTACCCTCCCCGAAACCAGTCTCCCAGCTCCCAAAGATAAGCTTGGGGTTGAGAGCAGAGGAAAATGCCCGGTCTCTATTATTCCTGGGATTCCACCTGGGATGAGAGTCTGGTCCGTGGTTTATCAGCCTTGTCCAGGATTCCAAACCTTTCCTTTTAGTCTGACCCACGCAGGCCTCTTTCCAACCCTGAGGAAAGGAAGGCTGAGCTCTCTCGTCTTTTCCCCATTCTGACTTTCGGATGCCTATCAGGCGTACAACTATTTTAGTTAACATATAATTAATTTCTACACAGGAAAGGCATTTTCTTCCCTGGCATTTGGTGACACATTTCTGTGTACCTATTTTCTCATAATTCCTACAGTATTCTTAATTTGTGCCTTTAGAATACATTCCTTAAATAATCAATACCAACCTTTCAATTTCCCAAGCTAGAGCACAAATTATACCAAAATAATTTGCTTTTTCTAATTCTCAGCAAATTTATATTCTTAAGCATAATGACATTAAGTTTAAACATTCAATTTAAAATGTATCTGCTATCACTAGGAGTTGTGAACTAAGCAAAAAAGGATATGAAGTTCACAATTACCTATCACTGAGAAAAGGAAACTTCCACACTGAAGACAGTTCCTTCAGTACCTAGTCTGTTGTTATCAGTAAATATAATCAAATATCAAAACATAAGTGAGTTTCATGAGATTAAGACAGGAGGGCATGAAACACTCGGACCTCAAGCATTTGCAGGATTAAGATCTGAGGAAATGAACCAAAGATTAGACTGGCAAAGGAGAACCCGACCCCTGGAAATACAGGACACCAAAAGTCAGATATTCAACCTCATGCGCCAACACACCTGAAAAGGGACCACAGGTAAAGCAAATACTGAGTGATTTCAGCATAAAACTAAGCAGAAACAGCTTCCTTGCCAGTAGCATCCCTGCTTCTATTGTCTTGAGGTTTCTTGTTTCTATAAATTAATATACTGTACTCTAAATACATGTGTACTATCGAAAGTTCTGATGTGTAGTATCAGAAAGAATAAACTAAAACTAACCTGCAATTCACTGCTCAGAGATAATCACTATTAACATTTTGTTTTATTAACTTTTTAAAAAACACATATACTCACACAACCAAAAAATATTTTAGATATTACATATGTTGTTTTATAGTATGTTTTTGTCATTTCTTACTAAATATTCATTAAATGTAGTGTGGAAATGCAAGGATTTATCTAAACGATGCTGAAATAATCATCCTTAATGATAGCAAAAAAATGAAAACAAATGCTCAATAAGAGAGCATTCATTAAACAACAGCATACCCAGAACAACCATTCTTTATATTTTGTTAGACTAAAGTGGAATAGCTATTGCAAAGTACATACATATTTTGTAAGCTCCTGTTACATATTTTGCCTTTGAAAAATATTACACCCTTTCTAGCAATGTATGAATAGGCTCATTTCTCCATTCCCTCAGCAGAAGTGGCTTTTTAATCTACACCAAAACTTTTTAAAAAACAGTATCTCACTGATTTGCATTTCTGGGAGTACTCCTTTACCAGTTTGCCCATCTTTTCCATGGAGGGAGGGTTCTCTCTTTTTTTTTTTTAACATGCTCTTTTTATAGTAAGGAAAACTTATTGCTTGTAAGTTACAATATTTTTCTTAGTTTTCCACTTGCCTTTTAATTCTGTTTATGGAATTTTGACACACAGAAGTTTTATTCTGAAGTAGTCAAACACATCTTTTACTTTATATAGCCCTGAGTTTTGGTGTTAAAGAGGTTTTCTCCATCCTGAGGTCACCATGCTACTATCTTTTGGTTCTTAAACTTTTTATTAAAAAATATTTAAAAGCACTAGTTTACCCCCGACAAAATTACAACCATTTTTACTACTCATTTTTTCACCAATGAATACACTTCATACATATTTTAAATGGCTGCACTCATTTCATACAATCTGTTTCCTAAAGTATTTTTTGACAAAGGCCTTTAAAAAAATTGCAGCTTGTTAGATTTGAGCAATCTTGAATAGTTTTACCAATTTGTGCAAGGCCAATGAGTCATAACATCACACCCAATTTAACAACAGCCCCAAAGTTCCAGAACTGTTCATGTCTATGCTATCAGTGCCCAATTATTCTCCTTCCATGTTACCAAAAGACCAGGAAGAATAAGCTCATTCTTGGTAGTCAATCATAGTTCTGCACAATTAATTCTGTCATAACTATCAATTATCAGATATTAATCCTTAAAGCATTTTGATTTTAATCTCTTCTAGTCTTCTAACTTCAATAAATCAGTAAAACACCTAGGGATCATTTGGTTAAAAGCTCAAACCCTGCAATTACTCTGTACCGTTTTAAATCTGGGCCTCACCACTTTATCAGACCTTCCTACTCCTATACTCTGTAAGGTAGGTTAACCCGGGTACCTAAACAGAAGGCTTTGTAAAGATTTCCAGTGGGAGGATGTCCATGAATGATGACGGGTGCAGTGTTCTAGGCACTGGCAACAGATGCACATGACACTGCCCCTGTCCTAAAGGAAAGGAGGTCGGTGTAGCAGGAGAAACCACCAACTATAAATAAAAGGTTAAGTGGTATGAAAGTGACACAGGCAGGACATCCATCACCAGGGAAGGCTCCTAACCCAGACCTGGGTGTCAGGCCCAGCTTTCCAGAGATGGCAATGCCTGAGCTGTCAGGTAATAAAAAGGGGAAAAGGAAAAGAGACATGAAATTCTGGGAACGGAACTGCAATCATGTCAAAGCATGGAGTAGGAGCCAGAGAGAGCAGAACTGTGCCTATTTGGCCCCAGTTTCCCAAGGGAAAAAAATTTAAATGACTATCAAACTTAGGCTTTACAAGTCTGGTTTTCAAGCATGAATATGATACATAATGCTTTATAAGATAGTTTTTTCAAATGCTATTAATGTTAAAAGCAGTGGCATTCTCATGGAATCTACAGACTTTGAGGACCTAAAGAAGTCTGAAACAATGTCAATTAAAAACCATCTCATTTTATAAATGAGGAAATATGGGCCCAGCAAAGGTAAGCTTGAGACTCCACATCTTCTCTCCCATGCAAAATAGTCCACACCTAACTAAACAAAATAAATGAGTAAATCAATCTTTCAGCTTTTTTCTAAGCTAGAAAATACCTGTGTGTGTGAACAAAGAATTCAAAAGTCATTAAGCATTATAACAGTTCTGTTTATAGTGTGCATTACTAAATGTACATATTATAAACAAGAAGCTTGAAGTCCTCAGTAATAAAACAAACTTAAGGGTTTTGTCCAAATTTGATTTAGTTTTCACTTAATGCTCATTTCTTGGTTTTGAAGCAAAGCAAAAGACAGACAGACACCTTAAACTACCAAATATTTTTTAAAAGCAAGGTAAACTGAGAAATGACCGTTAAAATTGGCCTTTTTCTCCAGACATACCTAAAAGACAAGTTCAAAATGAAGCCAATGGTCCTCAAAGGACATTTTATTCCAGATTGACTCAATTGCTGACAGTGGAAAGTCCATGGCTTTGGGACCTATCAAGGAATAAGAACAGAAACACAGCCGGGCATGGTGGCCGTAATCCTAGCTCTTTGGAAGGCCAAGGTGGGAGGATCACCTGAGGCTGAGAGTTCAAGATTGGCCCGGGCAACATAGAAGAACTCACCTCTACTAAAAATACAAAGACTAGCCAGGTGTGGTGCACGTGCCTGTAGTTCCAGCTACTCATGAGTGCTTGAGCCAGAAAGTTGAGGTTGCAGTGAGCTATGATGATGCCACTGCACTCTAGCCCAGGCAACAGAGCAAGACCCTGTCCCCAAAAGAAAAAACATCACACAAACACATTCATAAGGATAAGGTTTGGTGCCCTAATTTTTTAAATTCAAAGAATGGCAAGTAACAACTCCTCAATTTAAAGTACATATATTTTGATTCCCCATGCTGAAAGGCACACTATGCCTCTGGGTATACTGGGAGTGACATTCAGATGAAAGGTCCTCAGTGACCCCAAAATGGTCTCTCCCATAAAGACTTCCCATCAGACTCTCATGGCACCACTGGCTTGCCTCATCTTTTCAACAGGGAAGAGCCTCCACTACCAAACGACTTCATGTCAAAGGCAAGGCTGCCATAGTTACGCTGGGGGAAAACCCAATTTTGTTTCCAAAAAAGCAAACACAAAAAGTTTAAAAATCCATACCTTAAAACTAGTTTTGAAGGAAAAAAAGCTAGTTGAAGTTTCACAACTTGTTTGCTTGCCACTTTCCTGGATTTCCACAGTTGAGGAAAACCTGAGCATTACTCTGTTAGGGTACAGTACTAGATACTGGGGTGCGGGCTGCAGGGCAGGGATAGAAGCAGCAAAGGGGAGTAGAAAAGGAAGAAAAAGATGACAAATTTTCTTCTCAAGAAGTGTATGATAATAATACAGCTTGCATTCTTAACCATAGTCAGTACAGGAACTATGTTTTCTGTAGCCAAAATCAGGGAAAGCAGTCAAACATTAGGTTGAAATTAGACTTATTCCAGAAAACTCATTCACTCAAAAAAATCAACTGAGGTACCACCATGACTAAGTTCTATGTTACTTTGGGGATGCAAAAATAAATAAGGAATACATATCCCTGCCCTCGAGGAATTCAGTCTAAATGTATGGGAAATAAAGCTGCATTGACAAGACTAAGTTAATTACAGAAGGTAAAATTCGTTAAGAAGTCTAATGAACTATAATATCTTATCTAAGGAAATGGTGCAGAATCCACTGGGGCATGCATTTGTCTCTACCCTCTGATGTGGGTATACAGCATTAGGAATGGGGGCATGCCTACAAGGACCTGAGCTTGCGGCTCTCAGAGAGAGAGACTGGCTTTTTATACATTGGTGGAAAACTCTAGTATATCTAAAGTTGGTTTGTTTTTTAGCAAAATAGTTTTATAAAAGATGAGGCTAATGAGAAAAAAAAAGTTTAACATATTTAGAAAGCAATTCAGTCATTCCTCTCAAGCTTAATGAGCACTCTCCTGAAACCTCCAAAAATGGGCATAATAGAGTTAAAGCAAGCCAGTCTTATGTTTGCATGCTTTGGAATTTAAGATGCGATGCAACTATTTCGACTTACCATGGAAAGCAATAAAAAGAAGTTTCAAGTAAAAATTTTTCTAACATCCAAAAACCTTTCTAAACAAAGAAAAAAATCTCATATCCAAATATTTTTTTAAATGTTGGTTTTACATTTTAAATATCATCACGTTATTTTGCTACATAATAAACTATCTAGGATTTCAGAAAATCGGGTCCATTTTCGGGTGCAGTACTAAATGAAGTGTTAAACTTAAAACTGCACACACTCTGCAGGGCGCTAAGATATGCGTAGGTCCTAGAAACTCATGGCTTAAAGTAAAAATGAATTTAGTTCCTCTTCTGCCACCCCATTAAGTGCATTTCAAAAAGTGTGACCATTTACCCCACTCATAACTTTTGACTATTTTAATGCTACTACCGGAAAGAGCAATTACACAGAGCAAATAAACACTTGAGTAAGTTGACTGCAATTCAGTATTTGCGCACTTACCACTAACCCCTACTACGAACTAAAAGCAACAGTGACCCAATCGGAAAAGAGAATCCTTTTTGGCAAAGCTAGCTAGAAAGAAAACCCTTAACTTCGGGGATTAATTTCAAGGACTGTTGACAAGCATACCTCTCTTTCCTAATTATCTTATGTCTGTCTATACTACACATTACACAGGTGCCAGAAAGAGGGGTTTGGGGGCTACTCAAGCCTGGGGAATAAAGGCACACGCCCCCCGAGCCTGCGGACCCCAGTCCCCGCAGCCCGGGCGGGCGCCGGTTACCTCCGGGGTCCGGGCGCGCGCTCCCGTCGAGGCCCGGGCCGGAGGCGCGCCGAAGCCGCGGCGCAGGGCCCGGCCCGACTCGCGAGCGCTCGGCGGGCGCCGGGGGCTCAGTCCCGCTCGGCCGCCGCGCTCGCATCCCTGCGCGCCTGCCCCGGCCCGCTCCCCCAAGAGAACGGGGCAGAAAGGGCTACTGTTACCCAATAATAGCGTCCTGCATAGTCGCAACAATGCAAGCGGGGAACCCGAGAGCCGCGGGCAGGGAACCGGAAAGCGAGAGCCCGGCTCGGTGGCTCCTCCAGCGCGCGAGCCCAGGGCTCAAGGGAGAGCACGAGTCAGGCTGAAAGCGGCGCCCAAGGGAGAAGCGTGATCAGAACGGGGCGAGGGAGAAAGGGCACGAGTCCCGGCGTCCCGCGGGGGTCGCCGCACGAGGCGAGGCGTGGACGCCCGAGCCGCCCAGGGCCACACGCCGGCCCAGCCTCCGCGGGCCAAGCCCGGTCACGGACGGGAAAAAGGCCGGCGCCGCCAGGCCGCCACCTCCGGGCGCGATGAATCGGGCTTTTTCCCAGTGCGCAGTCCAGGCCTGGCCGCTCCGAGCCCGCGTCCGGGGCTGCGGCCCGGCCAGGCCCAGGCCGGCCGGGGTGACTCAGGGCCGGGCGCCGCTCGCTCCCCTCTCGCCTCAGCGTCCTCCGCCCACGAGTCCCCTGGCCCGGCCGCCATTCCGCCCGGCCGCGGTTCGGCGGCTCAGGCCTCGCCCGGCGCCTGGGCTTGGCCGCCGCGTTCCCAGTCACTGCGACACCGCGGCTCGGGGCCGGGCCTGTTCCGCCGCCCCCTCCCCTCGGCCCGGGCGGCTGCCGACACTCACCCGCATTTCCCTGGCGCCTCAGAGGCTCCGGCAACGTCTCCGCCTGGCTGCTGGGCCCGGGCCCCGGCGAAAGCCCCGTCCCGCCAAGGTCTGGCTGCGTCCCTCAGCCACCGGGGCTGCCCCGCCTGGAGCTGCGTGCGACACGGGGCCCGCCTCCTCCTCCTCCTCCCCTGCCCGCCCGGCCCTCCTCCCGCCGCCGCCGCCTGCACCACGCAACCTCCGCCCTCTCGCCTTCCCTCCGCGGCTCCCCGCCCTCCCGGCCTCACCGGCTCCGGCGACCGCGGGGGAGAAGCTGTTGGGGGAGGGCCGGAACGCACCGCCATCGGCGTCCGGGGCGGGGGAGCCGGGAAACCGTCGCCGCCATCGCCCCGCAAGACCGAGGCCCGGGAGGGGCCCGGAAACCTCCCTCCAGCCGTGGCCCACGGCCCTGGGGGTCGCCCCCTGAGTGGCCGCGGCCGCCGCTCGCGTGGCGCATTTCTACCTGCAGGCCCACGGCCCCCGACCCCTAAACCCCCGAGTCATCCCCGGCCCGGCGCACCGGATCCTCCGCCGGGTTTTACAGCCTCCCCGGCTTCGGGGCCGCCTCCGAAGACCCGTTCCCGCCACTTCGGACCTCGCGGGCAGGGCTGACCTTCTTAGGCTGCGGACGCCAGCTTCTGGAGGAACTGCCCGAAGCACCCGAGGAGAGGGGCTCACACCTCCCCCTGCCCCTCCCCTGCGCGCACACACCCCCCTGAGCTGCAGGGAACACGGCTGCACCCAACTCCGGCCTCCCGGGACGGGGAGGGGAACCCAAAGTCAGAGACGGGCAGGTGGACCCGAAAATCCGCGCAGACATCACAGAAACTGTAGCCGAGTCTCGACTCCCTTTACCCTGCAGGCCTTAGGAATCAGCTCCTGAAAGCCTGAGCTTATCTGCACGTCTCCCTGATTTTAAATCATTTCTAAAATAAAACCAAACTAGGCTTCCCCCTTCAAACCCTTTAACCAACTCATGTTTGGCAAATATTGGCAAAGATTCACTTTTTACCCTTGCCTTTGAAAGGACAAATCAAGAATAGAAGGCTTTGATTCCTTCTAAGATGGCATGAGGTGTGACTATGAAAAAGTATGGTTTTCGTGTGTAGTCTGAAGTCATCTCATTCATTTGAAATTGTCAAAATTGGGTATTTGGCATACTGAAATTAAATACAAATTTTGGCAGCGCAAATAGCCACCCACTTCTGAGGTGACAGAGGCTGGAGAAAGGGGGCAAGTGTCCCCACACCTGGCAAGAGCTGGCTGTTTAACACCATGGCTCACAACAGACAGTGGCTGATTCTATGCACAAGCAAGGGAGGGATTTCAAATTATCTTGTCATCTGGGCAAAAGATGTGATGAATGTGACTTCTTGTTTTCTCCAAACTAAAACACTACAAGATTCTATTACCACTTGGGGCAGAAATGCTCTGCCAGAGCAGAGGGCCACCCCAGAGTCCACTCTCAGAGGGAAGATCCCACTGGTATATGTAGTCCCTCCTACTGAAATGTGGTTTTTTTGGTCAACATTTGTTAAGTATCTCTAGAAGTATTGTGTTTGTATATACTTGTCACCAAAATATATAATCCTTAAATTTGTGCAAGGGGGGGGGAGATGAAAAATTCTTGGTTTATATCCTACTCATATATGGTTTATATCCTATTTGAATAACCTAGTCAAAAGAAAACTTGGACATATTTAACAACTTTTTTGTGGGAACATGGTAAGGTTGGAGGTAAAAATGGAAGGTTTGTCCCTATGGGCCATGCCTTCCACTGTACATATATGGCTTTTTAAAAATACCCTGAATTCGGGGGTGGGGGGCGCAAAGGAAATATACGTAACCTAAACTTTTGTACCCCCATAATATGCTGAAATAAAAAATAAATAAATAAATAAATCCTAATTTCTTCCTCTTACTGGAATGCGTGGGTGCCTCAGACAACAACTTACCTCCATATTCTTTATGCTGTCTTCTTCAGTGTCTTCATTCAACATGCTCACCTGTTCTGTGACTTCTCACAGCTGAACATAAGAGCTGCGTGGGTCAACTTTCCCTGTTTTTCCTTAATGGAAGTATGTAATCCACCTGCGCTACCCTCCCACTTCTCACTGCCTCCATTCCTGGTTCTTAACTCCCTTGTGTTCTTTACTCTCCACTTATCTGCACAATCATCAAAATTCAAAATAGTCCCAAAAGACTAGATTAGACAAAAACCAATAAAATAAAACTTTACAAGTCTAAAACAACATGATATACTAGTTGGAAAAGCCCAAGTTTTAGATTTAGGCAGAGCTTGGTTTATATTCAGACTCAAATTATTATCTTTTTCTCTAGTTAAGTGAACTGTTAATTGAAAGTAAAAATACCTACCTCCTAAAGTGTGGTGAAGAGTAATTCCTTTAAACTCCGGCATAATTCCTGGAACACCCACCAAGTGTTGGTTCCCTCCCTTTCCTCATCATCCACAAATTGGAGGCCCACTGACCTCTCTATTACTATACATAACTCTCGCATTTTCCACGCCATACAGGTGTGGAAACAAACTCAAAATTCTGCGCCATTCACCTTGTATCCCAGAAATGTCACCATCCTAGAGAAATCTTTTGTCCATTTTAGGATAGCCTGTGGGGACAGCATTATCGTCATCACACCCATTTTCCAATGGAAAAAACCTAAGCCTCAGAGATACTAGGTGATTTGCATCAAATCACTCAGCTTGGTCATTGACTTAATCTAATGCAGTGACTCCCAAGTCCATGTATGTCCATTACTTTACCAAGGTATTTTCCAACACCTAGATTGGTCCTTTAACCTTCTATAATAAATGGTTTTCCTGGTTCTTCTGGTCTTTTCTCTGTCCTTTCACTTGTGTAGTGACTGACAGCAAGTTGTTCCTTCTAAACTCATACCTTCATCATTCATTATATCTTTGTCCTTCAAATTTTGATGGTTCCATACTGTTTATAGGGATTAGTCCAAACTCTGACCTAGCACTTAGAGTTTGCCATATCTTGTCTTAACTCACTTTTCCAAATTCATGTCCAGCCACTTCCCCAAAAGAACACTCAACTCCATCCAATCCTGTTGGTTCTACTCACTGGCCCACGAATAGCAGCTCTGAATCACCATTTCTGAATGTTTGCTTCCATTTGTTCCCTTAATAGATAGGGTTCCCTCCTCCTTTCCTACACCGCCAGATCATGCTTACTTTTCAAGATCCAGCTCATATCCCCTCCCAGGAAGCCCACCTTGCACCTTCTACCCAGGCTTTCGTGATCTCTCTCAGATTGCCGGCTTCTCACACGTGCCTTTAAACGGCGTGATCTCTCCCTTGGGATCAGAGACTATTTCCTAAAGTTCACCAGCCCCCTCGAATTGTGTCTGAAGAACACTGAAGCAGATTGAAAGCATTTTTGCTTATTACTCAAATGAAAGGGTACTGTGTCACTGGACTGGCCTTGTGAACTGTTATTTCTAAGACAGTTTAGAAACAAGCCATTGAGTGCAAGGAAATTGATTTAATGGGATGGTTCACAAACTGTACTTTGCTTCAGAATCACCTGGGGACTTAACCAGTAATTCCAGGGGCCCCATTCCAGATCTACTGAATCAAAATTGGGTAGGAAGGAGCAGGAGGAAATTTGAAACTGCCAGGGTTTATATCCTGGCTTTACTATTTATTATCTGGGTAACTTTGAGCAAGTTAATTAACCTCTCTGTGCCTCAGTTTCTTCATCCATGAAATGGAGATAATAATAGTATCTCCTATGGAGTTGTAGTAAATGAAATAATAACTATTACCTATGATGATGATGATGATGATGATAATGACTCATAATTACCCAGGGCCAGTCTAGTGACCTGAGTTTGGGAACCACCGATTTAATGAACAACTCCCACTCCTTCTCTTAGTAAAGTTTCAAATGTCATGACCTCAAGACTTCTGGTATTAAGCATTATGATATATTCTAATAAATCTTACTTGTTTTGAAATAGTGTAATTATTTTAAGAGGAGCCAAGTAAATCAGATTTTTCGGTTAAATGTATTTAATCCAAATCATGGAATATACATTATTCATGATATTTTGAAAAATTAATTCCTCTTAGAAACATAGCTACACATATGCTGTAACTACAACAGAGTAATTCAGCCAGGTTAGTATTCAAAGAAAGCAGGAAAGAGATGAAATAATATCATGATTTCTTCCACTTCAGACAAAGAGCCATAAATGCTTTTTGAAGAGGCATGTTTTTAAATCTCCTACTTTAATTCATTAGAAAAAATTTCATAGCTCATTTTGGTCCATTACATACCGAATAAACAAGATTTTAATGATATTTACAGGTAACTAGATATAAAATATGAAGCAGAAATTTTCTTACCAAAGTCACAAACTGAATGGGGAACACAGGATTGGTAGACCCCACCTTCTCAACTCTTATAAATTGCTTATCCAACAAATACACAAAGGCCTTCTTTTTTTTTGATACACGGTCTTGTTCTGTTGCTCAGACTGGAGTTTAGTGGCATCATCATAGCTCACTGCAACCTCAAACTCCTGGGTTCAAGCGATCTTTCTGCCTCAGCCTCCTGAGTAGCTGGAACCACAGGCGCGCACCACCATGCCCTAATTTTTCTGTTTTTTGTAGAGATTGTAGAGATGGGGTCTCACTCTTACTCAAGCTGGTCTTGAACTCCTGACCTCAAGCAATCCTCCCGCCTCGGCCTCCCAGAGTGCCGGTATGACAGGCGTGAGCCACCATGCCCGGGCCAGACTGTTGTATTTCTAACTCATCTTCCCCCTCAGCCCACCCCGCAAATGTCTGGAGCACTCCAGAGCCACCTGACCTGAGGGGAAGAATGAGGGAGAGGAAGTTGGGTTGGAAAGAGGTAATGGTCTTAATTGCAGCTAAAATGACCTACGTTTGAATTTTTTTCAAAAAAAATATGACTGCATGAACATATCTTGAGGGCCCCTGCCAGGTGTTGGAAGACCTCATGCAGGTGGGCAGAGCTGCAGCTGAAGTTTCACTACCTTCCAGAGTATTCGCCTCCATTCTGTCTTCAGCCTGGCTCTCCCACACTGCAGGACTCATTTTCTAGCTGCTTAACAGACCCCTTTCCTTGAATGTCCTTCATATTTCAAACCACATGGCCTCCAACAAAGACCACCATTCCTTCTTCTTCTTCCCCTGACCAATCCTATACCTTCTCCTTTGTTTTCTGTGACAGATATTGGCATCACCATCCACCCAGTCATTCAAGTTAGCAGCCTCAGTTGTTTTTTATTCTACCTCCCTTCCCCCTCCACATCATTTGTTTATGAAATCCGATCAAGCTCAGACCTGTATCAGCTTGCCTTTGGACTGCTGCAATGGCCTCCTGGCTGGTCTCCTTGCCTCTGGTCTCTCCTCTAATTCATCCTCTGCACAGCCATGGAATGACCTTGCTAAAATACGTTAATGACTTTCTCACAAAGCAAGATAGCATGGGCTGTGGAGCTAGACCACCTAGGTTTACACCTTGGCTCTACTGCTTACTAGCTGTTTGACCTTGGGCAAGTTGTTTCACCTGTGTGTACCTCAGTTTCCTCACCTATAAAATGGGAATAGAATACATGTCACAGGATGATTTTTAAGAAATAAATTTTAGTGTTTCATGCTGTCGGATATTTGACACATAGTAAGCATTAGTAGATTATTATCACTGTTATATAGCTCTTTTACCAAAAACTTTCAATGATTTCACAAACCTGAACAATAGTAATCTTTAGAGTGAGACCTGAGTCTCTCTTCTCAGTTTCCATTCTGGCTGTGTCTCTTCCTTGACGCCTGGCAGATACTTCCCAGGCAGTTTGGGTACTCCAGGTAGTCTCCTTGATCGGGAATGGCCCCCTTCCTTTTATTTCCTCAAGAAATCTTAATCATCCCCCAGGTCTCTGATTTTCTTTCCGAAGTTTCCTCAACTTCTTTATGCTCACTGTGTCCTGGTGTTTTTTAAATAAACACTGGGCAAAAGACCTCTGACAAACACCCCCTCACCCTGAACTTTCTTTTTCAATTGCCAAAAATGGGGTTTAAGTTTTTGAGCCACTATTCTTGTGTGCATGCACTCATGTAATATTTGTAGAGTATATCTTGGATTATTCCAAGTTTTTATTGGCATAAACTGGAGAGAACATTCTAGTCATGAATGATGAAGTGTGTTTTCCAGGTCATATTACATTCGTGCCAGGAAAAACTTTATAGCCCATCAACACCATTTGTTTATATGATATATTTTTAAAGGACAGCTATATAGTATTTAAAGAATGTGCACAGAGAATTTAGGAAATTTCAGTGACCTTAGAGCTTGGTTTACTTGGTCTATAAGGTCAGTTGCATTTGATTCAATATTCACTTTGGGGACAGAAAAATAAAGCTAAAAGAGCCTGTAGTCTGGAGTCCTCCATTAACAAATGACCCCAAAAGATATTTTACTGCCATTTTATGGAAAAAGTTATTTTTATCCCAATTAATTTTTCTATAGGATGGCAAATGAAGAGACCCCATTAGAATTTGCGTAATATCTTTGATCATTTTTTAAGAACATGTGTTAATTCAGAGTTAGAATCTGGATTAATATCTCCTGGCTAGTTCTGCTGACAGAGTAAGTTCAGAAACCAAACTCTCATTGTGCAACAAGAGCTACATATTATTTTTGCTGATAATGTCCCAGGAATGTAGTCAGTACTATCAGCGACTGCTCTATCTCAGCAGCAAGCAGCAAGGTCATCGACAGGTTTTTAGCTTCTCTTAGGATGCCATCAGCCTTCAAGTCTGTTTCTGTGAGCTAAACAGTTAATCAAGAGAGAAATACCATGATAAGAACAAGAATTACAAATATTTCCCTTGCACAATTTGGTAGGATAGCAAGAGATACCAGATAGGTGGGAAATTGGCAACTAAATAGCCAAGAGAAATGCTCAAATTTTCCTCCCAGTTGGGAAGCTGGTCCATCTTTTCATCCCTTGTCAGTGATATTTTCTTGTATTTTTCCCTGTCTCTTTCCTTCCCACAGGTCTAACCTTTTACTAAAAGATTATAACTGGGTAAATATCCACCAATCTAGTCCCCAGTTGTTAAAAGGCTGCTGACTTAATTGCCTTTAAATTAGGATGTGCTACTTGGACAGCGCAAGAGGACTTACATTCTGAAGGTACCAGCAAGACCACCTGGAAGAAACTGGCAATGGAATAAAATTTGCCTTGAGGCACACTTAGGACACTTAAGTTTTCCTGATAGAGTAAGGTGAGGAGATGTAAAGAGTGGATTTAAAACTCTAATGGTCAAAATAAAGTGATTTTTTTTTCATCCTGGGGTACGCACAGGTTTGAAAATACAGTCAAGCATTTACTGAGGTGTGTTTCTTGAGTAAACACTTCATAAACCACTTGCTAACTGACCTACTTTTTTTCTTCCCTGCAGTTAAAAAGCTATACTGTAGCTCAGCCATGGGAAGTAAGGGTGGCTCTTACCTTGCACAGAGCGGGATACAATCCCTTTGTGATTGTGCTACAGGTGAGCTGGTTCCAGCTCTGCCCTCAGTCTGAGAAAGACTGTGGGAAGATGTAAGGAAGAGATTCTCACGGGAAAACGACAGACTCAGTCTGTCTCAAGTATGCCAGCTTGTGCCTTAGACAGTGGCAGAGGCGGGGAAGTGAGGACAGGAGGCAGCCCAGCCTCCTCTCTCCTGCTGCCCTGGGCTCTGCCGCAGGGAGGAGATGGGCATCTTCCAGGACAGCCCCCTGGCCAAATCATGCCATTCTCCTGAAAGCCCAGAGTTCACACCTGCCAGAGTTATCTGCACCTTGATATTACATTTATCATTTTCTACCTGCAAGCTATTTGGGAGCAGGGCTACGTTCCCTCACTCTGTCCCCAACCACCTTTCCAGGCTCACTTCCCACCCTGCCCTCCCACGCACCTTGATTGCACTGGGCTGGCACCATATGAACCTTCCTTGTGGCTGCTGCAATTCTCCCCTGGAGGCTCTTCTCTCTCTTGGGTCTGTCTGTTGCAATCCTACTTGTCCTCCAAATCCTAGTTCAGTTCCCACCTCGTCAGACTGGTAGAGACCCTGAGCTGAAATGAACCTCCTTCTCCTGTGTGTTCTCATGGTAGTTTGCTCGGACCTCTATGATAGACTTGGTGTCTCGTTTGTATTAATATTTCTACTGTGCTAGACTCTAGGCTCCTCATTGCCTCATTCTCCTTATACAGTCTTTTGCAGAGTGAAAGGTTTTAGTTTTGACAATGTCCAATTCATCATTTTTTTCTTTTATGCACTGTGGTTTGTTTTTTTTTTTGTCTAGTCTGAGAACTCTTCATCTTGCCCTAGGTCCCAATGATTTTCTGCTATGGTTTTTTTCCTAAACATTTTACATTTTATGTTTACATTTAACTATAGGATCCATTTTGAGTTTTTTTTTTTTTAATCCCTGCTCTTTGTCACTAAGTAACTGTGCGACCTTGGGCAAGCCACTTTTTGTATTAGGTGTGAAGTTTAGGTTGAGGTTTGTTGTTTTTTTGTTTTTTTTTTTTTTTCTTTTGCCTATGGATATTCAATTGCTCTGGCAACCTTTGTTGAAAAAACTATCCTTCCTCCATTAGATTACTTGTGTAACTTTGTCAAAAAATAGTGGAACATATTAGTAGGCTTCCATTAATATTTCTGGGTTCTCTATTTTGTTCCATTGATCTACATGTCTCTTCTAGGTGCCTTGAGGGCCAGACATGTCTTCTTTTTTATAGTGCCTTTAAGTTTTGTTTTATGGTAACGATGGGGTCTCATTTATTTGGCTGATCTCAAATTCCTGGCCTCAAGCGATCCTTCTGCCTCGCCCTCCCAAAGTGTTGGGATTACAGGCATGAGCCATCATGCCTGGCTATAGTGTCTTTGGTATATTGCCTTGCAAACGGTAGCATCTAACTCAGTGCCGGGCACATAGTAGGTGTTCCATAAATTTTTATCAGCCAGACGCAGTGGCTCACGCCTGTAATCCTAGCACTCTGGAGGCCAAGGCAGGCGGATTGTTTGAGCTCAGGAGTTCAAGACCAGCCTGAGCAAGAGTGAGACCCTATCTCTACTAAAAATAGAAAGAAATTATACGGACAGCTAAAATATATATATAGAAAAATTAGCCAGGCATGGTGGCACATGCCTGTAGTCCCAGCTACTTGGGAGGCAGAAGCAGAAGGATCGCTTAAGCCCAGGAGTTTGAGGTTGCTGTGAGCTAGACTGACGCCACGGCACTCTAGCCAGGGCAACAGAGCGAGACTCTGTCTCAAAAAAAAAAAAAAAAATTTTTATCGAAAGAGTCAATAATAAGTGCCTTATAAATGTGAGTTGAATTGTTGCTGAATTAATTCTTAAAATTTTGAGAGTCAGACCCTGTGTCCTTGTAGCCTCAGCTTGGTGATAAAATTTCCCTTGGCTTCTTGACACAGAAACTAGAGCCCTACATGTCCTGCACACTCTGAAGGCCTTTTGCCCATGCAAAAGAGTCACACACTCAGCAGTAGCTACCTCTGCAAGCTCTGCCTCCCCTGGCACCCCTACAGCTTGCACCCCCACAACCTCCTGTCCTGCTGCCACCCTGCTCTTTCTATATGCCCACACTGCTGGTTGTTGATCCCCACTGTCCTGCTTTTCCACCTGCACTCTGGACGGTGGCTTATCGCTTGCCCGGCAACTCCAGACTAGCTACAGCCTGGCCAAGCAGTGAAATTCTCTGCTATCCAGTGGGCCATACCTTCTCCAATGAGATCTGAACTCCTTCCTAGTTTGTCCTTCCTTGGATACTCTTCCTCACCCTAGGTTAACAACAGAGTTGCCGTCTATCTTACAGTTACTCGTTTATCATAATTAATAATTCTTTATATTTGACTTCCCTGTTTAACCCACCATGTGGTTTCTGCCTTCTGGTTGGACCCAGACTGACTGCACACTTGGTTAGCCACGACACTTATCTGTTAGAGTCCCTGTGATAATGACTCTCCCTCCTCCATCTGTGCTGCTGTGCTCCAAGGCACACCTCTGAGAGCTGTAATTCGTATTGGTAGGATTTAAGTCATTCTGTTACAGTGGAAAGATCTAGGACTTTGGAATATAAAGCCCAGAGTTTACGTCTGGTCTCTGCTATTTACTAGTTGAGTAGTATTCAATAAGGCAAGGGCCGTCTTGGTCAAGTCACTTTATCCATTGAGGCTTCAAAGGAGAATAATCACGATGATCTTACTTTGCAGTTTTGATGGGCTGATCGAATGGGATAACACATATGAAGTGTTCTGTCCAGTGGTATGTTCCAAATAAAGAATAATCAGTTTCATTTAACCACAAGACAAATTATGGAATGAAAGACTGATGCCTGCTGAGTACCTTCCAAACATTTGGAACAGTGGAGGATTTCTTCTGAAATCATGCCATGAGGCCATTACCCTGGCATAATGCTGGGCCCAGGCAACATCTGTCTAGAATGACTGCCTCCCCTCAAAAAAGCCCTTAACAGATACACTCCCAATAGCAGGTAAAATAATGATTCTTTATTTTAAAGACAAGGAAAAGGAAGTTAAATATAATGGAACTATATAGAAGAAACACTGCTGTGTTCATATGATTTAATTAAGATTTCTAGCTGTTTAGATAGATGAAATAGTTAAGGATATGGGCATGTAAAAGAACAGGGTCAAATTAAATGTATTTTTGGCCAAAACATTTGTATATAGAATAACTATCGTAAGAAAAGCATGATGTCAATCAGATCTCAGTAATTTCTAGAAAATGATGATTAAATGTCAAAGAATGTAAAAGAAAATGAAAGAAAGAAGGAGGCAAGGAAGAAAGGAAGAAAGAAAGAAAGAAAGATATGTATATTTTACCACAACGAAAGATTATCCCGATTTTTCAGTGAGAAAAGGCTTGGAGTGGTTAAATGTCTTGCCCAAGATCAAATAACAGTCATCCGATTTGCCAGGGTCAATGTTGGAGCCAGGATTTAGGCCCGAGCAGTTTGCCTCCAGAGCTCACACTCCTAATCAATATTAAGGATTATTAGAACTCCAAGTCTCACCTTTTTCTCAGTCTGTCACGACCTTCACTGTCTGCTCCTGCCTGTGGGACTCCTGTCATCCACACACTTCTGGTTTCCCAGGCAACTGGGCCCCTCTCGTGGGGCAGCCCTTGGGCTACCAGGCGCGGGTGCAGGCTGCGGGCAACGAGCTCGCACGGGAGGCTGTGAACATGGAAGTGGTGACGCATCTCAGGGATGTGGGGCCTGGTGGGGCACCGTTGTCACCTGCTCCACCTGAATGTCTTTGGGCCACTCTAGTTTCCCTTCTCCAAGGTGGCATTTCCAGACTTTCCACTCTTCTCAAAGCATGCGTCCTCCCCTGCCACTTTTCTCTCAGTAGCTGGTCTTCTCCTTCCTGGGGAGAACAGGCTCTCAGCCCGCTGCAGAGGAAGACACGTCTGGCTTCCTGTCCGAGGATGGTCCCTCAGCTGGGCCCGGCTCTCGTTCCTTTTCATCCCACGTCCCTCTCTCCATTCTCTATGGTCAACCTTTGGCCACCTGTTGTTTCTGCCTTTCTGTAAACATGTACAAATGTATCTCGTCTTAAAAACAAAGTCAACCCCCCTGCAGGTGCTCCTGGCAACCACTAGCACTTTAGAATTTCAAATAAACACAATCATACATATGTGGTCTTCTGTGTTTGGCTTCTTTTAGTTGACATAATGCTTTTGAAATCCATGCTGTTGCATGTGTCAGTTCATTTCTTTTTATTGCTGAGTCATATTCCACTGTAGAGATATATCATACTTTGCTTATCTATTCACGAGTTATTCAACACTTGGGTTGTTTTCAGTCTGTGGCCATTATGAATAAAGTCATACACAAGTCTTTGTGGGGACACACATTTTCATTTCTCTTGAACAAATTTTAGGAGTGGCATTGCTGGGTCTTATGGTAAGAGTATCGAAACTGCCAAGCTGTTTTCCAAAGTAGCTGCACCATTCTGCATTCCCATGAGCAATATGTGGGAGTTTCGGTTGCTCCACATTCCCATCAATACTTAGTACGGTCAATCTTTTAAATTTTAGCCATCCTAGTGGTGTCTCACTGTGGTTTTGGATAGCATTTCCCTAATGACCGATGACTCTGAGCATCTTTTCATCTGCTTACTTGCCATTTGTATATCTTCTGAGGGGAGGTGTCCAAATCTCTTGCCCATTTTAAAAAATTAGTTTGTCTTTTTGTTATTGAGTTCTAAGAGATCTTTATGTATTCTGGATACAAGTATCAGATACTATATGTTTTGTGAATATTTTCTCTGAGTCTACAACTTGTATTTCATTGTAAAAAAATATTTGAAGAGAAAAAAGTGTTGTTCAATTTATCATTTTTTTCTGTTTTAATGAATTTATTTTATCAAAATACTCCTACCAACAATGCACACATACTAGTATTATTTGTAGGAGAGAAAAGCTGAAATTTGCTACCAAACCCCACCACTAATTGTTGTATCCACCCTGTTACTAGAGATGAGGGACTGAGCAGGTTCAGCCTCCAACTCCACATGGATACAATATGAACCTGGGCAGGGGTTTCAGAACCCACCCTTAGGCATGGAACCCCTGGACAGAGATTCAAAAGACTGAGCAACAGGAGGTGGGCAGTACAGGAGAGATGTCCAAAGTGCAGAAAGAAAAGCAAGTTGCAGAGCAATGCACGTGGTACGAGAGCATTTTTGCAAGAAACTAAGCTCTGTGCACTGTGGCCATGACTGGTTTCTCAGTAACAGGCTTGGGAAAGCAGGCTGCAACACCACAAACATCAGTTCTCTCTGGAGACCATCTGGAGCAGGAGTGAGGAGAAGAAATTCCGTTTACTTTTGATAGTCTTGCATGGCCTGAACTTTTTTTTTGCACAGAGCCTCTATTATTATTATTTAATCTTAATAGATTTTATTTTTTAGAACAGTTTTAGGTTCACAGCAAAATTGAGCAGGAAGTACAGAGAGTTCCCCCATACTCCCTGCTCCCCAACACAGGCACGAACTGTCCTGCTATCAGCATCCCGCATCAGAGCGAGCGATACATTTGTTACAACTGATGGGCCACGTTACTCAGCATAATCACCGAAGGCCATAGCTTACACTAGGGCTCACTCCTGACATTGTGCACTCTATGGGTTTGGACAGGTGTATAATGACATGTATCTACCACTATAATATTGCATAGAATAGTTTCATTACCCTAAAAATCCTCTGTGCTCTGCCTATTCATCCCTCCCTCCCCCCATCCCCTGTTACAGCCCTTGGCAACCACTGATCTTTTTACTGTCTCCATAATTTTGCCTTTTCTAGAATGTCATATAGTTGGAATCATACAGTATGTATGTAGCCTTTTCAGATTGGCTTCTTTCAGTTAGTATTTACAATATGCATTTAAGTCTCCTCCATGTCTTTTCATGGCTTGACAGCTCATTTCTTTTTAGCACTGAATAATATTCCATTGTCTGGGTTTGCCACAGTGTATGTATCCATTCACCTACTGCAGGACGTCTTGGTTGCTTCCAAGTTTGGGCAATTATGAATAACACTGCTATAAACATCCATGTGCAGGTTTTTGTGTGGACTTAAGCATGAAGCTCATATGCGTAAACACTTGGGAGCATGAGTGCTGGATCATATGGTAAGAGTATGTTTAATTGTGTAAGAAACTGCCAAACTGTCTTCTGAAGTGTCTATTTATCCTTTTTAAAAATTATTGTTTGTGATTCTTTTTATTCTGTTTATGAAATCGTTGCTTCACTCAAGGTCACAAAGATTTTCTCCAATGCTTTATTCTAGAAATTTTATAGTTTTAGCTCTTACATTTAGGTCTGTGATTTATTTTGAGTATTCGTTTTGATAATTTTTGAGTATGGTATGAGAGTAGGATCCAGGTTCATTTTTATTCCACATGTGTATCCAACTTGTCAAGCACTGTCTTTGAACAGTTATCCTTTCCCATTGAATTACCTCGAGACCTTTGTCAAAATCAATTGGTCAGTGGGATTTATCCCAGGAATACAAGGGTTGTTCAACATACAAAAATCAGTGAAGGTAATATACCACATTAATAGAATGAAGGGAAAAAAACATAGGGTCACCTCAATTGATGCAGAAGAAGCATTTGACAAAGTCCATAGCTTTTTAAGATAAGAACACCCAATAAACTGGAAATTGCTGGGAACTTCCTCAATATGATAAAGGCTGTATATAAAAAAACCCCACAGCTAATATTATATTCAATGGTTAAAAACGGAAAGCTTTCTGCCAAGATCAGGAATAAGATAAGGATGTCTGCTTTTTCCACTTTTTTCAGGGTAGTAATGGAAGTTCTAGCCAGAGGAATTGGGCAAGAAAAAGAAATAAAAGACACCCAGATTGGCAATGAAGAAGTAAAACTATCTCTATTACAAAGTGATGCGATCTTATGTGTAGAAACCCTATGAAATCCACAAAAAGACTTTTAGAGCTAATAATGAATTCAACCAAGTTGTAGGATAAAAAAAAAACCAACCCATGAAAATCAGTTGTATTCCTATACACTAGCAATGAACAATTCAAACAGGAAAGTAAGGAAACAATTTGGTTTATGGTAACATGTTTACTCTTATGCCAGTACGGCACCATCTTGATTGCTGTACCTTTACAGCAAGACTCGCAATCAGGCAGTGTTAAGTCCTTCGACTTTTTTTTTTCTTTTAGGTCACTTTGGCTATTCTAGACTTGTAAAAAAATTTCCTTGTAAATTTTAGAATCAGCTTGCCAATTTCTCTAAGGAAGCCTGCTGGGATTTTAATTGGGATTTCTTCTCTAAGTATCTCTTGAATCTGCTTATTTCTCTCCCTCTCTGCCACAGTCACCACCCTAACGGGAGCCAGGATGAACGACAGTCACTGACTGGTCCATCTGCCTTCCCTTTGGCCCCTCACCTGTTCTTCATCCCACAGTTGGAGTGATGTTTTCCAAACATGTCTCTGATCATGTCACCTACTTCAAAGGTGTCTCGTTATTCTTGTCAAGATAGTTAACGACCAATATTGCACAGGAAAAGACCTGTAGAACAGGTGCCAGCATCTTGGGGCAGCATTTTAAAAATCCCCACCCCCACCTCAAGTCATGCCAGATATTACTCTTTTGGTTGCTCCGTCTTGGGGAAGTCCCAAAGGGGGAGCAGACAGCTGGATTATTGGGGGGTGGGCACAGTAGTGGGAGCAACTCCAGGGAAGCTCAGTGCAGCAGCTATTCATCAAGTGGTCGGAAGTATGTAACGTCTTAACAACAGCGTGGCCTTGTTGGTGCAGATGGGCTCCCTGTCTGGCCCGCTCCCGAGGCCTTCTGCGGTCTGGCGTCTGGCATCTCTCCATTCCTCCAGTTTTATCTCCTGCCCTCCCTGCTCCAGCCACACTGGTTTTCTTTGAGTTCCCTGAAAATACCACACTCCCACTGCAGAGCCCTTGGACATTCTGCTTCCTCTGTGAATGTCTTTCCTCCCCCGTCACGTGGCTAACTAGCTGACTCCTTCTCATCTTTCCCATCTCTGCTCTGACACTCATTCCTCAGCAAGCTCCCTGGACGCCCCCGAGGAGGTAAATTCCCTCGTGATAAACCCTCATGGCACCTTGTCCCTTTTTCATGTGATCACCACAGCTGGCATTTACACATATAGTTATGTGATTACTCAGTTAATTCTCTCTGTAAGCTGCAGGAGGTCAGGGATCACGTCTCTTCCCAGTGACTGGCACATGGCAGGTGGCCAATCAATACTGTTGAATAAATGAATGAAACAAAACTCAGTGCCCTTCCTGCCAAGCCCTTCCTTTCTGAATTTCTCATTTTGGCTAATGGCGTCATCTACCTCGTTACCCTAGTAAGAGCAGCAGAAATGATTCCAGATTCTTCCTTCTTCTTTATTCCACCATTCAGATGGACACAGATTCTGTCAGTTCTGCCTCCTAAGCCTGTTTCTGCCTTAGCTCAGGTTGGCATCCTTTCTTGTTTGAACCAGAACGGCCTTCTCCATGCTCATGTCAACGTCTCAGGACTTGCCTCTCCCCTGTTCATTCTTCATGCTGCCCTTAGGGGGATCCTTTGAATCTGATCAGGTTAGTCCCCTGTGTAAAACTTTTCAGGATCAAGTCCAAAGTCCCTCACGATCTGGTTCTTGCTACCTCTGCAAGGCCAGTCATCTGCAACCCCTCACTGCCCATTTCCGGTGCTCTCAGGTTCCGTTGGTGAGTGTGAGTGGCCTGGACACAGGGCCCGGGGCTCATTCATCTCTATTCTTAGAACCCAGCATCATGTCTGGCACGAAGAGGGCAAACAAACAAATGTTTGTGGTACTGAATGGAAATGAGCAAGACTTATTTTTGTCTCACTGTGCTATCTGTTACAGCAATGCAGTTCAAGGAACATGTTCATAAGGAAGACTGCAAGTCATTAGGAAGTGGATTAAATTATATTTATAAACCTAATATAATATTATACGTTTTAGAAAGTATTCACATGAGAATGATGACAATTTTAAAGTTTTGACTCTTAAAGGCATAGTCATTCAAAAATGTTTTGGAAAGTCAGCTATGCAAAAAATCACAGCTTATAAGTCCTTGGGATATCAGGGCAATTTGACTGTGGTTTAAAAATACTGTGTTTCCCCCAAGGGGGTGCGTAGCAGAGGGGAGATTCAGCAACATTTGTGAGTTTGTCATAATCTTTCTTAAATTCCACATTTACACCATTTTTCTGTTCCTCCATAGTATTGTCACATCTGAAACTTGCAAACCTCTAATTACTTGTTTTTATTTGATTCTCTGAGAGATTGTGTTTGGAATTAAAATTAAATTTAGGTATAATTTAAAGTGTGGCTAAAGGAGCCCATAGACAAAAATGTATGTGATTCAATATGCAATGGGAAGAAATGACGCCAGCAGGTACTATGACAGACGCAGCCTATTTAAGGGACCAAATTTCCATCTGCAGAAGGCAGCTGGCCCAACAAGAATGAGAAATAAAAATCAAAAGGAGACGGCTTCAGATACATGGTATAAATCTCCTTTAAACTAGGAAACTCTAACTAGAAGCTGAACAGCATAATTTTATGAAGCTATTTTAGTGAGGGGTGGGGGAGTGTTCAGGGAACAGCTGTAGTAGAAAGGCTGAATAAGACACTATAATTATAGCATTTGAGACTCGATGACTTTTCTAATGTGTGGTATGAACAATTAAGATGATTAAGTGATAACTGTCTCGATTTTCTTACCAGAAAAATGACTTTGCCTCCAAAGGTAAGTAAAATGGTTGTCAACTATTCTAGTACTGACTCCCACACTCAACTTGGAAATTCCATTTGGAATTAATGTCCTACCTTAGGCTCTGTCCTAAAAAACAGGTTATCTCTCGTCCAACAGCCAACATAAGGCATTGGCTCACTCAGGTCATCTCATGTGAAGTTGCCCTTTTCATAATTTGTGAACTTACCAAGTTTGATCAGCTTTCCCACTGTGGATAGTGGGACTATAAAGTTGCATTATTGCTAAGATTTCAAAGTGAATAGATAATTTTCAGGCACCCTCAAGGATTTAGAAGTACTATTTAAACGTAACTTACTATGCTGGTTATTAAATCACCACTGTCTTTCCATCAAATAAATTCTTTTAGTAGGTAATAATTTGTTACCCTATATCCAGTTTTTCTCATCAATATACTTTTTTATTGAATACATTCTATGTGCTTAACACTATGCTCAATATTGTTGGGGATAAAAATAAATTCTAAGGAGGCAATAATATGGTTAGTAGGATAAAGTTTCACCCACAAATATTTTTATAAAAAATTGAGAGAGCATATGGCCATCCCTCTCTATCTGGGGGATCTTTGTTCCAGGACCCTCACAGATACCAAAATTCGAGGCTGCTTGAGATTCTGGTATAAAATGGCATAGTGTTTGCATAAAATCTACACACATCTCCAGATTATTTATAATACCTAATGCAATGTAAACGTTATGTAGTTGCTATACTGTGTTTTTTATTTGTATTATTTTTAATTGTTGTAGTAGTATTTTTTATTTACTTGTTTTTTTCTCAAATATTTTGATCTGCAGTTGGTTGAATGTGCCAATGTGGAGTCTGTGGACATGGAGGGCAGACCGTATAATCACAGCGTAAACTGTCATGATCAAGTATTAACATTTACTTTTATGGGGCTTTATTCCAGCTGTCCCCCACTCCCACTCTCATCTCTACAACTGTTCAGGGTCTCAGGTTTGGCCCCTGGGGCTGTCCTGTACCAAACCACCAACCCTCAGGGCTGAGGCTACAGAAGTGCTCAAGAGCTATTACCTCTTGATATAATGAGGGGTAAATAAGCAGAAGACTTCATGTCTCCCTAATTCTCAAAGATTTTCTTTTGAAATATGTTTCTGGCAAGAACAAAAATTTTCTTTTGTGTATCCTCAAGCTACAATATTATCACTTTTCAACTTTGGCTAAAATCTTGCCTCTTGTTTATAAAAGACATCTATTATTTTTGCCTACTCAGCATTCTCCTTTTTCCAATAACAGAAACGTTCTCCTTTTGGAGCATTTACCAGTGGAACGATAAAACCAGCTCATATCAGCTCATGAAAGCCAATTGTTAAGATTTTCAGGAATTTGGCCATATATAGTCATTATTTAACATTAAATTCTATAAACTTATGATTAAATAAATTATATTAAAAACAAAGGTAATAGATACCCAAAAGTCATCACTTCGTAATTATTTTGCTACATTTTATTATTATTGATGATCTTCAGGCCATACATTTATCTGTATGGTATAGAAGTATTATATCATGGGTACTCTTGAACATCTCTTCCCAATTCTGTGTTCAGGGACCACATTGGTATCTTGAAATCTGCCACAGTGAGAGTATTTACACCATGGAAATTGGCAAACATTACAAATGAGGACCTCACTCCCTACCCCCAGAGCTGGTTGTTAAACATTTACCAGCACACCACTGGGCATTCCCCACTGTACCCATCTCAGTTCATGTGGTTCAAGTAATCTGACCACATGCTCCAACTCCAGGAGTGGGAACATGACCCCTCTGAGGTCACTAAGTTAGTAGATATAATTTCGTAGCTGGTAGTCTTTTTATTATCACAAGCAGAGAGACTGCCTGAAAAGAAAAGCAACAGAAGGAAGCAGTGTGGAAATGTGAAAACAGATTCTTAACGACGTAATTTAACACTGGGGTCTAACCTTGTTTGAAGCTATCGTATCCTAGAGTTTGCAGTTACGTGAATGAATCGTTTGCCTCCACTTTTGGTCTGGGCCAGTTTGAAACTAACTTTCTGTCACTTTTCCCAAATAAAAACAATTTTAAAAATCACTTTCTGGTGTTACTGAGTACTCAATTACAGTAAGAGGATAACAAAGCCATATTTGATGCTTGGGGTGATTGTCAGCTAAGAGATTTTCCCGGAAGAGCCAAATCTTTTGTGTTAGCAAAATCACTAAATTCACAGATCTTGCAGATGCCTTTGGGTAGCTGAATCTTTGAACACTTAATTTGTTTATTGTCAACCATGCTTTGGGGCTATCCTAACTCTCACAACATGCTGGGAGAGAAGGAAGTTCCATGTTTTCTGCGAAACACTCCTGTGGTGTGAAACCCATTACACAAACCTGGTCAAGCTCAGTGTCACACATCCTCAAAAAGTGATAAGGCTTGAGACTATAAGAATATGCCTAATTTGTGAAGAGAACCCTGGGTTATAAATCAAAGATTTGTTTTCTAATCCAGATTTTTCCATGACTTTGGCCAAACACTTCACTTCTCTGGGCCTCAGTTTTCTTTCCCAGAGAGTGAGTATCTGAGGCTAAGTAATATTAAGGGTACCTTCCACCATCCCAAATTTTATGATTCTACTCTAAACATGTATATTACCAAGTATTAGTTCTCAAATTCTCTAACATCTTCTCAACAAATAAAAACAAAATATTTGGACAAATCGCCACATTTCTAGAAAGGTTCATATTTTCACCTTTTTAATCTAACAGAGAGTGGTAAGGCAACAGGAATGAATGACAAATGACTTTACACTGGAAGAAGACAGAGAGGAATGAGATCCAGCGAGATATTTACTGTGGGGGAAGACAGATTATGTAGAGTTCATGCTTCGACTTCTAGCTCTTGCATCACCAGCCTGTGATCACAGGTGCTAATTAAATTAATAAAAAGGCATTTTGTTAAAACACGTGCCCCACACCTGCTGTGTCACCAGGCACAGGTTTCTTGCCTGTTGTGATGAAATGGTTTTTACAATTAACAATGACGGCAAAAAGAAAATAACAGCAAGAAGGAAAAGTCAAATTGTAGCCAATATGACCCTGATTTCCCCCCCACAAATGCCTATTAATTTGTGATGACACATTAGGAAAGCACATATTTTGAATTTGACATTCCCAATTACTTAGGGCATGACAACTTTGTTTAATAGTTATTATAATTCCAAGAAATAACATCCTGTCCTCAGCCAATTAAGGACAAGGATGATAAACTGAGAAATTATAGCTTGTAAAAATAAAGCTTTAGATGCAAACAAGAAGCACATCCATCTCTCCATAATGATACTTTTACTGAATGGTCGGGGGGTCACTTACTTGGAACTATTTTAAGTAGCTCTGGTAATGTCTCTTCTTTGACTTGAATGCACATGCTATGTGCATTCAAGTTTTTGTTTTCTTTTTTGAGGAATATATATTTTAAGAAATTTTTTTAGTTTTAGCTACATTTTACATTAAAATGGACATATCCTAACACATTAAGATTATATTAATATTTATTAATAGTTGTGAGAGACTTAGAACCCAAAATTAGAATCTATTTCCCTCCCATCCAGAAATCCTGGCAGAATGCTGAAGTCTAATATGATGCTCCACATTAGAGACCAAGCTGTTCCCACCCTGTTGCTCCATTGTGCATGACATCTATTCTCAAGCTCATCTCAAGACGAAGTTGTACACAATTTCCACTTACATCTTATTGGCAACACTTAGACACGTGACATGGCTTCAAGGAGGCTGGAAAAGTCAGTCTCTTCGAGGCAGCCATGTTTAAATTGTGTGTTCTACTATTATAGAGCAAGGGTCAGCAAACTTTTTCTGTAAAGGACCATTTAGTAAATATTTTAGGCTTTACGAGCCTCATGGTCTCTGTCTCAACCACTTAACTCTGCTGTTGCTGTGCAATAGCAGCCCTAGACAAAATACATAGACAAATATGTGTGGCTGTGTTCCAATAAAACTTTATTTACAAAAATAGGTGGTGAGCTGGATTTGGCCTACAGGCTGACGCTGTTATACAAGATGGATAGATACTAGGGATAACTAGTAAGCTTCTGCTACAACAGGTAGTAGAAATATTAGTAATATTAACTTTGGTAAGTCCTCTCCTCACTTTTTAGTATAGTTGGTAGCAAGCAAAGTTGCCAATAGTTAATAAGAATCAGCAAGATGTGGCAGGGGATAAATTTGTTTAGTCTTTGGAAGACTAGTTAGTGAATTTCAATTATGCCTTTTGTTTATCATTCTAACTCCTATTTTGCTTAAGCAAAAACTCCTGTATTGTCTGACCTCGGTAAGTGAATGGTTGTTTTCTGAACAACCATTGGGAGATGCAAGGTTCCATGAAATAATCACTCTGAAGAGAGTACAGAGGAGACATTGAGAAAATTCCCTGAGAGAATAATTATAGCTTTTTCCCCCCTTCTTGGCAGAGTGGGATAGGGCTGTGATCTTATATTTAATTATATCTCACTTTAAGATCTTCTTTCTTCTTGGTGGACAGGGGAGAAGAGATGTAGGATTCAACTAGAGAGCTCCCCTGAAGCAAAATAAAACCTAAAGAAACTCGATAAAAATTCATTGTGGAAACTTTACTTTTCATTAATTTTATTTATCTTTTTTTCCTGAATGCAAAGATAATGCATGATTTAACAAGTCAAATGTAAACATACAAATACAGAATTGAGAGTCTTCATAATCCACCTTTTTTATATCAATCGAACTCTGTGCCAGGAAGGAAGGATTGTTATAGTAATTTCTGTTGCTTCCAAAGTGAGACAAGCTACTTGGCAAACTTCCCTCCAAGTTCCTTTTTCTTAAGATCAAGTTAGTAGGATATTAACGAGCAAGATCTTCCCTTTTCATAGTACTGACTACTACCGTTAAATCGACTTTTAGTATCTCCCAAATCCTAATTTTGTATTCAGTTGAAAAGACACTAAACTTTAATCAAACTGGTCAAGACATTTTTACTACATGGGTTAGAGACTGGAACAACAGTAGCCTTAGATTTCCACATTTATGAAAGGTGACTCAAGTTAGAATGCAGCAAGCACTAGAGCTAAAAGAAGCTTAGAGATAATTTAGTCCAAATTCTTTAGTTGGCAGAAACTGAGGTTCAGAGAAGGAAAGAGATGTGCCCTGCATTCATTACCACACCTAATGAATAAGATTTGGGAGAAACTCAGGTCTCCTGGTTCCCAGAAACACTCAAAGCTCCACCCTTCCTCCTGATGAGCTGGACCCAGGGAGAGTAGCCCGTGCAGGGAACAGGAAGCAGAGGGAACTGCTGCCTCAGGAAGTGAGAGGATAAGATGTCTGGCTTCTCCATTTCTTCTTGCAATAGCAGTAAAGGAGGGCCTTAGCTGCTTCTGAAAAAGCTGTCCATCCTCTGAGTCAAGGATGCAGCGTGGTGGTTGCACGGAGACCTGTCTGGGGTAAGTGGGGAGTGTGCAGTGTAAGAAGCACAAGAACGGCCCTCACAGGATTTCTGGCCCTGTGTTTGGAACATTCTGGGGTGTCTCCAGGTTTTTCATGTGGTGTCAAGGAATTATTCCCAAATCTATTATAGAATGTATTTAATTTACTTTGGCTTAATAGGACAGTTTTTGGAAGAAAGGAAATGTGTCAAATTTAGACCCAACATTTCTCAAAAGGTTGTAATTACTAAGCATTAAAAATTCAAACTAATATGTATGGTGGTGTAGTTTTGTGAGGGACATAAATACGTAGAACATCCCAACAGGTTTATTAATTTTCAGGGTCATCTTCATAAATGGATAAAATTTTTGTAGATGCATATGAACATCTGGGTATACATATATACATATATTTATATTATGTACATGTAATATACACAAACATGCATATATAAATAATATAAATATATTAATATGTGTATGTCTCTATGTATATATGTGAGTATATGCATACACACAGTACATATATATTAATGTGTATATATTAATTGTAAATGTATATATTACATATGTATAGTATGTGATATACGTTTGTATACATATTATGCATACGTATACATATATGCATGTATATATGTACAGATACATATGCACATGTGTTCATATCCATCTATGAAAATTTTCCCCATTTATGAAGATGATCCTGGAAATTAATAAGCATGTTGGAACTTACTGAATATGTATATATATATACACATAAACATGCATATATATACATAAATAGATTAAATACATAGATGCAAATCCTTCTTTCTCTACATATGAATATATTGCAAGAGCCCTCTCCTTCCACATGTGTATATTGTATACTTTTTTCTTTCTAATTCTTTCCTTCTGTTTGTCATCAAGAAGTGTGGCAGGAAAGAGAAAAGAGAGGGAGAAGAAGAGAGAACAGGACTGGGTGACCCAAAGATGCCCAAACATTAATGTGAAAAGAATAAATGCTTGATCATAATAATTAGTGACACATGCCCTTTTTGAATCTCATCTGTTTTAGCTTAAGGAAGCAAAGTTTTAAAATGAAGAAAATTCTTTTTCTTATTTTCTAAAACCAGCAATGGCTACCTTATACTGCAAGTCACTATGGCAGAAACATTAGGAGGGAAAGACCATTTCATGTGAGATCTGCCATTAATTTCCTAACTACTCACTTGAACCTCATAAATAATTTTAAGTAGGAAGGGTTGTCAAATGTGATCAAGGTCATTATTTCATGTTAAAGCAGCCCACAGGTTTTCCTGATATAAAAATGTTTCCAGAGAAAGAAGAACTAAGTTTTCTTCAAGGTTAAAGGTCTCTGGAGCCTATTCCACGAAGATGGATTACAGCCGAGACAGCCAAGTGCAGAGGTTATCTGAGAAGACTGCACAAGGTTTCTCAAGGTGGGAGGTTTCTGAACAAGAACAGATTATATTATTTTAAGAAGATTTGTTGGGTGTTCATTTTCCAAAATGAATTGTAATATTTTCTACTACCTAAAAATCTTACATCTGTGCCTGGAAAATAATGGCCTAGGCATCATTTAGTTCATTTAACAAATATTTACTGAGCACCTCCTGTATGCCAGACACTCTTCTAGGCTCTTGGGATACAGTGGGGACAAAATGAAGTCCCTGCTGCCAAAGACTCTAGTCATACTCTAGTGTGGAGGCAGGCAATACAAAATAAAGGAAAAAAATTATACCAGATAGCAGAACTCATCATCTGCAGCAAGAAACTGACAAAGCCCAGTGGTAAATTTTGTGGACAGGGAGAAGACAGGGCGTTCTCGAACTTGGGAGGATAAAGTCTGTCTTCCTAGAGTAGGTGATATTCACCTGAGACCTGAAAAATGAGGGCATGGCATAGCCTAGGCAGGTGAGGGGTTGAGGTGAGCTAAGAAAGAGGTGTTTTGGCAGAGCAACCAGCATTGTGAAAACCCAGAGATGAGAAGGCCTGGGTGAGAAAAAGCATGATGTGTTTTAGGAACCAAAATGGAAATGATCAGTGTGGCTGGAGAAGGAATTTAGGAGAGAGGGTGGAAGATTGATTTGGAAAGGTAGTCAGAGCCCTGGTCATGGTGGATCTTGTGAGCCACCTTCAGAAATCTGAAATTTATTTTAAGAGCAATGAGACGTCATGGTTAAGTTTTTAGTAGGGAAGTGACATGAACAAATTTTGTTTAATAAAATCCTTTTGATGGTGGAGTGAAGACCAGATTGGAGGAACTGGATCACAGTCAGAAAGACGACCAGGAGGCTGTATTGGTCAGCCAGGGAAGTCAGTGGGGTGGCCAGTGCTAGCAGGTGGCAGTGAGGACTGTGACAGCCCACCCCTACTATGGCCAGATACACTGCTAAGTGCTTTCTGTGCACAAGCTCAGTTAATCCTCCTAACACCCACATGAGGAAGGTTCCATTTCTACTACCTACGTTACATTTTATGCATGAAGAAACTATAGAAAAGCTAAGTCACTTGCCTCACCAAATGATAGATTTGGGATTTGAATCCATATCGTCTGGCTGCAAGTTTAGCCATTTCCCTACAGTTTTCTCTCAAGGGGTAGGCTGATTTGAGGAATATTTAGAGAGTGGACTTGAGAGCATTCGGTGATTGATTAAATTTGGGAGTCATGAGGGTTGGAGGAGTTCAGGATAGTGACAGGGTGGGCGATATTGCCTTTGGGAGAAACAGGGAGATTCTTTGTTTTATTTTTCGGGGGCGGGACATGGAAATAAGGAATCTAGTTTTAGGCATTGTTGAGTTGGAGATGCCACGTGGAGATGTCCAGTAGAATTACAGATTCAGCACTCAGAAGCCAGGTCAGGGCTGGCAAATATGGATTTGGGAGACCTCAACATGGGTGTAATTGGAGCTGAGAAGAAGACGAAATTGCCTAGGGATAGTATTTAGGGTGACCAGAGAAGATAGCCCAGCACCCCCAGGGGACACCAACATTTAAGGAATGGATACAAGAAGAGCATCTTGAAAAAGAGGCCGGCAGGATGTGGCTAGTATGTGAATGGCAGAGGAATGTGGAGTGGCAGAAACCAAGCGAGAGTGTTTCCAAGAAGAGGAGGCCGGCTGAGCAGGGGCAAATGCTCTCTAGTGAGGCTGGCACTGAGACACTCCCATTAGACAGCAGTGATGAGGTTCCTGGTGAGAACAACTGTAGTTGACCAGAGGTAACAGCTGGACTGGGGTGGGAAATGGAGAAAATGTTTGTAGATAACTTGAGAGGAGAGAGCAAGTGAGGAGGTTGAGGGAAGAGAACAGGGGAACACGAGGCTGAGAACCGTCTGTGTGCGTCTCCTCCGGTGCTGATGACAAGACAGGGCTTTAGAAGAAGTGAAAGATGGAGCAGAGGGAGGGATTGATGCAAAACACGAGTTCTTTGGGCGGAGATGGCATTCAGAGCGCAGGTGAAGGCCTGACCCCAGACTGCAGGGGAGGCGTGCTCGTCGTGAGTGTGGACGCAGACATACATGCAGGCTTGGTGGTGGGGACCAGAGAGTTTTCCTGTCAGAGGACTTCATTTTAGCAGGATTAAACGAGAAGGGGAGATGCAGTGGGGTGGGACGTTTGAGGAGAGCAGACACATTTGTGAGAGAATGAACGTGCAGACTCAGAGAGAGTGGAGCAGGGGAGGACTCGTGGGTTGCTGGCAGCTAAGTCTGGCAGTCATGAATTTATGGTGGAACCAATCTGGGAAGTTGTGTGATATTCTCAAGCACAGCCTGGCAGCACAGTTGCACAAAGAGATCAGAAACCTTGGCTTGATCCAAGTTGAGGTTTTGCTGGGTGGTTGGGGATGGTCAACAATAGAAACAACCGAGCAAAAGAGAGTCAAAGGTGTGCAAGAGACTGCGAGGGAGGTAGGTCAGGGACTCTGAAGGGGGTGGGGATATGGAGAGAGGAGGGGCGGATCCTGGCTCTGGGTCTCTCAGGGACTCTTCTGCTTCGGGTAAATCCCCACATATCTCCAGGCTTCAGCTTTCTCCTCGTGTGTAAGTGAAGGTGTTGACTGCGTGATGTCTAACATCCCTCCCAGTTCTCAAATTCTGCGGCTCTATTTTGCAAAAGTGCAAGCACGCTCTGAACATGAGTGAGCGACACTGCCTTCTAATCAAAATCACCAGGGTCAAAAAACCCTCATTATGGGCTGTGCTGGAGAAGCAAATTCCATGGATGTTTCCAGACCATGGATGCAACTGTTTCATTTTCTCAGGAAAATATGTAAAATATTCAAGACCCTTCCCATAAGGCAAGAGTGAACGTCCACTGACATTGGTAATCCAACCCTGCTGCGAACTTCCCAATCTATGCTTAATTCAATTCAGCTCAACTTACTTAAAGACATAGTTCTTGACAGTCTACTTTGTATAAGTTATTGTGGCAGCAGCTGTAGGGGGTACAAGGACAAGAGAGTGACAGTCCTTGTCCTGCTTTAGTTTAACAGGAAGGGTAAGACCAGCATGGAAATAAGTATGTCAGGATGTAAATCTAAGTAGTTAACCCAAGTAAGAAAGAACTTTTTCTTTATATGTTTTTTTACAACTCAGTATCTGTTTGGAGTCCTACTTTTTCCCAGGTTGGAATAAACTCAGTTGGGATCCTCACCATTTTGGGGGTCATGGCTAATTCTAGAGGTTTACATAATCCAAAGGCATCAGGAGGAGTGCGTTTGTGGTCTTCAACGTCATCTGTCGGTGCTACCTGCTGAGACATCACTGCCCCTGTGGTTCCACATTATCAGCTTGTGAGGGCAGCCACGGGGACACATTCATTGCCTCTGCAAAGTCCCTGCAGGATCTACCTTTTGATTCTCTCTGCTACTTGGAGGCCTTTCTGAGCTGCGTGTGGTCCGTGTGCCTCCTCCCGGTGTGCTTAAACATACCTCCCATCAGTTTTCTTTGTGGGGTCTTGCTGTCCCCCGAAGGTGCTACTTGGGACACCGGAGAAAAGCCTCTTTTCTCCAGGATCAATGGATGTTTTGGCTCTCTGCATTTGCTTCCATCTTTCCTTCTTGCTTCTAACTCTGAGAATCCTCTGGTCTGGGACGACTGGGCAGGTGACACAGAGAATCCTACTGTTATGAATAATGTTTGCTCCCAAATCTTTTGTCAATGCCGTGAGCCATTTCTATTACTGGGTAACTTCTCTTCCTCTCTATTTTCTGCTCCATTGCATAGCTGTGAGGCAGTGAGTGCAAAGTGGACAGGCTGCTTGAATGTGGAGAGGAGCAGGGGTTGGGGGGGGTGCAGAAATATGGAGGGAGACCATAGAAGCTATTCCACGCAAGGCAGAAGTAGGGTGTGTTATAAGATGAATAAACGTTGTGCTCTGGGGCTTCAAAGTATATTAATAGGGATCTTTGTTTGCACATGAAGGAAATGAACACTGGTTAACTTAAGTCGGAAAAAATAATGGATTTGTTGAAAGCATTCTGGGTAGCTCACTGAATAGAAAAAACAAGCTTAATAGATGCTTTGAGATTGACAGGGCCCAGGCAGCAGTGATGATTGCAGCAAGAAGAACTCAAGAACCATCAAGTGTGCCATGATCAAATGACTGAGTTCCAACCCCCTTCTGCCTGGTGTGTATCTACTCAGGGACAAATCCCCAGAAGACAGGAGATGATGGGCTGAGCTTCCACACACTTGTTGCCAGGAGTTCTCTGCCTGGAAGCTCCACCCCAGCTATAGGGAATGGGAGAGAAACTTTACTCCTAAGACAAGGGGGAGGCAAAGAAATGTTGGAGTGTGGGGTGGGCAAAGCAACTGATGCCTGCTCAGGAAGAAGGACAGAAAGTTCCACCAAGAAAACAGGACAGGCTGGGTGCATTGGCTCATGCCTGTAATCCTAGCACTTTGGGAGGCTGAGGTGGGAGAATCATTTGAGGCCAGGAGTTTAAGACCAGCCTGAGCAAGAGCAAGACCTCAGCTCTACAAAAAACAGAAAAATTAACTGGGCATGGTGGCACACCTGTAGTCCCAGCTACTCAGGAGGCTGAGGCAGAAGGATCGCTTGAGCCCAGAAGTTTGAGGTTGCTGTGAGCTATGATGATGCTCCTGCACCCTAGCCTGGACGAAAGAGTAAGACCCTGTCTCAAACAAAACAAAACAAAAAACAGGACAGCTTAAAGGAGAGGGCATTGATGAAAGACTCTGAAGGATGGGAAGGGTTCTGATGGACAGAGATAAGAAAGAGGGACAGGAGGGGGATGCATATTCCAGGCAGATAAGGTTGGTAGGGTTGAAAATGTTGATTTGCAGCCATAGTAAAAAATCTGAATGAGGAATTGTTATGGCCTAAATTGTGCCTCCTCCCCCATCCCCCAAAATTCATATGCTGTAGTTGTAACTCCCAATGCCACAGAATGTGACTGCATTTGGAGATAGGGTCTTTAAAGAGGTAATCAAGTTAAAATGAGGTGATCAGGGTGAGTTCTAATTCAATGTGACTGGTGTCTGGGTGTGGTGGTGGACTTCTACGGGAGAGAAAGCATCCCTGTCATCCAAGCTTGGGGAAAGTACACTAGAATCTGCGAATGCCTTCGAAGTGTTTGTTCCACTTCCTGTATTTAAAGTCAGGAGACCAGACATTTTAAAATGAATGTGACTTGTTACCATAATCCATAGAGAAGGGCCTTATATTATTAATATTATGGAGTTAGATGGTAGGGTTATGTTGTAAACAGAAATTTAGTGGAAAGATCCATTATCTACTTACACTGAATTCTGTCATCCATGTGATTATTTGTGGAATATTTATAATTCGCATAACTAGCTCTATGAGTTTGTTTATAAAGAAAAGAGAATGCTTTTGACATTTGGTTCACAGAAATTACCTTAATTCATAATGAAAAATAGCAATTAAAGGGAAGGTATATTTCCTTTTTTGGCAGACACATGCAAGACAGTAACAGCCCAAGGGAAGAGTCCTGGCCCACACACTGAGGATCCCAGGTGGGTGGCCCAGGGCCTCCCTGAATGAAGGACACAGGCCTTAGGCCAGACCACATGTTTGTGCTTCATTTACACATGTGTAGTTCCTATGAACTACATCATAATTATATGTGGGCTTTCAGCCAATTTTTAGTAAGAGATTTTGTGTTTCAGGACATTTTACCTGCAGAATTTGATTTACACATTATCAGATATTTACCAATAAAAACAATTATACACAGCAAAGTGTAAAATCCATTGACTTAATTCACTATCTTAGTTTAGAAATAAGTTTGAACTCTTGTGAATGTGAGTTGTCAACTGTCAATGTTAGGATGACCGGCTCATTCTGGTTTTAGCCCTGGAAGTCCCATGTCCCAGGACCCCAAACCACAGAGTAATTCTGCCTGTCAGAACTGAGCACTGGCGAGCGCAGGTTCAGGTTGGCCCAGAGCTGTGTCTTGCACCAGCTCTCAGAACTCAGTGTCTGACTGAGCAGAAGTTAATGGAGCACTTGGAAAAGTGAGCGACCCATGATTATGACAACTGATAAAATGTTAAGTTGTACCAATCACAAGTGTGACGACGCGTAGTGGAGAATATGAGGAAGGCAGAAGATGTAGGTAGGAAGGAACACAAAAAACTGGCGGAGGAACGCAGAAGGCTTGGCTCCCGGCTCCCTGGCGCAACAGCTTCCTCTAGAAATGCTTTCCAAATGCCTGTGTATCTGTAAAAGGCACCGCCAACAGAGCAGCCTGCGATACAGGGGTGAGCTGGGGACGTCTGATCTGCTGATGTCCCACCCTTCCCTACGCTCGTCCCTCTACACACCTACGTCAAGGAACAATCCTAGTTAAAAATCCTCATGCTCAGAGTTTTAACCTTTTTTTTTTTAATATACTATGTCCTTTTTCCTTAACATTTTTTAATAAAAATTTTCAAACATACAGAAAAGTTGAGAGAATTTTATAGCAAACGCCCATATGCCCACCACGTAGACCATGCAATTAACATTTTCCTCTAGGCACTCGCTTTACGCCCCGCCTTCCACCTCCCCATCCATCCGTCCTCCTTATTTTTTGGATGCATTTCAAAGTAAGTTGCTTCAACCTTGAACACTTGAGCATGCTTATTGTTAACTAGAGTTTAGTATTTTTTGTGGTTATTTTTTTCTCTTGAGATAGAATTTACACACAGTGAAGTACACAGATCTTAAGGATATTTTCCCATGACTTTTGACAAATGCACCCACGTGTGTAACCCAAACCCTTATCAAAATAGAGAACGCTACCAGTTAATCCCTACCCCAGCCACCCCTGCCACGTACCCCTGGCAATCACTGTTCTGATTTTTTCCACTACGGATTAGGTTCATCTGTTTTAGAACGTCATGTAATTAGAACCATTGAGTGTGTACTCTTTTGTGTCTGGTTTTCTTTGCTCAGTATAATGTCTGTGAGTCTCACCCATGCCTGTGGGCGTGTCAGTAGTATTTCTGCCCAGTATGCCATTGTATGGATGTACTACAGTCTCCTTTCCAGCTCCATGCTTCCATAAATCTATGACTTTTTTAATCTGACACAAATCTGGCAGAGAGCCAAGAGACAGGAGGCCAGAAGATGAAGACATTAGGGTAGAGATGAGAAGGGCAAAAGAGAACAACAGACTTCCTTCCTGCTGCTTGGCCAGTCAGACAGTGGCATGTTCTCTGGGACCAGGCCAGTTCGCTCCCACGGCTTTGTTTCTCTCCTAACTCCTGGTTTTGTGGTTAGGGCACCCCACCCGGCCACGCTTTGTCCTCTGCTGCTGTGCATGCCCCTGCTATCTTCTCTGTTCCCCTAATTAATATGTATCAGTTCTGTGCTCCTTAGGTGCTCATTGAGCCTTCCAAGAGAGCATTGTAAACCAATTTATGCCGACGAACCAATGAGGAAACCAAAAGGGGTCCCTTCTTACCTAGGTAAACATATGCAATCTATCTAATAGTAAGGGCTATGTGGATGTAATACACTCATTTTTATTGTATAATTCAGAGGAAGGACACTATTGTTAGGAGGTTTAGGTCTAAGAAGTGAAGAAACACAATGGCAGGCTATGTGAGGAGTTGCTCTTAAGCACACAAAGCTGTGCATTTGAGATCCTCTTCATGCTACACAGGTATCAAGACCGACCTGAATTTTATTGTATGATCTCAATTCCAAAAATTTTATCCTGCTGATCTCAAAAGTAGCCTCATACTTACCAGAACACATATCCCAAATTTGGCTTGGAAATGGGGTCTCTGGGTATGTTGGTGGATATAATTTTCAGTACATGTGCTCTCGATACCTTGGGTATTTCCTGCCCTAAAATAATTAGCATATATGTCATTTCAAAAAGGAAAAGTTTCAGCCTGGAGTTACAGTAAACTTAAATGAAGGGAGGAACTAAAGAAAGAGGGAGAGAAACTAATGTTTTTCTAAAAAAAAAAAAGGAGGTAGTATAGACTGAAAGGGAGTGGGAAAAGATGGGATGATGGTGAACAGATGAAGAGAAAAAAATGGGAAGTGTGCAAAGAAAATGTAAAACTTTAACAGACAGTGTATTTTATGCTTAAAAAAAAAAAAAATTCTAGGCTAACCTCATCGAAAGTTTTGTCCAGAACCAGAAGAGTAAAACGTCAGCCTTGAGCCATAGCGCCCCCTGGCACACCTAATTGCAACCACACTATGCATCTTCAGATCTTTGATGTATTTTGATGTACTTAAAATATACTCATATTTCACAACAAACACAAATTAATTATAGTTCAAAAGGAGCAGAGTTAGGCTTTTAATTCAAGCTCTAAACAACCATGTTAGTGATTATTTTTCTGCTTCTAATGTATCAATTGAGCTCACTGGATTCCAGCTAATTAAGTTACTTAACTCAAAGATAAGGGAATCATATCATACACTAAAGATGGAATGGGCTCTAGCTTTTAAATAATTATCTCTCTGAGGTTGCGGATCTTCAGTTTCCTATGTTATGCCAGTAGGGGGAATCTCAAGAGTCGTTTGTAGGAAAAGGCTTTTAGACAGTTCTCAGATTGTCAGTTCTCATCAGACAGAGTATGAGCACTGTGCCTTTAAGACCCAGGGGCATGCACCTGTGGGAACCGGACCACACAGGCTTTGAAAAGCAGCCCAGCCACGGCTGAAAGCTATGCTGTGGCCCTTATCATTGTCATTTAAAATCTTCTTCCAGCAAGGGGGAAGGACTCTAATCTCCAGGTATGCTTAGGAGCCTCCTGATGTTTAACCCCTAAGAAGAAAGGCTTCGGAAGCAGAGCAAGCAAACAGATTCTAACTTTGCAAACTGCAGAAATCATAATGTTTAAGGTAAAGAGGAAGATCAAATAAATGAGGTCAGGATCTAACCCCTCAGAGTGAGGATCTGAGTATGAGGCGAGGAAGGGGGAAGAGGGCAGAACATCTTGTTTTGAGGGTGTGCAGCTGCACAGGTGGATTGAGAGAATCTTAAAAAGCTGGAAACATCTGTCCATGTAGCCTTTCAATTCAAGCTTGGGTAAAGAGATAACATCTTCCCCCACTATACCCCACTAGAATTAGCTCACTTCCTTGCTAAATCCTGAGAATGTCTACCCAGAAATATACTTGAAAAATGGTTCCTTTAATTCATTAAAAAAGGGAAGCTATCAGTTTTTAAAAGACTGACAGCTCCAAGCCAGTCACACGTTTGGCATGGGCTGTCCCCTGAGAAGAGCTGGTAACCTTGAGCAGGGCAGTTTCCTGCAGCTGAGCAATGCCCAGTGAGGACCATGGCTGTAGTGCTTTAGCAGCTCACATTGCCTGCAGCTGGGGCACAGACACGCTGGCCCTGACCAGGGAGCCGGGAAGAGCCCACAGCATCCACCTCAGCCCACCCCTTGAGCTGCTTGGCTTCGTTTACTTCTTTTAAGGTAGTAAGTTTGTCCTGTCTGGGGACAGATCCTCTAGGATTCTGGCTGGTCTTGTTTCCTAAGAATTTATAAGGGAAGAGTTAGTGGGATGAACTACAGCTCCTCCTCCTCCTCCTCCTCCTTGTCCCATTTCTCTTCCCCTTGGCTGGCATTCCTGCCAATCTACATGGCCTGCCCAGTTAACACATCGACTGGCACACTACAAAAAATTTTTTTCCTTGGGGCCACAGTGTTTTATTATGAAAATAGAATAAAACTTTGAAAACAAAATGATCCTTTCTAATTTAATGGAAAATTGGTTATTTTTTATTGTTTTCTATGTGTGAGTTATATGCAATTAAATTGTCAATTGTAACAATAAGAACGTCAACAAGTATGATTTTCACGAACTGCAGGCCCCCGGGCTCAAAACTAGCGTGAGTTAAATACAACTCACATGGCAGTTAATGTGTTAAGTGATTCCGACTCTCATCCTGGAAGGGTGTGTGCCTCTGGTTACCTTGCTTTTCTCAGGCTATGTCTACTATACTTGTCCATTTACCTTTCAAACTTGGCATGGGAGTGCCAAGCCTATGGCACATATGTGAATTAGAGAACTACCTACCTCCTTTCTATGATGATTAGAGGCAATTTTCCCTGAGGATATGGTGACTCCTTTTCTTGTCTGCTGGTCTCTTGGCACAAGAATTCTAAAGTGACTGCGCAGGAGCCATGGCTTAAAGTTCAATGGATTCTTACTGTGTCCCTAAGTGGAAGTGTTACCACCTCTGGGAATAAGGACTTCTAGATTCATAACACCACAAGCTGTAGGCCAGGAAGCCCAGATTCCTCAAGTGGGTCATGGGGGTGATGTGAGTGGAGCTACTCCTGTTTTTACCCCTTGGTTCCCAGAACCTGTAACATATAATGGTTGTTGATGTAGGATATGTTACATGTCATGGAGGATGATGGCCCATCCTTCCAGAGTGTCATCTCCAAGTTGGGGCCTCAGCCACACCTTTAAGAGGCCATTCCACTGCTCTGTCAGCCAGTGGCTTCCTGGTGGTCTGATATGTGACAGCACTGGTGGTCTCATGGTCATGTACCCACTGCTACAGCTCCTTTGCTATGAGGTTGGTCCTTTGGTTCCACTGTGTTATGAGAGGTTTTCTTTCAGTGGATAAAACACTTTAAATCCTTGGATCATAGTGCTTCCCTGGGGCATTGAGGACTGGAATGGAAATTCCAAATCTGGAATTTGTGTCACCCTAGGCAAGATGAATTTCCATTTTTCCCAGGGTAGAAGGGGACTAATGTAGTCAACCTGCTGCACAGTGGTTGGTCTCCTCAAAGGATAGTGCACACTGTGGCTGGCAGTTTGGGCGTTCTGCAGTGGTAGTAGCTAATCAGCCTTGGTGGAAGGGTTCACACACACACACAGGACCCCCCCTACCAGATAAGAGCTGTCGTAGTGGGGAGGCCAACTCGGGGTATAATGTTTGGGAGACTCATCTGCGTTTTTAGCTATATCAGTGTTTTTTCTTTTTATTGTTTATTTTATTGTTCCTATATATTGTAGTATTCCATTCTTTGACTATATCACTATATCTGTTCATCTATTGATGGAAATTTAGGGTTTCTCCATTTTCTTGGCTATGATGAACTTTCATGTCCAAATCTTTTTGTGGGGATAAGGCTTGGGAATCTATATTTTTGATGATTAATCTCAGGTGATTCTTAAGCATACTCAAGTTTGAGAATCTGTCTTTTGGATGATTCCTGACTTTTTTTCTGAGGGGACTGAAGGAGGTGTAGACCAACACGCTGAGTCTGACTAAGCAGCTGTACTTTGATGTGGATTTGTACTCCAATGTCACTAACTTCCAGACTGTTCTACTGAGTACCTATCTTGAAACAGGATTATGGGAGTTAGGTGCTGGATTTGAGTCTGAGTTTCTTGGGAATCAAGATGAAAAGCAGTTATATTCTGTTACAGAATTCTCATCGTCCTGGAAGAAAAAAAAGCACAGTGTCTTAGGAGAAGCACAGCAGGTCCCCAGTTCTTAACTCTAAAGGCATTTTCTCCCTGGCAAACAACTCTTCAATGACATTCCTGCAGCAAATACAGTCATGGATGATCAATGAGGTAAATAGTAATTGGCAAAGCCTGCAGCTTTTTAAGTCAGTCAGATCTGAGTTGAGTCCCAACTTAAATTGTCCTTACTATTTGGGTAATTTCTGGGAAGTTATTCTTCCCCAACCGTTATCATTCATTATTTAAAAAAATTATGTAAGTAATACATTTTCATTGTAAATTGTTCTAGGAACGTGTAAATATAGGATGAAATGTAGAATTCTCCCCCTACCTTCTCATCCTCCCTCATGCCTACACCCCTTGCCTAAGGTGACCACCATGAACGGTTCATCTACATCCTTTCCAGCCTTTTATAAGCACATTTTTTACATGTATGTGTTATTGTGAAAGTTATTGCTTTTGCTGAATAATATATCTTGGATGTAAGTATGGATTTACTTCATTCATTTTTAAGATTGCTTAATATCCCATCCTGTGGATCTATCCTAATTTAATGATCCCCTTTCTATGACCCATAGATTCCTTCTTCCCTTCCTTCCTGTTCCTTTGCTAATACAAACAGTGCTGTACCTAACAGCAAACATTTCTTTAGGATAGATTCTAAAGGAGAACTAACTGGGTCAAAGGATATATATTTTTAAAATTTGGATTGTTCTTGCCTAGATCGCCCTCTCAAATAGCTTTACTGATTTAGAGTTGGGCAAGTTATTTCATTTCTGTGATCCTTTGTTTCCTCAACTGTAGTAATTTAATGTAGAAAGACCTACTACATGGGATTGATGAGGTGATTAAATGAGAAAACAGTGTAATAATAGTGCTTGGAATGTAGGTGGTTCTCATCCTTGTGCTTTAAAATAAGATAGAAGAAATCTTTTTCACTGTAACTTTTAGTCTAATTGTTTGTGGAGATTGAGGATGGCACAACTCTCCTTGTGGGATGTCTTTATATTAGGTAAATTTCAGAGGCTAAGATTTTTTGAGAGTAACTAAAAAAATTTATTCAAGTCATGGCAGGAAGCTAAAAATGTGGCATGATTTTTATTATGCTAGGGCTTCACTTTAACAAGCCTATTTAAGGATCACCTGACTTTCTCAACAAATGTAACCTTATTTAAATTATTATTTACTAATGAATAGGGCCCACACATTTTACAGCAAAAGTTAGAAGTTTATATGTAATAAACTGATAAGATAAAAATTATTTTTGTCCAATAGCAATGCCAATGATTTCTGTTCACTAGAGAAATTCCCTAAAGATTATAATTTATTGCTCTGTAGAACATTAATGAATTTAGTATCTAATAATTTTATTTTAGCCTTTTCTTTTATAGACTATATCCATTTCTTTTATCTGCCTTTGAATCATTTTGTCATTCTGTTGGTTCCCTTCATTAATGAACTAAAAAAACTTGTACATATGCTCTTATGCATTTTTTTAAACATTTTGAAAATCATAGTTTTGACAGTACTGAAGAGCAAACCATGCTACAGTTTCCATTCCTTGCAGGTGGGTCATATTTTGAGGGCCTTCATTTATTTAATTATCTTCTTTTGTGTTGTCTCCAAATTCTCCATGGCTCTGGAGAGTAATTAAACACAATACTTGAGTAAGGAGGGAAGTTCTCCTCCTGCTGTTTCTCCTGCATCACTCCTTCAGTTCTCAGCTTAGATTTTATCTCCTTTGGAAACTTCCCATCATCATTCTATCCTATCTTAACGCCCCATGATTTCCCCTTGCAGTGTACTTATCACACTGTATGGAAATTGCTTATTTTATCTTTCTCTGTGAATTCCTTGAGAGTCCAGACTATGTTTTGTTTAACTTTTTATTCCCAGCTTTCAGCACAGTTTTTGGTAATAAGCACTCAACAAATATTTTGAATGAATGAATTATGGGATAACTATTATATCAGTCTGATTTTGTGTTTCAAGGGTGCTACAGTGATAATTATTGATACATATAATTTATTGTTCTAACAATAGTGATGCCAATCTTTAGCTCGTGTGCTCCTTGTGGATCTTCCTTTTGGGGATTGTGGTGGTGGTGCATGTCTGTACATAACCAAGTCTCCATCTCATATTAGTGGCTTTGGTCCCTTCCACAATATTTTTAGAACACTGCTCCTTTAAGACCAGTAGGAGCCTACTTGTAAAGAAAGACACTAAACAAAAACGTCGCTGTAGATTTAGCTACACCTATTTCACATGCTTCTTAGTCTCCTTTAACTCACCTATTCATATATCCCTCTCTGATTTGTCCTTTGATTTGCAACAATGACTCTCTGGTTTTTGCCTTGTCCTGGTTTGAACTTGGTGTATTCTAGCTATTGACTCATTTTCTGACCTCCACCCATCCCCAAATCTGCTTTTCTACTCTGTACCAGGCTTTGGCATCTTCAAGTACCTGACCTCAGTTCAACCTGTCTTTGGCTTTGTTTCTCCGCCCCGACACTGACAACTTGAAGCAGCCCAGCCCTTCTTGGAGGAGAGAGATGGAACTGACTGTGGTTTACCTGCAATAAAGCTTGCATTATGGGAGGGAATAAACAGGTACATAGTGTTTTGGAAGCGAGCATTTTAACTTCGTGTAGGCATTGTTTTCATGATACTTTTCTTTTGTTTCTGCCTTTTTTATGAAATATGCGTTTTGTCAATATTGAATGGAATATTCCAGAAGAAAAAAATAGTAAGTAAAACCTTGGTTTGCCTGTCAGTAATTAAAGCTCTACTTTATTTTTAGTTTCTTTTTCAACTTCCTGTACAAAGAAAAATGTACAGTTTGGAAGAAATTTGGACTTAGCCTGTTGAACTGGTACTGTTGAGCCTAATCCATCTGTCATTATGTTCTTTTCATAATATTCCACAATATTTTAGTAAATACTTTATATAGATATCTTTATAACTTAACAGCAGTCCTGGCTTAAGATGAAAATGGCCATTGTCAAACCATTAATGCTAATTGCTAGCTTTTTATTAATATGGTATTTAGCACAATAGTTTCTTAGAAAACCTCCAGGGAATGCATTGTGCAAAATAAAGTTAGCTAACTACACAGGAAAGTCTCTTTATGCTTGTTTACAACTTTATAAAGTGGTTCTTTCCAAACATCAGATTTTTCTTTTTTTTTAGTCACTAGGTGAAAAATTATAGAAACTGTCACACCCAATCAATTGGGTGCTGTAATCCTGTAAGATTCAGACAAGGTGAAGAATGCCTACTCAGCCTCTGCTCACGGAGTGCATCTGATGTCGCTGGTATGTGACGAGATGTGCACATTTGGGGCAAGCACAGTGTTGGATATGAGAAGCTCTGGCAAGGAGAAGTCAGCCTGGCCCAAATAACCACAAAAAAGAGTAGATTTCAGACAGGCAGTTTTACAGTTTCCCATTTGTTATTTTGCCAACTTCCAGCCACTTCTTTGTCTAGCCCTGAGCAAACAAGACAAACGGTCATTCTTGAAATGCTCTGAATATATAGGTCACATGTTTCTTTGAGTTATCTTCAATCTGCTGTGTATCGATTTACCTTTCCACACTGATCTGCTCAATTTACCTTTAAATAAAACTTTCAAATTAACTGCATACTAAGAAATAATCTATTTAGGGCAGAGGAAGGCTGTTAAAACAATGTGTTATCTTTTCTTCCTCACCATAAAGATCAAGATGACCGGCTTTTCCAAACCACCTGTAAAATGTTTTCCATCCTAGCCACAGCCAGTTCTGACACTTTCCTAGAACCAACTCATAAGTAGCTGTAAGTATTTTTTATGATTTTTGTCAGAAAATCCTGAGTCGCATTTGCCAGAATGAAAAAGACTCCGGAGAGTGTTTTTGTCTTCTTTTTCATTGATTTTATTTCCCTCCCACTTGGCTGTATTTTCACTGCTGCACCATCTGTCAATAAGGCAACAACTCCACGTGAGTAGTAAAAACCAGAGCGCGCTTTGCCAAAGGAGCGAGCCTGTTTGTCAGGGGATGTGGGTTTTGGAGAGCAGACTTCTCACTCAGCCCTCAGGCTTTTGTGGGGAATGCATTCAGAGATCCTGCAGACCCAGATGGAGAGCCAGAGTCACAAAATTACAAAGTTTTGAGGATTCGCTTCCAGAATCTTTCTCTTAGGCCTTTCCATAGATTTATTTCCTGTATTATTTCAAAAATCGTCTTCTTATAGTCAACAATAATGCATTGTACACTGAACATGATCTACTTTCTTAACAAATTTCTTAAGTGTTCTTACCACAGTAAAACAAAATAGTTTAAATGTTTTCATTAAATTATTTTAAAAATTATTTTTATCAAATATTGAATATATTCAGAATATTCTATGAAAATATTGGAATGAATAACCTTATCCCTAATCATTTCACACATATGTGAGAATATCCATAAGATAAATTCTTAAGAGTGGAACTGCTAAAACAAAATGTGCATGGTTATAAGTTTGACAGATACTGCTAAATTGCCCTCCATAGTGATTTTACCAATTTACATTCCAACTGACAATGTATGAGATTTTCTTATGGCCTTAGCAACAGAGTGTGTCACCAAACTCATTGATTTTTGCCAATCTGATAGGTGAAAGTGATGTTTCAGTGTAGTTAAGCTGGCATTTGCATTTTCTGAGCAAGGTTGAATGTATTTTATGTGTTTTAAAGACATTTGTATTTTGGTTTTGGTGTAAACTGTCCATTCCTACCTATACTTAGCCAACTCTTTTGTTGGGTTGTTGATTTTTTAAAACAATCTTTTTGTAGCCACTCTTTATATATTAGTGAGCTTAGCTCTTGGTCCAGGACATAGTAGAAAATGTACCCCTCCCCATAATGCCAGAGAGGAAAAAACAAAGGGAGTTTCTGTCACTGTATGCTCCTAACACAGACCACCTCTGACAGCAGCTGTGCGGGGGTTTCCCCCCACACGTCAAGCAGGAAGTCAGTTCTGCAGCAGGCACCAGCTGGTGTCCTCTAATGTAATTCAGTTCTGACGCTGCCTACCTGGAGAGAGCCTCAGACCGCACAGGTTGGAGGCTCAGTCCCACAACACTGCACCCACTTCCAATGCCGATCGCAAGCGGGGGGGGGGGGGGGTTCACCACCCCCTCCTTAGCTCCTGGGTTCAATTTGTTTGCCAGAGAGGCTCACAGAGCTCGGGGAAACACACTTACAGGTTGAACAGCACAAAGGATGCAGATGAAGAGATGGACAGGGCAAGGCACGTGGGAAGGGGCGCCGAGCTCCCGTGCTCTCTCCAAGTGCGCCACCCTCCAGGAACGTCCCCGTGGTAGGCGACTTGGAAGCCCTCTGAACCCACTTTTCTGTTGGGTCTTACGGAAGTTTCATGATATAGACAGGATTAAACCATGGGCCATTGGCAATGAATTTAACCTGTAGCCCCTCTTTCCTCCCAGGAGATTGGGGGTTGGGGCTGGAAAGTCTGAACGATGTGAGGAGGAGGAAGATGCGAGGCGTGAAGCACGTGAAGCAGCTACAAAAGACGTAAGCAGAAGCCGTGTGAGGTGAAGGTCAAGGAGAATCCGTGAACGTGGAGTTTGTTCCAACACCGAGCGTGGGTTTCAGGCATACATGGCAGCTTCAGCGAGCTCTCCAGGGCTGCACAATTTGCTGACGCCACGTGTAAACAAACTGGAGAGAGGCGGGGGGATACAGCTCAGGAATGTGCTGAGGGTTGACCAGACCCAAGGAAGCTGACGTCTTGGTCAGTGTTCTAAGTAATTTCAGGAATATGTATGTAGTTCCAAGAAGTGGTTGAAATCAGGCAGACAAAAATCTGAAGGTTAATAAGAGAGGCAGCAGGTCAAAGGTGAGATAACAGTCAGGAGCCAGGAACCCTCCAGGAGCCAAAGGGCAAGTGCAGGTGAGGCAGAGCCCTAAGTCAGCAGCAAGTGAGTGAGCAGCCAGCAGATGGACCGCAGCCTACGCGAAGGGGGTGAGAACACAGGTAGGAGACTGGTAACACCCAGCTGAATGCTAAATTGACCCTCAGTTACCCCAGCCAGGAAGCCCCTGCTGACATTTCCTGCTGGAGCAGAAGCCCACTGTGGGGGTAGTCGGGGATTCACAGGCCTCAGCGAGTAGGGGGAACTCTTGAGTTGCAGGGGCAGCATGGAGGGTGGATGGTGATCACACCCTGCCCGCGCAGTAGCCTCCTCGTTCCTGGCACGCCCGGCCTCTGTCTCCGTAAGGGAGGTTCTAGGGCTGCGTGAGTTTGGTTTTGTTCCTGGGTGACACTGACAGCTTCAAGGAATGTCTCCCTCTCCTTGAAAGGGGTCAAGGCTCTTCACTGGGGGCAACAGTACCCCAAGCTGCTTCGGTTTGGAAAAGGACTTGGGCAGATTCGTGAATTATTCACTTATTAACTTTTTATTCAAAAAAAAAATGTCAAACGTACAGAAAAGCTTCATAAATACTACAACAAAATTTTGTAGACCTATCAACAGGCACTCAGAATATATCCGATGCAAAGGTTTTGCAAGGTGGTACTATCAGGAGAGCTGGAGGATCCTGAAATCTAGGACTTGGGGAAATCATTAACAACAGATTTGTGAGAAACAAAAGCTTTCACTGGGCTCAGCGGGTAGAATAGGAGCTGCTTCTTACATTGCAAGATGTAGGTTTCCAGGAAGGGGCTCAGGGAGACAGCCTCTCCTGAGGCTCTAGGAGATGGAATGGACACGAGTCCTTAAGCCCATGAGATGGAAGGAGTCCACCTTACAGCTACCCAGGGTCCAGGGTCCCCAGAAGGGATGGGTCTTTTTGACTAAAACAGGTTGGTTTTCAGAGATCAGATGAGCATATATCAGGGAAGAATTGGTTGAATGTAGGAGTAGCTGGTCCTCACTCTTCCCAGCAATGTTCCTTTCATGACTCAAAGCCTCCAACCCCACAATGCCCCACTTCTCAGCAGACGACTTTGCCTCCTACTTCACCGAGAGGACAGACACTATTGAAGAGACAATGTCAGAGAACTTTAAACAAACCTGCATTTACATGCAGTTAAAATGGGAGAAGTGTGCCTTTTCCTCTCAAAGGCTCTAGTTTCATCCCGTCCACCTCATCATATAGGATTCTTTCCCCTCCTGTATCTCTCATTTCTGCCCCTCTACCTCATTGGCTTGAACGATTAAATATGTATTTTTCCATCCTAAAAATCTTTCTTCCATTGTACACACTAAAGGTAGAGGTTTCAACAACAGCAAAAACCTTAGACATTTGCATTCTCAGAGACCCCAAAAGTCTGTATCTAGGAACCCATCAAAAGGAAATAAACATTCTAGATACTTTAATGATCTGAAATACAATGATGTTCATTGTGGTGTTTACACCACCAAAACATTGGAAATAACACAAAAATGTCCAATGAATGGGGATTGGGTAAATAAACAATAGTGCACCCATACAGCAGAACACCGTGAAGCCACTAAGTGGTATGTTTCAAAGACATGACGTGGAAAGAAACTGACATCTTGTTCGGTGGAAAGCTAGTTGTAAAACAGTTTGACCCCATTTTTCTAGGACATAGTATATATACAACCAATACTTTACTAATTTGATTTGGTGAGTATGGTCTTAATTAAAAAACAATTTCTAGTTGGTTGTTTGAGACCCACGTTCTCTAGTAGCAGGAAACCCAATATTTCTGCATTGCGGTTCCTGGTATCCTTCCCTTCTTCCTCCCTTCTCCCTCCTCCTTCCTCCCTCCACACCTCAGGGTTGACCAAGAGCCTTGAGCTTGCCTGGGTTCAAGTCTTGCAATCTTGCTGAGTGTGACCACAATCTCTTTTTTGTGTTCCTCATCTGTAAAATAGATCTCTTCTAGGACTATTGTGAGCTTTACTGAAACAATACATGTAAGAGCTTAGAACGGTGCCTAAAACATAGTGGTCTCAGTGAGTTATTATTATTACTCCATTAATTATTATCATCACTATGGGCTGAATTGTGTCTCCTCAAAATTCTTATGTTGAAGCCCTAACCCCCAGTACCTCAGAACAGGACTGTATTTGGAGATAGGGCCTTTATAACGGTAATTACGTTAAAATGAGGTCATATGGGTGGGCCCTAATCCCGTGTGACTGGTATCCTTACAAGAGGAGATTAGGACACAGACATGCACAGAGATGACCACGTGAGGACACAGGGAGTGGTGCCATCTGCAAGACAAGGAGAGAGACCTCGGAGGAAACCAACCCCGCCCACACCTTGAGCACAGACTTCTGTCCTTCAGAACTGTGAGGAAATACATTTCTGGTTAAGCCACCCGGTCTGCTGTGCTTTGCCATGACAGCCCTGGCAGACTAATACAAGTATGTTATTTCAGAGGAAAGCAGTGGTCAAATTTCTCCATTTCAAACTGATTGATGTTCCCCTCCTTTATGCTCAATATGATAGTTTCCAAATGATTTCTGGGTGACACTGAAGAAACCTATGTAACACCTAATTTTCTGGGGTCAAAAGCCAGGTAAAGGATGGACCTGGGGTTCCTGTGATGACATTTATGAAAAGGGGACCCAAGCCCACGTCAGCAGGAGGCGGCTCAGGCAGCAGCCAGCAGGTGGCCTGACCTGGCCCTTCCAGGCCTGGGAGGGGGCAGCACCGGCCACAGCTCCTGCTGCATCAGCCTCCACACGCCGCCGCTCCCTCACCTGGCTGACGGCAGGCTCTCCAAGGGCTGCTCCCTGCCAGCCCCAACCACAATGGACTGATTCTCTTTTCAAGCTGGACACGTGCCCAGTTCAACAAGGAGAAACTTAATGAGGAGTTTATTCTGTCGAGTCCATGTGCTTCTGAGAGTAGGAGTGTCAGGGAAAGGGTCTATTAAGTCAGTGTTTTCCAAGAAATGCCTTGTCAAAACCATGCTGGAACAAAAATGAAAATACAGTAGTTCTTAGTGTGCTGGGATTATGGGTAGCCTTAGGATCATTATTTTGCATTTTGATTTAATCTCGTTATGCTCTATTTTCAATGACCTACTTTGAACGTGTACACGGGCTGACGTGCGGGGCGCTAGTTTTTCAGGCTCCTGTCTTGTAGCCACTGACACTCAGACTGTCGTTGCCAGGGTGACCGGTGCCCTCTCCTGCCACCTCTCATCCCTCCCACTTTCATTTACTTTTTAAACATTTATTTTTTTACTGAGGTCATATTTACATAAAATTAACCATTTTGAAGTCAACAGTTGAGTGGCATTTAGAATATTCACGAGGTTGTGCCACCACAACCTCTGTCTAGTTCCAAAACCTTTTCATCACCCCAAAGGAAACCCTGTACCCATTAAGCAGTTGCCTCTCCTTTCTTCCTCCCTCATGCCCTGGCAACCTTCCATCTGCTGTCTGTCTCTGGATTTACCTGCTCTGTATATTTCATGTCCATGGAATCATACAACGTGTGGCCTTTTGTGACAGGCTTCTTGCACTTAGAATAATGTTTGTGGGGTTCATCCACATTGTCGCATGTGCCACCACTTCATTGCTTTATTTTGGCTAAGTAATATTCCATTATACGGATATGTCACATTTTATTGTTCATCCATTGATGGCCATTTGGGTTGTTTCCACCTTTTGGTTTTAGTGAATAATGCTGCCATGAACATGTATGTACAAGTATTTGTTTGAGTCTCTACTTTCAGTTCTTTTGGGTATATATACCTAGGAGTGGAATTGCTAGGTCATATGATAATTCTATAAATTTAATCTTATTTTATTTTTCAGATTCTGACTGTTCACTAACTTTCTTGCTCACTTTCTTTTTTGTTTTTTTCCCCAGTTTTAGTGAGGTACAATTGACAAATAAAAATTATGTACCCTTACAAGTACACAATGTGATGTTTTGATCTATGTATACACTGTGAAATGTTTAGCGCAGTCGAGCTAAATTAACATATCCCTCACCTTTCTTATTCACTTTCATTGCAGAAGTGACACGTGCTCATTTAGATTTAAGATTTAAAGGTCTGTAACTAAAAGGTCCACATAAGCTAATACTGAGGATCAAACAGCAGAATAGCTTAAGTGTAGAATACTGAGGGGCAGAGCTAAAGTTCCCAGGTTAAATATCAGAACATTTTTATTCATGAAAGTGGCAAAAGACATATAATGCAAAGTGATATGAATTGAGCAGGAGAAGACAGTAGGCCAGACCATGTTGTTAATCAACAGATTCAAATGGAATTAATTTCCTTCCTTCTGAAAACCAGCCCTCCACCTTTATTTCCCTCTTTGGGAAGCAAATCGACCTCCTCACAATTTCAGGAACTGGGAATCTTGGATTTTTCTGCTCTCCCCCCACATCTGATTGGTGACCATGTCACATCTGTGGAATATCTTCAAGGTCCTTGAACTCAACTATTTTCCCTTGCAATTGCCCCCACCCTGGTTAATGATAATATGATATTTTCCTTTTCTTTTGACTATGAACTAATTTCTAGAAATGTCTTTTCCTGCCTCTGGTTTTGCTTCCCTCTAGTTTAATCTATCCTAAAACTCGAAATTGATCAAAATCCACCCCCCTAATTTAAACCCAGTTGGGTCCCTGCCCCTGTGCCTCTCACCCCTTGGGCGGTGGAGAACCGTAGCAGGGAGGCTGCCAGACATGGCTCTCACTCATTCTCCCTCTCAGCATGAAGCTGGGGTTGCCAGAATCCCCTTTGTGGGGATCAGCCTCCCAGCGGCTGGGCAGGTCCCAGGTCTTTCCTTTGCTTCCCAGCACTTACTCACGGCCACCCCCAGCAAAGTGCTTCTGCCAGACGCACCTCCGCCTTTGTACCCGGTCCCAGTTCTAGAGGCCAGAGGCCAGAGGCCAGAAATCAAGGTGTCAGCGGGGTCATGCTCCTCCCTGAAAACTCCAGGGAAGGGTCCGTCCTGCCTGCTCCAAGGGTCTGGTGGTTCTCAGCGAGCCTTGGTGTTCCCTGGCTTGTAGATGTGTGACTCCGGTTTCTGTTTCCGTCACCTCGTGGCAGTCTTTTTGCACATCTCTGTGTCTTCCTCTTCTTATAAGGACACCAGCCACCCTGGACTACAGGCCCACCCTAATGACCTTATTTTAACACGATTACATCTGCAGAGACCCTATTTCCAAATAAGGTCACATTCACAGGTACAGGGGTTAGGACTTCAACATGTCCCTTAGGGGGGTGCAATTCAACGCGCAACAGTGCTGAAGGCACTTTAAGATCTAGAGAGCTCCACCTCCCCTCGAAGGGGCTGACCAGGCATCCCGGGGCAGGGGGATGAGAGGCCGCAGGCCCTCCGCTTCCTGAGAGCATCACAGGCTCCCAGCAATGGGCCAGGATCCCCTGGACCCAGCCCCTGCGCTGCCCTCGCTTGGCTGCTCTTTCTCAGCCGCAGGACCTGGCTGGCCCTATGCTTGCTGGCCGCTGCTTCCTGGCCCTCCCTGGCATTGGGTCGGCCTCACCACAGCAGGCCAGCGAGCACACTAGAGCGGGTAGGGTCATCTTTCCAGAGCACACTTCAAACACCGTGGCTGCCTATCGTCCAAAACCTCATCCGAGTTCCTCTGCGTCCCGCCAGTCTCTGCTCCCGTCTGATCTCTCCCTCTGGGTTCCAGGAGATTAATGTCCCTCTTGCCTTATTTGGGAAATACTCTTCTCTCCTTCCCTCTAGCTTTTCAAATCTTACTCCTCTTGTAAAGCCCAGTTCTAGACAGAACCTCCTCACCTGGTTTAAAAATGGACTTTATTTTTTAGAGCAGGTTTATGTCCACAGTAAAATTGAGCAGAAAGCACCCTCCTAATATGCCCATCTTCATTGTAGAGATAGGTGGGGTCATCCTGTCAGGCACGCCTCCTTAACCAACATATAATTTTTGTTTGTTTTAACTGGGACATTATAAGAACATAAAAGGGTTAACTGAGCTGGGCTCAGTGGCCCACACCTGTAATCTCAGCAACTCAGGAGGCTGAGGCGGCAGGATCACTTGAGGCCAGGAGTTCAAGACCAATCTGGGTAACATAGCCAGACCCCGTCTCTACAAAACATTAAGAAAATAAAAAAATAGGCAGGTGTGGTGGCGTGCGCCTGTAGTCCCAGCTACTCAGGAGGCTGAGGCAGGAGGATCCCTTGATCCCAGGAGTTCGAGGCTACGATTGTGCCACTGCACTCTAGCCTGGGTGACAGAACAAGACCCAGGCTCTAAAGAAAAAAAAAAAAAGTGTTAACTGAGGAAAATCAAATCCACACAATGGAATAAGTTGCATAGCATGTGCTTTGGGAAAACACTCTCAGACCATGGTTTCCTCCAAACTCCACACCACAACAATCGACACAGGAGACTTCTGTGACCAGAAGTGGGCATTTCCCCACACACCAGGCAGTGGACCCCAGCAAGGTGTCCTCTATTGAAATTCTGCCACTATCTACCCTGTGACAGCCTCACGTCCCACAAGCTGAGGGCTCAGTCCCCAAGACTGGCCCCTCCTTCCCACCAGTCACAAGTCGGGGCCTCTGAAACTTCTGACCAACTAGCTTCCAGTTGGGGTTCCCAAGACCCCCTCTTTGGGTTTGGTGAATTTGCTAGAGCAGCTCTACAGAACTCAGGGAGACATTTATTGTGTTTACTGGTTTATTACAAAGGATACAAATAAACAGCCAGATGGAGAAATACACAGGGTGAGGGGCCCGAGCACAGCAGCTTCTGCCCTGTGGAGTTGGGGTGCATCACCCTGTCCTCTTGGGTTTCATGGAGGCTTCATTACATAGGCATGATTGACAACCGTGTAGAAATGTGATTGGACAAAATTCCCATGATCTGAACCCAGCAAGGCCTGTCTGTTCAGATTCTTCTGCTCTCTCTGTGCAGCATTCCTTCCTCCAGGATGTGGGGCAAGATCCTCTCTGGAATGAAGGTCTTTTGACTCCTCATCAGACGAGAGTCCTGCCTTGGACAGGTAAAATGAGGGCAGGAGAAAGTCAGAGAGATTCTGTCTCCTGAGGCCCAAAGTGCCCCAACATTATAACAAGGAAATGGGAGTTATGAACCAGGAACCATAGTGAAAACCAATGTATATGTCATCACGCAGCATGTTTTACTCAGACATACCAGACTTTTTTTTCCCCCCCAACTCAGAGTTGCACTCTGTCACCCTGGCTAGAGCGCAGGAGCATCATCATAGCTCACTGCAACCACAAACTCCTGACCTCAAGTGATCCTCCCGCCTTGGTCTCCCAGAGTGCTAGGATTATAGCCATGAGCCATCTCGCCTGGCCAGACATACCAGATATTGCCAAATAATATGCAGGTAAATTACAGTGTGTTTCAGCTGTGAACGCCAGGGTCTTGTCACTGGGATTACACAGCAAACGATGGTCAGGGAAACTTCTCTGTGCACATCCTGTCGGGACGTTCCTCTCTCTAGAGCCTGATGCCTTGTCACTTTGTGGTACTCTCCTGGGCCTCACACCAGTGCACATTGCCACACCGATTCCTGAGGGTGCACGTGGAACTTGGGCTCGTAATCAAAGAGAATTCTCAGCTTCTCTGCTATTGTTCAAGGTTCAGACTAAAGATGGCCAAGTTTTCATCAGCTGTTATTTCTGTAACTCTAGCTATTCCTCTTTCTTCTTGCAAGAGGAGATTTTACAAACTACACAAATTTGCAGGCGTGACCCTCCAATTCTGCAAAATTCTTATTAATGATGGGCATACCTGTGTCCTCAACAAGGTTCTAGAGCTTACCTACTCCATGCCCATTTACCTACACATGGATTGCAAGTTCTTCTGACATCTCAGACTGACTCAACTTTTTCCTAGAACATCAACAGCACAGGTGAAAACACTATCTCTACCAGCTCCCATCAGAATCCAACAGATTCAATTCCACCTAGTTCATCTTCCTGTTTATTAATGCTTAGCCTATTTGATTTGCTTAGAACTTTAGAATTTTTCATGGAAGTTTCCATTTATCTCAAAGATTTAAAGTGATACAGGCAACAATAATTTTAGAAAAATCACATTGCTTTTTCACCACTAATAATGATTTAGAATTGTAGGTTAAAGTTTTTAACCCCTTAATGTTGATGGGTTATTTTTTGAGTGAGTTAGGAGTTCCTCCAGAGATACTCTGGTTTGGGGCGCTGATTCCATGGAGCTTTATGCACTGAGTGACTTTTCCAGGGTCACATAAGACTGAAGCCATGGCTTCCTGCAGCGTCCCCCTCTACAGCACAGTTCCAGCTCAGAAAGGGCATTTGCATGAACAACCTTTGACACGTTTGTCAAAGCTTGTTTAGTGAGCTATGCTTTTGTTAAAGTTGCCGTAAGTTCTCTTAATAACATTAGTTATCATGAATACATGGAGAAGATGCTCTCAGAGGTCGGTAAGAGATGTTTTATTTTATCCTAACATAAACCACTCTGGCCAATAAGCTTCTGATCAATTTAGTTTCACGTTGGAGACTCAGAGAATTATGAAATATTCAGGCATGCTGAAAAGCAACAAGCCCTCCAAGTCTTCATTTTTGTGAAAGTTTCAGAGCATCCTGAGGGTTTTCTTAAACTTGTAAGTGCTAGGACCCTTCAGACTTTCTGTTTAGGTATGAACTAGTCACTCTCCTCCCAGGCTTCCGGGAGACAGTTAGCAGAGCTGGGTAATTGGACGACAAAGTGCAGACAGCCAGATGTGACAAGCCCATCTGGTGTCTGGCCTGATTCTAACTGCTCCCTGGGCATCCTTGGGAGCTTGAGAAAGGAAGTGCACGGGCTCCAGATGTGGGGGGAGCTGATACAGGAGCCACAGATCCCAGGCCCCTCTTGTTGTTTTGATATGTTTAGCTTCCGGGGGGAAAAAAGTGAGTTAAGAAGTGGGGAATGGTGATTAATGAACTGCTAATTTGTTCTCACATTTATTGTTGGGGCTACTGGGTACCTGTCAGTCATGTGAAAGGTTCTGAAGATTATAGACAAAGATATTTTTGGAAACATTTGCTTTTAGAATTAGTCGGTTTCAATTGTTTTAAACACTTATTTTTATTAGCTTTATTGAGATATTATTCATATACCATATAATACATTGACTTAAGATTTACAGTGCTTTTTGGTATAGTCAAGGGAATGTGCAACCTCACCACTGTCAATGTCAGAACTTTTTCATCATCCCCAAGAGAAACTCCCCATTAGCAGGCACTCCCCATTTCTCCCTAAGTCTCCCCAGGCGACCAGTAATTTACTTTCTACTTCTATGAATTTGCCTATTTCATACCAATGGAATCATACAATATTCAGTATTTTGTGGCTGAATTTTCACTTGGCATATTTTCAAGGTTCATCCATGTTACATGTTGGAATGAAGCACCGGCAGATGGGATACGAAAAAGGGCCAACTGGGGCGAGCTTAGAGAAGGGACTTTTATATAAAGATATCGATTGTATAACAGAAACCAACACATGATGATGAAACACCCAGGCGAAGCTGCTATCACAGCATGGTGAACAGGGAGGAAGCAGTTACTGGAAACTAGCTACAGGGAAGGGCTGCTCCAATATGGCTTTGGGGAGAGGAATGTAGCCACTGCCAACGTGCAGTCTGGCAAGGAGAAAGCTGGAGGAATGATACCTCCACTCTCTTTCGTCCCACCCTGAACCCAACCAAAGCCAAGGAAAAGAGGACCTGGCTGATGAAGTGCGTAAGGACAACCTCTGGGGCCACAGAATGAGGAGGAGATGAAGAAGGGTGGGTTGGGGATCTGACCGAGATATCCAGTGAAGTCACTAGGGTGACAAGTCAGACCTTTTTCCCTTGTGGTGGGGGAGCAATTTACACTAAAGATAATTCCCTCATCACGGCTTTTAACTTTCTTCCCCAGTTGCCATCCCTTCACCCAGGACTCCCTGTCCCCCTACTATGTAAAATTTGATCTCTCACAAGGTTCAGTTCAGAAGCCACCTTCTTCTTGCTGCCGTTTGTTAGGTCTATCTCGTTCCCTGCTCCACGGTTCCCAGTGTCAAGACTGAGTCCTGGTACTGAGCTGAGCTGATGACAGAGCGATTACAAATGCAAAATAATCCCAAACAGCTTATTCCAGGAAAGAAAGAAACTATACGAAGTGAAAGTAAAGAAGGAAGCTACCCAAGGTCAAAATACGTTCCAGAGAGAGGAACAGGTCAGTCTCCCCAAGTGCAGAAAGACATCGAGGACGCCCCGGTGGTTTCCTTTTACTGGCCTGGTCGGGGGCGGGCTTACAGGAGGTGGAGGATACCAAATGGTTGCCAGGTGCTCTGCGTTTTCCTGAAGTCCCTTCCTCTGATTGGTCCCTGGCTTCTCCATCCCTAGGAACTACACCCCCCACCTGCACATTTGATCCCTACCTAACATATTCCTCATAATTGCTCAGATGTGATCACCCTCCTTGGAAGTCCTACTGGAGATCAAACTACCCACAAGGTGATTCTACCTTTTATTGTTATTTACAGATACCTCATATGACTCGCTGTGCAATACGCTCTTGAAGCAGAGCCATTTCATTTACCTCGTACCTCCTGCAGAACCTGCAGTGTCCTAATATTACACAGTGTTTCAGCTCAGATGGATGAACAAATAGATTTAGGATCAGGAATGATCGAATCTTCTTGGAATCTGCTAGTTGGAAGGGTCCTCAATGCCCTTCCCTTTTTAACTTTGCCATTTCGTGCTGCTACTCAGCAAAGCCTCTGCCTTCAGGTGGGGACACTGTTGGTAGCCTACTGAGCCTTTTCCTTCCTCTAAACAGAGCCCTGATTTTGTTCAAGCCTCCATCTTCCCCTTAGCAGCCAAGTATCAAAAGGAAAGCTTACCCTGAGCTGGAATAATTTAAGGGTAATGTGTTCTCTTTTGCCAGGAATTGGTTTAGCAATGGACACGTGACCAAGTTCTGGCTGCAGAGCCTCCAAGAGAGAGGTTTGCTTAAGATTTTCAAGAAGGACCTTCCTCCCTCTTTAGAGAGAAACTCCAGTTGTTGCTGGCAGCCACTTTATAGCTAGGAGGAGAACCAGCCTCAAGATGAAGAAGCCAGTGTGGATTGCAGAGCAGAGGTCTGGAAACCCGGGCTCTTGCTGACGTCATTGAGGGCAACCTGAAGTCTGCTTTATCTCTGAACTTCACTTGTTATGAATAAATATATTTCCTTTTTGGAAAGACCTTTGAGTTGGGTTTTCTGTTATTCTATGTCTGAAAGCAAGCCCCATACACCCTGCCGTTGTTTGCTGCTTCAACTCTGCTGATATAGGAGCCAAAATATCACTGAAGAGCCCTGTGAATGTTTAGACTAGCTCTGTGCCCAGGAATGAAAGAATGCTTCATGGCAGTGAGATCCTGTCGAGCCTGAAATATTATATATCATTTTACTAGTAGCTCGTACTCTGGAGAATGGGAGTATTTCTTCTAGAATTTTGTTTATGTGAACCTGATTTTTTTGAAAAAACAGTGTTAAAGATGTTTTCTATTCCAAACACACAAAAAAACCTTTTGCTTCTTCAAGGTAAGAATGAGCCTTAATCTCTGAACCAAGGGTAAGATCAGTAACAATATTTGCCAAAGAAAAGCCATGTTTACCGAAGGGACTTTTCTACCCAGAACTCTTAGCAGGACTTGATGTTTCACCAGAGGGAGGAAACAGGGCTATTTATACAGTAAATTGACAAGCCAAATTCACAGTGAGATTTGTTTTGCTTTTCCTTGCAATTTAGATGGCAAGTCAAAGCCAGCTCTGAAGTGAGTTCCAGTCCATGTAGAGTGATTATTGGAGGCACTTCAGTAGGCCAGGGGAGGGGGCTCATTATTGACAGAATTTCTGGTCATTTAATTTGTAATTTCCAGGTAGCTGTCTTTCTGGGAAGAAAGATCTCATTTTCCTCCAACTATCTCTTTAAGCAGGAATGGACAAAAACTTTTGATTGGAGTTTGAGAGGCTGGGAGATGATGCATTGGAAATAAAAGCAGGGACTGAAGGCCATTTTGTGGGGCCCTGGTGGCTGAAGAACTGAAAAATAATCATCAACAATTTATTAAGAAAGGGAGAGAATGAAGGGGTTTGGAGCCAGGAAAGGAGGAAGAAAAACGTGTTCAGAGTAAGAAAGTATATAGGAATATAACAACAGAAGAAGAGTCAGGCTCATCAGGGTACAATTAAAGAGACATATTCAAACCTGATACGCTTTTATCTGGCGACAGACAAAAAATATTTTTATTGGTGGTTCCTAAGTGGAAATATCCTGCAGGACTTTATTTTTTATTATTATTACTTTTTAAGGCTGGTCAAAATAATGAATGATTCAAAAACTACAAGCAGCGGATTTCTCTGGTTATATTTACCGAAAGGCTGCGGTGTTCTGGTTAGTCAATGAGCACCTGCTGCCTACAATCAAGCAGGAGGGATTTGTTCCTTTTCTAAAGTCCTGTAGTTACATAAAACCGATCCTCTAAGTAGTCCTTTTGTCTCTTTTTATCAGTAAATAACATTCTGGAGAAAGTGACCATTGCTTCCCGACATGTGTGGGAGACCAGAATATGTCACCCCGAAACATGAAAGATTGTTGAGCTGAAGACAAGAAGAAACAGACTCAGGAAAGCTCTCTGCGTTTCCTTCCTTTGCCTAAACACAGGCATAGATTTACAGAGAGGAAAGGTGCCCTGCCCTGTCCCCTACCAGGGAGAACAAAGCTTAGCCACAGAAAGCAACTTCAGACCATTATCTGCCTGGAGGCGGTTCCGGAGGAATCTGCATGAAAAAGCTTTACTAACTAGCTTTTTCTGCCAGTCATTTGCCTTCCCCCAAGGTGCCACCCCTAGAGACTCAAAGTCCTTTTCCTTTGTCTTGTCACTTCTCTAAAAATTTACTGTTCTTTGTTGGAGACGCTACTAGGGCTGGAATTCAAAGCCCCCTCTTTGAGAACTACTCTTTCCCTGGGTGTCTCTTATATATATGTATGAAATTGTTACGCTCTTGCTAATCTGTCTTTTATGAGAGGGGTCCATTCCAATGAAGAACCTATGAGGGTTAAGGAAAAAATTATTTTTCTTCCTCTACACATAGTTTTGTCTGTCTGCTCCATAAATTTACTTTTGTAATATCAGTGTTTCTCAAAGTGGTCTGTGGGCTACCAACTTCAGCATCCCCTGGGATGCTTGTTAAAAGGTATTATTGTCAGGCTGCACAGCCACTGGAATGACCAGAATCGCTGGGGTGGGGTATTTTTTAACAGTACCCGACTTTTTACAAATTCTAATGTTGACAAACACTGGTCTAGATTTTAAGTTTCTTGAAACAAGATCCATGTCATTTGATTTTGTTACCTTTGGAGGGCAGAAGGGGGAGCAGGAGTGACTCCATGACAGGCTGAATCTCCTGCACAGGCCTAAGTTTCGGTTTCCCCAAGACGGGTGGGCCTAAGTCACGAGTTCCTGGGACGGGTCCTCCTCTTCCCGCCCAATGACTCTGCAAAACAGCTGGAAAAGTATTGGGACGTGGAGCACCTTGGAGCCAACCAATCAGGAGACAACTCGATCAAGCCACCTTTGAAGGAGCAAATGAACTAAGGGGGGAGGGGGAGTGGTGTGCCCAGCGTATGTAACCTACTGAAAAGCATAAAAGCTTAGTTTTTACCCCAGGGCGGGCTCCTAGTTCGTAAAGAGACCACTGCGTTGGTGCTCTGGGACTTGGACCCTGGCTCGAGCCAGCCAATAAACTCTTTTGCCTTTTGCAGCCTTGGACTCTGCCACTCTGTTCCTGGGGCTGAACGGGGAACTGGTTCTAACACCTTCTAACACCTAGCACATAGAAGGTGCTAAATAAGTAATTTTTGGAGGAATGAATCTAAGAAAAGTGAAACCGTCTAAAAACTTGGCCTCCAAGTTCCTTGCTGTCCTGTCCCTGGCCTCTCTGCAGAGCAAGCCTTACCTGTCTGTTCATAATCTTCTGTTTCTTGGGATTTGTGGTGGTGACGGTAGATGCAGCCATGAAGACCCTCGCAGCCTGTCCTGTCCAGATGATTCCCACAGCGTGAACGTAGCTGGGCCTGTCCTCTCGAGCCTGGCTCACAGGCCGTCCTGTTCATCCTACGAATTACCCAGTATGATTTCAATAAATTCCCTTTCTCCTTATATTTGCCAGTGTAGTCCAGTTTGGCCAAGACACAGTATACACACAAGGTATTTGAATAGTAAGAATTTAATTTAAAAAATGTTCATTAGGTAAAAATGTATTTATTATGAGATTATGAAAGAATAAAAAGAGAACTCAAAGGTATCACGGAGGTAACAACTGCAGCTTCCACTCCTGGGGCTGGAGAAACAAGAAGCGAGGGGAATGTGTAGAAACTTAGGGAGGTGGCCCCAGGGAGCTAGAACTCTGAGCTGGGGGCACCGCTCCGCCAGTTCTGGTGTGTGTGAGGTGCGCGGAAGGAGGTCAGTTCTGCAAGTGCTGGAGAAACTGACAACTTCCAACCAACTCAAATGCCCCTGTGCAGAGGAGATGCTGCTGCCGGGGTGAAGAGGCACCACTAGCGCTAGCGAGGGACAGAGAACAGGCAGAAGAGGCCCTTCCTCCTCCACCAGCCTTGAGGGTTCCCTTTTCTCCCCTGATTGCCAAAGGCCAACTTGGCCCCAGTGGCACCAAGCTGTGGGTGGAAGGGAGGGTGTGGAGCTGAGAGACAATGGCTTAGCGATCAGCACAGCCCGAGTTGGTATTTATTCAAATGAGTTGAAAACTCAGGTCCTTGCAAAAACTTCCACATAGTTGTTTACAGCTGTTTTAGACAGAATTTCCCAAACTTGGAAGCAACCAAGATGTCCTTTCAGTAGGTGAATGGATGAACTATGGTACATCCAGACAATGGATTATTATTCAGCACGAAAAAGAAATGAGCTGTCAAGCCATGAAAAGACATGGAGAAACTTCAATGCATAGTACACTAAGTGAAAGAAGCCAATCTGTAAAGGCTACTCACTGTATAATTACAACTATTTGGCATTCTGGAAAAGGCAAAACTATGGAGACAGTGAAAAGATCAGTGGTTGCCAGGGGGCGGATTTTTAGCACAGTGAAACTACTCTGTATGATGTTGTAATGGGGGATACACATTTTGCATTTGTCCAAACCCATAGAATGTACAACACCGAGAGTGAGCTCTAATATAAACTATGGACTTTGGGTGATAATGATGTGTCAATGTTGGTTCATCAGTTGTCACAAGGGTACCACTCTGGGGCAGGATGTTGATAGTGAGGAGGTTGTGTATGTGCGGGGGCAGGAGGTATATGGAAATCTCTACTTTCCACTTAATTTCATTGTGAACCTAAAATAGCTCTAAAAATAAAGTTGATTAATTAAAAAATATATTAAAAAATCCACATTTCAGTGAAGATAGTTAATTCTTTTTTCATACTCAAAGGCATCAACTGCAGAATAGGGATTATAACTCTGAAATGTTTAATGTTAATCTAAAATCTATTTGGTGTGAACTAAAATAAAATTTTAAGGCTCACCCCCCTACCGGCTGACTAAATGGACCCTCTCGTGGCCAAAGGAATATCCTAAAACTAAATTGCCTGCCAGGGGGAGGGAGGTCAGACATGTCTCGTCATGTCCCCCTCCCTTCTTGGGGACATCCTTTGTAACCTATTAACAAGCCTAAGGGTATGCAAGACAAACCTACACAACACATCTATGTCTGGTGGCTTATCTCTGATAAACAGCAATTATGTTAAAACATTTCAAGCCTTTAGACAAAGCTTCATGTCTTCAACCAATTACAAGCCAAAGAATCTTTAAACTCACCTATAACCTCTAAGCCCCCCCCCCCAGCTTCGAAATGGCCCACCTTTTTGGGGTAAACCAATGTATGTCTCCCACGTATTGATTTATGACTTTACCTGTAACCACTGTCTCCCTAAAATGTATAAAACCAAACTGTAACCCAGCCACACCGAGTCCACTTGCTCAAGGCCTTTTGGGCGTGGCTCCGGGTCATGGTCCTCATATTTGGCTCAGAATAAACCTCTTTAAAATTATTTTACAGAGTTTGGCTTTTTTCTGTTGACATTGGAAAAAAATTTTAAATTGTACACAACCTGTTGTAATTTGTAGTTAATAATTTTCTTGCTAATATTCCCAGTCACTTGTGACAATGGTTAATCATTGGTCAATGTGATAAATTTAATGGTTATGACCTGGATAGGCCAAAGCATCCTTTCATAACATAAAATCTAATCAGCTTTAACACCAAGGTAGTCAAGAATACCGTGGGTTAAAAAAAAGCAAACAAACAAATGACCCGGTAAATGTTTCGAAACTATTAAGTGAAACCTGGTGTTCACTGTTACTTGTTTGGGACTTCTGGCTTCTCAGAGTCCCTAAACATTCCTAGGGCCAACAGCGGTCACATGGGGAAGCCCTCGCTGATGTCTCATGTCAAAAGGAGTGGCCCTGAGTGTAGGCTGCACTTGCTGTGTAGGTTCCTGGACCACGACATTAACAAAGATGTCATCCTTTTGAATAGAAGCCAAATGATCGCAGCACTCGTGTGCCAAACCTTACTCTCTAAGGATATATCTGACACATTGAATTCTATCACATTTTTTCTAAACCATTTGGTTGGATTGTAAGTATGTCTCCTATAAAGTCTCACCCTCCTTCTCCCAAGCAAATCAAATGATAACTGTATTGCTTTGTACGTGGGTGTCATCCCAGTCACCCTTACTGGTAAGTTGGCACAGTCCTTCCTCTGACTTCATTTCCAGCGAGCATCTCTCTGGGCTCTGACCCTTTCCGGTCCGTCCCAGCTGGGAGTTCCCCTGCAGACTGGCTCTTTCCCCCCTCCCCACCCTGGCTTCACGCTCAGCCTTCCCCAAATGCATTAGATGCTGAGTCAGAGGAAAAAGCACTTTGACTTTAAATCAACATTTTAAATGAAATGTAACTTAAAATTTTTTATTATAAAAGCAATATATCTTCTCTATTTAAAGAAATTCAGAACACTCTAAATTTTGAAAAAATAACATGCAACCCATAGTGCCATGTTGGGAGCCAGCTTAGCCTTATGCAAAACGCCATCTTATACAAAGCGCCATCTTAAGCTTACATACTTCTTCTTCCTCCCTCTTGCACAAAGAAAGCGCGCGCAAAGCCTGTAACACCCCTCCCACTCCCTCGTCTCATATCACATCACCGCCCTTCCTCCTATCAGAAGCTGCCACGTGTTCTTATTCCTGCCCTCCCCCGTTACAGTGCATATAAGCAGCCACCCAGCAATAAAATTTTGGGGCTTGATCAGAATCTTGTCTTGCCCCCATTTTGTGTGTCTCTTGTCTCTTTTCTTTCACCAGCAGCAGGTAGTCCTCCTCGCACCCCTGCGTTGTATGCCCCGCTGGTCGGGACATAAACTGGCGCCCAACGTGGGGCCCGAGGCACGGAACAGCGCTGTTGGCACCTACTCAGAAGACGCCCCGGCCGGGCACCCCCTGAGAGCTCGCTTGGAGCCCGTGAGCCATCAGCCCACGGGATAAGACTCCGCGATTGCACCCCCTGAGCCCGAGAGCTCGCTTGGAGCCCGTGAGCCATCAGCCCACGGGATAAGACTCCGCGATTGCACCCCCTGAGCCCGAGAGCTCGCTTGGAGCCCGTGAGCCATCAGCCCACGGGATAAGACTCCGCGTTGATCGTCGCTGGATTGGCCGCCCCAGCGGACATCGGAACGGTGAGTAGGTGATCATAATGGGACAAGAACTGAGCTCGCATGAGCTCTTCCTTAATGGTCTTAAGGATTCCCTCAAGGCACGCAGAATTAAGGCTAAAAAGAAAGATTTACGTAGTTTTTTTAGTTTCCTGGCTGATGTCTGTCCCTGGTTCCCTCAAGAGGGCACCATTGATCAAAAGTGCTGGAGACGGGTTGGTGACTGCCTCAATGACTATTATCGCACCTTTGGCCCTAGCAGGGTCCCTGTGTCTACCTTTTCCTACTGGAACTTAATTAATGATATTTTACAAATTCATTCTCAAGATTCGGACATTAAACATATAATCCAGACGGGCGAAGCGGCTCTTAAAGCCAGCTCTCGCCCCCCCTCGGCTTGCCACTCGGTTACCATAAGTATGCCGGAAGAGCCTGACAACTCCAATATTGAACCCCTCAAAGAAACTCTCAAAAAGGTCCCAAAATTATACCCTCCCCTCACTTCCTCCCCTCCTCACGATGATCAGCTCCCTCCTGAGGACCAGGAAGTCTTAGACGACCAGGCGGCTCATTACCATGATGAGGAGGACCCCTGGCGGCTTACTGCGCCAGTTCTTCATCCGTTACCCTCCGCTCCCCACAACCCCCCCCCCATCACTTCCCTCAACCACTTCCGCCGTTTGAAAACCTTTTACGCCCTGCGCCCGAGGCACGTCCTCCAAATGACCCCCCGCCACAAATAAATTCTTCTCTAACCCAACAAATTTCCTCCCTTAGGGAAACACTCCGACAAAAACGGGAACACATTAGCGTAGTTAAAGAGCTTAGAGCCCTCGAGAGTGAGCTCGGCTCACTTCTTCTCAGCAACTCTAGTACATCATCCAAGAAACAAAAAATTCCCGATCTGCCATTGCTAGCCTTTCCAGTTACATGAAGTCGCGCCCCCAGACCCCCTGATCAAGATAACATAGATGAGGAAGAGAGAGAGGAACAAGAAAACCCTGACTCCCAGGACCCGCCCTCTGCGGAGGAGGCCTCTGACACAGAGGAGCCTGAGGGTGACTCTTCCCATAATTCAGGACAAAAATATCGCAGACTCAATCTTAAACATCTTAAAGATCTAAAGAGTGCGGTCAGTTTATATGGGCCCACTGCGCCCTACACCATGGCACTTCTTGAGGGCCTTAGCGACCGATGGCTAACACCAAATGATTGGCTCATGCTAGCTCGTGCCACCCTTTCCGGGGGTGATTTTGTCCTCTGGCGTACCGACTTTGTAGAAAATTGCCGAGAAACAGCACAACGCAATGCAGAAAATAGAACTTCTAGGACCTGGACCAGAGACAAACTTTTAGGAAGACCCCCTTACCAGACTAATGAAATACAAGCCGCCTTCCCTCCGGGGTTACTAGCCCAAATTCAAAATGCTGGCTTGAAGGCCTGGCGCCGTCTCCCGCCTAAGGGGTCCGCCACCACATCCCTAGCCAAAATCCGCCAGGGCCCAGATGAACCATACTGTGACTTTATCAGTAAACTGACAGATGCAGCAGAACGACTGGTTGGGGAAGGCGAAAACGAAAGTGTTTTTCTTAAACATCTAGCTTACGAGAACGCCAACCCCGCCTGTCAGGAAGCAATTCGCCCACACCGTAACGGCTCTCTTGCTGACTATATCAAATTGTGTTCAGGAGTTGGGACCTCCCGCTCCATCGGTGTTGCCATCGGGGCGGCCCTACAACCCTTTGTCACCGCTGCCACCCATAAACCCCAACAAACAAAGACCTGTTTCACGTGTAAACAGCCTGGCCACTTCTCCCGAGAATGTCCAACAAAACCTCAAAATACTTCCCAAAATAATGTCAGGCAACCCCGACCCCCTCCTTCCTCTGTCTGTCCTCGCTGTAGGAGAGGGAAGCATTGGGCATTTGATTGTTATTCTAAAACTGATATCGATGGGAACCTTCTCCCCAAGACGCAGGGAAACTTCAAGAGGGGCCAGCCCCTGGCCCCATCCCCGGGACAGAACCTAGGGGCAGTACGGTTCGTCCCCCCGAGGCAGGCTTCCCCCGCCCAGGAGTTAGCGTCCTCCAGCGAGCCACCCCCGGAAGTGCAGGCCTGGACCTCTGTGCCGCCACCGACACAATATTAATCCCTGAATACGGTGTGCAAATACTCCCCACAACTGTTTTTGGCCCCATGCCCCCGGGAACTTTTGGTCTAATCCTTGGGAGAGGGAGCTCCTCCCTCGCAGGCCTGACTGTTGTCCCTGGAGTTATAGATAATGACTATGAGGGACAAATCAAGATTTTAATATCCTCATCCTCGGGTCCAGTCCCCATTAAGAGGGGTCAAAGACTGGCTCAACTACTCATATTACCTTTAAATACTCAGAATAGTAGCTGTTCTCCCTATCCCCGCTCTCATTCCGCCTTCGGCTCTTCCAACGCCTATTGGGTCCAACAAGTTACTCCCGATAGACCATTATTGACCCTATTTTTAGAAGGCAAAAAATTTGAGGGATTGATAGACACAGGGGCTGATGCTACCGTTATCTCAGAGACACACTGGCCTTCCTCCTGGCCTTCTAAGACCTCCTATACCCATCTCCAAGGTATTGGACAGTCCACCAACCCTAAACAAAGTTCTAAAATTCTAACATGGACTGATACTGAGGGAAACACAGGAAAAGTTCAGCCTTACATCATTCCAGGGATCCCCGTCAATCTCTGGGGGAGAGATATATTATCACAACTAAAAGTTATCATGTGTAGCCCAAATGAGGTGGTGACTAATCAAATGTTAAATCAAGGGTTCCTTCCCGGCCAAGGGCTAGGAAAAAACAACCAAGGTATTACAAAACCTATTGTAGTCACACCCAATATCAATCGACAAGGACTAGGCAACCAAAATTTACCCTAATGGCCGTTGATCTTCCTGCACCCCATGCGGACAAAATAAAATGGAAAACAGATACCCCCGTCTGGGTAGACCAATGGCCACTGACTGAAACTAAGTTGGCTGCAGCAAAAATGTTAGTGCAGGAACAACTAATGGCTGGCCACATTGAACCCACCACATCACCGTGGAACACACCTATATTTGTCATAAAGAAAAAATGCGGAGCATGGAGATTACTCCAAGACCTAAGAGAGATCAACAAAACGATGTTCTCCATGGGAGCCCTACAACCTGGACTCCCATCCCCTGTGGCTATTCCATCTAACCATTCCAAAATCATCATTGATCTCAAAGACTGCTTTTTTACCATTCCATTACACCCCCAAGATAGGGAACGCTTTGCGTTTAGCCTGCCTGTAATTAACTTCAAGGGACCAATGCAAAGGTTTCAGTGGAAAGTGCTCCCGCAGGGCATGGCCAACAGTCCTACTCTATGCCAAAAATATGTTGCACAAGCCATAGATCCCCTTCGGGACTGATGGCCTCACATTTATATTGTGCATTACATGGATGATATTCTTTTAGCAGGCAAAACTACCTCTGAGGTACTCAGTTGTAGTGCCCACTTGCAAAAGGCCCTTACTGCCCTTGGGTTACAAATTGCTCCCAATAAAATACAATTAAAAGATCCCTATTATTACTTAGGTTTTGAGCTCAACACTACTGCCATCACTCCTCAAAAGGTGCAGTTAAAAACCCATCACCTGCGTACTCTTAATGATTTTCAAAAATTCCTGGGAGATGTTAATTGGTTACAGCCCTATCTAAAACTAACCACAGGAGAACTTAAACCTCTTTTTGATATTCTTCAGGGCGATGCTGACCCTTTGTCTCCACGCACTCTTACCCCTCAGGCACAGCATTCACTCCAACTCTTGGAGACAGCGATACAAAGCCAGCAGGTTACATTTTTGTCCTATAGTCAACCCTTTTCCCTAATAATTTGTGCCACCCCGTACACTCCTACTGGGGTCCTATGGCAACAGAGCCCTTTATTATGGTTACACTTACCCTCTTCTCCAAGTAAGGTCTTACCCACCTATACTGATCTAGTTTCAAAATTAATAAGACTGGGAAGAGAAAAGAGTCGTCTACACTTTGGGAAAGATCCTAACCACCTTGTTCTCCCCTATACTAAGGAACAATTACATTGGCTGATACAAAATGACGACTCTTGGGCTATTTCCCTGATCTCATTTCAAGGCCAGATTGACAATCACTACCCTGCCAATCGGCTACTCCAATTTTCTCGGCTGCACCCCTTTACATTCCCAAGGGTTACTTCATCTAAACCCCTGGATGGAGCAGCCTTAGTTTTCTCTGATGGCTCCTCCTCGGGCACGGCCGCTTATGTTATAAATGATAAAAAATATGTTCTTTCATCTCCATTTCGCTCGGCTCAGCTTGTTGAATTGTTTGCCATCATACAGGTTTTTAAGCTCTTGAACAATGAGCCCTTCAATCTATATACTGATAGTGCATATGTTGCCTCCTCTGTTCCCCTATTAGAGACAGTTCCCTTCATTAAACCCTCCACCAATGCGGTGCCTTTGTTTCAACAGCTACAGTTGTTGATCCTGTCACGGTCTAAGCCCTTTTTTGTTGGGCATTTGAGAGCTCATTCTGACCTTCCTGGGTCTCTCTCTCTTGGAAATGCACAGGCCGACTCCTTGACCCGAGCCTGTTTTGCCCTACTACAGGACCCCTTTAAAACTGCCCAGCAATTTCATAACCTCCACCACGTGAATGCACGCACATTGCGTCTTCATTTTAAGATTACCAGAGAACAAGCTAGAGACATTGTTAGAAACTGCCCAGGTTGTGTAACCTTCCTACCTTCGCCACACCTGGGCGTTAACCCTAAAGGTCTACTTCCAAATGCTATATGGCAAATGGACGTCACACACGTCCCAGAGTTTGGCAACCTAAAATATGTTCACGTCACGGTTGACACCTTCAGTGGCTTTATCCTTGCCACTCTTCAAAGTGGTGAGGCCACCAAAAACGTAATTGCTCATATCCTCCATTGCCTCACTGTTCTAGGCAAGCCTAACGTTCTTAAAACAGATAATGGTCCTGGATACACCTCTCAAAATTTCAAGACCTTTTGCTCCCAGCTACAAATTAAACACATTACTGGAATTCCATATAATCCCCAAGGCCAGGGTATCGTAGAAAGGGCTCACCAAACCCTTAAAAATACCATAAACAAGCTAAAAACCACCACTCTTTACCCCACCAAAGGTTCTCCACGTAACCTCCTTAACCATGCTCTATTTACTCTTAATTTTTTACACCTCGATATACAAGGGAAATCAGCCGCCGATCGTCATTGGCATCAAAAGACAAATGATCAATATGCTCAGGTTATGTGGAAAAATCCCTCGACCCTTAAATGGCAGGGTCCTGACCCGGTCCTCATATGGGGACGCGGTTCCGCTTGTATCTATGATACTCAAGAGGGAGGGCCTCGATGGCTACCTGAACGCCTAGTCAAGCCTATAAACCCCCCCCCAGAAAAATTAATTCAGCCAATCCAGGGACAAGTCCTTGAGAAGACTTGTTTTCTTCCTTGCAGGCAATGAAGCTCTGCCTCTTTATCCTCCTCATATGCTCCTCCTGTATATACGCCGGCTTCGGACCCCCGCCAAATCCGCAAGAACTCATAAGACTCCTCTATGGGAACCCCTGTGACTGCGGTGGAGGGAGGAATTTGCTTAGCCTTGCAGGAACGGTGCTGTTTCTATGCCAACAAGTCTGGCATCGTCGGGGACAAGATCAAAAAATTACAAGAAGATCTCATCAAACGAAGAAAAGAATTATTTGAAAACCCACTCTGGACCGGACTTAACGGACTTCTCCCCTACCTTCTCCCTATCTTGGGCCCCCTCCTTTGCCTCCTTCTGCTTATAACCTTTGGACCCTGGGCATTTCGCCATTTTACAGATCTCATAAAAAGACAAATTGATGCTATCCTTGCTAAACCTATCCAAATTCATTACCAACGACTGGCAGTAGAGGATGGTTTTGGTGAAGATTGCTACGGCTCCCTCCCTACGGGGACGACATGCTAACCAGAGACATGTCTACCCCCTCCCTTTACAGGAGAGGGGTCTGAGTACCGGGATGAGTGCAAAACAAAGTATTGCAAGGGAAGGTCACAAAAATTTCGACTTTCTCTGGGTATCCCTGAGAGCATGCCTGGCTTGCATAGAGGTTGGTATCTACTATTCTCTAGAATAAGTTCGGCTCTGCCTCTCCTCCCCAAAAGATACCAAGAGCCATCACTGGTGGGCACAGATGACCCACGGGAGGAGCCAGGCCCCTGCTCCCTCACCCGGTTAACGCTCACCTTCCTTCTTGTTTTAAAACAGAAAGGGAGGAGATGTTGGGAGCCAGCTTAGCCTTATGCAAAACGCCATCTTATACAAAGCGCCATCTTAAGCTTACATACTTCTTCTTCCTCCCTCTTGCACAAAGAAAGCGCGCGCAAAGCCTGTAACACCCCTCCCACTCCCTCGTCTCATATCACATCACCGCCCTTCCTCCTATCAGAAGCTGCCACGTGTTCTTATTCCTGCCCTCCCCCGTTACAGTGCATATAAGCAGCCACCCAGCAATAAAATTTTGGGGCTTGATCAGAATCTTGTCTTGCCCCCATTTTGTGTGTCTCTTGTCTCTTTTCTTTCACCAGCAGCAGGTAGTCCTCCTCGCACCCCTGCGTTGTATGCCCCGCTGGTCGGGACAGTGCCATTCATAGACAACTACTGCTAAGACTTTGGTGTATAGTCCAGTGATTTGATTAGATTCAATCGTATCTACCCTATAATGCTCCTCTCATTCACTTGGGAAGCTTCCTTTAAGAGATGGGACTGGGCAATGATAATTTTTTTCTCATTTTCTTTTAAGCACATATATGTCATTATCATTCATAGTCATCATTCAAAGATCAATTTCTTTGGTTCACATCAAATTGCCCCTGGCCTAGGATGTGTTTTCTTCTTCTTTTTAGTCTTTTAATGCTAAACAGACTTTCCCTGACATGGCCAGCCTGCAGTGAGTCCTTATGGACTTATGGACAGGCACATCACCCTCTTCCTGACCCTGCAGTTCATTCAGCTGTTCCCAGGGAAAGGTTGAAAAGTTCTATCTGCTCTTGAGTGACTGGCCACAAGATACCCTGAGCCTGGGGCCTGTGTCAATTCCAGGCACTCTGCCACAATCAGGGTGTGGGCAAATGGAAGGCACCAGGAACTGCAAAGTGGGAAGAGAGCAAATGAGTGCTGGAGGGCTAGGTGTGGAAGCCTGTGGTCCCAGTGGAACTGAACACCCAAGGCCGGAGGCAAATCCAAAGAGGGAGCTCATACTTTGAGTGCTTGTTTGAGGTTCTAGCAGGGGAGCACAGCTGCTCATGTACCCTTGACTGAAGATCAGTCCTCCTCTATCAGGGAAGGTCGTCTGGGGAAGGCCGTCCTCCTTGACAGAGCACGGAGCTTTAGGAAGGATGAGCATGGAGCAGTGAGGGAGGGGACACCTACTGGTCCAGCCAGATCAGCGGCTGAATCAACCCTGGTGGTCAATGGGGCGACAGATGTCACAGCCAGATCACCCTCACATCCGGCAGCTCATACTTTGACCCAAACTGTATGACTACCGGGAGGGGGATGTCTGAGTATTCAGGCAAGGCAAAGCTTGGGGTGAGTCGGTATCAAAGATCAAAGACAGGCAATGAATTAAAGGTCCAGGTCTTTAAAAACAGGGAGGGGGAACCAGGCCAAGAGAGAGGGGACAGGTGCAGGCCCCATGCCAAAGAGTGACCAAGATAGAGGCTTCCTGTGGACTTATCTCCAGAGCAAGATCTAGTCTGGGAGTCAAGCGGGCTCCTGAACTGAGAGAGCACAGAACAAGACTATTCCTTCTATCACAGTGGGGAAAACTGCACAGTTTTTGTGTTGGAAAAGCTCAGGTCAACATGACTCAGGTCAGACACAAGAATACTCAGTGGGCTGCTTTGCGAGGACTCTTCTCCCCAAGGAGATTCCAGGCCTCTTTGGGGGCAATGAGTCTGTCTCTGTCTCTCTCTTCTCTTAAATATCCTTAAGCCCAGTGCCCTGTCACACAGTAGATAGTCAAAAACATTTGTTGAATGAATAAATGAATGGATTCTCAAGAGATATTGATTGGCTAAAAACAGCAGTTTTTACATCTTAGAATCATTAGCTTACCTTATATCTCGCTGTGGCATATGATGGGTTAAATTGACCCTGATCACCTTGGAATAGATGCAAACAGTGACTGTCCTCCCACCCAGGCAGAGATCACTTCCGTGCCTTTCCCCACTGGGCAGGAGACTTCGCATTCACTTTCAGGGCCTGAAAATTCCCAGGGACACTCTTTGTAGCTGAGGCTTGTGAACTCCCACTTGCATTTTGGAAAAGGAATTACCTTCCCAGAATGCTGTCAAGGAGAGCAACAATTCACCACCATATTTAAAATCAAGTCATACGTATCCCCAGAGGCAGCTGGAGGATTCAGAAATAGGATGGGCACCTTCCTGACCACCAGATTGGCAGGACTACAAGTAAGGTCTCAGCTAAGTATGAAATGCCTGGAGCAAACTGGAGGTGAAAGAGGGGCCGCTGGCCTGGCCGGGGCAGTATAATGGGCAGCCCCTCCCTGAGCTCATTATCCCCACCTGCTCCTGTCTTCTCAGATTAGAATCCCAATGTGAGTTTACAGAAAGTCAGCTGGAGCTGGTCTTCCATGTAATTCAGATCGTGTTGCCCGCAGCTCTTAGGTACTTAAATAAACAGAAGGACTAATACTGCTATTGAAAATGTAATTAAGGGCATTCATTGTAAAGTAATAATGAATTACCTCACCCTCACCATATGGCCAGAACTGATTAACACCTAGAAAAAAATAATCTAAAAACCTCTAAAATGAGAATTAATGCTTCAAATCAGAATGAGAAACATTTTTTTGGAGATGGAAATAAAAAGTGGTTGGGAATTTACTAAACAAGAGGCACAAATAAAATATTGAGGATAACATCCCGAAAAATCTCATTTAGATGAGGCGAGATGTTTTTAGTGCAGAACCATACCACAAATACAAAAATAAGATTAGCAAATTGGAATTGTCATTAAATTGGATGATTTTTTTCGCTATTGTTTCTCTTACAATTATGAGGAATTCATGGAAGAGTCTCCATCTAGGCTGGCAGTTTCATAAATCACCAGGGATGGCCTTAGCATATCGACTGAAAATCTTTTTTCATAAATTACTAATTGAAATGCTCTTTGTTGTCAGGAAGATCATGCAGTGTGATTTAATCCCTTGGGATTAGCTAAAATGCTAGAAATGTTAGAATTTTTGGGTAGTGCCAAACAGGTTAGCATCGTGAAAGATGCCTAGAAGGAAGACAGGGTTGCTATTAAGGTAGTTTGCAGGAGCACCCTGGGGACTTAGGGAATACCTAGGGCTGGTCCTGGTACTTGGTTAGCATATGTGCCCTAGTGCCACGCGAGGAAGCATAGAGAAGCAGAAGGTGGGATACCTGCCCACCAGAATCCCTGAGATTACTCTGCGTACTGCTTAGGGAAAGTTTAATGGGCTCAACACCCCTCTTGAGGGAAGGCAAGAGAGAATCTTTTTTCTTTCCTGGAAATATTTCCATGGGTGGTGGGATGGCAGGGTCGTGATTACCTGCAACAGAGCTGGGGGAGCTGGGAGGGCAGGTGTTCCAAGAACTGGGCCTGGAAGCTTGGACCTGCAGCCATCAACTCAGGCCCTAGTTTTGCCTTTCTGTGTCTCTATCTTTGGCCACTAGAGAAGATGGACAAAACTCATAGTATTATTTCCTCAGCTGCTTCTAAAAAGGCTAAAGCTCTAAGTTAGGGACACCTAATGTTTTGGTCCAGCGCAGTGGACCCATGTGAGAGTAAATCAGAGAGTTCCCAGGTGGAAGAAGTCAGTCCTACACAAAGAAGCCACTGGGTTTGGGTGAGGAGTGAGATAGCTGGTCACCCTGGGGTGAAGAGAGCCAAGTGTATAAGCCCAGGTAGGAATCAGGGAATATCCGTGCGTTTCGGTGATTCGTACATCGGCAGTGACATTTCCTCTTGTCAGAGCTGAGAGGGGCTGCTGAGAATATGACCCCCTGGGGAAAGAGAACAAACTCTGCCTCTAGAACAGATCTGGATTCATCTACCGCTGCTGAATCTGAGCTCAGGGAGTCTGTGCCCCTCGTTCTCCAGGCAGTTTTTACACTAGATGATCTTCTAATTTCTTCTAATTGCTGTGACATGCAGTCTCCTCAGTGAGGGCCCCATTTGGGGACATGATCAGTCTCAAATCTGGTTCTGTCCCGAAGCCCCGTTGGAGGACTTCACCCTGAAACCCACGGACAAAGAAAGAAATCCTGCAACCCCCTAATTTAAAATGCCTGAAAACGTCAGTGTGGCGACAGATGGCCCCGCTTCTCAGTGTAAGTATAAGCGACAATGCCCTCAGCAGGCCATTGATTCTGCTTGTGAAATTTAAATATCTGAACAATGACTGATGGTTCTAGTGAGAAGTGCACCTTCAGTCCCTGCATGATTTAATCAGATCTCAGTAGTCCTAGTAAAAATAGGGCCATAAATGGCCTTATTTATGGCAAATGCTTTAGGTCCCCAGGTTGCTGAGCTGTGGACACGCATGGCGCTGAGGTGTGGGTGGGGACAGGGTTGGAAATAATTCTTCCAGCAGAAAATAATGTATTCTACAGGCACAGAATACAGCAGGGCCTGAAGGGACAGAGACCAAGACAGGTCATGGAGGAGCTGAGAGGGAAAGAAGTGCTTTCTCTTGGTGAGAAAGTTTTCAAAGCTTTTCACTTTAAGAAAAGTGAAAACTGCAGTTTAATTTTAAGGAATGCAATTATTATAAAAACCTGGACTCTTTCAAATTACAAAGTCTTATTTATGAAAGGAAGAGTTTGAAGTTTCCCTTTAAAGTAGAATGGGGAAAAACAGGATCATATGAACACATTGATGTGTTCCCAGTTTTTCCCTGGAGTCATGGTGTTTTATTGAAACAAAATGATCCTTTCTAATTGGTTATTTTTTTATTGTTTTCTGTGAGTGAGTTATATGCAATGCAATCCACGTTTTTAGAATTAAATTGTCAATATTAATTGTAACATTTTCACCAAACCAACCACAAGGTTTTGCTTCACGTGGCCCCGGGGCTCAAAACTACCATGAGTTAAATACAACTCACACGACAGTCAATGTGTTAAGCATTGTTTGTTAGCAGTTAATGATCATGGTGGCAAATTTGTGTGCCTTACTCTAAAATAGGTTTTACTTTGCTTAAATTAGTAATTAGTAAATATTAGTGCTTTATTAGTTTAATAATACATTTATTAAAAGCAGTTTATTTTCACAGAAAACACCTAATTAGCTGGTATTGTATGCTATAAAAGAGAAATGTCATAATTCCCATTGGCAGCTGTTTATACCACAACCAGGAGCCAGAGTGCACTTGGTATTTAAAATCCCAATTATAAGCATAGTGCCGAGGACTCTCAGGCTATTTTCTGCAAATCTAAACCTTCATAAAAGGAATAGAACAATAGAATGAGTGCCCAGTCATGGCATAAATGGTTGGAAGTCCTTTGGGCATGAAGATCCTTGACTGTGGAGTGTCTCTGGTACTTTCGAGGTTAGCTCTGTTTTAAGTATAGACACAAAGTCCGAGTAGCATAGCTGAGCTATTACAAATAAAATCAAAAGCAAGATATACTTAAGAGTGACTTTTAATTTTTATCACTCGAAACCCTTCCTTTTATCTGCAATTACACATGCCTTTGATCTTTGCCTTGAGTGAGAGTCCCCTATAAAAGTGTTTATGTGCCTATACTGCTGTGTTTAATTTAAAGGATCTAGGAAATAATTTCAGAAATGGGCAGTCTCCTAGACATTAACACCTGACTTAGAAACACCCAAATGCAAATGTAAAGCTGCAATGGAGATTTTTGACCCTTTCCTTCTGTATTGATTGCGGTGTGGACAGCAGTGGGCGTTGTGGAAAGATGCTGAGCTCCGCAGCACTAGGGTTAAAACCCGCAGTGGGATTAGACTGCCCCAAGCCGCCCAGTTTCTATTCTGGACTCTGGTCCGGGTCTGCAGGCCTCCTAGGGGCTGGCAGCAGCTGCCTTTGGGCTGTCAGGGTGGGGTCCTTCAAGGAGCAGCTGCTGTGCTCCATCTTTCTTTTGCCCACCCTGGGATAGCTCTTCTTCCTCCCCCTCTTCCTTCCATTCTGGCTAAGAGACCCTTCTCCCAACTGGAGGCTTTCTGTTTCCACTCTCAACACTGCATCAGTCAGTCTCTACCAGAGTAGTAACAATCCCTGCCTGGAATATTTTTATTACAATTAAAAAAATTGTTATCTACTGTTTCTTGAGCTCTTCAACGCTAAGTGTTTGAAATGAATTATCCCTCCAAACTACTGCATCTGGACAATTTCAGATCAGTATGTTATTGCTTGATCTTGGGGTGATATGGCTTCTTTTTCGAGATCTGGAGAGATCTCCGGGACTACAGGAAAGATATATTGGCCTAATTTTCATCTAGAGAGAAGGAACTGGCCTTGGCTTGGCTAAGCCCCAAGTGGCCTGAAATGTTGGTGTCCCATTCATGGTGTTATTCCAGACTGAATAAGCCAGATGTTGGGAAATCTAATATTTGTTGAACTACTGTGTTTTGTTATAAATGTCTTGTTGGAATCCTATGGCCAGACCACACTGTTGGCAGGAACTGAATTTTTCCTGAAGGGAGTGGGTATTCCCACCATCAAAGATCCTGGGAATATCAGTCATTCTGGGACAGGGAATGAGTACTGGGCAAGCGGCCCTTGGCCTGGAAGAGCGTGTGGGAAACTGCCCTTTCTTTGGGCCTCAAGGGTGAGTAGGGACCAGGTTTGGGTGGTCTGTGCCTCATCAATTCTGAAAACAGTCATATCTAGAATTCAGTTTTAAACGATTTCTGTATTGCAGTTCTTTACTGTTATCCCCAACAGTAGTGGACATTTGTCATTTTTGTCTCCTTCAACTTACCCCTTTCTGGTAACAGCACCTTCGATTTTCCTCTGGGTGATTGGATCCTCCACACATTCCATGGGTGTCAGACAGGGCTGGCCTTGTCCCATGGCTTCATGGGTGTGCATGTGACATGGACCTGGCCAATGAGAGTCCTGCACACCCCTGGCATAGTGATTGGTTCATGGCTGAGCATATGACCCCAGCTGGGCCAATCAGAACCAGCCTCAGGACTTGCTAGGACTATTGGGAAAAGAGTCATCTTCTTATCATTGGGATGAATAAGCCTAGAGCTGCTGGCTTTACTCCCCACTCTCTCTCCCCCTTCTTGATTTCCAATGACCTTTATATCTCTTTGTGCCCAGGTGTGCCCATCAATTAGCTCCCAATTATTAGAGAGTACATGTGGTGTTTGTTGTTCTATTCCTGAAACAGGAAAGAATCTGGACCTGGTTCATGAAAGGTTGTTTTACTATCTTGGGGTGAGCCAAAAATGGACTCCTATTGCAATACACCCTGACTCAGACATGGCTCTGAAGTTCATTTGAGTGGACGTTCTTTTCACACAGAGCTTCTGCTTCATGTGGAGAGATAAGTGCCCCAGACAAGGATACACTTGGACTCCTGAGCAGTGGCTAAGGCTTGCCTGGTTTGTCAGGACCCTGGAGGAAGTCATCTGCAAAGAGGTATGCAGAAAGAGGCCTGCGATACCTATGGGAATGATCCAGAGTGTAAGACTTTGGTGTCAACTTGAGGCCCACCCAGAGCATCGACTCCAGAGAAGGCGCTAAACAACCAGGTGGACAGGATGACTCACGTTCTGGATGTCAGCCAGCCTCTGTCCTCAGCCGTCCCAGTGTTCGCACAGTGGGCCAGTGAGTGGAATGGCTTTGGTGGGAGAGGGAGGCTGTGCATGGGCTGGACAGACCTGAATCCCTGTCACCAAGGCTAATGTAGCTCTATGCTCTCCTTCTCGGCAGCAGAGGCTAATAGTGGGCCCCAATGCTACGGTACAATCTCTTCAGGAGAATAGTTAGCCACCTGGTGGCAAGTTAATTCTATTTGATACTTTCCACCTTGGATATATGTGGCAGTGATTTTTTGTGTGACCAGAACTGGTGTATCTTCCGGGTATGGGTTTAAATTTTCTGCCACCACTATCTAAGGGCACACAAAATGCTCAGTGTATCGATACGAGATCTTGCAAAACATTGCCTCACATCAAGGGGCCCACTTTATAGCTAAGTAGGTGCAACAATGCACACATGACCAAGGGATCTGCTGGTCATGCCACTTCCATATCACAAGCCTCTTTCTCAAACTGCTTTTCCCCAATCATGTCGTCTTGGTCCTTCCCTGCTCCTGACCACCCAGCCACGCCCACGTATATTCTTAACCTTTACTTGGGACACTGTGCTCTTCATACAAAGCAAAATCTCTGCCTACTGAAAGGATTTCCCCTCACCACCACTTTTCAAGGCCGTTCCTGGGTTGGATTATAGAGCAGTGGCAACTCCATTTTCAGCCAGCCCAGCCAGGAGCCAGGTCCAGCTGCTGGTCTGCAAGAACATTAGAGTGTCCTCTTAAAAGCACAGCTTGGCACCAGCTTGGAGATGACGCCCTGGGGGGCTGGAGTACTGTCCTTCAAGGTATGGTGCATACCTCAGAACCAACAGTTATCACATGTGCTCTGTCCCTGAGAGCATCACCACGTACGTCTGGGAACCAAGCGGTGGAAGTTGGAGGGGCCCTTCTCACCATCGCTCTCAGTGACCCACCTGGGGATTGATGCTTCCTATACTTGCAACTTTATGTCTGCTGGGTTGGTGAGGCTTGGCAGGGCGGACACTTTCATCAGGGGATACAAGAAGGTTGCCAATGTACTTAGAGCTATGTGTACCTCCCAGTCGGGTCATTTTGGTCTCCTGCCAGGGGGCCAACAGGCAATGAGGGAGTTATCAACAGTGCACTGTCAGGTTATCATGTGGAGGTTTTCATGATGCGGGCAGACAGGGGTATGTCTAGAACCCACCAGGGCACGTTTAATGGGCGATTATAGCAACTACAGCGTGACAAGGGTGTGTGGTAACCAGGGGTTCGGGCTCTTCAGAGATGACCATCTGGGTCACCCTGTCAGACAAACACTGACTTAGGATGAGCGAAATCTAGAGTGGGGAGTACGGAAGGGAGATGGAAATCAGTTACAGGCTGAAGACAAAGTGGGAGCTTGTTCTACTAAACTTTCTCTTGGAAATCTTATTCTAGAAATTGTGATCAGCCACCATCCTAAAGAATTATCGGAATGAACCTGTGAGAGTTCAAAGGGATGTGAGTGATGGGAGGGGTGGACGGTGCCCTGCCCAGGTTCCCAATGATCCCTGTCCCGTTTCCTGAAGGGTTTTCTCCCCGGATAGTCGGGACGTGTGTGTCTTTGTTGGAGGGCTGCCCTCAGGCGGCCACAGCTGGAAGTATCAGAGAATTTTTATTCCCCCAGGGGCAGTCATAGGCCAAAGACTGAGGGGTACTGGGGTACAAATACTTCAGCTTTTTTGCTGCCAATTAAGACAATTCTCAAGTGTGACCTACATTGTATTCAGAGCTCCTCTGTGGGACAAAGTCAAAGTTACGCTACATGGGACTTTGCTCAACGTGGCACCCCTAGTTCTCCTCTTCCTACCCCCATTCTCCACTCCTCTACCAATTTTTTCCTAATCAGTCACTTTTAAATGAATTCTTGTCCCAGGGTGTGCTGCGGATGAACCCAACCTTAGACATTTTCTTAGGTGTTTGAAGTGAGAGAACCAGATGAATTAATTTTGTAATTAAAGTTTAAATGTCTAAGGTAATTTAATTTTCTAAGTACTATTACGTACTTAAAGGTGATTTGGTCAGGTAAGAGTTCATTGAAATATTAATAAAGGGACAAATAAGTGTTCTTTTTTATACAAAGTTTGTTAGATTTGTAAATAAAATAGCAAGATTTATAAATTGAGCTTAAAGTTTTAAAGGAAATAGTTTCTCCTTTATAACTTTAATATTAATACATTTGACTGGAAGAAAACAAATATTCTTAGGAATTTCTTTCCAGGCTGGAGAGTCCTTTTTGGGTAGTAGAAGCTCATTACACTTTGAAGGAAATAAATATTGAATGAGCAAACTTACCTTTGTGCTTATAAATATCTCTAGCTATATTCTTCATTGTAAATGTGAGTTATAAAATATATCCAGCAAGGTGTGTAAAGTATTCAAGTCAATATCAAAATGTCAAACCTGAACTAAAAATTAGAAGCATTCATAAATTATCCCAGATGTTCATTTACCGAACTAGACAACTAATTACAATTATGCTCATCAATGCATATAAAATAAAGAGTTTAACATAAAAATGAATCTATAAAAAGGTGCATCAATAATCATAAATGCAAGATATCATTATGCCCTATTCTGGTAATCATCTGAGGTAGCTACAATTTTAAAATTTGAAATTTCACCTTGAAACTAAAAGGGGGGATAAATACAGTTGTATATATTTTCAGGTCTGTCTGTTTTTTAAGAGCAATGTTCAGTCTTACTGAAGAAAATGAGCACAGAATTCAGAAAATGAAATGAAGCACTATTTACTTTATTACGATAACAAGTAGTGAAAATTTTATTGGCATTTTCCTAACTGTATGAAACAGAGTAAAACACTAGTGCTTTCAGAAACACCTATATTGCAAGAACTTAGGGCTTAAATGCTCATCTTTGGTAATTACATTTACTGTCTGATTATGACGACAGGTCTCTCATGGTTTAAGACAGAATTATTCTCTATTTACTCAGGTCTTTGATTTTATAACAAAGTGAGGGCTGGATCCAAACATTCTTACTTGTATCCCTTTCTCTGGGGAAGCAAAAGAGTGAATTACAGGGGAGAAGTGGGAAAGTATGAAGTATAAATATAACTCTGTTTAAATTACTTGACAGTTACACCATTCAGTAATTAAAAAAATCTAAAAAAATTTAAACATTCAAGTTTGTTCCTTAGTACATCAATTTTGAAGCACAATTTACAGTTCTTTTCACACAGATCACACATGTTATATCTGTTAAATTTTTTTTATGTAGTCATTCAGAAATAATTGGAAAAATAGATCAGGTAAACAAATATATATCATCATAAATTATAATTTATGGGATCATAAATATTAGGCCAAATTTGAAATATTTCAGAAAAAGATTTTCTCTTTCAGTTCAAAAAGTATTTCTATGAACATATATTACGATTTTGAAATTGAATAAACAAAGGTCCTATTTTAAGGAAGTAGTTAAAAGGAAAACAATGGGAGTTAATGAGTGAGTGGGCTGAAATGAAAGAAGAGCTAGAAACTAAATGTGAAAAAGTACCATTTCCTGAGGAGAAGCAAAAAAAAAAAAAAAAAAAAAGAATTTCCATGAAAGAAGAATGAAAAGAATCTGAAGAGAATCCAAGAGGAGTTTCCAAATGTATTTAATAGATCTTGCTAAAATAAAAAAGGAATAATGTGAATATACTATGAATTCACTTTCAGAAATGTTTTATGCTCTTTGCAGTGCCTTGGGAGAGTAGTTAACCTGGTAGCTGTTCCCGGAACTGTGACTGTCCTTCCTGGTTTAGACACAAAGGCACGCAACTGCCTTCCCAGTTGTTCTGGTTTTACATTTGTTTTTGTTACTTACTCTCACTTAGTAGTCATGAAGACCTTCTATATTTAGCAGATTTAAGTTTTTCTTTTCATATTTAGGTCTTTAATTCCTTTGGAACTGATTTCTTTTTACATGCAATAGAATTTTCTACCGGGGCCCAATTGCCCCAGGACCATCTATTGGACAGTCCTTTCTCCACTGTCTGCTGTCCCATCTGTGTGCTTTATCAAGTCTCTGTAAATGTGGGGATCTGTTTATTCCTTTCGATCTGTTTTATTTGTCTATTTTTCTGGCTCTGAGCCAATATTGCACAAGCTTAATTATCAAAGCTTTGTAAGTTTTAATATCCGAGAAAAGCAAATCTTTCTGTTTCTTTTCATACAATATGTAGCTTTTGGGTCTGGCTTTAGTCCTTTAGCTAAATGCATTTGAGATTCTTCCATGTTGTTGCGTGAATAAATAACCTGTTCTTTGCGTGGCTGAGTAGCATTTTATTAAATAGATGTGCCATGATATATTTATCCACTCATCAGATGAAAGATATCTGGGTCGCTTGTAGTTTTTAGAGCTCATGGAGAAAGCTGACACAAACATTTACATACTGGATTTTGTGTTAAATACATTTTCATTTCTCTTAGGATACTTCAGAGTGGGATTGCTGAGTCATAGAGCAAGTGTATGCTTAACTTTATAAAAAACTGCCAGACTGATATGTAAAGTGTGGCACAATTTTACATTCTCACCAGCAATGTATGGTTTCCAGTTGTTCTACATCCTCGTCAGCACTTGCTGTCATTTTTTTTCGTAGTCGTTCTAGTAGGTGTGTAGTGGCATCTCATGATTTTTAATTTGCATTTCTTTAATGATTATGTTGAACATCTGTTCATTTGCTTATTTGCCATTCACATATTTCTATGGTGAAGTGTATATTCAGGTTTTTTACTCATTTTTAAAAATAGGGTTGTTTTCTTATTGTTGAGTTTTGGGAGTTCTTTCTTTGGGTACAAGTGCTCTGCTAGAAATGGATGTTTTCTTCTGATGGCTGTAATTTTCTCAGTAGAGTATGAAGCAAGAGCATCACCCAAGAGTGGGGATGGAGGAAGAGGGGTAGGAAGTTTAAGGATAATAAAAAAGCTATGAAACAATCTCCTGAGGGAGTAGGGGAGTGAATGGATTAGGGGTGTATGCTGTGGCTGCCTGCTGGTGTTAGGGCCATGGGAGTCTTGTGGTCACATAGTGAAGCTGGGACCAGTCACCATGGTCAGGATTTGTTTTTCAGCCACGATTAGTGCAGGGGAGGAGGAAAGAAGTAGGTGGAGGAGTGGATTTAACTAGGGCTTTACTTTTGCCAAGCAAGTATGACAAAACAAAAGTGAAGGAAGGGAGTTGAGGGTACATGCAGGGGATAAATTATAGTGACTGCCATGGAGTATAAATGGAGTAAAAATGGAAGAGATTGTCAGAATATACGGGCAGTGGGAAGGGGCTAGGGTCACTGGATCAGAGGGTCCAGCATAGCCAAGGGTGCCGGGCACAGGCGGGAGGGGAGTGGAGAGGCAGAAGACAGCTGCCTGAGAGCGGATGCTTGCTGTAGAGGTGATGTCAGGTTGCGGTTCTTGGTAATGAAAAGGTCCAGGGTGTTACCATCGATGTGAATGCCTGAGTTGGGTAGGGGGGTTCCAGTGGGGAAAAATCAATGGCAGAGGACGGGCCAAGAAACCGAGAGGCCAGAGTGTGTATAAATTCACTGAGAATCAAGACAGGCTAGTACTAAGGAGAATGACAGTGAACCAAGTGCTAAGTTAGGGTGACCTGGGGTTGGTCGGTGATAGCAGCAATAGGTGAAGTGGAAGACAGTCTGATGACACGAGGTTCAAAACTCTGGGCACCTTGGAGGGGGCTGTGGAAGAAAAAGTGGCTAACAGCTGAGAGTGCTAAGAAGGCAGTGGCCTCCTGGGAGAACAAGGATTTCACAGTTAAAAGCAAAAATGGGAGATCCACATGTTTTATGCACCTTGTTGATAAATGACAGAAGCAAGGAGCAGAACGATACGTCAAGTAGGATACCATCTCTGTATAAAGAGAGAGAAAAAGAAGAACCTCAAACAATGCTATCCCCATTTTCTTTTGGGGCACAGAAACCTGCGTGTGTATGCATGGGGAAAGTTCTGGAAGAATGGGGACTGATAACAAGGGGTGAGGAAGTTGGCAGTTGAAGTGGGTAACAAAAGAGACTTCAGCCTTATCTGTAGTTGTAGGTGTCTACAAGGAAAATCCATTTTTATAGTATTTGTGAAATTAAATAAATTTAAAAAAGGAACAGGATGGCACTCTGTGCTCAGTGTAGAGACTGTTGAGAAGGAATGACCCAGAGTGCTCTGCTGTTGGACTGTTGTGCTTTGAATCCGCTGGTGAACTGAGGGTCATGGGAGAGATCGTGCCCCATGCAGCAGGGCGTGAGGTGTCCCTCGAGAGAAGTGGATGTTTTCACCACCAGGCATCTGGGAAGAAGCTGATCTTGCATCAGGCATTGTGGTCAGGAGAGGAAGGGAAGCAACCAGGACCTCACAGAGTTGGGCCTGGGATTCCCGGAGGGGAAGGAGTTGGCTCCTGGCTGCAGAGCGGCAAGTTGCACGGGAGGCCGGGATGTGTTCCCTGAGGGACTCTCAGGGTAGATCTAGACCTGTGCTGTCCAGAGCAGCAGCAGCTGGCCACGTATGGCTACTTAAATATAAACTCATCTCGATGAAATGAACTGCAGTTGAATTTCAGTTCCCCAGTTGCTGTAGCCACATAAAAAGTGCTCAGTAGCCACATGTGGTTTGTGGCTCCTGTCCCGAACGGTGCAGATATAGAACATTTCCATCATTGCCAGAAGTTCTGTTGGCCAGAGCTGCACTAGAGCCACGGGCTCTGAGAGTGGCCACAACATATCTTCTCTTACCCCTGGACTTTTCTGTAGAATTATTAAAGTAACCGCCCTGTCCAGCTGCCCTGTGAGGAACTCGGAGAAGGGACAGGACAATGTTGGAGAAAGGATGGGAAGGTGGTGGCCTGCACCGTGGAGCTGTAGGAAGGGGGCCACAGTTGCGGGCAGGTTTCTGAGCCTGCTCGAGGCTGCACCTTGAGATGATCGGAGATGTGGCAGGAGTGGGAAGGGGACATGGACTGCAGGGGTTCCATTCCTATATTCCAGAGGGTGGGAATTAACCTGTGGCATTATTTTATACCCAACGCTGGTAAGGCCTTCGTGTGCTGGTTACACGTAAGGGAAAGCCATTTGTATTCGTTTCTGCGGGAGGAGTTTATTTATCCTTGTGTGTTCCAGGGGCATTCTTCTTATGGGGTCAAACAGCTATTGTGTTTGATAAATAATCCGTGCTTATTTTGTGTCTCTTCCTCTGTCTCTTGCAAAAAGGCCCAAGTCTGGTGCTCCCATCTCAGGGATATGTCGTTGCCATGTGATTTTAACCCAATATACCAAGTTTGACAACTTAGAGGAAGAGGGTGGAATCATGCGTCATTATTGAGAGGCCATAATCATTGGAGCTTAGTGTTAATTGTTTATTTTTACTCAGTGTTAATTATTTATTCTTACTCAAAAAAAGAAAAGCTCTCTGAAAATTAATTTAAATTTTCTTAGTTTATGTAATTGGCAAAATACTCTCATTTCCTGCTTCCCCCAACTCAAAAGGGAAAAAGTGACAAGGTTTTTTTTTTTTTTTTTTTTAAGATCTAGAGACTTTATGTTCGATTCATGGTGGCAAAGGGTATTAGCTACCCAGGAGCAACCTTTAATCCAGGGAAGAAATTATGAGCTTATAGTTCGTTTTGTGGTCAACACCATTCTTTCTAGATTTTTCTATGGCCTAAATTGTGAGAGAAAATAATTGGAAATGCTATGATGAAAATAATAGAGTGATTCCTCTTGTTGCTATGGTGACAAGAATAAATTGAATCCATTGCTCTGAAAAATTGCCCGAAAGTGTACTTTAGCATTCCACAGTGGGTGTATTTGTTAGGAATTTTAATCTGTCAGCTTCCATCAAAATGGCGCAGCACTCAGAGAAATATTTTACATCTGTACTTTCAGCTGGTTTTGATTATTTTAAAAGAAAGCAGTGGAGAAGAAACAGTCATCATTATATTGGAAATTTAAATAATTTTCTAAAAGTATCTGCCAGGTACAAACCTAAAAGCACATTACAATTTTGCTTTCATCATGGAAAATGTCATTGTCAGCACCAGGGGTGCTTTGGATGGTTTTTCAGGTCATTGATGATTGTTAGTATGATACGGGATTCAAAAGACCTGGTTCAGAAACCAGAAGAAGTGGATTCCGAATCTCATTCAGCGCAAGGCAGTCATATAGGCTTAAGAGAGTTAGAGAACCTCAGTGCCTTGGTTTTCCCATTTAATTTTTGGTACTGAGCATTTTAATAATGATAGCATGTACAAAATGCACTGCATTAAGCATTTTGTGGGTGCTGTCCATACTCTCAACAGCAACTCTTAACAAGTAAGTGTTCTTTTTTTTTATTTCAGCATATTATGGGGGTACAAAAGTTTAAGTTACATATATTGCCTTTGGCCCCCACCCCCCAGTCAGAGCTTTAAGCGTGTCCATCCCCTAGATGGTGTGCATCACACTCATTATGTATGTATATACCCATCCCCTCCCCCCACCCACATCTGCCAGACACCTGATTAATGTTATTCCTAAATGTGCTCTTAGGTGATGATCAGTGAAACCAATATGATGGTGAGTACATGTGGCGCTTATTTTTCCATTCTTGGGATACTTCACTTAGTAGAATGGGTTCCAGCTCTATCCAGGAAAATATAAGAGGTGCTATATCACCATTGTTTCTTATAGCTGAGTAGTACTCCATGGTGTACATATACCACATTTTATTAATCCACTCATGTATTGATGGGCACTTGGGTTGTTTCCACATCTTTGCAATTGTGAATTGTGCTGTTATAAACATTCGGGTGCAGATGTCTTTTTTATAGTACATGTAAGGGTTCTTATCTATAGTTTGCAGATGAGGAAACGGAAACTCAGAGAGGTGAAGTAACTTGCTCAAAGTCACACAGCAAAGTGGAGAGCTGGGCTTTAAGCCCAGGCGTGTCATGGCTGTGAGCTCTGTGCCTCCCCATGGTGTTTGTGGCTCCCATCAGCTTTAACTTGCAGTAACACGGTCGGCTTCTACGTATTTGGGCATCTGTCCTGAGCAGCGTACACAGGGGCATGAATGCTTGCCTGAAAGGCTTTTGCCAGAGTGGTGAGAGAAGCATGTATTTAATACTCTTTGGTTTTGATCATTTATTTTGCTGTCTTTATGATTTTGTTTTCTCATTTTAAAAATAGCTTTTTGATCTTCTGTGAAGAATATCCTTTGAATATGAATCCAGAGCCCGATTCCACCTCATGGATCTAAGAAGGACCTTTCCCAGGGCCCTCCTCCGGAGAAGCCAAGACAGAGGTGTCTCTTCTGCCACCCTCTGAAGTCAAAGCCCCAGAGGGATGCAGAGAATCTGAGTACCCACAAATCCTGACTCAAAATCCTGCTTCCTGTGGACCTAATATGATTTGTACGGCCTGGTTCACACAGTGTGGATACTTTTTTGTGTGTGCTGCTGAGTACAGTTAAACCTTTTGGTTTTCCTTTGTCTGTAAATTTTTAGGTTATTCTATCTCTTTTTGCAGAAATTTTACTGCAGTGTGACCTGACTTGTGTGGTTTATTTATATTTATTTCTTATTTCTTGTCCTGAGCACTTAGTCAATTTTGTCAATCTGAAAAGTTACGTCTTTTAGTTCTGGTAAATTTAGTTCTTTGATAGTTCTCGTCCCTCTATTTTTTTTTTTGTTCTTTTTTTTCTGGAACTCATATTTGTTGGATGTTGGACCTCCTAGACCGAGCCTCTAATTTTTTTTTTTTTTTTTTTTAGTTTTTTCACTCTCATTGTGACAAAATTTCTTGCTTAAGAGCTTTGAATGAAAGGAAAGAAGGAAAGAAAGCAAGCAAGCTCAGTATCTTAGAACAACGTACATGCCTTGGCTAGCAGTAGTCAACAGCTGCCCTTTAGTTCACACACGGTCCAAGTGTCAGGCCAGTGAGGATCTTCACCTGCCACAGTGTAAGCACGTGGCCTCTATTTTGTCGATGGACCCATTATCCTCATGGCTGTGAGTGACCCCACCTCTGTGACCGCCTCCACTAGCATCGTCCCAGCCTGCAGAAAAGAGCCACATCAGCCTTCTTAGTGGTGCTGGTGCCCCTCTCTCCAGGGCACTCCAGATGGCCTTGGTGAAGGGGATGTCGTCTGGGCCATCTCCTGGGACACAATCCTCAGTAGTCATTGGGCCTTACAGAATATATTCCTTCCAGCCTTTTCATTCCTTCCTCTGTTTTCCAGGCAAACTTGGCATTTCCACTTTGCCTAGAGTTGGCCACTGTTTTTCCCGGGCTTCTGGGAGTTGTCCCAGCTGTGCGTTTGGCCCTCCCCGGGGTCCTCGCTGGGGTGTTGAATCTTGTGTCCTAAGAGAGTGCCCCCAAGTCCATGGGTTCTTGCTTATCCAGCCTTCTGTTCTGGCCCCCTCCCCTCATCAGACCTTCTTAAACCCAATCCCAGGAGTACCCGCTGGCTTTGCCAGTACGCGTCAGCCAGTGCTTACAATTCTTTAGGTCCTCCCTTATCAGTCCCAGCTGGGAAGATTCTGGGATTTAACTCGGGTTATCAGCCTGGCAGCCAGGGGAGGAGGTGGGGGCAGCTCCTGAAGGGGATGTGACATCCTCTTGCTCTGTGGGGAGAGGATTCTGTCATGTTTCCCTGACTAGGGAAAAGAACATCACCTCTGTACACTCAGCGGGGTTGTAGAGCCAGCATCCTCAGGGGCATCCATCCAGATGTCCTTGGCCCAGTTTTCAGAACCTCTACCAGGGCTCTGACCTTCACGTAACAGACTTGATTTGGTGGAGGGGCCAGATGTCTCTGGACTCTGTGAGCTGTTGAATTGGGTCTGTCCTTGCTCTGTCATTGCCACCCAAGCTCTCTGTTCACCCTTCTAGCTGCCAACCACGTGTTGACCGACAGCTCTCGGCCTCTGGACATGTCCATGCACGGTGTCAGTGAGACTCTGCTGTCCGTGCAGCCATCACTCGCCCACATTTCCCAAATGCCTGCATCATCGCACCTGCCATGGTTTTCCCCTCCACCTGTGCCGGGGCTGTTTGTATCCCACCTACTAATCAGGATGGCATCTTCTTCACCTGCTGGCATTGGGTGAGCCAGCGTCAAGTCACCATCTGACCTTCTTTGACCCCTCCTGGTCCCGCTTGTGTTAGTAGGAGCCTCTGAGAAGCAGACACCATGATGGGGCTAATGGTGCCATGATTTTATCAGTGGAGATGCCTGTGTGGCAGGAAACAGGGAGGGACCCGGAGGCTGGAAGAGCTGTTAGACTGCAGCGGAGTGTAGCCCCGAGAAGAAGGAAGAGGGAGAGAAGCTGCTGTGTTGCAGCTGGCTTGTGCTAGGCTCATGGAAGCTGGCTGTTAAACTTTCAGGAATTTTGCAAGCCAGTTGTTAAACACAGGCATTATTAGAAACTAAATCATGTAAACTCATAATTAAGTAAATCATATTAAATGCAGAGGTACTAAATACTCAAAAGTCATCATTTCCCAATTATTTTATGACAATTTACTATTATCTGTGCTCTCGAGGTCACTTAGGTCTGTTGCAGCTGTTTGGTGGAAATACCGTGTGATGGGGAGGGGAGGGAAATGGGGCCCATCTCTTCCCAGCTCTGCGTGTTGGGACCATGTGCTGATGGCTTGACATCAGCCACAGAAGGACGTTTTGCATCACAAAAATTGACAAATGTTTCATATCAAGGCCTGACTTATTGTATTCTTGATTGTTAGGCATAAGAAAGTGATGGAGAAAATGCTTAAAATGCATATTAAACCTAAAAAGTATGTCATGTCTGTAGCTATGACATAGCGAATAGCACAAAAATCGAAGATATATTCTTCCGGTACTTGAAAACCCTTATCTGACTCAACGAAGAACTCACTCATGTCATTGTCTAACAAGTGAAGTTCTGATGCATATATTTTTGGTTTTACTTTTGCCTTTTCCATTAACATAAACAGAAATGTCAATCAACATTCCCGTTGGAACTACACTCAATTGTCCCCAGTGACTCTAGGCTGACTACAGAGAGAAGCAGTGGCTTTAGGAGCTGACAATAAACAATGTTGTATATTTTATTATTATTTATAAATTGGGTGTCACACATTCTTTGTATCAGCACAATTTGTAATAAACTCACACAGTTAGTGAACATTTACCAGCATCCCTGGAGCTGGTGAAGGGTGGGAGGAAGCGTTCGAGATTGCTATCAGGAAATGCCTCAGCTCAAGTCTGCTGGCAGAGACACCCGTGGCTCCGGGAGTGGGCTTGTCTTAGGACCCCTGACATCCAGGTCACTGGCTGGCAGCAGCCCATGATAGGCCTGGCGTCAGTGCAAACATGGAGTGAGTTTCAAAACAAGGGACCCAGGGTCAATTCTCCCTGCAGTTGGGGTTCTTCAGGGCACATGCCCGTGGCCTCCACACTGACAGTGTGGTTGGCACCGAGGCCTCAGCCTACCCCACGGAGAGCTCGAGGGCTGCCATGGCCCCTGCACAGTCCCACATGGAGGCAAGTGGGCCAGGCCCTTGTATCGTAGTCACAGGCTGTGGGCAGCCCCCGGGGAGGAGGCACACCCTGGGATGAGACAGTTCTCTGTGCCTGGGGACAGTCCCAGTGAGGGCCAGAGCTCTAGGCAGTTGGCTGCGAGTGGTCAGTGGCCAGGATTGCTGGGGGATAGGTGCATCCACCCCCAAGAGGGGATTTAGCTGGAGCACCACAGTATTTATTAGACACCCTTGGAGCTTCACCGTGGTTATTAGCATTGAAAAGGCTCTGAGAAATCCTGCAGTGAATCTTGCGTGAGCCAGCATTTCCTCAGTTTATTTCACCAGGAAACCATTTTGTGTGGGTGTGCCTGTAACGTCCCGGAGAATTAGGATTCCCGAAAACACACTCGGGAAGCGCTGGACTGGCGGGAGAGGCAAGGTCAGATCGTAAAGGGCCGTGTGCACCATGCCAAGCAGTTTTGATTTTATGCTGTGGGCACTGGGGAGCTGTTCGGATTTGACCTGCACTTTGGAAAGAGCACTGTGCAAGTGTGTGGAGGATTTGATTGCGGAGGGAGAGGTGGAGGCAGCACGTCTGTTGGAGAGTCTGCCACGGCTTCCACGTAAGACAGGATGTGGCCTTGATTTGGGGGCAGAGAGAAGAGGCAAGTCAGAGGCCCGTTTAAGACAGAATGGGCAGTGCTGAGTGATAGGTTGTTTTCACATCGCTCTGTAACCTAGCTCAGCACGACTCACACCTTGTCCCATTTCCTTCCTTCCTTCCTTCCTTCCTTCCTTCCTTCCTTCCTTCCTTCCTTCCTTCCTTCCTTCCTTCCTTCCTTCCTTCCTTCCTTCCTTCCTTCCTTCCTTCCTTCCTTCCCTCCCTCCCTCCCTTCCTCCCTCCCTCCCTCCCTTCCTCCCTCCCTCCCTTTCCTTTAATTATCTCTTCCTTCCATTATTTATGTGTCCCTGTCCTTTCTGGCTCCGATTGGCTGTATCCATTTCATACTCTCGTGTCCTCTGGTGAAAGACGAGGACAACGGGGCGGCCTCCCTGATAATGTCACATTTGTTGCTCTGGAATTTAATGCCGCGATGGCTTTTCCAGTGTGTGGGAATCCTCTTAGGTCCATGGTACAAATTAGCAGGAAATGGGAGTAGTGCAAACACTTCCAGGCATGTCACTCGGATTTTTTTTTTGTTCCTGTACTCTTTAGTTTTTATTACTATTGGAAGAATCTTATTTCCTTTTTTTTTTTTTTTTTTTTGAGACAGAGTCTCACTTTGTTGCCCAGGCTAGAGTGAGTGCCGTGGCATCAGCCTAGCTCACAGCAACCTCAAACTCCTGGGCTTAAGCGATCCTCCTGCCTCAGCCTCCCAGGTAGCTGGGACTACAGGCATGTGCCACCATGCCCGGCTAATTTTTTCTATATATATTTTTAGTTGTCCAGATAATTTCTATTTTTAGTAGAGACAGGGTCTCACTCTTGCTCAGGCTGGTCTCGAACTCCTGACCTTGAGCAATCCACCTGCCTCGGCCTCCCAGAGGGCTAGGATTACAGGCGTGAGCCACTGCGCCCGGCCAAGAATCTTATTTCTTTTTAAGAAGCTGATCTCTTTTTGCCAACTCTATAGGAGGGTGGATTTACTAAGTTTCTGGATGTGGTTTCTCCTTCTTTCTCGCTTCGTCTTATTTCATTGGCAAAGGACACCTCTATTTAGGTTAAAAAAATGGAAACAACTATGATGCTCTTTTTCTACTTTTCCTGGGAAAAGAAGTTTAAATCAATAACTAAAATACGTTTTTGTGGTACTCAGAGATTTCATTTACTGATAGTCTGCCTTGTTTGAATGAGCAGATAATTGAAGGTAGTTCCAGTGGGGATAATTAATGTATCTCCAGAAAGGAAGCCTACCCTTACAAGCACTAAAGGCATCAACAGAATATAAAGGACCAGGTTTTCTTTCACCCCTAGAATTTTTAAATAGCTGGAGCAGAGGAGAAGCATGTTTTCAAACATGCCAACAGAATCAATTTCAGATGTTTAATTTGGAGAACTTTTCTCAGATCTGGAAAAATTCTTGTAAATCAAGGTTGAAGTAAGATCAGGTTGCATATTTACCTTTTGGAGAACTCAGTTTAGGACTTCATTTCCATGTTTTTCTATTTCAAGTAGGGACACGTATTGACAATAGGGCTATTTCCAAGTCCTCTGTTACTCACACACTGCAGGGGGTATTGATGGGCTTTATTTTGCTGCATTTTGAGGGTCCTCTTCAGGGAGCTGTGTCCCGCCTCGCTGCCCATTAGATGACAGCCTAGAGGGGGCTGCAAGTGCAATGCCGCGGAGCGTGACACTGCCTGGCTTTCTGCAGGCAAAGTGAGCTGACTGCAAGCTATTTCTTACCTGGCTGGGCCTTGACAGAGCCAGCCTGCTGCTAAAGGGCTCAGCTGAGACCCTAATAGAAGAGCTAAGTATGATCAGCCAAAGGCTGTTTGCTGAGCAGAGAGTTTCTGGATGCTGCCCACAGGAGTGGTCATTAGGCTTCCTCAGCTTCCCTGCACCACCCAGCTCTGGGCACAGCAAGCAGGGGGCGACTTGTGGGAACTCAGAACCGCTCAGATGCTGCTGAGAACTGTTAGTGAAGAAGGAGCAACCAAACACTTGCATGTGATTCTGAGGATGCTGTCCAGGACACTGGAACCCTAGAAGTCTAGTGCTGGTTACTAGCACCTGGATGGAAGCATTGCAGGCTTTCACACGTCGGTACTGGCCCAGCAGGAAAACTGGGATTGACTCTGACTGCATCGTGTATCTTCAGTGTCCCAGACTCTGATACTCTGAGCTAAGTCACTAGATTTGATACTTGGGGCACAAATCCCTTTGGGACAGGCTCACCCAACAGGGACCCTGTAGGAGTTCCAGAGAAACTATTTGCAACACACATAATAAAAAAAGATTAGAATCCAGAATATCTTAAAAAAAGATTCCTGTGAATCTATAAGAAAAAGATAGCAAAAAGTCAATGGAAAAAAAAAATCAATCACTAAGAAAAAGACGCAAGAAAAATGGGCAAAAGACATGAACAAGCGTTTCACAGAAAACATAAATGGCCAATAAACTTCTGAAAAAATGTTCACCCTCATTAGCAAGAAGGGAAATATAAATTTTAAAGCCACTATGGGTATCATTGTATACTCATTTAATTGACAAAAAAATAGGGAGCAAAACAATACGAAGTGTTGCTGATGAATCAAAGAGAACTCTCATACAATGCTGTTCAGAGTGTGAAATGGCATAGTTGCATCAGAAAACCATTTAGCTTTAATGAGCAAAGTTTAACATCACTGCAACTCAGCAATTCCACTACAAGGGATATAATTGCAGGAATGTGTATAGTATCATTATTTACAATGGTAAAAATTGAAAGTAACCCAATATGTCTACCTGCAGTGGATTGGATAAATAAATTTTGTTATACTCAAACCACAGAATGCTGTGTGTAGTGAAAAGGAAGAAATCACAGTTCCATGCATCAATATTGGTGAATCTTAAAAACAAAGTAGAAAGCGCAAAAAGCAAGTTATAGAAGAATGCATCAAGTATGAATCCATTTATATGATGTTGAACAACAGACAAAAGTCAACAATATACTGTTTAGAGATACACACATGCGGGGTGGAACTGAAAGAAAAGTTAACAAATAACATGAAAATCAAGATAGTGGTTACCCATGGAGGAAGATGGAGAGCGAGAGGGTGTGACAGGGATGAGTACTCAGGGGGTGTCCCAGTTACCAATGACGGCCTATTGTTTACGCTGGGTAGTGGTCACATAGGCATTGGTTTTACTATTATTTAAACTATGTATTAGCTACATATTGTTTAAACTATAGATATGTACCTATGCATACATGTATACATACTACAACTGCTCTGTGCATGATGCATTTCAAGTTTTTAAAGAAAAGGGAAGAAGAAAAAGGAGAAAGAGGAGGAGGAGGAAGATGAGGAGAGGAAGACAATAGCCAAAGGAGATGCCAAAGGAGATGTCAAGAAGGGTTTTGGGTCCCTGTGTGAAGTGAATTCAGCACTGCGTGAACAGTTATCCCAGGGGAGTAACAGAGAAATGGCCTCACCATCTCGTCAGTGTCTGCTCTGGACTCAGACGCAGCCCCGACCAGACTGGGTCTTTGTGGTGCTGCACTGTGACCACACACCTCTGTAAACTGTGGGCTCAGTGACGGCTTCCCGCAGAAGATAATGCTTGAGTTGATTCCTGAAGGGTGGAGGAGAGCAGGTCCAGGGACACAGAGACTTATATTATGATGTCATATGACTGTCATTCACTTAATGAATATTTATTGAGATCTTATTAAAAAAAAGAGACAAGGACATATAACACCATATCTGGAAATAGTGTCATAAGTTTGCACAAATGAAGAAACTGATGTTAGGAAGAATCACTTTCAGTTGTAACAGGATCAAGAGAATCTTAGAGTTATAGTATTTCAGAGCTGGAAAGAGAAGGAAGAAACATCCATGGAGCGTTGCTAGAGTCAGGTGTTGTGTTAGATGTTTCAGCTGTCCAGGTGGGTGGCAAGGGCATTCTAGGTGAAGAGAATCCCTGAGCAAGGGACAGAGGAGGAAATTACAGGGCTCATTCAAGGAAGTGGAGTGGTGTGGTTTGAGCAGAGTAAACTAATAATAGGTTAGCATTTATTGCAGGGATTGGAAAATTTTTTTGTAAAGGGCCAGATGGTAAATATTTTAGGCTTTGTGGGCAACATAGTCTCTATTGCAATAACTTAACTCTGCCACTGTAGCAGGAAAGGAGCCATAGACAATATGGGCGTAGCTGCATTTCATTCCAATAAAACTTTATTTATAAAAACAAGTGGGGGGTTGAATTTGGCCCACAAGTCAGGGTTTACAAACTCCTGATTTATTGAATGCTTGCTATGTGATGAGCTTTGTGCTAAGCACTTTATATGCATTATCTCAAAGCTATCATGGGCACTATTATTATCATTCTCTCTTATTTACAGACATGGAAACCAAGGCTCAGAGAGGTTAGTGTCCCTTAGAGGTAGGGTTTGCCTCAGAGAATGCCTCCGTTGCTCACGCTGAATCACTGTGCTGCCCAGATAATTAGAGGGGTAGGACTATCATGGGGCTCCCTGCTGCCAGGCTAAGAGTCATCATGGCTAGATAATAGAGGGCCCTGGAAGGTTCTGAATGGAAACTGGTAGAATCAAAGCTCTTCCACTCCCTGTTCTTCTCAGCCGCATTCTCCTTCACTGAGGTATAACCGTGTGGGCTGCTTCTCACTCAGGCTCCCACAGGCAGGGTGTCAGAGACAGATTTCAAGATCATTTGGGATCAGTCTTGCTGAGATGCCAGCACAGCAACTGCAGGGAGTGGCCCAGTGTGTGTGGGGAGAAGGTGACTGTCCAGTGCTGGGGAGTGGAGATGGGGGGCGCTGGGAGCGCGTAGCTTGCAATAAGAGCTCAAACAGTTTCACATTAATAACCTCAGGGGCAAGTTTTCTGGACTTGCTAAAACAGAAAAACTCCTGTTGGTTCCCGGTGGCTTGTTTGAGTCAGCGGAGCCAGTATCGGCACCGTGACAGCTGCCACCAACGGCAACTTGTACTGTGGCAGCACTCTCATTGCAGAGAGCAGTTTGTCAAGTTCAAGGCTTCCAGCTTTCCATCTTCTCAGCCTTCCCAAACACAGGTATCATGTCACTTCCACATGCAAGGCTGACACTATTTTCATTTCACCTGGAGGCAGTCACTTGCTAATCTCCCCCGACCCAGAAGACGAGAACTTTTGAGAAAGGGTCTGCACTACCACATGTGAAAATGGACAAGACAGAGGAGGAAACCAATTATTGTTTGTATTGTGTCCCAATTCACATCATCAGAGCTGAAAAGGGAGTTTTAGGGACAGAGCTTGAAGACATTTATGCTATATTATAGGCCAGTGTCCTCTGAAGCGTGTTCCGTAGAACCCCTGAAATATAGGCCTTGGAAAGAGTTCCAGAATTGGTGTTTGGGAAGACCCATGGACTACACCCGACCTCCTGGAGCCACGTGATATACGGGAGCACTTTAAAGGTTCTGGGAAGTTTTATACTAAAGAAGAATAAACACATCTTTCAACTCGGCATTCCCAAAGTTAGTCAGTCACACAAAATTCCTACTTCAAGTAATACCTATAGAAATTCTGTAGCACTGGTGTTTCCAGAACTCATTTTGGGAAATAATGGTGAAGGTGATTAGGATCAAGGGGGTATTTTAGGAAAAGTGGGATCACCGGATAATCTGTGATTTAGAAAACTAACTTGGACAGCAGATTAAAAGTTGAGTTAAAAAGAGTTAGACTCAAGCTGGGCAAAACGATCTAAGGTCAAGAAAAACAGTCCAGGAAAAAATGAAGAAGCAAAAGCATGGAAGGTGGTCACAGAGATGGAGAGAGCTAGATTTTGTCCAAACACTCTTCTGAGGTGGGACAGAGCGCACACGGGAGGGACTGGATACAGATGGCGAAGGAGGAGAGATCAAGGCAGCTCCCGAGCTTTCCGGCGTGGTTGACCAGATGGATGGCTGTATCTTGGCCAAGACTGGAAATGCCGAAGGAGAACCTCCAGCACGGGCGCCTTTTACAACAGCAAATGTCAGTGTTAGTTCCATCACCTGAGTCCATGCAGTTGATGTCACAGAGCAAGTATGGGCATGGATGACACAGACCCCAGGCTCCCGGTTGCAGCAGAGATTTGTAGTTCGTGTCTGACGGAGCTCTCCGCTTCTTCTGTGCTCCTCTGTTCAGTTTCCTTCTTCAGCTCAGGCTGTGAAACCTGGCAGGGCACGTTGGCTGGGAACATAAACAAGTCTCTTTCCCGTCAAAATGCCTAATTACAGCCATACATTATGACACAGTTGGCCAGCCCGGTCTGTCAGAAAAGCTCACAAACAGGAACGATTGTTTTAGGTGGGAGTTTCCAGGCTATTTTGTGAGAGATTTTTGGAAAGTCATAATGGCTATATAGTTTGTCAGAGACGGTAATTAAAAACTGCCTCTGGATGTGTCTCAGATTGAAAGATTTAAAATCAGCATAAATATTAGACTGTTATCTCTTCAATATTGGAAGAAATTGTAATGAAAAAAATCATAATATTGTCCTTATGTTCCCCATTGCAAAGAAATGAAAACTGAAAATTATTAAGAAAACTACAGCATGACATAAAACACCAAAATCTGAAGACCCTGGTTTTCTGGGACTGCCATAAGAGAAGTCAATTTATTAGTATTATGGCCATATATTCTATTGACAGGAAATCAAAGTTCATTTTTATAACCATCATTCTCTAATTCATAAGTTTACTTCTATAATGTTCTTCATAGATATCCAAATTCTCCCCATCAACTTAGACATTGTTAGTAATAGGTTCGTATTTTATTGAGGGTTGATATTAGAAAATGCTACACGAAGAACCTTTCTGTGCCTTCTGTAAAACTCTTGAAGATGCTTTCTTTTGCTTTGTTTCTTCATAGAAGGATTCGCACAATCACTCCTTTAAAGAAGTGATTTTGGCACAAGGAAAAAGAAAATTGTTTCCTTTTCCGATCTATAACTGATTGCATTTTCTTTTTTGTTTTAGCTGTCTACAAAAAAAATGACAGTAAATTTAATAATCCATCATAGTAAATACTCTATTTTCTGTATCACCATTGTCTTGAGTGGGTTCCAGGAAAGAGCCCCACAAGATACTCTGTGCTTAAATAGAGTTGGGAAATTCTAGACACCACATTTCTCTTCAAGATTCATGATACATATTAGTATACGAAAGGCTCAGAAAGTCTGTAGAAAAGAAACCTATGTTATTTTAACCCAATTTTCCCTTGTTTATTTGAGGATAGGATTTTTAAAAAAATACAATACCTATTAACTCTTCTTGGAACTAGTGTTCCGTATGATACTTCATTGTAGTAAAATATACATAACATAAAATTTACCATTTTAACTATTTCAAATGTACAGCTCAGTGACATTAAGAACACTGGCATTGTTGCACAACTACCACCATCATCCATCCCCAGAACATGTTTTCATCTTCTCACACTTCTCATTAAACAAGAACTTCTTATTTCTCCCTCCTCCTAGCTCCTGGCAACCACTATTCTCTTCCATATAGTACACATTTGGGACATACACATCCAACTGATTGATGTGTTTGTGTTATGGTTTGAATGTGTCTCCTAAAGTTCATGTGTTGGCAACTTCGGGCCCAGTGTAACAGTGGTGAGAGGTGAGACCATTAAGACGTGAGAGCCCTCATGAACGAATTAATGCTGTTATTGTGCCAGACGGTTAGTTACTGCAGGAGTGAGGTTCTGATAAAAAGGATGAATTTGGCCCCTTCCTCTCTCCTGTGCATGCTCTCTTCCCCTTTTGCTTTCTTACATGGGACAATGCAGCCCCAAGGCCCTTGCCAGTTGCTTGGCCCCATGCTCTTATATTTCCCAGCCTCTAGAACCATGAGACAAAGAAACTTATACTGTTTCTAAATTATCCAGTCTCACATATGTTGTCATAGCAATGTAAAATGGATTAAGACAATTTGTGTTGGCTTTTTTAAAATGTGGCTTTGATATTACAACTTTAATTTCCTTTTTATATTTTTATTATTTTGTTAGCTACCTCAAATCCTCAAACTCTTCTTAAAGACAAGTAGCTTATAGATTATAATATTTTATAATTAGAGATTCACAGTACATCCTAGTATTGTGAAGCCTTTAAGAGGCTTAATAAGAAATTTGAAATGTAATACCCTATGAACATCTGTATAACTATGAATAATGTAATCTCATGATTGCGAGGGGATTCCAGAGGTGTTACAGCCATACTGAACCATTTACAGTTAACCATGAACATATTCTCTTGTGTTCCCCATGCTTCAGATGACATCCTCATTCCTCTGTACAAGCAGAATTCAGCATTCAATTCTTTTTCATGTTTTTGTACAACCCTATTCAAACTGCTTTTTGCCATATTTCACATTACTATCGTTATTTATTCACATGGATGTGTCCCCCCACTAGACTCTGAGGCTACAAATGGTAGAGAATATTTTATTTATCTCTTTCTATTGTAGTTAGCAGATGATAGGTGCTCAATAAATGCTCATTAAATGAACTAATAATCTAGCTTAACCATCCATCGAATGCTGGAATAGTTTCTAAGACAGCCCATTTCCTAATAGGCCATAGGCCGGTACTGGTCCATGGCCAGGTGCTTGGGGACCACAGAAGATAAGCACATTTATTTATCGCTGGGTTTTTACACACTGATGTAACTTTTAAACTTCCAGAGGGAGTTAGAGAGTATGCAGTGGTCCCCAAACTTATCTAACAATCGAATGAATGCTGCTTTTGTAGAACACCTGCGAAGATTCTTCTGTGTTAGAGATTGGATGGAGTGACAAAAGCATCAGGAAACAAAATAATCTGGAAATACTTCCTTCCGTCTTTGACTAAACATGAGTTGTCTGCGGAGGAGATGTACATATGTGCTTTGCAGAATCGTCTGTTTCTAAGCTTTTGTGTTTTCCCTTTAGTCTTCTAGTTAATGTTCCTTTTGAAAAGTTCTAACTATTTCTTGGTTGGCTTGGGAAAAAGGAATTTTTCGGTACCAATGCAAAGAAAGCCGGGGACACAGCGTGCTCTAGAACTAGGACTTGAAGTCCAATGTGTGCAGGACTCACCCAGGGAGGGGAGGGGAGGCTGGGGAGGGCCTCACCTTTGGGGAGATTTTGATTTAGTGGATCAACGGCAGGAGAAAGAAACTGTGTTTTTAATAACAGGTGAACCTGTGAGCGCTGGGATTAGACACAAAGATAACAGTAACTGTCTCGTGGAGAATCAGCAAGAGCCAGATGGGCCAGGATAGAGGGCTGGAGGGAACACGTAGGTGCTTTGAATCAGTGCCCGCTGAGCCCCTGGAGCCTGCGGTAGAGGGAAAATCAGTAACACTGGTGCTATCTTTATTTAAAATCATGATCTGTTGTTCATGGCAGGTTTTTTTGCATTAAAATATTCATCTCAATTACTGAGATTTTTGGTGCCCCCTTAAATTTTGGGTACAAAGTGAGTGCCTTACCTAGTCCTGACCCTAGAAGTTTCTGACTTTCCTGGAAATTTCCAAGAATAGTTATCTGTTTGCATGATGTGAATTTGCACCATTAGAGTTGAATTCCCTCCTAGGTCCTTTTCACCTCGTTGAACACTGTGAGCATTGCTTCTATAATCGCAGTGGTCACTTGAAGAAAGCACGAGAGTCCTGCTCAGCAGCTTCTGGGAACCCAGCCTGCGTGCATTGGACTTGAAAGCACTTCACGGCTCGATCGAGCGCATTGCTTGCAGGCAGCTGCTGGGTCAGGTGTGGGTTGCTTCTACCCACTTTTGCTACTCTCTTCCCTCTTCTTGTTCTTGAAAAAATTCAGAAGGGACATCTTGTTTTTCATTTCCATGTTGGGGCACCCTACCGCCAGTTTTATTGGTAATTCACTGTGTGCCAGGCAGGTCCCTCCCAAGGAATATTTCTAATTCTCACAATGACCTTGTCTATTTTCAGAGGAGGAACTGAATTTACGGGCTGAGAGTGCTGTGCAAGGAATCTGTTGGCTGGCTCATGTCAGTTAACATTACTTAACAGGGTCTCCAACGTATTTCTACATAATTTACACATCATTATTTATTAAATTTGCATTTTTCAAAATTATTGTTATGTCACATGCTCCATGCACAAAAATGGATCAATGATTCAAAAGGGATTAAAATGGAAATATAAACGTTGTAACTCAGAGTAACAACACACAGGTGAATAGTGAATATGCAACTACAGAATGCAGATCTGTATGAACTGGGAAAAACATATCTGTGAGTGGGATGACTCTCAAAATCAGGCTAAAAAGAGAATTAATTGCCAGTGGGAAATGCAGTAAAATATACCCAAATCCTCAGTTTTAGTAAAAGCTCATTTGCAACCTGTCCCCAGTTTATTTTCTTTCAAAACTTTTCAAGTAGTAACATGAAGCTGTTAATTTGTGCACATCGTTTTCTAACAATACAGTGACCACCTGATAAACCAAGTCTTTATTCTCATGCCCTCTAAAGGACAAAATAGTGTTTTCCAGCATGAAATAAATAAATCTGGTCATTAAAAGTGGAGAGAAGACCAAAACTTATCAAAATTCATTCAAAGTCAGACTCTCTGTAGCAGGAATACTACTAGTTACACAGTTACGAAAGAGCTTGTAGAATCGGCTCCAGAAATGAACAGGCCACGTAGTACTGAGCTCAGAGAGAAAGCAGAATGAGCTGTTGGCTAAATTCCTCTATCAGATGACTCTGTAGGATGCCACATAATTTATGCAGCATAAAATATGAAAGAGCACATCAGTAGTTTTGCTTTGTAGCTGGACAAGTTTGCTGCACATAAAGTATGAGTCAGTTCTTGGAAAAAATGCAGAACAGGAGAAGCACTTGAGGGCATTTTGTTCTGCTTGTCATTGAAAATTCACGCTACAGAGAAGAGGTTTTTAAAGTTGTGTTATTGATGGTTTTGTGTGCCATGATATAGACTAGAGTCACTAGGCAATATGCATTGGGGCTTTGTCCATGGAACACCACCTATGTGTGCACCAAAAGAGGCTCACCATAGTGACAAGCCCAAATGTCAAAATCAGCCTAAAATGAGAATTGCTCTATTTCCAGAAAACAGCTGGCAGTCAGTAAGATGCCTCTGATCTTTAGCACTGAAGAAAGGAGTTTTTAAAAATGTGACTCTAATCAACGTGACTATGTCTGTTCCTTAGCATATATCTTTTGGCATGCTGGCAGAAGAGATGGGCAGAGATGACAAAATGCTGCTTTTCTGTGCTCAGGTCCACTGGCTCCCAAGGGGAAAGGCACTACATGGGGTTTAAAATGAGGGATAAGACACAGACTTTAATGTATGATGCACTTGTTTTTCTTTGACAGAAAAAGAAACTGATAATGTATTATGAAGCATATTTAATAGCACATCTAAATGCCAAACAAAGCTATTTCCAGAGCTGATATAATGAGAGAGTGGCTGAATACAGTGGATAAAACCTTTATTCTTCCTTTTGAAAGTGACATGCTCATTAACTTAGCATTAATGCAGTACAGAAACTAGTCTTCAGTGAAAACTTCTCTGTGCTTTCTATGTCCCTTTTCAATTTGTAAATGCAGAACTACTTTGACTATATCAATGTCAATATCCTTGCAAAGTAACACCTTTGCAAGTTACTGTTGGGCAAACAGGGCAAAGGGTATGTGGGATCTCTTCTTATTTCTTACAACTGCACGTGAATCTACAATTATCTCAAAATGAAAAGTTTAATTTAAAAAAATTCAAAGAAAAAAAAAATAATGGTGTGCTAGATATCCCTGTATCTAAATCTTTGTACGGCTCTAAATGGCCTCCGTTAGGATGAGCTGCTCCAAGTAGGATCAAATGGTTTGCAGATTTCTGCATCTCTGTTCATGAGGAATATTGGTCTGTAATTTTCTTTTGATGTTATCTCTATCAAGTTTTGGTATCACATTTATGCTGGCCTCATAAAAAAAGTGAGCAAGATTTTTTTTTTATCATTCCTCATGTAATTTATTCTCTTCCACAATAGGAATTTGTTAATTTCCATATTTCTCTTTTAAATTGTCTGGCTTTTTAAGAAGGTAATTTTGACAATTGTTAGTGCCATCAGGAAATACAATAATTTTTACTTTGTCCTACCTTTTCCTAAACATAAATGCTGTTCTACTCATTCTCTCTGTTTTTGTGATTATAGCACCTCGTAGCATGTGGGCACAGTTTACAGAAAGAGTGTGGTTTAATCTTGCACTGTTAGCCCTGCATCTCTGGATTTGGCTTCATTTTGACTTCAAGTTTCATTCCTTCTAGAATGATCAACTTTGTCCAGCTAACAGCAAAATCCCTTATCACTTTTCTTGTACTCAGGAGAGTTTCAGAGCCTTAAATGATTTCGTCTTTTACATGTATTTCCGTTTTTCTCGCCTACCCCCTTTTCTGGTCCTAGCAGAGGGCAGGGGGCACAGAAACATTGACAGATATGTTTTTCACCTTCCCAATCGCATTCTTGATTAAATACCTTTCCACCAAAAAGAATTCCAAACCTTTAAAATATGTTCTTTAATATAATCGTGGGAACAATTTTAAAGAAATATCTTTGTGGGTATTTCTCTTTCTAAGCAATGAAGAGAAGCAAATGACTTATGTCTAATTTTCACGGAGTGCTGTGGGCTGATGCTCCTGACTGTGTTCTTGTGCTCCAGGCAGCACATGGTCTGGCCTTGGGTCGTGCTTTACCTGGTTTGCGACTTTCATAACTGCTTCAAGAATTGAATAACCAATTTTCTTCTTTTCAGCGTAGACTCTTTCTCCTCTTTTTGCTGCCGACTGGCCTGCTTCCTCCTCTCCTCTCATAGTGGGGCTTCAAGCTTGGCCCATGGTGGGCTCCTGCTCTCGTTCTGTTTGGTTTTTATTTGCATTAATGTCACTACACCCTTCTCTCCCCGTGCAGTGCAGCCATTTTCACCCTTTTACTATTAGAATCTTTCGCTCGTTCTTAACTACTTAGTTTTCCTTCTCTTTCCCTTCTAATTCCTTCCTTTTCCCTGGTCTCATCATGACATCGCTTAGAAACACGTCTCTGTTCTTTTACATCCTCAGCCACATCCTTGCCTATGTCAGGGCCCCGGGGCTGCCACTGCAACCTTTTATGACGACACACTTTCAAGCTGTGTATCGATAATTTTCCTCCCTCCCTTCCTCTATTTTCGCCTTTCAATCTAGTTGGTGACAGGCACTGGGAATACGAAGTTCACACACAGTACCTGGAACACTTCTGACCAGATCCAGCTTATGAGATCTTTGTTTTAGCTGTGTTTCTGGTGTTTTGAGCAGCCCTCACATGCTCATGATCCTTTATCTCAAAATAAACAGCACCTTGTAGGTGGCCAGCCATCTCCTCCCTTGTCAGAATGCTTTTCTACACTTTCTGCACGTCCGGCACTAAAGCTTGTTGGCTACTTTTTACTGAAGTTGTTAATCCATCACCACCTCTTTTTGATCTAGCCTTCAACTCTCCCAGATTCACTGTTTCAGTCCTAAAATGAATAGCCTCATCTGCTAAGTGGAATTCTTTTTGCAGTCTTTTAAATCCTAATATATTTTCCAAAGTAAATCCAATTTCTCTGCTAGTCAGATCAATGACTGCTGACATGTCCCTAGAGTTAATCTCAACTTAACTAATAACCAGGGCTTGACTAATCTGCCAGGCGGCTGCTTTCATCCTTTGTGAATGATTCTCCATCTGCAGACATTCTTCCTCCCGCCTCAGAGACCAGACAGGTCAGGACTTTGTGTTGTTCGCCTTAGAATCCCGACCACCTGGAATAGCATCCGGGCATTAGTGTGCACGTGGTGAATGAACTAATGGATGGGTCCCCGTGGGCTGTAGGTGGTTCTGAGGCCTCTGTGACACTTTGTAGTCCTTAAAGAAGACAAAGTAGACACACAAGCAGGCTTTACTGGTTCCTTTTATTAGCTCAAAGTGGTTCATGCATTCTGCCCTCTTTCCTGTGCCTAGAAAACCAGCACCTGCCCAGTGCTCCCAAGCTTGCTCTTGTGCATCCTGTAGGTCTTGGCCTAAAAGGTCAGTATTGCTTCATCTGGGAGATCTTTCTGGACTCTCAGACTTGGCCCCAAACTCCTTTTGTGTGCTCTACTTTACCCCACGCTTACTTTTTATGACACTTTGCAATTGCTGTTAGTTGCTCATTGTGTTTTTCCCCTGCTCCTCTGAAAACTCTATAGGGTCAGGGCCTGAGACTACATTTCACCCCACTCTATTCCTGGTGTGTGTGTGAGTCAACAAGTATTTGTTGAAATTAATCAGTAATCATATGCAACGATATCAAAATATGTCCTTTTGGTCCTTAGGACAACACCTTTATGCTACCTTTTATGAAAGGGGACCAAGGAGTTGCATGTTGGAATAAGACAGCGATCTGGCACCGTTGCCTCTTGTGGTTGTTGGAGAACAATGGTGAGGGAACTCATGGTTGTCATTATAAGAAGAAGGGGCATATTCATGACATGGACAAGAGAATCAATGAAAGGCAATGACTGCAGCCAAATGGAGCCTGGACTTAAGTCCATAGTAATGCTATAAAAAAGAGGTGGCCAAACTTTTTTTGATAAATATTTTAGGCTTTGTGGCTCTCTTTTGTAACTATGCAGCTTGGCCATTTTAAGCACTACACCAGTCATAGACAACATGTAAATGAGTGCTTTTGGCTGCTTATAAATAAGATTTTATTTACAAAAACAGGTGGTGGACTGGGCTTGGTTGACTTCTGTTATAAAGGGATATTAAAATCAAGTGTGCTGAAAAATTATGGAAAACAGAGGTGTCATACATATAAATTTTTAAACACATATATTATTTATAAAAATCAGGAAATGCTATATACTGATCAGGCCAAAAGAGTGATTCACATTAAAATTTGGGCCATAATACAATTAACAATAGTAAATTTCTCTTGCCCTACCAACCTTCAGATCTATGTAATTTTGGGGGATTAAAACTTTATGCAGTGTCTGTTCTAAGTGATGATGTTCGAGTGCCTTATTTATGTGAGGCAACTGGCAAGGGCGGCTTCAGTCTTTGCCGTAGGAACAAAGCCTGGTGTGCTCGCCCCCTGCGTGGCTAGAGTACCACGAGGCGCCTTCCAAATAGCATGAGCCAACTGTGGTGCTGAATGTTCTTCTTTCTACATTTGTGATGAAATCGAGCATATAGCCAGTCAAGAGATAAGTTGTATAGTGGCTTCTTTGAAAGGCAAGAAAGGAGATTAAGTGTGAGCCATCTTTAAATTCTGTATGTGCTGTTTTTGGAAGCAAAAATAATGTTGATCCATTAGAGTGATTGACCACCATAAAATTGTGAATACATGAATGGATGAGATAGAGAAGAGGGGACAGTTTCAACACACCTCGTGAAGGAGAATTAGTGGAACCTGGTAAATAAATGAACATGGAATGGGAAGAAGGTGAAGCCGGCGTCTGCTGCGGGTGACTGGGTGAGGGACGGCAGGTACAGATTTCAGGGAAAGGAAGTTTCAGGAAGAGGGACGTTGAGTCCCATTTTGCACAACATTTCAAGGTGCTTATGAGATGTCTATTAGAGAATTTGCCGTATGAATCAGAGGCTCAGACAAATGGGCTAAACTGAAGGTATTATTTTGGGAGCTGCTTTAGCAGAGAAAATGACATTGTCAGCTTGTGTTGCAGGAACGTGGAAACGAAAGGAAGAGACCATAAGGACTCTGCCGCTGTGGGAACATGAACGTCTATGAGGACGGGAGAGACTGAACCAAGAACAAGACTGTTGGTGCTTGATTGGGCCCCAGAGGATGAGCACTATGTGGTGTCACCAAAGCCAAGGCAGGCTCGAGTGGTCAGACAGCACTGTGAGGTCAGGGGAGTTGTCCTCTACCCCTTTTCTTTAGTTAAAGTCCCTTCAGCTTTAGCTTTTACTCTGTAGCTTTCCAGATGTGTATTTGATCTGCTGGGTAGACTAGATCTGTAGTCCAGCCTATGATTCGTCACCTCACGGAATGTGTGTGTGAGCAGACAAGAAAAGCCTTTGGCCACATCGTTAGCGATGATGATAAGAATGTCGTGATTAGCATGTGGGAGAGTCTGGCTGGGGGGACCTGGTGCTGACGAGGAACCTAGTCTCACTGTTGGGGGCAGGACGCTAGTAAAAGGCGAGTCTGTCTCCAGAGGATCCGAGGAAAACAACCCAAAGGAGGCTCCCAGTGGGTTTTGGTGGTTATTGTGGTGTAAAAGCACGATGCCGACCCTCTTTGTCACCAAATCTCTTCCTCATCCTACACGCCTTCGTTTCATCGGCACAGTGAACACGTCTCTCTTTACAGCCTACTTTAGGGCTTCATGACAGCTTTTCAACCCTCTTTGACTGGTCTGGGAGAAACAGTGAATGACCTCATTGAAGGAGAGAGTGGCAGTAGTATCCCATCCCAGCACCAACTGCTTTGCTGTATCTGTAGGAGGGCCAGACAAAGTATTCTCTCAGTCTGTGCTGCTATCACAAAATACCTTAGCCTGGGTGACTTATAAACAGCAGAAATTTATTTCTCACAGTTCTAGAAGCTGGAGAGTCTAAGATCAGGGTATCTGTAGTGTCTGGTGAGAGTCCACCTCCTCATAGATGTGGCTTCTCGCTGTGTCCTTTCCCATGGGGGAAGGGGCCAGCAAGTTCCCCAGGGCACAAATCCCACTCACGAGGGGTCTGCACTCATGACATAGTCACCTCCCAAAGGCTCCACCACACTGGGAGTTAGGCTTCAACGTACGAAATGCTCAGACCATAGAAAGTATAATGCAATTTCTACACTGTGTCTTCCTAGAGGATGAGACATAAAATTAAAGTAGAAAGAGTAAATATTTCTTTAAGTGGAAAGTTAACCAAAAAGAGATAGAGAATTTCAACCCCTTGTCCTAATGGCATATATCTTAAGGGCACCTGCCAACCTCCATGGTGCTTCAATTGCAAAGGTCAAATAGGGCATAAAGGGACAAAATCTTGGTTCCATACAAGTCGAGAGTCAGTTTAGAAGCCTCAGAGTAAGGCTACATCCCTGATTTCCAAACTCTGTGAAAAGGTGACCTAGAAAAAAATCCACTCACCCAGAGAAGTACACTATGGGGAGACTTTTGTTTGTTTTAGTCTTGGTTCTGGGTTTAGAGGCAAAACCACAAAAGACTACACTGAGAATCGACCATAAACTAATTTATGTGTGGGTGTGCAGCTTGGATTCACATTACCTGTGTAATGCAAATAAACCCAAGTTGAAAATTCAAAGAATAATTTTACTTGTAAAGAAATGCTTCAAAAAATAGAAGAAAAAATAACAACTCCTCTCTCTGAGGATAATGTAACTTTGAAACTAAAACAATAAGGATAGTGTGAGAAAGAAAAATCAGTCATTGATTTAGAATCCCAGTCGTAAACAAATTTTAGCACACTTAGTCCAGCAATGTAGCAGTCATGCACAGATACGTGTATTTATAAACATATACACAACACAACCAGATTTATAAGTCCAGTTATGCATGATTATTAGGCAATATAAAAATTTTACTCATATAAAAGCATTAAAAAGAAATAATTTGATCATCTCAATATATAAAAAACCTTTTCTTTGGTAAATTTTAACATCTATTTGGATTGGAAGACTCAGCATAGTAAAGATGTCAATTCTTCCCAAACTGATCTACAGGTTTAATGTAATTCCTATCAAAATCCTGGAGAGAAACTTTCTACATAAGCTTATTCTATTATGGAAAGGCACAGACCCTAAACAACCTTGAAAAATAAGAACACAGTGGGAGGAATCATTCTACCCAACGTTAAGACTTACTGTATTACTTCAGTAATTAAGACGGCATGGTATTGGCAGAGGGATAGAAATATAGATCAATGGACCAGAATAAATAACCCGCAGAAAGACCCCACAAATATGGCCAATTGATTTTTGACAAAAATACAAAGCAATTCAATGGAGGCAGGATAGCCTTTCATCAGATGGTGCTGGAGCAATTGGACATTCATGGCTAAAAAAAAAAAAAAATGAGCCTCACACCTTGTATAAGTCTCGCAGCTTATGCAAACATTAACTTAAAATGGGTAAAGACAACATAAAATATAAAACTATAAAAAGTTTAGAAAAGAATTATAGAGCTAGGCAAAGAGTTTTTAGACTTGACACTAAAAGCACAATCCATAAAAGGGAAAATTGATAATTGGATCTCATTAAAATTAAAAAGGGCAAAAGACCCTGTGGAGAAGATGAGAAGTCAAGCTACAGACTGAGAGAAGACAGTTGCAGGTGACATGCCAGACAAAGGACTTGTATCTAGGATATAATGGAGCATTCCCCAAACTTAACAATAAAAAAACAATCCAGTTAGAAAATGGGTAAAAGACATGAACAGACATTTCACTGAAGAAGAAATACAGATGGCAAGTAAGTGCATGACAAAGTGTTCAACATCATTAGCTATTAGGGAAATGCAAACTAAAGCCATAAGGAGATTTTACTACACACATATCATAATGGCTAAAAAAAAAAGTGAGAACACCAAATGCTAGTGAGGGTGTGGAGAAAGTGGGTCACTCATACATTGCTGGTGGGAATGTAAAACCGTACAGCCACTCTGAAAAACAGTTTGGCGATTATCTTACAATACTAAGCATGTGCTTACCATATAGCCACAAGCAATTGCACTCTTGGGTTTTTTCCCAGAGAAATGAAACATGTTCACACAAAAACTTTACATGAATGTCAAAGCAGAGTTTAATCATAATAGTCCCAAACTGGAAACCACACAAATGTCCTTAATGTGCGTATGGTAAACACTCTGTGATACATCCATAGCATGGAGTAACTACTCAGCAATAATAAGGAACAAACGATTGACACATGCAACAACTTGGATGGATCTCAAGGGAATTATTCTAAATGAAAAAAGCCAATTCCAAAAGCTACATACTGTATGATTCCACTTGAATAATATTCTTGAAATGACAAAATTGTAGAGATGGAGAAGAGATTAATGATTGCCAGAGGTTGGGGGGCAGGGAGGAGGGAGGTGGCTGTGGATATAAAAGGGTAGCACCTGGGATTTTTGTGATTGGTTTGTATCCTGACTGTGGTAATGGGCACGTGAATCTACACACGTGCTGAAATTGCAGAGAATTAAATGCACACACACAGGCAAATGGGTGCTATTAAAACTGGTGAAACCTGAATAAGATCAATGGATTGTATCAATGTCAACTTCCTGGTCGTGATACTGTACCGTAGTTATGCAAGATGATACCCTTGCACAGTGAAGGGTATATGGAATCTCTGTTACATCTTATAACTGTATGTGAACCTAGAGTTATTTCAAGAAGTTAAAAAAGTTCAACATCTACTCGTGATTAAAAAAAAAAAAAAAAAAAAACAGTAAAATTCTTAGCCTTCCTGGCTTCAAGAGAAATTCCTTATTTTGATGAAGGGCATTGACAATTAAAAAGAACTCCCCGAATCTACAGTAAACTTCATAGTTACTTACATAATATTAAAGATATCTCCTTTAAAATCAGAATCAAGATAAGCATATTCACTATCACCACTTTTGTTTAATATTGTACTGAGGGGCCTGCCAAGCCCAGTAAGAGAGAAAAATGAAAGAAACATATAAGAATCAGAAAGGAAGTAACAAAACTGTCATCATGATCAATTGATATTGATTTAAGAATATTTAAATTTAACATTTAAATTTAAGAATATTTACAGACAAATGTTTTCATTAGGGGAGTTTAAAGAGTTTTGGAAAAAATCTCGTTTCTTCTTTCTGCCAACTTGATTCATAGTCAGCTGAGGAGGACCACTGGTTCCACAGCAACATCAGGAAAAAGAAACTCATAAAATAGGAAATTAGACAAAGAATCATGACCTCATCCTTTGCAGTCCCTTAGAATATCCATCAAAAAGTCCATCGACCTCCTCATCCTCTTCTAAGTGTGGATTAGTATTTAAGGCAAAAAATGATTTCCTACTTAATGTTATCATTAATACTAATTTTTAGAATTGTGATTATATTCACTATGATTTAGAAATTAAGTTGCATGCAATTTGAACTGTTTTACAGGTCATATAAGCTTTTGTAGATTGATGTGCCTGAGAACTTAACTGCCATGTATGACATTGTTTCTTTGGGAAAACTCATTTTGAATTACAAACACTCCTTTGGCATGCGGCCCATTCGCAGGTCAGAGACCTTGGTGGGGCAGGTTTGGAGGCTGTCCAACAGCCACTGTCTGTAACTCTGTCTCTCAGGCTTCATGCATAGCAAATGCAGAGAGCTTAAGCTTTGTCTCCCAAATTTCTTGAAGCAACAGATATTGAAGGATATTTGTGGCAGATTTAATAAAGACTCCTCCCCACCAAATATATGTCCAAGTCTAACCCCTGTACCTGTGAATGTGACCTTATTTGGAAATAGGATCCTTTCATGGGTGATTAAGTGAAGGATCTTGAGATGTGCTCATCCTGGACTATCTGGGTGGGCCTTTAATCCAATGACAAGTGTCACAAGAGACACGAAGGGGAGAGAGACAGAAGGCCATGTGAAGACGGAGCAGGGTTTGGAGTGAAGCTGCCACAGTTGAGGAACCCTTGGAGCCGCCAGAAGCTGGAAGAGGCAACGCAGCGTCCTCCCCTGGAGGCTTTGGAGGGCGCGTGGCCCCGCTGACATCTTGATTTCAGATCTCCAGTCTGCAGAACTATGAGTGGAGGAATTTCTGTTGGTTCAAGTCACCATGTTTGGGGTAACTTGTTCCCACAGACCTAGGAAACGAATACAGTGTGTTCTGTGAGCTCATGTCAGGTAAGCCAGTGCTGCCAACTTTCACAGCCTAGATTCTGTTACCGGAGCCTTGATCGATGGACGTGTGCCAGGTGTGGCTCGAGCTAAGAGTTACCTGTCTTTTCAATTAATCCTTATAGCAAACGTGTATTCTACTTAGAAATGCGCTGACTAGGGTTTTGAGAGATTAAGTCGCTTGCCCAAGGACCTACAAGTAATAATACTAACTTCTACCATTCACTGAGCATCTACTGAGCACCAATCACTCTGCTAAACTTTGCAAACATATCCTTATCTAAATATCCAACAACTGTCTGAAGTAGGTACCATTCACTCATCCATTCCCATAACAAATATTCACAGAGCCCCTGCCAAACGCGATGCACTGTCCTAGACGCTGGGACACAGAAATGGACAAGGCAGCTGGTGACCCCTCGCTCACGGAGCTTGCATTCTAGTATGCAGAAGCAGACAACAAACAAACAAGTAATCAAATATTATGTCTGCTGGTATTTATAATGAGAAAAACAAATGAGGAAAAGGAGGAAGGGAAAGTGTGGAAAATTATAGCTTTAAATAGTTTGGTCAGGGAAGGCCTCATTGAGAACGGAAGGCAGAGCTGGAGAGTGGTGAGGGCTGTGTCATGTGCAAAAGTCCTTCCAGGCTTACTTTTCAGAAGAAGAGTCTGAAGTTCTGAGAGGGGAAGTGATCTGCCCAAGGCCACATAGCTACAAATAATAATCTGACAACTGCTGAATGTGGAAGGTATTTTAAATTCATTACTCCTAACCATTACAATAACTCTGCCAAATGAATATTATATTAATATTCTATATTTTTATATTGTATTTTAATATATATTTCAGCTTCATTGGGGTATAACTGACAAATCAAATTTTATATATTTAAAGTGTACAATGTGATGATTTGGTATATGGATACATTATGAAATGATTACTACCATCAAGTGAATTAAGATACCTATCTCCTCATATAGTTACCATATATATATTTCATAAAATAGATTATAAATATAGGCGAGAACCCTGAGCCTCAGAGAGGTGCAGCGACCTGCCCAGAGACACACAGCTGGCCAGTGGCAGAGCCAGGATGCAAACCCAGATCTCCACGCACATGCCCTTTCTACCACTGTGAATCAATGCCCACGGCCACCACCTCATGGCAAAAGTCTCGCCAGGATGAGCTCCTGGGTGGCAAAGGTTCCCAGGTGGCCAATTTCTATGCCAGAGGCTGTCAGTTGAGGCTGCAGAAATATCAGAAAGCTTTCTCTCTCTTATACAAGAATTTGATACTTAAGTCTGGAAACATATAGATAGTCTATTTCCTTTTCTCTATAAATCCTCTTGGGTCCCACTAATTGTTATTGATCAGTAAGGGTTAGGGGTTGGGAGTGGGTGGGCCTTTAGTTTTTAATCTTATAATTTTTTTCCATAAGGAATCAGTCACTGTCACAAACGCTTTCTTGATTACATATGAAGCTAGTATTTCATTTTGAACCTCTTTTAAAAATGTTCTTGTTGAGGGCAACTTATTTGTTCGCTATGTATCTGTGCCTCAAACTGTGAGAATGTGCCATCTACTGGCTTAATGCTGAAATGACTTTTCCCTTGTAATTCAGTGTTTGGTAGCTAATTTCAAAATGTTTCTCTCTACTTAGAAACAAAGAAAATTGTTGAAGCTGTACAACGAAGCAAACCTTTCTTACTGAAAAATACAATTTTTGAACAGGAATTTTATATGCACAGGGAATTAGGTTGTAGGAGAATTAACAATTTAAGGACAAATTTCCCAGAGTTAAGGAGCCTCTAATGATGAAATTGTCCATACTATATTTCCAAAGTTCCCATCCACCAGGAACCTCAAAATGTGACTTTGTTTTGAAATTGTCTTTGCAGATGTAATTAGATAAGGATCTCAAAATGAAATACTCCTGGATTTAGGGTGGCCCTAAATCCAATGGCTGGAGTCACAAGAGGAGGAGAGAGACACAGAGACACACACACACAAAGAAACCACGAGAAGACCAGCCTGAGGCTGCAGGCAGAGATTGCAGGGATTCATTTGGCCACAAGCCAAGGAAAGCCAGAAACCACCAGAAGCCGGAGAAAGCAAGGAAAAATCCCCCCCAGAAGCTTTGGAAGGAGCATGGCTCTGCCAAAACCTGTATTTCAGACGTCTGGCCCCCTTAACTGTAAGATTATAAATTTTTGTTGTTTTAAGCCATCAAGTTTGTGGTGATTTGTTAGAGGAGCACTAGGAAACTGAGATAGGAGGTTACCAGGGTTAAACAAATTACTGTGTAGAAGGTCCTTAAAACTGTTCTTTGCACAAATTGGAAACAGGCACATGTCAGCTGTAATTTCTTTTTTGGGGTAATTTATCATAGTAGGTAACAACCAGGGCTGTTATAACAGACCAGGCTCTGGAACTTACCAACTGCATGACTTTGGGGGAAGTTCCGCTACTTCTGAAGGGCATGGTTTCCTTATGAATAAAACAGGTTAATAATAGTTACTGTCTTTCAGGCTGATTGTAAAGACAGAGATGAAACGTGAGCACTCCACACGCTTGGCATTAGAACGCGAGCTCTCCGCTTGGCTGGACTCAGCCCTGCACCTGGCTTTCCCTCCTTCAGGGTGGCTCACTCATGAGCAATAAGGCCCGGAGCTCCCATCCCATGGGTCCTCCAGACACGCCCGAGTCCTGGGCGAGCACAGTTGAGACCCAAACCAGGATCTCCACGCTATAAGCAAATTACATTTCTGTTTAAGAATTCCAGGTCATTAAAAAGTCCAAGTTGTTACCATGCTCATTACAGATTGTTCCAGGAAATGCCCCGGAACAGTCTGGAGTCAGGGGGAGCTGAGCCGCAGCCCTAGCTCCGCAGTTAATTTGCACCTGGCTTTAACCAGTCCTGGTTCCCGCGTGTCACCTGTGAAGTGATGTTGTTGGACAAGATCGTCTCTGAGATCTCTTTGCACTCTAATATCCTCTAGCTCTGGGAGGAAGCAAAGGTTCCAGCTGGACTGATGAACAACAGGCCTTTCAAGCCGGGACTCTACAGCTGATGCTGAAAGGCAGTCTCAGCTGCCTTTGACGCCCCTCCTGTGTCCAAACTCCAGACAATAGCTGGCGACTAACTTGCTAATTGTCTGCTTGCATATTGCACAGACAGCCATTGAGTTGCGAGCTTGAGGTCGCTCCATCCGCAGGCCTGGTGAGTCCACGATGGAGACATTCTGCTGTGAACAAGAGCAACATGTCTTTGTAAGCGTCCCCCCCGAATGCCTCCTCCAGAACTAGGTTTCTCTTCAGTTTTAAGAAATAAAATGTGAGTTGAACACACGGGGGAGGCATTGTAGGGAGTGGTTCGAGCATCAGCCAGGATGCTCTGGGCCGTAGTGGAATGAGTTAGGATACTAGTACATGGGGATTTAGTGCTGGCTCTGATCCTGTGCCATTTGGGGAAGTAACTTAACATCTCTGAGCCTGAGCTTTGCTTCTATTTAATGGAATTCAAATGCCCACCTATATTGATCAGGATTATTTTGGCTGCATAAAAATGGAAAACCTGACTTAAACTGGTTAACAAGGAAATGTCTCTTCTGTAAGAAATATTTCTTAAAGGAGTTGCCTCACATTCAATCTCCACAATCTTCACAGCTGTCCTTTTTTTGTATCTTTTTCAGGGTCGAGGAAGCTTTTCTAGCAGACCCCGTGGAGAGGAGATAGGGGTGGGCTGATGGGCATCCAGCTGTGGGCAGAGAGTGGTCAGTGCCCCCTGTCGCTCTGAGCCGTGTGGCGCTGGAGGACGAAGGCCAGGATCAGAGGAGAGGAGCAGACTGGTGGGACAGCTGCCTGGCAGGGTGGGGCCAAGCACTAGATGTGTGTGAACATTTCCCTGTGAATTTTAAAGTAGCAGGTATTTCTTTTTAATGATGGGAGGTTGGAGTAGATATAGCTAATGCTCTTTCCAACTCTGTATTTTAATGAATTTTTGAATAATAACCATTTTCCCTGGCCTGATGATTTTTACGGTTGAGCTCAGGAATGCTGTCAGATAACAAAATGCCGACTAGTCTCATGCCTGCGGCACCACAGTGGCAGCAGTCAAAACACGATGACAAAAACTACCATTGCCACCACCAAAAACGCACTAACAACCAAAATGAGAAAAACTGAGGGAAAAGCTCTTTTCAATTTTAGCCTTCCTGTGTGCTGTGTGTCACTTTGCAAAATAAAATTTTTTTTTATGGCTTAGTATTATTTTTATTTTGAATTCCTGTGGGGGCATCATAATGTTTTCCTGTTCAGGGGTGTTGATCCATATGTTCTTCAAACTAGAAAATGTGACAGTTATTTATCAAGATTGAAAAAAAAAAAACCCAGTGAAATGAGAGCTTCCTTTTTTTGATTTACTTTTTCTATAGAATAATCATATAAGTTTTCTACATTTTTAATCTGATGTTAGGCATCATTCCAAACTGAAACTCTGAAAAGGGAGCTGCCTTCTCCCAAGCAGTGATGTCTCCAGTGGAGAAGATTAGCTTTGCCTTCGGTCCTAACTCGCCTGTTAATGATTTGGATAAAGATATAGAAGAAATGGCTATTGAAAGTGGGCTTATGGGAAAGATGGGGAGAAGGAGCTAATATTATAGAGGGTAGTCTTAAGAATCAAAAGGATTTCAATAGGCTATAATGCTGAACTGACACCAATAAGTAAGATTCAACAGAGATAAATCATTTAGCACTTAATTTTTAAATTTTGCTAAATAAAGGCAAGAGGAAAAAGACCTGGTATTTTAGCTTTTCTCAAGTCCAGTATGAGTGAGCAGCTAAAGCAAGCCACTTCCGGAGTGGGCAGTCTGCATTCTGTATTTGGCACCACTCAGATAACACCTGGCCACTGTAGAAGGCCATTGACAAACTGAAGTAATTAGGTAATAAAATACTTACGATTTTCCCCCACATGAGCAAACTAATCTACTAAGTCCTTACTATATGTTATCTCTGATTTTCACAGAGCCCTGGGAAAATAGATATTATTGTTCACATTTTACAGAAAAAGGAAATTAACCAGAGAGATTGTCACACCCTCTCTCTTCCTCCCTTCTCAACCACCTTGACCAAGTCAGGAAGTTTAATTCAAGCTTATGCAATTTTTGTTAAGCTGGGAATGTCAACCGAAGGGCATGGGCTTACGACAAATTCTTTACACCATACTGTAAGGGATCAGAATATGCCACCCCAAAATATGCCACCTTGACATAAGGGCTATTTTGAGCTGAAGACAATTGAGAAACAGCAGATGCTAAAAAAAGTAAAAGGCTCTCTGCCCTCCCCCACCTATTTGCCTAAAAGTAGCCGTAGGCTCTTATTAGCCCTCAAGACAGGAATCTATAATACACAACAAACCTTACTCAAATAACCTGTATCTAACAGTTTCCTGCACATGTTTCCCTTCTCACAGTGTGCTACCCTAAAAGCTTAAACCCCTCTGTCTTGTCACTTCTCTACAAATGTACTATTCTGTTAAGATAAACTCAAGTTCTAATCACTATTTATCACTACATTTCTCCCACATGTCGCATGTATTAATAAACAGTATTTTCCTCGTTAGTCTATCTTTTGTCAGTTTAGTTTCTGGGGTCCCAGTCAGAGAATCTAGGAGAGTGAAGCAGTTTTTCCTCCCCTGCAATACGGTAGGGTCTATTGGGAAAGGGGAAATGTACAAGGCCTGATCCCCATCCTCCACCATCCCGCAGATGGGAATGTGGGGTGAGGCACCCTGTGGGTGTCTGTTCCAAGGCAGCAACCCACCCCCTTGTTGCCCTCCCCCTGCTTGCAGGGCAAGCCTGAGAGAAATGTCCACAGGAGGAGAATAGTCAGTCTAGCTTGGATTGAGATTCGGCAAGCCTAGAAATGTTCTTAGTGTACTCTCACACTTAATATTTAGCTGGTATATAGTTTGTCTTAGTTTGTGTTGCTATAAAAATACCTGATGCTGGGTAATTTATAAAGAAAAAAGGCTTATTTGGCTCATGATCTCTGCACATGCTGGCTCCACTTCACCTTCTCCCACCAGTGGAAGTAGCCTGTGGCCCTCGCCAGAGGAAGATGTCCAGTCTTGAACTTTTCCAGACATCAGAATCGCAGCAGGCAGCGTGAGCTCCACGTTTGCACTGGTTCCTTTTGCCCCCAGGTCTCCAGGGGACAGTGTGCGGCAGGCTCGGGTGGACGCAGCACACATGATGGGTTTGTGCCCAGCTGAGAGGACCAGGGAGATCTTCCACGGGAGTGGCCAAAACTGCCCTTTCTCCTTGCGTGGAGATACATTAGCTTCATTGCCCTGGAATGTCTCTGGGGAGAGATATCTCTCAATGGAAGGGAGAAAAATCACTGCCATCATAAACAAATCTGCCCTCTGCCCCAGAGGGAAGACACTACCTCTAAATTCCAAGGCTGCCCGTTAAACAAGCGTCCTTGAGAAAAAGCTGTTGATGTCCTTTGCTCAGAAGATGTTTCTGGTGCAGAAGGATCAGAATTAGCTCCCAACATACACAAAAGGAGAAGGCGTTTGGATTCATTGCTGGTGTGTATTCTCCTTGGTGTCTCGTAGAGGTAGTTTGAGAAAGAAGTGTGATCGTAGCATAGTACTTGATTTTGCAATGATCAACTTCCAAGCTGCTTTCCAGAAAGACTGTACCAGATATGCGTCTATAGCGGAGGACACGAGACCAGGCACCAGGGGCGTTTCCACTAGCCTGTTAGCTGCGTGACCTCGAGCAAGGTGAGTATTATGTCCAGGCCTGTTTCCTCATCTATGAGGCAAATTCCTTTCTCGCTCTAACCTTCTGTGGCTCTCTGCTTTAACCATTCATGGCCTGAGTTCCTTAAACCCTCTTGGTCTGTGGTGGTCTCCCCAGTGCTCTTACCCGCACACATTCGTGTCCCCCTCGTGCACACCAGCGCTCATCAGGATCAACCCCTGCAAGCCGTGCGCCCGCATGCCGCACCGTGTGGGTTTCTGCCGGCTTTAGCAGTCCTCAAGAGGTTAAAGAAAACAAAGGCAGCTCCCACGCAACAAAGGCAACTTTGATTCTTCCTTTTCATTTTTTCCTCTGCTCTAGCCGTCTGTAATAAAATATACAGCCATAAAACCAGGAAGTCATACCCTTTCTGGTTCCTGGAGCACTAAATCCTTGGAGTCTCTGTGGTTATCTGGAACATTTATTACATTTCACTGCAGAGAGCTGCCCCTTGTTTATCCTTTGCCTCACCTACTCTTTTCATAACGTAAGGGAGAGATTTATCTTCAAATCCAGGAACATTTTTAGGTGACTTGGAGCTATATATGTAGTGTTTTATAAAGAAAGACTTTTAGTTTCCTGAAGATGGCACTATAATTTTACTTCTGTTCACACAAACACTTCATCACATATAGAAATTTACCTTTTGTCTAGTATATGTGCCCACAGATTCATTAAAGTGAAAAGTAGCTAATGGTAACTGCACCAACAGGAATGTACAGCATGCAGATGTCAAATTGGTAAAAAAAAAAAAAAAAAAAAAAAAATTTAGAAAGGGAACTCATGATCAGTCAATGGCTTTTACTTTTAAAGTGTTGTTTTTTAAAACCCTCTTCCTAAAGGATGCAGAGGTGGATTCTGTAGATAAAACAAAGTTAAAATTAATAGGCCGGGCGTGGTGGCTCACGCCTGTAATCCTAGCACTCTGGGAGGCCGAGGCGGGTGGATCGCTCGAGGTCAGGAGTTCGAGACCAGCCTGAGCGAGACCCCGTCTCTACTAAAAAAATAGAAATAAATTATCTGGCCAACTAAAAATATATAGAAAAAAATCAACTGGGCATGGTGGTGCATGCCTGTAGTCCCAGCTACTCAGGAGGCTGAGGCAGGAGGATCGCTTAAGCCCAGGAGTTTGAGGTTGCTGTGAGCTAGGCTGATGCCACAGCACTCACTCTAGCCCAGGCAACAGAGTGAGACTGTGTCTCAAAAAAAGTTAAAATTAATCAAGTGATCAGAAAAGAACCTAAGCAAGCCTGTCTAGCTATGTTTTCAATTCTCTTGTCTACCAGCTTAGTATCATTTAGGTAAAGTCTAAATCAAATAAATGATTTAATCAGTGAGCTTTTATTGCATATTAATTCTCAGACATAGTGACTAAAATCTCAGTTCAACCTGAGTGTCCTCACAATTTCTGCCCGAGAAAAGTGGGTGTCCCTTCCCCAAGGGACCACATCCTACCTCTCCAGACACTCACAAGGCCACCCAGAGATTTGCCCATCTGCTTTCAGACTCTGGTGGGAGTTATGACACCTGGGCTGCAGGTTGTAGGGGATGGAACTGACCCTTGTTCCAGTGGAAAGCAGTGTGGCCAGTGGCTTCAAGCAGTGGGGCACTTTGGAGCCTCAACTCTCTTAAGACCGGTCAGGGGGCAGTCTGCCAGAGCCCGGCATTCTTCCTCCACCAGAGGAAGTCAAATGCCCATGAAGGAAAGTGCTCCTGCCCAGTAATTTCCAAATGTATCTAGGTGGCAGAACAACTTAGAAGTTATGACCTCTTTGGGGGGATGTCCTCATACTAACATATTGAAAATAAAATAAATATATGTTTGTTCTTAAGTGAGATATTAATCTTGTCCTACATTTCACAATAGAGAATATGATGGCTATTCTATGTGTCAACTTGACTGGACAAAGGGATGCCCAAATAACTGGTAAAATGCTATTTCTGGGTGTGTCTGTGAAGATGTTTCTGGAAGAGATTCGCATTTGATTGGTGGACTGAGTATAAAAGATCCACTCTCAGCAATGCGGGTGGGCATCACCCAATCTTTTGAGACCCTGAACAGAACAAAAAGGTGAAAGAAAGGCAAATTTTCTCTCTGTTGAGCTGGAACATCCATCTTCTTGGGCTTTCAGACATTGGTGCTCCTGGTTCTTGGGCCTTCAGACTCAGACTGGGACTTATGCCATTGGCTTCCTTGGTTCTCAGGCCTTTGGGTTTGGAACCACAGCCCTGGGCTTTCTTGGGCCTCCAGCTTGCAAATGGCAGATTGTGGGACTTCTTGGCTGCTGTAGTCAGGGTTGCTGATCCCTCATGATAGTTCTCTTTCTGTATATCACTTCGTATATCCCACTGGTCTTGTTTTGCTGGAGAACCCAGATGAGAATACACACTCCATTAAGGCAGTGTTATTTCCGCTTTACCAATGAGGTACTGAGGCTCAGAGGAGCGGTCCCTTGACTTGCACACGGTGCTGTACTGTGGCTGGCAGGATCCTGAGGGAAAGAGCTGGTGCCAACCAGCTGCACCTGGCACAGGGCTTGGGACCTGTGCATTCCCTCGATGCCTCACTTCCAATGAGGCACCTGATGTCCCCACCTGAGCCCTGGTGGGGACAGGAATCTTATTTTTTTTGTCATCCTTCAGCAGGCTGGAAAAATGCCTTCAATTGAGGAAATATTCAAGAAATGATTCTTGAATTGGTTTGAAGTAACACATTTTGCGCTCTGCGGATGGGCAAGATGTTACAGTTGAATCATTCTAGTTGGCCTCCTAGGTGATACTGCATCCAGGAGCGATTTTTTATTTTCTCAGAACTTTCCCTGGTATAAAGTCCTGAATGGAAGAGAAGGGTCACAGAAAGGGGGTGGCTTTACCACGACAAGGACTGGGACTGGGAGGAGTAAAGAAAGGAACCAGGTCCCCAACCTGAGAAGGCGCTGACCCTCAGGTGCTGCCCCTGCAAGGGCATGACCCTGAGCACCAGGGGGCTCCTTGGGTTTTGCTTGCCACACCCTGGTCCTGACCCTGGCTGTGCCCTGAGTGACACAAGGGTGGAAAAAACAGTCGCTGAGCACAGCAAAATATCCTGAGTGTGCATCCCTTCCGATGGCTCATGCTCGCCTCCACAGGACTCTACCAGGCTCTGCCATTAACTCGCCCCAGCCTTGTGCCCTGGTGGTGCTCAGGGCAGGGGTCCCCAGGGCTGAGGGCTTGGCTCAATTCTCCTTAATCTGCTGCAAGTGCTCCCTCCCTCTGCCACCAACTAAACCAAACACTCTGCTAGAATGTTGTTCCAGGGCAATCACAATTGGTTGTAACCTCTCTAAACAACCACACATGTGCAGCCCTGGGGGGATTGCTGCACTCTTCATGTAGGTGGATCTTGGCAAGGACTTGAAAAGGAACACATAAACTAACTGCAGGACTCGGAGCTGAGCGCCATTTTGAACTGTTACTGAGAGTCTATTAATACCAGAGGCCCTGCATTCTGCACAGTAGGGTGCAGGGAAGAGGGGAAGGGGTTTATGAAGATAAAGGTGTTTCCTGTTCTTGCCCCTGAGGCCTAGATTGAGAAGTGGTTGCCATATTTTAATAAAGATCTTTATGTACAATTTCCCTAAATGTTGTACCTTCTCTCAGCTGTTGTCATCGACAGAGCCTTCAACCCTCCGAGGAGAATTTCCATAGAGCCTGTAACTGCTTTTGCATGACGTGAATTCTGTGTACCCAGCGCTTTGGGGTCTCCCTAAGTCATGTTTAACAAGTTTAATGTGATTTCTCAAAGCAAATCTGAATCTCACATCTGCATTATGGAACATCTTGCTGACTGAGCATTTTCCACGAGCTTCCTTCCCCCCAAACACCGGGGGAGACGCGCTGCCAGCCCGCGGGTGCCTGCCACGTTCAGCGAGACACAGAGGGCAGTTATTCAAATACTATTAAATATTAACGCCAACATTTTCCGAGGCTGTATCTGTCACGGATCATGCGGGTTACATCTGTCATCTTGAATCTGTTCAGACTGCGAGAGCTCCAGAAACGTTATCTGCTCACACAGCACGTGAGGCAGGACGGCAGCTGCTCTGGGTGGGTTGCGAAGCCGCAGAGATCAGGGAAGACCCCTCCTCTCCACATGGCTCCGTGTTTGTTCCAGATCGGAGGAAGCGCTGGGGTGGAGGGAAGGTCGCGTGCTTGGAATACATGACAGCCAGCTCTGCCTCTCCTCTGGGCCCCACTCCAGAGCCCCCATCAGCCCCGGACACAAGTCAGCCAGACCAGCATGGCTTTGTATAGATAAAAGTGCATGAAAATAGATACTTTTGCTTTGTAGGTAGAGCTGGGAATGGGGTCTTTGTGCATGAAGTGTCTCAACTCTTGTGGCCAGAAACACTTTGATGTGCTGCCCTATCTGGAGGGCCAAGGTTTACCTGTCGGGTTTATCGGCTTCCTTGTTTGCCTGATCAACAGGGCTTCCAGATCAAGCTTTGTAGCTCTGAGATTTAAATAATTACTGCAGGAGCTTTAGAACGGATTCCACCTACCCCCATGAGAATGACCCCCTTCCTGCTTCTGTTGCGGCTTGTGTGTGTCCTACAACGATTCCCGCAACTGCCGGCGACTCGCACTGACCTTGCTGCGCTCTGGGTCCTGCTCAGTAGTGGGTGTCTGTGAGCATTTCCCCCACGTTCACCCATGTAGCTGCGGGATTTACCCTGTGGCTGGCTCTGCCAGTCTGCTTGGATCCTGCGACACAGTCCCACAGACTGGGGGGCTGAAACGGCAGAAATTCATTTTCTCACAATTCTGCAGGCACAAGTCCAAGATCAAGGTGTCGGGAGCGTGGTTCCTCCAAGCCCTCTCTCTTTTGCTCAAAGACAGCCGTCTTCTCCCGGTGTCCTCAGGTGGCCATCCCTGTGTGTGTGTCTGTGTCCTAATCTCCTCTTCTTATAAAGGCGCCAGTTATGTGACCTCATTTTACCTTAATTACCTCTTTAAAGACCCTGTCTCCAAATACAGGCACATCTGAAGTACTAGAGGTTAAGGCTTCAACATGTGAATTCTGGGGTGGGAGGTCACCGTGTAGCCTGTAACACCAGCCCTTCTTGCAATTGGCAAGAAGGTTCCATTTGGTTCCACGTGGATTCCATTTAAACACAGTCCCTGCCAGTCAGAACAACTGGGTTTGAATTCTGATTCTACCACTTGCTAGATGTGTGACTGTGAGAAATCGTGCCTCAGTTTCTTTGTCTGTAAATAGGAGCAACAGAGGTACTGAGCTAATGTGGGAGCCGGGGTGACGCCTTCAAGGCCATAGCACGGTGCTTGGGACACAGAAAACCCACAATGAAAGTCTTAAGCAGGTGGGGGGGGGCGGGCTTCACTTATAGAAGCGTCATTCTAAGAACTCAGAAGCCTCACTTGGGAACAATCCCTGCTCCTGCCTGTCCGGACACGCTTTCCTGCCCCATGTCATTCCTTACACCCTTTCCTCATGTTCGCCTGGCTAAACCCTACAAATCCGTCAAGGATCCATTAAAAAACTGCTTTTTCCATGAAACTTTTCATGATTATTCCACCTAAAGAGAATTTCCTTTCCTCCGAGCTCCCATACTTCCTTTATGAGACTCCAGAAGTTATTTTTAATACAAATAGTGACCCGCAGTTGCTGGATTATTACTACTTGCTAGGTACTTGCAAGGTCGCTTTACGTGTATTGATGGATTTAATCCTTCCCACTTGTCAGATAAGAAAACAGAGGCCCAAGAGGTTGAGTAATCGTCCCAGGCCATGTTCAAGGACATGGACCATTGTCCCAGCTACTAAAGGGTGGCCAGAACACAGAGTTCCTTGAGAAACACGTGCATGTCTGATTCATAACCTCTGCTTGTAATCACAGGCCCTCGACATTCGGGTGAATGAACCGTGCCCCCAGCAGACAGCTCTGGGTTACTGGGGCTGCCTCTCTCTGCATCCGCTTCTTGGTCAGGGCCGAGTACAGCTGATCGCGCCGCTCTGTGGCGTCAGAAGGGCTGTCCTCCCTCCTGTCACAGCAGTCCTCTCCTTCAGTTCCAGTCGTGGGAAATTAAGTTTTACAGTCGTGGGAGGAAAGATGAAGGGAAGAGGCAGAGCAGACAGATTTCTGCAGATCACAAAGCACCTTGGGAGTCATAAACACCCTGGACACCCTGGAGTTCTGCAGTATCCTTCTTTAGGAAAGCTCTTGGGATGCCTGCCCTCCCATTTAGCCTTGGGGAGAAGCAGCTGCTGTGAGGCTGTGGTCAAGTCAGCGTCTGGGGAGATGAAGGGAGAGCTCTTGCTGTGTGTGACCCTCTGGGATGAGTGCCCACCCAGCCGACCTGCTCCCCGTGGCTATCCAGTAACACGGCTCGGCCCTGGAACTGTGTCTCTCCCTGCAGCTGCCCAGAGAGAGGGCCTCTCGATGCAGACTCCTTTCTGTGAGGTGGGGAAGCTGGAAAGAAAGCCTGGGAGCTCTTGGACAAGATTTGATATGCTCGGTGGCTCCAGAAAAGTGCAAGTGTGAGTGTTCATCCAATTGACAAAGGGCGACTTCACTGTCAGTGCCCTGTGGCTTCTAATTGAAAAGAGTTTGGGCAAAATAAAGAGAAAAAGGTAGGACTAAGTTTAAAAAAGCATTCTGGAGGCAACAGCCATTAGACAGAGGGAACTAAAATTTATGACGATGCACATATATTTTAGTGGAAATTTATAACCTTTCATGAATATTATCTCTAAGTTAGTGTCTATCCATAAGATTAAAAATAAAATTGTGCTGGGGAGTGTGCCCAGAGAATGGCCAATAGGAATAAGGCTTTTGAAAGAGACCACATAGGTCCAGGGCAGGGTCAGGTTGAAAAATCAAGGTCTTGGAAGGTCAAAATCACAAACAAGGACCTTGTATTAATGCCTGTTCTGATGGCTTCATTGGAGACCCGGGGCTCACCGCTTTCCAGGAAGCCTCTCCAGGCATTTGGGAAAGACCATACGGTGCCAGATTGTCCTCTGGGGACAGTCCTCACCCAAGGAGAGCTGTGTTGTGCTCCCACCTGCTCCCCTCAAAGCTTTGGAGAGAGCAACAGGGGCTCAGGGAGCCAGGGAGTGTCCCTTCCTACACAGAAGGTGGCAAAGTCACGGGCAGAGGACAGACAAAAGTCCCCTGGAGTTTTCCAGTTAGAGTGAGGGAAATTCACCTAAGGAATGGAAATGAGGTTTGAAAATTCTCGGATCTAGTTTTGTTTGCTAGCTTAGCAGCTGCGTGTTAACGCTGCCTTCAGCAGGGCATGTGTTTTGGTTCAAATCGAGAGTGGGAGGGCCTTACTACTTTTCACTACCAGTTAATTATCAGCAACGTATTTGTTGTTATCATTGACAACATTATCAGGACAAGTTTCCCAAGAAAGCCTGAAATCAGGTAGCTTTCTCCCCATTCTTTTAAAATAGACACACTCAAAATTATTCTGCTACAGGTGGGTTCCTCTTCTCAGAGCATATGTGACTTGACAAGTTGTATGAAAATTGTTTTCAGAAATTAAGTCTGTTTTAATTGCACTAAGTGTTTAAAGCAACTGCAGCGTCAGAATCTCAGACTCTCTGGGGCAGGGTCATCAGTGCTCTGACCACGGTAGGCAGGATCTGGTGGCCATGGGTGTGGCAGGGTGGGTGGTCGCTGGCTGCCCAAGGGGCGTGAGGAACCCGAGGCTGATGGAGTCTGGCTTCAGTTCCGAGGGAGGTTCAACCTGACGTTTGGAAGCCCGGATTTCTAGGACCTGGGTGTCCCCATCCTTTTAGAGCAGGACTCCAGCTAGCTGTTTGCGGATGGGGAAGGTGACAGCTCCCTGCAGGGGGAAGGGTGGCCATTTGCAGGCAGGACTCGTGTCTCGGGTGGCTGGGCTGAGATGCAGAACCAGCCTCAGAGGCCGTGAGGAAGTCACTGGGCCAGAGTGCAGCGGTGCAGGCTGTTCCAGTGTCGCCACACCCTGGAGACAGGCCCTGGGGAAAGGATACACGGCCTTAGGCTGATAGGCCCCAGTGATTCGCACCAGCCTCCCCTTTCCCATTAATCCAGCATGTTTTGCAACCAAGCACCCTTGATTTATCTTTTTCGTAAGTCATTTTACAAAGCTGTGAACGGGCATCCCAGTCGCCTATGGGCAGGTCCACTGAGGTGACTATTAGCATCTCACGTCACAGAAGGCCGGCAGAACTTGTGGTTCCCACCCCGATCAGTGATACCATATTCAAAACTCAGGATTAATCTCAGGTTCTTCTCCTTGTTTTCACACCTTATATCCAATCCATTAGCAGATCCTGCTGTCTTTACCTGCAAGATAACTCCCGAACCCACTGCTTCTGCCACCTTCCAGCAGTAGCATTTTATTTTCAGCCACAAGCATCTGCCCCCTTCAACTACTGGAATAGCTCTCAAACTAGTGTCATTTCATCTACTCTGTTTCACTTAAAAGCTGAGTATGTTTTTGTCACTTTGTTGTTCAATATCCTCCAATGGCTTTCTACAGACATTTATACAAAGTCCAGAATCTTCACCATGGCCCAAGAGGCCCGACGTGATCTGGCTTCTCACTCATTTCCCCAGTCACTCCAGATGCTCTATATATGATTGCTCCTGCCCCAGGGCCTTTGCATTTGCTGTTCCCACTGCCTGGAGCACTTGATTGGCTTCCTCACGTCATTCAGCTCTCTGCTCAAATGATTCCTTCCTCCCCAAAGAGGCCTTTCACGGCCACCCTCTCTAAAACAGCACCCTCTTCCCTTTTCTCTTGCACTGCTTTGTTCTTCACGACACTCATTGCATCTGACATCATATCGTACATTTATGTTCACTATCTGTTTGGTCCCCATAGAATACAAGTTCTGCAAGGTCAAAAGAATTGTATGTCTTGTCCACTTGCTGTGTGTCAGGGCCTGGAGGACAGCCTGACGCGTAGCACGGGCTCAGTATGCATCCATCGACTGTGTCTCCCTGTGTAGATGTCAGCTGAAACCTGCACCATCCATTCCCAGTGCAGCCTCCCCGGTTGTCAAGGTGAGCATTGCTTTCTCCCTGGCAGGTAGGCTGTTTACTGTGTTGCCAATTCTATAAATATTGGGACAAATACCATGGTTTTTAGAAATGATAACAAAATGAATGCTATGGGTGGTGATTTTGACCAAGTCACAATTTTCCCTGTAAATTCTCCTGGGAACAGTGATGGCCAAGTGGTTACTTGGAACGGGGCTCTGGGTATGGGAATGCCAGGTTTAGTTGTGAGAGGGTGTCGTAATTAACCTTGAGTGAGGCCTGTCCTCTCACCGTGACCCTGTCCTGCCCATCTTTCAGCCACCCCCGTGCCCACTCACGCATCCTGGCCCCCTGCCCGATCTGGAGTGGGAGGGCTTTTCTGCAGGTTCTTTTTCTAGGAGTGTCTCCTGGAGTTTGATTTTTTTTTCCTTTCCTCATCTTTTTGTAGTTGCCTGGCCTCTCTTGCTGCAGGGGAACCTTTCCTATGTAACTTCAGGATTCTGTTTGCCAAATCGTGTGGTTCTGGGCATGGGGTCTCTGGGAAGGAGCAGCTTTTGTAAAATATGCACACTAGAAATCACAAATGCCACTTTTCCATGGGAGAATTTGTGCTCTCAGACCCAAATTAATTTCAGGAGTTTTGTGGGTCCTCTCACCCCCACACTACACAGTATCTTGCATTTCCCAAAAAGTTAGTACAAAGAGAGAGGTGATCTGAATATGATTTCTTTAATAATTGTGAGGACAAGGGTTTAGCTGTTAAGACCAAGTGGTGGAGGGGAGAACCTTAGCTCCCAGAGGGGAAATGAACAGTGAAGCAAAGCACTGAATTGAGTGGCTTTGAACATGGAGTAGAACTTATTGATCCAGTGAAATAATAGGAAAATATTTCATCCACTGCATCTCTAACTCGATAGCCTGCTAACATTTTATAAACCCAAATCAAGTACTGTAGTTAAAATGCCACAATTTACTGCTCTTGAAACAGTACATTATATTTTGAGCTTTTACATTAGGAAATTATGTTTTATTGGTCCTAGTCTTTTGTACTTAAAAACATGATGTAGTTATGGTTTTGTTGTTGTTAGGCCTAAAAAACAGATTTACCAACTACTCGGGAGGCTGAGGCAAGAGGCTCACTTGAGCCCAGGAGTGCAGTGAGCTATGATCATGCCACTACACTCCAGCCTGGGTGACACAGCGAGACCCTGTCTCTATAAAAATTTTAGAAAGAATAAAAGTAATTTTAAAAATTGTAACAAAATGAATATTATAGATGATGATTTTGACCAAATCACAATTTTCCCTGTAAATTCTCCCAGGAACAGTGATGGCTAAGTGGCTATTGGAATGGGACTCTGGGTATACATATATATATGTACACAGACAGACAGAGAATTACAAGAAGCTGCTCACACAACGCTGGAAGCTGGCCAGTCCCAAGGTCTGCAGGGTGAGCTGGCAAGCTGGGGGCTTAGAAGAGCCAGTAGTTTAAGTCCTAGTCTTACAGCTGGCAGGCTGAAGACCCAGGAAGTGCTGATGTTTTAGTTAAAGTCCAAAGGCATGAAAACTTCCAATGATCCAATTTGAAGGTGGTCCCGGCAGGGGGATTCTCTCTTGCTCAGCCCTGTGTTCTGTCCAGGCCTTCAGCTGACGGCGTGGTGCCCGCCACATCAGGGAGGGCAGTGCCTCACCTAGTCCACCAATCCAAACGTGGATCCCACCCAGAAACACCCTTCATGGTTACGCACAGGACAGCGTTTGACGAAATGTCTGGGCACCCTGTGGCCCAGTCAAGTTGACACATAAAATTAACCAACATGGTCGGTGCACAAGGGTGGACTAGACCAGAAGTCCAAACAGATGTGATCAAAAGCACATTTTTCCATTCTTTCCGTCTCTCCTTGCACCCTAGAGGAGGCTGCAGGCTGCATCCCCCACCCGCAGGCTTGCAGAAGCACAAGCTCCTGTGTAAATCACCAGCACCCAGGCAAGGCCCTCCGGCTCTGTGGTGTCCCCTCATGTGCATGTATGTGTGCCCATTTCCTAGAGCCGGCAGAACCACCCCGAATAGCTCTTCGTGTGTTAATAGTGTGATGCGGGGCTCGAGAGTGTGGGGATCATTCCTGGATGGGACTCTGGGGGAGGGGCAGGGGCAAGAGCGGTGGCTGAGCCCCCAGTGGATAGTGGTCGATGCTCCCAGACCAGACTCCTGTGGTGCCCATGGGAGAACTGAATTTGGTGGGCTGAAAGAAAAACTTTATTCTATAAGAAAACAGTTACTAGCCTCTATTATTCTTCCACAATGGAAAGCCATAAAGAAAATTTTTTCATTGTGGTAAAATATATGTAACATAAAAATTTGCCACACTAATCATTTTAGGCGTATATTCAGTGGCATTAAGTACAATCACCATGTTGTGTAACCATCACCACTGTTTATGCCCAAACTTTTCCATCACTCCAAACAGAAACTTTGTACCCGTTAAGCAGTAAGTCCCCATTCCTGCCCCCTACGCCCACCCCAGCTCTTGGTAATGTCTGTTCTACTTTCTGGCTCTATGATATTTGCCTATTCTAGATATTTCACATAAGTGGAATCATACTTTGTTTTTTTGGTCTAGCTTATGTTACTTAGCATGTTTTTGAGGTTCCTTCATGATTAAGAAACTTTCCAAAATTAACATTCAGGGGTCATAGAGAAAATCCCATTATAATAATTTTGCAAAAAAAATTGTGTGCTGCCCTAACAGGATCTAATATTTACACTGATCACTTACTATGTGCCAGGTGCTATGCTGAGAAGGGCATGTCCACTGTTTTTAAAATCCTTTCAAGAATAACACAATAAAGATGTTATTAAGATCATGCTCAAATTACAGGTGAGGACGTTGAACGTTAGTGAGATTAAGTCAAATCGTTAAAAAAAGTTGAAGCTTTGGGTTCAAATTCTTATCCGCTAAGCTCCACTGCCTCTCTGATTATTCTTCCCTTGTTCTTTTTTCACTGCACCTGTGTTTGAACCTTTAAATCAGCATCTTCTAGACTCCTGAGTTTTAGAGTCACTTAGTATGTGTCCTGCCTGTTGGGATGAGTTTCTAGAGAGAAGAGACTCCATTACTCATTTTCAGCTCCAGGAGACACCATGCTTGGCTCAGAGCAGGTGCTCAATAACTATTTGCAGAATTAAACTGAAACATCTTGCTGTGGAGTTAGGCTTTGGACAAAGAGGGCTTCTGAGACTCTTATTTATTTAATCAAGTTTTTTTGTTTTAAACCACAAAGCAACCTGTTGGCTTGTTTCCCGGAGACTGACTTCATCACCCCATCTGCTATATGGTCTCTCTCACCAGCCTCGGTGCTGCCTCCAAGGTTTTAGGAGGAAAATTAGAACTCATAGATCCTGTCATTGCCTCAATGCTGCTTGTGGGGCTGTGGTTGTTGTTAATGGTTCCTCCTTCCAGCGTTTAGGAAGACTTGAACAGGAGTCCAAGCAAACATAATTAAAAGCACATTTTTCATGTTTATGTTTCCTGTAACCCAGAGGAGAGCTACTGCTTGTGACAAGCACGGATGATACATCCAATTGGCTGTGGTGTGTTGTCATGAGAAGATCAGGGAATTGCCTCACAGACTGATGCGCACACCCTCGGGAAGAACCACAAGTGGCAGATGACACCATGGGGGAGAGATCATGGGAGGGAGGGACTGAGTCTATGAAAGGAGGACAACACTGACTTCTGTGTCCTTGGCACTTAGGTGGAGGAAGGAGCTATGCAGAAAGAACAGAGAGGCGGGACTAGGATTGAGGACAGGTATAAACTATGAAATGGGTTTTATGCAAGATGAGGACACGGAAGTTATTAAAAATGACCCAGTAGATTCACTGGGATAACTGATTTTATGAATAAATACATCTTAAGACTGTCTCACAAGTTACTGTCCAAAGGATGCCATTTCTTACTCTTTTCCAGTCCAGGTTAATACAAAGAGAATGGAGAAGTTTAATATGATACATTGAGAATTGAAACCGTGGAACCAATACGCACGATAGAGCCACTTCTGCAGCTATTTTCCAAATTAGATTTTGATTCCAGTTGTTGACATTTGCTCCTCTCCCTTCAGTGTCTGTCTCCTGGGATGCAGCAATCGAGGTTAAGTCCCAGTGAACACATTCTTCTGTTCCTCTTCAGGAGTCCCTTAGCCTTCTCGGTCTCTGTCCCACTCTCCTGCCTTCAGGTAAGGAAGAGCTGTTCTCTGATTGCTTACTCAGGTGCTAGCCAATAATAAAAACACTAGCTGATGAGAGATTAAGGGCATTTTCAATTTATTAGGAGAAGCTTGAAGAATGAAAACCTACTGAGATGCAAAAGAAATAGAATTTCTGGCTTCTTGGCAAATGTATGTGTGTGAGATTCTCGGGTGGGAGAGCTTGCCTAGGGACCCTCCAATCAGACCACTGAGGGCTTGGAGAGTTCTGGGTAGGGGCAGTTGCTGATGCCTGCGACAATCACAAAAGAGAATTGGGCTTAATCTTTGGTCAGCAAGTAGACTGATAAGGAAAGAGACAAATTATAGCATAGCTTGGTCCTTGAGATCCCAAGGATATGAACAAAGAAATGTGGTCCTAAAGGTTTGTTGGACTTTATCAGGTGAAATGGAACACAGACATTCAAGCCAGAGGGAACCCCTGGATGGCAAAGGGGGTGAGGTATGAAAGTGTGTGTGTGTGCGTGTTTGCACACGTGTGCGTGCATGTGTGTATGTGATAGTGCTGGGAGTGTAGGGACTGAGAAATGGATGCGTGTTTGAGGAGCAGAGTTGAGTAGATGGGGGCTTGGGAGATTAGGTTTATCTTTTAGCCATCCCAAAATTAAAACAGACTTTTTAGCAATACCGTACATGTTGAGAATTTAAATATTTGGTCAAGCAAGACAGTCAATAGTTGTAAATCATTGCCTTGTTTAGGGATGTCATGGCTTATTGCTGCCCACAGGATAACTGGTCTGGCTTTAATTCAGGTGTCTCCACCTTGGGGCCCCTTTACCTATCTCTGCTGTTTCCTGTTCAGCCTGACACAGCTCACCCTCCGCTTCATCCTCCGATTCTAAAGCACACCCCACTCTTATCATGTGAGTTCCCCTGATGAAAAGGCCCTTCTATTCAAGCGTTCCCAGCGCGAGTGGCCTCCCCTGCTTGGTCTTCCCCAGTGAGTCCAGCTCATATGGCACAATCAGACATTCTTAAATACTGCTGGTGGGAGTGTGAATTGGTGCAAATTGGAAAAAAATGATCAAGAGTCTCTTAAATGGTCACATCCCACAGGGAGTTCTCAAAGGACTAATAGAAACATCTGAAAAAGCTCACTAGTAATCAATGAAGTGAAAATTAAAGCAGATTAAATTAATCTTCAGATAGCATTTTCTACCTCTTAAGTTGGCAGAAATGAAAAAATGTTAAAGCATGTGGTTGTCAAAGGCGTGGGAGTGTAAACAGGTAGAATCTTCGGGAGGAGCCTTTGGCACACCATTTGATGCAGTGTTGCACTGCTAGGAACTTATAAGGTCATGATGAACAAAAAAATTTATTTATAATTATGTTATTTGCAGCAATATTTCAACAGAGAAAATTCAGATACTATCTAAATGTCCAGTGACAGAGATAAAGTAACATAGTAACATAGGTAAAGTGAGTTTGGGAATAGCCAGATGTTAGAATACCACACAGGCATTAACATGATGGACGGTGTTTATGAATGCAAGCTACGATCATGCTGTATTCAGCAAGGAAACACTGGTCAAAAAAGAGCATGTGCGATTATGATTTGGGAATATCTCCAAGACCACCCTCAGGTTCAATCATTTGCTAGATTGAACTCAGCCAAGCTGTTTCAGTTTATTACGCTGAAAGGATATAGATTAAAATTAGCACTGTGAAAGGGCCCACAGGGCATGGTCCGGGAGAGACCAGGCATTGAGTTTCCAGTTGTCCGCTCCCAGCAGAGTCACGTGGACAAAGTTTGTTTTTCCCAGCAGTGATGTGATACTATGTATGGAATATTGTTAACCAGGGAGGCTCGTCTGCACCCTGATGTCCAGAGTTTTTATTGGAGATTGGTCACACGGACATGGCTGACTTTCATTTCCAACCCCTGGAGAGGACCGACCGATACCACATGGCCTAAAGTCCCACCACGAATCTCATTGCTGCCTTAGACTAGCATGGCCCATGGCCCCCAGGTAAGCAAGGCTTTCTTATCAGGTGGGACATTTCAGTAGCTTAGAAGTTACTCCCAAGAGCTGGGCACAGGGGACCAAACCTATCTTCAGTCAAGGTTAATCCTTCACTGCACAGGCCACCCCCTGGCCCCTCCTGAGGCTCCTCGATAAAGCTGCAGTCCATTTTCAAGAATGAGAACTGTGCTTCGAACCCTAAAAGATGGTGTCTTAAGCTTCATGTGAGCAGCTCCTGTGGCCCCTTGGCCGTTTTACCAAAGCTCCACCAGCTGTGATGAGGGCTCAGAGCCTTCTCGTGCATCCCCTGCCTCTGGGTGGGATCGTGTTTGGTACGTGCACCTGTCGCAGGGGTGTGAACCACCTCTCACCCTGGCATGGAGGTGAGGCCAGATTGAAAACTAGAAACCTCAAGGGAGCTTTGAAAATTCAGATTATTGGCCCTACTAATAGAAATTCTGATTTAAAAGGTTTTGGATGAGCCCTAAGGACTCGAATATTTTAAAATAGTCCCAAGGATCCTGATAATTAGGCAGGCTTGAGAACCACTGTTCCAACCCTTCCCTCTTCCCACCAGCAGTGTTCACGTAAATGACCATCTTGGTGCATTGGGTGCTGCTCACCATTTAATGTAAGGCTCCCTTCTGCCCACCTGGCGGGAGGAGCTCCCAGGTAAGCTCTATTCTTCTCGGATCCGGCTGATCCAACCATAATGATGCCCGTCTGTAATATCATCTGACACATGAGTGTGTTGAGTTCCTAGGGCTGTTGTAACAGATTACCACAAACGTGGTTGTCTTCAAACAATAGAAATTTCTTCTGTCACAGTTCTGGATGCTAGAAGGTGTAAGCAGGGCCTTGCTCTCTTTCCAAAGACTCCAGGGGGGATCCTTCCTTCCTCTTTCAGCTCCTGGTAGCCCCAGGCATTCCTAGCCATGAAGCTTCAGGAAGGGCAAAATTGAACAGAACCTCCGAGTCTGACAGTCTGCCCCTGTGCTGAATCCTTTGAAGCCTGGTACCGAACTCGGGGTGCTAGATCTAGTGGCTTCTGGTGAATGCGGCTCTGGAATTTGGCTTTGAAACCAAAACATATTTGAGAAGTAGGTGGGGCCAGGGAACTTCAATGCAGCTTCATTTGTTTAGCTGCCTACCTATGGTTTCAATTTAGATGGACAGTTCGTTGAGGTTGGCTGTGGAAGGGTGTTAATGAAAGTTCTAGAGGCCCTCCACTCCTCAGCTTGCCTGGCTGCACTGAGGCTAAAAGCAAACGCTCTCTCGGTGATACAGAAGGTGGGGGCTTGGGAAATCCAAGGACAGCAGGCCTGAGCCTGGGAGTGGGTGGGACCTTTCTTTTCTTCTCTTTCTTTCTTGTTTTTTTCCTTTGCTGGATTCTCCCCAGTCTTCTAGGTAATTCTGAAAGGAGGAATTGTAGGAGGTGCGGTATAAACCTAAGGCTCTCCTGACCCTTCCAAATGCCTCCTGTAAATCCCCACCAAAGGACAGGCTTGGAGTGGATTTGAAATGTGCTAACACTGTAGTTTTCCTGCATTCTGGTATTTTCTTTTGAAACGCAGACCTGCAAGGAGTTGATGGTAAGTGTGTGTGTGGAGATTTAAGGACACATTTGGCTCTTAGGACTTAGGTTTTATTTGAATTAGAATTTTTTTTTTTTTTTTTGACATTTTGGCTGGTACTAAAAAGTGCTTAATAACACCAAACATCAAAATGTTATGCTATGTGGAGTATTACTTTCCTCTTGATAAAAGGAAAATTGAAAGTTTAGAAAGACTACGAGGACCATGAAGACCTAATGTTTTCTAATAAATATTATAGAAATTGGAAGTGATTTAATAAATCTGCCATCGAACCAAAATATAGGAGCGTCACCTGGAAGTTGCAGACATGTGCTGTCCAGTGTGGCGGCCCAGCCACACATGGCTGTTGACTACTTGAAATGTGACCTAATTGAGATATGCTGTAAGTGCAAAATATACACTGGATTTTAAAGATTTAGTATGAAACAAAGAATGTCAAATAGCTCAGTAAGAATTTTAAAATATTGATTACATGTTAAAATAATATTTTGGACATTGTGTTAAATGGGACATGATATGAAAATTAATTTCACCTATTTTGCTTTGTAATCCTGCTACTAGAAGATTTAAAACTGCATGTGTGGCTTCATCATATTTCTATTAGACAACATAACTCTGAGAAGAAAAATAATCACTCATTTTTACCTGTTACCTCTCATTTTGGCCCATAACAATTCAAGATGGTGTAGTTCCTATTACAGATTCCATTAGATTTAAAAACATGGGATCTTTTACTCCTTTTTTCTAACTCCTAGCTGGAAGTATACTTTTTTGTAAAATTTATCTTTGTATTTTAAAATCAATAAATACACTGATACCAAAACTGCCCTTGTTCTCTTCAATTATCCCTTTTCTACTGGAGACATTGCTTTTTCTCCATTTTAATTTTTTCCCCTGACATTTCTCTGGCTTCCTTTGGGAGTTAGAAAACCCGCCTTCTCAGGGAAAAGGAATCAGAAATTGTGGGCATGGCACATAAAAAAGACAAATGTAGGGAAAGAAGCATTCTTATTGGAAAGTCACCACCTCACACTAGCAGATCCCATGAGTGATGCCAGGTCTGCACTCATTCACTTATTCTGCAAATATTTATCGAGCACCTACTCTGTGTCCACTTTGTGCTAGTGGGGATAGGGAGGTGAAAGACACAGATGTCCGATCCTCCCTTCATGACAACCTTGTAGGGAGAGTCCACATGGCTGCTTGGAGCCAGGAGGTCATAAAATGATTGAGTTTTTCCTTTATATTTACCTCTGATTTAATAATTCATGAATCCTCATCTATTGAAGGGTGAATTTTTAAAAAGTGAAATCAAGACTATCATAACAAATACAAAATCAACAGATACCAAAGATTTGTAATTCAATTGATAAGAGAACCGGTTCAAAGAAGTCTCACAACCACACACATCTACAGATGTGTGTATATATTTGTATTTTTCTGATAAAATACAAAAATCCTATTTAAAAACCAATGACTAATTTTAATGAACACATACACTACTTTTTAATCAGTTTTTTTCTTTTTTTTGGCATGTGAAAGATCCAGGGACGGGCCCACAGGATCTAATAGAAGAAAAACATCTTGGCCTGGGTTCTTCCCAGAAAGCAGAGCTTGTGACAAGGGCTTGTGCATAGGTGTTAATTTTGGGGAGTGAATCAAGAAACAGGAGTTGGGGCGTGGGAGAGTGGGAAGAATGAAATAGGGAGGGCGGGGGAACCAGTGAATGCAAGAATGCACCGTTGAGCTGGTCACTGCCCTGCCACCCAGGTGGGACCCTCTGAGGAGCTGTGTAGACTGCAGCTTGGAATGATTTGCTTGAGGAACGAAAGACGTTTTCCCACCGACTCTGCCCTCATTGATCAAGGCTTTCCCTGAGTGTTGACTCCCCTGCCCTGGGTTTGCAAACCTGCCACTGAAGGCACCTGGCGGGTGGCTCACTCTGTAAGCTTCAGGAAAGCCCTGGGAAAGCCAGTGAGGGCAACGGGGCCGCGGGGGTGAGGTTCTGTCAGCATCCACCTGCACGATGGCTGGGAACACAGGAGGCAGGACACAGGGGTCCTTTGTGGGTTTACTTTGGACTCACGCCTGGAGAGGACACAGGATCTTTTTCTGGTTTTCGGCTGAGATGGCATTTGTGCATGTTCTTCTGAGTCAGAAGGTGACCTTGGGCCTGAATCATACAAGCTAAAATTAACTAGAGATTTTAGGAGTTAAATTTAAATATGAGATATTCATCAAGCAAGTGGTTATAGGCTCCATTTTGGAGCAGAATTTTATGAAGGTCTTATGAGGAAGCCCCGCAGAGAGGAAGAGAAATCACCCAGCTCCTCCCACAACCCCTCCTTGCTGCATCCTGCTGCGCCCGTGAATAGGGGACTGTTTGGAAATCAGGGGACAGTAAAAGCTGACCACTTAAGGCACGTAATTTAGCTTTGAGCGAACCCCTGGGAGGGGAATCCCGAGACAGCTGGGAGAGTAAGACCAGCTTGGGCCTCAGAGGCACATGTGTTTCCACGCGACGCTGAAAGGTCTTCATCTTTCTGCTCCTCCTGTGAGGCCATTTCTTCTGCCCAGAAGATCCCAGATTCAAAAAGATAAATCGCTGTAGGGCTACCTTCTAAGCCCAGAAGGGAAGAGAAGGAATTCTGTGGAATCCCACTGTCTTAGAGGCCCTGGATCAAACTTCCCCACACTCTCCTGTCCCCGACAAGAAGGGATCAGAGCCAATTTTGGCGCTTAATAGGCTTTTCAAATGTAAGTGATCTTGAGGTGGGAACTTGGAGCTATATTCTAATAAATACATTAATAAATAAGTTGATTTCAGAAATGATCACAGGCAAAAAGTATCAGGCTACATAAGTTATAACAAATAGCATGAATCGAATCTGAGAATAAAAGATTCTAGAATTTTTCTTTTGCCTTGGCTTTAGTATGGCTTTCAGGAACCCAAGTGAAGAGGGGCTTGAGGTCTGGAAGGTTGCCAGAAATAATGCCAACAGGGACTCCTGAGTGAACATGAGTAGGCACCAAGAGGACAGTCTATGAGCCCACCCGTATCTGCCCTTCTTTCTACTGTGGCTGCCACTTTGGCCCCTTTTCCAGTGCCCCCTTGGAAACCGGAGACAAAGGACAAGGAACCTCACCTTATATCTGGACTCCAATTGAGCCAGCTCCCTTGCCCAGCTGGCCCTGACACCCCCACCTGACAGATGACAACCCTCATTCTGGATCACCGTAGAGCAGCACTCTCCAAAGTGCTCTGACCACTACACTCCTTGGGATGATGCAGGATCAGATAAAGCTGAGAGGCGCTGGATTAAACATAAAAAGGCAAGCTGCGTTGCTTATGCAGGACCTTGAACATGCTTCTTAGAACCTGTAATGTGCTCATTTGCATTCAGATTGTTAAGACAGTAGGGGGACAGAGAAGTTTCTCCCTTCATCCTCTGAAGGTTTGCTGAAGATGAATTGACAAAAGGCAGGTTAGTAGGAGAAAAAGGCATACACATTTATTTTAATGTGCACAGCTTGGGGAAATTGCAGGATCCGTTTATTGTATGTTGCTATCTGTTAGCTACCGTATCTGGATTTGGAATCGGCTGACTTGGAGTGGAGGGGCTTCCCCTGGGGTCTACAGTGCAGCCCTCCCAGCCCCTCTGCGCTGCTGGCTGGGTCCCAAGTGAGCTGCTAGGACCACCCAGCAGCTGCCCCCCTTGGGCTGGCCCGGCCCTGCCTAACTCTGTGCCCAAAGAACCCGAGAGTTCCATGGTTCTTTGGAGATCACCTTGGCTAATTCTTTTACCACGTGCCATCTCTGGAAGGGACAGAATTGGAGGTATTAATAATTTATTGACTAAGAGCATTTAGAGTCTTTAAGGAACGTTTGAGGCATCCTGAGGGAAGTGACGTGGGTTATCCAGCGCTGTGTTGGTGCCGTTTCTTCTGAGAAATAATAAAAGCAACTGTCATTTCCTGGAAGTCTGTTGTGTGCCAGGAATTTTAGATGTCTTGAATATCATTTAACCTTTACTTCATATTAAAGGTTGGTAATGTTATCCCCAGTTTCGCAGATAAGGAAACAAAGCCTTGTAACTTGCCCAAAGGCAAACCGCTGCCGAAGGGCAGAGTTTAAACCCTGCCTGACTCAAAAATGTCTCTTTTTCCCACATCAGCATTCCCAGCTATAAGTTCTGTGACGCTCATAAACCTCACTCCATGGTCAAATACGTTTGGGCAACGCTGGGCTCGGATATTCCAAAACGTTTCTTCACTGAGTGACTTCTTAGCCCTTCAACTAGTAATGGGCATGTCCCCTCCTTCCCCTCTCCAGATATATGATGCTAAAGAGTTTTTCTCTCTTTCTTTGGGCAGGGGATGTGATGTTCTGCTTGCTGGAAAATGCCGGATTGCAAAGGATTTTAGGATTTCACTCTGGGAGGAAGAGATAGGCAGATTTCTCACCAGCTAAAAGAGAAGGAAAAACTGTGAAGTGAAATTTTCTATTCACTGTGGTTTATCCACATGAAACTGGTGAAGCACTGAACACAGAGTCTGGCCCATGCTAGGCACTCACAAAAGCTAGTTACTACTAGTGTTTAGAAGTGGAGCTGCGGAAATCCACCCTTTAACTTTTCAGATGCACTCTGAATTTCAGCTGTTTGGACTCCAGTATTTCTAGAGGGTCTGCCTCTCCCTGGGATGACTCACTTTTGAGGCTCATGTTCTGTCAGTGACATAGCGGTGGCTGGAGAGGACAGGATTCTCCCTTGTCCACTCTCAGCCTGGGTGCAAAGCCTGGGGTTCCCCCCACTCCCCGGGTTCCACAGGAATTCGGGAGAGCCAGGGAGCCTTGTGGGAGGAGGTAGATGCATTCAGTGATTAGAAGCAGTTTATACTGAAGACGTGTAGGACTTTAGAAGTCTAGCTTCTTCCTTCTCTGTGATTCTGTGGCCACAAAATAATGGAAACTCATGGACATGTTGGGAAATGTGGGAGAGAAGCCAGAAGACCAGAAACTGGCATGTTATATTTTAGCTTCTCCAAGATGTTGATTTCATTTTTGTTAAAATACCTACTTAGTTTATATGAAAACCTGTTTTTTGCTAGTTCCTGCTTTACATTGATTTTAACCATTCAGCATTTTTGTTGTTGTTGTCCTGTTGGTTAGAGATCAGAGTTCAGGGACCCAATGCAAGGAGGCTTCCTGGGGAATTTCTGAGGGGTGAGGTCTTGAGCCAGCAGGACTCTGGAGCCCGCATCGAACTCTGGGACTCCTTGTGGGCCCAGGACTGGGGGGGCTGGTAGGGCCATATGGCTGCAGGACGAGAGGGAGAGAGAGTTCCCCAGGTGGAGGAAACCGTTCCTGAAGTGCTTTCCCACGGGCTCCAGGACGGAGAGGGAGGTCCCTGCCTGGGTGGGAGTCTCCACAGGCGTGAGGCCCTATGGGTGACGCTGAAGAGCAAGTTTAGGGCTGTAGGGGGAGGGAAAGGTGCAGCATGGACGGGTCCTTCTCCCCGGGGTTGGTGGGCTTCTAAGCTCAGGATTCTACCTCGAGCAGTGGCCCCTCTCTCCTCAGGTTGACAAAATCCAGGGCAAATCCTATGGAGCAGCTGCTGAGGCCAGATGGAGGGAAGGACCCCGGACTAGAGGGGGCCAGGGCATTGTGAGTTGTGGTCATCCTTGGGTTTGCCCGGGTGTCCCACCGTGCCCGGGGGTCTCATGCTTGCCTTCTTGAAATTCTTCCTAACTTTATCTTTGTGTGTGTGTTTTGCAAGTGGGGTTCAGTGGCCAGTGGGGCATGCCCAGGCTTGGAATCTCAGCTCCTGCACAGTCTACCTCCCATGGCCTCCTAAGAATGGTTCTCAGTTGCCCCCAGTGCCCAGGCCCCACCTGGCTAACCCTGTCTGTGCTCCCAGGGATCCTGGCTGCCCTCTGCCCTGTCCATGGCAGGATGTGTTGGGGAGGGGTGATGTCTGTGTTTTGCCCTCACCGTCTGCCCCGTGGGGGCCTGAATGCAGGTGTGGGGATGTCAGGGCCAGCCGTGCAGCTTGTGGCATCTCCAGGTGAGGCCAGGTGATACCTACTCCACCCCAGGCTGGCTGCTTCCTGGTGCAATTTGCAAGGGACCTGGTGAGGGCCTCTTGCCCACCCCTAATCCAGGTATTAAGTGCAGCCAGTGCAGAGCTTGCAATCCTTTGGGGGTCTATTGTCCACATGGGTTGAGGGGCAGGCTCTGGGAAGGGGAGATTGACTGCCCTATCCTTGATGGGTCCACCTTTTCGTTTTAGACTTAGCCCCACAAATTCTAGCCAGGCCTGGCTAGCATGGAGGAAGACCAGTTGCTAGGGCTCCAACAGTGGGGCAACCAGGGGTTGTGGGAGATGGAAGTCTGGAGAAGGTAAGGGGCAGGGCCCAGAGAGGCTGGGGCTGCCTGGCCCTGGGATTCAGGTAAAAGTTCCCTAAAGTTATGGCTCATGCAGAGAAGGGAGGCGGAGAGAGGGGCATGGGAAACGTCAGTGGGACATACTTTGGTGCAGCCCGGTTCCCCTTCCATGGTGGTTCTGGTGCAGGTCTGACTGGGGCAGGGCTGGTCACCGTGTGCCTTAAGCAAATCCCCTCTCCTAGCGGGAGGACGTCCTTCCTGTGAATCAAAGCTGTTACCCTAAGATGGTAAGAACAGGAAATAGAATTGCATTTTTTTTTTTTTTTTTTTTTTGAGACAGAGTCTCACTTTGTTGCCTCGGCTAGAGAGAATTGCGTTTTTAAAAGTTTGGACTCGTCTTAGCGCCTGAGGTCCCAAAGTGTACCTGTGATATACTTGAGGTGTCCCCCTCACCCCTCTGTGGAGGTGGTGTCACAGAGCACAGCTGGCTTCTCCAGAGGCCCGGCCCTGGGAGCTTCCGTGGATGAGTACATCTAGAGATGGCCAGTGCAGCAACCACGTGTTTCCAAGTAACATTGTCACCTGGCACAGTATCTGCTATGTGTGCCTTCTCAGCTGTCCCAGGAAATAGTTGTCTTCTTGAGAAGAAAAAAGGACTATTTTCTCCCGATCAATTACATAATACGGTACAGGCTTCAAGGCAAGTAACTTTGATTCAGAACAAATTCAGCTATCTGCTTTGCTCTAACTGCTGGTTTCATGTTTTCGAGATGATTCACATTAACTCATTTTTCTTTCCCATATGTCCCGGACTTGTGTTTTACAACACCAGACGGGGATACTAATTAAACTTTAGAGTTCGCTCCAGCAGTGCTTAAACCCAGATTCGTAATGACAGGCCTGGCAGTAATCAATATATCTGCTGCACTTGTAATGATTTAAAGCGAACGCCATGGTTACTGCTTGGAATAAAAGTGAATGAGCTCTGTAAATTTAATTTAGAGGAGTTATAACTTGATCACCCAGAAATATATTACAGAAGCTTCTTGTATTTTTGACAAAGCCCAGGGTGTGCTTCTAGCAAGATCTGTAATTTAATCAAGAACATTTTATTTATAATGAGGTAAATAATGGATGACATCTGCCCATCTGCCCACTGGCCCAGCTTCAGAAATACCACTTCACCAGCAGGAGTGCTGTTCTGGTTCGACTCGACATTAGTTACAAATAATTATTTTACGTTGAATGTATGTTATTCCATCCATAAGTTAGAAGTCGAGCTGTTAGAGTCATATTGAGGCCAGTCCAGACAGGGACAGTTTCTGTGAAACCACGTGCGGGGGTGGGGAGGCGTGGTCTCCTCCACATCGGCGGACAGGGTGTGTGAGTGTTGATCTGCAGGATGGGAGGGAGCGCCCCAGACCCTTCGCCAGTTTCCCCTCAGTTCTGTGATACGTACGAGGAACATTATTGCATTTAAAAGAACAGAAATGCTCCGCTGCCAAGCTCTCCTTTTACATTGCCTTTGCCCACTGACTACTGTTGATTGGTTGGTTGGTTGTATTAGCTATTACACTGCTTGTCTTACATCTGTGCACCCACCCTGTGGTCTTTGACTTAGTTGTGTTACCCTGCAACTGGCCTCTTTTGATTTCTCTCTCTCTCTCTCTCTCTCTCTCTGTCTCTCACACTCACACACACTCTCTCTCTCTCTGCTTTCCCCGCAGAGGAGCCTCACTGGCCCTCTGTGATGTTAATTCTCTTAGTGGAACCCTCTGAAACCGGCCTACCTGGCCAGGCTAAGGTGCCCGGTTGTGTGGTCAAACGCTTGTCTAGACATCCCTGTATTCTTGTAGAAGCGATTCGTGTTTACCATCGGTTGACCTCAAGTAAACAGGTCACCCTCAGCCAACCAGCTGAAGGCCTTAAGAGCAAAACCTGAGGTTTCTCACAGAAGGAATTCTGCCTCAAGACTGTAACAAAAAAACCCTGCTGAATCTCCAGGCACCTGCCTGTGGATTTTGGACTCAGCAACCCCCTCAATCGTGTGAGCCAATATCTTAAAATCAATCTCTCTCTCCCCCTCCCTTCTCCATCTTACTAGTTGTTTCTCTGGAGAACGCTGCCTGATACACCCTTGAAAAATTTTCAAGTTGTTGTTTTGAGTCCATTTCTCTCAGAATTTGGTCTCTCATGTCAGAACAAGGGGTCCGGTGTGAGACATCCCTACAAGCTTTGGGGTGGTGTCCCCTGTCCCATCCTCCAGATGCGCCTGTGATAATGTCCTGGGGCCTTCGCACCAGCGGTTCCCTTGTTTAGAACAAGGGTCCTCACGCCTTTGCAGGGCTCACTCCTTCCCTTCGGTTCTCAGGGAGCTGAACCTCTGCAGGGAGGTCTACAGCAGCCACCATCTGGTTGTCACATCTCTGTTTTAATTCCCTATCCAGAAATATTATTTTTTGCATATTATTTATGTGATTATCTTTCTCCTTCTACTAGGGCATAAGTCTTGTGAGAGCAGGGATGTGTCTACCCATCTTGTTCTCTAGTATATCACTAGAGTTTCAAATGGTGCCACGCACGTAGGAGATACTTTAAATATTTATTAAATGAATTAATTGCGCAGTCTTGATTTCCCTTTAAAATCCATATGGTCAGGTAGCTTTTGAAAGAGTCTCAGTCATTTTGGGAAGATAATCATATACATGCATACACAAGGGCGGTCCGGGAAGTATCCAGCCATTGCTAACGTAACGAGAACATACTACATGGCTGCATACTTTCTGGACAGCCATGCATATTTTTTTTTTTTTTTTTTTTACATGAAACAAATCATGTTGGCTGCTCTGTGAAGTATTTCTTTCCTTTATTTGTCCTAAATGTGCCTTCTTTCTGGCTTCGAAGGTTGCTGCTAGGCCTGATCATACGAGGTCTTGGGGAGCAAACTCATACTATCTCTCTTTGCACTTTTTGTGACTTAAATGATTGCCTTTGTAACCCGTCTTAGCTTTCCTGGACTTAAGAATTTTATCTTCCAACTTTCAATTTGTGGACACAATCAGTTCATCTCTGAGTTTTCATCTCTGTCATGTCTGGATTTAAATCTTATAATTTTACATTTATATTTTTAAAAGAAATGGCTTTCTTGCACTTTAGGTCAGGTGACTTAAAAAGAAGTTTGTTTCTTTAGTGAAGACTTGGCATCAATGTCTATTGACTTACTGTCCCAAGAGATTTATTTACTTGTTATACAGTCGCCACCGTACTGGAGCTGACCCATCTGCACGCATACAGGGTTTCTGTCAGTGGGACCGGGAAGGGAAGGAAGCATGTTGTGGCTCAAAAGCTTTTATTAGAGATGTTAAGCCCTAACCTTGCCAGCTCATCCTTTTAAAATTTGTTTGTTATGAACTTTTACGGTGCCGATTTTCTGTTTTCAGGGGACTTTATGACATTTTCTCTGCACCTCCTGGGTCACAATCACAAAGCAGAGTCATGACCCATAAGCTTAGTGCTCCATGTGGTCTAAACATACTGCACTATTGATCAGCCCTTGAGGGATGCTGAAGAACAGAGAAGTTGGGCTTTATAGCTGGATGGAATTCACACTTATTTGATGTCCATTTAAATGTCTCCCTGAGAATTGATTAAAAAGGAAAATGGCTTCCCAATGGTAACAGAAGACCAGAAAGTGAGAGTAATAACTTAGCTCTGAAAGCACACGGAGTGCATTTAGGAAGATTCGCACCTCCCAATGCGTTCTAAGTCCCTGTGGTCCAAGTTCTTTGGCTGAGGTCCATGTGCCCATTATGCAGTGGGCTTGTTCCAAATAAGGATCAGAATCTATTCTGGGGATCACTTAACTTTAACCACATTTTATCAAGCTGTGCGTAAATTAATCCAAGTCAATATCCATTAAGCTACTTTAAGAGAAACTCCTCCTCTTTTTAGGGGAGGATATGTGGCAAAAGAAGGTTTAACCATGGATGAATCCAGATAAGACTTGTCTTTGAGGAGCGACTATATATCCACAGCTTTGGAAAGATTATAGTCTCAATAGACATACTTTAGTACTTGGAACTTACTTTTGCTGCAGGTTGAAAACTGCTTCTAAGAGAAACAAGTGGTACAAAACACGAAGAATCAATTTTAGGATAATTAAAACTATTTTGAATTTTTTATTTATCAATCTGGCTTCTAATATAATTTTAGTTAAATGAAAGACATTCACAAAGAATATTAGGCATACGTACATAATTTCCTTCTTTCATTCTAGTTTACATGCTGTTGCTTTTAGAGAGTGAAATTTTGTGTTATTCCACAGGGATGGAATCCTAATTGACTTCACAGCAGGAATATTCAGCCCAGCTTTTCACAGCTCTAACCTCTGCAGTCACCATGCTCACTTAAAAAATTAAAAAAAACTGACAAAAGTTAGAATTAGTGACATCTAGAACTGTTTCTTGGCCTACTTGGGAGGAACCTCCGTATTTTCACAGCCGTCTCAGAACCCAGCAGTTACTGTAAATAACCTGAGACTTGGGACACGGCACAGACTGTCTCAGTAGACCTGTTCTTACAGCACAATTTCATCTGGAAAATAAACTTGCAAATGCATGTTGTATATTAACACGTGTGTGCCCTGCCAGTCTCGGCTCAATGGGAGATAACAAACCAATTTTTCAACATGATTTCCCCATTTCATTGACAATGAATTTTAATATACCACTCATGTGAAAAAAAATACTGCTGTGAAAGAAATGCACTTTGAAGTTTCCAACATTACCACGCAGGGTGCATGTAGGGTAGGCACAGAGCCACCAGGCTACATGGAAATGTCACATTTATATTTTGTGTTGGCATCTTTTAGCCAGTCTAATCACATAGGTACGGTGAGCTATTAGTAGCATCCAGGTGGGAATTCAGGGCTTTATGCACAAAACATGTTAACTTCTCTATCCTTTGGCTATGTTGCATCTCCCAGTGTTGACAGGCCCGCTTGCTGGCTGTCACCTGATTAATAACCTAGCAGTTGTGAGCAAGGCTCTGTAAGTCTCCACATTCCTGGACATGGCCACGTTTGTTTCTTTTGAAGTGACTTTCAACCACAAGGCAGAGAGTAAGTCTGCCACTAGGCTTCATCAACTTTAGCTTTTATATTTGGGTTTCAAGGTATTCTGCAGTCAACAATCAATGGCACCTCAGTTGTCTTATGAAGTAGGTAAAACAGCTCCATCTTAAATACCGGGCAAAGAGGGACAGAAGTTCAGGGACTTGACCCAGGTCACATAGCGAGGCAGGGAGAGAGAAAGGGTTAGGACTGTCAGCTGACGCAGGATCCACTCCCACCAAAACATCACTTAAGAATCAGTACCCGTTGGTTTTTAGCCCAACTCAGCTGGGCACGTTATTATTGTTTCTCACCTATTTCAGGATCAGGTGGTTCTACTGGGACTAGCAGTCTAAGACCTATTTTTGGCTTGCTGACTTGAATTCAATTTAATAATTGCTGCCTTTCTTTTTGTTTTTTTTTTTTTTGAGACAGAGTGTCACTTTGTTGCCCGGGCTAGAGTGAGTGCCGTGGCATCAGCCTAGCTCACAGCAACCTCAGACTCCTGGGCTTAAGCGATCCTACTGCCTCAGCCTCCCTAGTAGCTGGGACTACAGGCATGAGCCACCATGCCCGGCTAATTTTTTTGTATATATATTTTTTAGTTGGCCAGATAATTTCTTTCTATTTTTAGTAGAGACGGGGTCTCACTCTTGCTCAGGCTGGTCTCGAACTCCTGACCTCGAGCGATCCACCCGCCTCGGCCTCCCAGAGCTAGGATTACAGGCGTGAGCCACCGCGCCCGGCCTGCCTTTCTTTTTGAAAACGGCTTGACAGGATGGTGAAAAGAAAAAAAAAATTAGAGGCTCAAACCAGGTGTGAATTGTTTGGAGGCATGGGACATAAAGGGACCATCAAGATATTCACACCGTAACAGAAGGATATGGTGTGGAGAAGAGGAAGGAAACAAGTGGAAGGATGGAAAAGAACAGATCCCATTACAGAAGAAACGTTTCTTCTAGACAGGAACCGAACACTTGCATTTTTGTATCCAATAGCTGTTTGCTTTTTCCTGGAGTGCTTTGTATGGCTCGTGTCTCCATGTCCTTCCCTTAGCTTGCACCTGGGGGTTGCTCAACAGATATTCAACAATAACATTAAGACCCACTCTTTGCTCCTGCCAATACTTTTTCTTGTGCCTCTGAATTCTGCTCCTGTGAATAAAGGATGCTTGTTTGTCAAATGCAGGGCAACAGAAAATTTTCTAACAAAGGCACTCTAAAACTTATTCCTAGCTCTTCGATAAAAACTTCCATATAACAAGTCCCCTTTTTTTGAGCAGATGGTTGAAAGCCACAAGGGGAAATATATTCTTAAATATTAAGAAGGGCCAGAGAATAACAATAACTTTTTCTACCTCCTGCGCTAGCTTCCTTGAGCTCTAGGGAATATGCTATTTTGAGAGCTTAGAATAGCACTAATTTTGCTTTCATTCAAAGTCTTCTACTCCTAGCTTCTCGCAATATAGATGCTTGCTTTATACACAGAAGATGTTTCCTGCACAAACAACCCTAAATCAGCCATCAACTTTCCCTGAAACTTTAAAACAGCCTCTTGTTTTTGTTGTTTTCTTTTTTGTCGATTGGTATTATTACATTTAAAGAGGCTACCACTGGGCCTATTTGTGCTTGATTGAGAATGTATTGGGATATATTAATAAGATGTCAAGATTTTGTGGGATGTGAATGACAAAGCAAGATTAGGCACTGAGTTTGGGTCATAATGTCACGGCTATCGAGGCTGCATTGTGCTAAGCTGTCAAAGGGAGGGAGTTGGAAAAGAGATTTGCTTCCTTTTTTCACATAAACAGATTATTTACCATTTAAAATATACTGGATATGGCTATTATAAACAGGTGTAGGAATTTTTGTTAAACCCATAATCCCAGGGAGAGGCCAAGATTACCAGCACTTATTTGTCACTTAACTTAGTTACTTAATACCTTTATCTACCTTTTGTGTCCTGTCTGATAGTCATATTGTAAGCCCCTTAGGAAAAGGGACAGTGTTGTCATATTTCTGTCTGTCTTAACTGATGGTGATATGGGAGGAACCACTGATCCCCTGCAGGAACTCCAGTGCCCTACGTTTGAAAATTTGGCAAGAGAAGGGTTGGATCTTATTTTTCACCTTTTGTGGCAGGAAGGAGGGAAACAAGAGAGGGAACAGAAAGGATGAGAACATTATCAGGAGCTGCTTTTGGTGGTTCTAATCTTAGTCATTTCGGGAAGAAAGGAAAAGTGCTGAGACATTGCAGAAAGAATCGAGGTATTGTGGGAACTGCAAGAAATAAATTTCCACTAGCATTATTTGTTGAGTGCAAAAGCAATACCTGTAAGATAGGCCGCAAAACCAGAAACGCTTCTAAAACACAATGTTTAAAATTTGCCTTTTCAATTTGACAATACACAAACCAACCCTTAATGGTAGCCATCTTGGTTAAACAAAACAGCCTTGGATTTCAATATGTCATTTGTAAATGTTACATTGTTCTGATATTGTCATATTTAATACTTTCCAATTTTAAGTATATTTTATAGAAGAATGATCAAGACCTTTCTAAATGAAGGGAGCTCATGATCGGGCCTGAGGTTGGCCTGCAGCTGTGAAAGGGCATCGGAGTCCCTTTGTTCTGTTCCCTGGACTTGGTGGCAGTTAGCTTGTCCACTGTCCTACTCAGAACGTCTTATGAACTGGTGCCATGTGCCGCGGTGACTCTAGATCATGTTTTCCATTCCCCAAGGATGGGGGTCCCTCAAGTAAGTGAGACACACTGAGAATCTTGAAGAGTGTGTATGTACAATCCTAACAAAGTAGAACTTCCATTTTATTGAGCCAGGCCATCAGAAAAATCGCATCTGTACCTTTTAAACTTCACCTTCCCCCCCCTTCCAGGAGGGGAAGGAAAGCGTGATCATATGTAATTCCTCACAATGTTGGCATCTAACAATTTTTTTAAGAAGTGCTTATTAAGTGTAAGAGGCCTGAAATATAATGATCAGAAATGGTAGTCATTCTAGAAATAATTTTTATGTAATTAAAACACATTTTTCAAAAATTTGATATTCCAGTAGGGAGTATTGTCCTCATTTGTTTACACTGTCCATTATTTTTAAATAAAATCATTGAGTTATTTGTGGAAATAAGTTGGTCAAGGTTTCTGATTAAACTAAGAAATGTGGTTAAGTAGACTCACTCATTCTCTGAGAAGCAACAATCAGTTACCAGCTCTGTGATGAACTTGAGGTTCAAGTGCATCTGTCATAGAAGTTCCCTGAATCACAGCCGTGTGTCTGTTTTGGGTGGAACAACACGAGGAGTAGTTGATTTAAAACATGGCAGTGTTTTCGATATGATTCCAGAGTAATATCAGTAACAAGTTGGCTTTATTGTATTGTGTCCAGCCAGAGGACACTGTCTGCTAGGATTTTGTCACAGGGGTGTAAAAACCAGAGATTTAAAGCAAAATATGAAGAGCAACCTAATTTATGCATTCGCTAGAAATTTTGCTACAACTATAAAAGAAACAGAGCAAACAAATCATAACATCTGGCTCTAATTCCCCACTGAGGCGCTTATACACATATAAATCCAATATGTTGCAGGTAAAACAGGAAAAATATTTTTCTAACAGCTGGTCACCATGGTATTGTAGCTGATAGTTACAGATATTAAATAGGTCTAAGACTATGTACATGGAACAATATCATCTTGTAGAATTCAATGAATAACAAAACCAACAGCCCCAATACAAGCTGCTTTCGCTGGTTCTTTAACGCTTCTCTCCAGTTGTGTTATGTTGCTACAACAACAGGCGCCACACACGCTCCTCCTTCCACTGCTGGTATCCGCAGGAACCCTCAGAACTGGCGTAGATTCAGATCTCTTTGAAAACTGGCAAATAATTGGTTCTCTTTGCCCCTTTCTTTCCTTTTCTAATTTATAGGACATCAAAAGAAATATCATTTTATGAACACAAACTAGTTACTACAACAGCCCCCTAAAAAGTTGACTATAAGCAAAAGGAAGAGAATGTTGGGGGCCACATGGATGTGCACTGGCTTTTCTCAAGAAAAAATATCCACGTTCTAAGGGCTCTTAAAAATGTAGAAAACTTGCCCTGTTACCACGGGTTTTTAGAACACCTCTAAACACACACAAAATAAGACAGATATTACCTACAAATTTCGACCGTTGCTTAAACTCTAAAAGCATTTTTGTATTATTTTGTTTTGATACAGAAGGGGAAACTCAGCTATAAAGAAACAGTAAAAAGTATTTTTTGTGGTGCTCAGTCTCAGGAAGATTCTGCTGCTTGCCTCCCCCAACTTGTGCTGATATTTTAAGGATGTGCTCAGAGTATGAAGCGGGGTGCTTTTGTCCCTGTCCCTCCTCCCTAGGAATTCCCTCCTCCCCGTCCCGTAGCCAAGTAGCCGCCCCCTCAGATGAGCCATTCCTTTTTGCTTTCGTCAATGGTCTCTGTGAAATTGGGGTCGTTGTTCATGATGGCGGCATCCGCGCTCTCAGCCGACTCTGCTCCCTTCGCCTCGTTGGTGTGGTAGGTGCCCTTGTGACGGAACATGTAACGAATGAGGAAGACCAAGGTGCAGAGGATGGTGAAGATCACCACGGCAATGACCCCTGGTGGAGACAGAAGCCCTAGAGTTAAACAAATCCTGTGTATCCCTCCAACACCTTTTCCCCCATTTCACCATAGTTCCCTCAAATGCTACCCTTTCCCCTGTAAAACACACACTTCAAAACAATAGAGACAGCAAAATTGAAATAAAACTCCTGCTTTTGTTCATGAAGGGGTAACAAGAACAACAGGAGTAACTTGTCTTCCAGCCAAAAGTAGCCAGAATATTGGGGAAAACTTATGAAACAACTGTTTTTGGACATTTGGAAGCAAGTGGAGCAGAATCATGATGTCTGAGAGAAGAGATGAATCCTACATTTTTCCTAGTTTTCTCACTGGCAGCGATTTCTGGACAGTAGTGCAGGAAGGGTCAGGTCAAGAAAAACAACAGTCTCCGTGAATCGAGGCGGAGACACACACACACACACACACACACACACACACACACACACACACACACACACAGTGCTGTGCATAGGGAGAACTCTCATAATCTGCACTGATTGGAATCTGGGCTGAGTCTGTCCTGAATACTAATATGAGCACATATAGGATGAAATTCCACAAGGCCAGGCAAAGAGAAATGACTAAGAAGCTGTAAGCAGAACAATTTCCAGAGCTTACGCAGGGCTGGGAGATGTTTATGCTCTAGCCAACCACAATGGAGAGACCTCGTTAAACAAGCAGTATACTTAATATGGACTATAGCAGGATGATCCTGAGGATGTTTTGCTAAATAGGCCTAAAGACTACTCTAAATCTCCCTTAAAAAGCTTTGAGAAAGACTAAAAAAATATCAAGCTGCAATGAACTTAATTGTCTGCCAAAACAGACCTCAGTATTTATTAAAGACAATAGAACTCAAAAACTCAGCGTAACAATAACATTGCTATACCGTAACATCGTTACACTGTAACATCACATTGTTACACAAGAGGCAAAACTAATCTAACGGTGACAAGAAGTCAGACGGTGCCTTGGTCGGGAGTGTGGGGCAGGGGACAACAGAGGGACACAAGAAAGCTTTTTAGGGTGATAGAAATGCTCTCTATCTTGTAGTGGTGGTCATGGGTGTATGAACCTGGGAAAGTCAGTGCCCTGTTAAACTTACTATAATATGCACCTTTAAGTGTATTTTTAAAAAGCAAAAGACCAGTGAGGATTTGGACCTTAAGACTACACAGAACTTTGGACAATGTGATTTAAACACCATTCTGAATGCATTCTAATTTTATAGTCATCTATATTTCTTAGAAAGGAGTTGTGTACTTTCTTCCTGCAGAAAAGAAACTTACTGGCTAAGGCATGTTGGTTGGTTGAGTTTAAAATCCTTGAAGTGTTTACAATGCTAGCCACACTCAGAAAGGCAGGAAACATCTTTGTGGAATAAGACAGAGGAGCAGGGAGGGAAGAACACAATGGTGAGAGGGCTACCAATAGTGTGACCCAAACGTGAGGGACCATCCTAGGACAATCAAATTATTCTGCAGCCATCCATGGCAAGAAGAGAAGACTGGAATATTTTAGATGCTTTGGCTTATTATGTTTTTATTTCAGACTATTACAGGGGTATAAATGTTTTGGTTATGTGAATTACTTTTGTACAGTTTGAAAGTTATAAGTGTGCCCATCCCCCAAACAGTGTGCATTTGTACCTGTTAGGTGGGAATTTACTCATCCCCTCCTCCCCCCTTCCCTCCTGCTTGATTTCTGTTGAGCTTTACTGCCATATGTGCACATGAGTGTTGATCATTTAGCTCCAATTTAATAGTGAGTACATATGGTGTTTGTTTTTCCAGCTTTGGCTTATTAATTTTCTGATAATTTTTACTAAGATAACTGTAACCAGAATGGTATATTCCTTCCCATATTTATAATGGGCTACCCTGGACCATTTGGGATGCACGAGGGTGAGAGTGGAAAAGATCAGAGGAGATAAAGAAATGCCCTGGCTACGGTCACTGCTACTTACTTACATATAATGATTCTGTCTAGCTCACCACTACCATTCTTTCTCCCCCTTTTTTCCTCTTTTTTTCAAAAACAAGCCAGCATTAGGAAGTAGCCAGGTTACATTTACTACAGTTTTTCCACATTATCCCTCATAATCTATGTCCTATTTAAATGGAAAAATGAATAACGTGGAAACCTAGACAATGCTTGTTTTTTCTAGACTATTATTTTAACTGAAAATTATTACTTTCCACAGGTGAGCAGCCACACGAAAGCCTGTCCTACGTATCACCTACCTCCAATGATAGCCGAGTTCCTGTTGACTCCATTCCTTATAGCTTGGCCTTGTCCTGGGTTATAGGGAAAATCTGCACTGGCTGTACAGAAAGAAATGAGAGTCAGGTGTAAGAGTCAAGTGTACCATTGATCCCAAATAACTTGGTACCCGTTTCTTCATACAACTCTTGCACACTTCCGGTTTTCCCAATTGAAATCTCCCTTTCAGATGGGCTCATCTTGCTATTTTCTCCCACAAGAATCACAGCAACCTCCATCCCTGGTTCCCGTGGTTCCTCTTTTCACAAGGCCTGAATAAAACACTGTTGCTCACTTGGAGGAATGTCAGAATCCTAGAAATCCCTGAGCTGACCTACTCCAGTCCCACGGACATACAAGCTTACATATTACAATATGTTTTCTTACATTTGGTGGAAATCTTTCTCCCATCCACTTTTATCCCATTCACAACTGGTGGCATTTGAACATATTTTTAGATGAGCTTTTTACAGTGACAGTATTAAAAAGTTTAAAAAGGAATCGTTTCTTTAAACTGATATTTTAATGGCTCTAGCAAAACACTGTACACTTCGGGAATTTGTAAGGGGGAATATTTCACAGTAGCTAAGAATTATTAACTGCCTAATCAATTTTCTATGTCTTTCCCTATCATAAAAATTCAGAATCAGTTGTATTAAATATTTCTCCAAGAAAGAACAAATTTTAAACCCAAGAAAGGCAAATAGACCCTGAAGTCTTTCTGTAGGTTGGCAGAGTATCTGATCATCTACATTGATTCAAGAATTATTTCACGTGTGTGTCTGGACTTCTGTTGGAGAAGTTAAGAGAGCAGATCACCTTGGTCTAAAGCAGAGCTACGGCTACAGGATGGCATGAATTAAACGTTAGGTCTTATTTCTTGTCTCCTTTTGATAAACACAGAAACCTCCTGACCTTTTTTGTCTCCCCCTGTCCCTCACTCCATCCTGACATTCTTCAAAAAAAAAGATGAACCTTCAAATTATATTAAGTACAGTGACAAAAAGTTACAGTGGTAACTTATTATTTTGTTGTGTGATATTCATGATACTATCAAACGGTTTGCTTTTCTGTCTCAGGTAAGGTGGCTGGTAGTGTGGTTCTCTCTGCCCCAAAGCCTGCCTTACCACATGGCATCCTCGGCCACAAAACTGCAGAAAAATGCAGATGTTTAGAGATATTGGTAGGCCTCTCCCTGGTTCCCTTGAGGTTATTGATATACACAATAGTGGAAAGTGAGGAAGCAGTGCAAGAAATGATCCGAGATGACCCAAGAAGAATGATAAGTGCTAGAAGAGAACATTTAAAAATACCCCAGGATTGCCTTTGGTGTAAATCCAAACTCACTGGCATGGGGAAGAAGGCCTTCCTTGGGCTGAATTTCTCTCTTGTCCCTTCCCTTATAGGGTCACTTCTCTAACTCAACATTCTAGGCACACAGATTCCTAATGCTGCAGGTTTCACATGCCTTTGCTCACCCCTGGCACCCTGGACATCTGGTTTACCTTCCCTTTCCTTGTCTACCAAATCTTACTTCTTTCCTGAAAGTGTACTCAGCCACCTCAGACTAAGTGGCCAGTCCTTTAAAGGCAGAGCCCAGTCTAAATTATGTTTGCATTTCCAATGACTAGTAACGCAGTAGCGAGTGCTTAACTGGTATAATTAAAATCAGTCCATTAAGAGGTATATAAACATTGCATAGCTTCTTCCAATAATAAAGTCTTCCATGCAGGTGTAATTTTGAAAGTCAGCTGCCCCCTTTTCTCAACTAAATCCTTGAAGTGAGGCAGCATTCCTATTCTTCCCAAGAATGAACATATTGAATGTAGAAAACATATGAATGATTCCTTGTCTGTTAGACTTTGGTTATTGTTAGAAAACAATCAGTGGAAACCCCCCAGGTCAACAAACTCTTATGAAATCTAGGGCAAAATTCTTTTCTTTTTGGATGAGCATTCCTATTTTCATGGCTTTATTCATAACTTGAGCCTGGCTGTCCCAATGCCTGTGAGTGCTCACTCCCTCGAGGCAAAGCCATTTTATTCTGGCAATCAGAGCAATTGCTGTTTTGATAGATATATTTTAATTGCAACTGTCCTTTTCCTTGGGTACCAACATCCTTTTGGAAATGCGTGCAGAGAAAACAGAGCCCAACAGACACGACTGGGACATGGACGATGAACCTTATCTGCGGCACGTGCTGTCCTGCAGCTATCCTACACCCACGCTCCCCTTGCCCAGCTTGCTGGGAGAGCTGAGCAATTTTAGTGGTGCTGGAGTATCATGGAACCTATATTTTGGAAAACATTGTTAAGTAGGTCCAAATTTAGAGTGTGAATTCGAAACAGCCTAGATATTAACAGTCTCAAGACCAGACTTACATCAAATAAGCACAGACGATATTCAATACTTTTCCTCTGGATCCTCAAATGACGCTACATGATGACCAAAACGTGGTGCCATCCCAGCTGATTTAGTTTCTCATGCAAGCACGTGTATTTCCCTTGTACGTGTCCTTCTTGTTTGTCTGGTCATTCCCATTATCATATATTCATAGACCATGTTTCCACTGGACCACCCAGAGACTAGCTCCCCACCCCTCCTCTACCCAGCACAGGCCGGGAAGGACAAACTGCAGAAGAATGGGTGATGGGAGATTCTTCTCCCAGGAGCACGCGTAGCAACAGCCTGGCCGAGGCTTCAGAGCCCACCACATGTGCACTACCACGCTTCTCACCCACAGAGAGGGCAGATATACCATAGTCCTGAAACATTCACACTTTAGCACACAGACGTTCTTCCTTTCCATCGTCTTCCATATGGGAAGCAATCTGAGAGAGCTCACTACTGGTGCATTTTCCTTCTTCCATTTTCAGGAAAACAAGAAGGAAATAAACACACTTTGTAAGAGCAGACCCGGGGGAGTTGTTTTCCATAATTACACAGACATAGTAGGATAGTCATACACATGTGAACTGGGGAGTAAAAGTATACTTTCCTTTCCAAAAAAGGAATATGAACTATGGATGTTTCTTTTATTCTTAAAGGGGTTTTGCCCTTTTCTCTACCATATTCTTGAAAGGCTCTACTGTGAGAGTGAGATGACGACAGTGTAGTCGGCACCTGTTATACCTGCGTGCTGGGCGAAGGTGAGCTGGTGTCCTTCCCTTGGCAGCTGCAGCAGCCAGGACTCGAATGCCAGTGACAAGTTCTGGACTCCAGCATTGAGCAACAAAGGCCCCAAATCACCACGGAGGTTGTTTATACGTGATGAGTAGTAAAGCTCTAAATTCTAGGAGTCATCATGTGGCCTATAGTTTCCTCAAACATAAAACTTCCTAGGGCCCAGTCCAAATGTGAAGTTCTATGACCATGGAACAACTTTCAAAGGCAAAGTTGCAAAAATGGCAGAAAATCAAGTGGTGAGCTGTGGTGGAATCAACCTGGAACTGTTTTCCTTCTATGTGGAATGCCAAAAATTTCATGTTAATTGACATGAAATTCAAATTTTGGGAACAAGCTGTTTAGGAAATAATAATTGCACTTCCTACAAGCTGGGCATTGTTTTAAGTCCTTTTTATGTATTAACTCACTTAATCCTCATGTGAACCTTGTGAGGTTGGCACCATTGGAAGGATAAAAACTTATTTGAGGTCACAAGACCAGGGAGTGGCAAAGCTAGTATTTGAACTCTGGAAGTTGGCTCCAGAAACCATTTCTTAAACACTAACCTGAACTGTCTCTGTTGAGAAGCTATCAGTTTACACTGGTTCTATTGAATAATCAAAATCATTACAAGGTCTTAAAGACCACCAATTAATTTATCCCAGTTATTTTCTCTGTGGTTGGTGGGCTGTCTGGGGAAGCCAATGACGTCTAAAGGTTTCCGACTGTACTTGTCTTTCTTCAAAAGCTGAGTGTGAGAGACATTTTATCTTACCAAAGAATAATTCCTTGTGATGGCAGCGTGAGCAACGTGGCAAACTCTGAGCCAACACTATAGAAGAGCAGTAACCCACTGTTCCCTCGGTAACAAATACAAACCCCTGATGGGCCAAAGCAGAACAGGGAGAATGGTTATCACCATTACAAAACACTTATGGAACTAGGAATTGTTCTAATTGTGCTTTAAAACATTGTTGGAATATAATTTGATTCCATTTACAGAACGCAAAAAATAAGTTTCAAGGCAGGTACTTAATACAGGAAACTGATTTAAAAGATGGTTGTAGAGAATATTAAAAAACATTTGAATTCTTTATCCTCCAATTTCTTGTCCATCCCAGTGAGTAGCTAGGGAGAAGACAGTAAAAAAAAATTTTTTTTTTTTTTTAAACTACAGAAGATAAGTCTGGTGGTTGTAGTTATTTACTAAGTTTCAAAATATGTAAAATTGTAGACTTTAGGCTCAGAAGCCAGTTGCAAATAAAACACATTTAAGTGCCTATAAAAATCAGTTGCAATTACCTAACATAAACCCCCCCCTACAATGAAAGGCACTAGAAGCTTCAGGTTGTCATGTATTAGAGACAAAAAAAAAATTAGATCGTATCTGACATCTCCTAGAGAATATGTCTCCATGGAAACCACCGGAGTTTCGGCATCTAAAGTGATAATTTGAGACACTTCAACAAAACTGCAGCTATTAATTCTAATTTAATTTAAATTGCAACATTGTTTTTGCAGCAGGGTCTGGGCTAGATGATATATATATGCCCTGTTCTTCCCAGATTCTTTATTTCACTTTATTCTCTTTTCATATGTGAGTTAAATGGCAAGAAATTATTTTTCTTAAATAATTTGCTTTAGCCATTTACTACTGACTGATATTTTGGAAACATATGAAAACAAATGGTTGTCAACTAAGATGTTGAAGAACATTATTTTAAGAGGATCCTGCTAATCACATTTTTAGGAAGGAGAGATTTCTCAAGTTCAGCAGGTTTTTATGTAGGGAGAACAGTATGTGGCACATATTGACCAATCCCGAGTCTCACATTTCTACCTATACCCTTTCACTGCAGTTTCTAAAGAAAGCTAGCCAGCCAGAATTTCTGATTTTACATGGGAAAGGGCTTATGAATTTCTGGCTACTGACTTGTGAAGTTAAACAAGCCTTACATTTCCAGCGTCTTAAAGGAGAGAGGTAGTGGCAGCTGCGTGACCGTCCAAGATCCAGGAACCAAAAGAGGGCAATTGGATAGAAAGAAACAGAACAAACTTGTCGTCCTCTGTGATGTGTCGTGATTTTTAAATAATACCAATTTTTATGTGAGAGTACTGAATGACGAATTGATTTTACTATATTCCTACTTCCCATCAGTCTCCCAGCTAACTTCTGAATTGTCTCAATTGTCTTTCAGGAGGAAGACTTGCTGATGCCCCCAGAGTAGGCCAACTTTGCATTCTTTAGTCTGGTTAACCGCAAATAGGTATTTAGTTGAAATAGCTTATTAATAAACAGGTCGGTATTTCACAAAATAAACACTAAGGTATATGGTGTCCATTTTCATGTTAGACAAATATGTCTTATTTCTCAGGTGGGCAAACTGTTCCTTCTTGGTTGTTTAGTTGTAATTGTTTATAAATCAATTGTCAAAGTTATTGTTGGAAAATATTATGGGCGCTTGCAGAGTACAGATTGTTAGAGCTGGCTTTTACAGATTACCTAGTCCCACAACCTCTCTCTGCAGCCAAGATGCAGAATGGATGGTGATTAGGTCAAATCACGTGGTTGGTAGATGTCAGAGTCACTAGAACAAGGATGAGGTCCTTTGGATTCCTCATTCAGGACTCTGTCCACGCATCTTACTGTAGTTCTCAACATGAGCCTTGAAAGTCTAGACCAGAGAGTCAAAGAGCCAGGGGCTGGGCAGCCCAGTTGTGTGGCATTGTACAGTTGGCCCTCTGTATCCGAGGGTTCCCCATCCACGGATTCAACCAACCACAGATCAAAAACATTTGGGAAAAACGTGTCTGTACTGAACACGTGTGGACTTTTTCTTGTCATTCCCTAAATGCAATGTAACACTATTTACATAGTATTTACATTGTATTATTAGGTATTATAAGTAATCCAAAGATGATTTACAGTATACAGGAGGATGTGCTCAGGTTATATGCAAGTACTACATCATTTTATGTAAGTGACTTGAGCATCTTGTGGATTATGGTATCTGAGGGGTTCCCAGAACCCACCCCACCCCCAGATACCGAGGAAGGATGGTACTCCGTTTACTAATGTTGTCAGACATTAGTTGAGTTTTGTCATTTCTTTTCCTCTCTGCCCCAGAGTGTTTATAAATTCATGTTGACACTAACAGGAGTGAAGAAGCCCCAAATCTGGGGGAATATGATAAATTTGGGAATTTCCATTTAAACCCCCGTCTGAGGGAAAACACTTTCCCCTGCTGCGTGGTTTCCAGATTGCACGCAGCAGCAGCAGGACTCCCCTGTGAGGGGCCGTCACGTCCTACACAAATAGGGCCGTGGATGTCAGGGATAAAAAGGACCCGGAACTTGCATAACTGGTGGGTTCTTTGGCTTTGGGAAAGTGACTGTACCTCTAGGGTTTTTCTTCCTCCTTATACCCCATCTTAATGTGCCTTTGGGGGAGAGCAAATCAATTGATTCCCGAGTGCTCTGGTTCAGAGCTTTCGAACACTGAAGCTGCACGCACATCACCTGGGATCTTGCCGACATTGAGTTGGTCTGGGGTGGGGCCTGGGAGCCTGCATTTCTAACACTGCATTGAACACAGACCTCACTTTGAGTCGCAGAACTGAGACCCTTGGTGGTTCATATCTCCAGCTGTTTGTGTGTGTGTTTTAATTTATTGTGGTGGCTGCGAGGGAACAAATGATTCCTTCTGAGAACCTTGTCTTTTTTTTTTCCCCTTGGGTGAATCATTTGTGTGTTTAATGACTTGCCTGCCAGAATGTGCTACAGGTTGATTCCTCTAGTTCTATTTCTTTTTAGTGTTGCAAAAGCTATAAAAGGATCACCACTTTAGCTTCTGATTATAATTCTTTAGTATTTCAAATGTAGAGGGGAAGTCTATTACTAATGAATAGTAAGAGCAGTTTAAGAAGAAAGGGAGTTAATAAGTGGTTATCTTAGATTTGTCCTTGGATAACTTCCCTGGATAAAAACAAAAATAAAGTTGGTCCTCTAGAGCAAGTATAACAGGAAGGGAAAATACCGTGATGTTGGCACTTAGGTTTTTGACGCTATTGATGCATTCAAAGGCATATGTGAGAAAGAACAGATGTATTTTTAAAAATAATCATGTGGTTGATTTTTCCTGGAGTTTATCGATTTGTTTCTGGAAAAAAAAAAAATTGTTTCCTTACTGCTGGATCTTGCATGAGCGGGGGTTGTGCAATGACAGAACACAACAGCTCAGGATAGAAAGCCTGAGGCCGTATAAGCACATTATGTCGTGTCAAATTATCGTGAAGTACCAGAGTGACTGCCTGTGGCTTTATGAAATGCCGCGTCACAGATGTGGACGTTCACCAAGCCTCGTGAACATACCTGCTGTGCAGGGGTCTCGCCTAATAAAATTTGTGGTTTTCTTATCAGCAAAGCAGAATTAGCAACAATTGATTGTCTACTGAATCGCAGAAATAGCCTCGGTTTCTAAGGAGAGTGTGGTCAAGAAATTAGGACGGTAAGAAGAGAAAAGCAACCACTAATCGTAGTTAAGTAAAAAATGGATATTTTAAGGACATTCTGATGTAGTTCACCTCTCCTCACAGACAGTGGTCAGGGATTGGCACAGTGCATAAGACGAAAGCCTTCAGGCAACTCTGGATTTATTGTCTTCAGATTTCTGCTCAGAAACATCCACTGGGCCTTATGTAAGTATCAGTAAAGGCTTTGGACTTGGAGGATTTATGGACTGAGAGCTCAGTGAAAAAAATCACTCTTTTATTACCCAAAAATCTAGTCGGGAGATGAGCTTCATCATTTGTGAGAATATTTAGGCACATGATACCAATTTTAGGAACCAGGTAAGGATGATGGATTTTCTCCTTTTACTCCCTCTGTGGAAGTTTCTATCTAGTAAATTCAAAGGCCATAATTTGACTGTGGATGGGTCTTTTCGAAATGACTGGATATTGCCGATTTGCTTTTGTCATCATCATATGTCTTTCAAGAGACTACAGTGAATAATGAAATGCAGTTTGAAACATTTAATCTTCTGCCATCACCTCTATATCTCAATTTCAGAAAATGCTGTCCTCGGTGTTAGACGAGGAACATACTCCTGCACTGTGGACTAGCTCTGCCCACATTTGTGGGATGTCTGTGTTGTAACTGCTCCTTCCTCAAAATGTGAGGCTGACCCCTTTTGTTAAGTTTTCACACAAGAGTAGGCAGATGAGGAGGGTTGCTGAGAGCACAGTGGGGTGCGTCCACGGCACACACTACCCAGCCGATTCTGGCTCCACGGTGTGGTCCGTCAGAAGGGGAGAGTGAGCAGACCTAAAGTGCTTTTAAAAATTAATTCTGCACATATTTTAAGTCTTTTATCAATGCCCAGTTGGGATCTTGGTTTTGAAATACTCTTTGCAGTTGCATTAGCGCAAGTGAAAATTTATAATTCCAACCCCAAGACAATGTTCTCTTCCTCCAAGAAGGCCAACTTCAGAAAACTGAATATAAAAGCCCCATGCTACAGATATTTCCGTTGTCTTTTGAACTGTTGTCTTGAATTAACCTCAGACCTCAAAAGACAACTGGCTTTGCTGGTTGACAGGTGGAAGGGCTAATGGTCAGCAATGAGAATCTTGTGAAGCAAATTAGCCTTGGTTCTTAAAGCTTCCTGAAGTTTCCCCACAAACAGATTCCTCCCTGGTGCCGGCTCATGTCATCAGGAAGATAATGTGATAAACTTCTAGCACAAGCCATGTGGCTCATAGTTCTTCTCATTCGTGTCAACAGAGTGTGAAAAAATATTTAATTGGCTCTAGCAGCCCTGCGGATGATTTATTCCATGTCAAAAAAAGAGGAAAATGGAAGGTATTTAGTGCAGAGATTTCACCAACAGATATGCAAATTACATTTCAGATGTCTGCCTTGTATTTAAAGGATGACAGAAAATAGACAGTTCAGAATGAACTGGAATTTTTTAACGTTTAAATTGAAAATTTTCATTGAGAGGAAGGAAAAGTGGGGGAAAAAAAAAATCACTGAATGTGAAGTGTGTACGTCCGAGTTTTCTACCCGATAGTGCTACTCTCTGTATGCTTTTGAGCAAGGTGGCGTGAACGAGGCTGCACACCGAGAATCGCTCGGGACCGGGACCAGGTGCCAGGAGTGCTAAGAACTCCCCAGGTGATTCTAAGGTGCAGCTCGCACTGAGCACACCCACTGCCGTGCCCACGCAGTGTTCACTGAGGGAACGAATACATTTTCTGAGTCGTGTTTTCCTTTTTTTTTTTTTTAAAGCTGTGGCTGGTCATGTCCACCCAGCCTACCACATGCGGCCACTGTCAGGATAAAACAAAATCGTGCATTGAAAGCATGTCAGCAATTAAAGTCTTTACAAATGTAAGTGATTGTTACTTTTGTCTGTATCTGTTCCAGTTTTCTAAAAGTTAAGATTCCCAATTATTGAAAACGATTTTTAGCTTTTTTAGGGGGAATTTTCAAAGCAATTCATCCCTGTTTAAAATAACTGCACCCCACATTCATATGGATATTTACGTACATTTGCGTTTCAATGTAAAGTTGATTTTAACATTTTTAAAAGTCTTTCAGGGTTGCTCCCAGACAGATACTCAACAGAATTAAGAATCTGCCCCCGTCTTTAGACATTTCTAGATAGTTTATGCAGAGCATGTGGAATCAAAGATCTCAAATGAGTGAAGCAATTTATCATTTGTTACTGGTATTTACGTGGTGACTTTCCTCTGAAAAGTGCATAGTGATGGGTCAAAAACATCACGTAGATAACGTTTCTGCAACTATAGAGATCACAGGCAAAGACACAAGGTCCCCATTTTCTAGCAAAGGGGGAAACTAGCATTTCTAGGCGGTGACTGACAGATTCCCTTGGCAGAATTCACACCCAGGAATTCTGACAATAGTCTTTCTAAATGAGTTGGTAAAAGAAGTGATAGATAATTTGGAGGATGTTGTGCCGCCCTGAAGGGCCCCATAGCTCAAGGACATGGTACTGTAAGAGATAATTTAAATGATATTGAAGAGGATACTCAGAAACGCAGAGCAGTAGCAAGAGTTAGAGTGGGAGATTGATGGGGGGTGGGGTGGGCAGGGACAACACTGAGCTCAAATCCCTTTCCTTTTCCTGGGCTGCTCAAAGCATTCCCGTGGCACGAGAATAAGGTAAAAAACGAACAGTGTGACTTACTGGAGTCAGTGGTTCTGTCATCAGTAGAGAAGTCACCATGGCAACATGTAAAGCTGTGCTACCCTGGACCATGTGACAGAGACTAGCAGCTGAAATGATTGCCAGGCACAGACCCAGAGAAAATGCACCTCTAAGTGCCCGGCCAGGTGGGGTGGGCGTTGGGGGGTGGAGGGCTCAAAATCTATTACAAACAACGAAGGGAGAGATACAGGGGCAGACTGGGAATGAAAGAAAAGCCTACAGCAGGGAGAAAACGAAGACCTTAGAAATGATCCCAAACCTAGATGTTTGTGCCCGTTGTTGGTTATTTAACAGTGGAGTTTCGGAGAGTTAAAGAACCCTGGTTAGGAAAGAACAGAAGCCTTACGTGGAGGCAGCCCCTGACGCGTTCTAGAAAGCGGCACGTCTAAAGTAGGATGGCTTAGCCAGGTGCGCGATGCCGAATGGCAATCCAACCCAGCGGCCGCTCATTTTGGCCACTTGAGTGGCGTTTTGCTCTTCAATCATTTCGCAGTGGCTGAGCCCGGGAAGAGCACCGACCCCCACCCCGCTTTTCGAAACACAAGCCTGCAAACCTATTCTTTCAGTGACGCGGGAAGGCTGTGGCAACTTAAGCCAGTCTCCAAGTTCTCTTCAGGACCCTTAGATAAACGTCTAGTTAAAAATATCCGTTTCGACAAAAAGCCAAATGCCACGTGTTCTCACTTACAAGCCAGAGCTCAGCAACCGGCACGCATAGTCACGAGAGTGAGTACGGTCGCTGGAGACTCGGGAGGGGGGAAAGATGACGGGGATATTAAAACCCTAGGCTTCTCCACTATGCAATTCACCCACGTAACGAAAACTACTTGCACCCCCTAACTCTGCTTAAGTGAAACAGTTCTTGTAGGTGCCACAGGAAAAATAAATATCCACGTTAAGACCCTGCATCTGGAGCGTGCAGCCCTGGAGGTGGGGTCAGAAGACAGGGTCTGGCTTGGAGCTTGGATTTGTTGATTTTAGTTCACATTCCTATTTAATATTATACACCCCCCAACAATGAAAATAGGAGAATGAAACATTCAAGAACAGTAAATATAAAGAAGATAAAAGCAAATGATACAGAGAAAACAGAAAAATGATAGAACTGATAAATCCAAGAGCTGGTTTGTTCGATAATCTAATCAAAAGGAAGAGAAAAAGACATTCAATATAAGAATGTGAATAAGAGAATGGAAATTAGATGATTAGAAAAGCTTATTTTGGCTTGGCCCAGTGGATTAAGCCTGCAATCCCAGCACTCTGGGAGGCCGAGGCAGGAAAATAGCTTAAGCTCAGGAGTTCGAGACCAGCCTGAGTAAGAGTGAGGCTGTCTCTACTAAAAATAGAAGAATTAGGTGGGCACACAGTGGCCCGTGCCTGTAGACCCAGCTACTTGGGAGGCTGAGGCAGGAGAATTACTTGAGCCCAGGAGTTTGAGATTGCAGTGAGCTATCATGACGCCGCTGCACTCTAGCCCGGGCAACAGAGTGAGACTGTCTCGGAAAAAAAACAAAAAAAACCTTATTTTGCTCAATTTCATAGAAATGATTTTGAAAACCTAGATTAAATGAGTTTCTAGAAAGACATAAAGTAACAGAAATTATCCTAGATGAGAAAGAAAATCTAATTAGACTAATAACAAAAGAAATTGAGAACATAGTCAAAGAGCTGCTCCTACACAAAGCGGTAGTCTCAAGCGTTTTGCGGGTGAAAGCTACCAAACGTACAGGTACCGCTTCCCCAGCTATATATATCCTTGCCACTCAATGTGGTCCACGAACCAGCAGCATCAGCATCACCTGGGAGCTTGTTAGAAATGCAAAATCTCAAATTTCATTCCTGACCTACGGCATCTGCATTCACTAATTTCCCCAGGTGATTCTAAGCACATTAAGGTTTGAATGGCACTTATTTGAATCATTTCACAACTTGGAGGTGGAGAAGTCAAGCATGGTGTGATTGGGTGTCACAGATAGCTAACCTATGCCTAAACTTCGATCCCAGTAAAAATTTTAGGCAATCCCAATAAAATGATTGGAATTCTAAAATCCACATGGGAAAAATAAATGTGCAAAGATGGATAGGAAAATTCTGAAAAATTTTAATAAAAGGTAATAAAAGGGAAATTAGCTCTGAGATATTAAATGCAATTATAAAAGTTCACAGTTATGATCATTACAGTTTGCTCCTACCTCATGGAGAGTCAGGTCAATGTAATAGACCAGGGAGTCCAGAAGTAGACTCAAATATGAAGGGCAATGTAGAATATGACATACGAAGGGGATGGCGGCTCAACCAGGGGGCCCGGAACAATGCATGGTCCATTTGGGAAAAAATGAAGTGGGAATCTTACCTTACTCCTTCTACCAAATACATTTCCAGTGAAGTAAATATGTAGATCTTACAAATAAAACATAAAATTGTCAGAAAAAATGTGGAATAATTTTTAAAATAAGTTCTGAATGGAGAAGGCATGATGCAAAACTCAAAAGGCATAAAATACTTTACATTTCACCATGTAAAATTTGGAAACTTTTACATGGGAAAAAAAACTTATAAATTGAAAAAATTGAAATCAAACTGGGAAAACAGTCAAATATGTACTAAAATACTAATTTACTTAATTATATAAAGAATACCTATAAATCAATTGGTAAATGACAAACCAATAGGAAAGAATATAAATATATAAATATTGAGCAACAAACCAATAGGAAAGAATATAAATATATAAATATTGAGCAAAGAATATAAACAGGAAGTTTATGGAACAATAAATACAAATAATGTATAAACATATACAAAGATACTTAACCACACTCATCATTAATGAAATACAAATGAAAAAATTTTATTTTTCAAATAAAACATAACATTTTTAAAAATATTATGATACACTATTTTGGTGAGGATGTGGGGGAAAAGGTACTCTTATATGGTTGGACTGTCAATTGAACTTTATCACTGGAGAATGATTTGTAATAGCTATCAAAATTAAAAATACCTTTGACTCAACCAAATCATGTGTACAAAGCCATTTACTATGGAAACACTGTGGAAATAAAAGATGGGAAACAACTAAAATGACGATTCAATCAAAAATCTGTAACTCTAACATCATATTTGACTTGGAGTATATAAATGTGCTTAGTGCTTTTGCAGGAAAAGCAGAATTGGAATCATTTGCAGGAAAATGCACATTAGCAAATGGGGGATAATACACTTGAATATACGTGTACCATGTTGGTAACTGAAGAGGGAAAAAGACAAATAAGATAATAAAAAGATTAAGCATAAGAGATAAAAATGCATTAATCATGCAATCTTGACATAAGGGTGAGAAAAGGGATCTGCTCAGAAATAATTAAGATGTAATTATAAGAGCTGGGAAGATTACTTTTAAGTACTTGCAGGTGGTAAAGAGAACAAACTACCAGCTTGTAATTATGAAGAACACTGAATAGATACATGCAATTTTTAAATGCTCTTCATACCCATAACTCTTTTGCACATGGAGATATAAAAATATTTTATTATCAGATGGTAGAAAGGAAATTTGGAATATAGACAGAAATCAACTCATTAAAAATCTTAGCAATAGAGGTAAGACGCCTTCAGAAATCAAACTCACTATTTCCAATGGTAAAGTGTCACTGCTGAGTGCTTGAGCAGACTGTTTATTCTGGAATCTAATGGGGTTATTACACCGAGTGATTCCAAGTAACACATTCTATCTGGTTCCTAATTTATCTGGGAGAAAATCTGCATTCCTAAGAGGGCTGGTTTTTCAAGCACTCTGTGAACCTGAGTGAATCCACTGGACAGGTTTGGCTTTGGATCCTCAACCCTGGATTCCTGACAACCTCTGATCTTGGATGTGGGCAAAAGGAGAATTGGGTATTAATTACTTTCCATTCCACTCATGCCTCTAGATTTTCCATGCCTACTTCTCTCTTAGAGAAGATGTGAGAATTCCCGGTCCAGGGCCTTTCAGTATCAGATGCAGGTTAGCTTTAGGGCAGGGAACCAGATAACTCAAGGTTACAGTGGATCCCATAAATTAAACTGGCAGCAACTTATAGAGGCTGAGTCCCTGGGGTCTTTCTGGGGCGAGATGCCCCACAGCACATACCATGCAACCGGTGCTGAGAATATTACCTGAACACATTAGAAGTCCTGTAAAATAATAACTAGTTATAATCTTTATAACTAGAAGATCCCTTAGGAAATAAAACTTTATATCTTAAAGTACTTTGTCTATTTTTATGATATTTTAAAAAAGATCCTAGGATGTGGCCTTTGGTCTGATGTATTATGTATCAAATATCATGAATGTGATAAAACACCCTAAGGCTTAACACAAATGCCTCATAAAACAGTTTGGTGTATAGTTTGGAGTTGTTCCTTAGTGGAGAAATTTATGGGATCAGATTCTTGAATTTATTTTTTCTGGTGTTTGTTTTGTTTTTATATTTTACAGAATGTGCATTGCCATCTGTAGTTTTCTTCCTGCTGGCAAGTCCTTTCCATTCCAAGCAAATAAGATTCCCTGAATTTGACAAAGAGGAAAAAAAACAGATCCTATAATTCTGAGAGGTAAATCATAGCAATTGCCCGGCATTCTGCGACCTTCACATAAACTACAGCTCAGGGGTAGGGGTTACTTTTTCTACCTTTGTAACTAACTACTGTTTTAAAAAATATTCCTAAAGACCATATAATGATGTGGTTTAGAAGCAGGTTGTACCTATTATTCAAAAGAGGGAAAAAATAGGCAGAAAAAAAAAAAGATTGGATGTTTCTAATAGAGCAGAATTGGTTTAAATCAAGTCAAATCATGATTTGGAAAGATTTTCTTTATCTTTTCTCCCTTACGTGTTCTTACAGCCCCATGCTAGACTGTGTGCTTGTAATGATCTTGCCTAGTGTTTTCCAAACTCCAATTACATGGTAACAACCTTCACATTTTTTCTCTTGCCATATCCATGTAAAACCCAAGTATTATTTATTTACTTATTTTCACTAAATTGGCTCAAATTTCTTATTTTAGTAAATGCATTGATAAAATTTTCTATTCCTGCTGAGTAATTCTATTGCCTGTCAAGGCTCTAACCAGAGCCTGCTCTCTCATTATTACAGGGTGAAATGCAATTGTGGGACAGGTGTTAAAGGCATGCCAGAACTAAATGGAGACTTTCTCTTTGACAAAATCAGAAGGACTGAAAGAGAAATGAACAGGAAATGACTTTCTTAGTGTGTTATGTAAAGCCATTTCTATTTGCTTCCCATAAAGATTTGGTGACCCTTTATCAAGGCTACCATGTTGTGCTGCTCTAGGAGCCACTGACTGCCATGCAAATGACATCCATTAGAGTTGTGCAGTGTACAGCTCGACCAACCATAAATGTCTCTCATTTTAGAAAACACCAACAGAGCCCAAAGGGCATTGGAGAGGTAAAAAAAAAAAAAAAAAAAAAATAGCTCAATCAGTTGTGATACAGAAGAGAAAAAGGATCTTACCACATGAAGCCAGTATACCTTAGAACATAGTTTGTTTTTATCGTTTGATATGATCTAAGAAGAAAGAAACACAAGGGAGCAGAAAGATCACAAGACGTATGGGGAGATGTCTTGAATTCTAATTTCCATTCTATCATCAAGTTTCTGCAAAACAAATATCCTGGTATAGGAATGAAATGAACAGCCCTGGTTGATCACCAAGATCTGTGTAACTCTAAGGCCATAAGATTCCCTATTATTAGCAAGGTACATGCTTTCTTTTCAGAAAAGCATAACCTTCATTTTAAAGCAGCATCTTTTTCTAGTATCTTTCAAAGTAAGTTAGTAGCCAATTCAAAACACTGAATAATATTAATAATCTGACATCTTCCCAGACTGAGGCTGGCTCCTGGGATGCAGCACCTTCTACAGCAATGTGCTTCCCTGGGACCTCAGGGCCCTGGCCCACGCCGTGGATTTTGCTCACTTGTTTCAAGTCTGCTTTTCCACCTGCAAATAGGCAGATCAGTTCTCCTCAAATTTAGATAAAAATCTCCTCCCTATCTGGGTGAGCTTCCTTGTACAATGGTCAGAGTAGCTCTGTCCTGCAAGCTCGTTGCTACAGCCTTTCTAGTTGTGCTTCCACCACCTAAAATCTTCATTATTTTTCATAAATTTGTTTTTTGCATTATTTGGGTAATTTTTTCTTTTGGTCACCTTATTTCAAGGGGTTTGCCAGTGGGACACCTTTTTTATTTGGTGAGTGATTCTCAACCGTGGCTACACATTGGAATCACCTGGGGAGGTTTTACATCTTCAGATACCTGTGACACTCCCCCCTCCTCAGTACGTGATTTAATCAGTCAGGAGTGTAGACTAGACATTGGGATTTTTATATATATACACATATATGTATGTATATGTATACATATAAAAATGGAGGCCACTCGGATGGTGTCCCTCCCTCCTCCTCTCCCGGGGGCAGGGAAGAGCCATCACCAATGGCACAGAGCAGGCGCAGCGAAGCAGCACCCAGGGCCGTGTCCGGTGGGGAGAGAGCGCTGGGCCCTCCAGGGGTTTTCGGTGCTGCACACGTTCCGATAAACCTCCCTAGTAATAAACTGCAGAAACCATCCAGGAAGGTATAATCTTGATGTTGGGAATTTAAAAGGCTCCCCAGGTAATTCTGAAGTGCCTCCAACATTGAGAAGCACTGTGCTAGATTGACCAACCACAAATGTCCCGCAATCTTTAACGGGCACGTGGTGAGTCACCTGGCAATCCTGCTCAGCTGCAGAGGCGGATTCGGGCAGCCTGGGGTGGGGCCCAGAGAGTCTGTCCATGTAACAAGTTTCCAGGTGAACTGAGGCTGCTCGTCCAGGAACAACTTTCTCAGGCACCCAACAAAGCCAGCTACTTCCAAATGTCCTCTAGTCAAACCAGGACGGATTAGCTCTCACTCTGTTTTCCTCCTGTCCTAACCCTCCACAGCCTCAAGTAGAAATGGCATTTCTCTGTATGTACTATTGTTTTGTTGATGACTATCTGATAGCAAGACTTCTTATTCTATTCAAACATGAAAAGTTATGTGAAAAACGCAAAGCCCTGCAGTCAGAATTTGGAATGAGGAAGCAAGGCTCACAAAACCCAGAACGCGATTGCTGATGGGGGGATACGCTTGGAACCTGAGTTGGTATGAAAATTATTTACAGCTGAAGCATCTGTTGGGATTCACGTTATGCCACGGAGGAGAGGTGACGATCACTCACACCCGCGTGAACGTGCATCATCACAGACTTTACCCCTCATTTGTTCTTCTGGAAACCACGTGTTCTTCGTATAGAAGGCTTTTCTCCACGCCCACTTTCCCTTCTAAGGTAGGGATATAATTCTCTAGCTTTAATCATTTATTGAGTTCTTTTGTAAGTCCCTGTGTACGTAGGAATAAAGTTTGCTTCACCTGCTAATGTGTGTTTTATCAGCTTAATTCGCAGGCCTCCCATCACTGAACTTAAGAGCGTAGAGGAAAAGTTTTTCCTCCCTGACATGGAGCCACTGGAGGCTGACTTTAAGTAACCATCCCTCATGTCTACGTCTGGCCCCGGCCCCTTTCAGCCCCCACCCCACATTCCCTCTCATGATCCAGTTCACCTAAAAGAAAAAAAATCAAATCATGTTATTTAAATAAACCTTCTGCCTCATGGTTTGTAAGCTGTTTTCTGTCTTTTAATAGAGTCCCCGAGACAGATACATATTTTTAATAAGCATTTTGGCAATTATGGAAATTATGGAAATGGTTGATACTGCAAGTGGTTGACATTGGAGAAGGACTCTCGGCAGAGTAGAAGTTTTTCTGCAAATGGACCCCACGTTACACAGCACAGACCTGCCATAATATTGTAGTTACAGAATTTTTTTTCTTTTTCTTTCTTACTTTTTTTTCTGAGACAGAGTCTCACTCTGTTGCCCAGGCTAGAGTGCAGTGGTGACATCAGAGCTCACTGAGACCTCAAACTCTTGGGCTCAAGTGATCCTCCTGCCTCAGCCTCCCTAGTGGCTTGAGACTACAGGTGGGCACCACCACACCCAGCTTATTTTTCTATTTTTTGTAGAGATGGGGGTCTCACTCTTGCTCAGGCTAGTCTTAAATTCCTGGTCTCAAGCAATCCTCCCGCCTTGGCCTCCCAAAGTGCTAGGATTACAGACCTGAGTCACCTTGCCTGGCTGTAATGACAGAATTTTGATTTGAACATTGAATACTAACAGAAATGTTCCCTATTGTATGTTGTCATGAATCAATCAAAAGAATGAAACTGTCATGCACAAAGCATGATATTTTTAAAGATAAAGAAACTAAAACTGTTTGGTTCCTACAATTGTATCTTACACACCTCAAAAGCAGTTTTTTAATTAAGTCATAATAAATATGGACTCATATTGGCCCAAGGTAGGATCTAGATGTTCTTGAAATGGATTCCTGGCCCTGACTGTGCACATGATCATTGCCTTATGCAGTGAGTACCTGCCACAGCACAAGGGCTTGTGCATTTCAAAGATCACTTGTGGTCTTCGTCCACTGTGGCATTTGGAGGAATTAATGTGAAAAATGCCTGTTCCTCTGTGGCCCTGACATATGTCTTTTCTCCTCTCATTTTCCACTCTTACTTTTCTTCTTGCAGCATTAGGAATGCTTTCCTTTGTTCAAACCAGCCCACGAGGAAAAACCAGCCTGCTGTGTAATCCTAACAACACTGACAAAAGGGAATTCTGTATAAGGGCCCTTGGCACGCAGCGCCCTCATCAAGTTATAGGAGTCCATGTGTGAAGAACAAAGAGGATTGTTTAGTCTGTAAACTGGCTATTCTGACAATGAGGCAATTGTGGCTTCTTCCTAGGCTTCGCGTTGTGATCCTGGCATGATGACGGTAGCTGTACCGCAGCTGATAAATACGGCATGAGGGCTGGAATGTGATTAAAGAGTCAAAGGCACGCTGTTTATATGATGTACCATTACAAATCAGAAGTCTGCATAGGGCGCGGGTCTGGAAGCCTTTGCTGGATGTTCAAGCATTATAGCAAATTATGTCTAATACAATAATAACCATGACTATTATTAATATTATGGCAGCTAAACTTTTTAAACGCTTGCTACATGCCTGTGGTTGTGCTAAGTGATTTAAACACATCATCTCAAATAGGATTTTATGAGTTAGGTCTTATGATCTCCATTTTAGAAATGGGGAAACTGAGGAATGCAGTTGAATCTGGGGTGAGAGGCAGTGATGGTGCTGGGACCCAGCCAGCCTCCCCGCCACGCTGCCTCTCACCTCATCCCCTTCCTGGACTCTCCACCACACTGGGTTATGTGGACACTGGCTCTTCATACAATTAATTTTGCACCCATCAGCTACATCCTTTCCTTTCAGTCCTGTGCTTTCAAATGACATGTCTTATCACTTGCAGACGTGGGACTAAGTCCACCGAGTTTTGTAAGCTTAAATGCACCTCTTCATGATCTGGAAGCCTACAGGATTAGTCATAAATACAGGGCCGAGAGCTGAATCTCTGCACTGCTTTGGGTAAATCTCTTCTAATACCGAAACACGGATTGTGTGGCTACAAGTCACTGAGAGCCAAAAGGGGAAGTGATCTGGTCCCATCACCCCACAGTCACGTCACACACGTCGGCATAGGCATCTCGTCCTTGAACTTAAATGAGGGGCCAACAATTCCTACATCCTTTACCTTTGACTTAACATTTAATTCTGGTCCTGAGCACTTCTGACACGCCAGGCGCTGGGCTGAAGCTCTTGTGCTCACACACTGCGTGGCTCTCAATCCTCCAGCAATATCACCAGTGAAGTTCTGTTATTAAACTCATTTTATAGTAGAGGAAACTGAGGCCTAAAGGAATAGAGCAATCTGCCCAAGCTTGCTGTAGACCTTACCTGAATCCAGGTGATCCAAGTGCCAGGGGTCGGTGGCTGACGACATGGGGGACAGTGTCAGCGGCGAGGCCCCGCAGTTGGACTCCACCAGCTCGCCCTGCGTGTGGACGTGGGCCGAGGCGTTCGTCCGCCTCAGGGCGGCCTTGAGAGGGGCGATCTGGTTGAACTGGACTCGAGAGAGGCAGCCCGTGAATCCCGGGGTGTTGTATTTGTGAATCTCTTGGTCAATCTTCCCTGTTTCTAAAAGAAAAAGAAAGAGAAAATAAAAACCTTACACCACGCACTGTATTCCAGGCATACAATACACTTGTGTTTGCAAGTGTATTGTGTCCAAACCTTACTGCCAGGTTTAAGATGTTACATCGTTTCAGATAAAATATTAATGACTCGATAAGACTTAAGGCTGCAAATGTCACTTTAAAAGAACTTTGTGTTACTAGTGAACACGGATGGATGAGAATAAGACTGTATTTGATAAAACAAAACACATTTGTAAGTACCTTCTGGCTACTTCAGACATCACTGAAACCAACAACACTCACTTGGTTCCGACTGATTTTTCTCCTTGGCTTCTCTGATGCATCCCTGACTCTCTTAATATATTGAACAAGGTCCCCTGCCCAGCCCTCCTGGCAAATTATGGTTCTGTTTTGTACCTCCTTCTTATTTTCTTCTTTAGAATTCTTTATTAAAGAAAAGAAAGAAAAAGAATTCCTGTAGCCTGAAATTAGGCATCTCCTTTCTTCAGAATCCAGTCCCCTTTACGGAATCCCTGCTAGTATCTGATGGAGCTCTTGCAAGTCGAGAAACTTTCCCAACTCAATCACAAACACACACATGCATTTAGGAATCACCACCTTCCCCAGCCTGTAAACTCAACATCTTCCCAAACTAACACTCAACTCAGGGGCATGTCTGAAGGGGCATTCCAGAGGCACCAATGTGCGACATAACCATGCATTGTTAAATCCGTAACCCTCTTCTCCACCCTCTGCCCCATGTTTTAGAACCCACCTAACAGAAACTAATGTTGAAGGAGCCCTTAAATGCTTAAGATCCCTCGGCTAGTCAGCCAGGCAGACTGACGCCAGAGCCTTTGAACCACGGTGATTTTCTGAGCTGAGCAACAAACCATGTATCTGGTAAAATTATGAGTCTATAGCAAACCAGGAAAGCACGTTTGCATGGGGTTCCGGAATGTGCTGCAGGAATGGTAGCACTAGAACTAGGTTTTGAGGATGAAAGGAGAGAGAACTCCAGGCTGAGTTTGTTATGGGGTTTGTTATGTTCAGGGAACTATAGGGAGTCAGAGTGGGAAGAGCTTTGAATGCCGAGTTAAGATGCTGCTTCTATTTCAGTGGGAAACTCAAAGATGCTGGAGTTACAGAGGACTGTGATCAGAACTGTATTAGAAAGATAATTCTAGCAGCAGCAGTGTAATTGCTCTGAGCAAGTGCTGCAGGGCCCCCTCCGGTCCCTGCCAAGTCCCCAGGCTAAGACAAAGATTCTCCTTTTTGCCATGTGTTCTGCTGTGGACCTGGAGGAAGTGCCTTATTCTTTGCCAGGGTCCTCTTGCACTTGCTTGCCTCTTGGTGAAGCTGTTATATTACCTGTCATGAGTCAGTTTCAGTACTGTTTCCTCTGCTAGAGATTTGGGTAGTGAACTGCTGACTCTGGCTCCATTTTATGTGGTCCCTGATGCAGTTTTCTAAACTTTAAGGAGGGAAGGCTTCCCAGTGACACTGCAGAAAACCAACAGTTTCAAAGTCACAGCTCTCAGAGGGGTTGCTATTTAACGCAGGGTCCCCGCTTCTTAGAGCTGTCTTCCCCTTAGTGTCTCCCTCTGAGGTGGCCCCCAGGGAGAGGAGTCTGGGAAATGGGGTTCTGATGGTGGATCAGGGACAGAGGAATAGCGGGTGGTGGCAGAGGCTCTCTGCCCAGGCCTTTGGGCTTCGAGCACTGGTAGAAATGTCAGCTGAGCGGGCAGAGGGTTGGGCTGGACGGCAGGAACGAGCCCTGGTGGATGACCTGCTTGCACGCTCCCATTCTCTTTGGGATGCTTGCACTCTCTCAGCTTTTCTCCTGTCTTTTCTCCCAGTTGGGGAAAATCCCCAGTGTTTTAACTGCTGTTCCTTTCCTGAAAGGTGACTGGCTCACAAAAACAAGGATTCTGATGTCTAGGAGGGCAGAACCAAATCTGGAGAGCACGCCAAATCTAGTTGATGTGCCTCTTTCCTAAAGACTCTTGGCTGGGACCAAGTCCCCTGGGAGGCCAAGACTGCAATAGAGGCTCTTGATTTTTCAGGACCTGATGATTCCAACTCAGGGCCATGTGATGATGAGATTAGAGCCTCTGCTATAAACCAAGGTCAGTGCATGCCTGGGGCACTGTGCTTAGTACTTTTTATGCAGAATCTCATTAAGTCTCCTAACAATCCTCTGAGCTAGAGAGGATTACCCCCACTTCACAGATGAGGAAACTGAGGCTTAGAGAAGTTAAGGCTTTGCCTCAATGAACAAACATTTATGTTTCATTTAAAAAGCAGGGAAGTCAGATGTTTTGTACTAGTCTCAATTTCTCTCTGAAAAATAGGCTGTATTGTGTTGTTTTTTTATATTCATGTGGATTTTTGGCATTTCCAGTCAGGGACTCTATGGAAATGGCATAGTGAGGTTTTTAGAAAAAATTTAAATGGTTATTAGAACTCCTTTAAGACCATGTTTCATTAGCGCCTGAGCCAATCGTTTGGTTTTTATTAAAAACGTGGTGAACTGATGTCAAATCTTTGCCAGCATCCTTTAAAGCAGGGGTCCCCAACCTACAGTGAGTTGTATAATTATTTCATTATATATTACAATGTAATAATAATAGAAATAAAGTGAACAATAAAGCTAATGCGCTTGAATCATCATGAAATTATCCCCACCCCCCACCCCACCCCCGTCCCGTGGAAAAATTGTCTTCCATGAAAACGGTCCCTGGTGCCAAAAAGGCTGGGGATCACTGCTTAAAGCACCAGCAAGTTCTGTAAATGCTTGTCTGAAATAAGAGACCATATTTCTTCAGAACATCTACAAATGATAGTATAGTTATCACTTTAGTACATTTGAGTTTATTATAATCAAATTATGTTAATTTATAAAATTGATTGGACTGGGCTCATACTGAAATCAAATATTAAAAAAACCATTTACTGTAAGAAACTACTTTCTACACGGAGGTGTATCGGCCAAGGCATATTATTTGGGGGAAACCTGCTTTAAAAATGCAAATTTTAGAAATGCAGTATAATCACTTCTGAAATTAAATTCTCAAGCTGCAATCAGTACTTTAATGTCTCCTGTTCATAATGATATGGGTTACAGAAAATAGCCCACTTAAAATACTGACACAATTCCGGGTAAAACCTTCAAATGAAATGCTGAAATGTGACAGTACTTTTAAGGAAATGCGGCAATCACATTTGCAATGCATTAGCAGGCTTGCCCGCCCGCTCGCTCTCTCTCGTTCAGCTGCTGAATGCCAAGTGACAAGCAGGGCTCTTGTGAGAAATGAAAAGAGAAAAGGGCACCTGAACAAGAAACACGTGGAGAACAAAGCCAGCTCCGCTGAGGACGGAACTGTGCTGGGCCCGTGCACATGCACCAGGGCCTCTGCAGCCACTGGGCACGCATTTGAACGAGACTTTGCAAAAGAGATTCCTCATTTTCCTTTGAGACTATTCGAGTTCACCTGTATATTCTTATTGTGTAACCCATGGGATCTACTCATCAGCAGATTTCTGTTGGGTTTTACACGTTTTAGTTTCCTACCAATATTCTTTTTTCATTTTTTTAGGTGGGGAGAGAATGTAACATGAAATACAATTATCACTATGAATTTATAATAATTTTTTACTTTTTAAGAAACAGAGCCAAAAGATCTTAGAATGCCAGTGAGACCTAACTTAAGACTTTTGATAAGTATTTATTGTGTGCCCCTCACTGTGCCAGGGGCTGTGGAAGTTGCCCCTCTTAACACCTGTGGGGTCAACACAGATGGCCGCCCCTGGTCCCAGTCCTCACGGAGCTCACCGTCGCTCGGCAGAGACTGTAGGTACGACTGGTGCCACAGTGCTGTGTGCCCTTCCTTCCATCTGTTCTGGAGTGGAATACGTCCCACTGGTGGCACTTGGGGTGGTTTTAGGTGATTCACAGACCGGGAGTTAAATTACATCCAATTAGAGGGTGAGGAAGTTATCCTTCCTCCATTCCCTTGCAATCCTTCCAAGAGTCTTGGGTTGGCTCAGTGTGGGGCTGGGCTGTCGCAATCACCACACCAGTACTAGCTACTTTCCCTTTTTACAAGGAGAAAGCAGACCACAGACCTGCATGCTTCAGCAGGCAACAGAACTGGATGCCATCCTATGTCTATGGCATGTATTTGTAGCACTACTTCATTGTGAGAGCAAGCGATATTGCTATTTCATTTCATGGTAGTGTGATACAACTTCTCTTTAACGTAAGCTTTTTCCTTGTAACATGTTTGTTTAAGTAAAAATGGTGAGTCCATTTAAAGGAAAACATTAAGTAAATAACAGTAAAGGAGGTTACCAGAAATGGCAAAAGTTGTGACGTTGGTGCTGACATGACTCTTTTTTGGGGACCATTGCTGTGGAGGAACCTGCTGCTCCTCCAGATCCCTCAATGCTCTGCCTTAAGAGCTTCTGTTCCGCCCCCATGGAATCCATCCTCCTCCCCTCTCGTCACACTTAGTGCCAGTCACTATCCATCACTGCAAAGCACCACAGGCCCCAGTCCTGCAGCAAGAGAGCTCAGCGTGGCTTCCTCCTGGATTCTGCTCCTGGCTCTAACTACCTGGACCAGGTTTGTTCCTTCTGTTTTCGGATGGGCCAGTGGCCCTCATTTGTGCCTCTATTAGATTTAAGTTTCTTTGATAGCTGGGACTGAATGTCACTCTCTTTGTGTTCCCCCAAATGTCTAAAATAATACATTACACAAAGTGATCACCCAGTGACTGCAGGAATGAATATACACATGCTCCTCGACTTATGATTGGATTACGTCCTCATAAAACCATCATAAGGGGGAAATAGCGTAAGTCGAAATGTATTTAATATACCTAACCTACATTATAGCTTAGCCTAGCCTACCTTAAACATGCTTACAACACTTACATTAGTCTACAGTTAGGCAAAAATCATCTAACACACACCCATTTTATAATAAAGCTTTGAAAGTGAAAAACAAAATGGTGGTATGGGTACTCGAAGTACAGTTTCTACTGAATGCGTATCGATTTTGAACCATGGTAAAGATGAAAGATTATAAGTTGAACCATAGTAATCCAGGGACTGTCTAAAACTGAAACCATTTGTTAAACAGTCTGCCATTGAGCGTTTGGTTGTATGGGATGGGACCAAGTATTGTGGAAGTTTAGGCACAATCCCAGTTTGTGGTCAGAGTTTGTCAGCTTCATGGGGCAAACTGGTGTAGAATATGGCCTTGAAAGACAAGGAAGTAACATATTTAGATCCAGTAGATCATTGTGTGTTATTTTGGAACTACTGTTACCTGGAAATCTGTCTCTCCCTAAAAATGGGCTCATCTTTCAGAACATTGCTGTATTGCTCTGAGATTGCCACCAGCCATGAATGCTGAAAATCCATTGCTATATAAACCCCCACAGGCCTCCTCCGTGCAGCAACGGTTCTAGGCAGCTAAGGGAATAAGTAGGAAGTAGGTTTGAAGTTACTGCCTGGGTGAAGTTTTAAACGGTTCTTGGAAAATCAGACTGAGATAGGTGAGTAGCCACCCGAATGACGCTTGAAAACACGGCCAGGTGCTGCCAGCCCGGCGGCCGTCGCAGCTGTGGCCCCAGCGTCAGGGCTGAGCACCGGCCTGGCTGCGAGCCCTGGACGCATGCTAATTAGCGCGGGTACAGTTTACATTCTGTTCCCATTTGGCCACTGCTCTATCGACAGGAGTCTCAATGGGCCAGTGGAATGAATAAATGGGAAATAACAACAACAATAAAAACCAGCAGCAAAATAAACCAAATGAACCTCACTCCTTAGTTCTAACGTGATCAAATGAGCAATACCAGGCAGGGCAGGGCAGTGTTGGCATCTGGCTCAGCGTCGGCCCCTGGGCTCACAGGCTGCAGTTGCTGACCAGTCAGCTGCCTTTCACAAGAGGCACAACCAGAATCAAATCCATATACACAACTGATGTATGTAATTATTTCCTGTGACATCTTATTAATCCCTTAAAAAAGACACTAATGAAATTTCATTGTATTTATTAGATGCTTTTCTCTCTTATGAAGGAAGGCGGGACTAAAATATGCAGGTGTAATTTAAATAGCTCTCGCCCCATGGCGCGTGCTAACTCAGTTACACAGGCAGAAGCCGGGAGCAGCAGAATCTTTTCTCCTTCTACTGTCTCTGCCACATTTTAAGTTGCAAATCTTTTTCTAAGGACTCAGAAAACAAAATTAGATGTCTTTTTCCCCTCAGAGATGACAATAAAAAGCAATGTCTTCATACAGCCTACTGTGCTATTTTGCAGAAAGGTAAAGTATTACCTTTTATTTGTATCAATTTATCACAGTTTCTGAGCTTTTGGGGATACTAAATAGGTTGAAATTGTAATTTCCATGCCTAAAATCTAGTCTGAAAATAGAAAACTTATTTTGATTTCTGGTTAATCTTATAATTTAGTTGTAATTACACAATATCAAAGACATTGATACAAAAGAGAAGGTATGATCCCTTAGATGTTTCCAAAACACCAGACATTTGGCATTATGCAGAACACACATCTGAAAGATGGGTTTTCCACTTTTTCCTGGATGTTTCAAGTTTTCAGACGTCAGATAGAAAGCTTGGAAGGTGCCGGTGTCCCTGTCCTGCGGCCTCAGGTGCCACGTTACATGGTGTGATTTTTCAGGGCTAAGAATAACAGGCTCTGCTGAAAGTAATAAGAACTTTCAGAATAATGGGCCCACCTGTCAGTCAAACCACAAAGCTGCTGATTTACTTCATAAGAAATGTAGATCTGATCTGATTTCTTTGAATTTTGGTAAATGTAAAATCATGTGTCCTAGCTATTTGCTACTGGAAATAGAACACTAATATGTGGCCTGAGTTTCCTGTGAGCTGGAAATGAACAGACCTGCTTCCTACTTGCTGGGATTTATTCTACTTGTAAACTAAAATAAAATCTTAAGCTCCCCCAGATGACTGAATGGACCCCCTCTTGGCCAAGGGGACCCCAGAAGAACCCTAAAGCTGGGCTGCTGGCCAAGAGAAGGGAGGTCAGACATGACTCATCATACCCCCTCCCTTCTTGGAGATATCCTTTGTAACAATAAGGTGCTAAATCATGAACAGGCCTAGGCTGTACAGGACAAGCTTAAACCACACCTGCAGGCCATCAATTTACTTAACAGAGCACTTGAGTTTCGGTAAAAGTCCAGTGGCTGGTCTCTGATAAATAGACCTCCTTATCTTAAGTAAAAACTTCACAAGCCTTTAGACAAAACCTCATTTCTTTAACCAATTACAAATTAAAGAATCTTTAGACCTACCTCTAACCTGTAATCCTCCTCTTTGAGATGTCCTGCCTTTTCGGACCAAACCAACGTATACCCTCCACGTGTTGACTTAGGGTCCTATGTGTAATTCCTGTCTCCAAGAATGTATAAAACCAAACTGTGACCCAGCCACCGGGCACATTTTCTCAGGACCTCTTGAGGCCATGTGCTCTGGGCTGGTCACACACATTCTGCTCAGAATAAACCTCTTTAAATTATTTTACAGAGTTCCGGGTTTTTTCCCTGTTAACATACTTTTTGCTTTTGCACTGTAACTTGGTAGCAGCAGAAATAGATCCTACGTACAAAATTATCAAACTGAAATGTAGTACAGAAAAATAGTTTCTCTCTGTGTGTGACCCGCTTCTGATAAAACGTTTTTTGGGCTTTGGAAAGCCATGTTACACTGTAGCCAACACCAGAAAAAGAGTCAGTTTTTGTTTTCAAGTTTTTTCCTTAATTCTTCTCCAAGCCACTGGAGAGTACACCAGCCAAGACTAGCAGAGGGTCATCTGAAGCTAACACCCCGGGGGAGTAGGGAATTTGGGACAATGGAGAAAGGAGGAAAGACGTTGACCTCATACATTTCACTAGCAGCATGAAGAAATATAGGCTAGGAAAAGAGTGTTAGCAAATTTTTCTATTTCCAGATAATGTCAAATTGAATGATCCAGTAGAATAAAAAGTAGTTTCTTTCCTTTGTTCTTACATGTCTGGTAATTCCTTATCCCAGGAGGCCTCTAAAGCTAATCTTATCCAAGAGAAAAAAAACCCTTTGAGGACTAACATTGCATGAAAGCGTAAACATCGGCGCTAGGAAATGACTTGAGGTAGGGATTGAAAGCAGTGGTTTTTCCAGGGCATGAGGTCTGTCAAACACACAAACAGAGAAGGGGTGAAATGTTTCCAGAAGGTGTACTGGGTGGCTCCCTTAATTTGCACTCCATGCTACATAATTAACATAAGAAAGAATTCAAATCGTGGGAACTTGCCCGTATGAAATGATGCTCAGAAGACAAAAGGCTAGCTTTGAGGCTGAATTTGAAGCTCCAAGGGATCATGGGGTAAATTTAAACATCAGCATCACAACCACCCTGGATGCTACTGAGAAATGGAGTCCAGAGACAGACTGGGAGGCCTTTGGTACATAAGTGTGGTTCTTCCCCTCAATGCCTTTCTCTTTGCTATACCTCTAAACCCAACTCATTTATTTTCAGATTGGGGTAATCGCTTACTAGGTTGGGGAATGCTGACAGAGGCCATCTAAATTTCAGCAAAGCATTTTATTAAGTCTCTCATGACATTTTCATGGTCAAGACAGATATATCTGGGCTCACACCAATACATATGAGTAGTACAGTCACACATCACATAATGATGGTTCAGTCAATGATGGAAGATATGTGCAAGGGTGGTCCCATGAGATTATAATGGAGTTGAAAAATTTCTATTGCCTAGTATTCACTATACTATACCTTGTATCATTATTTTAGAGTATATTGCTTCTACTTATTAAAAAAAGGTAATTACAAAACAGCCTCAGGCCAGTCCTTTAGGAGGTGTTCCAGAAGGTGCATTGTTATCATAGGAGGTGACAGCTCCATGGGTGTTACTGCCTTTGAAAACCTTCCAGTGGGACAAGATGTGGAGGTAGAAGACAGTGATAGTGATCCTGACCCTGTGTAGGCCTAGGCTGATGTGTGTGTTTATGTCTTAATTTTTAACAAAAAAGTTTAAAAAGTAAAATAAAAAATAAATTTAAAAAATAGAAAATGCTTATAAAATATATAAAGAAAGAAAATATTTTTGTACGACTGTAAATGTGTTTTCAGCTAAGTGTTATTATGAAAGATTCAAAGTTTTTAAGAAAATGAAAAATTTATAAAATAAAAAATTTATAAAGTAAAAAAGTTACAGTAGGCTAAGTTTCATTTATTATGGAAGAAAATATTTTTCTATTAACTTAGTGTAGACTAAGGGTACAGTGTTTATAAAGTCTACAGTAGAGTACAGTAATGTCCTAGGCCTTCACATTCACTCGTCACTCACTCACTGACTCACCCACAGCAACTTCCAATCCTGCAAGCTCCGTTCATGGTAAGAGTTGTATACAGGTGTGCCATTTAAAAAAAATCTTTTCTACCATATTTTTATTGTACCTTTTCTATGTTTAGACATGTTTAGATACACAAATACCACTCTGTTACGATTGTCTGCAGCATTCAGTACAGTAACATGCTGTACAGTTGGTAGCCTAGGAGCAATGGGCTATACCGTCTAGGTTTGTGTAAGTGACCTCTGTGATGCTCACATACCTACAAGATCACTGAATGACACATTTCTCAGAATGTATCTCTGTCATTAAGTGATGCATGACAGTATTTTAAAAATAGATTTATCATGAGATGAACAGTGGGTGGAATTTGATAAATGGGTAGAAATTGGCTTCAGTTTGGGGAATTTTCATGGTAGGATTCCAAAGCTGCATTTTATTATTTTATTAATTTGGATAAGGACATCAATGACATGTGACCAATATGTCATGTGGCATTTAGTGAAAAGGGGAGGGTATACATGATGACAGGATCATGAACCAAAAGGACTTTGAGAAGCTAAAATGATGGCCTAGATCTAATGAGTTAAAGTCTAGCAGAAACTACTACCTGATTTCTACAGTTGAAACACCAGCACACCTCCCCACCCCAAAATAACCTTTGATATCCAATTGTATACGACACAGACCTATCCTCCCACTCTGCCTCCAGGGTCAGGGTATTTTTGTTCATTATACATGATTTAGGAGTTACAAGTGAGATGTGGTTGAGTCATGAGAAGGATGGAGTCTAGATTCCAATTCAGGAAGCGGTTTCTGAGACTGTCCCCCATAGTGGTCAGAATAAGCCCAGAGAGGTGTTTAGTTCAGCACGGAGCATCTTGAACAAGACAGCAGTAATGAACTAGCATTTTTTATTCATGGGGCGGCCGCCATGCTTAAAACAGTGTCATATGGAGCCACGTTGAAGGCACTGCAGATGTTTCACGTGGGGAGACGACTAAGGAGGCTCACAGCCTCAGCTGTCAAACACTGGAAAGGCTGTCACAGGGGACAGAGGTTAGACATGTCCTGGGAGGATTTACTCTAGCACGGTCAACTGGAGCGTGCGTCCAGAAAGCAAATACGTGCTTGGGTCAGCCAGGGCAGGTGAGGGGGGTGGCCTACAAGCTAAGGGTGGTTGAGCATCCTGGACGTCATTCCAGCTGGGGGGTGATGGCAGGGAACTTGTGGGGCTGGGGGACAAGCCACCAAAGGATAGGCAAGGCCTCAGACCCTGACTCTAGGCGGCACTGTGAGGAAGAGGGAAGGTTTCCTGACTTTGCCCTGTGTGCCAGACCCAGTGCTTTATCTAAATCTCCACGAAAGGTCCATGAGGTGGGCTCAGGGACCTTTTGTTACCCAGAAGAGAAACTGAACTTGAGGAGTTAAGCCACCTGGGTAAGGTCACTCAGCTGGGAGGTGGGGAAGGGGGGTCACACCCTGTGTCCTGGCCCTGACTCCCCTGTGTGTGGAGGGATTCAGGGTGCTCAGCCTCAGGCTTCAGGCACCTGGAGACCAGAGCTGCCTTTCTGGGACCCAGCCACCAGTACACCAGGTCACAAAGACTGTGGAACCAGAAACATCCCGGGGAGCCACAGAGCTTTGGAAACGGCCATCTTTATGTCCTTCTGCTTCCATCTAGAGCTGAGATCTGAGAGAACCAAAACAGGGGTAGGAAGAGGGTGCAGTGAGTCAGGGACAGGACTAAGACGGGCCATTCTGAATACATCTCTCCCTTTAGAGTTCGTTGTTTACACAGACATATTCTGTTTCATCAATTTTTATTTAAACTGTGCATTTCCCCAAATGGGATTGAAAGACAGCCTAGCACAACTTTCTCTCTCTTGGGACTTAAACTTTTTCTTTCATAGAATTTTAAACCCCCTAAATAGGAAGCTATGAAACTGAGGGACATTATAATAACCTTTATTTAAAAGTAGATTCTGGATGTTCTGATAATTTAGCTGAAAAGTGCTCAAATCAGCTAAAACCTTTAAAAAGACTTCTCAAAAGTTGGAAAACACATCCACATGCACAGGGCCCAGAGCCTGGCCCTCTGCTTCCTCTTGGCAATTCTCACCCCTTACTTTTATTTCTGAAACATGAATGTCGTCTCATAGAGAATGTGGCAGAAGTATTAAAAAAAAAAAAAAAAGAGCAGCAACATTTCTCACAAACCTGAGTTGTAGCAGATTTGCTATCAGGTCCTGGTTCCCCTTATGTCTTAATAATGATAACAGCTAAAGATTCACTGAGTTATTTCCATGTGTTAGATGCATGCTTAGCATTCTAAATACAGCGTCTTATTAATAATGTTCACGGTAACTCGCTAAGGCAGGGACAATTTCAGACCCATTCTGACTGATGCTCACTGAAGTTAACTACCGTATCCAGATCACATTAGCTAGAAAGTGCCACTGTGAAAACCCACGAAATTTGCCTCCAAACCCCCGCCAGTTAAGATGTTATCCAGCTGCCTGGACACCAGGGGAGGACTTCAGGAGCCTTACCTGGGAGTTTCCTCTAGAAAGTTAGGAGCTTTCTAGGGCTCTGCCGAACCCTCCCTGTATTTGAGATAATATCTTATACCTAACTTAGTTATAACCGTTTCCCCCTCCACTTTCAGAAAATCCACTTTGATGATATAGCCCCTTGTGAATTGGTAATTGCTCCTTGTGGAGCGAGTTAGAACTATTCAGAGTACAAAGAAAAGGAAGAACAAAGCTAATCCAAGCCGGCACTGAGCCTGCAGCTGTCTCTGATTCACCAACCCTGAGTGACTTCTGTGGCTCAGGTGGAGTGCAGGAGGGCTGTTGATTTTCATTGTACTTTTAACAAAAGACAAAGGGCTCTTTCTGAAATGTTTGCTGGGGGGGCCTTCATTTCAGCTGCAAGCTTATTTTCCCAGCTGGGCACAGTCGCTAGCCCTGTCATTATCTCCACTCCTCTGTCTGTACATGTTGAGGGCGCTTCTATCACCACTTCAGAAGGTGCAAATTACCGTGGCTGTGGCGCCTTGAAGAAAATGCATTTTCTTAGCACTCATTTTCTCTTGGTGTCATGCTGTATGCTTTGTTTCAGAACAGATCAGAGCTTAAAATATTTCAGGGGCCAATTGCATTAATCTCTCCTCTAAAACACAGTATTGTGAATCCTAGACATCTTGGGGAAATGAATCTGCCTGGAAACGGTGTTTTTCCGAATAACGGAGGATTTAATTCTTTTGGCACGAGCCCATTTCAGTATCTGTAGCTGAACGTCTGTCCAGAGCGCTTTCTTCAGCAGAGACCCAACCTCAGGGCCATGTTGCCACTTTCACAGGCCCTCGGCATTTTTACTTTAAGGGCCCTTTCCTCCAAATGAAAAATATAAAAGCTATTATTTTAGAATTGTGTTGGTATAAAGATGAATATAATGATATATTAAAACATTTTTTCCTTTAATCTACATGTTCATTTATTTCTTCTAATTTTAAACGAAATTAAACCATTTTTGTGGGTCCTTAAAAGTACTGTAGGCCTACGGAGCCTAAGGGATATATTGGCCCTTGGGAACATATTTGGTGGCTTTTCTTGATGGCTTGAGGCTTGACTGGGAATTTTGTTTTATCATGCTATGGAGACAGCTACAAAGCAGCCCTGGATTTTGCGTTTTTGAAAAAGGGCCTGAGGTCACCTTTCTTCTGGGTCATTTGCCTCTCTCTTACACAGGGGGAGTAAAAGAACTGTGCTACTGTTCTCTACTGCGTGGTTGCCTTTCTGTAAGAGTAATTAGAAATCATAAACCACTGATGTTCTCTCACTCCTGAAAATCATCTTTGTTATCTCTACCAGCATTGTTCAATTGGGAGCAATAGTTATGGTCCTGAAAAGAGGATATTTCTTGGCCATGATGTTGTCTACTAATTGTACAAGTTCTTCTCAACATTTGGCCTTGGGCAAGATTCCATGGAAAATTATGCATGTAACAAGATTGAAATAAAAGTCTTACACAGATCAACTTTTTTCTGGAATCTCATTCACTCAGGCATATGAGGGTTTATTGAGCAGCTACTACATTCCAGGTAGTAGGGATTCAGTACAGAAAAAGAGACAATTCCTACCTTCAAGGACTACATAATTTAATATAATGTCCATTCTTATAGTAGGCTAGACAGTGATATGATTTGTTGAACGAATTAATGACTGCATGAATAAGCAAAAGACAAAAGGACTACTTCTTTAAAGTGAGCTCAAAAACCAGTTTAGAAATAAGCAAAATATCTGTCCTTTCCTTAGAGAAAGCCTAGTGTTTTGAAATGATATTTCACTAAGAAAATTAAAGCAGGGAAAGGGAAAGAGTGAGAAGGAGAGATACTATTCTAGCTAGGATGAGCAGGGAAGGCCACTCTGCTGAGACTACATTTGAGTTCTAAATTAAGTCAAGGGAAGCCATGTATTTATTCTGGAAAAAAGCATTCCAGACAGAAGGAACAGTAATTGCAAAAGTCCTAAGGAAACATGTGTACAGAGTACAGATGCTTCTTGAATTACAATGGGGTTATGTCCTGATAAACCCATTGTAAATTGAAAATATCGCAAGTTAAAAATGCATTTAATATACCTAACTTAGCAAACATAGCTTTGCCTAGCCTACCTTAAATGTGCTTAGAACATTTCCCTTAGAAAATATCCCTGAAAGCTTAATAAGTTGAAACTATCCTAGAGAGTGAATTTTCTGAATGGCCTTCCAAAAGAAGACACTTCCCTCAAAAGAAACTTGCAGGGACTCACTTAAATAGTCTATCTCTCTAGCAATGTGACTGGCTGCACCTTTAATTTCTGAATTCTGACAGTGATCCAGAGGTGAATGGCACACATACAAGAATGAATGTTACATGCAAGCCACTCTTGATATAAGAGCAGAATCTCCAGATCTCCCTATAAAAAGGCAAAACAATTTCTTCAAATTTAGTATAGAATGTGCATTTAAATAGAAAAGTGTCCTTATTTGTATTTAAGAAGGGCGGTTTTTCTCATGTTGCAACTGTAGCAAGTACAGTCATGCATCACTTCACAACAGGGATACGTTCTGAGAATGCATCAGTAGGCAATTTCATCATTGTGCAAACACGGGGTGCACTTATACAAAACTAGATGGTACAGCCTGCTACACATAGGCTGTACGGGATAGAGTATTGCTCCTAGGCTACAAACCTGTACAGCAAGCTACTGTACTGAATACTGTAGGCAGTTGTAATACAATGGTATTTGTGCATCTAAACATAGAAAAGGTACAGTAAAAATAACCATATTATAATCTTATCGGACCATCATCTTATATGCAGACTATTGTTGACCAAAACATTGCTATGCAGCGCCTGGCTGTATTTCAGAAGAGCTGAGGAGCCCTCATATTTTGCTCATCCTTACCCACCAATAATACAGGAAAATAATAACTTAAGTCTTGAGGACGTATTTTATGCAGGGCCCTATGCTGAGCAATTTACATGCATTAACTTCTTTAATTCTTGGAGCTACTCTGTGAAATGGGTGCTATTATTATCTTTCTTCTCATTTTACAGAGAAAACAGGCCTGGAGACGTTAAATATCTTAACCCTTCAGTTACTCTGCTCCTAACTGCTGTGCTCTAATGTATTCCGATCAGAATGCAGAATATCCACACAGCCATATTATAAGGGAGGCCTGTTCTACCCCCAGAAAGTTAGACAAAAGTACAGAGTCCCTAGTTGTGATTTCTACAGGTGCTGTGTCTCTCCAGCCTGGACAGCCTAGGGAGCGAATGACACCTCCTCAGTCGCCTCCCTGCCTCCCTCTCCCAAGAGCGGCTCTTCGCACTTGTTCACTCTGGAGTTCTTACTCTCCTCTCTCCCCTCTCCCGGAAGCTGGCCTCACTTCCTGTCTGAGTTCTCGCGATAGCCTCGGGCTGCCCGCCATCTTTCCTTCTTTCGCCCATTTCATCATCCACCTTGCAGGCGGAGGAGTGTTTCTAAAACTGTGGTGGGGTCCTCTGGTTCCCCTTCAACGCTGCCTTTAGTAGAAAGCAAATGATTTGTTTATCTCCTGAGTTGGTAAGTGCATATTTCCGTGAGATGGGAAAAGTGTGGATGGTGCTTCAGATTTCATCCTGACACTTTTGAAATCACCAGTATGTTGGTAATTATTTGCCATTTCCATCGCGTTTTGCACCGTAATAGTGATAAGGTTGGTCTCTGCATCCTGAAGCCTATGATGCTTTTCGCAGAGAAAACTCTACTGAGGCCCAGCTAACTTGGTATTTCCCATACCTGGCACCAGAGCCTTTGGAGATACGATTGTTTTCAGTATTATTTCACCGTCCTTTCAACACTGTTTCAAGAACGGGAGCACTTTTCAACCGTTAGCCTAAGAATCCTTCTTTGGAGATGAGATAATTTTCTGGGGTGGCAAGGGCAGGGCCTCTGTCAGTCCTGGGTTTGTTGGACTAGCGCCAGACATGAGAAGTGCGCCTTTGTGTGACAGGTGAATAGTGCGGATCCTGTTTCAGTCTAAAGACTGAAACAGGATCCGCACTTTTCACCGTTCCTTTCAGAATCATTTGCTTCATCAGCTAGGAATGGCGGTTCCTTCTCCAGACCAATCCGCCTGCAAGGTGGATGATGAAATGGGCGAAAGAAGGAAAGATGGCGGGCAGCCCGAGGCTATCGCGGGAACTCAGACAGGAAGTGAGGCCAGCTTCTGGGAGAGGGGAGAGAGGAGAGTAAGAACTCCAGAGTGAACGAGTGGGAAGAGCCGCTCTTGGGAGAGGGAGGCAGGGAGGCGACTGAGGAGGTCTCATTCCCTCCTGACCTGAGGAGCCCAGATTCCAGGCACTAATACCATGTGATGAAGACATAAGACAAGAAGACATAGTGCCTTCTTTGAGAAGCTTCCAGTCTAGTGGGGAAGGAAAACTGTGATCACATAAATGTAGCAAGCCCTGTTACACCTGACTGCTTTGGGGAGGCCAAAACGGGCACTCCTGATTCAGCCTGGCCGTAGTCCAAGGTGGTTGGACCTTAGGTGAGCCTAGGGTAAGAGGAGACACACAGACACAAGGCTGGAAGAGGCAGGAATCAGAGCACAGAGAGGACTGGTGTCTCTAGTACCAGCTATTGGAATTGCCAGTATGTTGATAATTATTTGCACTATTCACCTGTCACACAAAGGCGCACTTCTCATGTCTGGCGCTAGTCCAACAAACCCAGGACTGACAGAGGCCCTGCCCTTGCCACCCCAGAAAATTATCTCATCTCCAAAGAAGGATTCTTAGGCTAACGGTTGAAAAGTGCTCCCGTTCTTGAAACAGTGTTGAAAGGACGGTGAAATAATACTGAAAACAATCGTATCTCCAAAGGCTCTGGTGCCAGGTATGGGAAATACCAAGTTAGCTGGGCCTCAGTAGAGTTTTCTCTGCGAAAAGCATCATAGGCTTCAGGATGCAGAGACCAACCTTATCACTATTACGGTGCAAAACGCGATGGAAATGGCAAATAATTACCAACATACTGGTGATTTCAAAAGTGTCAGGATGAAATCTGAAGCACCATCCACACTTTTCCCATCTCACGGAAATATGCACTTACCAACTCAGGAGATAAACAAATCATTTGCTTTCTACTAAAGGCAGCGTTGAAGGGGAACCAGAGGACCCCACCACAGTTTTAGAAACACTCCTCCGCCTGCAAGGTGGATGATGAAATGGGCGAAAGAAGGAAAGATGGCGGGCAGCCCGAGGCTATCGCGAGAACTCAGACAGGAAGTGAGGCCAGCTTCCGGGAGAGGGGAGAGAGGAGAGTAAGAACTCCAGAGTGAACAAGTGCGAAGAGCCGCTCTTGGGAGAGGGAGGCAGGGAGGCGACTGAGGAGGTGTCATTCGCTCCCTAGGCTGTCCAGGCTGGAGAGACACAGCACCTGTAGAAATCACAACTAGGGACTCTGTACTTTTGTCTAACTTTCTGGGGGTAGAACAGGCCTCCCTTATAATATGGCTGTGTGGATATTCTGCATTCTGATCGGAATACATTAGAGCACAGCAGTTAGGAGCAGAGTAACTGAAGGGTTAAGATATTTAACGTCTCCAGGCCTGTTTTCTCTGTAAAATGAGAAGAAAGATAATAATAGCACCCATTTCACAGAGTAGCTCCAAGAATTAAAGAAGTTAATGCATGTAAATTGCTCAGCATAGGGCCCTGCATAAAATACGTCCTCAAGACTTAAGTTATTATTTTCCTGTATTATTGGTGGGTAAGGATGAGCAAAATATGAGGGCTCCTCAGCTCTTCTGAAATACAGCCAGCTTCCTACTTCCTACTTGTCTGAATACTTGTTTTGAATTTTCTGCATATGTACACATGCTGACCATAAATATGCTTATATTAAGTCACACTTCTTATATGTGCATACATTTAGTTGAAATTACGAATATTTATTAATACTTTCTAGATAAAAAGGCCCTGTGCTTGGCACTCTGAGGCACAGAGAAACAGGTAAACTGTAATCTCCTGCAGGGATTTCATAGTCAAGAATAAACGTTAACTGAGACAACAACAACAAAACATTAACTGAGGCAAAACAAGATTAAGGCCAGGATGCACCTTTACATGATGGACGTCCGGAAAAGTGAGCTGCTGATCTAGACTGGGGCAGAGCATCAAGGGAAGCCGGCAGGGAGCACGTGACAACGGAAATGATTATGGAACTAGACTACAATTTGAAAAGAGGAGGAGGAGGAGGATGGGAGAGAGAGACGGGCATATCCCACAGCGGGAAACCATGGGCATGTTGTGGGAAGTGTTATGTACCAGGGACCGGTGTGGGATAAAGCTGGAAAGGTCTCCCACAGGCTACGTTGTTTCAAATCACTGTATACTGGATTTGATAAGCACTGGAGCATCTCTGAGGATTTTTTTTTTTAAATGGTGGTAAAAAGCGCATAACAAAATTTTTGAGCCTGAGAGAAACTGAATCAGAGGTGAGATAGATTGAAATGGGAGTCAAGCTAGGAGTCTGTTCCAGCTGTCTGGGGAGGGGGGCGCCGTGAGGATCTGACCGAAGGTGATAGCAGAGGGATGGAAAGAAAGGTGAGGACTCAGGAGAGACTTTATTTATAATGAACATACTTCTAAAACCTGGTTTTCCACTTTTCTGGCATTTGGCAAGTAGGAAATGCTGACAAATGTCAGGAAAGTACATAAGGAAAATTAATATGATAAGGGACACTGCTTGTTTAATAGGCAATAAACATTGGAGCCTTCTCAGGGGGGCTCTATTGCTTCAACATTCACCTCTTGGATCTTGCTTAAGCAGGATGTCAGCCAAGAGGCATCCAGTCCTCAGGAGCAGGGAGCCGCAGCTTTCCCTATCTATTATTCATTTGGATGATGAAACTTTCGGTGGCTGTTACTATGTGTATGTGCATGGGCTGAAGAAAGCTTGGGAACTTGCAGTGCACGTGGCATTTTTTAAATGATACACTTCTCTTAACTTCCAGTCCTTTATAGTTGATTTTATAAGAGTGAGTGAAAAGGTCAATGCTGTGTTTTAAATAGGAAAATTTTTAAAAGTTAAAGTTGTGAATGCTAATGGAACGCAAGTGTCATTATAGTCTATGTGTACATGTGACTGCATATGTACGTAACTGCCTTTTCACAATATAATAATAATAGTGGAAGATACCAATATTTCCAACTTATAGATGAGGAACTAAGGCTTAGTTCTGTTAAGTAACTTGTCACAGAGCTTATAGATGGCAGAACCCATGTTACCAATACCCAGTGCTGGTTCTCAGAGACCTAAGTTCCCATAGCTACAAAAAACGGATCTTCACTCCAATGACTGGGGGGTGAAACACGTAGCATGCATGACTCATCTTTGTGATACAGACAGTCCTTTGCTGGGTTCAATTGTACAATATATTACTTTGTTTTCAAAGTACATAACATTTTTCTGGAGGAAAAGTGACATGATGCCAGATAAATTGATGCTGTTTCACAGCTCAAGGGAACGCCAAAGGGATTCACGATGCTTGAGCCAGAGCAGTAACTGCTGGGAGTTTACTGCTCCCCTGTGACAACTCTGTCTGGATTAGTTCAGATTATACCTCTCAGGTTCAGAGAGTCCTTGAATAACTGGGACAGACTGGTAAACGGAGGTTAACAACAAGCTTATTTCTCAGTAAAGGAAAGGTCCTGGGTGAGAGTATATTGAATCACAGACATTAGGTGAATCCAGTTAACTTAGCAAACTATTAACACTTAGAATGGAAGACAGAAAAAGCAACTGTTTGAAATAATTTTATAATTAAATCTCTTAATGCTATATTATTAATACTGAAAGACCACGGGGAGGTTCTGGGCAGCGAGTCCCCAAAGAGCAGCTGCGGCTGACGTATGAAGAAAGCGGGTTTACCTTACATGCATTCCCTAAGTCAGAAATCACCATGATTAGCCCTGAGGATACTTATAAAAACATCTGCTAAACTGCTGCCTTTCAGTGAGTATGTAGATGGTGAATGCTTTACATACATCTCATGTAAGGCCAAGCCTTCCTTTGTTTGATCAATTTTGAGGTTTTTTGGTTTGGTTTGGTTTTGTCAGTAGTGACACCCCTGCCTCCAAATCAATGTGGGTCTGAAATCTCCACATTAGCCTGGAGCCAGGGCACTGAAGTGAGTCCAGGGTGGGCGTTTGCTAATGTTTGTCCAGAGGCTTGTCCCAGGAATGTGAATTTCTCACAGCCAGGTGGCCTGGTGATTCTGCAGGTCCGAGGTAGAACCGGAAAGAAAGGGACATAATAAAAAAGTTGGACTATTTCCAGAACTTGTGTGTTTCTGACCCTGGAGCAGTGGCAAAAAGGAGCTGCTTGGGGAAGTTGTCCCAGGGAAGGGGGATGTCTTAGGAAAGGGAGAGGGAGCGCTTCCTCCGCAGTCTTCCCTTCCCCCTCCGGGTCAAGACCCCCTCTTCTTCTGGACAACTGAGAACTAGTGCTGGGGAGACCAGGCAGGCTGCAATGTCCAAAGTCAGAGCAGGTCTCAGTTTCCTCACCCGTGTCCTGGATTGAGCCAGCAGTCTGAGGCTGCCCCACGTAATTTCCTCGGCCATTTCTGAAACGTGTCTAAAGCCCAGCAGAGCTAGACAATTTGGTCATGCCAGCACTTTTCTATGGAAATAGTTCAAAGAAGATTGCCTTTGTTATCAAGAGAAACCAGAAAAACGTGACAGAAAAGAAATACTTGGAACTAAGATTGCCTTCAAAATATTGAATTCTAGTATTTGTATGGCAGGCTTAAAAATAGATTACTTTCCAATTTATAAAAAATTTCAGTAGTTTTCTTGAATATTTCTTAGCAGCTGCTAAGGCTCAACCTCAAAAGCTTTGACTTCCTGGGTACATCTGAGTTTTCAAATCGTAGAAGGCTGTTCTGTGTTGTACAACCTTATTTTGAGGTGTGCATTTATCTCAAAATAAAATGAAATTAGGTTAAAAGTGAATTTTCTGGCCAAACTTTGGTCCCAATATGGGACGCTTTGATGGTAATAGCTCTGCTCCATTCTGATTATATTCAAATGAAAATCCTTGGTAATAACAATATTATAAGCCAAAGATACAAACTTATCAATGGTATATAAATTGGAACTTCGTTTTACTTTTGACTTTTTGAATCAACTTTGAGACATAAATGTACTCACTTTTAACGTCTAGTTTGATGAGTTTTGCCAAATATGTATACCTATATAATAGCCCTCCCAATCAAGATGTAGAACATTTAAATTGGAAGTTTGTATTACATAAATTTCCTTTTTGTTTCCTGGTGTGTGTGTGTGTGTGTGTGTGTGTGTGTGTGTGTGTGTGTGTATGTGTATGTGTGTGTGAAAATGCATCCCTGAAAATTAAGATACTTAAACTTTCACCCTAGTAAAAGGCTCTTGATAACAATAATTCTATTTGAGAGATTTAATAGTATTGTCAGTTGTATAAGAAAATTTGTAGACCAAAACAGCTTTGTGCTTAGAACCTTATCAATAAGGTTAGGGTTAACCCTAACCGCATCAATAACATTATCAATAATGTTAATTTGTAGAAGAGGTTTTGCCACAGTAAGCCTTGTTTTTGTTTCTTTAGAGACAAAAGGGACTGTCTTGTAGACAATGAGGCAGCCTGCCGCATGCAATTTCCAGGATCTGGGGGAATGAATTATTCCAGAATCCATACTTTTGCATAATCAAATACCTATCCATGACTTTGTAAAAGTGCCTTTGTGGTAGTTAATAAAATCTTCATTAGTTCCGTGTCTTCCATTTTGTTTCCTCACATCTCCCACCGCAGAATTCTCGGGGTGGGGCACTTCAGTGGGCATTCTCAGAGGAACCATGAGTTACCTAAAGGTCCCCAAACAATCGCTGGGGGCCCACCCTGCTGACTGCATGGCCTCAGAGCAGGCTACCAGGGCTCTAGCACCCAGGGCTCTTTCTAGGGTCTTTATCAGCATTTGCATTCACAATTCATATTATTGTCTTTGGACCACTCTCTTCAAACGTCAAAATATTTTAGCAAACTTGAGTTGTGATCCCTCAAAATCACTTGATCCACCCCTGGAATCTGGCCATTCCTGCTCAAAGAGAAGGTCATTGATGTAATAATGACTTGAGATACAGGGCAGGTGACTTTGGAGAAATGTAAAGAAGGGAACCTGTTCTAAGGGAGATGCTGGCCAGGAGTCCAAAACCTTGACTGCACATGTGTGATTGAGGAGAAAGCACAAGATCAAGGCTAGTCAGCTGTGTGCTGAGAGATCTGGCTTCCTGACCTGACTCTGCAACTACCTAAAGGTGACCTGGGGCAAGCCACTGCCCCACACCCCAACACCAGTTTCTCCACCTGCAGCACAACGGGGTTGAGTTCAGAGGTCCTCCAGCTCTAACATCCTGGGGGGCTGAGCCTGCTGGGGCCCTAACTTGACAGGTGCTTTCATGTGCTTCCTATATTCCTAAGCAGCTGAGAGTCCCCACCAGGGCACCAGGTCTCATTTGGCTGCACATTCACCTCACAGAGTTTTAAGTCTGCCTTCTCCGGGATACAATTCCTGAAACCTGCTCACCCAGTAAGGTGTCCGTGCAAAGGATTTCCTCATATTTTAGAAAGAGGCATACCAACAGAGTCTTTGCTCACTGTATCTTTAAATAATTGATACCATGAAGCTATGACTATGTGACTGTGTCCCTGTGTCTGAGTCAGCCCTGCTTGTTAGGATTTTGGGGAACCACAGTCTCCCAAACATCTCCCATTTCCACGTTTGCTCCTCTCTCACCCATTCTCCACCCAGCAGCCAGAGTGCTCTTGTAAAAACCTGAATCAGACCTTGTTACTTCACTGGCTTAAAACCCTTCAGTGTTGTCTGACTGCTCCCGGACTGAAATTCAACATTTTGCCGTGGTCTCCCTGACCCCAAATGACCTGCCTACCACACACTAATCTGACTGGATCGTCTTTCACTCTTTGCCTTCTCACGTAGCTGCAGCCACACTGATCTTCTTCTGTCCCTGTACACACCAACTAGGGCAGAGATGCCATTTGTCCCTTAATATCTGCTCTTCCCTTCTGACCTTGCAAACAGAATTTTTAGCTGGGCACATGCCCACCCAGCTGAAGACGACCTCTCCCAGGCTCCTGTACAGCTAGGTGTGGCCACAAACTAAGTTCTGCCTGATGGGGTGTGGGTGGAGGAGGTGTACAGAAATTCTGGGTATCATTTTGTGCCTCTCCAAAAAGGAAGAGGCACTCTCTCTCCTCCCCTTTCCCCTTCTCAATGGCTGGGAAGTAGATGTGACAGCAGGAGTAGAGAAGCCTTCTTGGACCACAAGGTAGCAGTCACATATTGAGAATGCCAGCAGGCAAGGCAGCAGAATCAGGGTTCCAAAGGATTATTGAGTTATCCTATCAATCCTGAACTGTCCACCTAGACTGCTAATTGGGAGCGAAATAAATATCTATCGCGCTTAAACTCTCATGAGTTTGGGTTTCTGTCTTGGAGCAGCCAATAGAATCCTAACCAATACACCAGCACTTTCCTTAGGGCTTTGTCTTCCAGTCTTCACTGTCTGGGATGCATTTCCCTAGCTCTTCCCATGGTTGTTTTTCTGTTATTTTTCCAACCTCCTGCTTAAGAGTCAGGTCCTCACAGAGGGCTTATCTGACCAACTAAACCAAGCCTGAGAAACCCAGTTTCTCTATCAACCCACTGATGTTTATAAGAACGTTTATTAAAACCAGTGATGATCTTGTTTATCCATTTATCATGCTTATTTTGCCCACAAAGAGAAGCTCCTTGAAGGTAACAACCTTACGTCTCCTGCTCATTTGTATCTCTTCAACACCTAGAACAGTGCCTGGCATGCACTGGGAACCCAGTAAGAATTTATCTGGAATGAATGAACAAATGTGGCCACTAGCAATGAGATCCATATTTCTAGTTTTTTTTTCAGTTCTTGGATCTGGTATAAAAGGACTGGGGACATCTCACCCACAGTTCAGAGGGGAAAGGACTCTCCTGAATTACTCAGCAAATCAGCTGGAGAATACAGATCTAAATTCATAGCATTTGGGGCTCACAGATTTTAAAGAACAGCTTGTCTACCAAGGCCAATTTAATAAAACTGTGAAGCATATTACTGCAATGAGAGCTCTTATAAGAGATAAACTCGATCTGTTTCCTGGTATCCCTCTAATAATTCATGATATAACTAGGAAATGTCGGTTCTGAAAATAAGACAACCTCTGAAAGGAATTCAGCTGAAGTGCACTTTGTGGTTACAAACACCTACTGTCAGAGACAGAATATTGATCCCATTGAAAACAGTGACTTGTTCGAGTAACCACAAATCGACTAACTACCTAAATGGATGTTACACATTGCCTATTACCTACCTAAAAAAAATTAGACGTATATTAGGAGGAGTTAATAGGACTTAATACTCATTTATCGCTTCTTTCTGCAAATCTCATATCGTTATGCAAGAGTGAGAATTTCCCATTTGGGAGTTAGAGCCAGATTGGAGTCCTCGCCCTGCCATGTGCAGCCTTGTGGCCTTAAACAAAAGCTCCCTAATCCCTGTGAGCCTCAGCTGCAACACACATATTGGGAATTTATGCCTTCCTTTTCCATACTCCTCACATCTAATCCACCTGCAGATACTATTAGCTGTACCTCCAAAATGCATCCTGAATCTGCCCATTTTTGTCTGTCTCCATGAATTATCTTCTGGCTGAAGCCGCCATCTCTCTCCACTGGACTCTTGTGGTGGCCTCCCGCCTGGCCTCCCTGCCTCCAAGCATGCTCTCCCCACCATCCATTATCCACACAGAGGCCAAAACAATACTTTAAAATCCTCCACTGACTTCCCATTCCACTCATAATACAATGTAAACCATTTGCCATGGCCCATGAGGTCCTCTCTAAACTGGTTCCTTTCTGACCTCAGCTTCTACTATCTTCCTCCACGCTCACCATATGCAGCCACACCTGATTTCCCTCTGTTCAGGACAGCGTCCACCTGGTCTGACCTCAGGGTCTTTGGTCTTGCTGTTCCTGTAAACTGGAATACCTCGTCCCCAGCTCTGGCTCCTTCGAATCCTCTCCAGAGACCTCACCTCCTCCCTGATCGCTCTCTGTCATATACCAATTTAATTTTGTTCGTAGCATTATCAGAAAGCTGAATCATTTATATATTTATTCATTCTTGTTGGCTGTTTTTTCTCTCACCAAAGAAAGCACCATAAGAGCAGGGACTTTGAATCCTTCGCTGACATCTCGCCAGCACCTAGCACAACACCTCCTGCTTACTTAGAAGGCACTGGTAAAAGAGGGATGAAGGAATGAGATTAAAAAGAATATCTGTTTCCAAGGGGCTTAAATGTAAAAAATGCTTTGTGAAGGACTATACTGTTGTTGGATTTTATCAGTCATTTTATGTGTCTGTAATTATAAAAGATTATACTGATATTCACAAATTTAGATCTGAATAAGAAGAAAAATTTCACATCCCATTAAGTAGTAAATCTGCCCCAAATCTGTGTGATTGAAGCTGTTCATATTTATTGAAATGAAATCATTGGCCAGCTATAAGCATTTATTATTTTCTTTGCTTTAGGAGGTACGGCTGGGGTATGAAAGACGCACATTCCACGTCTTTGCCTTGAAGGTGCTTACAGATGAGTGAGTGATGCATGCCTGGGCTCCTGTGTCCTTCGGCTGTCCTGTAGCATTTATTATCATTATTCAAGGGCTCACTCTGTCCCCCACTGTCACCATCTCCTCTGCTAGGCCCTGGCCTCTCTCACAAGCACAAACCATGTTCTCCATACTTATTTTAAATTGCCCATGGTAGACTAGAAGGCACCCAGTAGGGAGGTGGAATTAAACTGAATGATGGGTCATTGCCTAATGTAGTTTTCTAAATGTGTTCTTGCAAAAACATCCACTAATAATGCAGAAAAAATATCTTACTTCGTACTGGGGAGAAATGTATGCTTTACTAATAATATGCTCCCTTCAAACGTAAGACAAGGCTTCAAGGACTTACTGTCAACTATTTTCCAACAGCAGGGCCAGGTTGCCTGGAACCCACTGCATGTCCCTGCCAGGGCCCCCTCTGACCCAGGGGCTGCCTCAGTGACATGGCTGCTGGGAGCAGAGCTTTCCCTGTGTCTCATCCCCCTGCCAGGGGAGAAACAGTCTTAGACTTCAAGTGCTTAGGGGGGGGGGGGGGAAAGAACTACTAGCTGAAAAAAATATTTTCAGATATAACCAGCCAAAGAGTTTCGCAAGAAAACACAAGAGAGAGATTTTCTGAAGTTTACTCAGACATAGATGCACTGAGATGGAAAAAAAAAAAGTTGGAGTTTGAATTGATGAGAACTCCAGAATGTTTGTAGCAAGCAGCTCAGAGCTGTAGAGATTTAATGCAACTTCAGCATGCCTGGCCCACTCCAGAGGGACCCGGCGGGATGTCTTCGCATCCATCACCCACCGACAACAGCAGACTCGCCGCTTCGCGTTCCGATTTCCACCTTCTTCTGCGTCTCTCGCTTCTTCCCTGAGTCCCCACATACAGTGAGCTCTACCTCCTGGTATGTGTTCCGTAATGTTTTTAGGACACTAGAGTTACTTAAATCTATATTCACTGCAACACCCTAGATGATCTAATTTTGGTCCTGACAGGCCTAATTTATTTCCTTGGTGTAATTTTGACAGCCAGACCACTGAATAGCTGGCCACTTGAGTAAAAAAAGGTGTGACAATTTCACAGTTTTCAAACACATGTTTGTTTAGGTGGCACAGAGGTGGGACACAAATGGCAGAAAGATGACTTTCTGTGTTTTCATTCTTGTTGTATGGTCTGAAGTGCTTCTACCCACATTGCAAACACCTGGGTGAGCCCACTGGTAGTTTTGCTCTCGTCATTTATTCATTTTCTCCCGAAAGCCCTACTGCGGCAGTTTCTTCCCATTCTGTCCTGGGTGGTTGATTTTATCTCATTGTATCTTTGGGAGAGAAGCTAGGTGAAGCACTGTTGGGTTTGCCCTCGTTTCTATGAGACCTGGAACCTGTATATTAAAGGTGACCATCTGCTATTGTTAGATCTTTGCACGTAGAAAATTGCTCCCTGGGAACTAGACTTTCTTCATTTAAAAAAATGTATTTTTAACACAAATGGTATAGGATACAGGTAATCATAATTATATTTCACATTAAAAAAGAAACTAAATAGAATTTTCATGTATTATGAGAATGTTAAAATTCTAAAGAAGTACAGAAAAGAGAAAGAGGGAATACCTTATAAAAACATATCCAAGTTGCATTTTTTAGTTGTTCTTTCAATTTTTCTAGGTAAAATACACTCACTCGATACTCAGAGTGCAGGTTCCAGTCAGGTCATCTAGGGACCCCAGGCTCAGGGCATCATTGTAAAAGGACAAAGGAGTCTCCCTGTGTGTATTCACAGCACGGAAGGTGGTAGAAAGGTTCAGAGGGCTCGCAACGCGCCAAAGCTGCCAAAGTCCAACTTACTGCAAGGGCAGGCTGGCAGGAGAGGGGAAGGCCGCAGACGGATGGCAGGGACTGACTTAATGAACGGTAACAGCAGAGACCCCAAAGACCAGAAGATTTCAAAGCACTTTCATATAGGGGTTGCTGAGCGTGCTAAGTGGTGTTTCAATCAAATGTCACACCAAGTAGAAAAAGACTCGGAACAGAATGAGAATACTGAAGTTTGGAACAGAGAAGTGATGTTAGAGTTGGAACAACAAAGACCCGTCGGCTCAGCCTCCAACCCAAAGCCAGGATCCCTCTTACAGCTGACCTCTCTGCCTCACTGTCATCTTCAGACATTTCCAGTGCCAGCAAGCTCGGTACTCGCGCAGATGCTGTGGGGTACAGGGTTCTGGCCCTGAGCTCCCACCATTCTCCTTACCCTGAATGGAAGTCTGCCCCCCGGATCGAGCAGTTCTAACTTAGCCCTCAGCACACACACAAGCTCTTTGCCTCCGCGGGAGCCCCGCAGAGAGGTAAAGGCAGGTCCCTACCTCCTTAAGTCCCCTCTCTTCCTGCTGTGTTCCCAGTTACCCTCCACTGGCCACTTTCTGGCTTGGCAATGTCCACCTCACCATGTGGCGACTTCCCGAATTTCCAGCATTGGCTCAGCCGCCTGGTGACTGTGTGTTCATCGTGGCAGCCCTAGTGTCACCTCCTTGTGGCTAAGTCACTGCATGGACTGTGCTGTCCTCTCAGATCTCCTTTATCTTGGACTTGTGTAATTGATTTTTTGAACCTACATGCATGAGCTTATATTTACCTTGATACTTTTATTGGTTTTGGCTCAGATTTATAATCACTTAAAATAATAACTTAAATTTGATCATAATTTTCCAATTACCAAAGTGTTTCTCCATATGCCATCATTATGCATTTTTGATTCCCTTATTTACCATGCCAGCCACCCCTCCTAATCTTCCATCATCTAGAAATCTGATTACAACAACTGTCAACAATTGTCACTGATAGACATATTGAACAGCAAGGGACAAAAGGCACAGCCCTGAGAAATGCCTTCCCGTGTTCACACACATTCCAAGGAAGGGGACAGACAGGAGGCAACTGTAGGATACCACGTGAATAAGATAATTGCAAAGAATGAAAGGTGCAGTGAAGAAAAATAAAACAACATGAAGGAGTAGAAAACAACTGGGCAAGGCGGTTTTATAGAGAGGGTGTTCAGAGAAGGCTTCTCTGCGCGGAGACTGTGCAGACCGGCATGAGGGGAAAGCACACAGTGCACCCCTAGAGACCCCAACACACATGCATTAATCGATCAATTGACTTCCTGTGGTTCCAAAGAGAATTTCAGGCAATCAATTTTTGACTTGGTTTTGTTCTCCTTATAATCAACAAACTCAGAATTTGCTTTTGAGCCACATACACTGCTTAAGCACCTAATACAACGCTTGGCACATCATGCACACATAAATATTTGTTGCATAAATGAAAAAATATACCATGACAGATTGTGTCAAATGCTCTGCTAAAAATCAGGAAATGCTGTGTCCAGACCATTTGACAAGGTTTTACAATGTTTACCCTGGGACCACACTCTCACCCAAGGCTCTCCTAGGGGTGTAATTAGATTGTGATTAATTAGCTGGGGCCCAGTTAAGCAGCTCTTGGGCTATGTGCAGTTCCTGGTGTACAAATTATGACTCCAGACTGATCAGAACACACCACTGAGCTATGACTCTCTAGTCTCAAGCATTCCCTATTTCACTAGTCTTGGAACCAACATATTAAAATGAAATGTGGTTCACCTGGGATGGCTTGATTCTGGGGAACTCGTGTTGGGTTATAAAATTCACACGGTTCTTCTCTAAATCCTCACATATCATGTATTTAGTAATCTATTCCAGAATTTTATCAGTCATCATTTTGCCAGTCTAGGCTTTCTTGGGAAACTATTTTTTAAAATAAATATTTTTGAAAGTTGGCATTTCCTCATCTCCATTTTCAGCAGCTCTCCATAGTTACTGTCTCCCCACGGTTATGGCCTGATCACCTCTATGGGTGCTGGTAGCATTCTAAGGTGCGATTTGGCTGCACCTGGGGAAATAAATTCTCATGATTAACCTAATTCATTACTTATTTATGGAGCAAATACTATGCACTAGGAAATATTCAAATAGCAGAAGGGAAGGTGAATGATGGCAAAGTTAGAAAGATGAACATGACCTCGTTCTTGTACTGAAGACGGTCAGGCTGGACGTCGAAACAAACATAAAATACTTTGACAGATGCTGAAATGAACTAGAGTCTGAGAAGTCCTGTGATATGGGCAGGTACCAAGTGCTCAGTGAGTGCAGGGGAGGGGGACACTTTTGCCTGGGAGAGTAGGGTCACTGAGCCCTGGAGGACAAATAGAGTTGGTGGTGTGTTATGGGACCTGTCACGAGTCCCCTGAGGCTGTAAGACAGGGTCACTGGTAGCGAGCTGGGAAAGGAGGTAGAATGGTGGACCACCAAGGTAAGGAGTGGAGACTTCAGAGATGTCCCGGAATAGCCCAGCCCCAAGTCCCTGCAGGTTCTCAAGTGGGGAGTGTTTGAGCAAGGGAACATTCCCTTTGTGGAGAATTAATTGGAAATCTCCAATTCATCTCATGGAGATGAGAGTGGGTGGGGCTGCAGCCTGGAGGCCTCTCACCCTCTTCCTTTCCAAAGAGTTTTCCTCTTCACCTCAGACAACCCTTTCTTGTGTGAAGGTCATTTTCCATTGCAAAGAAACTCAGGCTGATGTCCTCTAAACAGATTTACCTTGGAGAGGTTTAGGATTAGCATTTTTGTTGAAATAGTTTTTGCTTCTAAAAGTGGTGAAAAACTCTTCTCTTTGTCTACTCATTGCATAATATTGATCACAGTATTTGTTTATCTGGCAGGCCTCATCTTCCTATGGCTGTAGTTAAGGTCAGTAGTGAGCTTTAATTTAGTCTCTAAACAAATGCTCACCAATTCCAAATGAGTAAAAGGTGAAAATTGAGACAACGATTTGAAAATTTTGATTACGATTATTTGTAAAAGCAATGCAATCATGGAACTCCTTGTGCATGTAGGTACAGATGCACGAAGATTTCAGAATGAAAAGTAGGTGATGATGAATGCTGTTTCCTAAACCCTCTGAAGTTATACAGCCATGACTTGAAATAATCAGAAAGAGCACTGACAGGGTACATTGAATAAGAACATAGCAAATATTAAGGAACTTTTAAAAAGTTGAGACATGTTGGTCTTCACACTAGCCTCTAACTCCCAAATTGATCCCTTGGATTAGACAGAAAGAAATTACAGGCCAGTTTTCAAGAATATGAACATTTAAAATGATGAAAATGGGTGAATGGTTGTCATTTCTGACCTTTTATTGAGGATACAGATTTCACATTGTCTTGTCCTGTTGGGAGCCTGGTGGAGAGTCAGTTTTGAGGACAGATAAACCACTGCAGCAGAGAGCTTCGGACTCCCTGGAAAGGCCTCTCCATGGGGGACCCAACTTCTCCCCACATAAATAGCTCTGGGGCTTGGTTGATTCAGACAAGAAGAAATTAAAAACATTAAACACTCTTCCCTTTCAGATGCACTGGTGAGATCTTGGCTCCATCAACCCCCTGCTCGTCTTTCAGTTCCATGGGGCAGAACACAAAGGCCTCTGGAAGAGAAGGGGTTCCCACTTCTGGGGTCCATGGGGCACCCTCCTCTGCCTTCTTTCCATCCATCCCACCCTCTCACTCTGTCTCACTGAATCAGAGATTGGCCGAATGTGGGAGTGTGGAGTGTGGTTTTGCGGGAGCCAGTGCTCATTGGCAATGTATAGAGGGTTTCCTATAATTCCAATGCATTTTGTCTAAACTGTTGTTTAACCCTTCAGTAGTGAGAGAACAACAGAGCCATGCTAATTGATTTAAAATTTATCTTGAGCTCAGAAGCTGGAGATGTCAAGGTTAGAACGATAAAGTAGTTCAGAAGGAACATGAGCTTGGGAGTCGGACCAACCTGGCTTCTGCTGCCCACTTAGAAAGTGAGCGATATTGGGCTAGTAGCTTCATCTTTTTGAAGCCTTCGTTTTCTGATCTGTAAAATGGGGATAACTTGAGGTAATTCTGAAGAATGCAGTGAGAATGGGGACAATATGGATAGAGGCCTTAGTACAGTTTATGGTCAACAATAGATGTTTGAGAAACAGTTGCTATGATTAGTTCTATTACCAATTTTCAGCAGCCTTGGGACTTAAATGATCACCAGCAGCTACACATCAAAGAAAGTCTTCCAAATGTACTATTATGGACCGGGACTAGGTAGTATAGCTCAGATACTGATTTAAAAAGAAAGAAATCCCGCCTGAATAGATTAAATGTAGTGAACTTCCAGTTTGAACATTCCAAATGAGTAGGAGTAGCCTGGCAAGAGGTACAGTACTATTATAGTAGAATTGGAAAGAACATGAGGGATGAGCCCTTCCCACATGAGATCTGTGTTGGTTCAGATCTTGGTTGGCTGCGATGGGATTTCTGTAGGATCAGAGTGAACTGTCATGTGGGCACTGAATTCCTGGATCAGCTGTGACCGTGGGTCAGGATCCAGATTGCGGCCCTGCAGACAAACGCAGAAGAAAGGGTCCTCCAGGTGCTGTCTAGAGCCCCAGTTTGTGAAACAACTTGACTTGCACTGGAGGAGCTCCAAGTTTCCCTCTAACCTTACGAAGGATTTCATTGATTCTCTGGTTTTGGAAAAGTAGATGGGCCTGGAGAAGCAGTAGCTGTTTCTGTTCTCTCTTACTCCCCTCTCATGCCATTAGTCACAGTCTAGGTCAGGTAGAGAGTCCCCTAAATAAATAACCTGAATGAATCTATGATTTCCTAATTCTTTGGCTTCTTAATCAAAAGAAGAGCTTCCTTGCAATTGTTAATGATGCAAATCAATAGATTAAGTGGGAAGGAAGGACGCCTATTCAGAAAGCTGTGAACATCTGAGGTGCTAATGGTGGTGATTAGCTGTCATGCAAAGGAAAAGCAGGAATAAGTTCAATTCTCTCCCGGCTGCCGGTGGGATTCAGTCCCCACAGGGAGGTAAGAAAGTCCTGAGAGCTGTCTGCCAGATATGAGGGTGAAAAATTAAAGCCTTCCTCAGGGATCATGAAACACTATGCCAAGTTTCAAAAGGGGAATACCGAACAGGCAAGTTGATGCTATTTTTACTCCTTTGCCTTTTTAAAAAAAAGGCAAAATAAATAGAACCAATTACTGTAAATTTAACATAATGATTTGAGGAACTTACATGCTTTGTCTTTCCTCAAGACATTAATTATCCTCTTTTATTTATTTTGCAGGAGCATGAGAGCATGGTTCTTTCTTGGTGATACTTTCCAGATACTTTGGGGGTGTGTGTGTGTGTCTGTTTATAGACAGCATTATATATTATCATTGTTATTATCAGCATCCTTAAAACAAATTAACTTATTCTAAATTAAAAAGGAAGCCCTCCTCTTTAAACAAGTCTCAAAACTCCTAACACATTTTGCAGTTCACACCATATAAATCTCAGCTTTGCCTACACACACACACACACACACACACACACACACACTGCCAGATTTGCCTCATTTTTCTTTACTTCCTCCCTGTTCAGTACACTTGGTCCTGCTTCTAATGCAAACCCAAACACTCTTAAGTGATGTAGTCCCATGGCAGTCCTGCTCCCAAAACAACATCCGACCTCGCAGAGACCAGATCAGGGATCAGAGATCCCTCTGCCAAAAGCACCGCTTGCAGAAGTACCAACCCCCAGTTGCAGCGCCCGTGCCCATCTCAGGGATGCTCCGGCACTCTCCGCCTCTCCCACGCGCCCCTCGGGCTGGAGCAGCGCCCTTGCACATCCGCGGGCGGCATCTCCAAGCAGGAGCCAGCCAGCCTGGATACTTGCCTCTGCCCGACAGCCGGCTCAGGTGTGCCGCTCGCCTTGTGAAGCAGGTGGCTTTCCCACTGGCGAGTCAGACTTCAGAGCCCCCTAGGACCGTCCTTTGTGGCCAGGCGGCAACTGGAATTCCTGCTGGCGGCTTTTAGTCATCCGCTCCCAGGATCAAACCCTGACTACTGAAAGGCAGGTGAGGGGAGGATGGAAAACGCGGAGTGGAGCTGGGCGGTGGCAGCAGATTTGACCATACTGAGACAGCAGCACAAAAGTACCCAAGGAAAAGCCAATATCTGGACTGGAGTTTTTGTTTTTGTTTTTTTTTAAATATAATTTTACTTGCAGCTTCCCACACATTGGCAATACACACAGCACAGAAGTGAGTCTGCTTTTTTGGAGTTTGCGCTTTGAACCTCCTAGTGTATCTGGGTTAAATTACCTCTGATATTTCTGATCTTCAAGGAAGTCTTTGAGAGTTTGGCCTTTGGGGAAGAAACTTTTTTTGATGGTTTATTTTTTACTTCCATGAAGGCGGTGTCTATTCTTGTGGATAGCATCTATAATGGGATTAATGTTGAAAGGGTCTCTGTGTTTGACGCTATAGGCAGGGAAAGAGACACAGACCCTTGTTCAATGGGGATTATTTCTGAATGGAACATTTGGTACTTTGGGACTTGGGGAAAAATATAATGTTTGCGGATTTTCTTGTGGGCCTGATCCCCTACAGCTGGGTGGTCTGCTTCACTCTCAGAGCACAGGTTACCTCTTGTCTAATACTCAATTTCTGATGGTGTCTCCTCCTCCTCCTCTTCTTCCCCCTCCTCTTCTCCCACTTTCTCCTCTGCTCTCCTTTGGAAGGGGTTAAATTATCCTGCACTTTTCAGGAGCATCTTAATATTTTGGCACCCTATACAATCAAGTATTTTTTAAATAATTTTTACATTGCTCCTGAAAGAAAGGGGAGGAGTGGTAGGACAGAGGTGAGGAGATGTTTACTGAGAGCAAGGAGGTAGCAGCTGGGCCCTTCAGCAGAATAAACCATGTGTGCTCCTGGTCCAGCAGCAGTGAATCAATCATCTTCCTCACCCAATTATTGGGCAACATAAGAGATAGAAATTTGCAAAGGGTAGTGGGTAAGGTGGGAGGGTAATGGGGGGAGGGAACATTTTGGCCATGGGAGAGAAAATTAGGAAGCTGCAACTTGACATGCATAAAGGCTCTCCTATTCTGTCTTTTCTAAATGAAGGACAAGAGGAAATGCCTTCTTCGTCTGGATTTTCTAATAGGCCATATATACTGCAAAAAGGATTATGACTCACAAAATGATAAGGCTCAGTTCAGATTATAAGTGCCAGAAACCAAACAATTAAGAGGCAATGGTTGGGCCTTACTCTAATAATTGTTTAAATACATAATCTTCCTAAATGCTCAGACCAACTTAGTATATGTCCACATTTATATGACATCTGACATTCTGGAAAAGGCAAACCCACAGGAACAGAAAACGGACCAATGACTCTCAGGGGCTGGGAGTGGAAGGAGGGGTTGACTACAAAGAGTACAAAGGAAATTTGGGGGTGATGGAATTGTTCGGCCTGTTGATACCCGAATACATACGTTTGTCAAAACTCATGTGACTCTACATTAAGAAGGGTGAATTTTACTGTATGTAAATTTCAAAAACATGCTGTAGCCATAATAAAGATTAATCAGGTTTGAGGATATTTTTAAAGTCCCTGTGGTCAGGTGTTCCTATTTCTCCTTCATCTCAGAAGGTGCTGCAGGGAGTATGATTAAGAGCTTATTCACTGTGGAGAAACCACAGATAGGAACTCGGAATTTGGTAGAGACGGGTCCCTGAAGTCCAATGTGCAGCATGCACTCTGTGTGGTGCAGGGCCAAGGGCTGGCTAGAAATACGTAAAAACCCATTCCTTTTCCATTCTCCACAGTGGCGATGAAGGTTGCTGTGCAGGAGACTAGAAGGTGCTGCAGCTTGAGACAGGAGGGGGTGGGCAAGGAGCAGAGGAGAAGGGTGGGATCTTGGACAAAGAGGCAGAGGGTGCCTGAGCACCCTGAGAAGACCAAACCGAAACAACATAGTGGAAATTGTCTGATTCCCAATAAGCCTGGGGCTGGGTCAGAGAATCCGCCTGGTCATTCTTTGCACCTGCCTAGGGCCAGCACAGGGAATGTGAATTTGGGGATGGCCAAACCTAGAGCGACACACCATTTCCTGGGAGGGAAGGAAAGTCCTACAGGCTGGGGAAGGGCTCCTCATGGGGAGGCAGGCGGGATGGCAGGGAAAGAGGGACGGCTTTCCCTGGGGGCTGGAGCGATGCGGGTGGCAAAGGAGACGGAGAGCCAGCACAGGGTGTGTGTCCAGCAGGGGACCCTGTCAGGAAGGATGAGGGGGCACAGGTGTCCTCCTGTGGCATTTGCCAGCACCTCCCCTGCACCTAGCACAATGCCGGGCACCCAGCACCCACCACAGCCAGTATATAAATATTTCTTGAGGGAATGAATAAATGGTTTCCACTCAGACTGATTTCCTAATGAATGATTACATTTTAAGGTCAAAACCAGTAACTTTCAAATGTTCTCTAAGGAATGTGAGTGTATCTGTTTGAGATACAGTTTCTATGACATTAAGTTCTTCAATGATGGCTCTAGATTGGGAGACAACAGGAAACTTGTCTGTATTTTCTTGCCTCTAGGAGTTGTTTAAACAACTTATCACTTGTTTTGGAAGATACTTATTATTTTCGAATTTTTTTTTCATCAACCAAACAGCAAGTATAGGTTATATAGGAGCCGGTTAGTACTCACAGACTTTCCATTGGATAATCTCTTAAAAGCAACTGAAACTTAAAAAAATACCCCTCACCACTACTATTTATTAATAAAAGATGACTCTGAGAAGCATGTCAACCTCTGCACATCTGCAGCCTTCTTTCAGTGTGGTTTTTAAAACTTATTGTTCCTCCGTCCATATATCCCTAGATGAAACTAGATAAACCCGTATTGTATCATTTCACTAATATCACTATTTTGTTAAACAAGGACTAGAATTAAGGTATTATCGTGCATAAAATTAAATTTATATGCTTAGTTCATTAAATCCAAACCCTAAATCTGTGAAATAAGATAGAACCAATTAGAGGCAATTTTGATGCTGGATCCCATATCAATGTTCTTCAAGTTTTTGTAGAATGAATGAATAAATGAATCTAATCCCATAATGAAGGCAGATATTTAAACCTAACAATGTAGTAATGCCTGGATATGTAGATATCAGGGTAGGAAGACAGGCATAAATACCTGTGGGCAAGAGGGAGGGAGGTGGGTGACCATCCTCGTAAGCCTCTTAGCTTCAGCGGCTGCAGGGAAGATGTAAGAGTTTCCAGCTAGGAGAAGCTGAGCACTAATTTGCTAATGTCATGAAAAAAAGGTAAAATAATTTAGGCCTTTAGAGAATACTACAGTTGAATGTATCAACAAGGCTAAGGTAATGTTAAGTAAATAAAAATCTATCAAGCTTAGCAAATAGTCTCCAAATACACATGTGAGTCACCAGAGGACAAGAAGGGGCCCGTTAAATGCACCAGAAGGCAGTTTTCTCTTGCATTTTTTAAGGAGGTGATTAGCTGGGGGGCAAGCTAAAGGCTGATATCAGCCTTCACACTGCAGTTCTTGGGGTTACTAATTCCTGCCCAGTCTGCTGTCTCTTGGCACGTGCTTATAAGCTAGGCATGTGTATGATACAGCAGTGGTCTCATTCTGCCTGGTGTCTGGGAGGTCTCTTGTCTCTGCTGGCAGGTGTGTGATTGGGGCTGCACCACTCGGTTGAGTAGCAGCAGCCTTCCCTGCTGGAGGTGTGAGCAGCGATTGGCAGAATTCCGCAGCAGGAGACAGGAAAAGCCCCATCACAGTCTGCTAGGTCCCCACGGTCACTCTCAGAGGCAGTAGGTTCTTTTCAATGGCATAAAGGACCCGGGTTTCATTGTCTTTTCCCCTTTTCAATTGGAGGCACTAGAGAGGGGACCTGCTGTGGGATTAGAGACGGGCGGCCCTGCCTTTCCTCTGACATCATCTTGAGCCACGGGAGTCCTTTTCTTCTTGGACTTCCCCATGGGCTTTGCTGAGTCTAGCTGCCGCCTTAATTATATTTTCCCTTGGTTGGCAGAATACAAATCAGCTTAGTCACACTTCTATTTCCTCCAGACAATGCAGCTGAGAGGGAATTTGGCTGAGCAGACACGAAGATGAGGCGCCTGGTTCCTAAAGCCTCATCCTCCCCATCTCTGAGGGGTCCACCTCAAACACAGACGCAGGGACAGGGGGACATTGGTAGGATCTGCAAACACTAGCCTGGGGATAAGAGTCTTGATATCCATAAAGCAGGTCTTCCCTGGCTGGGTCTTTTCAGGAGGCCCCTTCTCCCTACTTGCCCAAAGTCTCCCTCAGTGATTGCTGGGGTCCCCGGGGGGGCCCTTGCAAGGGCAGCCCTCCCCTTTGGCACTCAGCACCCACTCATCTCTCCCTCCTTGGGTACCAAGGCAGCAGTAGCACTTTGAGGGCCTGGCAAAGGTGCGTGGTGCTGGTGTTGTATATCTGAGCCAGGCACTTTGCTGTCACAGCCAAAGCTGCTGGTGCAGGCTGTGGTCCCTGCAGAAGCTGATCAAGCTACTTCTCCTAACTATAGCACCATGGGCCACCAGCATGCACTGGCTGTCCATGACCTGGGGCAGTCTCTCTCTGCCTTCTCTGGTGTTTCTCGCCAAGGTCCACAGTGCTATGCCACTGCTCATCGGCCTTGCGGAGTTATCGTGTAGCAAATGCAGGGTTTTGCATATAGCCTGCTTTGCTGTGGACTTAATCACTATCTGTTAGGCCACCTCACTGTCACCATGCGGCACCTAAACCCATGCTGCCGTCAGCCCTGAGAATGGGCTGTGCTTCTGGCCTTATCTGTGTCCTCCCTTGAATGAGTTTCTTTCCAAGACTTCCTGGGATCCCTCTTGGAAACAGCCTCCTGCAACCCAGAACCTTCCTTTCTCCAGATATGCCTGAATTCTACGTCATGCAGAACTCAGATCAAACTAGACTCTGCTACGTAGCAGTGACGATCACACTCCCATTGCTGTCATTCGTTAGGACGGGAACGTACAACATCTTCCGGACGTCGCTACCACTACTGCTGTGTGGCATGGGGCCGGTTCTGTTGAAAATTACACAAACTCTAGCAAACGCTTGTCATGCTGAGAAGGGTAACTGCACAACGCTCTTTCGAGGACGGGAAGACTGATACGGTGGGACAGTCACGGAGCTGAAGTCAGGGTGGCCTCAGCCAGATTCCTTCCTGGGGCCCCAGTTTCCTCACTTATGGAACGAGGGGCTTAAACTTAGTAATCTCCAAGCTCTCTGCCTGTTCTCCCTACGGAGGGCGTGGTAAGGATGCTTCTCAGCAAACACAGGGGGCAACACTGTGGGTTTCACCATCGTCACCACCCACGTTCCTCCCTGTACCTCACGGGCTGGGAGGTCAGACAAGCACACATTGTTTTGCACGGCAGAGAGAAAGGCCGTCCGGGAGCTCAAGGCCTGACTTCATTGCGTCTCTTCTGGCTGCACAGGAATCTTTTCCTGTTAGGGCTGGTGCTTTTACAACTCTCTCAACATGAACTCTGTTCCCTTAGCCTGGTGAACTCAGTGGCATTGTTGAACTGAATTTCTGGAATGCAGGTGGCATCTACCCAGGTGGCTGGTGCTGTGCAAGGTGCTGGTGTTTCTGGCAGCCTCTCACAGTGACGGTGTGAGCTCACCTCATGCCCTTCTGTTCCAATTTCAGTAGGAGGAAAAGACACCACAATGTTCCATAAAGTCCTTCTAGTCACTTATCCTCACCTAAAAAATGAGTGGTTTGATGGCTTGAACTCTCAACCATCTATGTTTTGAGTCAAATACAGGCCGAACTGCATCAGTGGCGTCAACTTTGTAGCTAGGGGACAACATACATGCTGAATATGTCTACACACACACACAGGTGATAAACAAATACTGGTCTAGAGCAAAGATACTTTGGACCTGGATTCTGGCCAAAGACCTGTCATTAATTACCACTTTAGCTCTGCAAGCTGCAGCCTCTTTACGGCTCCGGTGAAGAATTTGGAACCAAGGTCTGCTCCATTTCTACTATTCTGACTCTCCCTGGTTTTAGAGGATGATCTCACTTCCTTTATCTTTACGTTTCCCAAAGATTCATTTTTCAGATTCCAGTGGATGGCTCCCAGCAGCTCTTCTCCCAGCGCAGCTGTGCGGAGAGAGGTGTCCGTCACAGCGCTGTTTATACGCAATACCGAGCACCCAGAAATGCACAGATAAAAGGTTCAAGATTATTTCCATGCGACAGAATATTGTATGGGCATTAAAATATCAAAGAGTATAAACGAATAATATCAAGTTGGTCCCCATTCACTAATCCATTTAACAAATATTTATTGGGCGACATGTGTCATGTTCAGTGCTGGGGTATGAATATGAGCACAACTGACCTAGTCCATGCCTTCGGAGCATGTTGAATGTTACTGTATACTGTTCCACACGCTAAAAGCATCACATACTTTATTATGTTTAATTTTCTCAACAGTCCCATGGGGCAGCTCTATTATTATTCCTTATTTTATAGATGAGAACACCCAGGAACACAAAACCAGTAAGTGGCAGAGCAGCGATTTCAGCCAAGGTCTCCCTAACTCCTATAAATGCACACTGCTTCCTCAACTATTTTTATAATTTTATAAAATTTTTCACATGGCGCTTATCATCAAACTTCATTGTAAACACACAGTTTTACAAAGGTGCTCGCAGGAGATTCTGTGATCCTGTTTTGCACTGGAGTCAGGCCCTGTTTCTTTTTCTGCAGATTTATGGTAAAACAATTATGCCGACAAGCTGTTCTACATCGACCCTCCCCCTGTTCCCAGTATTGAGCCTGAAGCATCGTTCAAAAAAGGACAAACAGTCCGAGAGGCAGACACATTGATGGCCTGGTTTAATTGTAAATGACATGAATAATGTTGCTTCCCTCTTCCCCTAGAGAACCTATCTCAATTTCTGACTGGTGATAATGTGTGAAATTTTGTAGCAGAGAGAATTAGTTTGTTTTAGAATCCACAACACAGCACTGTATTTTGCTGCTAGCTAAGTACAGTTTTTAATATTAATATATTAACTTATATGAACATGGTGGGAATTCAGAAGGGCCTTGCTCTGGATCAAGAGTTTTACAAAACAAATGGAGATTCAACCTATTTTCCTCAAACAGCCAGAGGCCCCTGCCCTGGCCAAGCAGACAATCCTTCTCTCTGAACTGCCGACACCCCTCCCTCTAGCTGTGAGCAGAGCCCACATGGCACCTACCAACTGAAGAATGAAATGTCAAGTGGAACATACAAAAACTGGAATTTTGTGTCATGAGCGAATAAAACTGACGTGGTTTAAATATATTAATACATGTATTTAATGTTATGCAATAGTTCTGCTGTTTAAAAAAATAATTATAGTAATTGTGATTTTTACTAAGTTGAACCAAATGTTTATAGGGTTTTTTTTTTCCCTCTCAGTTTGTTATGATTTTACCCGGTAACGTGATCTTTTTATACATATATTTTAAAAGATAAAAGTCCTGGATTTGACAGAACTGTGACAGCCATTTCCTTGACACCTCAAACCCCAGGAACCACTGCCAGAACTTTCCCTGGCCTGGGAGGTGAGCGGAGAGGGCAGAGGGTTGGGGTGCATCTGGAATTGTGATCAGGTGGTCAGAGGTTGCACACGAGCCGGCAGGCAGTTCTGTCCTGTCCCCCGCCCTCCCATGCTGTTTATGGACCGCAGTCCTGGGCCGGGCAGTGTGGCTGTGCGGTAGCTGTTGCATCTGCTGGGGGTTTAAGATTGGGGGGGGCATCCCAATCATGCATTTCTCAATCCGCATTTCTGCACTTGCTGAGTGCCCTGCGGGGCGGGCACTGGCTGCCAGGGTCAACGTGCCCCCCTCCGGGCAGGGAGTAAGGGCTTCCCCTGGCCACAGTGGTGGCGACAGGGAGCTCTGGGAAGGGGCCCTGGCCCAGCTGGGGGCCCCCGGGAAAGCTTCCTAGCTGAAGTGATGTCTAGTCACTTGAAAGATGAGTCAGAGTTAGTCATGCTTAAAATTGGATGAGGAGCGTTCCCATAACTGAAGACTGCACACTCCAGGGCTCAGACCTGCGAGACAGGATGATGCCAGTGCCCACTGTCACTGTTGGGATTTCCAGCCCCCTAGTCTGGCGGGTGCCGCTCGGTGCACTGCTGACCACAAACGCAGTGCCAGGAGCCCCGTGACCTTCCCTTCAGACCTCTGCCAGGCCCGTGGCTGTTAATAGCACAACACCGGCCTCTCAACTCCTGAATCCTGGGGCCATCTTCAGCTGCTGTCCTGACTCCCAATGGCACTGTGACCACTGCCTGCATACTCATCCCTGGCACCACTGCCCAGGTCTTCTCTGTCCCGTGCAGAAGACTGTCCACCTCTTGCTGCAGTGCCTGGTCCACAGGGGGCCCTGGGTAACTGTCGGTGGTGTGTATAACAGATGGGTCTTCCTGACAGTCCTAACTTCCTTCCAGGCATTATCTTGAGCCTCTGGTGCCTCTAGAGTCTCCCATCCTCTCTTCCAGTCTAGACCATGAAAGTGGAGTTTAATTTTTCAACTGACTAGCAAATAACAGCAACGGCCAGTTTCCAGAAACACCAGAGAATCCCCAAGGTCAGTCAGAATCCGTGGTCCTGCTTGGTGTCCCGGTCCAGGCTGAGGGTCCAGAGTCCATCAGAGTCCAGGAGAAAGGGAGGAGACCAGCAGCCGCAGCGAACGGCATGGGGAGCACAGTGGTGGACAAATTCAATTCCCTTGGATGGTTTGTGTCTTTTCAGGGAAAGCGCCCCTGGGCCAGGTGCCTGGAGTACTTGAACGAACTCCACCTGACCCAGCCCTGTTTGAAGGTGGATGTGACCCTGTGTACCTCAGCGCTATTTCCACCACCTAGGTCCTGAGCAAACGCTCCCCAGTGCATGGCCCCAAGGCCTACTGAGCACCAAGAGACTGAACATACAAACAACAGCCAGACCACGTGTGACAATGGCCTGCAGCAACCAGTCCTGGAAGCCAAAGCACAACCTCTGTAGCAATCGGCCCTGAATGGTCAGGACTTAATAAGTGCCATATTCCCTAATTTTTGTCCCTGCTCCTAACTTTGGACCAACCAGAGGAAGCCAAATAAGCCCCCAAGACCAACCACACGGGATGCGTGGCTTCTTACCCCTCCTGCAGCACCCCCAGGCTAACAGCCCCCTGACGGGGCACACGTGAGCACCCCCTGTTCCCACTATAAAGCTTCCCCACTCTCCAGCCTGCCTCTGAGCCTCTGCTAGACACAAGTGATGGTGGCCGATGCTCTTGCTAGATCCAGCTCTGAATAAATAGCTCTGCTTGTTCTCATTTGGATGGTCTCCATTTATTTCCACACTTGTGCTCTGAAAGTTTTCTCATGGTTGCTGGAATAAGATGTTGATGGAAGTCAGGGTTGAGGGAGATAGGCCATTCCTTCCCAGCTTTCCAAAGCCCTAAATATCTCTGTCAAAACAGAAGCAAATGTCCCCAGATATTTTACCCTTAAACTCTGGTCCAGTGTCAGAAGATCCAGGTGGGTGGACTCAAAATTGCAACGACTTGGTCTCCATAAGAAGGGGAGGTGGGAGGTGGGAGGCGGGAGGGGAGGCTCTCTGATCCAGAGACCAGATTCTCTAATTCTGCCACAATCCTTGAGTTTCCAGACAATGGAAGCCCAAAGACTTTGAGAAGTAATAAATACAAAATATTCTATCCAGGTTAGGTGCAATTTGCAAGAATAAAGTACATGCAGTGAGTACCTATTATAATACCAGTTCCAGGAGACACATGATCCCACTTTAGGGTTTGGGACAGTGGTAACACCTGTGACGCGGGTGTCTGGAATTTGCGGTTGAGTGATGCATCCTCGGTCACTATTTATATGGGGGTGTGATTTAACTGGCCACGGAACAGAGGAATAATGAGACGATTCAGAACAGGGCTTTACTGAACCAGGTGTGTTAAATAACACTTTACAGTTGTGTTCTCTAGTTATGTGGTGATAATAGGAAAAACCTCGGTGTGGGTGTTTGAATTGGAGCAAGCCGAGATGAAGTTTCAGGCAAACAGCAAAACTCAAGAAGATATCTTCAAGCACTTCAGCTGAGTTTTGAAATGTTAAAACAGTTTTCCTTGGAAATCAATAGGCAAGTGCTACCTCGTGCTGGCTGTCGGCTTTCAACGAGGTAGATGGTGGTGGATTCACACAGGTATCCATCTGGCTGGGCACATGCGGGCGGCCCGCTGCCCACGGGCCCACTGCAGCAGCCCTGCCTCTGTGGTCTGTTTTCAGCATCAGGGTTTCGTTCATTCACGTGACCTGCCTGGTGGTTGGGTTACAGCAACATCTGTGGGCAGCACAGTCCTCACCGCCAGCACTGGATGCCGTGATGATGGAGGAGCTGCCACGCGCACATCGCATGCCTGGTGTGTGGGTGGAAGGAAGCACCCTGTTTACCCGGGTGTGAATACCAAAATTGCAGCCCACGTGTGCCAAAAATCAACACAGCTCTGCAGGGGTTCTTGACTGCATTTGCTCCGTTTGTTTCCTTTCCTGGAAAGCTGCTTCCCCTGTGTTCAAATCCTTCCAAGAACACACTAGATTAGGAATGCCGGTCGATTTGGTTCAGAATCTTGGGACTGAGGGTGCAAGACGGCAGGGCAGACGGCTGTGAAGAGAGACCCGAGAGGGAGGAGGAGAATTCTATATGGGAACAACCAGTCCGTTGAACAGCACAGATCATGAAGCCCCGACACAATGAAAACATTAGGACCCAGACCCTAGTCTGATGGAAAAGTTCCCAGAGGATGGTCCTGAACTCTAAGCTCTCCCAAAGTGTCTCAAAGGCAAGGTTGGACTACTGGGGTTAGCATAACATTTCTCATTGCTGGGTGCACATTGCAATCCCCCCGAGAACTTTAAAGGAAACCTGGATGCATGCATAGGTCCATTGAAACAGGCTCTCTTGGGGTACACTTGTGTGTCTGTAGGTTTTCAAAACTCCCCAGGGGGCAGTCATTTGCTGTGAGGGTTGAGAGTCTTTGGGGTGGGCCAATGCAATAGGGAAGTCCAAAGGTGGGTCACTGGGGGCCGCTTCCCCTTGGGACATTCTCAGGAAGTGAACAGGAGTTCACTAGTGGACGGATGGCTTCTTGGTAGGATCCATCCATAAAACTGTCTCCTTCACCTTCCATTCTGTGCTCCTTGGGGCTTCGGGAAGGGGACAGCCTCCCTGAAGTTCCTGGCTGTGTGGAGGAAGGATGGCTGAAAAACACTGGGGTGTTATGAGGGAGGAGAAAGAGGAGCTTGCTGTTGGGAAGGTACCACCAGCTTTGCTGGGTGCTAGCAGATTTACTAATCATGAGGTTTCCCCAACTTGCTAGTTTAAAAAGTTCTATGTTTATATTACATGAATGGCTTATGGCTTCTCAGTAGCCTTAAATATTCTGCTTACAGTTCCTTTTATTCATTCAACAAATATTACTAAGCACGTCCTCTGTGTCTGACACTGTTATGAACGCTGGGCATATGGCCTAGAGCGAAACAAACAGACCCAAATCCCTGCGCTCATGAAATTTACATTCTAGTGGGAGGAGAAGGGCCAAGATTTGGTGAAATGCATAGAAGGCTTTGAGAACATGAGAAAAATAAACCAGGGAAGAGGGCCAGGCCATGCATGCAGTGGGATTTGCAATTTTAAAAACAGTGGTCAACGAAGGCTCGGAGAAGGTGACATTTGAGTAAGGAGGTGCAGATGGCTTCCCAGGGTACACCAGGCTCCTTTGCTCCCGTCACCTGCCACTTCCTGGGTTGTTTCTTATGTATGATGCCTGTGATGCGGCACCTTCGGTTGGAAGATTAACTGGAGCTTCAGAGACATCTGAGTCTTCCTCTAGCCTTTAGAAACAGGCCAAAAAGGTTGACCCACAGACAGAAGAGAGGGGCGGGGCTGTCCACACCTTCTTCCTTGTCACAGTTCCAAGGGTTTGTTTTCCTGACTTCTAATTTCTGACCCAAAAATGTTAGTGGTTTCAAGAGCCCACCTTTATATAGCAGACACAGATGGTGGCTATCTAGATTTTAGTAAAGTGGATTGAAAACAATTCACTACAATCTAGGAAGAGGCAAGTCCTCAAACTTAGGTGTGATGCTGTTGATCCTCTATAGTCAAGGAAGAGGAGCTTGGGATGAGGGCCCAAATGACAAGAGTTCAGTTCAGTTCAATTGAATTTAATTTCTCTGATATTAACCAGACTATTTGGGTTCAGCCAAGTGAAAAGTGGGCAGTATGGGGCAACGAGGCAACCACTTTGAAAAACAATTACCACCTCCTCGAATCTCACACAGAACGGGTTTGTTAAACAATCATGTAAGAAATCTGTGATTGGGAAGCCATGTGACACAGAGGAAGGACCATGAGTTTCGAGTCGACGGGTGGTGGGTCTGAGCCATGATTATAGCCATCACTTGCTAGCTATTGCTCATGAACAAGTCACTTAACCTTTCTGAACCTCAGTGTCTTCCCCTGTGAAATGGGGATGATAGACTAGATTGGTGTGGCTAATAGGTAACATAGCTAAAGTACCGAACAGCGCCAGGCATTGTGGCGATTATAATAGTGATGTTTTATTATTATTAGTCAAATGAAAGCCACTAACAATTTGATTCATAAGACTCAGAGATGGGAGGGATTGGAATGACTTGGCACATTTTGCGGGTGATTTCAGGAAAGAGGCAAGTTCCAATCTGGGCTTTGAAGGATGGGTGGGCTTTAGAAAAAGAGAAAGATGAGGGGAGGGGCAGTGGTAGCCTCTAAACAAAAGATGGAGGTTAGGAAAAAAATTTAAAAAAATAGCTATACTTATTTAGGCAACAGCTAGGAGAACAGCTCAGATGTAGGTCTGTGGAGTAGGAAAGGAGAGATATGGTTGGACAAACTGACATATAACCATACTGTGGAAGCCTCAAAAGAATGTCAGCAAATGTAAATCTATTGCAGCAAAAATTTAACTCCTTGATCCCAGACAAAACTATAAGGGACACGCCCACGTACAACTTTGAGAGAAATCCCTTTCTTTGGCAACCAGTTTGAGAGTTATAATAAAATCCATTTACAAACAGTTATCCTAGAGAGGTTAGAAAAGAACATAGACATATTTACATCTAGAAATATATTTCTATTTTATACCCCAAATTTGGTGGGTTATGGCTGCCATGCTCCAGCAGGAATGTTTCCTATTAAACTTGTTTCTTGAATTTCCCTCAAAGTGCATGAGAGTGTGACATGCCCAGCATGGCACGGGGAGTAGAGATGTAGGTTGGCATATGCTCATAAGGCTTAGAGACAGGGTCTCGCTCTGTTGCCCAGGCTGGAGTGCAGTGGCATGATCATAGCTCACTGTAGCCTCAAACTCCAGGGCTCAAGCCATCCTCTTGCTTCAGCCTCCCCAGTAGCTGAGACTACTTAGGGTTTCTTTTCTGATGGTCCTCTCCAATTTTCAGAAATTATGGTTCTCCAGATGAACCCCAGCTAGAATTCTATTGCAGTTCATGCATGACTGCATATTTTTTTCTTCCCTCTGTCTCTTTTCTCTCTCCTTTTATTCCAGAGTAACGTGCCTAGAATGAGATACTGCATCTGGAGAAGGCTATTCTTAGCATGTCAAGAAAACATTAAGAGATTAATTGTCTGATGATTACATTAGACACATTTTATAAAATGCACAAATCCCCTCTACCTAGAATGTCAAGAGACTTTGCTCTTTTGCTGGGAGAATGGATCCAACTTACACATCAGCCCAAGTTTGCTTTGGGGAGCTATTCTGAATACAGTATGTATATTGCTTCCTTTAATGGGAAATAACTATGGTCTGTTAACAAATACTCTTGTTTGATAAATCAGATCATGATGATACTAGGTTAAAAAACTTCTTCTTTTACTTTGGGAAAACTCAGCTCTGCTCCTTCACCTGTCCCTCTGCCACCAGCCTCTGTCCGCCCCTAAGCCCAGCTTCCTGAAGGCTGGCACTATAACCACAGAAGGCCGAATGAGAGCCAAATCCCGTCTTTGCTGCCTTGAGAGTTTTTTTTTTCCTCCTGGATTCTAAATACTAAACCCTAATCATTTTGGTTGGAATTCCTGACATCCTTCTGCTAAGTCTCCTGCCTACTTTGTTATACTCCACTGCATAAAAAAATTTTCAGCAGTTCTCCACTGCCTGCCAAACACAAGTGCAAATTCCTTAACCTGGGATTTCCTGCCTTCCTGGTCTTACTCTTCTCCCTCCGTGCACATCCGCAGCCACACTCACTACTTGGTGCTACATCAGTTTCCTGCGTCTCTCTGACCAGATGCTCCTCCCATTATTAGGAGAAACTTCTCTTTACTCTGAAAACATATATATCACATGAACTACCAATTCATCCATGTCTCCACTGATTGACAAATACCCTACATTGATAATTAGTACCTTAGATCATCAATACTTCAGCAACAGTTTACAATGCAATCAAAACCAGCACCTTTTGAGGACATTGTTAAAACAAAAACCTCCAGAGCGAATGAGGCTTATCTATTCTGTGAGGTCTGACTGTGGACTCCTATCCCCCAGCCATCGGTGACACAGCCCGGGCAGGGGGCAGCACAGTCACCAGCACCTTGAATGCAGCTGGACTGAGCAAGAAAGCTTTGTGGGGGACATTGGGGAACAAAGGTGATGCGGTTGCCCTCTCGGGATGAAAGAGGAATGTGATCAATTCAAACAAGCAATCACAAAAATGCAGTGGTTCCTAGCAGACGAATTCTTCTTGTAAGGTTTTTAAGATGATGAAAGGAACTTTGGAGATACTACAGAGACAAAGGGTTTTGATATCATGATTATTTTTGTATTGAAAAGTTTTAAAAATTTCCTTCTAAATCACTTTCATGATACAGACATATGATTACCACAAGACAATCTTTTCTATGGGAGTCCAGCCATAATCTATTTTGCCAGAATAAAATATTTAAGAGTCTTAATGAAATATACAGGAAAAAGCAGTTCTTACTTATGGAGTTCATTTTCTATGCATTGTTGCTGTCTAGCATGTCACTAAATATAAAGTCAACTTAATCAATATTCTTTCTTATCCATGTTAATAGCCAATTTATCAGTCTCTCCACTCATCGACAAATGGCCTACATTGACAAATAGTATCTTAGATCGTAAATTCTTTGCGAACAGCTTATAATGCAATCAAAAGCAGTGCCTTATTGGGAAGTTGTTAAACCCTTCAGGAAAAGAGGTTATAATTCCTTTCTCAGGCCAGAATGGGTAAACTGAGTTAACAAGAGAGTGGTTTTATTCATTTGATCTGTTCAGAAAAGACTTGTCATTCCGTTGCAGAGCAAGACAGCCACCTTCCTCTTTTCTCTCTACCCTTTCATAATAAACCCCTCTTGTCATATGGAGATTCAGACTCAAGAGTGGGATGTAGAATCTTGATGAGTTTGTAAATCCTAATGAAGAGAGATACGTAATTACCCATTCGGACCACGAAGCTCATTTGTAAAGGTTAACAGTATTGCTACAATTCACACGGCAGGCCATCTGCTGCTTTGTTAAAAACACGCCTCATTTGAATGCTTTCAGGTAGGTGGGTCTATCCAGGGTCATAACTGTTAAAACAGCTAGTTACAAACACCCTAACCAGTTTAGGAAGTTTCTGGCCCTGTTGGATCCACTGAACAATCTGACTTATACCCTGCTCGCTTTTAGTTTTCTCAGATGCTTCCAGATGGTAGCTCTCTCCTTTCCCCCCGTTTGCTGCCGATCACTAGCTTTATTAGGCGAAAAAAAAAAAAAAATCACACACGCTCCACAGATGGGTTATGTTCATTAACACCCATCATGTTCATACTGAAGGGTGTGAACACTCAGTTGCTAATGAAATGAGAATGGGGAGAGGCAGGGTAAGCGCTCCACAGGCGACAGCAGGGTGACTTCCCTGTGTTGGGAGACAGGCCCTGGAGAGAGTTTCATGGGTGTGGAACGTGAGCCAACTAGCTCAGGTATCTTTAACTGATGATTGGTCTGCAAGAAACTCTCCTGATTCTAAGAGCTGGGTTGCAGGACACAGATCCTCAGAGGAAGGGCCGTCTCAGCCAGTCTCCCAAGAAAAGCATTCTAAAGGCAGAAGGGTCTCAATGGGACCTTGAGGGAAAGACCGTTCCTTCTGGACAAAGAAGCATTTTTGCCATTGCCTTGGATGAAGATGGATTTAGAAATGAGCTCAGGGCAACCAAGACTGTATTTACTGCTACTGCCAACTTGTGCTAGAAATGCCATGGGGTGTGAATCCCAAGCGGGCTCTACCATTGCTCAGACACCGAGATCAGTGACAGGACTACAGTTTAGCTTAATAAGCCTGTTCTTGATTTCTACGTGTCCTTCCTCAGAAAGACGACACCGTGGTTTTTAAATTGCTGCTCCTCTACTCTCATGCAGGGAGAAGGCATCGCTCATTATGCAAATTCATGTGGGACCCATGGAACCTTTTAAGGACCCTGCCATGGCTGCAGAAAAAAATACAGGGCTACCAAATTAGGCAGAATCATTCCAGATAAACGAGTTGGGAATGGCTGTCCCAAATTTTTGTTTATTTGTTTATTTACTATCTTAAAGTGAACTGTCTTTTCTTGATGACTCTTCAATAATATATACACTGGTGCCTCCAGAGCTATTTGTAATATTTGCTCCCTTGCAAAATGAGATTACAATAGGATTTTTGACTTCTCACATCTGTTTATCTGCCCTCTTGCTAATATGTATCTAGCTGCCTGTTCTTACTGTCATCAGTGTTACTGCTTCTATTATTCCTCCCAGAACATTCTTCTAATTTGTGTGGGATCTTGCTTGCAAGGGCTAAGAAACCAGATAATGATTTCTATTAGAATTTTGCATAAGTGTAAATAAAACCTATGTGAGTGCTATCTGTACCTCCCTAGTTTTCTGCCTCTGAGATTATCACATCCCCATTCAACACCATGTAAGTGTTTAATTCTATTATGACCTTGGGCAGTAGGGACTTTCCTCGCTGCTAGTCATGCTCTGAATCTGACCCAGTTTTCCTGGAGTCTGATGGTCAGCTTCCTGCTTCTGATCCCAGTAGCTCTGCATGGATTGTGAACCTCTTCCTTACTCCGAAAACCCTTGGTTCTTGGGAATGGGTTCCTGCCATACCCTTGTCACCTATTTCTTCTCTCCACATTTTCTTCCTTCCTCAACAATTTTCTCCTTGCTTTAAGCAGGATGCTTAAGAGAGAACACTCAGTACTAAGTTATGCAAAATGCAGGATCCAGTATATGTTTGTTAAATGACAGCACAAATAATAGATATGTATCTACTGTAGCCTAGGGGTTACTTTCAGAAGCTGTATGTTGTTGAAGGAATATTTTTTGTCTTAGCTATAGATTTTTTTTTTTTTTGTGAGACAGAGTCTCACTTTGTTGACCAGGCTAGAGTGAGTGCCGTGGCGTCAGCCTAGCTCACAGCAACCTCAGACTCCTGGGCTTAAGCGATCCTACTGCCTCAGCCTCCCATGTAGCTGGGACTACAGGCATGTGCTGCCATAATTTTTTCTATATATATTTTTAGTTGTCCAAATAATTTATTTCTATTTTTAGTAGAGACGGGATCTCGCTCAGGCTGGTCTCAAACTCCTGACCTCCAGCGATCCAACCGCCTCAGCCTCCCAGAGGGCTACGATTACAGGCATGAGCCACCGCGCCCGGCCTAGCCATAGATTTTTATAAGTAAAAGTCTTATAAAACCCAAGCACATGTATGAAAACGAAAATTTCCAACAATGGTGCTTTATCAAGGCATTCTCATCAGGCCAGAAAGATACCTGACAGGTTTAAAATATCAAAAAGGATATAATCTGTAAAATTTTCTGATTGTTTATTCTCGCTACTATTCTGTCTATAATCAGAGCAATTAGCAACATTTTCATCTTGACTGAAGGCTTTAGTTCAAATAAAATGATATCCCAATTTAAAGCCTAAAGGCAAGAGAAGCCATGCTGTGCAGGCACTAACTGCAAAGTGCACTGTGTCTGACAGTTTTGTGTGGGGACTGAATCTGAACCACAACAAACAAATATGCTTAAAAATAAATGCACTTAAACCCATTATTGCAATGCTTCCTTTATATAGCAGAACTCTTCTAGAAAATCTATGCTTTTAAACTAGATTTCAAACCTTATTATTATTATTATTTTTTTTGAGACAGAGTCTCACTCTGTCACCCTGTCTACAGTACAGTGGCATCATCATAGCCCACTGCAACCTTGAACTCCTGGGCTCAAGAGATCCTCCTGCTTTAGCCTCCTGAGTAGCTGGGACTACAGGCACATGCCACTAATTTTTCTATTTTTGGTAGACAGGGTCTCATTCTTGCTCAGATTGGTCTGAAACTCCTGAGCTCAAGCGATCCTCCTGCCTCAGTCTTCCAGAGTGCTGGGATTACAGGCATGAGCCACTGAGCCTGGCTGATTTCAAACTTTTAAAATTGGATCTTCCTTAAAAAATGTTATTTTAAAAATGATAAAGATGTGTAAGTACATTAGTTCTTAACCATGCACGTATAACCTATGGAAACTCATCAAATTGTTAAGCTTTCTGTGATTGTTGAGAATACAGCTGATTTTTAAGCTTCTCTTATACTTTTTTTTCCCCAAGTATTCTGCAATGAAAATGTATAAATTTTATAAAATTATATTTCTATATAATTATATATAATCCTATGAGATATAATTCATATACAGGCATGGGTAGAAAATTGTTCTCTGGAGCTTTTGATCAACCCAAGAGAAAAATCTCAGTGATGCTGACATCAGGGGCTCCGCAGCGACACAGCTCAGCCAGTGAAGCCCACAGATGATACACCTCACTTGCCTGCACAGAAAATTTTCAGTTATATTTTGAAAAGAGCCTCAATCTTAAATGTGGGTGCTAGCTAAAAGGGCTCCAGGCATTTGAGAAAATGTCTCAAACATAGGAGAAGGGCGATGACAAACAAACACACATACACACAAACCTACAAGCAAGCAAAAGAAAGCTACTTGAAAGAAAGAGAAGCTGAGTAGAGGAAAAAAAAAAAACACTTGGAAAAAATAACAAGTGTTTTTTAACAACATATTGCGTCCGTGAAACAAGAACAGATGTTACAAAAAAGGAACATTCATAGGACAGAAAATAGAGCTCTTGGAAATTCTGGACATAATAAAAGAAATGAAAAACTCAGTGAGAATTTACAAAATGTAAATTTGAGGACATTGCTCAGAAATTGGGGGAAACAGATAAAGACTAGAGGATCAGTCCATGGGGTCTGATATCTAAATAATATAAGTTCTGGAAAGAGAGAACAGGAAATGAAAGAGAAGAAATTCCCCCCCCTCCCCGCCCCAAAATCAATTCAAGGAAATGTCCTGGAGTTGAAGAGAATGGCTTTCCAGATTGAAGACCCCATTGCATGCTCCAGTACAGAGGCTCAAAATAGACCCATCTCAAATAACTTTCAGAAAATGGGGGAGAGAAATAAGTACCTAAAAGCTTCCAGAGAGAAAATCACTGTGTTCAAATATACAACTAGAGCGTCAAGAATTAGAATGGCATTGAACTTCTCTAGAGTAACACTATTGTCCAGTCACAATGTTCTATGTAGATGTCTCCAGGGAAGTGAAATGGAGAGACCATCTTATATGTGGGAAAACATGTTGAGGGAAGATTTTAAAAATTGAGAGACTAGTTGCATTTGAATTCATAATCAGTTCACAGAAAATTAACCACATGGAAAAAGCAAGATAATGATTACCTCTAAGGAAAATAAAATAGTGTGCAAGAAAGGAAACATAATTCTATTATATGGTTCACTTATGAAATGCATGCATGATAATGTGCCTGCTGCATACTGATCTACCCAGAGCTAGTGAACCGTCCTGTGGGAAGGGGGCGGTTCAGGAGCATGTGGAGAGCTGTGGAGAGTTGCTGGCTAGGAATGAGCCGAATCCTCATCTTCCACTGTAAAGAGTCAGCTGACAGTGACTGACTAAAAACGAAAATTCAAAGAGTAGCACAGGGGTTGGTAAACTAGGGCCCACTGGCCAGTCATCTATGTTTTTAAATAAAGTTTTATTGGCACACAGCCACACCTATTCCTTTACAAATTGTCTATAGCTGCTTTCATGCTATAATAGTGGAGGTGAGTAACTGCAACAGAGACCATATGGCTCTCAAAGCCTAAAATATTCACCATTTCATCTTTACAGGGAAAGTTTCCTGACCCCTTGAGTAGCAAGTGAACATCTTTAGAGGATTGGAGACAAACACCAAAAAAAAAAAAAAGGTGACTGTGTTTCCTAATAAGCCGTATATAACTATTTGACACTAAACAAGGTAACTGTACTACTTTGATAAAAATAAAAGCTAAATAGAAAAGGAATGTTAATATGAATTATCAGAGGCACCATTTTTTTCCAGAATGATGACAAAATATAGAAAAATTACCTCCATTCTTTGATGTGTCCTTTCTTTTTGGACAACTTATTTGCTTGCAATCCAATTTCCTTCTTTGAGTCAATCAACTTTCTTCTCTTTTGCCTTTTTTATTTTTATTTTTGGTCAAAAAACCAAAGCAAGAAGTTAAGCATAAGGCTTTAAATGACTTCTCTTCTACACTCTGAATGCCTCTGGGGAAGGGAGGTTGCAGATTTAGAGATTCCCAGGCAATCTTTGACTCCAAAGAATTAGCTAAACAGATATGTATATTACTCAGCCAAAGGTGATCTCAAATTTTCTTCAAAGTTCAACTTGTTTATTTTAAAAAGATGCAGCTGAGACTCACATTCCATTCATTGATCACCGCTGGTGACATCCATCCTTCCTAATGTAATCTTGAAATGGGAGAGCATCCATAATTAATCTGGAAGTATGCTGTCTTAGCCATTAAATAGGTTTCCAATTTAGTAGCACTTGGGCTTTGTCCCAGCAACCTGAAAGATCATTTTCTATACACTACTTCAAGATAAACAATAAGAACACTTTCCGGAAGATATGCTTTTCTTGTAAGCGCAATGCCTGATAATATATTAATACTATACTCCAGATGTGATGGCAAATATTTCTGTTCTTGAGCCTGGGATATGAAAAAGAAGGAGACATTCTCACTATTATATTCTCAGGTTAATATGTATGACCTTACTCAGCAGAAATTTAAGTTGCAACGTTGCCAGTTGCTGAAGCTAATAGGCCCAGAGGGACTCCTGAGCTCGGAGAGCGGACACTGAGTCTGCTGGCCAGCTCCCCCAGCTCCTGCGGGAGGATGCTGCCTCTTCCAGCTCTCTCAGTGTGTTGGCGTCCACCCACCCACCCACCTTCTCTGCCTGGCTACGCCACTTCAGTGTATTCAGCAAGTACTTTACTGAGTACCGACTATGGGCTTAGCTTTGTGCTCGAACCCCTGTTAAAATGCCAACCTACCTTCCACTCTCTCCCTGGAAGATGCACCTCTTCCATTTACGAGTTCCAGAGAATCCTTTGTCTTCAGGACCAAGTTACGTTTCAGTGGTGGGAATGTTTGTTCTGTGAGTATTTCAAGAGTGTACGGTGCCCGGTTACCAAGGGAGAGGGGACACCAAGGACACAGGAGGAGCAGGTGGGAAGAAAGGCAGCTTCGGGAGGCTGAAATGGGGCAGGGCAAGGGAGAGGGGAAGCCCAGAGTCCTACAACATGAGCTTGAACATTCTTTTGTTTCTCGAGTTCGTGATTTATACTTTGCATTTCATTTTCTCCTCCCCTAACCAAGTTCAGGACTTCACGGGTCTTAATCCGTATATAATGTTTTGCGACATTCCCCTGGCTGGTCTCATTGCTGTTAGAAGCTCTCTCAGTCTAATTCATCATATACACTTCTAGTGTATGATTTTCTTACAACAGCCTTTGCATATTCCTGGCCGGCTGGCTGAGCTATGGAAAGTGAACTTCCCGAGGGCAGGTTCCAGCCAGCACTGCTGGAGCCATGATACCTGCACAGGGCCTGGCAGCAGGATCCCCTGTGCTTGCTGCCTGGAAGGTAAATGAAACCCTAGAGCTTCCAAGCAGGAAGGGCAAGACCAGCTACTCTGCATTTCCATTTTGCAAACGAAGTAGCCCTGCACTCCTGCGGCAGACACTGAGGTCCAAGTGACTGTCCACGGCCACACGGCTAGTGTGTGAACGGGGCAGGTCTATCGTCCATCTGCTCGCTTCCATGGGGAGTGCCTCACGCCTCCCATGGGTCCTGCTTGATGTTTCCCTGAGGTCCTCAGACACACAGACCTTCCCCCACCTCCAGTCTCATCTGTGTGCTTGTCCACGGCCCCCGGTGCGGTAAGACCTGCTCAGCTTTGCCGTGACCTTCTCAACTGTGTCATCCAGCTCTGTCTCCACGAAGCTGTCCTCTACATTCCTACTCCATCCCTCCTCGAGTGGATACATGTTCTTTTCTTTATCCCTGATTGGGGACTTAGAAAATTAACTAGCCACAGTATAAATTTTTATACATGCATCCCATCTTTCCAGCTCGATGCTAAATCCCATGAGATTGGAGGGGAGGTTTGAGACACACAGACTCGCAGGGCTCAGCAGATCCTTGGATTCCTCCTGTGCCTACGCATTTATTTCACAGCTGATGTCACTGGGGCCCAAAGGAGGGAAATGACTTGCCCATGGTCTTGTTTTAAAAAAAAATTGTACTAAAATGTACATAACACAACATTTACATTTTAACCATTTAAAAATGCAGAGTTCAGTGTCATTAAGGACATTCACAGTGTCGGGCACGGTCACTACTATCCATCTCCAGAACCGCTTCATGGAAACTTTGTCCCCATTAAACGCTGACTCCCCACTTCCCTTCTTCCCAGCCCTAGCAACCACCTCCCACTTTCTGTCTCTATGATTCTGGCTACTGTAAGTACCTCATATAAATGAAATCATACAGTATTTGTCCTTTTCCGACTGGCTTATTTCACTTAACACAATGTCAAGGTTGATCTCTGGTGTATCCATGGATACAGCCATGTCGATACGGCATCTTGCTTATCTATTTATCCATCAGTGGACACGTGGGTTCTTTCTACCTTTTGGCTATTGTGAGTAATGCTGCTATGGACATCGGCGTACAAATAGCCCATGGTCTTTTAATGATTTACTTTTCCCGCCTAGCATAGTGTCCTCCACAGAGTAGAAATTCAGTAAAAAGATACTCGATGATAATTATAACCTTATTGAGAAGAAAAAATTTAAGCCCATGAAACAAGACTATCCATTCTGTAATTTAAACATTGATGCTCTCCAAATGCAATCAATATTTAATCAAAATAAACAACTAGCATGAAAGTATGGATTTTCCTTTTACACGTGTATTTATCTTCCCTTCCGTATCTCTACGTATATTCCAGGGAGGAGGAAATCTGATTCAGAACTTCATTTCTCCTTAAAGCAAGATTTTCCCTGGGAATCTTTAGAACATGGCCACATTATAAACCACAAGGTTTTAAAAACTCTAATGTCAAGGATTTCCTTTGGCAAATCTCATTTATCACCTTTCCTGACGGATTGCAGAAAGAGAACAGCTCAGCAAAAACACCAGGAGCAGCCTTTTCCGTTTCCATGTCTTTACGCCTTTTCTCTGTAGATGTGTCTTTGAAAAGTCTTTTATCCCTGACTGACCCTCTCAAGGTGAGTTCAAGGACAGAGGCCTTTCACTAAGAGCATTAAGCTCAGGGGAAATTCTTCACACCAGCTTACATCGAGCACCAAACCAATTCATTTCGTGGCTATTGTTATTTAGTGTTAGCTCTGTAAAATGCATTTAAATCCTTTTTCTTAGTTAAATGGAAACATGTTCTTCTGCCAAGTTGCTCACAATGATTACTGTGTTTATCAGGAGGTTGTTAAGCAAAAAAACAATTGGGCAAAGACTAATAATCATTTTGTGCATTCCTAGTGCACATTAAACTTTTCAAATCGTGCCTTACATCCAATATTGCTCTTGATCCATGGAACGATTATGTTGGGGAAATAAGGCTGGTGGAATGAGGTGGAAACTGGGGCCTGAGGGAAGCAAAGTGTCAGAAAAAATCGTTGATGGTGTCTGTGAGCCACTGTGGTCCCCAGAGGCACTTCCTGTCCTGTAGGAATCGCTGCCTTCCCAGAGAAATGCCTTCCTTCCCTTCTCAACACAACATACCTTCCCCAGTTCTGTTCCCTTTCCTTTCTCTTTTCAGCTGGCTACTTCTACTCATTCTTTAAAAAATTATTTTTAAAAAGTATTTAATTTTTAATGTTTTAACCAAAGTTAAACAGTTCTTCAAGGACTGTCAGAAATAGTTAGCATCCTCCGTGCTCTGCCCTCCTATCTCCCCTCCCTAGCAGCATTTTCAGCCCGTTAGGCTGATTTAAAACTTTACCTCTGTATCTTCAAATGATGTTGCAGTTTCATGATGTGTCATTTTTCAGCATTATCTATTGACGCACCAATGTGGACAATGAGGATTTAGCTGCTTCTACTCCCCTCCCCACCATTGACAAGCATCATCCTTCTATCCTAAAATAGGTAGGTAATAATTTTGGTTAGATCACTATTTAATTTTTATATGACTAAGACCACATAAATGCCATTTATAGTGGAGTCATACAGCATTTCCTATGATGACTTTTCCTTTCCTGTAGTTTCTGTTTTTCCTAGGGTTTTATTTATTTATTTTAAATTTATTTTATTTTCCTTGGGGGAGCACGTTTATGTGTCTTCCTCCAATCTTTGATCTATGATGAGGAAGAAAGGCAGCCTTTGACCGCTGGGAGCTGACTGTGCACGCAAGGCCAGGCTCCTTCACGGTCATGCTGACACCTTCGTGGGGGAAGTCAAAGGTGAGGTCACTGCATCGTCATGTCTCAGCACGGACAAGAGACAATTGTTCAGAACACAAAAATGACCAAACGTACTCCTTCCCAGCCTAATACACGTGGCTTCTACTTTTTTTTACCAACTACAGCTTGGATCCTGCTTTCTTCTTACTGCTTTCTAGATAAAACATGTCAAGATAGCCAATCACAGATTGCCCCTGTTTCCTGACAGCATCCAGTCCAGACCAAACCTCTGCTTCTTTCAAGTCTCTCCGAAAACACCCAGCACAAACCCAATAGGACTTCCTAGCACCCTCTTTTTAGCAAGTTCTTTCTGGTGCCTGCTTACTGGGATGCCCCACGGTTCTCCGTGGTGTGCAGTCTTCCTTGCTGCAATGGGTGAGTAACCCCAGTTCGTTCTACTACAGATGGGTTCCTAGTGGCTATTGCTGTATCTATGAAGTGGAGGCTCCATCACTATTCATCTGAGAGCCCTACTGCCTTGCACAGGAACCTTCACCTCACTAATTTCACGTGCTTATTTGGGCCCCTTTGTGCCTATAGCTGTCTGAAGTACCACACTGCCCATGCGGAACTGAGCTCCAATATTTTGTCGAGGCTCTTCCTCTCTATGTGTTTTCCCCTCTCTTCTTCCCTCCCTCCCTTTTTCCTTCCTTCTTCCTTCCTCTCTTTCTTTGTTGTTGTCCTTTTCCTCTCCTAGGAAGGAGATTACCAGTGACTTTTTGTTTATCTGATCATATTTTCATGGCTCTTTGGTGAAACTGTTTTCTAGCCCACTAGTATCTGTTCCTATGGACTGTCTGTTGCCTAGTGTCCTGCGTGTCATTTATCTCTAAAAGAAAAAGGAGGTAATGGGAATACGACAGGTAAGTCCGTTCTTGAGCCAGCTCAGGGGCCCGGGAGTTCAGAAGGTCTCCTACAACCAACATTCTTTGAATAAATTTTGACTCAAACCCTTATAAGAACTTTCTCATCAGTCTTGTCTTTCTGTTCCTGAGAGCTGCTTTACTTAGATTAGTTCTTGGAATCAGAAGGTATTGTCTGACCTCTGATTGGGCTTTGGCCGAGTTCTGAAGACTGCAGGCTGCATAAGCACCGTCCTTTGGGAGTACTGATTGCAGAGCTTGTGGTGTCTGATTGATCTCAAACTACTGCTTTCCTGTGGGACAAACACCTGCTTTCTCACATCACCTTAAATTACATGCTTATTTCTCTAACTAGCGCATTTCACCAGGGATAATTTTGATGTGCAGTGGCTATTCTGGGGAACTGTTTGACATGAACAAGACTGTTCATTTGAGAGGTGCCTTAGAACAAAAAGGGACAAAACCCTCATCTTGAGATCTAAAAAAGAGAAAGCATTTAGTATATTGCAGACTCCCACTGCTGCATTTCTGTACTTTGAAAATTAATAAATGCTGGCTTTTAAACATGTTGCTTGATACAAAATTTTAAGGTCCAAATGATTGTGTACACCAGCTGTAATGACTGTCTTTTGTGTGTCTGTATGTCACAATGGGTTTTCCTGAATCTAAACTTGGAGCAGCTCTTCTCCCAGAGGGAAAATACCTGCTTTTTACTGTGATCATTTTGTCAAGTGTCTGGAGCTGGCTCCTTCTCACTTCTTTTCTCTATTCTTCTCCCCTTCTTTTCTCCTTTCTTAAAAAACTTTAAAGATTAATTGATTAAAAAATCATACTATCACTATGAGTGCACTTTAGGAACATGCATTCCATATCAGCAGTCAAGAATATCTAAAAGACAGAAAAAATATTAAGCTGTGTTTCTTTTGTAGACACTGAAGATTGTGTTTGCAAAATAGCCTATGTTGCTGTGGTTACAAGAAGAAAACCTTAGTTCAAGGTAAAAGAAGAACATTGAGCATGACTTAGGGTCTTTAAAATTTAGTTTACCATATAAAAATAATGTCAGAAAAATACTTTGGCTGGTATAAGACCCTAGTTAAATTTGTTATGATTCAAAGTTCCTAAATTTCCTATGTTGTTTTTATAAGTTAAACAGATCACCACTGTTTTTATAACTTGTTTAAAATGTATACACATACTCACACATATACATATAAGTATATTCAACTAGATAAAAGGGTTAATGGATTTTTAAAAGGATTTAGTTTTGTGAAATTTTTACAGGTTGTATGTCAGAAGGATTCATTATGTTAGCAAAAACTGTAATTTCTCAATCCTTAACTAACTTTAAGACCATAGACAAATGGTGAAGTTAATTAATTATTTTGATACTAGACAATTTACAAGAATGAAACAGATACAAAATAAGCAATGGTTACTAAACATAATTTAACCTTCCCTTATTTCTTAGAATGCAATAGATTAACAAAATATGTAAATACCTTTGGATAATACATATTACTTTTGCTACATTAAATATGTTAAAATGATATTAAATTAGTATTCATAAAGAGAAGAAATTGTTTAACAGTTCTTTGTTTTCTGTCTTCTACTGTTCTCTTATGTCTGGGGAAAAGAAGGTAGTTACTTTGATTAAATATGATAATGTACAAAGTTGATTATACTAGCTACAATAATTACAAGGAACTATGAATACACACACACACACACACACAATAAAATGGATTTTATTTTTGGTTTGTTTATTTTAAAAGTTGCTATAGTTAATCAAGATGATAAAGTTCATATGATATATACAGTTTTACTTAATATATGGATAAATTATGTTTTGAAGGTATAGTTAAAAGCTTTAAATTCTCAACATGTATATTTATTTCCATGTGTGTCTAACTACATACATATAAATAAATATTAAAAATTCATATATGGAAAATTGTTGCATGGATAATGTACAAAACGGGTAAAATTAAAATTTGGGTCTTTTATCTGTAAAATGATTAAATTATTCTGTGTCTCCAAAAAGCAGAAGTTCCTCTTTGTTACCATTATAGTCTGCTAAAGCTTTTATTGATATACTGTTAAATTATTTTCAAAGAGGGTCTTGAATTTTGAAATAAATTAATATATTTTTAATGGCTTATAATAACCATTGCTTTTTATAGTATTGTTTTTGCAGTTTTGTGTTCTATTGCCTGTACACATTGTCTTTAGATAACTATGACTTCTATCTTGTCTCCTCTAATAGCTATTCTTGATTTTGCCTTTCTGAAATTCAGCTCCCAAATTTAGAATAATAAAGCTGTTAAGAAGTCTTTTACGCTTTTATGCCTAAACTGTCTTTAAGTAACACAAAGGTTTGCTCCTTCACTCTAAAAAGGGAAGGATAATAGGTTTGTAGAGAACTCTCCAATTTTTAATTAATTCAAAATTGTTACAAGAGCTTTTTTGTTTTCCAAAACTGGTAACCAGAACGTGAGTTCATTTCCTAGGTTAATTGTACATACAGTAATAATGCTTAATTATTATTTTGAGGTTAATTATACATAAGCTTAGTAATGTTTAATTACATAGATGCTTAGAGAAAATATTCTGAATGAATGAATAACACAATAACATTTTTGGCTTAAAAGCTATTTTACGCCTTTTTGCAGAGATGGGTAGCAGTGTGCCTTGTGAGAAGGGAGAGATTGGACTGTGGGCCACAGACGAGCAGCCTGTCCAGGGTGCTCTGCGCTGAGTGAGGCTCGGCACAGACGTAGGACAGTAGGAGTCACCTTCTGCTTTCCCCTCCCATCTGTGAACCCACAGGGCTTAGATCCTACACCTGACACTGGAAAGCACCAGGCATGTCCACATAACCTTCCATCCTGTTCGAGCCACGGTTTCTCCTCTGTTACCAATATCTAGGCTTTCTCTAGGCCTTCGCAGAATGTTTCAGGCATTAGAGGTTGAAGATGTTGGATGGACATCCTCAGCCATCTCGCCAGTAATACTTTGTACTTTTGGATGAACCGCTGTACTTTAATTTGGGGGAATTGTATCCTAAAGGTTACCAGAACATTTCTGAGATTGGCTACAGGCCAGTTCCCAACGGATTTCCTTGTTTATCCTCAATTTGTTGAGTAGCTTTGACCACTTATTGTGTCCAATTCTTCACATCTATTACCAGTAATTTGAAAACAAGCCCCTGAAACTCAGAGATACAGCCATACATCAGAAGTTATCTTACTAGTCAGGCCATTATTAGCACATCAAACTAAGTTCTAACTTTAATGCTGTAATTTTTTTTGTTGCTGTTTTATGCTGCCTTCGAAGTCACAGAGAAAAATACCATGTTAAAGATAGGCTTGCTTTCTGAGTGTGTACGTATATGCACATATGTGCGTGTATTGACATAGTGGTGAGGAGTTATAAAGAAAAAAAAAAGTATTAGAACAATTAATTCAAGTTCAGGTAGCAGACTTTGGTCATTTGTTAAAAAATAATTTTTGCCAATCATAATGGCTATACAACTGTGCTCCCTCAAAACATCTCTACTCATATCAAAATTTAACATTGGGAAAAATTTTACTCATATACAGATTTAAAAAGAAAAATTTGCCAGTGTAGATGGCTTGGGCAATGGTAGCCATCTGCTGCTTTTCATCTGTTGCATGGTTTAGATCAGCTAAGGAGGGAACTCTAGTGTAGTGTAGATGAAATCACTGAGTCTAGATGCTGGGGAGAAGGGGGAGGGATGGGAAGCAGTAGATTGTGTTCCTGGTCCCTCATTTAAGTGCTTGGCCTGCAGGTTGAGGTGGGGGTGTCTACAGCATCCTCTGCCCTAGCAGGGCTCACCCTCAGCAGGGGCAAATCTCTGCAGTCTCCCCAGCGAAGAGCCCCCAAAAGGCAAGTAATACCAGTGACTAAGCAGAGCTTGGTAACTACCATCTTCACCCTTCTCTAGGCTTAAGGCGCTACACTTTCTTTTTCTCTTTGGAACCAGTTTTTTTTTTTTTTTTTGGTCACCTAAGCTGTGTTAATGGCTTCAACATGCTACACACTGTCTAGCATCCACACTCACTGCTGCAAACATTTTTAATCAGAGGCATGAGTTTTCATCAGTTAAAACCCATCAGTTTTACCTCACCTTGGACTTCCAATGGGAGGTAGAACATGTAGAAATTGGTATTTTCTACATTGTGCACATAATTTATCTGAATATCTAAACTGATTTAAAAACAAAACACTCTAGCAGTTTTATCCTGACCCCCAGCATTCAGCAAACTTCGTTTTACCCTAATGGCCTAACTGGGTACTCTTCCCCTTGTCCTTGGGCAAGAAGAGAGAAAAATCTTCCGTCTCAGCTCTCTTATATATAGAATTTAGAAATCTTCCTTTTGTGAAAACCTGTCTTTTGCAACAAAAATGACTTTGCTTCTGGGGTTTTCTGGTTCTAGCTAGTGCAGATCTGGGATATATTTTTCTTTTCTTTGAGGGCTCCAATATGAAGTGTTAGTGTTACTGCTGTGTGTTTGCTTCAACACCCAGGCGCCACTCCATGGAAACCAGGAGAATGAAATGAAATTAACCGCTGCTTTCTCTGAAGGCCATTTTTTTTGGTGCCCTTCACCTGGCCATTAGGATTTTCTACCTAAATTCGAAAGTTATTTACATACTTCTTTTAAAAAATATTTTTAAAATTGACAAGTAAAAATTGTCTATATTTATGGTATACAACATGATGTTTTGGAATATGTATACATATTGGAATGGCTAAATCAAATACTTTAACATCTTCATTACCTCACATACTTATCATTTACATACTTCTTGTATTACTGTGAACTCCCCTATTCTAGTTTAGCATTGGCTTGGATTAAGTGCAGCCTCTAGATATCTAGCTACAGCTTCTCGCACATCGTGGAGATCTCTGAATATTAGATAGTCTCAAATCCTCATCTCTTAGCCGCACCACCTGAATACTTAGGTCCCAGGATCTACATTCATAGGAATATACAGTCTGACTTGTGCTGGCCAATTTTATGAAAAGAAGCTTAAAAAGGCACTGAGGGCACACCCAAGGCACCCTTTCACAAAAGCCATTTGAAGTAATAATTCTCCTTTGTGCAGCCACAAAAATAATATCCTCATGGGAATAAACCCGAGAAAGCTGCAGGAAAAGGTTCTCTGAACTTCAGCGATTGATGGTCCCCAGGGACGGGAAAGCGCCCCACGATGACACATTTGTCACCTGTATTTAGAGGCAGGATAGCGCTCGGGAAGGGCTTTGCAAAGAAGTGAGCTCGAATACCAGGCTGAGTGATGAATTTGACACAAAAGACTGAAATGGGAGACGTAATTACAATAGGAAATGAACACCTGCCTTCATGAATGTGCAGGGGAAATTTAGTGTCGTGGGTGCCATCCACACGCAAGGTGGAAGGGGAAGGACTGGTGCCCACGCCAGTGGGAGGCATTATTTAACATCTGATCACTATTTATCCTTAAGCGACAGCAGCATAAAGAAAGTGAAGGTAAATTCTCATCTTTGGAAATCGGATTTAAGTTTTATATCCCTGACCTTCACAGTGGGAATCAAAATAAAGGGAGCTTTTAAAATAATAAAAAATGTTTTGCAGATTTATTTTCTTTCTTGAAAGCATTATAGAGAAATATTTTAGGATTAGGATTTGCGCTGGAATAGAGCAGTTAATCAGCTTGGTTTTCTGTATGGCTGACTTTCTTCTCTACCACATGATAGAAGGTTGGGTTCAGATCTCTAAAAGTGATGGTAAAAAATGTTATGCACAGTGATTTTTTTTAAAAAAAACAAGAAACATTTTATCTCAGTTAAATTTTTTTGCTTTTTCCTCTACTTTTTATTTTAAGTCTCATATTTTATCTCCTTAAATATTATACTAAAACTAGATATATCAAAATACTATATATTCAGTTATGTTGCTATTTTAAAAAAATCTAGTATGCAGTGAATACTTAAATATGACATGCCTATTACATTGATGGAGAAAAGAAATCCATTTATATTCTGCATATAACACTGAAAATAGATTCAGATTTTAACATGTGTTACAATTTTCATTAGTCACCTGAATTTCATTATTAAAGAAGCTATTTTTAAAAATAATGCAGTTTGCCATCAAAGTAAGACATGTCTTTAAAAAAAATAACTTATGCTTTAAAATGTTTATATGAATGTGGGTTCATCATTCGCAGACATTTCCACTGATGACATTGTGGGTATGTGCAGAGGGACCGTCTGCTCCCCACACTTGCCTCCCCCAGTGACATTTGTCTCTGATGTTCCCCATCCTGTATAGAGGTGAGAGACCAAGCTGGGAGGTCCAGCCAGCCAACATGAAGAGCACCTGCCTGTGGAAGGTGAGCCATGGGCCGAGTGCGGCCGTCAGAATGACTGGCTATTTCAATGCTACTTGTGTTTGCTGAGAGCAATTCTGTTCCCTTGACTCTCCCATGGGTTGTGTGTGTGTGTGTTTTCATTTAATTCATCATTTTGCTTCTTGGACACAGGAAAACAGAAATTGGTGGAAGCGAGGAGAATCTAAGATGCCTGGAGACTTTATGAGTTAGGGTGAATCGGAGTAGGAGTGAAAACAACCATAAATTGGTACTTTTTGGCTGTACTCTAGTTAAGGACTGCTTCAAATCTTTCTCCTAATTCATCATAGGGGTAGGAATCTATTTTAAAAATTCTCACCAGGACTGCATCTGTGTACATGTCATAGTGACATGTAGTCTTGTCATTCAGGTCACATCTCACGCGGAGGACAAACTCGTGCTGCACTTGAAAGCACAATTTTGGGTCAGCATCTGTCTCCCTTCTTCCCACTCTTCAGTTCCCTCAAATTTGTTTTCACATCATCATCTCTTCTCTAAATCCTCCCATGATGGCTCTTTAAGTGTAGCTCTGGGGGGCTCTCTGACCTTCTAGGGAATGGGGGACAACTGTCATTTTTTGAAAGTGCTGAGCTGATAGGGCCCTATTAAGGTGCCAGGTGTGGAAAACCTGTAGCTCTGGATGATCAGGATACCCAAAGGGAGACAGAGCAGCTAGAGAGGGATCCCACCACACTGAGTTCAGTTCTTCTCTCTTGTGTATTTAAAACTCAATATACAAAGTGGGTTTCTCTTTCTTCTTCTTCTTTTTTTTTTTTGGCAGAAGATATTTTAATCTGTCCTTATTAAAAAGTCAAAATAAAATACACAGGAAGTTTCAAAACAGGTCCCCATGCCAACCTCAAGCATATCATGACTGTACAAGGAATATTTGCTAAATTTAATTGAATTGTGGCTTATGAGTCACATCTCTGTTCCATAAAAGTCTTGGTGGAAAGGTTTTGCAGATACCTCAAATGAACTGGCTATGCTGGACTCTTTTGGAAGGGAAGCAGGGGAAATGAGTGCAATAATTTTCAAAAAACAGATAAGACTTATTAGATAATACATAATCTGAATAGACCCATAGAATATGCAAAATCAAATTAATTATTAGTGTGATTTCTCCTCTATAATTTAATTTAATAGTCTTGCATTATCTTAGATGTTATGGTTTGAATATATCTCCCAAATTTCACGTGTTGCAAATTTAATCCCCAAATTCATATGTTGATGGTATTTGAACATGGGGAATTGGGGAAGTAATTAGAAGTAGATAAGGTCATTAAGGTGAGGCCCCTATGCTGGGACTGGTGGCTTTATAAAAAGAGGAAGAAAGACCTGAGCTGACTTGCATGCTCTTGCTTTCTCACCATGTGATGCCTCCTGCCACATTATGACACAGCAAGAAAGCCCACATGACCTTGGACTTCCCAGCCTCCAGAACCATGAACTAAATAAACTTCTTTTCTTTATAAATTGCCCAGTCTCAGGTGTTCTGTTACAGTAACAGAAAACGGACAAAACCAGAAGATATATGCATATTTGTTAAAAACAGTTGCTTTGGGATCAAGATAATTATGAACATGTCCCAGGAAGAGGAGAGCCAACAGAGCACATGGCATGAAATGAAAACAATCACTTAACTGGTGGCATCTCCCTGGCCTTTGATGCTACCTTGTTAAAGAGCTGAGAGATACGTACAATTATGAGTGAAGTTCAACAATTGTTTTTCTCTATTGACTTTCACCTTTTTTCTATAATGGCTGTTTAAACTTAGTTTATTGATTTTATTTTTTTCCCTAAGAAAAATAAGGCTGTAATATTGTTTAGCAGTGAAAAGAAACGAGCTATCAAGCCATGGAAAGACATGGAGGAAACTTAGACGCATATTACTAAGTGAAAGAAGCCAATCTGAAAAGGCTACATATTGTATGATTCCAACTATAGGACATTCTGGAAAAGGCAAAACTAAGGAGACAGTAAAAAGATTAATGGTTGCCAGGGGCTGGGGGTGGGGGCTGAATAGGCAGAGCACAGAGGACTTTTAGGGCAGTGAATCTACTCCCTATGATACCATAATGGTGAGTACATGTCATTATGCATTTGTCCAAACCCATTGAACAAACAACGCTGAGATTATACCAAATGTACTGTGTACAGCAAGTATGTAACACCAAAATAACTACAATGTTGCAAGATGTTAATAACAGGGGAATCTATGTATGCATGTGGGGATGGGAAAGGGGATATATGAGAACTCCCTGTACTTTCTGCTCAATTTTTCTGTAAACCTAAAACTGCTCTAAAATTTAAACTTAATTAAAAAATTTAAAAAGGCTGTAAAGTTAAATCTTCAAACTATTAAGCCACCCGATGGTAAGTTATTTGCAAGGCTAGGTCACTTTATTTTAAATTAATCACATGACTCCATTTGTATGATATATTGCCATTAATTTGATGTTAATTTTAATTAAATAACCTTAATATTTAAAAAAGAATGAAAAGATTTTACATGTTTTACGGTTTGATTTATATGACTAATAGTAAGAAAAATCTATTAAAACGTACAGTGTTTTAAAAAATAGTAATTAGGCCTGCAGGAATTAATTGATGCATATGATTTGTGTTGCTCCTGTCCTTAGTGTTTGACTTTTCTTTTCTTTGTACTTTTTATTGCACTTCCCATGTTAACTAGGATTTTAAAGCCAGCTCTCTCTGCGTGTAGGGAGCCCAGGCTGCTGCTCTGCAGGGTTTCAGATGGCCAGGAGACCTTGTGGGTTCAAAGCTGGTGTGAACATTACAATCAACAAGGGCGATGGAAGAAAAGGAGAGAGAAGAACCTCATCAGAGACTGACATGGTTCCCTTTTTGAAATATCAAATAAATATACAGTTGACCCTTGAGCAACACAGTTTTAAACTGTGAAGGTCCACTTATATGTGGATTTTCTTCTGCCTCTGCCACCCTGAGATGACAGCAAGGCCGATTCCTCCTCCTCTTCCTCCTCTTCCTCTTCTTCCTCAGCCTACTCAATGTAAGATGATGACAAAGATGAAGACCTTTATGATGATCCATTTCCACTTAATGAATAGTAAATATATTTTCTCTTCCTTATGATTTTCTTAATAACATTTTCCTTTCTCTAGCTAAATTCATTGTAAGAATGCAGTATATAGTTCATGGAACATACAACATGTGTGTTAATCCACTGTTTACGTTATTGGTAAGGCTTCCAGTCAGCAGCAGGGTATTAGTAGTAAACTTTTTGAAGAGTCAAAGTTATACGTGGATTTTCAACTGATCAGGGAGTCAGTGCCCCTAACCTCTGTGTTGTTCGAGGGTCAACTGTACAGGGTCTATTTCCCAGGGTCTTTTCTCTTTTGTAAAACAAACACAGGCAATAAACTAACCAACAAGCACAGAAAGACCCACCCTTGAATCCTGCTTCTACCACTTGTCAGCTATGACTTGGCACATGTCACTTAAAGTTCTGAGAGCCTCGTTCCTCACACAGCAAGTGGAGATTCAAGTAGGTGCTTGCTTGCAAGGTTAGGATCAGCGAGAAGGCAGTGCCAGGAAAGTGCTTCACACTTCGAAGGCATTTGACGTACATTGTCCTCCATTATATCTGTCTAGTTACCGTAGGCAAGACTGAAGGACAGTCTGCTAAATAAAGTGGACACTAGTGACAAAGGAAAATAGAATAAGGCTTACTTCTGACCTCTGACTTTGCTTTGTCCCCTGAGTTTGTATTTTGAATGCTAATTCCTCATAGACAATAAATGTGAAACAGTAGTTTGAAAATGAATTTACCTGGGAGTAGTGTGAATTATGAATTAAAAATGATTAAAACTTTCTTTTAGAAGACTAGCTTCCTTAGGTAAATACACATGATTGTTTTTAATAGCTACATTTAAAGCAGAAAAAAGAAATCTTACATAGACCATGGGGTCTATCTTAATTCCAGAGCATGGAGGTGTCCCATTCAAAATCTAGCCATGCTTTCTTCCAGAAAACGTAATAGTCACATGGAATATCTGTTCTAAACATTTAATGCTTTTTTATAGAAGGATTATTCACATTCTATAGATTTCTAAGAGATGAATAACTCTTCCAAGCAAGCATTTATTTTTCTATGGCTGCTCTATTCTTTCTTCACACTGCTGTGGAACAGTCTGTGGGGGGGCCGGTCTCCCCAAGCACGGCCATAATGTCACTGGAGGGACATGTAAAATACTAGCTTATTGGGCTACATTTGCTTCTTCTTTCTACCCTTTCATTGTGTTTTTATCCTTTAGAGTATTCAAAAGAAGGGTGACCTGATTTCTCTTCACTCCAATTTGTTAACCTTCAAGCTCTCCAATGTTTAAATTCTAGGCCATTGGCAAGATTATGTAAAGGGTCTTTATAACTCAGATTCCTTTCCCCAAACACTGTAAGTTCTCCTTCCCTGGACTCTAAGATGCAACGGTGTTGAGTGGCAGCAAGTCTTTGGGTTATAGGAGGCAGCATGAGATGTCACATCACAAACCAGAAGTGGAAGATCAGATTCTACCTGGGTAACCTTAGTTGGACTTATTACTCTGTTATGTTGGGCAATAACAATTCTTCTCTAATCTCCATGGGTATCATGTGTGGTAATAGCTATGGATGAGCTGTTCATACTGCAAAGTAATATACAAATATAATGTATCATCATATTTATGGGATGGAGGTTAAAAATAATAAGTCAATTCTCATTCTTTGCAGTAGGTACCTTTCATGTAGTTGCTGAGAACACTCAATTAGTGAATACTGAACCATTGCTTCTAAAGACAATACAGGGTTAGGTTCCTACAAGTCTCTGGCCATAACATTTCATGAACCAATTAATGCTTTATCTTGTTTTATGTGTGTTTCTGTGTAAAGAAATCTTATTTAATATATATTATTGATTCATTAACGTTGAATTCTTGGCTAACAGTACAATAACTCATCCCGAACAAAATTTATCTATTAATAACATGTATTTTCTTTATAAGGCACATCACAGTCTTCTTGTACTTAGGAGCAATAGACACCATTTCAGCAATCCACTTAGAGGCCATTTCGAACAGTGAAATCACCAATAAAAAGCACAAGAATGCAAAAAACATGACACTAAATAGACTGCAAAGGTAATACTTATCTATGGTATAAGACCTGAAACAAGAAGACAGAGTGTCACCTTATTTGATCTCAGAACATATACACTGGTGACAAAGTTTTTGCTGTACCGAACATGTCTGCGAATGACCACAAAAGCATGATGAGTACTTTAATACTTTTGGGGTTATAGATAAATTTTAACAAGTAGGTGAATTTGCTACCACGAAATCTATAATAATGATAATTGACTGTATGTACACAAGAAATTTAAAAAATTTCCATGCCTTCTGGAATGTTTCTGAATATCATAATAAGAGGAATTTTGCCTTTCAAAATATTTGTTTATTTCTAAACAATTGGGTGTGCAAATGTATGCTGTGTGTCAATGACAGGTGAGCTGAAGATTTGGGACAGAAATAGGTTCCCTGCTTTTGACAATCTGGTTTAACCAGATACAAAAAAAAGTCATTAAAATAGAACTTCCCGTTCTCTCACTGCATTTTAATAATAAGTAGGTTTTTTGGTTTGCTTTTGTTAATTAAAAATAATTTAATTTTGGAAAGTAAGACGGAAAGATGATGGTACCAATTTGTTGTCAATCAAACGTTTTTTTAAGTTTTTCATTGTTTATTTGAGCCTTCTTTTTATGAGTGACCTGGTATCGGGGCTAGAAGTTCCTTTATTTGTGTAAGTTAAAAGTCAAAGATTAGATGGAATTGTACTGTCTAAGACAAACTGAACACTTACTATGTGCCAGGCACTGTGATAAGCGCTTTATGTTCATAATACCATTTTTTCATCTTTCTAACAAAGCTTATGATATTGGCACTACTATTATTCACAGTTTATGGTTAAGAAAACTGAAGCCCAGATACATAAGAAACCTGTTCCAACTCCTGTAGCAGGTTGGACAGCTGGAATTGCAGGCATTCTGACATGACAGTCTGGACAGAGCCTAACCCTAAATATACATACTATCCTCTTCCAGCCTAAGCTTTATGGAAAGATTTGTTTTTATAGCTGCTTTATCTAGATGTTGAGAATGTGTTTTTAGATCATGATGCTGTAATTATTACTTGTTAAAGACACATTTGGATGACAAGACTAATAATGACATTGACAGCGTGTTACATTGAAAACGTTCAACTTCCAGCTATGTGACCTGGGCCCAGTCATTTAACCTGCGTGGGCCTCATTTTCCTCAGCTGCAACATGAGACGGTTTCAATAAATTATTTCTTAGCACCTCCTAGGATTCTATAAAGGTAATAATAATAAAAAAACCCGATAAATTTCTAAGAATGAAAGTGAATGCAATTAAAAGAGAACGAGAAGCCAACCTTGAACTATAACTCACGGGGTGAATTCTTTTTGAATAGATTTCCTTCAGCCTTGAGAAGATTTTGGACATTAAGACCGTATTTTCTTTAGGATATGAAACATTAGACATAATTTCTTCTCTTCAGTTTTGATGTTATGTCTTGCCTATCACTTTAATAAGCTTTCTCATCAGTGTTTTCCTACTGCTTTTGTCCTTACAGTAAAAGGCAATTGACTAGAAATTTCAATTAACTGTTTGCCATTTGTTCGTTTATCAGTTTTGCCGCATTCTGCTCTCAGCAGGTGGAGATAAATCACAGAACAAGACGTTGCCATCAGGGATGCTCCTTCAAAGTGGTAGCGGGCACTTTCATCTCCCACATTTTCTGTTTTTAGAAATGTATTATATTAATCATTCTCTTGGATGATGATGCTAAAAGAACTACAGAATTCTAAGCTGTAAATAAATATTTAATGCTGGTACAATTCCTAATCTCCACGGCTGGGGCAGAGCCGGTGGCTTAATCCTGGCAGGTACTTTCCTCCTCTGTTACTCACCACCAGGGTCTGGGGCACGAGGCCCTCGGAGGCACTTACTAAATTTCATCCCACGAATAAATGACTCCATAGAATAGTGTGGACTAGATCTTCTTTTAGCTTTGTAACTTTTTCTAATTGAAATTTTATTGAGGCGATTACACACACAATTGTAAGACATCATACAGAGGGACCCTGGGCATGTTTTGCCCAATTTCCCTCAGTGGAAACATCTTGCGAATCTACAGGACAGTATCACAATCAGGATGTTGACACTGATACAATCTACCGATCTGATTCATATTTTGTACTCGTTTGTGTGCAGTTTTACCGCCTGTGTACGTCTGCGCGTCCACAGCAGTCAGGATGGGGCAGGAGTCCCCCGTATGGCCCTTCTGTGACCACGCTGCTCTCCCTCCCCTCCCTCCTGCCCCGGCACTAACCCTGGGCAATAGTTTGTCCTCCATTTCTAAAGTTTTGTCATTTCAAAAATGTTATTAATATATAAATGGAATCATTAGGTATGTAAACTTTTGGGATTGGCTTTTTTTTTTTCCTTCAGCACAATTCTCTAGAGATTCCTCCAAGTTGTTTTGTGTTTCAATAGTTTGTTCCTTTTTCTTACTGAGTAGTATTCCAGTCTATAGACGTACCACCCGTATGACTTTATAATGAAGCTGTATTCTGACATTTTTCTCTTTTGCCTTTCCTTGTAATGAGCCATGTCCTGGTCAACCTGAGACATCCATCTGCCTGGGGAGGGGAGCGGGGAGGAAGATGGGAGGTGGGAGGACTTGTTACAGGCGGTGTCGTTTCTGCCATTGATGGAATGGTCTTGAGTGTGTCCAAAATGGAAGTCTTCATTTTTATCCCCCCAGTCCCTAAACTACTTTTCTCCCAGTGACCCTCATCATGGCAAACGGCCTCACCATTTAGCCAGCTATTCAGGCCAACACCTTGGGAAATCATCTTCGACACGTCTTTCTTTCACCCACTACATCCAGTCAGTCACCAAATACTGTGGGCTCTGACTTCAGTGTATTTCTAGTCCAGACACTTCTCCATCACCGTCACTGCTGTTGCTTTGGTGCAAGCACCCCTGTCTCTCATCTGGACTCTACAATGGTATTTTCACTGGTCTCCTGTGGCCATCCTGGCACTCTATCCACCCACCCTTTTTGCAGTTAATACAGCATCCGGCAGCTGGAATGACCTTTCTATTAATAATATATAAATCGGATTGTGTCACTTACACGCTCAAAGCCTCCTGCAGTTTCCCATCTCATTTGGGACAACATGCAGTCTCTCCACGATGGCCCGCAGCTGTATGGTCTGGCTGCCAGCTAATCCCCTGAATTTGTCTGTTTCCTGCCACCCTGTCCCTTGACCGCTCTTCCAGCCACACTGGTTTTCTTGCTGCCCTTGAACAAGCCAAGCGTGTCTCTGCCTCACAGCCTTTGTATTGCCGTTCACTCCTTCAAGGCTTTTCCAAAAGATGCCCACGTAGCTCCCCTTCTCACTTCACTTAGGCCACTGCTTAAATGTTCCCTCCTCAAACAGGATGTCCCTGGTCATCTTGACACTCTCTGTCCCCTAATCCTCCTTTATTTTTCTTTGTAGCACTTACTGCTAGCTAACATTTATATTATACAATTCTTTTCTCATTCTTTGTCTGTACCCATTAGAATATATGCTTCATAAGGGGAAGGGAGTTTTCTTTTATTCATTGCTCTATCCCTATCATCTGGTACATATAAGCACTTAATGTACTTTTGAATGAACAAATGATTTCCCCAAAGTCCTTTACTCACACCGTCTAATACATCAAGGACTCAGCTTGGAAGACCCAGGCCACAGAGTTCTCTTGTGACACAGAGATGGCGTCTACCCTTCTAAGCATGGTAGATTGCATTAGTGGACCCCAGGTCTTTACCCCCTCCTGTATCTGTGTCCTTTGCCATGTGACTTTGCTGTTTTTCCCATGGATGTGGACGTGCTTCCCACACACTTTGCCTTCTCCTCGACCCTGGATTTGGCCACATGACTTACTTTAGACAATCAGATACCGGTGGACGCAAGACCAGAGGCTTGAAAAGTGCTTGTGTAGGGGCTTGTGCTCTGTGTCTCTGCCCACATTGTCACAACAGGAACATGCCCACGCTAACTCTCTGGTCTCAGGAGGAAGGTGAAAGGTATACAATAGAACTATTCAAAGATTAGCTGATTTGCAGATCAGTAAGAAAAATATGATTATTATTTTAAGCTATTGAGTTTTGGAATTTTGTTAGATGGCACTTTTTTTTTTTTTTTTTGGCCAGGAGCCAATATAGGAAGTAAAAACAAAGATTTTTTTTTTCTTAAAGTTTAAAAAGACTATGAGAAAAAGAAGGGACACAGCAGCAGAGAGGAGAGCCCAGCTCTGGACCAGGGAGCAGGAAGTGTGTTTACAGAGGATTAGGCTGAGGGCTCTTGCTGTGTAGGGGTCTTGCACCATCCTGAGGCAGCCCAGCCTCGCGGAGAGAGGGGAGGTGGTGAGCAGACAGGATCTCTGGCCCTCAGGAGACTCTCACCTTCGTGTGGCCTGAATCTTGACATGAAAGCCGGTGACTCTGCCGTGGCGGCTGCCTTGGGAGTGCTGACACCTGCCACAAGGAGGAGGGAGCATGTGACAGAGACTCAGAGTCTCTCTCAAGTGGGAGCTGAGGGACGGCGAGTAAGCAAGGGGAGTGATGGCAATTCTCCCTGGGAGCACTGCCTGGGTCAAAGAGAGGGACTCTAAGTGCATCAACCACAGACTTAACCTCCAAGGCCAGAAGGATGTCTGGGGACACAGGACACTGAGCTGGAGGTGAGCAGGTGCTGACTGTGCTAACTCAAGGACCAGCATGAATCCGGGTCCCTCCCACCCACCCGTGACACCATCAGATCGCTTAAGCTATGGCATGTCACTGCTCATTCCTTCTGTATTCTATACTGCTGGTCACCAGCTTATAGAAAGAAGCAGGAGGTGGGCAAGGCTATTTGAGAGACTGAATGTTTTTTTCCAAGAGGGACAGAGGACAACTGGAAGGGAATCTGTAAAGACTCAGCTTTAACCCAGACTGAACATTTGGCTTCTTTGCCTTTGCTACCCAGAAGGAACACGAGATCATCACAGACAAATAGAGACGCTGCATCTTCTCTGCGTAGCCAAGTTGTTTTGTGCATTACAACGTGCACCTCTGTGATAACCATAGCAACCTCCTATGTGGTCTCCCTCCCTGTTACGCATTTTCCGCTCTGCAGATGGTGTTATCCAGCAGAAGTGTCAATCTGATCAGGTTATTCTCCTGATAAGAAAAATCCTTCCTTGACTCCCTTTCACATCCAGGATAACATTAAAACCTTAATGTGGCTTATAAATAAATGTGTAATATGGCAGGTGCTGTAGGTGCCCTGCATTCCCCTCTGTCTGGCCCCAGAGATCACGGACTGGGATTCCCTGTCCTCTGTACTTCCTCTGACCTCGGGAGTGCAGAGTACGAATGAGGGCAAGTCAGAAGTGCTGGGGAATTAGTTCTGCTAGAAGCAGCCCTCACCAGTGTGGGACGGGGACGAGGAAGAGGAATGCCCTGGCTTCCTCATGCCTCCGTTGAGACCCCTAAGGTATGTCCTGCACGGTCTCCCAGAATTCCCCAGTGGGATTGTGCTGCAGTGGCCGCAAGGGTGAGTAGCTTGATGATGCTCCATTCCTTTCCCTGTTTCATCTCTCTACTCCCCTGTGTTTTATGGGATTATTTCCCAGGTAAACTTCTTGTATTCAAATCCACTTCTCAAGGATTTCCTTTGGGAGAACCCAAAACAAGCTAGGTGGTCATATAATGTATCAATCCACACAGGGTCACATTTTCAGAGTGAAGTGGGCATCACCAATGATTTACTCTCATCCTGGCAGGAGTAAATCAGGACTGCCCTGGGCAAAGTGGGGTATTTGGCCCTACTTATGAAGCCTACTTCCGTCTGAACCCTGCCTACTGCTGTTGCATTCTTCTCACTTGCCTCTTCACATCCTAATTTCAACCAGTCTGAATGAAACTTGTGGCTCCTCAAATTTCCCTCATAGCACACTGTGTCTCCAAAGATGGTCCCAACCATACCTCCCCTTGCAAACTGACCTTGCCACTATGACATCACAAGGCAGAGTCTGCTTCCTCTCTCCTGAAATATGGGCTGGAGTCAGATTTTAGCCAATAGCATGGGGCAAAGCTGATGTGTGTGACTACTGAGGCTGGCTCTCAGAGACCCCCAGCTTCTATATTTGTTCTTTGACATGTTCCTTCTTGCAGCCCAGCCGCCATGCTGGGAGGTAGCCCAAGCAGCTCTTGGGAGAGAACTGAGCCCCTGGCTGGCAGCCCAGCAGAACTCCTGGGCAGCTGGCACTTGTTCCTTGCCACAGGAGTGAGGCTATTTTGGACTGTCCAGTCATCCTTACACCCCAGCTGAAATCACAAGAAGTAGAACCACCACCCTGCATTAGTGTTCAACTTCTTTCCAAGCATAGCTTACCAAGTTTACATAAAGGAGTTATCATCTTTTTATTATAGATCTACTTCATTATGATTTTATATTACTATGATTTATAGCAATGGCACAAACAGTTAATTTTAAAAAATATAATAGTAAAAGAGGGCTCAGAAATAACATTCTAAAATTAAAATTAAAATAAATGCTCTCATCTTGAAAACAGAGGCTATTTAATAACACAGAACTTACAGTGATATGATAAGCAGTATATATATCAGCATTCTTCTAAATTCATATCTATAATATATCCATAACAGTGTATGATACCCAGGAACCCTGAATATAATTACCCTCTTAGCAAACGGAACGGGAGACCCCTCTCTACTTTAATATTGCATTAGTTCTTTTTTATAAAAGAAAATTACTTCCACCATAAATACTAAAGTGTCAAGGGTATTTAGACTGTATCTAATCTGTTTTCCTCAATTCAGAAAACTTTTTAATGTAGAGGACAAATTTCCATTTAATCTTTGTTGAATACTCTCAATGATGGGGAGTTCATTACCTCAAAGTAGAGGCCACTCATTTTTGCAGAGCCCTAATTATTAGGGCGTTCTTTCTCATATGGAGCTGAAATTTTCTTTCTCACAACTTCCGCTCACTGGTCTACCTCAGTCCTGTTGAATAAGCCTCAACATCGTCTCATCCTTCCTTCACGTTGCAGTTGTCAAAGATTGAAAACTGATTCTCTTACTTCTCTCAAATCATATCTCTTTCTGAATGAATATTCCCAAGTTTTCTGATTTTTCCTTTATGAGTCTTGTGTCTGTCTAGTCTTCTCCTTGGAAGATTAATGTCCTTGCTCTGGACAACATTCTCCTATTAGTGTAGCTCAGGATCACATTCATCTGAGAATCCATCATCGTGTAATGTTGGCTCACACAAAACTTTCACCAAACCCACCCTCTTTGTTTTTCATGATACCAGGAGTCTCCCATCTTCCATTTCAGTGCTTGCCTTCGTGTGTGTGTGTGTGTGTGTGTGTGTGAGTGCGTGTGTGTAAGTGCAGGAATTAAGCTTATCTCTATTATATAACATCTCACCATTTTTATCCCATCTTTCTAGCCTGTCAAGATGCCTTTGAAGTGTTGTTTATCACCCAGTGTATTAAGCCACCCCTCTCAGCTTTGTGTCATTTGCAAACTTAATAAACCTGCTATTTGTGTCTTTATTTGAGGCATTGATAGAAATGTTGAAAAAGACATGAGCGAACAAAGGACCCTGCTTTAGGCTTCAAATTATATTTCTCTTCCTTGATTTAAAGATTTCTTGAGAGACTATTAAATCAGTTGCTGAAAACCAGATACATAAATCTATGACCTCACTCAGCTGGCACGTGGTAAAAGATAGATATAACTAGGTCTGGTGAAATCTCTACTTCATGAACCTCTGCTGATTGTGAGTGATCCTGAGTTCCTTCTAGAAGGATTCAAGACTTACGTAAGAATTCATTCTAAAATTTTGCTGTTGGTTAACAGTGATCACATTTTTACTTCTAGAATATTTTCCTCCATTATCTTTATAAAGATCACCCTTGTCCTTGATTAAGTAGCCTTTCTTCCATCCTTTTTTATGCATCATTTTCAAAGCAGTGCTCATCAAAGAGCTCAGTGTGGAGTCATACTGTGTATTTAGAGCCATCTTCTTTTCCTTCCTATGGGATCAGTTTCCGATTAGCAGCTGACCAAGCAAAGCAACAACTTGGGGGCATCAGTCTCTAGGGGGTGTCAAAACCTGGCTGGAGAATATATGATATCTGTTGCAAGTTCAGTACTGTATGTCTGTACAGATGGATGTTTACACAGCTGGGGAATGAAAATGGGTTGTCTCTCACTGAAGTATATGTCACTTTCAAAAGGAAATTTAAAAATGCTCCTCCCCATCCTGCCCCTACTAAATGATCAAATATCAAAGGACTCTTGCCTTGAAGGGGTGGCCAGCGATTCGCCTCCCCAGGCACCCACACGTTTTTTTTGTGTCCTCACTGACTCCTTCGATCATACTAATGGAATTTTATCTTCAAAGTATTCAATCCCTTTCTTGCTCCTTCATCACTCAGGAAGATGCAGGTGTTGCTAAGAAGCAAAGCATAGCCTTGGTGTCACATGTGCTGTTCAAATCCCAGCGTCACCATTGACTAGCTAGGTTGCTTTAAGCCAGTGGTTCTTAACTGGTGGGGATTTTGCCTTCCCTGGGGGACATGTGGCAATGTCTGGAGACATTGTGATTGTTACAACTGGGATGTGCTACATGTATCTAGTGGGTAAAGGCCAGGGATGCTGACAAACATCCTACAATGCACAGGATGACCCCGTAACGAAGAACTTTCTCACTCACAATGTCAATAGTGCTGCTTTTGGGAAACACTGCTTTGAGGACAAAACTGAGTCATTCTGAGCCTTGGTGTCTTCCTTGTTACAGTGAAGGTAATGAGGGTCTGGCGTGGTGTGGGGGAACATAGACAGTGCTGTACTTACAGCATATGGTATAATGACCGGCACATAGCCAGCTCAAACACGGTAATTACACTCATTGTTTATGTATTAGGCATTGCGTCACATACTTCTTAAGATGTCATTAGCTTGTATTAAAAAAGTAGTTTATTTACTCCACAAATATTTTTTTGAGGTCTTTCTATACACTAGGCACTGATCTGGCTGCTGCAAGTAGATTAGTTAAAAAAGAAAGCGACCTCCGCCCTCAGGGAGCTAAAAACCTGCAAGTTGGCATCTGTGTTACCCATTTTGCAACCAAGAGAACCCAGGCTCTGAGAGGTCGAAGTGACAAAGTCACAGGCCAAAGGTCTCGATGCTAACAGAGGCAGGCCCGGATTCAAGTCTCACCAGCCCTGCCTGATTCCAAAGCCCATGTTCTTTCTACTCTGTTACTGTCAGACGCCTGCTTTTAGAAAGCCAGGTTGGGAGCTGTGAGGACTGCAGACCTCACCTCAGTGCACTGATTATGTTAGCATGATCGTCCACACTCTTATTCCGGCATACTTCTACAATATGGTCTTTTTGTTGCTTTCCTCTTTTACTCTTTATTAACTCAGCAAATATTTATTGAACACTTGCTCCTTGTTAGGGTACAGTGGAACTATGAGACACTATCTGCAGGAGCTCACGGTCTAGCGGGGTAGGGGTCTATCTCGGCTAGGAGTCAGTGCACTGAGGGCCCCTAGCAGCAGCCCTCACGTACCCTTGTGTGCATGATGCCACCTTGACCTCGGTCAGGATTGTGGACTTCCTCATAGGTGTGTTCTCTCCTTAACTCATCACCACATGCACAGTTAGTGTGTGTGCACAGCACAATTTTCCTTTGGTGTGTAAAAAATTCTGGGTGTAACATTCATACATCTGAGGCTTATGTTATGCCTTTAGCTTGGTACGGATTTATAGCACAGTAAGTTCTCAGTTGTAGAGGATGTTGCCTTTATGACATTATTTGTTCATGACCTTGATAGTCCATGCCATGTTGTACATTGTAAATTTGGATTTAGTCACATAGCCTGAATTATTGATGAGCCAAAGAGTGCTGATAATAGTGAGGGAACCTAGCAATCACCCAACATTCCCATCAAAGCTTGACTTTGTGGGTTTTACGAAGTAATAAAGTCCACTGTTTCAGGACTTTAGGAATGTCAAAGGGTAGTATCTTTAGGAATATCATAGCATCATAGTGTAGAGTTTGTTTTGATGGAATCATTATGGCCCGGAAGAAGCAGTTAACATTTAAAATTATTCTTGACTGAATTGTAGGAATACATACGGTGGCATTTGGGCACTCACCAATGTCTCGGGATATATGACGTACGAATGCCAAGGCCCTACTCCACTGAGCAGCCACTTTTACTTGCTAACTGATGCATTACTCGACTTTCAATTGCATCTCTTCTGCAACTTGACCATGCATGACAAGTTCTCCTGATCTACTTAGGACTATAGATTCTCAGTAGACAGACCAAGCTTCAAAACTCTGCTTAACTGCATATTAGTTGAATAACCACTGTCAAAATAACCTCCCGCTGCCTCAGTTTCCTCATCTGTAAAATGGGGATAATAATCATAGGTCTTGTTTCTTTGGATCATTGTGACATTATGTTGTCACATTTACAGGTGTAATACATAACGCCATAAGTCTCTGCCTTCTATTCTTGTTCATGTACAATAAAAATGGTGAGTGAGGAATCCACAGGCTAGTAGGCCTGTACAGCCCCAGAAGACCACATGCCCAGTAAGTAAGACAACAGAGTGTGCGAACTGATCAATCAAAGGGAGGAATTGGAGAAAGAATGAAGACTAAAATTGCTTGATCATTGGGCCTTAGATATTGCACACTAGAAAGGACAAGTAAATAACTACTACTTAATCCCTTGCATCCTAAAAACAGCACCCAGGCATGGTCTCAACTCTAGCTTTGGATTACCTAACCCCAATGTCCTTATCTGAATTTTCTCCAATATTGCCTATAGTTGCTGTATTTTAAAGATCTTATCACTATTTTCATTGTGTGTTCCTGGTTCTAAACCCAGAAGTGCCTTTTACTCTCGGCCACTTTCTGGCATGAGATATCGGCCTTATCCCTTAACTTGTCCACCTCAGAACTTACATCTCCTGCCAAAATCATTCTGTCTTTCTCCTTCCATTTCTAAGTTAATCATGACAGGGATTATAGCACAGAAAAGGGCTACCTCGATGTCTGACTGCCTGGATTCACGTATTGGTTCTACCACTTATTAGCTCAGTGACCTTGGACAAGTTATTCAGCCTCTTTGTGCTTCACTATTCTCATCTAAAAAGTGGGGATAATAAACTCAATTGCCTCATGCAATTGCTAGGAAGATTAAATGGGTTAATATATCTGAATTTATTAAAATGCAGCCTGGCTTGCAGTAAATCTTACATAAGTGTACAATATTATTTTTATTATAGCTTCACTGTGCTATCACTGCTCATTTTCTGTGTACCCCCCCACATTTATAAATGAGTGATTTTTTACCGTTAATACTATCCTGATACCACTACCCACTGGGTGCATAGTGACCTCCCTCCCTGCCTGCACATTACGACTATTTTACTATTTCCATTTTGGGTTCACAGTACACAGCCTCATATTAAAATAAATTCCATTGGCTTCATATTAAACATTTGAAAACACTTAACCAATCATATCTATATTTTAATCTAGATAGAGCTAATCTCTTACAGTGAACGGAAGAGCAAGGGTGACTCCTAAATTCACAGTCACACATGGGGAAGGTGCTCTGTCACTCCTGTTGATTCCTATTGGCCTTTTAATTTGCAAATAATATCAGGGAGCTTCCTTGTGAGTAGAGGAAGAGAGAACCATGCTGATATGCTTAGACAAAGAAAATGTTAAATTAAATATTGCTAGTAGGTAGAGGTCTTTGATAAATGAAATTTTACATCAAGAAGCCTAGAGCAGAGAGTTGGCGTCACTTGTGTTGTAGTTTACACCACACACCAGGTAACTCTGGTTCCAATACCATCGTTGACTTAGAACCCCCAGCACTAATCATAGTGTGTTTCAAAGGTGAATTTGTAGCTTTAGAAAGATGATTTGATAACGCTTCTCTTGTGCATCACAGAGAACAACCACACAACTTTTCTTATACAGAGAAGATATTTGGGACTGACTCCCAAATTTACCTGGTAGTTTTAAAAGCCAAATTCACATTACCCAAAGCAATCCTTATACCAAATGTATTCTTAACACACATTGATACCTAAAGAACCAAATTCTTACCTATAACTTTTCCTAGAAAGAGCGACTTGGGAGAGTTGAAGAGGGTGTCAGATGAACTGGGCAGGTGGTAACTCACAGAAGGGTAATGATCGAGCTGCAGGAAGAAAACAGGAGACACGTTTAGGAGCTTGTCACCGTCCTGCACTGGAATCACATCTTCCCTGGGGGATGACATCACTCTTTGAACCCTGGTTTCTGGATAACTCACTTCATCAGCAACTGACTCTGAAATACCAGCCTGAGAAAATGAAAGTCTCTCTCTTCCTTCACTGGGGTTATTTGAAAACAGCTGGAGCTTGGTAAGTGAAGAGGCTTTAGGAATTGTTCTCCAGCTGATGCACATCTTCTGTGGATAATGTACCTGCTGGATTAAGATCCTTGCTCATTTTAATGGAGTAAAATCTGCGTGATCCAATCTCCTGTGTCAACCTCTGAGATGTAAAATGCCACATCTACGGCAATGAATTTTAAGGTTCCTCTCACTGAACTGTTTTCTTCACCTTTTGGTACTATCGGCTTACATAGCAATATTGATCTTCTCACACATACACACACTTAGATGCTGAGATTCAAGGAAGGTGAATATACATAGTTTTCTTGCTTATCACGTGGCCACAGGCGGGGGTGTTAGAGTGGGGTGAGCTGGCAGCGGGGGTGGGAAGGGAAGGGAAGCAGGTGGACATAGTGTACGGACAGTGAGTTTTGGAGCCACGCATGTTTCTGATCACATTTCCCACGTACAAAGTGCAAACCGTGGTGTCACAGAATTGTAGGCTCTGCCTTGCCCTTTGTATTCCTACATGGCTTTTCCTACCTTGTATTCTTTTGTCTTTTTACAACCTGTCCAGTCTAGCTGTGTTTCTCCAACTGTGAAATCCTAGAGTTTTCTAGGCTTTTTTGTGTCCACCTGCAGACAAATCATTTTTGTAAACATTCGTTTCTCTGAAGTGAGTTTAATACCTGCTAAGGTCAGCATGACAACAGGTGTGGGCCATAAGAAAACACTCTGCAACACGGGCCTTCTCACGGGAACCACGTCGCTTGTGCAAAGGAGGGAGACAGAACAAGCACTAGCTTGTTGAAGGCAGCAGTGCAGACGAGAAACCAAAACACTCCCAATCCTCGCTAACAACTGGGCCTGATTAGGCAAAAACCGTCTTCCAGCTGCGCAAAGCAAAGACGCAGGAAGCTAGCTGTGCTCTCAGGAGGAGGGAGAGGGAGGCAGTTAAGAAAGAGTGCAGAGGACTGAGGCAATCCTCCTCACCACGCTGAGAACCAGCTACTCTGATGAATAATCACTCATTACTCACGACTGTCTATAGTCGAATCTTCACACTGCTTACTGGAGACTTAGAGAGCATTGAACAATCAGGGTGAAGAGTCAAAGAGTCAATAAATTTCAGGAACTTTTGAGAGTTTTCACCTGCAGAACTGGTACTGTAAGTTTTTGTGCATGAGTAGTATCGCTACAAAAGTGCAAAAAAAATCTGTTAAAGCAAAAGTTTGCATGCTTGGCTATCATTTTGAAAAGCTTTCTATAATGTCAAATGCATCAGCAGAACACTATTCTGGCTAGAGAATCATAAACATTGAAAATCTCAGAGTTGTTTCTTTGGAGCAAAGGCTTCTCAGTTGCTGCAGCTAAATGTTAGCTAGTTGCGTTGGCGCCACCTGATGGTATATGTGGGTAACTGCCGCCGCACCTCTATCTGCTTCTGTTGTCAAAATGGTTAATTTAACCGCAAAATGCCAATGGTAAACAATACCCTACCCTGCAACACCTCACGGTAATGATCTCCCCTCAATACTTCTTATAATTTAAGAACTAAATTTACAACAGAACTCTACTTTGTTAAAGAATTTTTGAAATAGATACAAACAATATATGTTCATTATAGAAAAAATGATATGGATTTGCAGGAAAAAAAGCCTGATGATAATTAATGTTAACTTTTTATGTATATTTGTTCAATCTTTTTTGCCCAGGCTGGAGTGCAGTGGTGTCATCATAGCTCACTGCAACCTCAAATTCCTGGGCTCAAGTGATCTTCCTGCCTCAGCCTCCCCTGTAGCTGGCACTACAGGTGCACACCACCACACCTTGCTAATATTTAAAAAATTTTTTTGTAGAGACGGGGTCTCGGTATGTTGCTCTGGCTGGTCTTGAACTCCTGACCTCAAATGATCCACCTGCCTTGGCCTCTGAAAACAACTTGTCAATAAAAAATGGTATGGACCCCAACTAGCACATAGTTTTGTATTTTTTTAACTTAACGATGTATTACGAACCTCTTTTTGTGCCAATAAATATACAACTAAATCATCAGTTGTCATGGATGACTCATATTCCATTTTATGAATATACTGTACACAGTCTTTAAGAAAAATCAAATTTCCATATTTAGACTCTTAGATTTCTTGTGTCCTCAGGCCCAGTTCAGTGCTGGGCTCATGGTGGGCTCACTAAAAATGCGTTGACATTTGTTAATGGAACCGGGAAAGCCGTGTACACAGAGGCGACATCAGTCCCAGGTGTGGTCTGATCCATGCAGTGGATAAGTTACCTTTCTTTTCCTGAACTGTTTCTATGGGTCCAGACCAGAGCAACTCGGCTTTTTTGGCAGCGATCTTATGTTATTTGTGCTGAGCCCACCATAAAATAAAATTCCTTGTTGATCTCTGTAAGTGTATCCCCTTCCTATACCTACGGAAGCTGTGATGGCTTGAACCCAAATGCCAAATTTTACATTTATTTATATGGAATTTTATTTCTTTTGTGTTGAAACACAATAATGGCCTACTCAGAAGTTTCTGATTCTCGATTCTGTCGTCTAACATATCAGTGATCTCGCTTGGTTTTGACTTTTCTAAGAGCTGAATAAACACTCCTAGCCTTACTGCATTAATAAAATCCTTAATTAAAAAGCGTTGAACAGGAATCTAAATGGGCAGTGATATATAATTCTAATCCAAATAACTGTTCAGTCAGGAAAATGTTTTGTAACAATTAAAATGGAGACTATAACAAATGCTGAAGACACGCAGAAAGCCTTTATGGTTTGGAAGGATTAAGCTCCGGAGTGTGAGGAAATCCTACAATAAAGCAGGAAGGACGGAGCGCCAAGAGAGGGGTCTGATAAACCTTTCCTTATCGCCAGGGGATGGGAATCTGCATGCTTCTGCACGCCTTCTCTCCCCATGCTCCTGCCTGCTTTGTGCCCGGGAAGGAGGGCTGCGGCCAGGCCTGGGCTTCTGGGCAGGAAGAGGAAGCGGCGGCTCGGAAGGTGACAGCCGCGCGTCTGCCTGGTGTCGCCACTAGATGGTGGTGTCTCCCTGCTGACCACAGAGGACTCGGCCCAGCAACGCCAGACACGACGCCCCGCCACCGCCAGCGTGACGGCACAAGACCCCTCTGAAATTCTGCCCGAGATATCCACGTCCTGATTTTTAGAACCTTAGAGTGTTACGTTGCATGGCAAGGGGGACTTTGCAGACGTGACTGGGATGGGAGATTATCCTGCATGTCCCTGCTGGGCTCGTGTCCCCACAAGGGCCCTCCCAGGAGGGAGGCAGGAGGGTCAGCGTGAAGAGAAGGACGGGTGACAGCAGGAGCAAGAAGCTGGGCTGATGTGAGGAAGGGGCCAAGGAATGCAGGGGACTTCTAGAAGCTGCAAAGGCGAGGAAACCGATTCTCCCCTCATCGCCTCCAGAAGGCACCAGCCTCCCTGAGTCCTTCAGGTCAGCCACCCACACCGATTCTGGACTTGCGACCTCCAGAACTGGAAGGTAGTACATCTGCGCTGTTTTAAGTCTCTAAGTCGGTGGCAATTTGTTACAGCAACACTAGGAAACTAATAGAAGACATTCGAAAAAAAAGACCATGTGCAATCAAAAAACTGACCAAATGTCCCATTCTCCCAGTCATTTCTCCAATAACAACTTTAGTGGTCTCCCTGCGTCCCGCCTCCCAGATGAAACTTATCAAGAAATCCAATTACTGAACTGCCCCTCCTTTTTTGAGAGTCCCCAGGGGAGAAGAGAACCCTGCTTCCTCGAACTCTTCTTCCTCGAACTCTCCCACCATAAGCTTGATTCCTAAATTAAGCCCTTCCGGACTCCCACAGAGACAACCCCTGTTCTCCTGGGCATATGGGTCCCTCTGTGTCGATTACCAATTCATTGCCCCGGGCTCCAAACGTATCCTTCAGCGTAGGCTGTGACAAACAGCAGCAGTTCCTTTAACGTTTCTCTGTTGAAGTGAGCTCGTTAGGCTTTCCCAGTAGAGGCGCTGGGGGGATACCGCGGGAGGAGGGGGCTTCCTGCGAATTCCAGCGCAAGCTCAGGAGGTGGGTACGGAGGCTCTGCCTAGGGTGTGAGGCCATCGGTGGGGCCTGCCCAAGCCACAGGCCAGCACCGGTCCGTCTGTGACTCTACAGTCTTGGCTGTGCCAACCTGTCCTTGGCCCCCTCAACATAGAAACAGAGGCTGGAACAGCACCGCGTGGCCCCGCTGAGGCCCATGCCACTGCGCCTGTGGCCTGCTGCCCCACCTCTCCAAAGGGCAGCCCGTGGCTTCCCCACGCGAGCTCCAGCCTGGCCAGACCAGATAGCCCCTCTGCTTTCTGCCGGGCTCAATCGCACCTTCTCCAGCGAGGTCTTGAAGGTGGGCAGAACACGCCACCCTCAAATATACCAGTCTGGCAAAGTGACTATTTTGAGCTAAAGGCACTTAGAAAACAACAGATGCAAGAAGGGCCCTCTGACCTCGTGTTTTCCTCCTGAAAGCACGAGAGGAAGCCCCCATATGGAAGATGCCCCCCCTCTGCCAGGAAGAAAAGAACATTCTGATTGCCAGAGATGGAGAGTTGAGGCCGAGAGAAGTCTGTACAAACACTGTTTTTACAGTTAAAATAACCCTTATCTGCCTCTAGTCTCCCATATAATTTAGTTGCTTTTCCACAATTACTACTTTTTGTTCAACCTATTGTATAAGCACTTGGGCCTAACCACTTTTTGAGTCTTCATTTTCCTGTAAATGCTCCCAGGTACCTGTAAAATGTGCCGGCTTTTCCCCCGTTAGTCTCTTAGGGCAGTTTAATTCCCAGCCTGGAGACCCCCAGGCAGTCAGGGGGCCGCTTTCCCTCCCCCGGAGCCTGAAGCCCCCAGTTGTCCTGCCTGGATGTGCTCCCTTACCCTGGGGTGCCTGTGGGAACTCTACGGGGGTTTCCTTACGTCCTGCAGCTGCCCTTTGTCGTAGTGAATTCTTACAGTTAACGCCGCAGGCTTCACTGTGCGGTTTCCATCTCCTGTTTGACCCCCGCCTGCCATGCCCTCGCTGCAGGTGGCCAACCCAGCTGTGTCTGACTGCAGATTTGGCTCTGGTCCTTGTACTAGGCAAAAGGAGGAAGCATGTATTGAGCAACTACTGTGTACAGGCTTTGTGCTGGGCTTTTCATATATTACCGTATTTAATAGCTATTAAATAGGTAGTATCTTCACTCTGATATTATAAAGTGTCCAAAGTCATCGAGTAAGTGCCAGAATTGGCATTCTTACCCAGCTGCAGCTGACAACAGAGACAAAAGGGTAGCCGCAGGTGACAGCTTCCTGAACTAGCCCAGCCATATCAATTAGGACAGGGAGAGGATCAGCTACTTTTTAAATATTTACATTTCAAAGAGAAATGCATTAAATCAGATGATGCAAGAAAAGCTCAACCTGAAAAGCCTAAGGAAATGACATATTACATAATCTCACTTGTGTTGCCAGGTGGCCACCACTTTTCAAACGAACCCTGGTGCATTTGCCATGCTTAAGTGTAATAATTTCAAGGTAATTTCTTTGGGGTCCAGGTGAGCTATTTTATATAAATGCATTTTGCTGCACATTTAGCTCGTGGTCATTTTGTTGGCAGTTAAGAGGCGATAAGAGATTGTGTAATAGAGGCTCGTAAAATTAAAGACTGTGACTCCGTGTGCCCCAGGACAACCTTGAGGGAACACTAATTTGTCTAACATTTACCATTAAGCCATTAGAAGCATACTGATTCCAGCTGGGCCTTGTGTCTTACACACCGAGCTTAAAGCTTCAATGTCTGTTCTGATATTATTTTGCAGTTTCAGTTCATTTCCATTTTTAAGCCACAGTTTGCATTGGCAGAGTTTGAAGGGATTTTGTCAGCCTGTTTATGTCTTGGGGGCACAATGGCAAAGCTTAGAGAAGGAACAAAGAAGAAACATCTAAGGATTCCTCTGGACCAGTGGAGGGGCTGGGTCCCGTCTCCAGATGACAGGACACGATTCTAAGTCAGGCCCTGCCTTTGCCATGGGGGAGTATTTCTGGGGCTCGACACAAAGGCCAGGGATTTCTTGCTGACTTTCCTAATGCCTGATTTTGGGTAATACTTGGAATTAGCTCAGAGATACTGAATTTAGAACATAGCATTTTGATGAATGTTTTATTTATTCCAGGTTGAAGCCAAAGGCTAAACTTGCAGAGAGGCTGACGCAGATCAACGTTAGGAGCGAGAAACAAATATCGGCTCAACCGGTGTCCCTTGTCCCTGTGTACCTATCCCATCTACACCGGAACCCCTCCCCCCACGTCACAGAAGGCTAGTTTGAGGAGCAGAGAGCGTATCTTTCTCTCCCCTCTGAATCCCTACCCCTTCTGGGCTCGGCAGACGGAGGGCACCTACAGACCTAGGGCCGTTTGTAACTGAAAACGGGAAGGAGCAGGATTCGGCCCCAGTATCCAGGGTACATTCATCTAAGCGTCTTCTGTCTCCTCCTGACTCTGGAGTCACTCTGTTCCCAATAATGGAGAGGACACAGAATAAATGCAGATGAGAGTGGGAGATTAAAAAATAGAGTTACTTGGGGGCCTGGCCTGCCACCAGTACGGTGCTGCAGCCCTGTCCCCTCCCTCTCCTTGAGTGAGACCGTAACCCAGTGAGAGCAGGGACTGTGCCCCAGTTACTGCTCCTGCCCCAGGAGCCAGCATGGCCCTGGATGCAAAACGTTTGCTAAACACCCACGCATGGACTAAGCAGGGAGAGAGGAAGCACACGTGGCCGTCAGAGCCCAGTGGGTAGCACCTCTGGACTTCCGGTGGTTTCCCCTTTCTGCAGCGTTGTCCAGTAAACCTTCCCGTCAATCTATGATCCACATGAAACGGGCCTGCAACACGTTAGGTGCTCACTTAACATTCATTAAATGTCACTGCTGGCTGAGCCAGGTTGGCGTGTGTGTGAGTCTGCACACATGTGCATGCCTGTGCACGTGTGTGTTTAAGGTATGGGAACATCAGATTCTACTTCTGTTAGAACTTCTGTTCTTAAAGGGCGAGAGCTCTGTGAATGGTTGGAACCCTCCAGAATTTTATGGCCATGAGTTTGGGTGAGGAAGGCCGCCTCCACCCTCGCAGACGGCGTCAGAGGAGACGGCTCGTTGAGCTGGGACTCTGAATCTTTATGCTCTGGGGCACTCCCCCTGCTCCGAGAATCTTGAGCCTGCTCTTGGGACCACACAGCTGAGAACCACAAGCTGGTCCCTGTGGGGTCAGCATGCCAGCCTCTTACAGCCTGCACTGCTGAGCCACAGACTGTCCCTGCAATCCCAGGTTGCCGGCGAAAGGTACCACCTGGGAGGCTGCCCCACTTAGGGGTCACATCCCTTTCTACCTTAATTTGTTTTTGGCTAAGCTGCCAATAAAATCCTTCTGGCTTATTAGAGATACTCAAGAAGAAGAAAGAGGCCAAGAAACACTCTCCTCTGTAACAGAACTGTGGCAAAAATGAGCAAGAGCCAAGCTTTTGTCGCTGGGTTAGCATGAGTGCCTGTCACAGAGTTCCTGTATGTGTTTCTTGGCCTTTATGAAGGGGAAGTTCACCGAACACTGCAGAGATAAACCAGGAGCCTTTGCCTCTTCCCGAGAGATTAAATGGCCCTGGGGCGATCAGAGGGGAAGGTGGTATCTTCCTAGAGTGACAGGCAAGAACCCAGAGCCCTCCCCGCCCCCTTGTGCCTCTGCTCTGCCGTTTGGATACACTGCGTCCTCTCAAGCAGGCTTCCGGGCTGTGCAAGCACAGTGTCTTTTGCCTGGAATGCTCTCCTTTCACCGAATGCAGCACGATGCTTATTCTGGGAATTATATCTAAACCGCTCACTCCATCACTAGCCCCACGTGGGGCTCAACCACATGGGGTGCTCTCATTTAATTTTTGGCAAGGCCAGAAGTGGCCTAGCCTAGAGCAAAATCAGACAGACCCATCTCCTGAGCCCCCTTCCAGAGCCTACACTTGAGGCTGGGACTTTCTAAGACCAAGAACAAAACCCGTTGCCCCCACAGCTAAAAAGGAACCTGCTGGGTCTCCTGGCCCCAAGCCTTTCTAGGAAAGAAAATACCTGAATCACCTGGTTGTAAGAATGCAAAAAGGAGAAGAGTGGTTGGTGTCAGTATACGTTTCCTCCTTGTGTTGCTGCACCATCCTCTAGGAAAGGCGGTGTGCCAGGCCCTCGCTTCCCATCTTTGGAGGCACAAGCAGGACTCCGTGCCTTGTTACTCAGGGGGCTCTTGCAAAACAGCTCCTCAAAGTCAGGTGTGAGACAGGAGGGGTGTTCTGGGGGTACGATAATGGACTGCAGCTGGCCCTAGTTCAGCCACCGAACAGGTGTCTGATGCTTAACAAGTTATGAAGCCTTCTGGGACTTTGGTCTTCTCATTGAGTTCAGTGAGGAGGTTGGCCTACCTAATATTTAAGGTTTCTCTGAAAATGTTTTGCTACGATGGACCTATGGAGCAGTATTTTCCCAGGTCTCTGGGGCTTTGAGCAGAGTCTTCTGCTAATATGCAGCTCTAGAGGTACCGTTCAGGGCACTGTTCCACCGTGGCCAATCTTAGTGACGGATGGAGGGTGGGAGGAGGTGTGCACTCGCCCTAGAAGGGCATAGGTCTTTCACTTGGGACTTTGAGACCCAGACCATATGACAAGCGCCGTCTTTGCCGCACGTACCTAAATATCTCAGCAGATTTGCCTCCCAACATTCAGCTGTAAGAAAATGCTCATATAAAGGTCAGGTTCAGCAAGAGATTTTCAAGCAGGGAGGGGCCTCAGAGACAACTAGTTTATCGCTTCTTTTCACAAACGTTGAATAGGACACAGACTCCCAGGGAGCGTCAGTGGTCTGCCCACGTTCCCAGACTGGAAGTTGTAGCGTCAGCCTTGAGCCAATATCAGACTCACAGGGAATGCTTCTTTCCAGAAATGCTTAAGGCTCAGGAAATGAGGATTTAAGAGACAGATCTTCCTTTGCTGTACACATGCATGATTTCTCTTTCAGGGATGTCAGGAGGTTTCACTTATGGCCTGATAAGCAATTTTAAAATGAGAGGTATTATAAGTACTTACTTATTGCTATTGTCATCATGCCATTATTAATATGGTAATGTAATCAGTAAAATATATCTGCCTTTAAGATCTAGTGCAATTGACATCCTACAGTATTGGTGCAATTAAAAGAATTAGTGAACCTATTAGGTGATTTTTGTTTTGTATCAAAAATTTCTCAAAATAGTATAATAGAAAGAAAATTATCCTTTGCACACTGATCTACTTTCTCTAGACTAATACTCCACCTACTGGAAAAATACTGAATATTATTTAAAGCATAAGATGTTTTTAAGAATAACAAGAAAACTGTTTTTCTATCAATAAATCTGTGTGCTTTTCAGAAACATCAGTAAATAGGAGGAGAAATTCTCATTTCACAGCTGATATAGCATTTCTTTAATAGCATTAACTTCAAAAACATTTATAGCATGAGTGGCTCAAACACCATATAATTGTTTCAAAGAATTGGTCAGAAAAAATTTAGCACTTTTAGGTTTGTGCCTTTGACTTGCAAATAAAAATTCAGAAGATGATTATAAACCATTAAAAAAGAATGTCTGAACCAGTATCTAGTAATTATATTTCAAATTTCCTTCTTAGAGGTCTAGTATGAGAATAGTTCATGGTTTTTATATATTTCTATATTTAAAATCATTTTAATAACAATCAGCTTTAACCATTGCACCCGTGAGGACTTTAGATAATAATTTACATACTAGCCATCAATGAATTAATTTTATATGGAATATTTTCCCTGAAGAGCTCAAGGCAAAACACATTTTGATGACTTATAAAATGACTTTCCAGGAGTAAGAAGAAAATGTGTGGGAAAAGGGAAGAAGAAATAAAGGAATAAAAAATGAAATTAGGAAAAGTTGGTTTTGAAAATAGGTACTAACAAACACAGTGTTGCTAAAATTGTATAATGTTATGGCTAAATTTTTGAATAAATGAAAAGAATAAAGGATTTTGCATGAGAATGCTTGTGACAAACAATGTAGACATGACAAATATGACTGAAGCCTTTCCTATTTTAGTCTTTATAATCTTGATTTGTGGAGCACATATTTGCAGGGGTTGTTTCAATTTGGTTCCCGGTGAACTGCTGGGTGAGTGGTATGGGGGAGTTTTAATAAGACCATCAGTAAAAAGGAAACTACAAATAGGGAAACTGTTTTAGTCCAGTGCAGCCAAGTCCTGATGTCACATCGCTTATCTGCTGAGGGTGGAACGGGTCTGTGTGGAGCGTGTGGCTCTCTGATCATCCAATTCTTACAGCAGGGCCCTCGCTGTGACCAGTGTAGACACAAGGACTGTATCTGAAGATGAGTCCCTCAAAGAAGTACACAACTGCCCAAGTCTTGGGAAGTGAGCAGGCTGTCACGTCAGCTGGGAGCATCTTCTGTGCCCGTCCTGAGGTTACACCCGACCTCGGGCGGCGCATCCGTCCCCCAGGCCACAGTGAATGATTCTCACGGGGTAACCCGACTGCCGAGGGGGTGTGGACCCCTGGGGGGAAGAGGGAGACCTTGGCATAAGACTCAGATTATCCTTCTGACCATATGTCCTTGCAGTCAGTAGCCTTGCAGTAAACTGCACGACTCCTGACACCTCCTAAGAGCACACAGGGCTTTCGTGTGATCTTGTGGTCCAGCCACCTGGGAACTGGGACTGGCGTTAGGCTGATGATGGGCAGAAGGAGATGGTCCCAGCTGGGTTCAAGGTGCTTAGATTCTTGTTTGGAAAATATGACATAAAGCAATTAGGGAATAATATTGATAATATATGAAATTTGAGTATAAAATATTATCCCCAATTTGAAAAGGTATAACATGGAGAGCTGTCATGATGGTTCAGGACTTAGAGCAGCAGAGTGAAGGCATTTTAAAAGAGGAATATTAATACATAAACCAGTTCTCTCTAAGGGTGTTGAGATGACACCCTGGTTTGAATGCCTGGGTGCAGAGTTTGGACTTGATCCACACAGGCTGGGGTTATGGTTTTTTTAAAATCTACCTACCTATGATCTATCTATCTGTTATTCTGGTATAGCATCACCCCCAACTTCTTATTGCTGTCATTTATAGCCACAACTTCTTTATAAGGGGGTCAAGTCCAAGGTTTTGTGTCTGCTGAGCACCTGGTTACTCTGGGCCTGCCAGTTCGGGCCATGTCTTGGAAGAACCAACTCGTTATTGTACATAATAGGTGGGGAGACATGGGGATGGTGAAGCAAGAGGTGGGCAGCCAGGAAGAAGGAATCTGAGAAAGCAGACAGCCCAGAAATGCACAGGGTGAAGCCACACTCTACAGAGGATGGGCAAAAGCACTCCAGAGGGCATGGATATCTGATATGTGGCATCCAGTGACTTGGTCGTCAATCTGCCGTGTACCCCTCCCTGCTCCTGACATATTCAATCAAGGCTACTGCTCTGTGAGTGCTTTAAGCAGTTGTATGTGTTTGTGCACCAGGAAAGTGCTCCGTGTCATTCTGGGTGGATACGCTGTGAATCAGAGAGGACCACAGCAGAAAGAGAGCTTTGGAAACGCCGGGGTGGGCTTTAGATTTCCATCAGAGAGGAAAGGTTGGGGAAAACTGAGGCTCAAGGTGAGGCTCAAGACCCTAAGGGGCTGGAGGACTCCAGTTCACATGTGGTTACACTGGGATTCAAGCACATGTGGTTTGTCTGGGAAGACCCCAGGATCTCTCTCCGTGAGAAAATGAGAATCCTCTTGAGAAAAAAAAAAAAAAAATACTAAGGGAAGGGAGGGTCTGGGTGCAGAAGCTGAGTTCAAAGACTGGGCAAGAGGAGGGTGATTCTGGGCCCATAAGTAGGAAGAAACTGACATTTACCTCCCAAACTGGATGTCTGCTGAATCTGGGGCCTGGTAACCTCTCAAGGAGTTGCAGGCACAGGTGGGGGAGTGTGCCCTGCAGAGACAGAATGTGGCAAGTGGCCAGGAGGGAACTTAACTTGATCATCTGATCCCAAGAAGTCAAGGAGGTGGATCCTGCCTATGTCCCGAAGGCCCGTGTTGGTGGCTGTGGCAGGTACGTGGGAACTGGGGCTACAGCCTGGCTGGAGGGCTCTGCAGAATGGGGCACGATGCACACCCAGCAAGCAGCGTGGCATAAAGGTGCTCCTGGCATTCGGGCAGAACATACGACTGAATCCTGCAACAGGATCACACGCCTGGGGTTGCTGCTCAGAACTGAACACATCAGGGCTAGAGAAGCTGCTGGAGCCACCATTGTGTACTTTGGGCCAAGCGGAAGCTGGCTAGAAAAGCGGTCCTGACCAACGAAGGAGGGCAGGGTATTCGTCCAGGGGGGTGTCTGTTTTCCTTCTCCCTCCTTTTCATCGAACACATAATTGGAGAGTTGGGACATTGAGCCTGACCTCCAGGGCAGGGGGAGGGACCGGAGACTGCATCTAATCGTGTGGTCAATGATGCACTTGACTGTGCCTATATAATGAAACCCCTAAAATAACCGGACACTGATGTTTAGGTAAATGTCCCTGGGTTGTAATATTCTGCATGTTGTCACCCACTGATGTGTAGGGAGGGCCATGAGTCTTGAGGACAAGGAAGCTCTGCATCTGGGATCCTCCCAGATCTTTCCCTCTGCTTCCCTCCCTTTGGCTGGTCTGGATTGTATGTTTGGTAATAAAATGTAATCATGAGTATAGCGCCTCCCTGAGTTCTGCAAGTCATTCTAGCAAATTGTTGAACCCGAGGGGGTCGAGGGAACCCCTGGATTTGTAGCCAGCTGGTCGTAAATGAGGGCGGCCTGGAGACCCGTGAGCTTTGCCTGCAGGGAGGGCAGCCTTGTGGCAGATGTGCCCGTAGGCTGGGAAATGTCACCTAAATCTGGGTAGTTGGTTTTAGCAGTCGTTGCAGAGAGTGAGCTAATAGAAGGGGGTTAAAAAATAAAAATAAAAATAAATATATTAGAAGCTGTGGCTGAAACTAATAAGATTAGGGTTAACAGAATCTTCACGGGACTGGGTTTAGGTTTAAAACAAGCACAGTGTGTCTGTCAGGGTCACGGCAGGAAGAGCTCACCCAGACATTGCTAAGTGATCAAGGGAGGGTCTGTCTTTCAGGAAGTGGGCGGGGTTAAGGTTCAGGGAACCACGAAGTGCAGTGATGCCAGCACCCAGGGCCTAGCCTCAGAGGGACAGCATTATCATCCCTAGACCGGAAAGTACGAGGGACAGAACTGTGACTACAGGGCCAGGGAAGAGGGGCCAGCTGACGGGGCGGGGGCTGTAGGCAGAGGGACAGGCCATACTCAGGCAGAAAAGAGGCAGGACAGAGGTGGGGACCTACAGACTCTGACTTCTTTTATCTGTCAGCTCCATTTTCCTGACAGGGAAAGGAACCCAGCAAGAAGCCAGCGGCCAGGGAGCCCATGACATCAGTGGGCGGGGCAGGAAGTGAGAGCCACAGAGCGGGGTCTGTGCAGGGGGACTGGTACTCACTGGGCAGGAGGAAATGGGCTTGAGAGCCTATCATTTCAAAGGGAACCTGTAGTAACATTAAGGGGTCATTTATTCATTCAATAAATCTTTATCAAGTGCCTTTTATGTGTCTCACACTGTTTTAGGCACTTGGGCTACATCAGTGAATAAAAACCCCCAAATCCTAACCCTCACGTAGCTTCCTTTCTAGTCTGGGAAGACACAAGGGAAAAAAAGTAAATGATGTCTTATGTTAGCAGGGAAGAAGCGCTAAGTCTTAAGCAAAATAGGAGGGATCTGCAGTGAGGAGAAGGGCGAGACTGCAACCTTGAACCGGGTGGCCTGGGTCGCCTCCGAGAAAAGGAGATTGGAGCAAAGGCTGGAGGGAGGGTAGGAGTCAGCCCTGCGGTGTTTAGGGACACGTGGCAGAGACACCAGCCGGTGCGTGTTCCCCCAGGGCGGGAGGCCTCCCGGCAGGCGGCCCGTGGGGCTGGCGTGGGATGAGCAGGGCAAGAGCTGCACGAGGGGAGGTGGGAGAGGGGACACGGCTCATTCGTGCGAGGTCTCGCAGGCCGTGGCAAAGACTTGGCTTTCCCTCAGAGCAATGGGGACTGCTGGAGAGCGGAGGACTCTCATTTACCCAGACAGGATAGCTGATGTGCAGGGCTGCGCCTGCGGGGCAGGGGAGGAAGCACAGAGCCCCGCCGGGGGCCGCCGCGGGACAGGCCGGAGCGACAAGGCTGTGCGGCGGCTGGGAGTGGCGAGGGGGCGTCCAAAGGGGGTTTCAGGGTGTCCCAACATGTTCTCTGACAGCTGGCTGTGAGGCGTGACAGCATGTGCCATTCCAGTCACATGCCCAGGTTTCCGGCCCAGCAGCTGCGAGGACGGAGCCTCCGTCGCCGGGCACGGGACGGGCTGTCAGGGGGACAGGCTGGGGCAGGGCAGGAGGTCAGGGGGGAGACGTCACCTTCGAACTGCGTATCAGACGCCAGATGTGCAGGGGCCGGTTTGCTCATGGAGAGGTCGGGGGTGAGGTGATTATTTGGGAGTTAGGGACGCACAGATAAAATTTAAGACCGTGAGAATGGATGAGATCAGGAAGGGAGCGAATAAAAACAGAGAAAAGAGGAAGACTGAAGCCGGAGCCTGGACACGCTCCCGTGGCAGGAGGTCAGGAAGAAGACGACAAAGGAGACGGCGTGGAGGGGCCCACGGGGTAGGGGGCAGGCGGGCCGGCCCCGAAGCCAAGGGGTCCCCGATCGGGCGTCGCCTCTCAGTGAGCTGCCCGCGGACGGGGAACCAGCCCAGGTTTAGTGCGACGAGGTCCGGCGACAGCAGCTGCAGGGCAGTGGCGGACAGACGCCAGCCGGGAGTGGGTATGGGGGAAAATGAGGAGAAAATATTCACAGCACACGCTTCTGGCAAAGGAACTGTATCCAGAATATATACAGAACTCTTATAACTTAATAATAAGAAGGCAAACAATCCAATAAAAAAAGAGCCAAAGGCTTAAACAGACACTTCACCAAAGAAGATTTACCAGTAGCCAAGAAGCATATGAAAAGTTGCTCAGCACCACCGGTCATCAGGGAAATGAAAATTAAAACTCAAGTGAGACCCTGCTACACACCCATGTGAAAGGCTATAATAAAGAGAAGGACAATGTCAAGTGTACGGCAATTGGAATTCCCCTGTTTTCCTAGAGGGAATAGAAAATAAAGTTTTTTTAATCAAGTTAAAACTACACTTACCATCAATACCATTCCTAGATATTTACTCAAAAGAAATAAAAAAATTTGTCTACTCTATCATATATATGCAAATGTTCATTATAGGCTTAGTCATGATGTCCCCAAACTGGAAATGAGCCACATATCCATCAAAAGGTGAACGTATAAACAGATAGTGGTATATTCATAAATATAATACCTACCAGCAATTAAAAAAGAAAACCTACAGATACACACCAGGACAATGAATCTCAGAATCATTATACAGCATGAAAGGAGCCAGAGAGAAGATTACCTACTCCATGATTTCATTTGCATGAAGTTACAGGACAGGTAAAACTACTCTGTGGTTTTATAGAAACAGAAATAGATATATTTGATCAGTGGTTGTTTGAGGGCAGTGGTTGGCGGGAAAGGCCCAAGGGAACCTTCTGGGGTATTAGAAATATTCTGTATTTTGACTGTGGTGGTGGTTACCTGAGTGTGTACGTCTGTCAAAACTCACCCATCTGTACACTTAAGGTGTGCACATTTCATTGCGCGCAATTTACACGTCAGTAAAGTTGGCTGAAAAAAGAGAGGGAGAGTGGGAGAAGCTGATGCGAAACAGTGAGCATAGATAACTATTTCCAGGAGTTTTACTGCAAAGAAAAACAAAGAAATGGGGAAAATGGGGTCAGGAGAAAGTTTTGTTTTAAGGTGAGAGAACTATCCAGGTTTGTTTGCTGATGGGAATGAGCTGGCAGAGAACAAAGACAGAGAACTGTGTTAACGTCGCCCGGCACAGGCAGGAAGGGTTTAGAGGAAAAGTGGAGGGGCCGGCTTTGCGTGGCCCTCTCAAGCAAACTCGGTTTTCCTGTGTTCTTTCCTGCTTTTTCCACAATAAATACCTTTAATTTGATAATTAGAAAAATACAAGCAATGGTTGAAAAGAACAACAGCATGCTTTCCATATCTGGTGACGCAAGCAGGGACTGGTCAAAGGTCAGACTCCTGGCCAGGAGGGACTATTCTGATTTTATAATTATTCTAAGTACATATGATGACTAAAATTTGCAATTTACATTGTAGTTTTTAAAGAAGAACTCGGAGATGCTTGTGACAATCATCTTTGTTTTGTTATCCAGGGAAGGAGGTAGGAAAGGATATTAATGTATTTAGACATGGGGAAACTGAGGCACACAAGAGGCTTGTGTCTAATCCTTGTGCACGGAGTTGGTAGTAAATATTCAGCTTAATAAACATGACTATGTTCAAGACACCATGCTGAGTGTGGGTACAAAGAACATTTCCTGACTCTCTGTGGGTCTAGAACTCTCCTTCACTGTAGCCAAATTATTGTTAAAGAAATGAAACTGTGATTTCTACCACTTTCATTCCCCTAACTTGGGGAGCTAATGGTTTTCCTAAGTAAATGGCATTCATTGATCAAAGAGTCTTTGCCAGATGATGTTTTAAAATACTGAGAGAAAATTTAAATGCAGTATGTCTAATCAGACTCAAGTTAAGGGCTTTACGGTTCTAAACCTATTTAATGAAAGAGTGGTTTCTTATTTATTGGCTGGTCTTCTAGGTTTATAGGTTTGCTCAAATTGTGATTGTGGAATGATTCTCATATGTGGGGTGTTTAAGTAAAGCAACCCCAGTTGCTTTTACTTTATTGATCTTTTTAATGCACTGGCTTCAGTATTTAAATGAGTTTGAGTTTGTTTCTTTAATGGTCTTTCAATAAAGCTTAAGTTGACCTGGTCCCTTTTGCAATCACAGCATTGTAATAGCAGAAAAAGAAGAATAATAAAAATGAACTCATTTTATGTGGTTGAAAAGGTTACATTTATATTGATTTTAACTGTAATATAGTTAAAGTCCTTGATATTAAAAAAACAACTCAGCAAACACATCCTTTTTAGTGCAGTGGCTCTATCGATATTACTTTGCCAGGAGGTTTTGGCAGCAGCAACAATATTTAGGATGGAGTCTAAGAATTGGCATTATCAGGGCGCTGATAACCACATCCTTCAAATTCTGTTCCAGGTGAAAGAGCAGAAAGGTGTTTGAGGAAAACCATTATCTACAGAGTAACTTCAGAATGCAGGGTAAACTCTGCGGGTCTGAAAGCTCCATGTGATGACCAGGTCTGCTGTTTACAGAAAGCAGCGAAAGTCAGTTCCCTGGAAGCACTAAAGCTTTTTAACGCTGTGTTTGGAGCCATTCCAAGCTGCAGAGTGTGGGGAGGGGCGGTGGAATTTAGGAGAGGTGGTGAGAAATGGGAGTAGAAAAGACCGGGAGAAGTGATGCAGGAGAGAGGAGCTTTCACTTCTCTCGTGACCCAGTCCTGTGTGAGTGTGCACTGCGTGCACTGTGTGTTTGTGTGTACGTGCACATGTGCGTTAGAGCTATAGCAAAATGGATGGCAGGGCATGGTGGCTCACTCTTAGTAATGTGGGAGGCCAAGGTGGGAGGACTGCTTGAGACCAGGAGTTCAAGACCACCCTGGGCAACATAGCGAGGTAGCGAGATCATGTCTCCACTGAAAAAAAGAAAAAGAAAAAAGGAAAAAAAAAAAAAGAAAGAAAAATTAGCTGGGTGTGGTGGTGTGTGCCTGTAGTCCTAGCTATCTGGGAGGTTCCGGCGGGAGGATCATTTGAGCCCAGGAGTTCAAGGCTGCAGTGAGGTATGATTGCACCATTGCATTCCAGCCTGGGCTATAAAGCGAGACCCTGTCTCTAAAACAAATAAGCAAAAAAGTTATAACAAAATGGGCTGAGATTAATTCTCAGCCTAGAAGCCTATTAGCTTAGAATTTAGATTTGGATCATGTGCTCAAATCTACTCCCCAAAAGGCAGATTTGAGCCTCACGGTGACCCCAGACCCACTCTATACCTTGCTCAAATCCCAGCTATTTTTCAATCAATCTTCTAGAGAGGTTTAGTTCCTGACACTCTGCCCGGGTTCCCTTGGCAAACTTGGGAAGAAAGAATATGCTGCTGAAATGATTTGGGAGAAAAAGGAAAAGTGCAGAGCATATCCCAGGAATGGAAAGAAAAGTTTGGTCCACTTCTTCCTCCTCCTCACCTTTATCTGCATCTAACATTTCCTGAAGGTCAACTCTGGGTCAGATCCCACCTTAGGCACTTTACACACATTATTTCCATTAATCTGTACCCAGCTCTGTGGGCACATACTCTTATTTGCCCCACTTTATGGTTAAGGAAACTGAGGCACAGAGATTAAGTTACAATGTCGAAGGGGACCTGTAGCTGCTGAGTAGCATAGCCCGGAGGTCTGTGGGCTTGCAGAGCCCAGGCCTCCCCGCTGTGCTGGCCTAGAGCCGCGTGTTGCAGAGCTAGGCTGGCATGATGCCAGCAGGAAACGCCTGAGACATTCCTGGGCGCGAGCGGAGAACAGGGCCCCAGCACCCTCTCTGGCTTATGTGCACCTCTCCCCAATTTCACTATGGTTCCTTTTCTCCATCTTCTGATTTATGTGACTGCTGACCCCTTCTGGTAGCAGAACAGATTTTGAGAGGCGGCCTGGGTGTTGGAGGCTGCAGGAACCCATCGACGACTTCCTTGCTACCACCACTGCGTGTTTGTGGCGTGCACCTGCTGGAGGGAAGCACACAAGCCTGGCGGAGGCCACGGCATCGACAGTCCAGATCCTCACGCCATTTTCACAGGGACGGGGAGGGGCTCAGGCTGTCAGGTGGGCTAATTTCCACTGTCTGTCCTCACAGTTTACTTTCTGCTGGTGGCCCTGGGTGACGATATCAGGAGGGATGCTTGAGAGGGTGGCAGCCCTTTGCTCACTTGTTTTATGTATTCTCTCACTTCTACTTCCTTTTGGATGTCCTTTCTTTATCTTCTCTTTTCAAAAAAATTTTTAATTATTACAGGTACACAACAGTTGTGTATAGTTACAGGGTACATGTGCTCATCTTCTCTTTTGAACTACCAGCCCAGCCTCTCTCTTCTGCCCACAAAGGAAGATTTTATTACCCTTCCCTCCAACATGTTGATTACATTCTTCATCTCAAAGATACTCGAATAGGGGTAATTCTTTAAATTTGCTGAGTGATGACCAGGGGAAGGATGCAAATCAAATATACCCCAGAAAGCAGAAAGAAATCTGTGCACACTGTGAGTCAAGCTCATGGTGCACGTGCAGAATCTGTTATTTATAAACTGGATTTATTCATTTATTCAGTCACTCAGCAAACACTTCTTAAAGCTCTCCTGTGTGCCCAGGGCTCAGGGACAGAACAGTGAGATGCACAAGTGTAAGAAAAATCCGTGTGTTGTACCCTTTGAGCACAATGGCAAGCTTCTACCACCACCACGGTATTCCACATCAGATGCGAATCACCCAGGCTATACCCCAGGTCTCTGGATTTGATGAGCATGTGTGCAAAGCCACCCCTGAGCTAGTTTCCCCCCTAGGAAGTTTCCCCTCCCCACCCTCACTGGTTATCGCCAATGACCACTAGAGGGCATTTTAACACTAGCTCAGAACTCACTCCAGGACACTGTCCATCAAAATCCTCGGACTCAGTCCTGGTGCCTACTCCTCCCTCCCCCGAGCAGAAGGGCAGCGTGCAACTCTTCAGAGCCTCAGACCGCATGCGGAGATGCATTTACTTTTCAGAGGGAAGGTAAATTTATGTGAGATAGGATCCTGCTTTCAGTTACCCGTGCATAAGAAACAACCCGCTCTGCCTATTGTACTAAAAAAATAGCTTCGCGAGTTACAATCTTCGAGAGTGATTTTAGTGCACTGCAGATGGATATAACAATATAATGCCTCACAGATTGGACTTTAGTTTTCATGCCAGACAAAATAGAAATCCAGGAATATTATCTTCTTTCTTGAGAGATGATTTATGTACTTAATGTGGTTGGGGAAAAAAATGAACTCCCCAACCTTGGGCTTATAAACTTTGGCTGCATTCTCGAGAAGGAGAGAGAAGACTGACATCTCAAACCCTGAACTGGATCAGAAATTGCATTGCAACTGCCTTCCCACTGAGCTGTAAGAAATGTAAAGCGAAGTAAACACATTTTTCTGGAGTGCAGGAATGGAGGTCCTGTCTAGCCCTGGAGTACATAATTCATTTGCAGATGAAATTGCTTTAGAAAAGAGATGAAAAATGTGGACATGTTGACATATTCATTATGAGTCTTTTTCTGTTTCAGATCAGACAGGCTTGATAGGTTAGAACTTATTTTTTCTGTATAATTTTTATGAAGGGCAAATATTGAATCCTTGTAGTAAAAAAATAAATCAGATAATGCGGTCCTCCTGGTCTCCTATGGAAAACCTTTAAGGAAGAGCTCAAATGCCTGCGTTAGCCCTCCCTGCACCACTCCTCCCTCCCAGGATGATGCATTCGCTCCCTTTTCTGTGCTCCCACAGCACAGGCTTGCACTTCGGTGGGCATCGGTTCATATCTGCATGATCAATGGTCTCTTCCACAGGGCTGGCTCACAGAGGCCACAGCCACGCTGCATGCAGGGAATACGCGAGGTGCTGAGGACAGGCTTAATGGGTTGAACTGCAAATCAATGCTAGGGAACCTTAGTCCCAAAGACCCTGTTGATAATGACCCTGACAGCTGCTCTCTTATTTTTTGCTTTTAAGGAAGAGCAGGGAATTGGGAAGGAAGGAAGGGAAGTAGCATTTTACTGGGCCATAGACTAGGCTAGATTTTTTTTGTGTATTTTCATTTAACACACATATGCCCTCACTCCCATTAAAATAGATGGCCTTATTCCTGTTTCAGAAATAAGACAACAGAGATTTCAGTAACTTGCTAGAGAACAGAGAGGTAAAGACTCCTTTTTGTTTATGGTTTAGTAACGATGTCTGAATCCAACCAGTGCAATCCATGGGGTCTGTGCTGAGATTGAGCTGACCCTCAGAGGACAATCTCATTTTACGTGCTATGGCCTTATTACCAGCCCAAATTACTAATTTTCTCGTCTGCTAAATACCCTTTCTGTTATTTACATGTTGATAGGGAGGTCAACTTGTTAAAGCCCCTTCCAGAGAAGGATTAGGTGGCACAGTTTTCTATGATCTGGGGAAATGCACATGAAGAGTGTATATTTCTTTTCTGCCCTCCCAGAATATAAACTCCTTGAGGCTAAAAGACACATCTTGTTCGTCCCTTTGTGAGTCAACCCTCTGTCCCACCAGCTCATCACTGTCCACCCAAACTTCCTTCATGCAGTAGATACTCAGCACATATTTGTTCACCTTAGATTTATTTTGATTAAAGTTGGATTAATTTTAATTGCATTCCACAGTGGCCCATGGAATGGTTTTGGTGACCACTTGATTTTATCCAAGTCAGGCTGTTTGGAACTTTCCCACCGTGCTGTGGGCTGGGTGGTGGATAGAGGTAAGGGTGAATGTCAATTAGGTGTCATCGTGTGAAATTCTTAGGGCTCCCATCTGGTTTTAAATAGAAGGAAAGTGCATTGTTAACAGCGGCAGTCTTGAACTACCATGAGAAGTTTCTGTGAAGCAGGGTCTCCATGGCACACCTCCACCACATTCCTCGGAACCACGTCCTTGCCACCAAGTGTGGAGGTGGTCTGAGCTTAAAGCTACAAGCTCATCTCAAGGTACTGGCAAGGGGAGGAATGAGGCTCTGAGAGTTAGGTGTCTTGTTTCTCCTTTTTGGAGACATTTCATCAAATATTCTTCTCTGTTCAGAACCAAATAATGAAAACCTGCTCAAATACTTTCCCAAGGGCTAAGGACCCATAGCCCAACCTAAAACCAGATGAGACATTACAAGAGCTAATGAGGTCATGAGGTTTCTGATGTGTGTCTCAATTACGAACAGACCTCTCTGGTTACACAGAAATAGGGAAGGAAAAAAACCGACTCTGACTTATAGACAGACCAAATTCATGGGCAAGTTTCCAAAATATGTAGCTCTCTCTTCTCTTCCCAGATTTCTTCTCTATTCTTACAAGTGAATCAAGCCATTGTAATGTATAAGAAACTAATAAAATAGTGACCTATTCTCACCATAGAACTAAACAGGAGTCAGTCTTTGATTAAAGTGGAAAGTTAAGTAGTAATAATATTCTTTCTGAGAGTCCCAACAGAGAGCAAGTGAATGGGTGAAAGTGCTTCTGGAAGGGAAGAAGTTAGAGAGTTCAAATGCCTCATTGTTATTCTTGCAATTGCCTCCCTTCTGTCAAGCACACTTGTACCGCACAACCCAGGCTGTGAGTTTATCATCCAGAGTAGATAAAAACTATATTAGCCAAAGGGAAGAAGTCACAGTAAATGTAATTTCAAGAGCAGGGCCCTAGGCTAGCTAGGTCAACTTTCTTTATTTGTTCTGACATCCCTAAAAAAATTTAATGCCTCTGAACACTGTTATTTTCTTTAATAAAGGCTTGAACAACCTCTGATATTAAAATTTTTGGGAGTGTTTACATCTATACGCTTTTTAGTATCGTTCTTTATTGGCAGAAAGTTCAAGGGTAATAAAAGCACGCATTTTTAAACAATTCATTTGAGCTTCAGTATCTAATTTCAGTCTGGGCTCCATGTTACTATAGAAAGGAAGCATGCTAAAATGAACAGACAGGAGATTATATTCATGTTTACTTAAAAGATTGAGCTGGAACTTTTATTGGTGTATGATACTGTGTGCTACAAAAACACTAGCCTTAAAGTTGCACCTCTAAAGTCCTCTTTGATTATAGAAGTTAGGGTTTTATGACCTCCCACGAAATAAGGTCATTTCTTCTAACGACTCCAAAGAAAACATTAATTCCCAAGAGACTGACTTTTGTGTAAATCTGTTAACATTTTTCAAAAGTTTATAAGGCAAATTTGTAGGAATGATCTTGGTTTTCTTGCCTGCTTGCAAAGACGGCAAAGAGGCAACTGTGTGAGTGAAGGCGGCCGTTGGAAAGTGGGTCTGGTTATCTGGGTTCTGTATGAGATCTTGTCTCTTGTGAGCACCGAGACCTTATTCGTCACCTGAATTTCTTAATCTCTGCTTTCTCATCTGGGTGACCAGCTTTTCCCAATTCATAAGGGTAAGAGTATCAATGTCCGAAAATATTCTGATATTTTGAGCACTACATAACAGCATTATTAAGGCCCTTCCAAGTAGAGACAGATTTTCTCCGGGCTTGAGGAGATTACTTGAAACTCCTTACAATGGCACACTTTTCCACGTGCAGAAAGTGGTGAACTAGCACCGGCCTGCCCAGCGATGTTTCACATCGATTAACATACACTGCTGCCCTGTAAGTCCATAGCTGAATTACTTTTCATTTTGCTTCTAACAAAATTACACCAACAATTTTTGATAAAACTCTGCATGTGCCCCAGACTACCGATTTTACAGCATTCCATATTCTTATAGGACTGCGGACCATACGATGTCATATATTTCAGAGTGGTTCTCCAGGTAATTCTTTTTACTGAGTCTTCTCCCATGGCAGTCCTTTTTATTCATGGGACAGAAAGCAGGGTAAGCCTAAGAAGGAATCATTCTCCTAGCATTTTTGTTTAACATTACGTTCTCTTTCAGAACACACATCCTCCCTTCCCTTTTCCTTAGTAAATATTCTTCCATGTCCTCCCTTGCCCCTTACCCACCTGTCAGTATCCTACCCTTCCTTCAAGACTGCAGATACAGCATGGAACTACTATATTGGTTACTCTATTATTTCTGGACTAACACCTTTTTACCCATCTATTTATACATTGTACACAATTTCCTCCACTAGATTCTGCCCAACTCCAAGAACTGTAACATTGTGTGGAGGAAACTTCCCTCCAACTAGGAAGACATGTGTTACACTGTCATGTTGGAGAGAAAGTTAGTTATTTGTCTTAAGCCTCTGATTTTTTGTTATAGCAGCTAATATAACCCCAACTAATACATAAATTGGTACCTGGAAGCAGGGTGCTGCCAAAACAGAAGCCTAAAATATGTATCTTTGGCTTTTTGGTCAGGTGGCAGGAAGTGCAGAAATGGCTGTTAGATGCTGGGAAGACAGAGAAAGGATGGTTTGCAATACAATATTTTGTAAAACTGTCACCTCATGTTGTCTGGAAGGCAGACTAAGTGCCTTCAAGCTGCAGCTTTAAGAAAAGTGCTTGGAAAGCGACAGAATGGTCATGAGTGTCGGTTGCTTCTTGCTGCCCATGTCAAGGAAGAGAGGAGTTCAGGAAAGAATTGACCAGTTTCTAAACATCGATGAAAGGGAACAGATAATAGTCCAGGATTTTGGGGCCTTACACCAGAGAGTAAGAAATAACACTGCAAAAACCTGTGGCCAAAAAAGGTGCAGTAAGATTTCTTAGTTCAACAAAGAGAAGGAGCCTCACGGGTAAAGTTCACATTAAGGGTCTTTACTTTCCACCCAAGCTGGTCTCATTACATTGAGAAAGAGTCATAGATATCTGGAAGCAAATGATTAAGTAGGTCCCACATTTATGTCTAGGAAAGAGCTTAGGGTATATTTACAGGCACATGAAACTGATTGGAAGCAAATAGATCAGAAGCCACCTTGGGTTTTCAGGGAATTTTATTGGCAAAGAAACCACAGGTCTAGTCTAGAAAAGGCTTATGGGCGTAAAACAACCCTAAGTGCAATTTGCAACTGCAGGAAATAGACCCTAAAGCTGCACAGTTGCAAGGAACACGTTATCCCCCCAGCACTTAATCCAGAGCTGGCCATGGCTGATCACGGACAAGGAAGAGCCTCCCAGGGCGTGGAGCCACGGAAGCCATAAGAACAACGGACAGGAATTTGGCCTGATGGAGGGACTCCTCGCACAGCCAGCGGGGGAGGAAAGAAGGGAGCTGGTGGCAGTGGTAGGTCCTCAGAGGACCTACCCAGCATAGAACACAAGACTTTCCTTTTCTAAAAATATATCTCATATAAGACAGAATTTTATCGGGTTAAGCCACTGAGATTTGGGGGGGTTAGTTTGTTATAGCAACTGGTGTTATCCTAATATTTGTATCTTTCCTGCTATCCCTAGCATGAAGCACACACTCCTTGTTGCCAACGTTTTTAACACTTCTCTGATAAGTTTTAAGATTGATATACCATACACAGTGTAATTAGCAATTGATGCAACTGTTTTATACAAGGTCGTTGAAATTCTGATGAATAGCAGGAAAGAAGTTATCATCTTTAAGAAACAGAATTCAGTGATTTTTTTTGAACATTTGCCTTGAAAATTCTTCATGAAAATATTCAATGTCATGCTCTTTGTGGTCTAAGAATTTGGGGACCTAATCATCATTTATTCCCGAGGACCTAGAATTATTTTCTAAGACAGGCCTTATTTTGCTTGCAGGAAATCTGTTAGCTTCTTCTTGGCGAGGAGGAGATGGCCCTCCAGTTAGATCAAAGCCGAAATGACACATCCTTGCCATCTGTTCGTTTGATTTTTAGAGAATACGAACCCTGAGTGTCTGTGCCAGAGCAGATATCCCTGAACTCTCTGTTGTCTAACTTACATCAAAACCCAAAAATATGTGATAGTTACAGGTGATTACTTAAAGAACATGTAGTTTATCCATTTTCATTTTCTAGCTGGTTTTATCCTTGGATCAGGCCAGAATATCAGAAAGCTACATCATCTCAGCCCCTGCCCCCTTCATCTGCCCATCCTCCCGCTCCACCTCCCTCTCTACACAATCACTTGGGCTGAATTCCATCTAGAAGTTACGTTTGACTTTCCTAAGGAGATGCAGCATCCAACAGCCTTGTGAAAACAGCATTTGCCGTAGAAACGCTGTTCAAGGCACTGACTACTCCTCTTCTCGGGGCCCAATCTATAACCCGGGGGACAAAGGGCCTTCAGTTATTGCTACCTTTTTACAAAAGCTGAAGAAATTATAGCAAAATGTCAATTTGTAATGTTTGGATGGTGGGTATCTAGGTATATGTTTCATTATTCTCTGTGCTTTTGCCTATTTTTTAGACTCTTTTATAATAACAACAACAATAATATAACTCAATTTCCTATCAGCCAGAGGTATCCACTTTCAAAATTTTGTGAACATCCTTCCAGACCTCTCTCTGTGAAGTGAGGGTGGAGCGCATGTGTAAACTGTGAAGTACGGTAGACCTAGTTCAACTACACTGTTGCTAGTTACTGCTTTTTTACTTAGGGGAGTTATGTCATATTTTCTGAGCTTTAGTTTCTGCATCTCTAAAAAGATAATAATAATGGCATATACCTCATAAGGACTGAATGAGAAGATGTGTCTAAAGTGTGTGGCACATTGCCCAGGGCACAGTAAGCATCAGTACATGTGAACTGGTATCATGTATGTGATATTGCATAAGTGGACCACGCTGTGGGCTGTTTTCTGTCAGTAAATATAACCCATGGTATTAAAGAAAATGAAAAGAATGATACAGAAAGAAAAGTTTTAATTCTTTATAGGAACTGGCATACTTTTTCTTTATGGGTTGTATGTTTCTGACCACCAAGAAATTCATAGTCAAATCTATGCAGGTGGTAGGAACATGTGACCTGAATCATTATGCTCTATTTCCCGTTGTTGGGGGACTTACTTTTTGTGACTTACTTTAATTCTCTACTTTATTTTATGTACTCCCTGTAAACCTCCTTAGATCCCTTGTGTGATGTGGTTGGGAAGAAAGAAAGGAAAGAAGTAGGAATTAAAAGAACCATGGATGGCAGGCAGGCAGGAAGGAAAGCAGAAAAGATTAGTCACACAAGGCTTTGAAGTTGCTGACCGTCATGTTCAGTTTTTGGATTCATGCCAATTGTCGTGACCTTTCATCGCATACAGGACCTTTTCAGGTGCTCTCTGCCTGTGCTCGGCTTTGTTTATGTTTTGACTGGCGTTAAGCCTTAAATTATTATCCCTGATGCAACTGTGGGTTTTCGTAAATGATGCCACCTGAGGGTTGTCATGGGCTCTGGTTTGCTCTGGTGTCTGATAACTGCGAGAGTCATTTCTTTATTATCTACGTGGAGATTGGGCACTTTATTTTTCAGCAGCAAATGTTTCATCCAAGGTCAATTTCCCTCAAGTGCTCAGCACTGTTTCAGAGAGTGTGTGCTGAGGGAATGCAAATTAATGTAATGTTAGCTTTAGCCAAACCCAGCTAGGAAAGTAAACTTGCTTTTAAGGATACCATAAACACTGATAAAATCATCTAAATTATAGGATGTTTGAGCATGTATAAATGCATGCAAGTTCACCTTAATTCCAAAGCTATCATTTCATAGCACTTTAAAACTCGTCTTTGAATTAGTCTCATTTTTGTTCTCTGATTATCAGCAAATTTTAATTTGAAATTATTTAAATATCTCTGTCATTATATTTTATTACAACTGGGGGCTATCAGAATAGATTAGGAACATACGTATGCTTTGTATTTTCGTTTGGTTATAAAAAATGCAACACATGTTTACAATAGAAAATGAAGAAATACAGAAAACTCTAGAGGAAATAAAACCATTTATAATCCCCTCACACAGAAACGATCACAGTTAACCTTCTTGTTACATCTCTTTCCACACATTGTTGAGGTGGTAGAGGTTCTCAAGATGGATTTGTAGATTGTTTTAAGAAAAAAAAAATGACAGTGTTTTTAAAAGAGTTCTAAAGGCACCCTTGGAATTACTTCCAGGCTCTGCAAGGCCTCCCTGCCCAGAAGAAAGCGGGGGATGGAGTGAGGCAACCTCGGACCTACTTTTCCATAGGAGGGGCCGCAGCTTTTCTTCCTCGACCACCTTCTACCTTTACTTCCGTTCTCCCCCCAAGGAAAGGGAAGGACTGCGGGGAAGACCCTGGCCAGAAGGGAGAGGCTGGGCTGAGAAAGACTGGAGCTCCCAGGCTGTGAAGTCTTTCCTACCCGCGCTCAAGTGGGCTGAAGCAGATGGCTTTTAAACATGCCCAGAAATCCCAGGGCAGTCACGTTACATTGCGTGGCAGAGGAGGAGGGAGAGCAGGACTCCCCAACACCTCCGGGTGCAGTTCCTAGCGCAGAATTCCGTCCTTGTGTTTTGGAGTCCTTCCCAGGTTTCCCTCTTCCCCTACCTCAGAGCCTTGCACAGCCAATGTGTTTCATACCCCCTCACGTCTCCTTCCTTTTTCTGGAACTGCCTTCTGTGCTCTTGGAGGAGTTTCCCAATTCCCCACTCTGATCGTGAGATTTGATTAGGGACCACCAGTCAAGGTTCCCCCCCACCCCCCTCCACCCCAAATGGGGTGAGTACATGACTCAAGCCAGGCCGATCAGAGATGCTCTGGGTCTTTAAAGTCAAATTCAAGAAACTAGGACCCTTTCTTCTGGTAGCAAAATCGGAAAGACATGAGCCCAGTACTGCTGTGACTGTGTCTCACGATATGAGAAAGGTAGAGCTTGCAGTAAGAGGTAATTAGCCCAGTCCTCAGAGAAAGGCAGAGACCAGGAGAAGGAAGGAGTGGGAGGGCAACGGAGGGAGGAAGGCAGGGAGGCAGGGAGGGAGCCCACTGGTATTGTGGTCTGTAGTTTCAATCCTCCAGGTTCCGTAGATTCTCTTCCCAAATTTAAATTTTCCCTTTTTTAAATTCTATAATTCTATTACCTACCCTAGGAATTTTCCCCAACAAACTAGCTCTGAATTGCTTTTCCATCATTTGTAACCAAAAGAATCCTGGGGAATAGAACGAGACTCTGTCCCAAACTAAGTCCCCAGGATTCTCTGCAGCTCTCTGGCTCCCCCACCATCTGGATTTCCGGCTTTCCCCCAACACCCAGAGTTCTTCAAATTGTGCAGTCCTCTCCCCTCGCTCGGGGTCCGGCTCTAACTCGCTGTGGCAGAGGGTGAGAGTTAACCCTGTGAGAGGCTATGGTGGGTCTCTATTATCCTGTCCTTAAAGCCATTTGTTTAGGTCTTTTTAACTTATACTGTTATTTTGCAATGGTGAAATGGTAGATAAATCACTTTCTTTAAAAGAGGTGACAGATTGGGTGATTTAAAATAAGAGAATGTCTAATCAAAAGCCAATGATGACAATGTTGATAAAATGGTATACCACCATCTGTCTCCTGGATTTGCTGGCGTCTCTGCCTAAAATTTGAGTCTTGGGTAAAGATGGGTTTGGTTTACTCAATAAAGAATTTGCAGCACCTAATGTGTGCCCGGCGTTGTGTGAGGCTCAGGGACTCTGTTGATCACTATGAGATAACCTTATTACACCACATTTGATTGACGGCTCAGTAAGCCGTAACAGCATGTTAGCATTTTCTTAGGAAAGACCTCTCCTTAGAATGCCCTCTAGCATTTACTGCTAAAGGCCACGTGCAAACTCCATATCAAGTTATGAATCTGACATCCACCAGGGCTCAAAAGAGACAGGGCTTGTGCCTTTTCTTTGCAACCTGAACTTCCCACAGCAACCAGCTGCATTGGAATGAGGTCTGAGAGGCTACTGAACTCCTGCCAAATGACACTCCACTTTACTGACAAAACTGCCTCCTCCTGCTGTTCCCTTTCCTGACAGGTATCTATTTTGAACTCCTTCTAGAGAACACAGTGACAGTTCCCATCCTTGATCTCTTGGCTCAGCTCCCAGGGAGACCTCCCCATGTCATGTTTTATTCATGGTGTTTCCCAGGCTGGTTTCCTCATTCTGAAAGTTGTTGGGGTGGGGGCAATAAATGAACCTGAAATAAAATTTGAGCATCATCATAAAACCAGGCTTTGTGTGCTGAAAGCCTGCAACCAGAGGCTGAGATTCTGGGAAAGACTGTGTTTTGAGGAATTTTAAGGCAAAGCCTCTACAGAGAAATATATATATATATATATATATATATATATATATACATGTACATATAGTTTTTTAAATTGTGTTGGAGGAGTGAAAGAAGTAGGTCAGAAAAACCAAAATAACCTTTGCTGGGAAACACGAGAAGTTTCAGACAGCTGAGAGCGAGGTGAGTGAAGACGTGTGATGGATAGAAGAGCAGACTGACAGATACACGGGTCCAAAACTGGGAAAGCCACAAAGAATACGCAAAGCAAACATTCATTCCATTTCTCCCTAAAAAGGATGTCTTCACCATCAACTTCCTCATTGCCTTTCCTGTAAGGCTGACGTGTCTACTTCACTAGTCATGCACGGGTAGGAGAAAGAGTGACAAACATCTCTTCCACCTGCTCCAACACCTCAGGCAAAACCAATGGCCAAGGATCACAGGGGATAGAGACTGTAATACTATATTATATGTGATTTATATGCGCACACACACATATATGTACCTTGAGAATTATGGTCTTCTCATGACGGGTGACGTTGACACTGTGGGGCTGCCCGTTGGCCATGTTCCTGTGATCCACGTCAATGTCGTACGGTTCTCGGGTGCCACCCAGGTTGTACCGAATCTGTAAGCTTCCTACATAAGAAAAAGGAAAGAAACTATAATTTCTGTGCTCTGGGTTTAGTTTTAATGTCACTTTCTACCACCTCTGCTGCATAGGTTTCTAGTAAACTCTGTTTTCTCCCTTGACGTCCATTGACACCATTCCAGTTTTGAATTCAGATTCAGTAGCTCAGAGACCTACTAATCCATGTAGGCCGGCAGCACCAGGCTCACACGTATTTATAATCTGCCGACAACGACCTTGGTGACCAGGTCACCACGGCAGCATAAATGGCAGCAAATGGCACAAATGATCGAAGTTGGGATTGTATGTGGGAATGAAGAATGAGAACGTATACAATATAGGACTGTGGAGACGCCTGCGGGACCCACGAACTACACGAGAAATGAAAGATAAATGAGTGCAGCATGCGGGGACCGTCTCATTCCATCAGCGGAGTGTGGCATTGGGCATATAAAGGAATCGTGAGCATACAATGTTAAAAATAAACATAATTTTAAAAGATAAATATGTGCAATTTGGGGTGGCCTCAATGAGACCAAGAAAACAAAGTACTAAATTTTATTTCAGGTTAAGACTAGCCAAATGCAAATTAAAGGGAAATTAAAGGGAAAGATGGCTTCCCAGGTGCCCCTGGCCGCTTCTGCCCCTTAATGACTGCACTTTCGCCTCAACAACGCATTCTTGTTTCCTCTGGCTTCTTCCCAATGATGACAAACAATATTAAAAAAGACTAATGTGACACTCTAGATCCTGCTTTTAGTTAATCTGCACAGCGAGCATAACTTTTATTTCTTATTTATGATGCTTAAAGATAATCAATTTTTTATCTTTTTTTTCACTCAAGTTGTAAATTTTTTGTTGTTAATAGCCTTTGACATCTTAGAGCTTAAAACCGGAGCAAGAATCTAGCAGGAGGAGTCTGACACCCTGCAAATCACCTAATGGATTCTTCGTGGCCTCTTTCAGTTTCTTTCTAGAGGAACAAAACTGATATTCCGATTTTTAAGTTATAAAATACAACATGGTAATTAAAACTTAGAAAGCAAACCTAAAGAAAAAAAAAAGGCACCTGAAATTCCATCATCCAAAGATAACTACTCTAAACATCTTGGCCTTCTCCTTCCAGGCATTTCTCATGCATTCTCTCACACACACACACACACGTGTGCTGCTCTCCCTCATGTGGGCACTCTAGCATCACACTTGCCATCTATAATACAGCACCATGTTCCTGGAGTTGAGAGACACATTCGTTAGAATAATTAAGAGCTAATCGCATTTTCTTATTTTTCTTTTCTGAGCAAAATTCAACAAACCCTCACTATTTCTGAGTTTTACTTTAGCATTTTATCCTGGATTCCTCTGCCTACAGCGTTTCAACCAAGCACTGTTGGTTTTCATCTCCTGCATTTGTCTAGATCCTGGCACTGCACTCTTCTCCATCTGGGTGACCACGGAGCCTCCACTGCCACCTGCGGGTCCTAGTGTGACTCCCACAGGAATGTGGCTGCACGCAGAGCTCCCGGTTCCTCCTCCACCCACCTGAGCTTCACCATCCTCTCTCGCCTGGGTCGCTGGATCCTAATCAGCCTCCTCTTTTGAAATCACCACCCTTGACCTCATTTCATTCTCAAGGGAGTCCTGTCTCCCTCTGCTCTTCATTCCTGCAAGTCCCATAAAAGGAGATGTGCACACTCGCTGCCTCCAGACCCGCCCCTCTCCTGCAGCGAGCCCTCAGCCCCACTCCCCTCGTCACTACCCATGACGTCACTGCCCCAATACTTATTGCATAAATGATTGAATGGTTTCCCTGCTTCTTTGCTTTCTTCTTCCCAATGTTTTCTCGGGAAAGTAAAACAAAGATCTTTCCAAAATGCATAACTGATTATTTCACTGGTTCATTTAAAACCCTTCAAAGTCCTCCAGTTATTCACAGGATAAAGCTTATGATACCCTGTCTGACTGGAGTTCCATTCACCCTCTCACTTTGCACATTTAAGCTACCTTGGGCTTCTCTTATTCCCTGGAAAATGTGATTCTCCTTCCTACCACAGGACCTTTGAATATGCTGTTCTCTCTTCCTGACCTGCTTCCCTCTCCACCCTTCAGAGTTTTACCCTATTTTTTTCCCTTTATCTTAATAGCATTAAAAAGAATCCACTGGGAGTGAAGGAGATGATTAGGCAGTTGTTTGGCAACATGTGTACAAATAAGTTGATTGTCTTAAATTTTTACTTTCTGCTTTATTTCTGGTACTCTGACATCATAGCATCCTAGCCAGTTGTTTTAAATGTATAGCTGTGCTGATTCACCACTTATTCATTTCTTTAGAACACGTGTATTTAGCACAGCTTTTTTCAAGGTCTAACAGTGGGCTTTCTCTCCGGGTCCACATGTAGAGTCCACTTCTAATGCAGACAACCATCCTAACCCTGGAGCTTGGGCCAGGCACTGCGTTGGATCTGGGGAGGCAAAGACATGCTAAAGAGGGCAGTGGCTGCGAAGGCCAGAGGCAGAGGAACCGGTAATTATGCGAAAAGCTGGATATTTTCCTCCCTGCTGTTTGTCATTGGTCCCTTTATGTTTTCCAGATTTGTTAAAATCAGTATTAAGTTGTTTTTGAGATTTTTTTCTTTTTTTCTTGCTATCTTGGATTCTGTAAATATGATTTAAAATTCCTATAACTGCTTCACTTGATGATAACAAAAATTATTTGCTTTGAGAAAAAAGATGCATTGGAACTTTAAATTTATATATTGTGACTATCCATAAACAGTAATAGCAATATTCTTGAATAATCAAATTCAAATGATATATTTATTCCTTTCAGATAATAGCAGAAGAGGACCACTAAGTGATGGTGGGGAAAATGTTAATATTTGTCCATTAAAATAAAATATTATTCAAATGGAGAGATGCTTCACTTCTTGTGTCTCATGTCCACCTCCCAAGTGAATTAAAGCAGTTATAAGGGACCGCTCTTTTATTGGCTGCAGCAAATAACTTGCTTAACAGATTTATTCTCTCCTGGCATCATCATTACCATCAGCAAACACTTAGAGGGCACCTGTTGTGGGCAGGAGATGCGGTGCTGGGAGCTTTTCATCTCTCCGGGAAGACAGGGCATATTTATAACAGAGACAGATAACAATACAGCACATTAAGTGCCAAACAAATGACATTGAAAATAAGTGTAATAGGAGTTTAAAGCAAGGAGAAGTCACTGGAAGGAGATGGGACTTGATGTGGGCCTAGAATGAAAGGCAGACGTTAGACTAAAGAAGAAGATGAAGCATTTCCAGGTAAGGGAGCACTGTGGGCATGAGGCCAGGGCACAGATGTGCACAGGGTGCCCGGGGAGGGGGAGGGGAGGCGGTGGGAATGAGTTTCTCTGAATATAACACCCCCTGAATATGTGGCAAAATATAGATTAATTAGTGCACTCTTTGATTTTTACAGTGCTCCCGTTTTACAGATGAGCAAACTGAGGCACGGAGCTGCCAGCTGGTTGCTCAGGACAACTGGCAAAAGGCAAAGCAGAATCCAACCACGGACAGCCCAGCTCTACAGTCCAGGCTCTTTCCCAGAGGCTGGTGGGTCTGGGTTGGAAGGTTGTGGGACTAGGGAGTCTCTCCTGTTTTTGCTGGAGGAGGGCGCCACTGAGTGTGTAATAGGGATATTATATAATTAGCATTAAACAGTGTCCCTATGCTATGTATGGTCTGAATGTCCCCTCCAGGACTGATGTTGAAACCTAGTCTCCAATGTGGGAGGACTTAGAGGCTTTGACCTCATAGATGGATTTATCCATTCGTAGATTAACGAATTAGTGGGTTAATGGATTAACAGTTATCATGGGAGGGGAACTGGTGGCTCTGTAAGAAGAGGGAGAGTGACCCGAGCTAGCACGCTCGGCCTCGCCATGTGACGTCCTGTGCCACCTCGGCACTGCAGAGCCTCCACCAGCAAGAAGGCCCTCGCCAGACATGGCCCCTCGATCTTGGACTTCTCGGCCTCCATAACTGTAAGAAGTAAATTCCTTCCATTTATAAATTACCAGGTTTCAGGTATTCTGCTACAAACAACAGGAAACAGACTAAAACGTTATAAGAAGACAACTCTGGCTGTTGGGGGAAAGGAGAAGGCAGGAGCCACTGGCAGCAGAGAGAGACGGATCGAGAAGGAACTTTCCAGAAGCGAGGCACACTGCTGTTCCACGATGGGTAACGGGTGCTGGAACCTGGCCCCCCGACCCCAGCGGACCTGCAGGAGGGAGGCCCCCAAATGGCCACCCCACCCCTTCCCCCGGCGCCATTCAAATGTCACCATTTTCTGCGGTGCCATGACATGAACAACACTGGGGAACGTGGAGGCAGAAGACGTGTGCCTTGGACAGCGGCTGGGAGGGAAAGGACACGGTGACAGTGGAATCCACAGGACATGTTTGCCTGGGTGGCCCACAGAGGGAGGACGGAGCACTGGTGAGTGACAGAGCTTGGGACCTCAAGCATCTCCCGGCTGTCGGAGGGGGCACCATCGGGACGAGGCAGGTCTGGCAGGGGCAGGCTCTGGAGAACCGTGACAAGAGCTTCCAGTATACGAAGTTTGAGGGATGCCGGGGCATTTCATGATGACTTTTTATTTTTTTCCCCTCTAATATTTTGATGTAGACCTTATTAATGTTTCTTCCTGAATGAGTTCCTCAACTTTTTTCTAACTTTAAATTTCATCGAATAAAAACATACAGTATTTGAAGTATGAAAAAGCTGAATTTTCACTAGTAGTTTGAGGATGACCCTGCCACCATTAGAAAGAAACCACTTTGCTTTCCAAATGCACCCAGAGTGCTCCAGGGACAGCTGCAGCGGAGAGCTCTGCACCTGGCATCAGACACCAGGGCTTAGAAACCCCAGCTTAACCCATCACCCACTGGGTGCGCGGGTCATTCGACCTCTCTGCACTCCAGTTCTGACAACTGTACAAAGCGGACGAGAATAGTGTCTACACCTCATGGCATGGTTTGGCTCCTAGAAATTAATGCATGTGAGACACTTAGGAGAGGGTGAGGCACAAAGTGAGCATCATTAAATGGTGGCCATTAACATGGATTTGATCAATCAAAGTCCTTGCGCACAATGAATGTCCACACACGCAAGTGTGAGTGCCAGCAGCAGGGGTGCAGGCCGTGGGCCTGTAAGGTACTGAATACAGCTGGGGACCGAATTTGAGCATGGCAGTGACTCGAGAAACACATAACACAGTACCCACAGGGGCATGTTCATCAAATTCTTGACAGTCTGAAGGTGACAGCCATCCTCCTGGAGAGGAACGTGAGAAGAAACCAAAGGGTTCTTATCTGCCCGCTGGGAGGTTGGTACATGTGGGTAGAGAACATCAGCGAATTAACAATCTACTGAACCTAATGCAGAAGGAACGAGCTGGTGAACTCCTGAAGAGTGGGGGTTACATCCTTTTTTCTCTTGTGCCCTTACCTGCTGACTTTACTTAATATTGTTTTCTGATTAGAAAAGTGACGTTTGTTCAATGTGAGCATTTGACATGTACAGAAGAGTATTACTCAGGAGAAAACAATCATCCACAACCCAACCAACAGCTGTGTTCACATTATTGCTTTGTTTTTTTTCCCGATTTGTAGATTTTTTACAGAGCTAAACTGATATACATTCAAGGCTGTATCTTGGGTTTTTTTTTTTTTGGTTTAACATTACATAAAATTTCCCTATATCATTAATCTCTCTTCATAAATATTATTTTAATAGATATATAATATTCTATAAATTGGTGACTCCTTTTACTACTTTACTAAAGTTGAACTTCTAGGTTCTTTCCAATTTTTATTTGCACAAATAACACTATGATGCATATCTTCGTGCTGAACCTTTGCCTGATTTTTGAATTATTTCTTTGGGAATAATTTCAGAAAGGTAAAATCCTAGGGAACATACTTTTTTCTCCATCTTTTTAACCAATAGTTCATTGCCCAGAGAGAGAATTTAAGAATTTGCTATTTTTAAAAAAACTGAAGCTGGATTAAGTTCATAATTTTTGGCCCTCATGGAAGAAAATCTTGATCTGTAAGATGCTACAGCGCTGGAATAATCATCGAGGAGCAGGAAGAGACGAGCGATGGGAGAGAGGGTTTCCGAATTTTAGCTCATAAATCTCCATGGGAAGTGGGTGAGAGAGATTTGTTCCTGCATGCATCTAAAATGTTTTTATCCATAGCAAAAGTGATCTTCTTAAAACTTTAAGCACGTGTGAATGCAAGTTTGCAGAGAGGAAATGGACTCCTCCTTGTTCAGCGTGCTTGGACACCTCAGGACTGTTTAGACATCTCTCTGAGGTCACTGCTGAGGGGTCACACGCCCGTCGTGCAAGCTCACTGGGATGCCTGTTTTAGATGCACTCGGGTCCTCTCTGGCTCAGTGCACGTTTGCTGATGGAGATGGCCCAGGATATCGCAAAGTGCACATACAGCCCTGCTTTAAGCAACCCTTAGCCCAGAGGTGTACTCTGTGAATGTAGAATTCTGAGAGGCTTTAGGAATGAAAACATCTCCGATTTTCTATTTCTATTGAAAGTTCAAATATTCTGTCGGAACCTACTGATACACTGTCATACACCAGAATAATTTATTGTTTTACATAAAATTAATTTTACTAATTCAAAGGCTCATCTCTATTTAGCACAGCAGTGAAGGTATTTATTTAATAGGAACAAAAAGTAATCCTTACACATACAAATCCAGCTCAAGCTCGTGTCACAGGGTTCTTGTAAAGACCTCAACGTGCCTTATCACCCGCATCGCTACAGCACTTTGCTGCAGCGCACTCAACTGCCAGGTTGTTTGCCTGACTTTCACGTACAGAAATGAAGTTCAAAGTCATGTGATTTGCTCAATGTCATGTGGGAAATAAAGAACAAGCCACAAACAATCCAGACTCTTACTAGAACACGCTGTCTGCCCAAATGAAACGGCCGAAGGCTCGGTGTCCTCGTCCTTACCGGTGGGTTTGACGAGAACCGCCAGGAAGTCCGTGGTGAGGGAGCTGACGTAGAGCAGGATGCAGGGCGCCTTGGTGGTGCTGAAGCTGAGGCCGATCTCCTCCCGGGCCAGGTCCTCGGGGGCGCTCTGCTGCTCGGGGGAGCTCTCCGTCCTGCCGCCCGTGTCCTTGGCACTGACCGCCGGTGCCTGGAAGTTATACCGCAGCCACATCCCCTCCTCAAAAAATGCACCCACATCTGTTTAGAAAAAAAGAGAGAAAATTGGAAAATGAGGAGAGGTCTGATGTCAATACCAGCAATGGGGTCCGACCGAGTAAATAACAGGCAGAGGACGTTATTTCATCACCATGAACACTCCATCAAGAGAAAGCATGCAACAGAGTGTGGACATCTGTAAAATTTAAAATAGCAAAATTTAAGAAACTTAAATCATACCAGAAAAAAATGTCACATACAGTACTCACACCAAATAACCGATTTTCAGATTGAAGAGAAATGCTGAAAATAAAGGCAGTGTTACCACATAAACCCCCGAGATAAGGCGCTCATAGAAGCATCCTCTTTGAGATTGAATTTGCTTTGGACATTCACACAGGAAAGCCCTTAAAAACACTAAGTGCTCAGAGGCTTTGTGCATAGGGTTTAAAATCCTAAGACAAGAGAGAATTGGGTTCAAATTCGGCTCTGCCATTCATTAGCTGTGCAGCCTTAAGGGAAGTTACTTAACCTCTCTAGGCCTCTTATTTCATCTGTGAAGAGGAAAGTAATTATCGCTCAATAAATAGTACCTCTTGTTATTATTATTGTTAAGAAATTAGAAGAAAGGTCAGTATCCCTTCCTGCATTAGGCTTTTCCTAGAGCCTAATCAAGGCTAACTGGCGACAAGCTCTGGTGTCACCTGCTTTTGGTGCCCCCATTGCTTACACACCGAAGTTCTAAGTTGCCCCCGACTCCCCGTGAAAGGCTGAGCCACCCACGAAGGTTCGTTTGGCCTCACAGCTACTGCTTCATGGTCCTCTGCCTGTGCCTTTTTGAAAGCATCCTGCACACTTCATTGCCCGTGGGACCTGTCATTCTCACGACACTGGCCATCCCACTAAATTAACATGATGCATGATGCAGAATGTAGCTTGCAAAACACTGCTCTACATTATAATTAACAGGAGAGGATGACTTTTAACAGGCGTCTTCCGTCTGGGAGTTCTGACGTTTGTTCTTGTTGAAGAGGTCAGCACAGAGCAGTGCGGCCAGATGCCGGGGCCGCACCGTGGCCTGGCCAGCAGCCAGCAGGGTTAACTTGGGTCAGTGGCTGGAAACTCTCTCAACCTCAGGTTCCTTCTAAAAAATGGGACCTCACAGGGGATTGTGAGGAGTAAATAACCCATGCGTAACACTTAGCCTAGTGCCTGAATATATAAGTGCTCAGTAAAGATTAACTGTTATTCCAAAGACAGGTTACCATTGTCAATGGCGGGTGAGGAGTGCCATTCCCCATCCCCCATCTCATACCACCACACATCTGTGTGAAAGTTGTCAGAATCAAAATGAAGTCACTAAATGTTTTTTTTAAAAAAACAAAACCCTGACAAATTGAGCTGGGGAGGGCCATGGAGAGAGTGGGTTCTCAGGGTTGCATACCCGATAAACACAAACTATCACAAAAGACAACAAAACCACAACCTTGCACAGAGACTATCGCAAACTTTCACAAAAAATATTTCTGCAAAAGCATTTGCCCAGCAACTGTCTGTCCAACCTTGGACTGGCATCACCCTTGTTATTGATTTTTGTAGCCAAGGATAATTATTTCAAAACAATTATGTAATCGTCCTCACTTTTTCCTTTAAAAACCTTTGTTTTCCTTTACTTCCCTGCATATGCACACAGTTTACTATGACATGTGCATTCCCATTGCAATAAATATCTTTTCTTTTAGAGCACTCTGTTATCTGGGTTGACACATGCAACACTCCAGTAATGCACCTGGGTGAGAGCTCAGTGCTTCTTGCTGAGTTGTAAAGAAAGAGTTCAGTTAACTATAGGCTCTTACTGTAGTGCTTCCCCCCCCCACTCTCTGCTCTCTTACCTCAAGGACTTTTGCAAATGTGTGGGGTTGTCAAAATGACTGCTGGGGTGCCACGGCATTCAGCGGGCAGGGGTGAGGGCAGCTGCATGTCCCGCAATGTGAGGGGCTGTTTATGCAATAAGAATTGTCTTGCTCCAAATGCCAAAAACATCCTGCTTGGAAAACACAGGATTGAACAAATATTAATACTTAATCTATCCTCCTTGCCTGAGTTCCTGGAATGTGAAGATGAACAAAATACCGTCACTGCCTGTGAGGAGCGTTCCGTCTAGCAGTGGGCGTGGGAGGACACACAGCAACAATTTGAGTGCAATATGGTGCGTGTTGTGGCGGTTTATGCAGCCGTATGTGATGAGAACCTCACCTCATTGGCTGAGTAGCCAGCAAACATCTACTGGGCACTGAGGTTACAACCCTTGCTCTCAGGGAGTTCCTGAGCTGTTGGAGGATTCAGACAGACATTAGAATGCAGAGGGGAAGTGCAGGATCAGGTAGACACGGCAGGGCCTTGGATCATGGGGGCACAGGCCCTGTCTCCAGGGGCTGTGCAAGACTTGCTGTGGCTAAGACACCGAGGCTGGGACGCAAAGAACCAGAGGCAGGTAGCTGTGTATAGGTGAAGGGGACAAAGATCAACTTTCTAGCTGAGGGAGCAGTGCGCAAAGGCATTTGGGAGTGACAGTCTGCAGCCTTAAGCATCAAAGCCCCTGGACTAAATTCATGTGCTCCTTTTACATCATGAGTCATTCATTCCAGACACACAAGACTCCACTACACTTCAGGCTGGGTATTGAGGATCCTGTGAGCAAGATACAGGAGAGCCCTGCGCTCAGTGGCTCAGTGTCTGGGGGACAGATGGACACTCCTAGGACGGGCCCCTGCAAACCTGTCTAACAGGTGGCAGGGGAGGGGAGCAGAGGGAGAGCAGGCAGGCCAGGACACCCAGGGGCAAACACGCTAGGGGGTCACTTTGCCACAGAGAGCTGCTGGCAGAGACTGTGGGGGTCATTGCCTGAGAACAGGTTCGGGCCCCACAGGGGTGAAGAGGTAGACCCGGGGCTTGCAGGGAGGGGCGAGGCAGCTAGAGTTGGAGGCCAGGGGATTCAAACAAATCTGAGCAGGAGAGGCAGGACGACATGCAGGAACAGACCGGCAGGCGGGCACCTGGACTTCAAGATGGAGGCACCCAGAGCCTGGGCCCCGGGAGCCCAGGTGAGCAGGGCCGGGGTCACAGGGGCAGCGCCTCCCCTGTAAGAGCCTGGGCTTCCTTCCGTGTGCCAGGCTCCCTCCAGTTACTCCATCCCCAGAGAGCAGCAGACCTGAGTCCCTGCCCTCCTCTCAGACCCCTTGCCTGGGAACCTGTTAAAACGCCAGGCCCCAGGCCCAGAATTTAGCCCAGAGGCTCTGACCCTGAGGGCCTTGGGAACCAGCACTTTTAAAGGCTCCCAGGTGATACTTATGCACACAGGGGTTAGGGATCCTTGGCGTCACAGCGGGGGCAGGTGCACCTGGGGGAGCAGCGCCCCTGGCCAGGGGAAGACACGGTGCGTCTATCAGCTGAACTGGAGGCAGTTATTCCACGGCAGATCATGAAGGGAAATTCAGAAATGCAAAGATTTTAGATAAGCCAGCCAAAAATATGCCTCAGAGAAAACTTTTGCCGTATTTTAGAGTAATCATTAAAAAGCTTTATGGATTTATGTCAGTTTTGGAGGAAGCGCTATACCATGCTTAAAAGTGTTATCCTGAAACCACATCATAAACCAACTGTTAAACCCAGGCCTGGGAGTGATGTGAATCCTTTAAGGTTCCAGGTGGCAGATTTACAGCTGTCATTTCATTGTTTCAGATTGTTTTACGGAAATGCCAAATCAGGGACTGTAATGTCTTTTAGGAAGGTAATGCTTCCATCCCTCTGAATGAATAACTAACACTGATTTAACAAGCCCCAAAATAACATCATTTCCTTCATTAAATTATCAAAAAGTATTGATTTAAAGTGCTTGATTTAAGATTTTATAGTAATATTAGATAGTCTTTTATAATATTCTGTTTTTATAGAGAAAATAGTACATTTTGTATTTAGGTATTCTAAGATGTATTATAAAGAGATTTGTTTAATTATATCATGTTTCTCAAAATTTTGAAATACATTATGCCATCTGTAACCTTGGGATCATGGAGGTGACAGTTAACTTTCAAGGAGACCGAGTAACCTCGTCTTAACTATTTCTTTGTCGTCAACACAGATCATATGTAAATTATCTCTGATCGAGGCAAAAAAGTTTGCAAATATTTGACATAAAATCCACAAATCATTCATCCCAGAATAAGACCATAAAGATATTCATCCCTTGGCTACCAAATCCCTGAGGCTTACAGTGGGGAAAAAGACCAAAAAGCCCCCACCAAAACCCTTAAATCAAAACCAAACAGCTGGTACTCACTCCCCAAATTGCTCCTAATATTTTTCTTCTCCAAGTTAAATAATTCTGGTCCTTTTGCCTTTTCACTTAGGATATATTTTGCAACCTACATTTTTAAAATTGATGTGATTCTTTTTGTTCTCTAACTTCCTTATGAGGACCCAGAATTGAAAGTCCCCAACTTATCAACGGGCTCTTTTCCAAAAATTCACTTTAAAGCCAGTAACTTGCAGCTTGGAAAAATTCCCCATAGAAACAATGTTTTCAAAGATGGTGAGTTTGCCAGGAAAGTCCACAGATGCTGAGGCACTCAGGATGTGTAATATTAGTACAAGATAATTGAAGAGTGCCATTGTGTATTGGTAATTAAAATACAAAAGCGACAACAAAAAATGTTCAGGCTTATTTTCAATGTAAGAACCCCAGGGAACTCTGCTCTCACAAGAATTCATCCAGTGGATCCTGGGGTATGTTGGAATATTTTAAATAATTGCCTCTGTGGGAGGAAAGAGCCCTGGTTTGTAGTTGCTGCCTATTCTTGTGGTATAAATACTCCCCTTGTCTGGTTTCAAGCTGCCAGCATGACGTCGCTGAACAGGGGGTCTAGAAGAGAGGCCCCCCCAGACAGGGCCACCCCCCACCTGCCCCCAGCACGTGGTCTGCTATTCACTCCCTCATTAGTGGCACCCTCATTCAAACAAAGCACACTTACTGAGCTCTCATGGAGGTGGGCTTCCTTCTTTTTACCGTCTGCTGTAAACAAACACTTTAGTATTTCCTTACTCCTTCCTGCCTCCCAAAGCTCTCCTCTACCTCTTCCTAGCTATCCCAGATTCTGAACGCTTTGCACAGCTTCTGCTAAACTCCAAGTGGAATTACCATGGAGCCACAACCACGCTGGAGGGAGCAGAGGCCTGAGCCGCAGGTCATTAAACTCCTTCATGGCTGAATTCCTTTGCCCAGAATGATCACTCTCATTAACTGCTTTTTAATTAGTCATCTAGTAAAAGAGTTAAGTGAATTTTATGGCGTTCTGCTCCTAGGGACCTTGGCCACCATCCTCTGTGGGGATCCTGATTCTGCATTAGGCAGGCTGGGCTCCTCGCAGGGCAACCTGCACGGGGCACGACTCTGCTTAAAGTTGTTTCTACTTGTTCTCCCAGGACTCTGCTATCCTGAAACGCAACCAGTTTCTCTCCTGGTCTTACATTGGCAAAATCTGCTTTTTCTCCCCAAGTGTACCGCTCTGAATTTCCTTCCTGAATTATTTATTCTGTTTGTCTGATGTTTTCTTCAATTTACTATAATCCTTTTGGACTAACAACATTGTACCTGGGATGGGTTAATGTTCACCTCTACTAGTTTCTGTTTCCCCAGGTGGATCTACATCTATTGGAACAAGTTTCCCACCGTTCTCTCTTAAGGCCCAGTCACTTCCAGGTCAGTTTTTATGTAATAAGCTCTAAGTGTCTGAATCTGTACAATAGAGAAAAAATGCCAAAGAAAAATCTCTTAAGTGGAGCTTGAACAGCACGTGCTGCCCATGAGATGCAGTGTGAAGTGTATTACCTGAAACACATCAAAAAGCTATGACTTGAGTGTGAGGAAGCCAGCCGGCCTTCTTGGGTTGGAGTTTAAGAGCAACAGTGCTGAACAGCTCTACTAGGGTCTTTAACTGGAAGACAGAAGTTTGCATCTGGAATCTCCAGGGTCAGGATCCTGAAACTGTGTTAATAAGTATTCCTGGCATACACGGCGGTCAACAGGTTAGGTTGCTTCTGGGAGAGTGAGATAAGGGCTTCCCTCCAGCAAACTTCATCTGAGACATACAGTAACGTGGTACGTGTGGAGGCCAGGACTCGAGTGTTGTGGGTTTTAGCTCTGGCTTTGCCACCAGCTAGCTGTTTGCCCTTGGTGGGGCAGATCATCGAATTGCTGTGGGCTCTAAATCATTCCCATTGTAAGGACACCCTTCCTCGAACCCCTGTCTTCCTCTGGCTGGCACCCAGTCTTTTTCATATATTCTTTCAAACATTTATTAAGTGCCTTCTATGAGCCATGAGGCGATAGAGATTTAGCAGGGAGCAAATTATCTTTATGTTCAAAGCCAAAGGCGAGTGAGATTTTGCTGGGGCTGGGGCTAGGGAAGGCATTCTCGGAAGAGAAAAGAACATGTGCAAAGTCCCCAGAGGAGGGCATGTGGGGGACCGATGCACACAAGGCCAAGATGGCTAAACTTCAGCAAGAGTGGTAAGAAGCTAGAGAGAAAGGCAGTGGCATTCTAGGATTTTGTTCCTTATACAGAAAGCAATGGGTAACTTCTGGAGGGTTTTAAGCAAAGGTGACATAATCTGATTTTCGGTTTTAAAAGATCATTTTGGCTGCAGTCTGATGAATGGGTGGGAGGGAGATAAGCAGGTCACTGAAGAGCTACTGCAGTGGGACAATAAATATGATTATGGTTTGGACTAGTGTTAGAATAAAGAGACATTTGGGGGTGCAGTGGGCAGAACCTGGTGATGTCTAGTAAGTGGGGAGGTGAAGGAAAGGGTGTTAATGAAGGGGCCTGGGTTTTTGGATGGATGGTGGTGACAGTCCCTGATTATGGAAACACAGCGGTGGTCCTGGTGGGGTGGAGGCTAAGGCAGGTATCAGGAGTGCAGCTTTGAACAGGTAAAGTTTGAGGTGCCTTTGAGTCAGGGAAGTGGAGATGTCAAAGAGGCTAGAAATATTCATTTTAACATCATTATTATAGATGGTATTTAACACTGTGGATGGAAGTGTATAAAGAGAGAAGAGAGGGAGGCCAGGACTGAGCCTTGAGAAGTCAGTCTGCAAGTAGGAGAGGGGGGTGAGCTTGTAAAGGGGGCACAGGGAGGAAGGAATCAGATCGGCTGGGGGGACCCCTGGAACATGAAGTATTAGCGAGGCCAAGGGAAGAGGGCTTTTTAAGAAAGAGGAACTGACCGATAGGTTGGGATGCTGTTTAGAAATCCAGTCAGATTTCCCTCAGAGGGAAAATTCTAGAAGCTCTCTCATCACTTCCTTTTCACTTCCTAAATCAATGACTTTAATTTGGACTTGATTCACTGAAGTGAAGTTGCTCTCACTGAGGTCACCATGAACTTCCTAGTTACGAAAGTAAAAGGACAATTTCTGCCCTTATTGGACTTGCTCTTTGAGCCTTTTAGAACTCTCTCTGGTTTTCCTTTCACCTCTTTTGACTTTTCCTTGTCAGTTCTCTTCACTGGCTCTTGCTCCTCAGCGTAACCTGCAAAGGTTGGAGCGCAGGGGCTATCCCTCCAGTCGCCTCTTCTGTCTGGCTCTAAATTCGCTCTCTGGGAGAGCCCCATCCTCTCCGCTCCCACCTGCAACCTCTGCTAGGGAAACTCCACCCAGTCCTTTCTCAGGAAACTCAAAAGCAAGGCCTACACAACAGAATTCATCCTTTCCTGCAAGTCTGTTCCTCTTCCAGGATTTTTTAGCATGACGAATGACACCCCAACTGTGTGGGCAACTCAAAGGCAGAGAGCCCCGAGTCACCCCAAGCTTCCTGTTTCCAATCCCTCATAACCACCCCTTGAATCTGTTCTCTCCTGGGCATCTCTCTGTTATGCCTAGTTCAGGCATTTGGGTTCCACTTTGACAACTGCAGTGACTTACGGGGTGTCCTCTGATGGGTGTCATGTCTCCCATAATCGATCCTTCACACACTTTCAGTGACCTGCCTTATATACGAGTCTAAGCACATCCCTGCTAAACCTAAAATTCACCCCTTTTCTTAAAATCTGGCATATCATTTTGAGGGAAGGGCCATTGGATACAATTTAGAAAATCTGTAAATCCTCTAAAATTTTAGGTGAAAGAATATGCATATGCATTTTTCTGGGGAGAAAGTTAGTAGTTTTAGTCAGGTTCCATGACACCCCTGCCAAATGTAAAAAAAAAAAAAAAAGAGCAAAAATTAATTCACTCATTACTCCTCTAAAAATGATTCATTGAGAAGCTCCTAGTGTGCTAGAGCTGTGCCAGGTGCTGACTGCGCTTCCCGAGTGACAAAAGGCCCCTCCTGCCTTCACTACCCGGACTTGCTCCTTTCTCAGCTGGCTCCTGTCTCTGCACATGCCAGGCTGCCTGCCCTCCCTGTCTCTCCCTGCCTCTCCCTGTCTCTCCCTGCCGTCTGCCCGCTCAGTCACTTGGACTCCGTGTAAGCTCCATCTCCTTCCCTTAGGGCTACATGCAGTGTCAAGAGCTCCTCCTTGAGTGCCCCATAGCTCCTTGTTATAACTTTACTCCAACAAGTGTAACCTTGTTTGCATTTAATTTAGTAAACATTTCTTAGAATCCTGCTAGACACTAGCCCCATGCTGATAACAAAAGCAAACATAATGTGGACTTTTCCCTAAAGGAGTTCACAATCGGCTGGGAGGTAGAGTAGACACTTCATTACAATAGTGTTCGAGAGCTGCAGAAACAGAGAAAGCAGAAGTTAACAGCAGAGGAGAGAAGGACTGGCTCCCTCTGTGGGTGGGGAGCAGATGCCTGAACTGCTTCGCTAAGCACATGACCTGTGAGTGGGTAATGACAAATAGACAGGCATCTGCAGGACAGACGAGGTGGCCAACTGCGCTCCAAACACGGGAAACTGCCTGCGCAACGGCAGGGCATGCGGGAAGTTGTAACTCTAAGCGTCTCAACTGTGGCTGTGTGGGCAAACTCCCAGGAATCCTGATTTAACTGGCCTTGGGAAAAGCTCTCCTGTTGGCCTATTTAGCACTTCCTCAGGATACTCCACTGTGCAGCCAGGGCTGGGACCCCTGCGATGGGCAGTGGACAAAATTCGGTGTTGAATGTGGGGTGTGTGTGGCAGGAGGTGCTGCTGGAAAAAAGGCACGATTGAGGCCAGGAAGGGGCTGGAACCCCTTATTATTTAAATTTTTAGAAGAACAATATATTTTGAAATAATTTTGAACTTCCAGTAAATTTGCAAAAATAGTATGAAGAACTCCCTGTCCTCCATATCTAGATTCCCTAACTTTTAACGTTTCACCCTGTTTGTTTTCTCTCTCTCTAATATTATATTATATATTGATGTGCTAAATATATTATAAATATTAAATATACCTTTAATATAATATTTAATGTTTATATTATGATTTAAAATACTATATTTAACATTGCATATCTAATATATTAGATATACTATTAAATATATTTCATATATACATGATTCCTGAACCATTTGAGAGGAAGGTAGAGTCAGAAAACCAACATTAATACACTATTATCTTATTTCTAGAATATATATACACACAAACACAAATATTGGTATATACACAAATAATTTTAGAAAACCATGAGACTATACATATCTGCGTATGCATGTATATATTCTTCCATGAAGGAAGACTTTTGCAAATAAACAGGGCCCATTCCCTCTGCCTTACTGGGAAGGTACAGGATAGGGACATGAATTTGGAAGTTAAATGCTGTATTCACGCATCTGGCTTTTCACTAGACCATGAGCTTCTGAGGGGAGTGATTTGCCCAAGGTCACCCAGATCATCAGGGAGCCAAGAGTCAAACACAGCTCTGCTGAGCTTCAAAGCTCACGCTCTTCCCTCTGCTTTGGCTACGCTTGTGCAAGTTCTAGCTATTTTCACAGAAACCCACAAAGCAATTTGTTTACCAGCTCCATCTTCGGGAATTAAAAATGAAACTAGATACCAGGTGACCCCTGATTATTTATTACTCACAAACATAAAAACACAATTGATTTTCTGAAGTGATGCAATTCTATTTTCTCCACCAGCAAAGATCTTAATAGAAAAGAACAAGAAAATTTACAAATGCCCTATTACTTATGGTCAACTTTTGTTAATATTAAAATGAGTTATTAATATATTATGATTTTAAAAGGCCGCACCTGAAAATGGTGGTTGACTGACAGATTTGAGACATTCACATATATTTCCTGAAATCCAAAGTCATCTCCATTTGTTGATTATTATAATAAAAGCAGGGCATATTTTTTGTAGTATCTGACTTGATTAAGGAAGGTAAAGGGAACTGCAGATTACAACTTTGCTTATTGTTCCTTCTTATATCTGCCATTTTGTCTATCTGACCACAATATTTGGTATATTGATTAAACCTTGTGATTTGTCGACATGTTCTAACCTAGCACTGAACCGTCCTTCAGTTAACACAAATTATCCTCAAATCTTCTGCCATCTTTAGAGAACACACCTCACCGTGCAGGTAGCTTTAATGTGGAAAGACTGTCACAGCTGGAGTCTCCCTCCTCAAATGGGAAATGCACTCTTGTGGGCAGTGTTGATGGTTACACGATTTAAAAAAAATCTCTAGAGTTGCCCTCCTGAATGGGGCATAAAGCTAGACAGTATTAGAAGCTAATGACATTCTGCTTCATGCAATTCAAGAACCTGGTTATTTCCTAGTAATCTAAGGCCTCACAGGGTTTCTGGACTCTTACTAGGTGGGTCTTTACTATGTCTCTTGAAAGTAAAGATGTTTACCAAAACCTGTTTATGATACTATGCGACATGCAAGAAGTGGACAGGCCAATGGACACTGGGCTCCTCCCAGCCAAGAGCTGTCTTCACATTGACTCTGCGTATCCTGGTACCAGGCTTCCTTTCTGATTTGGCAATAACTCCTCTGGCTTTGTTTTGCATTGGTTATCACTTGTTTCTGTGAGAACTAGACTTACACATTCACTCTTCTATGAAATAAATTCAAAATATCATACTTCCAAAGGCTTGCTCACACTAAAACTACAGTTGGTAGTTTACATATACATATGCTGAAGGCCACAGGTTCCTTGAGGATAAACACTGTATTTGATTTGATTTTGTATCTCCAGACTCTGACACAACTCCTGGCACATATTAGGCATTTAACACACACTTTTAAAATCAACGAACATTAATTAATGGTATCATGGGCCAATTTGGGCACATACATATTTTTTTTCAGAGTTACTGCCCCCCAAAAGAAAATCCAAGACATCTTGGTGACGTTATTTCTATCATTATCTATAATTTTTTAAAAACAGTTTCTTCTAAGAAGATAAAATATGGAGTATAAAAAGCAAAGATTTACCTCAAGGAAACCAAGAAAATAATTGGCTATTAGCACATTTTGGGGAAAATAACTTCAGGAATATCAATTATGCAGATTTCCCAAAAATGAGGTCGTCATGAAAGCTCTGATAGTTTATCTGCCTTTTGGTGGAAGAAGGAGAAAAAGTAAAAATGAGAAAGGGAGAAAGAAACAGTATAAATTTAGGCAACCCCTCCCCCCCCTTCATTGTATTAGTGCACAGGGCCCCGAACGACTGGACTCTTTGTTCTCCCAACATGGCGAGAGTCTCCTGCCATGGTCGTGCTCGATGCTGTGTAATTTGTCCGGGGAAATTAACATCGTGGGGCATTTGCCAGATCCCCTTTTCCTGCTGCTTCACTGAAAACAATATTTTCAAGTGAGGTGAGAGCTTCAATTATAAAACTGACAACTAAAATTTTACTTTAATATTTTTTCCTTGTATTAGGAGGTTTTTCTCCTTTGTAGATTCTTCAAGCATGGCCCCCTTTGTGCACCACATCTGTGGCAAAAGAATAGATTTATTCACTCTTGTGTGAAACAAATTCATTCTTCTATGAAATAAATTAAAAATACTTGCAAAAGTCTTTCTGTATAGATCGATAGCTCTGTGTCCATATATATAAAATCAACCTCAAAATGGTTTTCTGGAAAGTGGGTGTGTACGTCATTTTCAGAAAGCATGTATGTATACATGTGTTTATATTTTTCCCTAGAAATTATGTATATGTGTGTACATATACACACACACTTTCTGAAAACCTCTAAATGCTTTTCCAGAAAGCATCTGTTGCTTAGCGACATGCCAAGCTAGTCCGCCCAAGAGTTTGCTCTCTGAGCTGTCCTTTGACACTAAGAGAACCGCAAATCAATTTCCAGTGGCAAGAGAGAGGCCAATGCAGGGAAGGGCTGCATTATATGCAAAATTCTGCAATTCTTTAAAGTCAAGGATTCTCCAAAAGGCCGTATGCTATTTTCAGTACCCAGGCCAATTGCTCAAAGGAAGTCTGAAGGCTTTGATCTTATGTCTAATGTAGAGGCCCCTGGATCAGGAATTAAGATTGTTTCACTTCCCAACTTATTCATTTGTCTTTTCTGCTTGTAATATTCTTCTGCAGAAACATAACTTGACAACTGTGTACATCAATTTTTTTTAACTATAATGTTTCCTGCCTATTGCTATTTCTTTTGTTCCATAGTTTGTGAAAGGCTTAAAATAATCACTCCTTTCTAATTTCTCATTTTTAATAGTCCAAAGTGTATGGAAATGCCCGCAAATATACCCCTGTTCTAATGGTGCCCTTGAGTTTAGAAATAATGGTGACCATGGATGGTGATTTAAAATGAATGCTGCCTGCCCATCCTTGATTTTATTCTAATTGGAGACCCAAAGGAGGGGTATGAAGCCTAATTGCATATAAAACCAGCCTCAGCTTCACTGGTTTGTCTCCTAAGAATTAGGGAAACCAACCATTTGAGTCGTCCCATGTCTATTAAAAAAAAAAAAAAAAGGAAACCTTTGAAGACAAACTCGTTTAATAAATTCAGTCAAAAGTTTTTAAGAAAATAAGTTTTTGTGCTTGGAAATTGGAAGAAATAGGACAAAATGATGTAAAAATTAAATTATAAATTTCGAGGCTAACGAGCAGTATTAGAAAATGGCTATGAGGTCACAGTTGGAAAGACTTAAGGCCAGACATACACAGCAAGCTAAAACAAACTCTCACAAATAAAACAGCTTGATTAGAGCACGAGGTATTTTAAGCCATTTAGCCACCTCTTCTTTCTCTTGTCTTCTTGACGAAGATTTGCATGCCTTTCCTTTTTAGTAGTGATATTTAGCAAAGGCACCCTCTCCAAAGGACATTTAGATTTTGTAATTATTTTCATTCTGATATTTGAACATACATTTGACATTCTGAGAGTTTATTTCTAATCAAATGACAGACGTATAATGTAAAGAAAGCTCAGGAGTCTTTAGGAAGATGAAGAATTTCTACATTTGCTTCTGTTGAAGCAAAGAATTGGGGCATTACCACCTACATCGAATCACATCACCTGACTCCCAGGTGCCTCCACAATTTCTTTAAAGCCCAGCACCACCTATAAAGTGTCTACCATTTATGGAGTGTTAGGGACTATGTTACTTAGCCATACACCACCACAAGGTACATGCTGTTATTCAAATTTTACGAATGAGGGAATGAAGACTCAGAAGGTAAATAACTTGCCCACAGTCACACATCTAGCAAGTTCTTACTATCAACTACTACGTTGTGTTGCCTTTCAATGCTTTCCACTCATACCTTACCTGGAAGAAAGATCTAAAAAAGTAAGTTTTTTTTTTAATTACTCTGGAGAATGATGGCATGGGAGGTGTACTTTGAAGGTTTGAGAGACAGGGGTCTCTGGTTCCTATGTAAGAGGAGTCTTTGAAATGCTCTACATCCGTGCTGTCCAATAGAAATATAATATGAGCCACATTTATAATTTTAAATTCTCTTGTAGCCACATTTAAAAAGTAAAAATAGTGAAATTAATTTTAATATATGTTTAATTTAGTATATCAAATATATTATCATTTAAACATGTAACCTCTATAAAATTATTGAGGCATTTTACATATGAATGGCTAATTTTATGTGTCAACTTGATTGGGCTGAGGGATGACCAGATAGCTGGTAAAACTTTATTTCTGGGTGTGTCTCTGGGAGAGATTATTAGCATTTGAGTCAGCAGACTGAGGAAAGACGACCAGTAGTGTAGGTGGGCATCACCCAGTGCACTGAGGGCACAGACAGAATAAAAAGGCAGAGGAGGGTGGACTCACTCCTTCTTCTTGAGCTGGGACACCCATCTCCTGCCCTCAGACATTGGTGCTTCCAGTACTTTGGCCTTTGGACTCCAGAACATATGCCAGTGGTCCCTCTGGTTCCCAGGCCTTTGGCTTCAGACTCAATTACGTCACTGGCTTTCCTGATTCTCCAGACAGTGTATCATGGGACTTTCTGGCCTTTGTAATTGCATGAGACAATTCCCATAATTAACCCCCTCTTATATATCTATATATTTAGATGTATCCTGTTGTTCTGTTTTTTGGAGAACCCTAACACATATATCTATTGTTTCATCCTAAGTCTTTAAAATCCTCTGTTTTATGCTTATAGCACATCTCAGTTTGAACTAGCCCCATTTCAAGTGCTCAGTAGCCACATGTAGCTGGTGGCTGCCACACTAGACAGCCACACTAGTGCAGCTGTATGGAGTACGAGAAGGGAAAAATAAAAGCATTTGCCGGTGTCGGCTGTTTTGCCAACCTCCAGAGAGACGGTTTCTATATGAGCATTAGAATTATTCTGGAGTCGTTTTAACAAGGGCGTGTCTACATTCTATCCCAAACCACTAAATTTGAGTTTCTTAGAATGACCTCTAGACATATCTAAGCAAAGGAGGACTTAAAATCTCACATTTCTAGCTCAACCCTCTTAGAATAAAAATAAATATGTAAACTTGCTTGAAAATATGCCTTCTACACATTTCTATCAGGGATCTGCAGAGATGCTAACAGGGGACATTCTGGCATTTATGGTCCTAGCCGTTTATTTTCATCAGATATTTGAGTCGTAGGTTGGAAAATCATTTCTTTTTTTCTTTTTTTGAGTTTTTCTGCATTTATTTTAGGTTTATTTTAAATGATGCAATGGCAAGAGGAACTAATTTAGCCAGAGTGATCATTTTATAATGTACAGCATGCCACGCTGCTCCTTGGCTAAAAACCCGCTGTGCGTCTCCATCTCCCTCTGGGTAAAAGCCAAGCCCTCACCACGGCCCGCCACACCCTGCCTAACCTGGGCCCCTTTTCCCCATTCCTCACCCCATTATTCCTCTCACCCTGTTTCCTTCCCTTCTTCCCTTTGCTACTCATTCCACTCTGCCCCCAATGGCCTCCTTGTCTTCTCTGAGCACCTACATCAGACCAATTTCTAGACTGGGCCCAGGTTTCAATATTTTAAAAAAAGTTGTATCTGCCAGGGTGAGAAACAGTATTCCTGGGCAACGTGTGGATTCCATCGTCCTAAAAATGCTTTCTCTTACTTCAGCTCCTGCTGAGCACAAAGAAGTCGTGAGTTCAAAGCCGCAGTTTCTGACCAGCACCTTCAGAGCACACACCCTGTGAAGCTTTAACCAACTGCTAAGACAGGGAAGGTTTGGAATGTTCTTGTGAAAGGTCAGGTGCCTAGCAAAGACATATCTGAAAAGGTGGCCACTTCTGAAAAGACACATCTGAAAAGATGGCTCAGGGAGTGTCTAGAAGAAAGAACAAAATGTCCTCAGAAACTGATTACGGAGTGCTACCACTTGTGGAGGACAATTACCGGCACAATCTTCATAGCTGCAGAGCAGGGACGCCGTTATTTCAGCATGGGAGGTTTTAACGGGGCTATGGCAGACATCCCTCAACCATTAGGAGAAATGTCTACAGAAGGAGTCACTTTAAAGCATTTAAGTTAATTATTAAACGATATGAGATGCTTGATGACTTAGAGGCCCCCAGGTCATGTGGTCACAATCGCCTTCATCCTTTATGAAACACTTCAAGGGTTTTTTTACTTCTTGTTTCATGCGCTATGGCCAGACCTATCGCCTCAAAGACAAATTGCTATGATTTCCCGCCCATAGCCCTAAGCTTCAAAAGCAACAAAACAGAGGCTCTGAGTAGCCCCAGCAGCCTTGGTTGCTTCGGGCTTGGATGGGTCCCTTTGGAACTCAGCTGCCTTCAAGCTTATCAGCCACCTTGATATTGTTCCCTTAACACGGAGTAGGAGTCTGCTTTCACAGTTCCACCAGCTGGAGATCTGTGCAGGAAAAGGGCACGTGGATTCAGGCTTTTGTGGCTCCGGATGGAAATAACCTTTCAGCCTTTCCAGAGCTTCAGGGAAAACTCAAGTGATGACCACACAAATGGAACTTGAAGAACTAATCTCTACTGTGCAGGATGAGAGGAACCTCTGACACATGACTGATAGGAATCCTAGTTTAAACGAGCTTTAGAGGTTAGGTGACTAAGCTGCTTTGCTAAGCTCCTCCTCTTTCCAGTAGATTTGGTTTCAAGACGCTGCCGGCTTTAACAACGTGACGATAATCGGGGGATAGCGGACGGGGAGATGTCAGAGGGCTCCAGCCCGTTGAGATTGCTGAAATGCGTTTCTTTAATTTAATTTTTCTTTTTGTATGTGTGTGTTATTATTATAATCAGAAAAATAAATCTTTGCCCTGGATGAGACATGTGCTGTCACTGGCAGGAGCTTAGATTGTTTGAACGCCAATACCTTATTTTACACAGTGGCTCTTGTGTTGCTGTGAAAAATATTAAAAAGAATAGATCAACACTTCGGCTTTTGTTTCTGGGGTTTAAAAGAATTATCCCAGAGGGAATTTTTCTTGTTAGGTGACCTGCTTTTTGGGGGGATACTGCTGCAGGCTTTTTAAAAGGCTCTTTATTTTGTTTTTGTTTCAATATATATAGTTTTGGGATTATATATCAAGGGTCTCGCTTTGCATTTTTCATGTGATCACCATATGTGGATAAATAATCTTAAACAACTGTGAAACAATTCTAGGAAAACTGGGTTCTAGGACCAAGAAATTCTGATAAACTCCAAAATAAAATTAGACTTAAATCATTTAAAAAATGTATTTGGCCAAGGACACACATTTCCAGCACTAGTACTTGTGAATGCTATTTGAAGTGAATTTTATGGTAAGTTTTTGGTGTAAAAGAATTTTTTCCCTTTGTGCATATTTTATGATGTACATTAATTCAGTAGTACATGTACAAAATTGACAACTGAATGTACAAAGGCATATAAATTGGGACTTGTGTTTAACATTGTTTTTTTTCCCCCTTTTAAGAGCTTGTAGCCAAAGAGTCCAGGGAGCACTGCCCAGCAAGAGGGAGTCTCAGCGCTAGAGGCTGCTCCCCCGGGACCCTTCCCGGAGCCTAGATCCTGGTGCAAGCGGGGAGACTTTTCTGGAAGGACCCCAGTGTGTCTCTCTGAATATTGCTGGCCCTCATAGTTCCAGTGGCTGTCCTCTGCCCTGCTGCCTGGAAGACAGGCTCATCACTTCGCCAGGAGAGCCACAGCTTAGTGGTTTAGGGCATAGGTGTTAGAGCTAAATTGTCTATGCTCACATCCTTGCTCTGCCACTCAGATGGATCACTGAGCAAGCTACTTTATTTATTTATGCCTCAGTTTTCATGTTAGTAAAATGGGTCTAGTAAATTTATGTCCCTCACTGGATTCTTGTGCAAGTAAATGAGTTAGCTGATACATCTAGAATGCTGAGGAAAGTGCCAGAAGCTATTCTCATTGCTGGACCTCCCCCATCCCGCGGTAAGCCTGCCAGTCACCATTCTGTGCCCAACCCAACTTCCTCTACGGTCTTCTGCAGCATTGCTGCCCACTCCCCTGCCCACTCCCTGCCCCATTTCAGTGATAAGATGAGTTCCTGGACCCAGATCCCGCCAGCATCCTAATCTTGCAGCCGTGAAGTCTTCCACGCCTGGCCTCACAGGGATTAGAAATCTAGCTGATGGTTGATTTATTTCATTTGGGATTAAGAGATGAGACATAGGAACTGTACTTTCAAGGTATAATTTCCTTTGCTGAGTCTTGACACCCAAAAATATTTTTCCAGGGAATTTTCATTTGATTGATCCTTTGTCAGAATTTCTAGCTCCTACTTGATTTCAGTAGTCAATTTGATCCTGAAATTGGTCAGCTCTGGGGAAAATTAATCTTATATGTGTGTGCAAACGGAACATTCTCCTAGAAGCTCTTTAAAAATGCTGTTCGTGTTTTTGCTTTCAATTAGTGTTTGCAAACAGCAACTCAGTACAGTGATCAAAACAAAACCGATTAGATTTGACAGGTCAAATGTTGACTCAGATATTCTTTTTGTAGGCATTTCTAAACTCCACCAACATTCTGCAGGTCAGTAGGAAGCATTTGTAAGGACGCGTGCTCTGAATGCCTGAGCAGGGCCCTTTTTCCTCTCCATGGTCTTTGCTGTGGTTCAACTGCTCAGGACGTAGTGATTTCTCAGGAAAAGGTTGCTTGGCATACCAAGAAAATGGAGAAATAAAAGTGGTCTGCAGGTGCCTGGAACAATTTATGAAAGAGTTTCAATTACAGGATTTACTAAATTCAAACTTGAATTATTTGATGAATATCACAGCTTTGGAGTTATCCCTTCATTGTGTATTTTAAAAATTTAAAAGTTATTTTAAAAATTTAAAAGGTATTTTTAAAAATATTTTTTGAAAAAGCAAGGTAGAAAAAGCAAAAGTAGAAAGAGCAAAGGTAGAAGTCTTTGTGGTGTTTCATTGCCCAAAGACACAAACTGCAACAAGATCAATTGTGTTTAAGTGGGATGCTTGTCTAGTTTGGAAAGCTAGTTTAGGTGGTGAATTTAATGCTACAGGGAAGGAATTTAAAGCTACAGAAAAAGGTCAGCTAAGACTTCTATGAAAATAACTCTTACCAATTTCTTCTGTTTTCAAGTTGCTTTCTTAGTTTTTTTTTCCCCCCTATTTTTTTCAGGGATGGGAAATTCACATTAAAAATAGACATTTCCAGACCTAAGAAATTCAATTTAAAGGTTGGTTCTAGAAAATGCTCATTTGTCAAATACTTACTAGACACCTACTTTACACCAGGTACTGTGTTGGGAATTGGAGATAGAGGGATGAGAAGATATCAGCTCCCCTCCCCGGAAGGAATCTACAGTCAGACAGTGTGACCGTCGTCACAGAGCATGCAAATATGAGACAGGAAAGCCAAGACTAGTTCAAGGACCCAGAAAAGGTGGTTCTTGACCCCATTATTATAGAGGGAGTTGTCAGAGATTTCTGGCAGTCATTTGGATGTTTACCAAGTGCTGATCATGTGCTCAGTGGGTATATAAGATGTGGCTTCCATGACGGTTAATTTTGTGTGTCAGCTTGACTGGGTTAAGGGACGCCCAGAGAGCTGGTCTATATATCTAGGTGTGTCTGTGACGGTGCTTCTGAAAGAGATTAGTATTTGAATTAGCAGGTTGAGAAAATATCTGCCATCACCAACGTGGGTGGGCACTATCTGATCCACTGAGAGTCTAGATATAACAAAAAGGTGGAGGAAGGGTGAATTCCCTCTCTCTATGCTTGAGCTGGGACATCCTTCTCATGCCCTGAGAACTCCCCCACCACCTCCTTCAGTTCTCAGGCCTTTGGTCTTGGGCTGGGAGCTACACTATCAGCTCCCCTGTTCTCAGGCCTTCAGACTCAGACTGAATTACAGCACCAGCTTTCCTGGTTCTCCACCTTGCAGACCGCCCACTGTCGACCTCTCAGCCTCCGCGGTCACATGAGCCAGTGCCTCTGTTAAATCCCCTCCCCTATTTGCAGAGACAGATATAGACGTGGATTTCCTATCGGTTCTGTCTCTCTGGAGAACCTTGACTAATACAAAGGATTTAACATAAACAAAGATAATACTTGCAGAATAAGGTCTTTTGAAAAAGTAAAAAAAAAAAAAAAACAAACTATCATTCATCTTTTATTTAATTCCTGTTGCTACATAACAAATTGTTCCCAAAACTTAGTGTTTTGAAAAACAATAATAATTTTATTATCTCTAACGGTTTCTGTGGATCAGGAATTTGGAAGTTCTCAACGAGGCAGCTTGAGCTTGGAGCCTCTGAGGGGATTCCTGGCTGGGCCTGGAGGAGCTGGGCGCTGGCCAGGCGTCTGTCACCTGTGCAGGTCATCTCAGGCTTTCCCGCGTGGTCACCCCATGTGAGTTAGCACAGCGGCCTCCAGCCTCGTGGCCTCAGCACAGTCGACTGCTCTCCTGGGTGACCAGGGCTCCAGTGCGAGTGGCCCAGCTCCTGAGGCAGGTGTCACGCTGCCTTCTGTAACCCAGCTTTGGAGGTCACAGAGCATCTTTTCTGCCACGTTCTGCAAGGCCCACGGCTGTGCAGATTCTGGGACAGGGAAACTTACTCCCCTCTTGGCGGGGCTGTGACGGGGAGCGCTGGCCGGGCAAGCGCCGGGGTGCTGCCGTGGCAGCCGTCTTTGGAAAACACAATCCCCCACATCATCAGAGAGATACAAGAAGCCCCCTCAGAGAGTAACTGTCTGGTCTGCTGCTCTATCTGGCGCTGGGGCAGCTGCCCAGCTGCAGGGGGTGAGGAGATGATCAGCTTCTTACAGAAACTTCTAGCTGATCCTTCTGTTTTCAACTCCACCTTTCTGAGGTACCAGGAGCCCCGCTTTTCTGAGTCTCCTAGGGTTGGGGGTGGGGACAGAGCACCAACCTGCTCGCTCCTGCACGTCCCCCTCAACCAGCTCAGCCTGTGACTTCCCTTCCTCTGCCAAGTGTGTTTTCCTGCGTTTGGTTGCTGTCCTCTCCCAGCCTCTTTGTTCGGGCTGACTTGTACCTTTAAACATTTCTCAGGATCCTTTTCCGGGGATTTTGGGGGAGGCACAGGTGAATAGGTAACCATTTTTGGTTTATTATTTTCATAACAATAAAAAAGTGAAAACATTGCTGATAGTGTTCAGAGAACTGGGCATTCTCAGTGTCTACTGCATGTATTCTGGCCCTGTGTTTGGGAAAACAGATTGGCTCTATGTATGAGAAGCCATAAGCATTTATACCCTCTAACTCTACCTCCTGCATCTGGCAATCCATCCTAAGTAAATAATGTAAAATATTGAAATGCCATTTGCAAAAAACATTTACTGCTGTCTTACTGACAATAAAAAATTGGAAACAATTTTAAGAACAGAAATTGAAATCACCATTTCCCTATTGTGAAATATTTAGGTTAAATAAATTTTGGTAAATCCACTGGGTAGAATAATATTAAGCAGTATTTTTAAATGATGGGTATGAAGACCAAGTCGTTTCAAGTGAAAATGTTCATGCTATATGTGCTAATACTAAGTACATAATGATTCGAAGCACATGATAATAATATAAATTGATTTTAAGAACTCCAGAATACATTTTCCTACAGTACAGTGTGCTAATGTGGATCAATAACTGAATATAATTTATTTGGTTGTGTAACAAAATCATCGCACTAATACCCTTAGCCTAGATACTGGATTTCCAGTAAGGGAAACTGCCAGAAGGGGAGAGGAAATAAGTTTCCTTTCCTTTTTAGCCAGTGCAAGGCTGGTCTCAGGCAAGACCGTGAAAGGAAGAGGGCATCTTTGACTGCCTCGCCCTCCAGACTCTTACTAAAGGGCTTCTGCTCTCCGTCCTCCCAGAAGTCACCTTAACTACCTCCTCAAAGCTTGCCAACATTTTCCTCACTGCTAAATCCACCACTCCTCCCTCCAGGCACAATGCCCCTCCTCAGAGCAGCTGTTCTGGATGAGAACTCAGCCTCCTTGATGCTACCCAGATTCAGCGTGGACCAGGAACAGCCTCACCACCCTCCCAGGCCCGCTCCTGCTGATTCAAAGGCTGCTCTGATCGCTAGAAGGAGAGGCCGCAGGAAAGAAAGGGGACAAGCCAGGCAGTCGAAGGAAGTCGTTTAGGGTGAAGAGTGGCTGGTTTCCACGCACATTCCCTAAAGTATTCCTACTCTCCCATAATTTCTCCCAGCTGAACTCACAGATGCTCTAAAAGTTTAATTTTAAAAACTACCAACGATTCCCCCTTGCAATGGCAGCAGGTGGCCTTGGTGGGTGTGTGTGAGCGCGCTGGGATGGCGGTGGGGTCTGCCATGCGTGGGGCGGGAGCCGGGCAGGGGCAGCTCTGTACTCAAAGGGAGACCGGCTCTGGGTTCCAGCATGCTTGCAGGCTACGTCCTGGTTTGCGAATTCTTGTATTCTCATCTAGAGGATAAATTTGTGTCATAATTTTTCCATTATCCTCTAGCCAGAGGAAGGAAATCTGCTGTGATCAGAGCGCTGTGTCGAGCCGTAATGAGGGCGCTTGGGCTGCACGGAGGCTGAAGCTCATGGCTGCAGACTGAATTCCTCTTTGTGACAACTGTGCGACGACACAGGGAGACAGCTGTGGCTGGCCCATTGCCGCCTGCCTATCTCCCTGTAAAAACGGATGTCGAGGTGGTTTTTTGATTGCTTCCATGTTTGGTTTGGATTTTTGAATTTCAATCATCAGAAGCTCGTCACACATAGTGCTGTCCCCAGACTGGAACAGAGAGACTGCCATCCTCCGGTGGCCACCCATCAGTCATTCAAAGCATGGATTTCATCAATAAGAAAACTCACGGGGCACAGCCTGTGTTTACCCTGCGAATCACCTTCTTTGTTATAAAGCAATCAGAAGCGGTCTCTCAGGTCAGAAGAGTTTATTTGGTCAGACCCTCCCTGTGTCTTGTTTTATTGCTCTCCTCATATATTCGGGGAGAAAGGTCTTCTCCATTATTAACACAAAATCACGGATACGGTGTGTGGGTGGTGCCCTAAAAAACTCAAAGAAATATCTTGTTATCTGAGCTCATAGTGAGAAACTGATGGGCCCCGCACATCTGGCTCCGTCTTTCTAGTGAGAGAGTGTGTGTGTGTGTGTTTCCTTGCTCAGCCACACAGATTAGAAAGAAAGGCAAAGAAAAAGGGAAACTTATTCTGAACTTTTGGGACTTACGCCCACCCTCAGTCATCAGGGCAATCTGATGGAAAGAGGACAAATTGGAGAAGATCCCAATCTGCCGTTTACTAGCAATGTGATTTTGGATAATACACTTAACCTCTAGAAGTCTCAGTTTCTTCATATTCAAAGTGATTCTTCATATTCAAAGTGATTAGAAGTGATAATACCTGTATCCTAAAGTCACTCTGGTGATAAAATAAGGTAAGATTATGTGAACGTACTTAGTTTGGTGCCCAGCATAAAAGGAGGTGTTGAATACAATGTCAGCTGAATATGAAAGTATGTACTATCCTTGTCAACCGTGAGATACTTTGATTTTGCGACAAAAAGAGCTTCATGAACTCTTAACCATTTAAGGTAATTGAAGAAGTATTGCAATAAGTTCCTCAATGACATTTAAATGTTAGGGCAAAAGCTGAAAGTCTGAATAATCATAAATTCATTATAGTAATAGACATAAAACTTTTTGAAATAGTTCTTGATATTTTTAAATAAGTTATTAAGTACTGTAATAGCCACATGTGGCTGATGATTCATGAAGTTTACTAAGCCACAGAAGATAAGATTTTAAGTTAGTTACTAAAGGAGGGGGACTATAAACTTGTTGAAATTCATAACTTGGTCTACTGTTTCAATTTGATTTACATGACTTAATTTATATTTTTAACTGAATTTACAAGATTCCTTTATAAGAGACATTTATTAAGGAAATATCAAAGTCAACAGGCTAAAATAGACCTATATAAAAGGGAATTAAATTAGATTACTTCGACAGTAAATCTTTAGAAAGCGTTTTACTTATAGCCACATTAATCTCTGATTCTGAAAACTAAGTGGTGACTAGCAATGGGCCTGTGCAAATATTTGGGTTACATTTAGCTTTGACAGGAAAAAAATCTGGATTCATTAACCTGAACTGGAGTTGTCATCCTTAGTAATGGGGCAGAGGATGTAGAGAGACTGTTAATCATTTGGGATAATAGGAAAACTGTGGATGAGCTTTCTAAAATAAAGCAGTCACTTTGTATTTTCTGAAACTCTCTGAGATATTCAAGGAATCAGTATTATTTGCTAAAGATCTCAATTATAACCTCAAGAGGATGCTCCAGAATTCATTCTTATTTAATCTCAAGTGTGCTTGCTGCTTTAATGATGTTCCTTCCAGGCCAAATGATTCGTGACGATTCCATGACAGAGATGAGAATGCAATCAGGGCCCTGGCATCCGTGTGCTGGAGTGACCACAGATACAGCACTGCACGCCATCAAACAGCACAGCTCTGGGGCCTGAAGTCTTGCTGGACTTTGTGATCTCTGAGCTGGCAGATAATGCACCTCACTGCCTACAGACACGTGGGTAAGCACTAATGTAAATAGGAGGAAGGAGCTGTTTGCTCCCAGTTATGGCAACACTACCAATGTGGATAGAAAAGTTCTGTGCAAGATTTCCTGGTGGCTTTTAGATGACAATATATTATACTTTGCAGGACTCTCACTAAAAAGACTCTCAACTCCAGGACCTCTGACTCAGTGATTAATAATCTTAATAAGAGTTTGCGTTTTATAACATTAATGCTTTTCAGAGCACTTTCACATACATCAGCTTACTTGATCCTCACTTCTGTGAATAATGCATTTTATATAATTAATGCAATTTATAAAGAGAATGCCAAGATAGTTATATGATGGTTCACTTTTGTTTTCAATAATGCTGAAACTGGAATTCAAGTTATTCTTGCTCCACTGTCCTATATAATACTTGCGTCTCTCTTTAACTGAGATACACTCAAAAAGGACAAATTTCTTTCTCTCTTTTAAAAAAACAAAATTGATTTAGAATAGTGTTGGTTGTGTTTCTGGTCATAGAGACAGGGTGGAAAGGAATGTCTGAAAGATATAGAAGATCTGAAAGAATATTTTGGTGCCTGTGAGGATTGCTGAGAGAACGATTCACATATGGGCTAGAATTTGGGATCTTTTCTCAAAGCTGTACTTGACCCAGCTCCTTGGGGAGAAACACAAGAAGCGAAACCTGCCACTGGAGTGGATGAATGCTAAGTCATTTGCACAAGTCTAAAGGAAGCATATTTGCATGAGTTAAGCCTGACCTTCAGAATATTGAAATAAAATTTAGTAATGTTTAAGCTAATAAAGAGAAGTTCTTAGAAGACCTCTTTTAACAAACAGCAAAAATGATCTGTTATTAATATTTACATATCAATTTGTTGCTCTATCTTTGAAGTGGCATCCTTAAAGGGTACCTTTGGAAAATGGGAAAAATGCCCTATCATTTTCATATTAGAAACTAATGAAGGGAAAGCTTCACAAAACATTATTGGCTGGTGGAGTATAAATTGAAAAAGAGTTAAACCGATCTAAAACCTAAAATATCTTGCCTACTATTAATTTTCTAAAGCAATCCAATTTTGTAATATTAAAAGCAAATAAATATTTCCTGAAAATATCAATGGTATTATTTCAAGGACAATTTATAAAAAATTGGCGAGTTTTAAAAATTTTGTGTTTGGGTCTTGATATATCTTTAAATGTTTTTTTTTTTTTTAATTTTTGTCGTGTATGAGGTTCATAGGGCTTCTTGAATCTTTAAACTTGAGATTCTTTCTTGACAAATGTTTTACAAAGGGTCTTCTGCCCTCAGAATTAGGTGCGACCCACCGCTATCAGCCATGCTACCCTTGGAGGGCACTTGGAAACCAGTCCTCCGTTAGAACCTTGGGAGTGGGTTGTCCATGTGCAGGTCTCACTCTGCCCTCTGGCGGTCACCCCTTGGGTTGCAGTTGGGTCTGTCCCATCCACTTCACTCCGGGATTCACCTCACGCATCCTGGCAGTCCCCTGCCTCTCACAGAGCAGGCTGTTGGGAGCATCCCATGCTTCACTATGCCCAGTGTACATGAAGTAATAAAGTTATTATTAGTGATCAAGGCACTTCATCTTGCTTCATTCATACGGAACGTGGGTATATTAAATTTTACTGCCAATAATTCAATTGATTTGAGAATCTTTGCCTTATAGACCTTGAATACTTTAGAATCTACCTTATACTAATAAACTCATACCTTGGAAGACTCAGCTGGTATTATTAGGCCAAGTTAAACATTTCACTATATCCTGTGCCCAGTCCTCATGAGAATATGAAGATAATACATTTAAAATGCCAAGCAAAGGAGGGCTCAGAGAACACCGCTCTGATAATTTCTGTTTGCTCAGGTTTGGTTTTAGCTAGAAAAAAGTAAAATGCCCATTGATCTAAATCATCCGTGGCAATCGATTGGAATTGATAGAAGTGAAAATATGTGAATGGGTCCAAAGCAGGCTGGTGTGTAAGATGGGCAGGCTACCAGATTACAAACATTTGAGAAGTCAGTTCAAAACCCCCAGACTTGATCATTTAAGAAAGTAAATTTCCTCCAGCCAAGGGACGCCCAGAATGAGCCCAATTGCTAAGGCCAGAGCTAAATGATGAGCACAGAAAACGGGCGTGAAGAAATTGTGTGTCACAGGCAGGTCGTCATGGCCCATCGATGTAATGAAGTACTCAAGGCAACGTGGACATTGGTGAATGGACCTGCTTGCAGGGGAGCTGAGAAGTTGAGCAATTTAAAAGCAAAACTCTTAGGACAATTTATCAGACTGGTTCCTTTTAGGCTTACGAAAGAAAAGAAATGTATAGAGTTTCAGCTGAAGTCAAGGAGCTAATATGTGGGAAAAGATAAAGAGTGTTATTGTTGTAAACTTCACGTTATTTAGAGTTCTGATCGTTGCTGAAGCATGGGAAATAAAAACACTCAACAACACACACAAATAAAACATACAGGGAAAAAATCAGTTATATCCCCAAACTGGTGGGGATTAGATAATGGCACAAACTTGAACAAAATGTTACTTATCCTACAACCAAAGCAAAGTCCAAGCATGTTGTCCTCTATTACATTTAGAAAGTTTTACAAAGGACTGGCTTTTTATCCACTGAAGTTTTAAATCCCTTCCTGTGGGAAAGTTAATTGGCCAGGCGTTCCCTAATATCTGGGACCCCAAAGAGAAGCCCAGGCTAGGAGGAATGTTATTTTACCACCACCAAATTCTGCAATGAAGTCACTTAAATTTGTCTGCTATGTCTGCAGCTTTGACTTTTTAGAATCAAGTCAAAAGTATTTTCTTTTGTCTATAAGTATTTGTGGACTTTTATCCATATATACACTTTTATCCATAGTATTCTCTTACTTTTTACTCTTTTCATCTTTCCTTTTTTTTAAAGCGTTTAAGTAGATTATCTTCATGTGTTTCTGTATTAGTCAGGGTTCTCCAGAGAGACAGAACCAATAGGATATAGACTTACTAGGGGAATTGGCCCACGTGATTATGAGGGCTGAGAAGTCCCATGACAGGCCATCTGCAAGCTGGGGACTCTGGGATGTCAGTAGTGTGGCTCAGTCCAAGTCTGAAAGCCTCAGAACCAGGGAAGCCAATGATGTAACTCTCAGTTTGAGGCCAAAGGCCTGAGAGCAGGGGGTGTGAGAGGGGAACTGGTGTAAGTCCTGCAGTCCAAAGGCCAGGGAGCCCGGAATTGTTGTCCAACAACAGGTGAGGAAGATTGTATCCCAGCTCCAGCAGCAAGATTGGCACTTTCACCTATTCTGTTTTTTTCACTTGCCCCCAGCCAATTGGATGGTGCCTGCCCACATCGAGGCCCGCTCTTCTCCACCTTGTCCACGCAGAATCACGTGCTAATCTCCCCTGGAAACACCCTCACAGACACTTCACCAGGCTTCTAGGTATTTGTTAATTTAGTCAAGTTGACACCCAAAAATAACCATCACAGTTACCATGATACTTTTAAGTTACATCCTCAGGCTTGAAGATCTAAAAAACATATTAAGAGAGAAGGGCTATTTTCCCTTCTTCAACAACACTCTAAGAAAAAAAGGAAAAGGATTCTATTCTTGTACCTTTGGGCCATATTCTAAATCTATCAAACCTCCGGTTCCAACTGGAAATGAAAAAGAAGGCTGTGAGAAGTATCTCCTCCCACTGGTGTGAAACTGTCCTCCCAGCTGGGATTATTAAGACTGGGCAGGTGGACCTGAGAAACAACGGCCATTGCCACCAACAGCTTAATTGGTTTCATATAGGGATGTGATTCTAAGATGCATAACTCCAGTATTTCCCTTCTTTTTCTCCCCTACTTGTTTATATTTTGTCTTCATCAATTTTCTCTAAAAGGCTTCCAATCTGCTCAAAGGGTGGGCCATGGATTTACTCTGGTCCCTGATGTACACGTGGAGCTGTGGAGCAGAGTTTGCACAGTCTTCATCCAACATGAAACGTACCGGGAGGGACGATCCTCCTTTCCCTAGAGGTTTAACCTGGACTTGAGTCTGAGGTCTCCTTCTAGCAAGAAGGAGTCCAGAACCTCTCCAGTGTTATCTCCTGATGGGGTTTGCGTCAGGAAGGGATGCAGGAGTTGCCAAGGTGACCCAGCTTGGCTCTTGACAGGGATGGACACTCTGCACCGGAAATCACACTACTTGACGTGACCCCTGGGATGCAATGGGTGTTGTTTCCAATTATATCTTCCAGAATCTCTGCATGTTCCTTCATCCACCAGGGCTTAGGTTTTGGAGACTTCATTTTACCTTCAGAATACTATTACTGTGACCAAAATTAAGTAGAGATAATATCTTATGACATTGCCATTGCTCCTGGAGTACCGCAGTGATAACCTAGTACTCAGGGATGGTTGAAATGATGCCAGTGAGGCATTTGACGTGCAAGACTTTTAGAGGAGGAAAAGATGACATGATTTAAAGTAAGAACAAAAATACAAACAAAAACGGGAAGAGGTGCTGAGCATGAAAAGTGACATTTGCTATTGGACCAATGTGTGCCGGGTCTCCACTGGGAAGTGTGTTCACATTATTCCAGGTGATTTCATAGTGGCCTTGAGAGGTAGGTATTACAAATCCCTGAAGATGACGATTTTCCCAAGGTTACACAACAGGTAAGTGAGGAAGAGGGATTCAAACTCACATCTAATGCCATCATCATTTTCTAGGTTGGGACTTGAATTGGCCATGAATAATTTCTTCTACTACATTAATAATACAGATCAAAAAATATTAGTCAATGTCACAATACTCACAGGGAGAGGAGGAAACTTAGCTGGACCACAGAGAAGGTGGCCTGTATTTGCGTGACTGTAAATGACAGTGACACTGCAGTGATTGAACCGTCCATCCCTCACTCTTAGTGGCTCAGCCGTTCTGTGACCCTGGTTCTGCAAGTTTTAGACTTTAAGCAACAAACAAATAAATGCTTGGGAAGAAAACAGAACTCTCTAAACTCAGTAAATAGTTTCAGAGTGTTTAAAGACAAGTATTTGTCAACTGCAGTTGTAGTTTGGCAGAGGAACATAAAAATTTTATAGGGAAAAAAAGTGCAGATAAGTGAATTTGGGGCTATTTTTGTGCCTCTTGATGAGAAGTTCTTGCTAAACTTGGCTCGGGGAAGGGGCATAATGAAGAACTGTTTTCAGCAGCCTCGGTGATATCTGATTCACACACACTGCTGTCATCTATTCTAGGCTTTCCAGATTTCGTGTCTATAAACCATTGGAATGTTTTGAAAATTTCAGAGTAGTCAGATTCGACTACATATTCAAGGCGTCTGGGCCCATTAGGTGCTCAGTGAATGTCTATTCAATGAGTTAATGAAGGAATGAATATACCTTACCCCTAAATGTGGCAAAAAAGAGAGTCCTTGTTCAGATCTTATATCCTACTTTTTCTTATGATAAATTCTGCATCCAATAACATTCTAATTTTTTATTCCATCACAAAAAGCTTTAAGACTAGGGGCTGTGATTTTAGCTGATATAAAATTAAAGGAAAGGGAATCTTGCCAGTTACTAGTAGGTGAACCTCGGGGCAAGTTATTAATACTACATTGATTTGTGTTTCCATTTCCTTCTCTACAAAACAGGGTAAGAATAGCAACTCTCTGACCAGTCTGTGGCAAGGATTAATTGATGCTAACGTAATTAGAAAGCTTAGCACACTGCCTAGCACATAATAAGTTCTCAACAAATGTCAACTGTTATCCTTGTTAAGGGCAGAAATATTAAAAAGACTACAGATTTGTATTAGCACCTTGTCTTATTTTCCTAGGGCTTCCATAACAAAGGGTGACTTAAAACAACAGAAGTTTATTCTCTCACAGTTCTGGAGGCCAGAAGTCTGAAATCAAGGTACCAGCTGGGACACCCTTCTTCCAAGACTCTAGGGAGGAATCCATCTTTGCCTCTTCTGGCCTCTGGTGGCCTCAGGCGTTCCTTGGCCTGTGGCAGCAAAACTCCCATCTCTGCCTCCATCGCCACACGGCTCTTTCCTGTTTGTCTCGGTGTCTCCTCTTCTTACAAGGAAACACGCACTGGATTTAGGGCCCACCCTAATCTAGCATGACCTCACCTTAACTACATCCGCAAAGACCTTATTTCCACACAAGGTCATGTTCTGAAGTTTTTGGTGAATGTGGATTTCAGAGGGACACTATTCAGCCCACTATAGCATTCAACCACAAAAATGAAACATAGAAATTTCTGTAGCCACTCTGGGTCTGTGATTAATATTTTCTCTCTTGCTTAAAAACAGAGAAGACACAGGGAGAGCATGCTTAAACATAGTGAACTATGTTTCTAATTTCTGGTTAGTAATAAAAATGACATTGATAATCATAAAATTCTTGAGCATTTTGGAGCTTGACTATGTAAGAAGGAATATTTTTAGAGAAAACTATCTTTGGCATGACCAAGCAACCATCCACTTGGTCCCCAGCACTGCGGGGGATGACAGACCCTCAGTTAAGCCTTCTACGTAGGCTGGGGTGACCCTCTCTGCTAGACGCAGCCACAGCCTCAGCCAATGGGCTGCCCAGGAATCTGCCATGGAACGGACCTGTCCCAGCTGAGTCAAATTGCTGCCGGTTGGTGACTATCCTGGGAAGATGGGATACTACACAGTTATCCATAGACAGATGAAGTGACTGCCTATCTGGTCAAATGGTAGGGTTTCCAGAATGCCCTTGTGCTGCCTCCAAAACACGAAATGTTCCCCCGTCCGCGCTCCTGTTTAAGATGCAAAACAGCCCTGGTGAGCTAACATTTTAACGGGTGGTCAAATCTTTATGTATCAACTTGAAAAAGGCATTGAAAGCAGTGTTTGATGAGAAGTTAGAGGACAGCAGGCAGGAGTTTCTTGACTCTATGGATTTCTCTGGGATACCGGCTCTAGGTGCATTATCTACAGAGCAGAAGAGTCGTCACCGTGGACCTGCTTGAGTCCAGGCCTGTCTTCCTGCGTCCAGGGCAGCGGCAGCATGTGGTAATTTGACTTACGGATTCAACTGTGTGCTCAGGCAAAAGAAAGGGAGGTAGGGAGTGTGGGTCTGGAACGTGGAGAGAGAGAAACAGAGATGGAGATTGACGTGGAGATGGGTGTAGACATAAAGAATGTGCTCATGGCAGAGGGACAGGGAGGAGGAGAAACAGGAAGAGGGAGAAGGAGAGAAAAACTGAGAGAATTCGAATAGCGTGGGCTATTTGCCCACCATTCTCCTGAATGGGCTAATCCCGTGCGGAGAGAGCCCTGGCTGATCTGTCCCGCTGGGCTGTGCTGAGTCCAAAGCCTGTCCTAGTGTGAGCCTCTCACGTGGCTCAGTCGATAGAAGTGTCTTGAGGTTTTTATTTTCAAGCAACCTGACACCACCGAGGCAGCTCTTGCTCCAGTGCCCATCTGAAGGGGGACTGCTCTGGATGCTTGTGGAAAAATAGGTTCTGTTACATGAATTGAGAGCTAGATTTCCAGGGGTAACGTGATTACATGTAATTTTCACCTGACATTTTGCTGCATTCCAAATAGTATAACTAGATAGTACAATAATTTCTAGTGAACAGCTAGGTATTTTCTGACCCAACATAGTTAGTGCTCAAATACTTGGGGTAAGAACTCTGTCTCCTACTATTGCTTTTCCAAAGAAGAAGAAAAAAGTGATGAAGTTAGAGGCAACATATCATTGTGTGAAGATTAGAAAACTACAGCTAAGCAAAAAAGAAATTTAAAAATACAGATATTCTATCCTACTGCAAAATATAACCAGTGTTAATATTTTGGTGTGCATTCCCACAGTTTATTTGCCTTATTTCTGTCTGTGTGTTTTTGAGTTTGTATAAACATGTAACCAGGCTATGTGTGGTAGGTTGTGACTTGCTTCATTCACTTAGCAAAGTACTGTGAACACTTTTCCACCCCCAGAAGCATAGGCCTACACTATCAAAGGAAGGCCAGAGAGGGGCTTTCATAGAGTGCATTCTTTGGCCAATTCATGTGGCTACTCGTTCCAGAGACTGAGCTGGTTGGCTGCAGCGCCAGTGTGAGGGGGTGTCATGGGAACTGCTGTGCAGGCACCAGGCTACCTGGGGCTGGGTGGGGGTGAGGCCCAGGTCAGAGGACGCACCGGAATGGAGGCTCACAGGGACCATGCTCTGGGTACATGAAGGAACTTGTTTCTGCACAGATAAAGCCCTCGTGGATGGTCACGTGGTCCCTCCAAACCAGCACCTCTGTAATTCTCCCAAGTCAAGAAGATACTTGACTCAGAAGGATGCTCACAAGTACTTTCCAAATATGTTTTGCAGTCTTTTATTTTAATTTTTTTGATTAAAGCCACTAATTAAATCAAATGTATACTAATCCTACTAAACTGATATAAAAGGAATATTTGGATGTCTTTTGTGTAAACGCTTTGGAATAACGTCAAAGGAAACACATAGGCTTCATTTCACTTGATCTCCAACGTTGGCTAAAATGAAGGAGATACATTCCTGCCTTTCTACTCATGAATGTTGCCTATTAACCTCCAGAGGTTTGGTGTGAGTACTGTGTTTAACCTAACTCTCCAAAAATAAGGGGATCGTGATTTTCTTTAAATTGGTACTTATGTAGAGGAATCTCTCAGGCATTAGTGCTTGCTTGATTGCATTCAGACATTACTTTGGCGAGGAAATGACTACATTAAATTAGCATCAAGCACAATAAATGGTAATTGCAAGACTGTCATTTCTACAAGTGCAAAATTAATGTGTTCTGCAAGCCCCTTCCATTCTGTGCCACGGGAAAATCATGGAACCCTGTTGTTCTGAGCAGAAAAATGCCCTGTAACAGCACTGTTAATGTGCTGTGGCATTATTCAGCAATGGTATTCCTTTCCACCTTTGTTGTTGTCTCATGCTCATTCTTCAAACCCTGCCTGCCCTAATTTGTATGCTCATATTATAGCACTGCCAGACAGTAGCCTGGATGTACAGAGAATGTTATGGAACAATTCCTCCTTCTGTGTGCAGCATCTTGTGTGAATAATACCAGCATAAACAACCTCCATGTATTCATGAGAGTGCAAATAGGCTACTTATGTAAAGCTTCTTGTTAAGAGATGCACCAACCATTTACAGAAAACTTTACCCAAACGCTATACATTCATTAGAAAGAGAAGAGTGATTTACATGCATTTCAATTGTGGCTTAGGAAAAGTGCCAGCTTCTCCTTTCTTCATCCCGCTTATTTATATATGGGAAATTAAGTCACAGACAGTGATTAACACAGTACTAACAGATGCTCTAAGCTGACCAATGAGATGAGGTATTTCGATATTTGTGCAGTTAAGCTTAGGCTGAAAACCACTCATAAAGGCATCCTGAGGAAGAGTAATAATGATGACAGTGACAAAGACTGACCAAAGGAGCTTTCTTGCGGGTACAGCTGGAATCCAGTCTCTTACTTAGCACCTGTGGAGGCGTGGGCACGTCAAGACACGGGGCTGCATTGGCTGATTCACTACAGCTATCAATTGATCAATCAATCGACTGGAGATCCTGATGTGGAGGGTCAGGCTTGAGTCCCCTTTCAGAGGCCACTTATTTTGTCACTTACAAAATAAGTGATGAGGCTGTTTGCTTTGTGATATTTCAGTCAGTGAATAATTTGCTGAAATCTGGGGGAAATTCTGCACCACACTCAAAACTTCTCTTATCAAACAAAAATGATTAGGGAATGATTTAGAAACTTTCTACCTAAGGTGGGAGAAAAATTCTGATCACCTTAACCTCAGAATAAAATACCCTTGTTTATAAGCTGAAAAATCATTCAGTAGAAGATTTGGGCTTTAAAAGATGTGCAAAATGGCTCTGGAAACTGGTTCTGCCTTACCTTTGTTGCAAAATGTTCCATCGTATGCTGTATTGGAGCAATCGCAGGAATAACCGTGGTACTTCTCTATGCATTTGCCTCCATTTTCACAGTTCGTTCCGTAGCTGGTGCAGTGACCGGAACATCCAGATATGAACCCAGATGTGACCTTTGCTCTTTCCTCCAGGTCCAGTGTCACTCCATTCATCCGCAGGGAACGGATGCATCCCAGGAAGCCCTGCTGGCCCCCGGCACCACCTGGGAATGACAGAAAGCATGAAATTCAGAGGGAATAAACTCTGCTATTGCCTCTGTTTCATTCATGGTGTTTTGGTCAATTGTGGTAGGAGACGAGGCTGCTTAGTGCATCTAGTGTTGTCACTTTCAAGTGGGTCCTGTCTAAATAGAAAAGCTTGAAGCTTTTCCCCCTCAGGCTATAATACCTAATTAAAAGAGGCTGTCTTCTGAGAAGCAATACATCTGCTACAGAAATAAAATGTTTGGAGGTACACAAAAGTTACATAAGCAGTTTTGGAAGTCTAATCTGGCTTCCTATAGAAAAGAGGTTTATAGAACTCTCTAGGTTCTCTGCTCTTTAATCTCACAACATTCAGTTCTACAGCATTGTCTATTGGAAGAAATATAAAACGGCAGAGAGACATGAATATATTAGCACAGTTAACTAGTTGATTAGTTAGAAGGCATAAATCCATTTGAAATGCAATTGTACATCTTGGTTCTTGTCTTATGAAATGCTTTGCTTTGAAGTTCACGTTAAGGGTGTCCAGGGCTTCTTGTCTGGGGTAGCTAGAAGCTGGAATTGACAATTTTACACAGAACTTGGCTACACCACATTTATTATTAGGTTAGTTCAGATTGCATTGTTTTTTGTCTAAATGTCATTGCAGGACATATGGCACAATGAGCACGTTTTTATTGTGAGTTTAGGAGTAAGTTATAGACTTAGACTGAGGTTCATGAGCATGAAAATATTAAAATATTCCTAACAAATTTCATAGAAAAATTCATTGAAGCATTATATTACAAGTGGATTTAATTGTGTCTGTAATATCCTTAGCTATTTTTTTTTAAAGCAGTTGGTATAAAAAAGGAGGAATTCAAATGTATATACATGTCTGTATCTTAGAGTAACAACATTTCTGGAAATTGATCTAAAATGTATAGGTAAAATTATTGAAAGAAATATCTGATGAAGATTTAGAGAAAAAGATACTGCCATTAAAAATAAAACCCAGGTTGCTCTTTTACTGAGGGCTATGTGCTAGGTACTAAGCACCTAATATATGTTATTCACCTGATCCTCACAATAAGGTGTCAACCCAGGTATTATTTTCATCATCCCCATTGTTCAGATGAGAAAACTGAGACTTAGAGAAGTTAATAAGTTTACCCAAGGACTCACAGCTCTTGAGTGGAAATTGTATCAGATCTGTCTTGTTCTAGAGCGTATGGTCTTAAACTCTGTTCTGTGTTGACTGTCTAATACAGATAAGAACTCTTGGGTCAGGGGCCCCACAGATGTATGTGTTTCTGGGATATAGATTTGGATGTCTTTAAAAATGGAGTAGTCAATAGGTTTATTGGAGTTTGGGTAAGACTGGTGGGCCAGTGACTGATTCTGGTCACTTAACTCTATTATCCTGAGGAAAGTGTACACACCAGTAGACTCATCAGACAAGACTGGTAGACAAAGGCTTTAGAGGCAGGGATGGATTAGCATCTGCCTGTGCCCATAAATTCTCATCAGTGAAATGGCAAATGAATTGCTCTATGGTCTTGATAAACCCAAGCTGTGAGGTTCTCTCCTTGAGTGGTATCTTGATTTGAACTGATGATTCTTCAGTGAATATCTTATTTTTTTTATAAAATTTTTCAATAGAGGATTAATTGAAGAGAGTCCAATGCCATTTTTGATCAAATCTATGAGATAGTAGATGGCAAAAGATGTTATTAAAAACAATCCACTTTGAAGGATTTCTCATTTTTTTTTTTTTTATCTCCTTGTCAGGTGGACTTCATACCTCTGTGCAGAAGAGAATTAGGGCCTTTGCCTGATCCGGAAGAATTTCAACCCATTAGTCACTCTTGGTGCGTTAGAATTTCAATTTGGCTTCTACCATTTTAGCCACTATGGCTTTTGTTCATGCTTTCCAAAGGGCCTTTTATTAAATAAATGCCTAGTTATTTAAAGTTTTATCACTAGTCAATTAAGACAATTATATCCTATCAAAAGATGCTGCAATTTTTAAATCACTGTTTTTAGATCTCCCCCTCTCCTTCTGCTGATTACTAATGTCATAGTTTTTCATGTGGAAACCATGAACATACTGACAAGCAAAATATAAAAGAGAAACCATAATGCCATCCAGATATAACTACTTCCGCTTTTAGGGAATAGTCTTTTCTACTTTTATTTATAAACATACATATGTGTAAAAAATAAAACAAAGGAAGAACTGAGTGCATAATATATACATTGTTTTGAAACTTGCTTTTTGCACTTAATACATCATGAAATATTTTCTAATCAATCAATGTACAACTAGAACATCTTGTTTAATATCTGTATTCCATTCTGTAAATGCACTATCATTTTTTTTTTGCTATTCCACTACCATTGGACTTTTAAGCTTTTTCCAACTTTCATTTTATATGACATAATCTTTATAAAAACCTTTGTACACTTCTCCAGTTTTTTCTTAGAACTGATTTCTTAGAATTAGTTAATTACACTTTTTAGGTGTAAGTGCTGGGTTCAAAGGCATCTTACATTTTAAAGCATTTGAAATGTATCTTTCTCTGGAAGAGGAAGAGTTTACTAATTTATATTTCACCAGTAGGGTATGAGATTACCACCTTCTCCATACCAATTCTAATACTGGTCAGTATCCTTTTGAGTTTATGCCAATCCAATTGACTGAGAAAAGAAAAGTTCACTGTTTTAATTTGCATTGCTTCAAATACTGTGAGTTGAATAATTTTTGTTTTCTCTTTTCTTTTTTTTTAAATTGTTTCTTCATGTCCTGTGCTTTTTGCAGGGGGTGGGGGGAAGAGGATATATTTCTTAATGATTGATAACAATATCTTAGGCTTTAACTCTTTGTTATAAATGTTCTAACTACATCCTTTCAGTTTGTGTCTTTTAACTTATACATGGTATTTCTTTTTCCCCACGAAAGTGTAGATGTTTATGTAGTCACTTTGATCTGTCTTATTTGTGTGATTTCTGCCTTTGGTAACAGGCTCATAAAGACCTTCTCTAATACAAAATAATATAAGTAGTCGACTATATTTTCTTCTAGCACTTTTGTGATTTTATAGATTAATCATTAATCTGGAATGTATTTTAATTTTATTTAATATTTTAATTCATATTTAATGGATCCACAGTAATGATTGAGAGTTTGAAGAACAGATTTTAAAAAGACTCTAAGTAAATGTTAATATGACAAAGAATGGAGATTTAAAAAGGGTCTATTGGCAGAGCAAATAAATCTAGACTAGATCATACTTTATTATGTCATTAAGGCAAAAATTTAGATAGATGTATGTATACTGAATTATTTATGCATACAGAGCTCATTCCAGAAGGGATTTTGGGGGGGAGAGTTTTCTCATTCTGCCTCTGTCTTGGGTATTGAGTCTTTCTCTGAGGTTCTACATCTGCCAGTCTCTCTTCCTGCATTTGTGTTTGTGGATCTCTCCTTTCTGGGACTATTTACTGTTTCTAGTTAGTTGTGTGGCTTCCATCAAATAGCTTAATCTCTGTTAGCATCAGTTTTCCCATCCATAAAAAAAGGGAAACTAGTTGATGTTTCCAATTCCTTCCAGCTCTAACTTGCTCCGGCCTGTGAGTTACAAGCTCTTCCTTTGTGCTTACGTGTCTGTCCCTCTATATTTCAGTAAATACTGTCAATTTCTCTTAAATTTCTTTCTTTCATCCTTTTTTTCTTCTTCTTTTAACTGGCTGTAACATATGACTGCAGTCTAATTTGTATTTGTTGCATTCATTAAATAAAGTTTTATAATCTCTCTTCTCAATTTGTAAAGCAGTTGAGTGAAATGCTATTTCTTTCTATATAAAGGAAAACTAAATAAATTAAGCTTTTTTCTTACTTAGGTGGTCCCTGATTTATTTGAATGGGTCAGTGAGTTGGAAAGTACTTTTCTTGATCTAGTCAATATGAAGAAAAATCTTTTGTCCTGAAAATGGTCATTATATATTATGTAAAAGACATTAATGCACTAGAACCAGTGATAATTATTTGAGTTCCACTTATGTGCTCTGTAGAAATCTTTCTTGGTGACAAATGTCATA